>NC_080697.1:16782121-18032121 GCF_030445035.2 Dasypus novemcinctus
CAACAAAAAGAGACATAGATTCCTGATGCCACTGACAAGAATCCAAGTGGACACAGAAGAACACGCAGCAAATGGACACAGAGAGCAGACAACCAGGAGGGGAGGGGGGGAACAGGAAAAAAAAAAACCCTAGACTGAACATCCTTGGATATGAGTCCTTATGAACAAAGGAAGAGATTTTTTTTAGTTTATTACCTACCTACAAGAGTATATCATATGATATGTGCAGCACTGTCAATTTTACTAAATGCTGCCAAATAACTCTCCAAAGCGCCTGTAACAATTGGCATTCCTACTAGTAATATATTACTTTTCTCATTTCTCCAAGTTCTTGCTAAACACGTAGTATTTTCAGACTTTTAAATGTTTGTTAGTCTGATGGGTAAATGTCATCTCATTGTTAATTTAATTTGAGAGTACTTTTTATGCTATTGACATATTCTGCTTAAGTTCCTCCTTGAACTGATTTCAAATTCTTTAAGGAAAGATTATATGTACCACCTGGTTTAAGCACCAAGTCCCTCTATTTTATCAACTTTATTATACTCATGAAAACAGCAACAACAACAAAAAACTTTCAGGGAATTTTTTTCTACCTTCTTAAGGAGGAATTATTAAGCCTAAGAAATATACTACTGGCCAAGATAAAAGATGGCTTCAAATTTCCTAAAACTTACTTGATATCAGCACCTGCAATAAAGCAGCCTGGCTTTGATGAGATCAGGACAGCACTTCTGATTTGATCACTAGCCCAGATTTCATTCATTACTTCTAAGAACTCTGACTGCAGTTCTTTATTCAGTGTATTTACCTGTCAAAGGGAAATACATACAAATCTAAATGTTTAAATTCAAAGTACCAGATGTATGTATCATCATCAAATGCCATTTTGATAGGAAATATGTTTATCCAGCAAAAACAGACTGTTAGAAGCACGGAAAGAGAGGCAGAGAAAAAGCAAAAAACCCAGCATCTTTCTGTTCAGGCAGCTTTCGCCAGCTATAAGTACCCCTCCCTTGAAAACTAGGACAAGCCAAAGGAGGAATTCAGGGTCATATTCAAGAGTTTGAATCATATGCAGGCCATAAATAATCTGAAAATGTTTACTGGCATGGAAAACACATTGTATAACAAGGGGGAAAAAGGAACCAAAATTAGACATACCGTGTGATCTTAACTTTATAAAAATTACTTGTTGAAACTGGATTAAGTATTAAAATTGGGTTTGAATTATGAATGATTTTCTTCTTTATAATTTTTTTGTGGTTTTAACATTTCCCACCATAGGCCTGTATTATTTCTGTGTTCAGGAAAAATGCTCAACTAAAAAAAAAAATCTGAAAAATAAAAAACAACTTATGTTTCAATCAGTGGATGCTAGATTTACTTGAGTAAAATGGAATGACTCTTATTTTCCTTAATTTGTAAGAGGTGTCAATTGCTTCCATCTAGGTCATCTTTTTATTTACCTAGGCCTCTAGTTACAAGATTTCTGAGGTATCAAATCTTTGTGCCAATTTTAGATGGGAGAAAATCACAAGTCCCTGCAACAAAGCTCTTCTTGGCAAAAGACTGTACTAATACTGCATGCTTTCCAGAAGCTGCCAAAAACAAACGAAGTTCCACTTTCAAAAGAACTTGACTTTCAGTATGTGAACTGCATTGAGTCAATCAGATCCTTCAGGAAGCTTAAGAGCCAACTTTCCACATTTAACCCAGCCAATTTACTATGAATAACCACGAGGTCAGACACATAATAAAGAAAGCAGACTTTGTAACTTCTATAAGATGGGAAGGCAAGTTGTGATTCTTATAAACACAGCTTGTTCCTCTGCTACAGAATTCTGACTTCCTTGGACAATCTGTTAAACCCTAACTAGTTCAATGGTCCAACCTGTAAGTCCATATAAGATTATTACTAGATAGGTGGATTTCTTTCTTTCCCTTTGAGGACTGGATTCATTAATGTAGTTAGTAAAACTAAACTGCAGCAGGTTAAATGAGGTACCTTTGAGTTGGGTGAGTTAATTCGGACAACTGCCACATCCCCTTTGACTCCATAGTTAATATGGGTTCTGGCTAGAAAGAGAAGGAAAATTTATTTGTAAACGTGTTTATTGCCAACTAAATCTAAAAACCCTTATAAGCATGTCAAAAAGAAATTAGACTTACCCATCGAAGCAGGGGATCCTGTAAAGTCACGGCAAACATAACCTGTAAGAAAATGGTATTTTAAAATTATTTTGCAGGGAAGCGGATGTGGCTCAAGTGATAAGGCATCTGCCTACCACACGGGAGGACCCAGTTTCAATCCCTGAGGCCTCCTGATGAAAAAGAAGAGAAAGTGTGCTTGTGCAGCTAGTCAGTGCCCGCGTGGTGAGCCGAATGCCTCTGTGGCCAAGTACCCACATGGTGAGCCTAGAGTCCACATGAGTACCTATGTGGAGAGTTGAGTGCCCGCATGGCAAGCTGAGTGCCCATGTGACTGCCCGTGTGGTAAGCCAATTCCTGCCCACACAGCAAGCCAGGGACCATGCAGTGAGCCAAGGACCTGCGCGGTGAGCCAAGGACCCACGCAATGAGCCAGCGCCCGCGCAAGTAAGTCATGCAGTCATATGATGACAACACAAAAGAGAAACAAAGGGGAGAGTCAAGGTGAAGCACAGCAGAAACTAGGAACCGAGGTGGCACAATTAACAGGGAACCTCTCTCCACATCAGAGGTCCCCAGGAGCAAATCCTGGTGAATTCTAGAGGAGAAAGATAAGAAGGGGAAACAAAAAGAGAATAGATACAGAAAACCACACAGCGAATGGACACAGCAAAAACAGCAGGGTAGGGGGAGGAAAAGAAAAACTTATTTTGCAAAGTAGAATTTCTACAGCACCTGTAATATGTAACAATAGAATTTACTAAAAAATAAAGATCAGAACAATGCGTTCTAGGCCATTATTGTCACCACTACCATATCTTTTTCATTTCAACTGTAAGGTCAACACAATTATTTCGATACTAAGTGTGGTAGGCAAAATAATGCCCTCTCCATCCTCGCAAAGATGTCCAAGTCCTAGTTCCAGGAATGTGTAAACATATTAGCCTACATGGCAAAGGGGAATTAGTTAAGTTGTGGGTGGAATTAAGGATGTTAATCAGCTGACCTTAATATAGGGAGATTATCCTGTATTATCCAGGTGGGCCCAATGTACACACAAAGGGCAAAGGGGAAGGCAGAAGGAAACCAGAACGAAGGCAGTGTGAGAAGGACTCCGCCCAGTGTTGCCAGCCTTGAAGGAGGATGCCAAGAATGAGCCAAAGACTGCAGGCAGCCTCTAGAAGCTAGAAAAGGCAAGGAAATGGATTCTCCCCTCCAGCATCCAGAAGGAATGTGATTCTGTGACACTCTGACTTTAGCCCAGTGGAACCCACATCAGATTTCTATCTTATAGGACTGTAAGATAATAAACTTGTATTCTTTAAGATACTAAGTCTGTGGGCATTTTTTTTTTTTTACAGCAGCAATAGGAAAACGAATATACCAGGCAGTAAGTAACCTACAAAGCAATCTATAATGTCAGGTCCAAATGTATTCCAGATACATCCCAACTATCTTCTCCAGCCACATCCTCTGGTATTTTTCTGGAGAAGAACTTTACAGTGTTATCAAAAATAAAATCAAGGAGGCAGCGGACTTGGCCCAGTGGTTAGGGCATCCATCTACCACATGGGAGGTCCATGGTTCAAACCCCGGGCCTCCTTGACCCATGTGCAGCTGGCCCATGCGCAGTGCTGATGAATGCAAGGAGTACCCTGCCATACAGGGGTGTCCCCCGCGTAGGGGAGCCCCATGTGCAAGGAGTGCGCCCCATAAGGAGAGCCGCCCAGCGTGAAAGAAAGTGCAGCCTGCCCAAGAATGGTGCTGCACACACGGAGAGCTGACACAACAAGATGACTCAACAAAAAGAAACACAGATTACTGTGCCGCTGACAACAGAAGCGGACAAAGAAGATGCAGCAAATAGATACGGAGAACAGACAACTAAGATGGGGGAGGAAGGGGAAATAAGTAAATCTTAAGAAAAAATAAAATCAAAGAGCAATAAAGGCTATTATTAAGGAAACATTCTCTGCTTCACTTTATTTTAAAGTTAGGAATATACACAACTATCCATCAACTAAAGTTGCTCAAAGTGTAGGTTATAGCATTAAAACTCCCCTATAAACACCTTATCTGCTATCTATTTCTAAGAGTAGGACCAATAAAATCAGAATGAGGTTAAAGCAGAAGTTAAAGTAATTTCAGTCTCATAGTTCTAATTATAAAACCTGAAATAAAAACAAACAAAAAAAACCCCCCAAAAAACCTGAAATACCTGCAAAACTAACTGGCAATCCCTGACCAGGCATGAAACACTGTACACCAGGCTCTACACGCTTACGCCAGCTCTTGTCTCTCCTAGCCGTTCTGACTGGCTTGCTGTGGGTCCAATCCTTAGAAGCACTGGGCTTTTACAAGGGTCAAGAAGAATAGAGAGAAAACGTTTTAAAGTGGGGTCATGCACAAGCATTTCTAGCTGAAAAAGTCTACACTCCTACTCCTTGTACAACAAAGACCAGCTGCTCTCCTTCCCTTTTCTCTCTTCACTGCTTCGGGCTCACTGGCAGTGCAGGAAAGAGATAATCAGCATAAACTACACAAGAGAAGCCCAGAAGAGGGTCTCAGAATCTGGATTCTGGGTAGAAGATAAGGAATACGGGGGAATTCTAGTGCCCACCTAACATAAGAGAGTGAGTAGGAGCAGTTTTGTTTCTTGCGATTACTTAAAAAAAGGGGGAAAAAAAGTTAAAATTCCTAGCAATCTTTCAGTAGCTAGGCTTTTCCATGAGTCTGTGACTAACTGTCTTTCTCCATGCCTATTCTCCATTTCCAAATCCCCTTCCTTCATCTAGTTCAGAATTTGGGAGATGTCAAACAAGGGTCTAAGACTTTGCCCTAGCATGTACTATAATACAAGATGGAAATAAAATCAAACCACATTGGTCACTTAATGTATATTCTAAATGCAATTTTAAACAGCAATATCAACTCTACTCAAAATACTTTTTATGTGATTTAGAAACAAATCTTGGAGCCAGACTCAGTTCCAAGTTGAGTGTGGCCTTCTATTTGGTCAGGAGATAAGGACCTTTCTGAAGCTAGGAACTATTACATGTGGCCAAAGCAGAACCAAATAAACTATCAATATATCCAGTTGGATAGGGATTCCCAGAGTAGGAGCAAGGAATTACTCTAGAACCCAGCTGGGCATAAGAAGCAGCCAGGGAGGTTCAAAATACATTCCATAAATTCCTGGGCCCTAAACTAGAACCACAGATTCAGTAAGTAAGAGGGCCAGGCTTTAGAATCTGTATTTTTTAAAAGGTGACTCTGAAGTAGTTAGTAAACAAATGGGCATTTCGGAACCACAACGTGATGGTGTGGGACAGGGGAGGACCATCAATAGTAATAGCCAAGGCTCTCATTTTCTCCATCTCACTGTTCTTTAAGAGAAAGTAAGAAGCAGCACAGAAAAGAGCAGCTTTATACTGGTGTGAAAGGCAATGCCACATATTATTGAGGAGGGAAAAAAAAGCAACCATTGCAGATGGCATCAGAATCAGACTAGCACGATCTCAAGTTCTGTCTGCATTTCTTCTTTAAGCAATCCAAGCCAGGCCTGCTAGCACTAGTACAGACAAAAGGCTTCAGAGTCAAAAGACTTGGGTTCAACTGTATGACCTGAACAAAGAAGTCTCATAGGGAACTTCAGGTGTTTTATAAAGATAGAAATAAAAGTGAAGTAAGACTGTAAGAGTACCTGTAAGTCAAAGTGCTACACTACAGTAAATAAGATAGGAAAAGCTCACCATAGCCTCAGTCTCCAGTGCCTCTACTTCACTAAGGATATACTTCCCTTCTCTGCCTATCACTTGAAATCTGTCATCTGTATTTACAACTCTTCCTTCTTTGTTTCTCTATCATTGCTCTAACGTCTTCCACAAAGCCTTTTCTTCAGATTTTTTTTTTTAAAGGAGGTACCTGGGATTGAATCTGGGACCTGGTACATGGGAAGCAGGCACACAATCACTGAGCTACACCCACTCCCCAGATTCCCATTCCTCAGAATCTAATCTACAAATTTTCCCTTGTGTGCCTGCATTGTGATCTCTATTTATTGCTTTGTTCTCTAATCCTTGCATCTGCAGTAGTTTTTCCTAATTAAACTGTAATCTCTTTCAACATGCACTCATAGTCATTCATTCAACAAAAAAAAACTACTGTGGTCTACCACATGTCATGCACTGTTCTAGGCACTTGGAGAGAACCAGAAGGCAAAAATCCCTGTCTTTATGGAGCTTACATTCTAGGGCAATAAGGAAAATGACATCTGAGAAGAATCAGTCCCTACTTAGTAGAGATAAATGAAAGGGTGAGGGAAGAGGGTGTATCTCAGTGGTTGAGTACCTGCTTTCCATGTATGAGGTCCTGGGTTCAATCCCTGGTACCTCCTAAAAATAGACCTGGCATAAAAAGGAGGTTGCCTATAAAGTAGTAAAAATTCCAGTAGGAGGGGAGGCAAGCAAACAGGTAATTCTAAATAAAGCAGGGCAAGGTGGATTAAAGTGGGAAAAGATGTTGAGAATGAACATTGGGAGGGATGGGGTGCAAATAAATACTGACACACACACACCAAGAAGAAGCAATAAATATGTAGATAAATGTTGGAAGATAAGTCACTAAACAAAGAAAAGAAAATAAAGCAAGAATGGGGGCTTGTGCAGAGGATGCAATTTTCTTTAATTTTCTTGAATTTATCTTTTTTTTTTTGGATGCAATTTTAAGATCAAATATTTGAAACAACTGGTTGGTGCTCAACAGCCAACAGTTTAAACCATGTCAACGCTTACCTGCTTGCCCTTTTTTTGCTGCCTAAGCACGTATGCATGCATGCACACACAACTCCTCTAAATCAACAGATACAAAAACCCAGAAAATAAGTAAATATACAAATATATTTGAAAAAGAATTCCAAACCACAGTAAAGTAAATGAACTTGAGTGCAAGTTTTTTTGGGAACCCAAATCAGCAGAGCTCACTTTACAGCAGCTTGGTGAACCTTAGCCTACATCTACTGTGCCAGCCAAAGAGAGGGTAACCTTTGGCCTACATTTTAATCATCTTTGTAATTTAGCTCAAGGCAATAACTACAAGATGTCATAAGACTACTGTCAGTGGAGATAAATGGATTATGCTGACACAAATTTCAAATCGGAAAACGTTAATTTGGTTGTAAGAACCAAGAGCTTTTATCAAAATTCAACCCCAGGAAAGGGATGGGATTAGGGAAGTGAATCAAGTTTAAATATGTACCATGTACTGTACTAAGGACTAAGGTATTTGTCTCTACTTCACATGACATTTCCTATTATTTTACCATTCACATAACTAAGAATTTAACTAGTCACTTTTCACCTTACAGATTTGAGATGGGAGAATGCTCAGTTTCTAGCATCATCCCTCTTAACCCTTCCACTTCCAGTTTAAAAAGACAACATAGCTAATGCAGGCTGATTGGGAATCGTCAAAAACAAAATTAGAAAACGTACTTTAAATTATCTAGCACTGTATTTTCTAAGTTACAAGACATCTGAGTATTAAAAAAAAAAAAAAAAAAGTTTTCCAGCAAGCTGTTGAACCTCCCGTTGAAAGTCACCGTACATACTATACGTTTACACTGGGATTGATGGCTCTGTGCAACAGCCGAACTCTACTGAAAAGTGGTCATAGGTACAAAAGTGGTTTGGAAGCAAAGGAGAACGGAGGGGCAGTAACCTGCACGGCCGGTTACCGGCAAGGTGCTGTGAAGACACAACTATCTGACAGACTGGGTTCCCTTTCTTCTGGAACCCAGGTCTACGAAGAAGGGCGTGAGCCCACAAGTGCGGCACCGGAGACAGGAGGAAAATGCCAGGCCCGGGGTGGGAAGGACTCAGAAATCCGATTTAGGGGTTCTGGGGCCTGGAAGCGCCGCGGCACTCGGAATCGTGGGAGAGGAAGCGACAGTCCCTTCACAAGGACGCAGGGGACGGGGTCCCAGGGCAGCGACCATCGCGAGGACTGGGTGCCCCGGACAGGGGCGGGGAGAAATCCGTCCGTGGGAGACGCCGCTCCCGGGCCGCCCAGGTCCCCGCAGGAGCTCTACCCCGGGCTGCGGGGCCCTCCGCCAGGCCTCACCTGGGGAGCGAAGAGTCCTGGAGGCAGCGAAGCGTCTAAGGCTGCCAATTGCCCGGGAAGCCACCATCTTGAGCGGAAGAGGACGAAAGTGGAAACAGCTGCAAGTGAGGCGAGCTGCGCAGAGGACTTTTCTTCTCACAGCCTGACCCCTGCCAGAAACCCGCCGTACTGCCTGACTAAAATCCAGGTACCGAGCTGCCGCCGGCGCCTCAGCCCTGCCCTCGGCTTCCGGCTGACAGGGCGGAAAAGCTGCTTTCTCCTCCAGGAGACGGAGGGTCGTCGAGGAGGGGGCGGAGAGCCGCGCCTTCCAGTCAGGCAGCCGGCGGGCAGCCCGCGAGGCCCGCGAAGTCCCCTGGGTGTTGGGGGAAGGGGTCCTTTCAGGCAGGACCGCCCCCTGGCCTGGCCGAGTCTTGACACTTGGGTCTGAAGTTTGCTAGAAGCCGGAGTCGGAGCAGAAGCGAGCTGAGGTAAGACGGTGCTTTGCACTCGGCTGTCTGCTTGACCTCCCCTCCGGGCGAGAGCCACGTTTCCTTTCCCATAGACTGCGCCGGGGCCTGTGGCCACTGGCCAGAAGGCTCCCCTCCCTGGGAGCCTCGCATTCGGGGGAGTGGAAGGCAGCTTCTCGGGCCAGGCGTCCGGTGCCGGGAACGACTAGCATCAGAGCAGTAACTTGGGCTAGCCTTCTCATTGTAGCTGTGAGCATCGGTGTCACCTGTATCTTTTAACTTATCCCCGCGAATCCTTTGTGTCGGTGTACACCCCTGGGCTGTTCTGAAGTGTTTATTGTTTACCTGTAGCCAGGTCATCGGCCTTAGAGCTTCACAACTGGACCACCGGGTCTACCCGGATTTCTCCTCTAAAGGATGGAGCTCGGTCATGTAACTTTTGGGGACTCGAGTGTGGGAGGAGCTGAGACATTCTTCGCTCCTGCCTGGAGATCTAGGGGTACAGGGGAATTTTCAAATCTAGGGGGCACCTGCATATCATCTGGTCATTCCCCCTCTTCACTTTATCAGTGAGGAAAGTGAAGTCCCCAACTTAGACTGAGTGGTTTTACTCAAGGTCACAGGTGATAGAAATAGGACTAGCACCTAGGTCTACCAATTCCCAGTCAAGACCTCTGAGCTGCATGGCAGCAGCTTTTTATGCTCCACAACCCTGTGAATAATAAAGCGATTCCTTCCAAAAGGAAGTAATTTTGAGGGCCTCTTGTGCTCCAGGCATTTTCATCCCGTGTCTTTTAATCCTGACGACCCTAAACTTTGTATATTTTTTTTCCATTTTCCAAATGAAGTATGGGAAGCTCAAAGAAGAGTAGAGACATTTTCTGGTGATGGAGAAGCCAGGATCTGAGTCTCTGAGTCTCATTAACCTGAACGCACTCATCACCAGATTGATGTTGGGCAAGAGAGGAATCAAGAAGGGCCAGGGGGAAAATGGCAGGGAAATTGAGACGGAAATGAGTATGGAAAGAAAGAGGGAGGTTTCTGTTTAAAACTCAGGTCAAATAGAGTCCCCTATCACTGTGAACACTTTGAGCAGAAACTGGATGACCGGTGATCGCCTCCTAGGAAATTTCAAAAAGGATTTGTGGTGGCCTCCATAGGCTCTTCAACTTGAAAAGATTTTTACAGTTCAAGGTCTGCCTCCTGGCCACATAATGCTCTCTTCAGCACCACATTCCATGTAGCACTAATTATTTAGATGAGGGGTGGTAAACTTCTGTAAGGGGGCGGAAAGTAAATAGTTTAGGCTTTGCAGGCCCTCAAAGGTCTCTGTATATTCTTCTTTGTTTTGTTTTACAACCCTTTAAACATGTACAAATTGTTCTAAGCTAGAACCCCATCAACTGTAGTTTGGCAGCCCCTGATTTATCTTGACTTTTTTTTTTAAATTTATTTCTCTCCCCTCCCCTGCCCCAATTGTCTCTGTATCCTTTCACTGTGTGTTCTTCTATGTCCGCTTCTATTGTTTTTAGCGGCACCAGCAATCTGTGTCTCTTTTTGTTGCGTCATCTTGCTATGTCAGCTCTCTGTGTGTGCAGCGCCACTCCTGGGCAGGCTGAACTTTCTTTCACACTGGGCGGCTCTCCTTATGGGGTGCACTCCTTGCATGTGGGGCTCCCTTATAAGGGGACACCCCTGTGTGGCAGGGCAGTCCTTGCTCACATCAGCACTGCATGTGGGCCAGTTCCACATGGGTTAAGGGGGCCCTGGGTTTGAACTGTGGACCTCCTATGTGGTAGGCAGATGCTCTAACCGTTGAGCCAAGTCCGCTTCCCTCCTCTTGGCTTTTTTGGGCCTTACACTTTCAACAAATTTGTAAGCTCCTTTGGGGCAAAAATGTTGTGTTTCTTTGATCCTCAGTACTTTAGTACAATGGCTTATACAGATTAGGAACTAAATACATTTATATCTCATCCACTAATAATAATAAAAGCAATACAACAATATAATATATATTCTATAGTAGCAATATAGTAATACATAATGTATGTTATTCTATAGTAATGTAATACTTATATAAGAATAGCAGTATAACATATGTACTAACATGTAATAGCAATAATAGCATGTAAACCTTTCTGTGTCTCAGGCAGTGTTCTGAGATACACAATTTAGTTAATCTTTACACCAAACCTATGAGGTAAGAACTGGAGTTAGCTAGGTTGCTAAGGCAGAGAAGGGTCAAGTAACTTGCTAGGATGGAGCCAGTTTTTGTCCTCAGGCAGTCTGTGCTCTTACCCTTTACACCACAACCGGGAACTGTTAGAGCCATCCCATCTTGCTTTCATAACTTGCCTAGCTATTTCTTCAATTTCTTGCTCCCAGGTGCCTGCAACTTCATGCATCTTTCCATAGTTCCACACTCTACAAAGCCTACCCTGCCTTGGAGTTTCCATGCTCCAAATATCCTTGAGTCAAAATTCCATTTTCTGAAGCTTATAGCAAATGGTAATAAAGGTCAGCCTCCCAGAGGGTAGGTTGCTCGGTCCTTTTTGAAATTTAATTATTAAAGGGGAATTCAACAACAACAACCCCACAAAATAAAAAAGGGGAGTGGGTGTAGCACAGAGTTTAAGCACCTGCTTTGCATACATGAGGTCCTGGGTTTAATCCCTGGGCCTTAAAAAAAAAAAAAAAAAAAGAAAACTATACAAAAGTCTATATAAAATAAATACATCTATAATTCTTGGATAACTACTAACATTTTGCTATGTATTTTTCTGGACATTTTTAATGCATTTGGATATTGTTATATATATAACAAAACTAGAATTATGCTGTACATAAAAAATGTTCACTGTAAAAAGATAAAAGAACATAAGAATGCAAAATATAAGCCCCTCTATCTCTTCTGGATACAGACTCATAGCTGTGAACTTTCTTTTCTCTTTTTTTCTGTCACAAAATCGGGTCTTACTATACATATTGTTCTGCAGCTTGCTTTTTCATTTGATGTGTATTGTGTACATCTTTCCATGTGTTTGTGTATCATTATGTTGCATTTTTCTTTCTGAACTGCTGAATAGTGTCCCATGCTGTTTGCACTATAATTTATTTAACCATTTCTTATTGATGTGCATTTAGATTAGTTCCACTCTTCCAATATACAAATGGTGCTACCCATACAATTTTGAGTATTTCTTTAGGTTAGAGGCTTATAAGAGAACTGCTAAAAGATTCATAATTTAAAATTTGATAGATCACTACAAATTGCCTTTCAAAAAGGCTGTAACAGTTTGCACTTCTATCAACTGTATATAAAAGTTTCTATTTAATTAGAAACATTATTACCAGAATTGGGTATTAACCATATTTTTTATTTTTTGGCAATGTGATAAGCCAAACATGATACCTTGTTTCAATTTTTAAATTTTTTTTTCTGAGGTTGAGCATTTTTAATTTTGTTTGTTGGCCATTTTTATTTCTTCTATGAATTGCTTATTTGTACATTTTTCCTTTCAGTCATCTATCAGAAAGGAGCCTTTCAGTTCAAGAGCAGAAAATTATTAAAGGGGATTTCTTGGCTCACAGAACTGAACAGTACAGTGGTTGGATGGAATGTGTGATTTGATCAGGGGTCTCATTTCCTTCCCTGAAATTCTCTTCTCTGTCCTCCTTTGGGGCCAGCTGTCTCCTTAGGCTTGCTTCCTCATGTTTGCAAACTGTTATAGCAGTGTCAAGCCTCAGAAGGAAAGAAGATTCGTGTCACAAGGTTCCAGGGAGTAGTCTTGAATGCCATACTGACTAGTCCACCCTAAATCAGTACTGGTGATCAAGGAAACACTATGCACTGATGGATTGGTTTAGGCCTCATTACCTGAACCAGGGATTTTGGCAAAGAATTACATTATTCTAATTGGTTTAAATCCTGAAGTTGGGCTGGGCTAAATCCCATGTAAACCATATGGCAATTACACAATGGGGTAGAATGGATGTTGGGGCGATAGCCACAGCTTCCATTATAGATTGGTTCTCTTTTTCCTATAATTTGTAGTTTTCTTTAGATAATGGGTATTAACTCTTGTCTTTTTACATATTGTAAATATTTTCCCCCATTCTATTGTTTGCCTTTTAAGTTTATTTTTAGTAATTTTTGCTGTGTAGATGTTTTAAGTGTTAAATCAGATCTGTTATTTATAGAAAGTTTTGATATCTATTAGAGCAAAGTCTCCCTTTCTTTTTTTCAAAATGTCTTGACTATTTTCATGAATTTTGTTTCAGTATGATGTTTACTTAATGCAGGCGTTCTTAACCTTTTTTGTTCCATGGATCCCTTTGCCAGTCAGGTGAAAACCACAGACTCTTTCTTAGAATGTAACAGCAGATAGTTTCATGACACTCAATATCAGAGGTCAGAGAAAATAAAGATAATTAGAGTTGATTTTTTTCAGTTCAAGCTCACAGACCCCCTGACATCTTTCCATGGATTCCTCAGGCATCTATGGACCCTAGTTAAGAAGCCCTGACTTCAGGTACTTTGTATCCCAGACTCTTATGGAATCATTAGTAGCTTCTGGAAACCATCTCATGGGCATGTTTTAGCAGCTTAAAACAATATTTATTATCTCTCATGAAGATCAGGAATCTGGAGGCAACTAAACTGGGTTGTTCTGACTTAGAATTTCTAGTGAGATTGCAGTCAAGTGTTGGCCAGGGCTGTTGTCACCTGAAAGCATGACTGGACTAGAGGATCCACTCACAAGCTCATGCACATGGTTTTTGGCAGGTGGCTTCCATTCCTCACCACGTGGGCCTCTTCACAGGGCTGCTTGTGACATGGCAGCTGGCTTCCCCCAGAGTGATATGAGAGAGAGGCCAAGACAAAAGCTGCAGTGCTTTTTATAGGGTGATCTCAGAAGGTACATACCATCACTTCTGACATATTCTTTTGGTTACCCAGACCAACTGTGATAGAATGTGGGAGAAGGCTACATAAGGGTGTGACTACCAAGAGGTGAGGCTTATTGGAGGCCAGTTGTTTGTTGTTGTTTTGTTTTTTTTCTTTTCATTCAATAAATGTTTATTGAGTTCCTGCTATGTGCCCAATACTGGGTTAAGTACTGAAAAGCTTAATGGTAGATAAAACAGACTTCTTGAAGCTTAAATCCTAGTTAGGAAAATATAACAAACATGTACACAAATAAACAAGATATATACTGTAAATACATGTAGGGAAGATAGAGAATAATGGGGAGAGGCCATTTTAGATTAGCTGGCCAGAAAGGCTTTTTCTAGGAGGTAGCTATCGGTTAGCACAGTATCTAACTCACACTATGGAAATTTTCAGGGCTCTTTAGATTTTTCATCCAGTAAATATACTCCTGTCTTCTGCTGAATTTTGTTTCCATTTTTGATTATATGCATTTGTTCTTTTGTAGGTCAGATCAACTAGACCCTAAAAGCAAGCAAATAAGCAAAAACAAAAACTAAACCTTGCTTCTTTATAGGGCTGTGAAAAAGGAGTCCTGTAAAACAAATAATGATTCTTCTGTTGTAACTGTTAGAAAAAGATTAATAATCGGCTAATTATTTTTTGCAGAGCATTGAATTGGTACTTTTTTTAAAATTTTATTTTTAAAGAAGTTTTAGGCTACAGAAAAGTTCATTGAAAATATAGGGGGTTCCCATATACCCTACACTTTCCCTCTCACATTTTCTCCTATTAATCACATCTTACATTAGTGTGGTCCATTTGTTACAATTGATGAACAAATACAGAAGCCTTGCTACCAACCATGGTCTACAGTTTACATTTTGTTTTCTACTTTGCACTGTACAATTTTATAGGTTTTGACAAAATGTGTAATGGACTGTATTTGTCATTGCAGGCTCATGCAGAACAATTCTAATACCCTAAAAATGCCCTTTGTTCCACCTGTTCTTTCCTTCCCCTCCCCTCAGAACCTCTGGTAGCCACCATCTTTATATCAATGTTACAAGTTCTATTACTACAATAATAAGTCTACTTTGATCCATGGTTGCATTCCCACGTATGTTTGTTCATTCCTTAATCTTGAGGATTTGGGGATGGTGATGCCCACTCTGCTTTAGACTGAGAAGGGGCTTAGATCTTATGGGGCAGATGGAAGGAACTGTTTTCTGGGGGACATGTTTTTCAAGGCTGGCTACCAGGACCTTCATAGGCAAATCTTTCAAAATATCCTTTTTTTTTTTTTTTTTAAGTTAAAACATGTTTCAAAAATTAAGAAATTATATTTAACTAGGAAACTGGTCCTTTTAGTTGCCTAATTTACTTTCTTCCAGCCAATTCTTTTCGTTTGTTTTATTTTTTGAGGTACCAGGGGCCATTGAACCCTGGATCTCATATGTGGGAAGCCAGCGCTCAACCCCTGAGCCACACTGGCTTCCCTGAGTTCGTTTTTTCATTTGTTTTGTTTATTGTTTGTTTTTGTTTTTTTCAGGAGGCACTGGGAACGGAACCTGGGACCTCCCGTGTGGGAGGCAGGTGCTCAACCTCTTGCCACATCCACACCCCTCAATATTATTTTAACATCTTATTTATATTTCCAGAGATACTTGATACAGATAGAAGGAAATGTATATATTACTTTTCCTCTCTAACATGACAGCATGCTGTGCACACTATTTTGCAATTTGCTGCTTTCACTTAACAATGTAGCTTAGAAATGGTTCCATACTGGTACATAATCATGATCTTATCGTCACAGCTGCATACTTCCTTGAGTGGGTGTAGCATGGTTTTCTTAACCAATCCCCTATCACTGGTTGTTCTGATCTTTCACTATTATAAACAGTGCTGACACAGGTCATGTCCCATGTGTGCAAGTAATAATCATGGAATGGAATTGCTGGACCAAAAGTTAGGTGCAGTTGTCGTTTTGACAGATAACTGCCAAATTGCCTTCCAGAGGGATTGCGCTCTCAGCAGCCGTACATGAGAAAGCCTCTTCAGGCATACTCCGACCCACACAGTGCATATCTTTGCCAGTTTGCCCAGTCCAAAATTGTATCTCTGTGTGGTTTTAATTGGCATTTCTCTAATGAGTGAGGCTGAGCATCTTTTCATATATTTAAAAGCCATTTGTATTTCCATTTCTGTGAACAGTGTGTCCATATCCTTTCCTTTGTGTCTGCTGGATTTTTTCTTATTGAATCCTAGGAACTAGTTATTAGGAATTGGAAGGGGTTGGTTAATATATTTTAAATATTTCTATTCTCATTTTTAAAAATTTTACTGAAGTATATCATTCTTACAAGAACATACGTAACTACTAAGCGTAGAGTAAAAGGTGTGAACTTGCTCCACAAACATGCACATCATCCTACAGGGCTCCCACACACCACCCCACCAGCAACACCTTGCATTGGTATGAAACATTTGTTACAAACTATGAAAGTGCATCATCAAAATATTAGTATTATTAACTATAGCCCGTATCTTACATTTGATGTATTTTACCCCCAACCCACCCAATTATTAACACCCTGAATTGGCATTTACATTTCTTATAGTTCATGAGAGAAAGTTCTCATATTTGTTCTGTTAGTCACAGTCCATCTTCCATCACAGGATTCACCATGTTATACATACTGATTTTTATATGTAGATTTTTCATTTTTTAAAATTTTAAAACAATATAAAGCTTATAAAAAAGTTACAAGTACAAAGAACTTTTTTTTCCTGTGCCTGTTGAGAGTAAGATGATGCCATGCTGCCTCCCCATCCCTGAATAGTTTAGTTTGTATTTCCTTCAGATACAAACATCCCACTCTGCATTCTACATAATCACAATATAACCTTCAAAAATCAGAAAATTGGTGATTTCATGATCATGCAGCAGTACGTCTACCCCTTTGTTTGTAGAGAAGAGCACAAACTCTGTAGCTAGCACAGTCCCAGCTCTGCCCTGTATAGCTTTGGGTCTTTGAGCAAGCCTTTCAGTCCCTTTGTGCCTCAGTTTCCTTTTGCCTCTCTTACAAATAATGATAATGCCTACTTTACAGATTGTTGTGATTAGATGTGATAATGCTTAGAAAAGTGTTTGGCACAATGTAATATTATTAGGGGGAGGATAGTTGGTAATAGATTAAATTTTATAGTATTTTGTAGTAGCCATGGATGAGGTTATCAGAGATGATAGGCTACAGTATAAGCTATAAAGTGTTCAAATAACCCAAAATATATTTTTCTTTTCTTTTTAGATTTCAAAATGAATTCCTTCCTGACTTATACTAAAAAAACTCTTCCCACGATATCAAAATGGGCTTTCCAATTTTGTAAGTTTAATTTTTCCTTTCTTTTTAAAGATTGGGTTTGACTTTATAAAGATCTTATACAAATATTGAATTGTATTGCTTTTTGTAAACCAGTTTATTTTGTCTTCCAGCTATCAGACCTCTGAGCTGTTCCTCCCGGCTGCAAGCTACCCCAGGTACAATAATTTATAAAATAAACATTTTTAATTTAATCGTCAGATTCCAGTCTCTGCATTCATGAACTATAAATCAAAAACAAAACTAATTTACTGATTCTTCCCTTTTTGTGACCAAGACAAACATCAGTTTTAGCTTCAAATTAAAAGGATGTAGAGTCAATCAATAATGACCCTGCATGGTATAGGGTCAGGCTTGGGGATGTCACCAGGGGATTTGGAGCCTGATGGAGTCGTGGAGGTTCCATGAAACATGATGGTCAGTTTATTCACTTCCTGGCTATCAGTCCTGGAGACTATTAGATTACCAACACTCTTTTGGTTAATTTTTTATAAAATTTTATTGAAATATATCATTTACATGAACCTACATAAGCAATAAGTGTATCACAATTTTTGAGCCAGATGGTACTTTTATCTTTGCAATTACTGATAGGCTTTTCCAGTGATGAATGTCTTCTTATGACTTGTAACTCCTAATTTTTGTTTCATTCCAGTATTCCTACTTGTGTAATAGCCTAATGGAAAAAGCATCTTGCCAGGATTGGAAGAGCTGGTCTCTGTTCCAGCTCTACCTCTTTTGGGTAGTGTGGCCTTGAAGTGGTCACTTTACTTTCCTTCGCTTTAGTACCTTCATCTCAGAGAGAAATATAATAGTTCTAGTCTTGTTAGCCTCTATCGTTTTATAGTTTATTCTCAGAGGTTTGCTGCCTAATCAGAATTTGCATAGTATCATGTAACAAATGTATTTCCTATGACCTCTAAATTCTAACCAGAATGTAGATTTCTATTAGGCTCCTAAAAAATAATTCCTTTGTGTCACATTTCACCTTTTCCCTAATTCCGATGTTCAGCCAGGCGTTTGCTTTGCAAAGTCACACAGATAGATCTGATCCCAGACAGTTGGGAGAAGGTCATTCTGAGTGCCATTAGTAGCAGAGCATACATCTGGCACTTAGAATGCTCTTCTTTATACTGCTCTTTAATTGTTTTGTTTGTTTCTGCCTCCTCAATTATACTGCATGCCCCTGTGAGACGAGCATTTTTGTATCCCCAAGTGTCCAATACAGTGTCCCATAAGTAATTTGTCTTAACCCTTCATGATAGTGGTACAATAAGGCACGTGATAAGACAAAGAAATGTGACCATCTGATTTGAGGGGAGAGATTAGGCGTGTGCCTGTACCATGCAGGTTTTAAGTTACAGTAATTTATAACTTATTTATCTTGATGCTCATGTGGCTATCCCTGCTTACAAAGCTGTTAGGATGGAGGAATTAGAATAGAAGGCTGAAGGATCTGTTGATGTTTTTAATCATCTGATGGACAGGAAATGCAAGTGTTTGATGGCAGTTTTGACTGATTAGATGATTAAAAATGTGTGCATGTGTAATCAAAGCAGATGAAATAATGGTTATGCCATGTATTTTATATGTATATTTATTGCAGTTGTTATATAGTTGTTATAGAGTGTTTCTTTTATTTGTCTACTTTGATTTTTTTCCCACAGTTTTACCCATATTCATATTTCACATGCCTGCTTTGATTTTAATTGTATCTAATTCCTACCTATCCCTCAGGGCCCAGCTCAGATTTCACGTCCTGGTAAAACCTTCTCTGAAAACTAAAGTTGTCTGTACCTACTGCCTCTGAACTTCTATGACTACCTCTAGGGCAAAAATTTAGCATATTATAAAGTAACTCAACTATTTGTAAAAGCCACATTTAAAAAATAATGTTCAATTTTCATTATGTATTCAACAGTCACCCACACAATTCCTACTATGTTTCATGTGCATGCTGGCTCCTAACTACATCAGAATTTTCTCAAGGATTCTGTTTAATATTCCATAGTGCTGTGGGCACACAGTAGCAATGTAGTATAAGAACCTGAATTGGAGATTAAAATTTATGGTTCTGGGTCTTGCTCTGCAAAAACTTTCTCATTTGCAAACATGCAAACTGGACTAGATGACCTCAAAGACGCCTCCCAACTCCAAAACTTGGGATTGGCTAACTGATAAACACTCCCTCTAAATGCTGTAAAGGCTAGTCAATTTCTTAGCCTTTCTTTTTTTAAAATATCAAAGTGGCTGTGGGAAATGGCAAATGCTACTTGGCATTGAATCATGTCATTCTTCTTAGAATACCTACCTTTAAAAATATAAAAAGACATCTGAATTCATATATTCTAGTGAATAGTTCTTTGAACTTTATCTTAAAGCCGCCCAGACCAAATCGAAGAAGACCTTAGCCAAGCCCAATGTAAGGAATGTCGTGGTGGTAGATGGTGTTCGCACTCCATTTTTACTCTCAGGCACTTTGTAAGTATGAAACGGTTGTGGGTATTTATTCCTTCTTTTAAAGCACTTCTAAAAGTGAAATTTGTAAATTAACTCACTAAGTAATGAAACTGTTAGTGGACTAATTTATGGATAGCATTTTCATGGACTTAACATAGCTAAGTCAAGCAAGCAGTGAAATAATATTGCAAAATTTGATTTTCATCCTTTCTCATGAACAGGACTAGTGTAGTGGTAGCTTGAAACAGCTGTTTTGAAAGCCTAGTACGGGTCCAGATAGCTGGCTTCCAACAGAGGGGGACTTTACTTATATGGAAGGAGCGCCTCATTTCTCACCTCCTCAGAAGTTTGAGTAGTAAGGATGTGGGCCAGTGGGCATTCTGAAGGACCCGTAACCCACTGCTTTGACCTCCTGGGAATAATGAGACTTGAAGTTGGCAGGGTTGCTCCAGACCCCCAGCATCGCACAATCCCAAGTGTATAGGGCAAGAATCATCCTAGTCCAGCTTGAAAATCCCAAGAATTTGTTATTAACTAAATTGTTCTTTTTTTTTTTTTAAGGATTTATTTTATTTCATTTTTTTATTCTCTCCCCCCTTGTTGTTTGTGCTCACTATTTGCCATCAAGCTCCGCAGCAGCACGGCCAGCTTGCCTTCACCAGGAGGCCCCGGGAATCAAACGCAGGGCCTCCCATATGGTAGACAGAAGCCCAATCACCTGAGCCACATCCGCCTCGCCTAAATTGTTCTTTGATAATTCATATTTGCATGAAGTTTGTGAGCTATTCAGTACATTAGTGTAAGGTCTGCTCCTTTTGTTGTTGCTGTTGTATTTTAGTTGAACTCAAGATCCTGATTGGAAGGAATTAAAGCTCATAAGCAATTTAGTGGCACAGAGAAAAAGAAGAAAACTTTGAGTAATGTAAGAAATGAGAGTTAATGGGGTAGAATGATTAAAAAGTATTTTAACCTAATATTCATATAAAGAATAAAAGTTACTAAAAAGGAATAGAGGGAAGTGTTTATCAGAAAGAAACAGTTCAGTCTTTGAAGTGGCAAATAAGTCTTCTATAAATAGAAGATTTATGGGGAAAAAGATCTTTTCTGTTTAATTTGAAGAAAGCTTGCTTTCAATTTGAGTGTTATTTGGAAGACCAAGTTCTTCTTAGAGGTTGGGGGCACTGGGGAAGCATTCCTAGGACTAGACCATCTGTGGGACTCAGGAGACCCACGAAGCGAATGTGAGGCATGTATAGGAACATGGGAATAAAGATTGTCAAATGAGAAATAATTTATGGTTTGGGCATTTTTAAATTGACATGCAACTTTTCCCCAAATTATTATGTTATAATGTGAAGAAAATGGCTTTACCTAGGAAAAATTTGGAAAACTGATGATTCCTCTGTGATCCAGAATGAAAATAAAAATATTTTTGAATTTAAGTCTTAATTTTCAGAAATGTAAAGAATGAATCTCCTTATTCAATCCAATGGTCAAATCTTTGACTTAAAAAATAAAGGGAATTTATTGCTGACATTAAAAAAATAAATGAATAAAAGAGTCACACCCAGGTATTGGTTTCTACTATCATTCTTCATTAAAAGGAACCAGGGCTTCTTAGAGGATTGGGTGATTGTAGAACTGGGCCAGGGAAAATGCAAGATGAACCTAGAGCACTGTGTAGTGTCAAAAATTAAGGAATCCCTTTAAAAAAAGGGGGGGGGAGAGGGCATGTCAAAAGGACACAGGAACCAACCTCAAAGAGCTCCCAGTGACCAAAGCTAGAACAAAAAAATACCAAAATTACAATAGCACTGGATGAAAATCTAAAGATTAAAATAAATATCCACGAGTCCATTGAGATTTAAATAAATGATGGAATAAGTAAATGAGGGAAAAGGACAAATCAGAAGAATGAGGAAATAAATAAATCACCATTAGAATCACAGTAGTAATTTGCTGCAAGCAGAATCTAACAAATATATAAAACTAGTAGACAAAATGTTAAGATAAAGGATATTTGCATGGCCTTCAGTATCTTCCTCCAAATATCTATTAATTGCTGTGATGATCTTGACATATGTCCACTAATTCTTGATACTTCTTGCTCTAGGAGGAAAGCTTAATTCTCCTCCCCTCGACTGTGGGCCAGACCTAGTGACTTTCCTAACAGATTGACTACAGAGGGAAAAATAATAACTTTACAGTGGAGAAAACGGAGATGCCATTTTAACTAACTGATCTGATGAATATCATGAGTACCACAGCATGTTGATGTCATGTATTCCCTGAGATGATATGATGAGAAAGTCACTTCCCCTTGTCACAAAAGTGTCAAGGTCATGAAAGAAAAGAGAAGGCTGAGAAACTGTCACAGAGTAGAGGAGACTAAGGAGACCTAAGGCTTAAGTGCGACATGGTGTCCAGGAACGAAAAAAAGGACTTAGTGGAAGAACTGATGAGATCTAAATAATGAAGATTTAGTTTAGTGAATGGTTTTGTGCCCGTGTTCGTTTCTTTTTTTTTTTTTGATAAATGCATCATGACTATGTAAGATACTAGCATTAGAAGAAGCTGGGTAAAGGACATACAGAAACTCTGTTCTAGCTTTCTAATTCCTCTGTAAGTCTCCAATCACTTCAAAGTAAAAATTTTTAAAAGAATGCTTTGGAGGGTGGGCGTAGCTCAGTGGTTGAGTACCTGCCTCCCATGTACCAGGTCCTGGGTTCAATCTCTGGTACTTTCCTAAAAAAAGCCTTAATAAATTCCCCAGGTCTCTTGGGAAATCATAAAACAAATAAATTTTTAAAAATAAAATGAAAAAAAGAATTTCAAAGCTAGAATTTAGTTTTTAAAAGAATATTTAGCATGTGTCATACCGAACAGTAAGATATTGGGCAACCCTTTGTTACGTTCTTAGTAAGTGCATTAGGAGTTAAGGCTTTCCAGATTTTTAAGGATGACAGTAAATGTCTCACTATTTGTCCATTTGAAGTGATGGATTGCCTTGGCAATCCATCAAGGGCAGTTCTAGCTGCATTGGTTAGATGACCTCTTTAAGGGTATTTCAGATAGAATAAAAATATTTTATTAAAGCTTTTAGCTTAAGTTATTTGTTTTCTTTCCCTAGATATAAAGAACTGATGCCACATGACTTGGCTAGAGCAGCCCTTACGTAAGTAAATATAGTTTCACTTGAGTTCTTATTTCAATAAAGATACTTTCCGCCAGTGTTTACACTTAAAATAGCATCATTAATAGAATTTCCATATTTAAGGTATATTAACTTTTATGTGATGAGAAAAAACACTAATTAGCTTTTCCAAGATTCATTTATTCTTCCTTTTTATCTACTTGAATTCAAGCAGCTGGTGAATGTCAGTGATCTTTATTTTGTAGGCTTAACAATAAAATCTCTTGATATGACATTATTTTTTAGTGAGTAACCTAGCCATAAGTGATTTCAGTAAACAATATAGGACTAGATTGACCAACCTGAACGTAATTCATATGTTTAATGATTGACTTACCCAGGATCTTAATTATCATCAAGGGTAGCTAAACAGACTATGCAAATATTAATCTAGAAAGAAGCCTAGAGAGAAACCTGGAGATTCATGTACAAACCAATTAAAAATGTAAAATTAGACATGGTAAATGAGATTGAGATGGATGAATCATTTGGTGAAAGTTATAAAATGTGTGGCTGTTTCTGTGATGGAAATAACATGTATGGCATCATGTCATTTTCTTTCCTTTTTTTTGTTGGTATGAATGTGCCTTTCTTAACCTTTCTTTTTTTTTTGGTCTTTATTCATTTTTTTAATATTACATTAAAAAATATGAAAAAACCTTTCCGTTGATCTTTCTGCCCGTTCCAGCTCTGCTTCTGTTTCTTCTCTTCCTGCTAGACTTCATGAATGAGTGAAGTTGGTTCTCTTTCCTTATTATCCATTAACTCTCCTCAATCTCATAATAATCCAGTTTCCATTCCCATTCCTCCAAAGTTAGCATGTTAGAGAAGCATCTCTTATAATGAATGACTTTGTAATCACTGAATGCACCAATCTTTCTTAGACTTCAGTCTGTTTGCCTCTATAGCATTTGACACTATCACACTGTCAGCCCTACTCAAAACTTTTTTTTTTTAAGATTTATTTGTTTATTTACCCCCCTTCCTCTTCTCCCGCCCTGCTGTTTTTGCTGTCTGTGTTGTCTTCTATTCTCATTTTCTCTTCTCTAAGATTCGATCCTGGAGACCTCTGATGGGTAGAGAGGTTCCCTGTCAATTGTATCACCTCAGTTCCTGGTTTCAGCTGCACTTCACCTTGACTCTCCCCTTGTCTCTCTCTCGATATGTCATCATCTTGCTGCATGACTCATTTGCGTGGGGTACTGGCTTACCACGCAGGCACTTGCACAGATACTGGCTTGCTGCACGGGCACTCTTTTCTCTCCTTTTTCACCAGGAGGCCCCAGGGATTGAACCCAGGTCCTCTCATATGGTAGGTGGAAGCTCTATCACTTGAGCCACATCTGCTTCCCCAAACTGTCTTCACTTGACTTCTTACTTGCTGCACCTTTATGATTTTCCACCCATCTTCCTGTTTCTTCTCTATTTTTTTTTTTTACTGAATCTCTTCCTCATTTTCCCTTTTAAGGATATTCTGCAAGTTTCAGCCCTTAGAGCTTTGCTTTCCTCTGTATGCATGCTTTCCCTTAAAAATCTCATCTATTTTTTAAATTGTGGTAACATATATAAAACACAAAATTTCCATTTTAACCATTTTTAAGTATATACTTCAGTGGTGGTAATTACATTCACAATGTTGAACTACCATCATCACCATCCATTATCAAGACTTTTTCAAAAATTAAAAAAAGGCTTTTATATGACCCCAGATGGAAACTCTACCGATTAAGCAATAACTCCTCATTCTGCTCTCTTCCTAGTTCCTGGTAACCTCTAATCTACTTTTTGTCTCTATTAATTTGCTTATTTTAAAAATCTTAACCTTTTTTATTTTAAGTAGAAGAGTCCCAAGTCCTAAATTTGACCTTTTTAAAGACACCTTAAGTCCAGGATAACAAAAATCAAAATTCGTCTTTCCCCAAAGTCAACTTATTTTCTTGTTTCTGATACAGTCCCAGACTGGAAATTTGCAAGTTCAGTGGATTTTTGTTTTTGTTTATTATGTACCAAATGGGAAAAAAAGTTTCCTCAACTTTTCATTTTGAAAAATATCAAATGTACAATAAAATTAAAAGAATACTACAACGAACACCTAAATCCTCTCCACTATATCCAATAGTGGTTACCATTTTGCCATGTTTGCGATATCTCTATGGTTTGAACCATTTGACAGTTAGTTGCTGACATTAAGACTCTTCATTCCTAAACCCTCTAGCATTTATTCCCTAGGAACAAGGACCTTATGCTAACTACATTACCATCATTACAGCCAGGATAATGACAGTGACTTTATCGTAACTTCTAACAGCCAGTTCATATTTAAATCCCCCCAATTATTCTAAGACTGTCTTTTATTTTTGTAATAGGTTTTTTTAACCCAGGATCCAATCAAGATTCGTATCACAAATGAATATATCTTTTTAGTCTCTCTTAATTTAGAACACTTTCTTTCTGTTTTTCCCCCAGAACAATGACTTTTTGAAAAGTCCAGGCCAGCAGTTTTATAGAATGTCCCTCATTCTGGGTGTTTTCTCATGATGATATGTTTCTTTCCTCTCCTCTGATCTTCCTGTATACAGGAAGTGAGGTCTAGAGACTTGCTTAGATTCAGGTTACACATTTTTTGGCAAGAATGCTTGATGGGTAAGGCAGTGTACTTCACATTGCATCACATTCAGGGGCAGGTGATGTTTGTGCTAGATCTCCTCTGGGTCAAAGGTCAGACTGTCAGATCTTTGGATTGTAAAGGTCCCTTTCTCCCTCTGCAATTACTAAATAATCTGTAAAGTGTGTGATACCTTAGCACCATGCAAATATCGATCCCCGAAAACCTTATACCAAATGGTTTTAGCATTGATTGAATCAGTTAGTTTGTGATTTTTCTAATTTTATTATTTCCCCTACACTATGTCAGCTAGCATTTTCCAGTAAAGCACAGCTTTCCATTGGTGTTTGTTTTTTTCTTTCTTTCTTATTTTCATGATAGGGATGTACAGATTTTTAGTTTTTCATTGTATTACAACGAAGTTTAGACATTTTTTCAAAGCTTGCAGAAACTCCCTCAAGATGGCTTTTGTGTTCCTTTTGAGTTTTAATAATACAATATTATTATTACTTTAGCTAAAATTTACATACAATAAAATGGACAGATTTTAAATGTATGATTTGAGTTCTGACAAATGTTTTCACCCGTGTACCATTTTTACTGCCTCACTTATTTTCTAAGAGGGCATAATATTACTTTTAGAAACCAAGTCTGGGGGGGTAAGTTGTACTTATTCTTCCTGGGGCATTATTGGTTCTAGTTTCCACCATTGGGCAGAATTAGATAAATATAGATATTATTTAACAGCATGTGTTTATATTGATATTTCCAATTAAAATTGATCATATCTGGGATTTTACTTCATTTCTTTGATTTTTATGTTCTTTCTCTTTTTGTACTGAAAATTTTGGTTCCTACTGACATGAACATGTTTACTTATCTTTTTTATCCTATTCAAAATTACTTCTGATTCCACATCTCTAACTTTTTTTTTTTCTTCGCATCTCTAACTTTTGCCAGTTAGAGTATCAATTATTGACCTTGGTAGACACCTGTTCAATTCTTATTTTGATACAGTGCCAAAAACTTGTGGAATTAAAGAAATGATACAGTCTCTACCCGTTTAAATTAAAGACTAATCTTTTTAAAGAAGTGTAATGTTTTATATGATGATCTATATAGTATTGTCTGATATGTGAAATGTTTCTTTGCATTGGATTTCTGCTCTCAGGGGTTTGTTGCACCAGACCAGTGTGCCAAAGGAAATTGTTGATTATATCATCTTTGGTACAGTTATTCAGGAAGTAAAGACAAGCAATGTTGCTAGAGAGGTGAGTAAAACAAACTTTATCTTGCTTTAAAAGGTTGAGAGGAGAATACATGTGAATTTCAACCAATAGAATTTACTTTTAAAATCCATTAAGTAAAGTTTCATTTGGCTTAATATGTAATTTTAGAATTTAAATGGTACTTAAGAGTCTTCACCATCTCTCCTGCCCAATGTAGGCTAATGCAGTAGGAAGCAGCGTCATCATTAGCATGAAAACCACAAGGGGAGGAAGGAGGCTGCTTTTATGCTTTCCTGTGCTTGCTTTGGTCTTACCACTTCAAATCGAACTAGATTTTTTAGACTCTGAACACATATACTCATATTGAATAATGAATGTGATTTAATATTTAAAGGAATTACATATCAAGTAGTATCTATTATTTGAGCTGGTTGGGAAATGTTAATCTGGCTGCCTCTGGTGTTAGGAAAATAGATATTACAGCAAAATGTGATTGATGCTACTCTTGATATGGCTTCGTGGTGTCTATAATTAATTTAAATTTTCAATATTGTGCAAAGAACATATTTCATAACTTGAATTTTTTAATTGGAGTTAGTCTTTCATTCACTGTTTTCCCCTCAACTAGATGACACGTAAGGCAGGTTTTAAAAAAAGTTCTTTCCCTTTGCCCTAGTTGGCACAGTTCCATGGAGTGTTTACTGGCAACCTAGATCACCACAGGCCTTGAAATCTCTGTGCCATGTCTACAGATGTCCAAAAGATAGTCCAAACATATCTTCTGACCTCGTTTCAGTTCAAAAGTGATTATTTGGCTAAAGTTGGCTCCCAAGCCCATTTCGTGCTGGGAAATCTTTTCCTTGTTTCCAGTCTGTGCTTGTCTACTGTTCTGTTGCTGCAGTGAAGGGATAACTTCCATCCCTGTCAGTCAAAAAAGAAGAAACAGTGAGCGGGTGAAAGTGCTGGTTCTGCCCCAGTTTCTGCCTATCAATAAGTGTCAAAACTACCAAGGCATGATATTACCGAAACCCACAAAAATTGACTGTACATTGTTAGGGGGGCAGGATAGAATTCATTAAGAACAGGAAGAAGTTTTTCCCTCTGAAATTTTTTGTTTTGTTTTGCTTTTCCTCTGGATCTTTACGTTTCTAAAAGTATTGAATGTGACACTTTCACAAGCACATCAAGCTACTCTTAATACATTTTTATATTCTGAAAATAACAAAATGACACTTAAAAGAGCACCTAAAAAGTAAATATTAAATGTTTCTGTTTTCTCCATGTTTCTGTTTCTCTCTCAAAACTAAAACTATAATATTTTCCTTAAATTTTTTTCTGGAAATTTTGTATCCATATGCAAATCTCAGCTGTTGATCGCCATGAGTTAGATTCCCTCTCTCTGGCCAGTTGTGTTGAGCTCCAGGTAATTTTTGCAGGGGCTGCAGGGAGAGGCTGGGTTGAGGAGATTTGAGAACATAGTTTTAAAGTTTCACTGTGGCCTAAAAGCTAACATAACTGCCAGCTAAAAAACTTCTTTCAGACCTCTTGTCTACTGATAATGTTAATAAGAGATCCTAAAGAGTTTCCTGAACCTCCGCATATTTCCCTGCTCTCTTGCTTAACTAGGAGCCCTCTTCCTCCTCTCCCCTTTGTGGGCGAGAGCCTAAGCTGGCCTTGAGAGCTACTCAGAGTCTAAGTAGAAGCATGCAGACAAGGGTCACCAGCAACCCCTGCTATTTAAAGTTCCTCCAGTCCTGAAAGTCAGGTGGGGCCAAGGTTAATGTGACTAGAGAGGACCTTGTAAAGCTCAGGCCGTTGTGACCTCAGAATGCTCCTTGCTCCACCACACAGCTCTGCTCCCTTGCCCCCAAGACTTGCCTCTCACTCCCTTGTGAAAGAATGTACGTTGACAGGCCGACATACAGTTGCCAGGAGACAGTTTTCAGCACATTGTCTAAGCTTTATAGAGATAAAGCTTAGGTTGGGTACTTAACTGATGGCTTATCAAGAAAGACCAGCACACAGCCATGTTGCATGTACACTACCATAAAACATTGCTATTTCTATAGAGAATGGTAAATCATCTAAAGATAGTCTAAGTGTAAAGGTAAGCATGAATTAAAAAACACTCTAGGGAAGCAGACTTGGCCCAGCGGTTAGGGCGTCCATCTACCACATGGGAGGTCCGCAGTTCAAACCCCGGGCCTCCTTGCCCTGTGTGGAGCTAGCCCATGCACAGTGCTGATGCGTGCAAGGAGTGCTGTGCCACGCAGGGGTGTCCCCCGCGTAGGGGAGCCCCACACGCAAGGAGTGCACCCCGTAAGGAGAGCCACCCAGCGCGAAAGAAAGTGCAGCCTGCCCAGGAATGGTGCTGCCCACACGGAGAGCTGACACAAGATGACGCAACAAAAAGAAACACAGATTCCCGTGCTGCTGACAACAACAGAAGCGGACAAAGAAGACGCAGCAAATAGAGAGAATAGACAACCAGGGTGGCGGGAGAGGGAAGAGAAATAAATAAATAAATAATAAAGATCTTTTAAAAAAAAAAAACAACTACTCTACTTCAGGCTTTGGCAACATATTTATTTTACCAGATTATAGAAGAGCCTTGTTTTCTGAGGGTAATTCAGTAGTTTCAGAAAAAGGCCACTGAAAATGAATTCTCCTTAATGGGAACCAGAATTTCATAGTAAATAGTGAGGAGAGAGTTGGGAGCTTTATTTTAAAAGTGAAATTTAAATGATACAAAATAACTATTTTATAATTGCACCTATACACTAATTCTTTATGTAATCAAAAAAAAATGGAATCAGGCATTGGCTGTTTTGTTTGTCTTTTGACAGTATAATTTTCCCAACAAATAATAGTATAGTATAATAATATAAAAAAATAGTATAGTAAAATAATAGGTATTGTCATTTCATGTTTGACTTTTACCACGCCATCATATAGAGTCCACATTTGCAAGATTAATTATTGACCTCTGTTATCTCAAGACCTCTCAAATTATTCTCTTTGGAAGCACCTACTATATCTTCATCCCAGCCAGATTTCTCTTTGCCAGTTGTTTACTGGTCTAACTTATTTTTTAAGATTTTAAAGTGTTTTTGTTTTTTTTTTCTTTCTTTTTCTATCTTTTTCTCTTTTTCTCTTCAGGCAGCTGGGCCTAAAAGTGGTAGAGGTGGCAGTGACCTGGGGTGGAGAGAGGCGGCCACGGGAGCCACCGCTCCATTTATCCTCATTTTTATTAGAGATCACTTGTGGCTCAGGTGGTCTTCCAAAATTACTTTCATCAACTTGAGATCCTGCATATTTGACAAGCTTTCCAATTCAACTTTGCATTGAATTGATGTTGAGTTGTCTGAAATACAGATAGTCCCTGGTGAGAGAGATGAACTGGCAGTGAGGATAAATGCTAGAAGGCAGGATGGGCACCTGAGTGGAAACTCTATTTATAAAGTGATCAGTTCTTGAGAGATTATTTTCAGGTTTGCTTTACTCCTCAGCCTTACAACTTCAAGGACACAGGGCGAAAGGATCCTACCCCCAGAAGGTATTTCATTAGTCCATGAACTTTCTTTAACAGGTTTTACTTAGTTTATGTGAAAATCTAAACAGGTTGAAATCAAATTATATATTTCTATGCTTGAAGTCTCTGCACTGCTAAGAAATTAAGTGAAATAGAAGAGCATTGCAGCCTTGTATCCCACATAAGAAATAGGGTGGAGTGAAGCAAGCCAGATACAGAAGGACAAATACTGTACGATTGCATTACTATGAACCAAATATATTGTGTAACATATTGTATGATTTTTAAAAAATGTTTATATGTATTTAGTACATTTAATTGAGGGATGTATATTTTTATTCAACTGTTTTTCTTTTTCTTTTAAATTATTGTTTATATTTTCAATTATTAAAGGTACAAAATAAAGTTTAAAAAAAAAGAAATAAGGTGCCAGGAATTTTGCAGACTGCCTGTCAGTTAATAGCTACATTAAAAGTCAGTCAACCCTTTTTGCACTAAGCTTAATTTTATTTTCAAGATATATGTAGAATAGTGAGCTGAACCCTTCCCTGATGCACCACACAGAGGAGAGCTTAAAGCAGCATTTACTTGCAGCATTTCCTTTATAAGTGACCGTGCACTGTGTTTCCTGAAGGCTGCCCTTGGAGCTGGCTTCTCCGACAAGACTCCTGCCCACACTGTCACCATGGCCTGCATCTCTTCCAACCAAGCCATGACCACAGGTACGCTTGCCTGAAAGCAGAAGGGATACCTTACCTTGCTTCCTTTGTCTTTTATGAGCTCAGATAAAGCTCATCTTTTAACAGAAGTTAAATGATTAGCACAAATCTCTGAATTTGTATTTTATTTTTAAATAAAACAGCATTTAAAAAATTTGGTTGTTGACAGCAGTTTTCAACCTTCTCCTCACTCTCCCTGCCTAAGAAACACAGTCACTCACATGTTTCTCAAACAGGAATGTGACTGGCTGCAGCAGGGACAGTCACTGGTTGCAGCATGTCCGTAGGAGGGCGTGTCCCAGGAGGGCGTGTCCCTGGGAGGGCACTTCAGGACCTGGGTTCTGAATAGTTTCAAATCTGCTCTGCAGGTGATTCTAATAAGATCCTCCCCATTCCTATAGTTAAAAATCACCTCTTGAGGTAGGGTATGTCTCTTTCCTTCACTATCTCCCCAGATCCTCGACATTTTTGCAATTAGTGGCATTTAGCAAAATTGTGGAACATTTTGTGACACCAGCCATTGGTGTGAAAAGACAGGATGCCTGAGAGAATGCACAAATGGTGCTCTTTTTGTGACATCAAGGCCAGGCTGGGCAGTCTGCCCACCTCACCGGTATCAGGGGACAATGCCACAGGCAGCCAGCCACCAGGGTGTCCTCCACCCTCTGCAGCGGGTGACCTCCTCTCAGTTAGAGCCACAGGCTGCTACTGGCTAGTGGCCATAAAAAGGGAGGGAGTCTGCCTGACATCTCAAATGCTAGAACTTCTCTGAGTGATATAAATAAGTAAAAATTTTAGTCAAAGTTAAAATTCTCTTCCTTGGGAAAAAAAACTTCTGAAAATTAAAATTGGGGACATTTGAAATGTACAAAATATTCTGTGGTTTACAATGTGATTTGTTTGAGAGTTGGTCTCATGGGTATTTCTAGAAGTTGATGTCCATGTGGCCTGAATGAAGCTTGTTTTTCTCTGACATATACAATGTATTTTCAGCCATTTTTTAGCATTCTATCTTATTCCCTCGGGAAAATGGAAAATTTTAATCACCGGTGTTGTACAATGCTAACTATTTTACAACTTCTTAATCAAAAAGCTGAAATCACCAAAAGTACGTTATTTTCTGCAAACGATGTTAATCTACGGCCCACCTGTGCCCTATAGGTATCGGCTTGATTGCCTCTGGCCAGTGCGACGTGGTCGTGGCGGGTGGTGTGGAGCTAATGTCCGACGTCCCTATTCGTCATTCAAGGAAAATGAGGAAAATGATGCTTGATCTCAATAAGGCCAAGACTCTGGGTCAACGCCTGTCTTTACTCTCTCAATTCCGACTGAATTTTCTATCACCTGAGGTAAGACTTGTAAACTTGTACAGATAAAACTTCTGTTTCCAAAGCATCTCTCTGCAGAGCTTTCACATTAGATGGGACTCTGGGCTCTGGGATACTCAAATAGTTGTGGATTCTCTTAGTTATAGGTAGGGGCTAATTATTTGGCCAAGATGCAAAAAAAGAAAAGATACATACATACATACATACATATATATATGCATGTGTGTGTGTGTTTGTATATATAGTGGTCAGAGAACTTGAATGTGTAAGGCCTCCTTAGAGACATCCTGCTCACCAGGATCATCCAGGTCTTGATCTTGACTGAGAGATTGTAAACCAGCAGCAGATCTTATCTTTTCCAAGTAACACAGGACAACCCTCGACAGGTGTAACGTGTGTCACCTGGTCACTGCTTCCGATCCTCCCGTCTCCTTCCCCAGCTCCCTGCCGTGGCCGAGTTCTCCACCAGCGAGACCATGGGCCACTCTGCAGACCGCCTTGCGGCAGCCTTTGCCGTTTCCCGACTGGAGCAGGATGAATACGCACTGCGGTCCCACAGTCTGGCCAAGAAGGCGCAGGATGAAGGACTCCTCTCTGACGTGGTCCCCTTCAAAGTTCCAGGTACAACGGTTCACTCAGCTTTTTTTTTTTGTAGAGGCGAGTGCTCAGTGATCCTCGGCAGGGAGCTCTGGGTTGGTCCTAAAACTCAGAAAACCTCACTGCCTTTTCAAGTATGTGGTTCTCTCCCCAAGAAACTCAGCCTTCATGCTTCAACGTGGACTCAGGTTTCCATTTCTATTGTTACCACAGGTAAACGTTTGAAAAGAGAAGTTGCCGCGGGGCTCCTTTTATTAATAGAACTTCCTGATATAGTTTAGTTCTTTATGTACATGCCTATTTTGTAAATTTCTGACTCAAATGACTTCTGGATAGAAATAGCCAAAGAAGAATAAATGCCTTAAGAAAAGAGCACGTCCTCTTTTTCTGTTAAATCGTTTAGATTATTTCCCAGTTGTCCTAAGTATTTAAAATTTATACTACCTTGAAAACCTTAAAAGGCACCCTTCCTAGTGAATAGGTATATTTTACGTATCATTTGTTCTTGTAATTTTTAAGGCACATTTCTCTAGAGATGATACTTAATGCTTGTAGTTCTTTAGAGTTAAAAAGTCTGTGTTTTTATAGGAAAAGATACAGTTACCAAAGATAATGGCATTCGTCCTTCCTCACTGGAGCAGATGGCCAAGCTAAAACCTGCCTTCATCAAGCCCTATGGCACTGTGACAGCTGCAAATTCTTCTTTCCTGGTATCTATAATATTTGTGTTTAGTCTTGACTTTTATATTTGTATATTTTCAATGGAAAAGCCTAAAATAGATTTATTTGAAGCTTAAAGAGTATACGATAAAAAAAAAGAGCATATGATAAAGATAATGTTTGTCCCAGTTATGGCAAGGAGCTGTGTGAAGCAACAGCTTCCTGCCAAACTGACAGGGATATGCCAGACCACAGAAAGACTCAGACAAATCTGGCCTGGTGAGTAATGAGCATTTATTTAGGTGGTGACATGGGGTCCTCATCGTTGGTGGCAGGAGGATGAGGTAGTCCCTAGCCTAGCCATGGCCTAGTCCTCGTCTTTGGTGGCAGGGAGGAAAGATGGCTTTCCGGGTCTGATATCTGCACTCACTGCCAGAGGAGGGCAGTCTTTTATGGGGCATGTTTACATGCATCTGGAGGAGGGAGCTGCTTTCCAAGGAATGCAGTGGATTATGAATGAACCCAAAGGTCAGGAAACAGATCCTAAAGGAACATGTTTTCTGCAAGGTGGGAAGGACTTATCCATATAGGGGTGTTTAGGCAGTTTGGGGAAGACTGATGCCATCGCAGGCTTCTGGAAAAACAGGTTAGTGCAAGATCTGCTGATCAGTCACCAGTCACAGTGACTTACTGTTTTAACTAAGGATTCTGCTACTATTTGGAGTGGGGGAAAGAACTGGAAGAGTTGGGGGGAAAATGCTAAGTCATATAAGCTACAATTAATTAAGTAGGATTACAAAAAACAGAAGCATCATCGTTTTAAAACCTTAGAAACCACCTAACCCAGCCACCGTACAAATACAGAGCGCTGTTCTCTTACTCAGTCAAAACATTTGTTGCCTCTGCTAGGCACTGGAGATCAAAAGAACAGTCAAGTGTAATAGAGTGAGAAAGTGCTGTGATGGATGGAAGCACAGGCTGTCGAGGAGGATACATAGAGGGCCTCTGACCAGGCTTGGGGAGTCAGAGCAGCTTCTCAGAGGAGGGAACACTTGAGTAGCAAGTCGCAAAGGAAGAGAAAAGGCCAATTCAGGAAGGATAAAAAGGGCCACAAGGAGCAGCAAATGTACTGCCAAGGAGGTATGGGAGCAAGGACCTCTCTGGCAATAGCTTGGTTGGAGCACAGGGTATGAATTGGGGAGTGGTATACAACATGGAAAAGAAGGCAGGCAGCGGACTTGGCCCAGTGGTTAGGGCATCCGTCTACCACATGGGAGGCCCACGGTTCAAGCCCCAGGCCTCCTTGACCCATGTGGAGCTGGCCCTTGCACAGTGCTGATGTGCGCAATGAGTGCCGTGCCACACAGGGGTGTCCCCTGCATAGGGGAGCCCCATGTGCAAGGAGTGCACCCCGTAAGGAGAGCCGCCCAGCGCGAAAGAAAGTGCAGCCTGCCCAGGAATGGCGCCGCCCACACTTCCCGCGCCGCTGACGACAACAGAAGCAGACAAAGAAACAAGATGCAGCAAATAGACACCGAGAACAGACAACCGGGGAAGGGGGGGAATTAAATAAATAAATCTTTAAAAAATAAATAAATAAAACTTTATATATATATTTAAAACCTTGCAATAAAGGTCTAACAAAAAGATTGTCAAATCATAGCCAATGACCATTTATTTGAATCTGAATTCAGCATAATAAAAATTTGGTTCTATTTTTAAAATCCTGCAACCTTAGAGTTACTTGAAATGGGATTTGGTTTGTGTTTATAAGGTGGCCATAGAGTCTGGAAACATGAGCAAAGGCTTGAAGTATTTGACCATGGCAAGTGGCTAATCAATGCCTGCCTTTGATGGGCTAGAGGAGGGGTTCCTGGAGCGGTTTGAACAGAATGCTGTACCACCCCCAGTCTAACCCCCAGTAAGCCAGAGTGGGTGCAGGACTGGTTAGAAGATAACTTCCAAAACTGGACTGGATGTTAAGGGCTACACTCTGGCTAGCTCTGAACTCCCTTGATTACTTCTCATGGGGTGTACTTAAGGTGCAGGTTTATTCAATGAAAATCAGACACAAATTATCTGAGGACACACATGACACGTTTTGGAAACATGTGACTGCACTACATTCATTGCACATCTGCACAATGGCACATTGAATGTACTATAGCATGATGTCCATAAACATTTTATTATGTGCATTCACCTGTTTCCAAACTACAACCACCCTGTAGGTGGCCACAGAGTTGCTGAGTTGTGAGCATACGATAGAATGTGATAGAAATTATTTTGAATTTGCAAACTGTACAGGGTAATTCCCTTTCCTTTGGAATTTTTACTTTTTTTTGAAAATCTTTCTTTTGAAGTAATGGTAAAGGATTTTCTTTCAATAGTAACTCTTTGTACCCCACCTTCTAGACTGCCACCTGGGAAAAAGCAGAGGGAAGATGGTATTTCTAATACTCTGAGCTGCCTGCCTGTTTCTTCTTCTAGCTTTGGTTTCTTTATAAAACAGAAATCACCTAGCAACCACAGGCAGGAAGTGGCTGAGAATCAGCCCAGAAAATGTAATAGATAAATAGCACAGATGAATGGATTGGATCTATTTAGGTAGAAATTAGGGAGGTAATTAGATAGTCAGATGTTAGAAGCTAGATCATTTTAAGTCCTAAAAGACTTCATATTCTGGCCCCAAAGCAAAACACTTTGGTTTAAGTTTATTATGAACATATATTTCTTAAGTTACTTAGTCTCTTTATTTTTATAATTATGGTATTTTTTAAACAAGCCCCTCTACCCTCTTCCTCCAAATATGTGTCAGTGTATGTGTTTGAATTGTGATTTAAGGATGGATAAAATGAAATGTTTTGTTATATTGAATTGCTGTGTAATTAGTTGATAGATTCAAGAACAGGATATAGAAGATGGCCGTAGAAAGCCCTTCAACAGGTTCAAGAATTGAACATTATTGTTCTGGTTAACATTTCAGACCGACGGTGCGTCTGCAATGCTGATTATGGCTGAGGAAAAGGCTCTGGCCCTGGGGTATAAGCCCAAGGCCTATTTGAGGTAAAGCAAAACATTCAAATGAATTGCTTCTGGTTTCTATATTTTATTACTGAAGCTAACCACTTTATTTTTCACCTAGGGATTTTGTGTATGTATCTCAGGATCCAAAAGATCAACTTTTACTTGGGTAAGTAACAGTATATATCCTTGGGCTACAATCAAAAGTGTGTATATTGCTTAGATTACCCCCATTTATTACACCACCTTTAAAGCACAGGAAGCCCTGAGTTCATAATTGGGTTGTTTAGTTCTTGTTAAAATAGTAATAATCCTTGATGCTTGTATATCATTTTACAGTTTGGGGTTACTTTTTCCTAAACTTTTTACTTATAATTATATGCAGGTAGAACTTTGTGTTTTACCTTTATCAAGATGTCACAGGCATTTTTTCGTTTTGCTCTATAACCTGCTACCCCATGTTCTTGCTGGCCTTTGATAGAAGCCTCGTAACATCGAGACCCTCACCCTCAAGGCTCTGGCCTCACTGGCCTCCATTTGCCCTTCAGACCAGCCCGTCCCTCTCGTGGGCCTTGCCCCTTGAACTCTGTTCTTCCAGCTCTTCTCATTGTTAGCTTCTCCTTACCCTTCAGTATTAGAGTGAATGCCATCCGGAAGCAGCCTTCCCTGACCAGCCTGTCTTTAGAGACCTCCCTCAGTTCTTGTCTGTTTCATTTCCTCCTGACATTGATGATCACAATCTGCATCTATCTTGTCTGTTTGTTTACCTGTTTATTATCTCTTTCCCTGACTCTAGAATGTAAACTTCCTAAGGGCAGAGGTCATGTCTGCTCAATTCACTACTGCATCCCCAGCACTTAATAAATATTTGTAAAGTAGAATCACTGAATGAATAAATGAACGTGGGGCATTATGATACCTCAGTTTGGGGAATACAAAGAACCTCTTAGGTGAAAAATTAAAGTTTTAAGTTATTTCTTATTTTTTCTTTTCAGACCAACATATGCTACTCCAAAAGTTCTAGAGAAGGCAGGATTAACAATGAATGATCTTGATGCTTTTGAGTTTCATGAAGCCTTCTCAGTAAGTCATTTTAAAGACACTTATTGGAGGGTCATAATCCAACAATGTAGTTCATGTGTGTGGGAAAGCCAGGCAAGGCTTGTAACGTGCATAAAATAGAGTGGAACTTTGTCTTTTAAGTGTAACTGACCTACATTGCTGGGAGGAATCCAAGGGGAGGGAACCAGGTGTTGAAAGACATACCTTGTGAGGATAGTTCTTAGAGACCCTGCAAAGGTACCAAATCGTTTCATGAGCACATTTCTTCTGGAAATTGATTGAAAGATTTGCTCAACTCTGAAATTAGACAAACCCCTACCTAAAAGAAAGCCAAGATATACATTAATAACAAGTTTCTTATTGAATTATTTTTCCCTCTAGGGTCAGATTTTGGCTAATTTTAAAGCCATGGATTCTGATTGGTTTGCACAAAACTACATGGGCAGGAAAACCAAGGTAGGTTTCTGTTGAAAAATATGTTTGAATTCCCAAAGCACATTAATATTGGAGCTTAGTTCCTTGTTAGTGAGACTTTGAAAAGAATAGCTTCTCCTTCTTATGAAGAATTCTGATTCATTAAATATATTTCTTTCTTAGTTTACTATATTTGCTGGAAATCCTTCAGCAAAATTCAAAGCACAACTCTACATTGTCTTTTGTTCTTCTCATTCTGGCGTTAGATGAAAAATAGGCCACTGGCTTTCAGAATCAACGTAGAGTTTCTGTCTTTTGTAAGAATATTCTTTGTGGTGTTTCTAAAGTTGTAACTACCCTCTCTTTCCATTGCTTCCTACTACGAAAAGCCTGGCCTGATTGTTTTCTTAAGGAAGCTCATCTTTATATTTGTTTTTATCTTTGTGGGAGCCAGGTCGGAATGCCTCCTTTGGAGAAGTTCAACAACTGGGGTGGTTCGCTGTCCCTGGGACACCCGTTTGGAGCCACTGGCTGCCGGCTGGTCATGGCCGCTGCCAACAGGTTACGGAAGGACGGAGGCCAGTATGGCATTGTGGCCGCCTGTGCAGCTGGAGGGCAGGTACGTCGCAACAGCTTTGTGGGTTTTTGTTTTTTGTTTTTTGTTTTAATTAAAGAAGGTCATTTCAAGAACCTTTGATTTAGTTTGCTTTGGAACATTCTTTTTTTTTTTTAACTTTATTTTGTACATTTAATAATCGAAAATATAAACAATTAAAACTAGAATCATACAACATACTACACAATATATTTGGTTCATAGTAATACAGTCATACACTATTTGTCCTGTTGTGTCTGGCTTGCTTCACTCAACATAATGTCCTCCAGGTTCATCCATGTTATCATATGCTTTACGACTTCATTTCTTCTTACAGGTGCATAATATTCCATAGTGTGAATAGACCATGATTTGTTTCTCCATTCATCTGTTGATGGATGCCTAAGTTGTTTCTAACTTTTTGGCAATCATGAATAATGCCGCTATCAACTTCAGTTTGCAGATGTCTATTTGTGTCACTGCTCTCAGTTCTGAGTATTGCAGGGTCACGTGACAACTCTATATTCAACTTCTTTAGGAACTGCCAAACAGTCCTCCACGGTGGCTGTACCATTCTGCATTCCCACCAACAGTGAATAAGTGTTCCTATCTCTCTACATCCTCCAACACTTGGAGTTCTCTGTTTTTTTAATAGTGGCCATTCTGATAGGTGCAAAATGATATCTCATTGTAGTTTGTTTTTTTATATTTTATTTTTATTTATTTCTCTCCCCTTCCCCACTCCCCAGTTGTCTGTCCTCTGTGTCCATTTTGCTGTGTGTTCTTTGTCCGCTTCTGTTGTTGTCAGTGGCACAGGAATGTGTGTTTTCTTTTTGTTGAGTCATCTTGTCGTGGCAGCTCTCCATGTGTGTGGCACCATTCTTGGGCAGGCTGCACTTCCTTTTTTTTTGCTCTGGGTGGCTCTCCTTACGGGGTGCACTCCTTGCACGTGGAGTTCCCCTACGTGGGGGTACCCCTGCGTGGCAGGGCACTCCTTGCGCGCATCAGCACTGCACATGGGCAAGCTCCACACCGGTCAAGGAGGCCCGGGGTTTGAACCGCGGACCTCCCATGTGGTAGACAGATGCCCTAACCACTGGGTCAAGTCCGCTTCCCCCTTCATTGTAGTTTTGATTTGCATTTCCCTAATCATTAGTGATGCTGAGCATTTCTTCATGTGTTTTTTTGCCATTTGTATTTCTTCTTTGGACAAATATCTGTTCAAGACTTGCCCATTTTTTAATAGGGTCATCTGTCTTTTTATTGTTGAGTTGTAACATCTCTTTATATATTCTGGATATTAAACCCTTATTGGACATGTGATTTCCAAATATTTTCTCCCATTGAGTTGGCTGCCTTTTCACCCTTTTGACAAAGTCCTTTGAGATGCAAAAGTGTTTAATTTTGAGGAGGTCCCGTTGTTGCATGTGCTTTGGGTATAAGGTCTAAGAAACTACCACCTATTACAAGGTCTTGAAGATTTTTCTCTACGTTTTCTTCTAGTAGTTTTATGGTCTTGGCTTTTATATTTAGATCTTTGATTAATTTTGAGTTACACGTTTCTTGTATGGGGAGTGAGAGAGGGGTCCTCTTTCATTCTTTTGTTTATAGATATCTAGTTGTCCCAGCACCATTTGTTGAAGAGACTGTTTTGTTCCATTAACATTAACTAGATAGATTTGTCAAAAACCAGTTGACTGTATAGGTGAAGGCTTATTTCTGTATTCTCAATTCTATTCTCCTGATCGATGTGTCTGTCTTTATACCAGTACCATGCTGTTTTGACCACTGTAGCTTTGTAATATGTTTCAAGATCAGGCAGTGTAATTCCTCCACATTGTTCTTATTTTTTAGAATGTTTTTGGCTGTTCAGGTGCACTTTCCCATCCAAATGAATTTGGTAATTGCCTTTTCTAATTCTGTAAATTACGTTGTTGAGATTTTGATTGGTATTGCGTTGAATCTATAAATCAGTTTGGATAAGAGTGACATCTTCATGGTATTTATTCTTCCAATCCATGAACATGGAATATCTTTCTGTTTGTTTAGGTCTTTTTAAATTTCTTTTAGCATTGTTTTGTAGTTTTCTGTATAGGTCCTGTACTTCTTTTGTTAAATTAATTCCTAGGTATTTGAGTCTTTTTGTTGCTATTGAAAACGGAATTTTCCTGCTAATTTTCTCCTCAGATTGTTCAATACTAGTGTACAAAAACATTACTGATTTTTGCATGTTGATCTTTGTATACTGTCACTTTGATGAACTCATTTATTAGTCAAGTAGCTTTGTCATTGATACTTCAGAATTTTCTAAGTACAGGATCATGTCATCTGCAAATAGAGTTTTACTTCCTATTTTCCTGTTTGGATGACTTTGATTTTTTTTCTCTTGTCTAATTGCCCTACCCAGAACTTCTAGTACAATATTGAATAACAATGGTGACAGTGGGCATCCTTGTCTTGTTCCACATCTTAGAGGGAAAGCTTTCAACCTTTTCCCATTGAGTATGATGTTGGCTCTGGGTTTTTCATATGTGCCTTTTATCATATTGAGGAATTTTCCTTCTATTCCTATCTTTTGAAATGTTTTTATCAAAAAAAAAGGATTTTGTTGAATATCTTTTCTGCATTGATTGAGATGATCATGTGTTTCCTTCAATTCGTTAATGTGGTGTTTTATGTTGAACCATTCTTGTATACCAGGAATAAACCCCACTTGGTCATGACATTTAAGTCTTTTGATATGTTGTTGCATTCGATTTGCAAATAATTTGTTGAGAATTTTTGCATCAATGTTCATTAGAGAGATTGGTCTGTAATTTTCTTTTCTTGTAGTACCTTTATCTGGCTTTGATATTAGGGTGATGTTGGCTTCATAAAACGTGTTGGGTAATTTTCCCTCCTCTTTAATTTTTTGGAAGACTTTAAACAGAATTGGTATTAATTCTTTTTGAAATGGTTGGTGGAATTCACCTATGAAGTCATCTGTCCCTGGACTTTTCTTTGCTGGAAGATTTTTGATGACAGATTCAATCTCTTTAAAAATGTGATTGGTTTGTTAAGTTCTTGTATTTCTTGTAGCATCAGTGTATGTCGGTTGTGCATTTCTAGGAATTTGTCTATTTCATCTATGTTGTCTAGTTTATTGGCATACAGTTTCTCATAATATCCTCTTACGATTCTTTTTATTTCTGTGAGGTCAGTTGTAATGTCTCCTTTTCATGTCTTGTTGTATTTATTTGCATCTTCTCTCTCTCTTTCTTTGTTAGTCTAGCTAGGGTTTTGTTAATTTTATTGATCCTCTCAAAGAACCAGCTTTTGGTTTTGTTGATTTTTGCTCCTTTTTTTTTTGTTCTCAGTCTCATTTATTTCTGTTCTAACTTTATTATTTCTTTCCTTCTGCTTGCTTTGGGATTGGTAGGCTATTCTTTTTTTAGTTAATCTAGTTGTTCAACTAAATCTTTGAGTTTAGCTCTTATTTCTTTTTTAATATAGGCATTTAGGGCTATAAATTTCCCACTTAAGAATGCCTTTGCTATATCCCTTAAGTTTTGATAAGCCATGTCCTCATTTTCATTTGTCTCAATATATTTACTGATTTCACTTGCAATTTCTTCTTTGACCCACTGGTTATTTAGGAGTGTGTTGTTCAGCCTCCACACATTTGTGAATTTACTTTTTTCCTGCCTATATTTATCGAGAGCTGCATTGTGCCCTAACATGTGGTCTATCCTGGAGAAAGATCCACGGGCATTTGAGAAGAATGTATAACCCATTGAATTTGGATGCAGCATTCTATGTATGTCTCTTGGGTCTAACTTATTTATCATATTGTTCAAGTTCTCTGTTTCCTTATTGATCTTCTGTTCAGTTATTCTACCTAATGATGTGAGTGGGGTGTTGAAGTCTCCAGTGATTATTGTAGACATGTCTTTTTCTCCCTTCAGTTTTGCCAGAGTTTGTCTCATGTATTTTGGGGCACCCTGATTAGGTGCATAGGTATTTATGACTATTATATCTTCCTGGTGGTCCTTTTTCTTAATATATAATGGCCTTCTGTATTTCTTGTAACTTTTTTGCATTTAAAATCTGTTTTGTCTGATATTAGTATAGCTACCCCTGCTCTTTTTTGGTTACTATTTGTGTGAAGTATCTTTTTGATCTTTGACTTTCAGCTGTTTTGTATCCCTGGGTCTAAGGAGAGTTTCTTCTGAGCAGCATATGGATGACTCATGTTTTTTTAGCTATTCTGTCAGCCTGTATCCTTTGATTGGAGAGTTTAATCCATTCACATTCAATGATATTTCTGTAAATGCAGTATTTACTTCCACAATTTTATTTTTTGGTTTTCAATGTCATTTCACATTTTTGTCTTTTTCCTCTTTTGGTTATCCTTTCTGCTATTCTTTTTTCTGTACTCTCCTCCAGTCCTCCCTCTCCTGTCTTTTTCTTTCAGGTTCTAAGGCTTCCTTTAATATTTCCTGCAAAGGTGGATTCTTTTTTGCAAACTCTCTTAGTTTCTGTTTGTTTGTGAATATTTTTTACTTCTCTTCATATTAATATTTGAAGGACAATTTTGCTGAATAAAGAATTCTTGGCTGGCAGTTTTTCTCTTTCCAGTATCCTAAAATTGTATTAATATCATTGCACTGTCTTCTCACCTCCATGGTTTCTGAAGAGAAATCTGTGCTAAGTCTTACTGAACGTCCCTTGTACATGATGGTTTGCTTCTCCCTTGCTGCTCTGAGAATTTTCTCTTTATCTTTGATATTTGACATTCTAATAGTATGTGTCTTAGAGTAGGTTTATTTGGATTTGTTCTGATTGGGGTACAGTGCACTTCTTGGATATGTAAGTTCATTTCTTTCATAAGAGTTGGGAAATTTTCAGCTATTATTTCCTCAAATACTCTTTCTGCCCCTTTTCCCTTCTCTTCTTCTGGAATTCCTACTACATGTATGTTGCTGCATTTCATGTTGTCATTCAACTCTCTGAGCCCCTGCTCAATTTTTTCCATTCTTTTCTCTCTTCAATTTTAGCTGTTCTGTCCTCATATCACTCATTCTTTCTTCTATCATTTCGAGTCTGCTGTTTTATGCCTCTGATGTGTTTTTTATCCCACCTATTGTGTCTTTCAATCCCCTGAGCTCTGTTAATTTTCTGTTCAGGATTTCAAATTCTTTTTGTTCGCTCAGTCTTTCCTTGATGTCATTTATCTCTTTAACCATATTGTCTTTCAACTCATTAATTTGATTTTGGAAATTTTGCGCATCTCACTGATTAGTTCTCTCAAATTCTGCATCTTTGGGTCTTTGATATGAGCTTTTCTTGAGCCATGTCTTCTTTTTTCTTAGTATGGCTCAATTTTTTTGCTGATCTCTAGGCATCTGATTAGGATGTAGTTTATGCAGATGCTCAATTTCTTTCTCTCTTGTAGGGATTTAGTAGCCGGAGGTTGTGTGTTACCATTGCTTTTTGATTCTTGGCTCAACCTGGATTGTTAGGGTTGTCCCTGTTGGTTGCTCAAAACCAGGCACTGGACCCAGTAATTGGTTGTAGACTCGCTTCCTAGGGCCTTGGGAATGGATGCTATTAGAGGCCAGAACAACCTCTCCTATTTATAATTTTTTCACATGCACTTCCTTGGTCTGCCAGCAGATGGTGCTCTTTGACAGCACTCAGTTCAATGCCTGGTCTGAGTCTGTTGCAACACAGACAGGATCAGTGTGATAGAGCTTTCTGTCTGGAGGCTAGGAACCTTGTAATTCAAACTTTCTCTGAGAAAATTCTCCAGCCTTCTCTGGCAGCCCTCTCCCTTTTCCTGACTAGGAAATATTTCTGGTCCCCTGAGTCCTTAACAATCAGTCTGGGTTAGTAGAGAAAGAGATTGGGAGGGTTGCATATCTTTAGCCCTTTGCTGGCTCCCAAGGCAAACAATGGCATGGCCCGACCCAGCCTGGAAGGGCTCCTAGGACACAGCAGGCCATATTTATGGGTCAGAAGCTGAGTCAGCCTTAGGCTCTGTCCCTCTCTCTCCCCTTTCCTGGGGTGGTAGATCCCCAGGAAAGTGGAGGCACCTTTGTCTGTAGCATTCTGAAGTGTCTTTAGTGTGGGGCTGGTTTCATCTCTCTGTTCCATGGTCCCGATTTCCCTCCTTTGTCCCTCTCTCCTCTGGGCAGTATTCAGCCTTTGCCTGGTGTCCTAAACCCTAGAAGATCTTTTTCTATGTTTCAGCCTGTCCTCTAGTTATTTTTCTGAAGGAAAAGAGAGTCTCGTGTCTTTCTAGTCCACTATTTTCCCGGAAGTCATATTAGAACATTCTTTTTTTTTTTTTTTAAGATTTATTATTAAAGATTTATTTATTTATTTATTTCTCTCCCCTTCCCTCTTCCCCCACCCCCAGTTGTCTAGTTGTCTGCTCTCTCTGTCCATTCACTGTGTATTCTTCTGTGACCACTTCTATCCTTATCAGTGGCACCACGAATCTGTGTTTCTTTTTGTTGCATCATCTTGTTGTGTCAACTCGCCGTGTGTGCGGTGCCATTCTTGGGCAGGCTGCACTTTCTTTCGTGTTGGGCAGCTCTCCTTATGGGGCGCACTCCTTGCACGTGGGGCTCCCCTACGTGGGGGCACCCCTGTGTAGGAGTGGCATGGCACTCCTTGCATATATCAGCACTGCACATAGGCCAGCTCCACACAGGTCAGGGAGGCCCAGGGTTTGAACCACAGACCTTCCATGTGGTAGGCAGACACCTTATCCATTGGGCCAAGTCTGCTTCCCTATTATTATTTTTAATTTCTCTCCCCTTCCTCCCCCCGCACTGTCTGCTCTCTGTGTCCATTCACTATATGCTCTTCTGTGTCCGCTTGCATTCTTGTCAGTGGCATCAGGAATCTGTGTCTCTTTTTGTTGCATCATCTAGCTGCATCAGCTCTCCACATGTGCGGCATCACTCCTGGGCAGGTTGCACTTTTTTTGCATGAGGCAGCTCTCCATGTTGGGCACATTCCTTGCACATGTGGCTCCCCTATGCGGGGGACACCCCTGTGTGGCAGGGTACTCCTTGCATGCATCAACACTGCGTGCTCACCACATGGGTCAGAAGGCCCTGGGTTTGAACCGTGGACCTCCTATATGGTAGGCGGATGCTCTAACAGTTGAGCCAAATCCACTTCCCTGGAACATTCTTAAAGCAATATTTCTGATGACTGACAACTAAGGAGAAAAAGTAACCTATTGAGTTGTTCATAATGGTACAACTTTTTCCCAAAATATTGTTTACTTTTTTGTTAATGAAAGTGATATGTGCTTATGATGGAAATTCTGGAAAATATTAACAGTATATAGAAAAAAATTAAGTCACCTATAATCCCCTCACCAGATACTAAAATTCTTAACATCTTGATGTATTTTATTCTTTAATAATAAAATTTTATTTCATTTATCTAGTCGCCCTGAGACTTTATCTGTAAAATGTTTTCAAGAGGTAAACTATCTTTCTAGAGGAATGAACAATACCTTAAGGAAAGTAATTTACCTCTGGGTAATTTGTGGCTGTTTGGCTGGGAGAAATAGTTTTTCCTGCCTGGCCTCCCTGGGAGTGCGGATGAAACACCCTACCTGCTACCTGCTACCTGCTACCTGCTACAGCTTTTCACTCTGGGAGTGAAGACCTGAAAGGAAGGCTGGTTATAGTCTGTTTTGTTTGTTTCCTGATTGTGAGCAGCTTTCATTTTTCTCCAGATTTCAGAAGCTTTCTGAATAAGAGCTAGAAAATCATAAACATCTTACTTTTAAAAGCCTTTACTTTATGGCTCTCTTCCTCAGAGACTTTGAAGAAACAAGGGATCAGTTCTTTATGGGCTAAACATTTTTGATTTTGCAATCAAAGCCTTTTTTCATCTGTGTAACCCCATCTATATAAAACTTGGGTCCTCTGGGACTCCAGACCTCTCCCCTGTCTTTCTATGTCAAGTTTAAAGGAAGGAGACAACTTGGACATAGCAGCATCCATCGTACTATGTGAACACAACCCACGTTGGATGATATTCTTTGGTTTTGAGTGTTTGTTTCCTAATTTTTTTATTCAGCATGTTCAGTATCAATAATACAGTACTGAACACTTTTGTGGGTGAGCAAAGAATAAAGCCAAGCTCCTTGTTGCTAGAATCTTTCCATGTAGTGGGGAGAGAGCACATGCTGCATCTGAGAAGCTAGATTAGAAGCTAGATTAAACCTGGCGTTGTTACATCAGGCGCCAAATGAGGGGGGTGGGTGTAGCTCAGTGGTTGAGCACCTGCTTCCCTGCTTTGCATGTACAAGGTTCCAGGTTCTTTCTCTGGTACCTCCTTTAAAAAAAAAAAGCCAAATGAGTGGTACAAACACAGTGAGAAGATCAGAGGAGGAAGTGATCTTTGTGGCGCTGAGCAGGCTTTCTCAGTCTTGGCACTGTTGACAGTCTGGGCTGGGAAGAAAGTTGTTTTGGAGGGACTGTTCTGTGCTCTGTAGAAATTTCAGTAGCATCTCTAGCCTCTACCCACTAGGTACCAATAAAAGTATCTCCAGACACTGCCAAATGTCCCCTGGGAGCCATGGCCATCAGCCTCCACCCCAGATGAGATCACTGATCTAGAGCAATAGAAGGTGTTGGAATGTGAAAACAGTGCATTTTAGATAAAACTGGGGAAGGAGTATTCTGTCTTCTTAGGGGCTTTTCCAACACAACCCCCAAATCAGTGGAAGCTTCTCATCCCTGTTTTGTTTGCTTGTGCCTTTACCAAAATGCTTTACAGTACAGTGTATACAAGATGGAAGACAAGGAACATGTCCAGACCTTATACTTATACAGGGTCCAACTTGGTGCCTTATACATAATATTTCCTTAATGAATATTTGTGGGGATTGAATTAAATGTGGAAGCAAGGATTAGTTAGGCAGTTAACTGGTTTGATGGCAGTCAATAAGATAGAATGAGGTAATTCTCAGATAGGATTTAGATCATGGGATCATAAATTGACACACCGTTAGGGCCCCTCAGATCATCTTGTGTTGAACAGTAAAGAAGAGAAAGACCTGGGCTTTGGGATCATTTAGATCAAATCCTAGTCTTGGTGCTTCAGAGCTGTGTAATTTGGGTGAGTTACTTAATATTTATTTCAAAGCCTCAGTTTTCTCATCTAGAAATCTACCTTTGTTAGCATTCATTTTATCATGTTTATTTCTGTAGAGTGAAAAAAGTCACTGTGATTGTTTGTTTTAATAGTAATCATGTATGGAGCATCCACTAGGAATGTGTGATACAAAGCACTTTATATATGCGTGTTATTTAATTTAGGGCTCACAGGAACACCCTGAGTTAGGCACCATCAACCCCATTTTATAGATGAGGAAATCGAAGTGCAGAGTGACGAATGATTTTCCCAATCACACAGCGACTGAATGGCAGGACCAGGATCAAACTCCAGAGCCCGTGCTTATCCCATGGTTCTCTGCTGCCTGCCCCTTAGTCGTCTGCTACTGTCTGAATTCATTGCCTTTCATTGCCCTCATTTAACTTCACTTTTCTTTTTTTCTCTTTACAGGGACATGCTATGATAGTGGAAGCTTATCCAAAATAATAAATCAAGAAGTGGTGACCTGAAATTTTTGTGAAACACTCACACTAGGCAATGCCATTTCAATGCATTACTAAGTGACATCTATAGTTCCCAGCTCCTCTTAGGAAAGCAAAATTTGTGGCCTTCTGTTAAATATTTTCCAATTAAGCCTTGCCATTGCCCTGAGCATTTCAATAATCATGACTTACTGCTCTTTCAGGGATTTCTTAGTCACCAAAATCTTACCCAGGTATTGATACATTCACACTTGTTCTTCACCTTTTTACTTTTTTGGTCTCTGTCTTCATTATCGGCTAAACGAGTGGTTGCAACCTGGAAAAGAAGGTTGGTGAGATTTGGAATCATCTTTATAACATTTGCAAATTATACTCACTCTTATTTGTGTCCTAAAGATAAGTGTTTTCTATAAAATACAAACCAATGTGCCTAAATTAACTTAATATAGAAAGATAATTGAGAACCTAAACCACACTGAAAAACAACAGTAAATGTATAGATACATAAATGTCCTCTCAGTCAACTTTAATAAAGTGGAGAAGTATTAGAGAACTGATTATTTTTATTAGGCTTAAGGGAAATTTGACCTTTAATCACTCATTTGGAGCGTCTAACATCTAACCATATTAATCAACCACGAGGTTGTTAGAAGCATAAAGAGGGTCCTGCTTTAGAATAACACCATTTTTTCTTTGCTCAATTGAAGTAAATTGATTTTACCCTTTGAAGATGCTTCTGTTTATCAGGATTTAAATGAAGTATAAAGAAGTTTTTTATTTTGATCAATATACTGTGCATCCTTTCAGTTTTTTGATAGTCAGACTAGACTAAATAACACGTATGCTTGTGTTTGGAAGAAACCAAAGGCTCATTTGCACTCACTTTGCTGCGAGCCTCCCTTCAGGCCCCACATTGAGTGCTGGTTGCTGCAATCAGCTCAGCAATAGGTTGGCTCGAAGGGAAGGCAGCGTAGAAGTTAAAGAAATTAAGTACAGAGAGAAAGACACAAGAGAGAAGATAAAGATGGGACCAGGGGACTACCCAGCTTCTGGAACTGAGATCCTCAACCCTAGTTTCCACCTTGTATTAATTGGAAACTACCAAGCAGCTGTTTGCTATCTGAACTGCAACATCATTACAATAATAAAGAACAATTGCAACATCTACAATAGAACAGGTGTAACCTTTACAATAGGAACAAGTCATACAAAGTTCAAATGCATTTATTTCCCACACCACTTGTATGAATTTGGCTTAGATGTATGAAGTTACTGACCATTGGAATCACACTCTAGTTCAGGGGCAGGTTGGGCAAGGAACCTAGTGCCAACCTCTTAAAAGGATATTTGAGTGTCTCATCATTTTCCCCATGGTTTCTTTGGGTAATTTCAACATAATATGAGCTTTTAATACTGGAAAACACTATATTCCTATAACTAATCTAAAAATCCACTCAAAATTAAGTTAAATATAAGTGGTAAAAAAAACTTTAAAAGTTTTTAGAAAAAATATCACCATGATCTTAGAGTAAGGAGATTTCTTTTTTTTTTTTAAGATTTATTTATTTTATTTATTATTTCTCTCCCCTTCCCCACTCCCGCCCCAGTTGTCTGTTCTCTGTGTCTATTTGCTGCGTGTTCTTTGTCCACTTCTGTTGTTGTCAGTGGCATGACACTCCTCGCGCGCATCAGCGCTGCACATTGGCCAGTTCCACACGGGTCGAGGCTGCCCGGGGTTTGAACCGTGGACCTCCCATGTGGTAGACAGATACCCTAACCACTGGGCCAAGACCTCTTCCCAAGGAGATTTCTTAAGACATTTAAAGTGCTAATCAGAAAAGAAAAGATTGACAGATTTGACTACATTAAAATGATAACTTTTGTTCTCTGTATGATCAGATAGACAGACAGATGGGGCAAAGATATTTGCAATCCATGTATCTTGCAAAGGATCTGAGTTATAGAGAGAACTACAAATCAATGATAATAATTTAAAAAAAGACAATTCAGTAAGAAAAATGGACAAATGATATTTTTTAGGAAATGATACACAAATGGAGAATAACCATAAAAGGTGCTCATTAGTAATATAGGAGAACCCAAATTAAGATCATAATGAGATAGTATTTTATACCCACCAAACTGGTAAAAAACTATCAAGGTTGAGAATCCCTCATGTTGGTGATTCACATGTGGTAAAACTACAAATTGGTGCAACCGCTTTAGAAAACAGTCTGGCATGATCTGGCACATTTGAATATGACATGCTCTATGATCCAGGATGCCCACTTGTAAGTATATTCCCTAAAGAAACGTTTGTACACAACTACCAGAAGACAGAAACAGTGCTCACAGCAGCATTGCTTGCTTTTTTTGTTTGTTTTAAAGAGCTACCAGTGATTGAATCCAGGACCTTGTACATGGGAAGTAGGTGCTCAATCACTGAGCTACATCTACTCCCTGACAGGATTGCTTTTAACAGCAAAATATTGTAAATAATTAATGTCTATTGACAGGAAATGTTCAAAAACAAGTAAAACTAAGTACATTTCTAGTATACCTACAGATGAAGTAAAACTATTTTCTTAAAAATTAAGGGAAGGGAGAAGAGACAACTCTTCCTTACAGAAGAATTCCAAACAATATATGCAGATATCTCCCCTCTGGGAGGGGGAGCATAACACTGCCTCCTTGACTATGAGCTGGGCTTAGTGACTTGTGAATAGATTGTGGAAAGGGGAGGTCAGTGTCCTCACAGTGGTGAAGGCGATAAGTGGCCTTAACCACTTGATCGGGGTAAACATTAGTCAGTGACATCACGTGGGTGTGACGTACCTTCTGAGATGTTAGGATGAAAAGATTACTTCACCTCGGTGGTCTTCTTTCCAGTCTAACTAACCCCAGTCTAACCATGAGACACTTTGGACACACCCAAATTGAGGAACATTCTACAAAATACTTGGCCAATACTCAAAACTATCAAGGTCGTGAAAAAATGAGAAGGCTGTCTCAACTGTCACAGACCAGAGAAGACATGACAATTAAATGCAACATGAGGTCCTGGGTGGGATTCTGACACAGAAAAGGGACATTAATAGAAAAACTGGTGAAAGTACAGAGTTTAGTAAGTTTAGGAAAAAATAGGTAAGGGAAAAATATTCAGCATAGAGGTTACCTCTATTGATAGGGACAGGGTGCAGTGAAATTGGACTGGAGGAGCACAGAGGCATCTTCAGTGGTGTGAAAGTTCTAGTTTTGAAGTTGGGTTGTAGGTTCAGCCAAGTATTCGTAATTGTATGCTGTTTTAAGACATTCCATATATGTAAGAGAAAGCCAAGTTTCATTAGCATAACTGCTCAAAAGATAGGTCCCTGGCTGTGGCAGTTAGAGGTACCTCCTCTGATGTAGCCCTTAAAGTTCATTCTGAGACACCTGGTTGAGCTATTAAGTGTCTCTCTTTTCATGTAAAACTTTAATTAGGCCCTCTCTTGTCCCAGCCGGCCATTTGGGAACAGAGTCTTTTATTTGTCCTCATCTCAGTCAAGCTTCAGATGCTGCACTCACACTTCCCCAGCCCCCAGTTGTTGGCTTCTTCTGGTCTCTGACTCAGTGGAAGTTCACATTCTTCCTTTGGTCTAGATAGTTCAGTCATTCAACAAATATTTATTGAGGGCTAACAAAAGAGACAAGTATTCTGCCTTCTTTCCGAAAGAGCCCTAATTATTCTCGGCCTATCCTGTCCCTCTATCTTTTCTCAGTTTTGTTCATTTTCTTGAGGCCTCTCAAGTCCTGGTCTTTCTGGAGAAGTGGAAGTCCTAGTGGGACCTCCCCGGTCTCTCTCAGGCTTGAATGGATGGCTCAGAGGTCCTCTGCCTGTATCCACTGTGGTTTATCTGCGGCTCTGAACAGGTGTACTCCACCGTTCCAGTGAAGAAGGATCATGGAGAAGAAATGAGAGGAGGTGGGGATAGGAGGACAGAGATAGTGAGTAGAGCTATTATTCTGAAAGGAAATACACTATGAAGAAAGACAAGACGTATTTAGACATGTTGGCAATGTTTGAAACCAGCAAACCAGATCAGGAGCCATTTTTTCTTTCATGCTTAAAGGACCATTAGTGATCAAACAGAATTGATTCCCAAAGCAAAACTCCAGAGAGAGGGTTCAAAGCTTTCTCAGGATCCCCAGATGTCATTTACCTTACAAACTAAATTCCAGGGGAAATTTTGTTTTTGTCAAGTTTATATTTTAAATATGCAAAATGTTCAGAATCATTTTGAAATAATTTTATTTTTTCTAATATTAAAATACATGCTCATTGTAAAAAAGAATACAAACTATTTATATAGAATATGTTGAAAATGAAAAATCAAGTTGAGATATTCACTGGTAATATTTTGAGAATAAGAGAAGGATATCTCTTCTCAAAATACACATATTTCTATGAGCACAGGGACAAAAATGCATAATATAATGCTGTTGTAGAACCTTTTTGTTTTACTTTGCTGTATAGGCTAAACATTTTTCCACATCAGCATTTTAAAATCACCACATAGTATTCCTTTGTGTGGCTGTATTGTAATTTATTTTACCAGGTGCCTCTTGGTTCCCAGTTTTTTTGATAATGTTAACTTGCTGGAATTGAAATCCTTTGTACATTTATCTATCCCCTTATCATCTTTTTAGAAATGGAATTGCTGCTAAATGTCAGTTTCTTATTTTTACCTCCAGAGCTTTCCTTTTCAGTCCTTTTAACTTTTTTTTTTAATGGATGGGAGCCAAATGAACAAAGGCCTAATGTCATTTCTTCTCTCACTTCTAAATGTGTTTTTATCAAAAGAGCACACATTAAGTATGTCCAACCATTCGAGAAGGAAAATAGAATAAAAACATTTGTAGAAACACAGAAAAGGAATCTGTTCCTTCTAAAGTATGTGTTGTTTGAATTTGTAATCCAAAATTCTTGCTTATAATAAAAAAATTAAAACTGTAAATATTAATGAAGTGAAAGAGAAATGAAGTGGAATTGAGGCATGACTGTGTTGCCTGGAGAATTAGTGAGGCAGAGCCTGTTTTGAGAGCTGTCTGCCTTCTTTGGGATCAGAAAGAGAATGAGGGAAGAGAAACATGAAACTGCCTTAATAAATTGGTATCTTCTATTTGAGATGATGATCGAATCCAATTAGAGAAACATCAAGACCAGTTTTTACACAATGAAAGTATTGACACAAATCATTAAATAAGTTATGATGTTTGTAAAAAAATACTTTCAACAGCATGTAGTACATAGTCATTTTTATTTTAGCAGACTACTTCCCCATTCTATTTTATAGAAAGTATCCATGAATTTTTTAAAATTTTTATTTTTCAGTTTCCATAAATTTTTAACAGAATGATTCATCAGAATTTTTCATTTATTTTATTTAAAATTTATTTCAGAATCCTATCATCTCCTCTTCTGAATTCCTTGAGTTAATGCAGCCGGACATCTTAGAGTCCTCTAAAGGTTTTCCTTAAGTCTTTCTTCTCTATATCTAGTCCTAGCTTGATCCTGTTGCTTTTAAATTTAAGTGTTTGTAAACTTTTCCCTTCATCTTGGCAGTCTGTGGTATGTTTCCCTCTACTTTGGAGTTTTGAAACATGTTCTTGCAAATGTGCTCATATTTGTTCCACTTCAAATACATCTATAAAACGTACATTATATATTGATATATTTTTCAAGATTAAAGAAAGGAACATATTATCTTCACCTTTTCCTAGACTCTGACAAGCAAACCAAACTCTGCCTTTTGCCTCCAATGCCTGGAAGATTAGAGTCCATGCCAATTAAGTTATCCTTTCTTCATAACTATTGAGAAGAAATAATCAGAAATCACTGAAGAGTTAAAACGATTTCACTACATATATATGTAACGTCCTGTTGCATAAGTTAAAAATGGCTTGAAACAGTTTTACTTGGAATTACTATGAATTTGGATATCTGATTATTTTTGCAGGAAAGGCAGGCTGATTGACCAGGTGACTTATTTAGTGTTTCATGCAATTCTTGCTTGGATGTTTAGGGATGGGGATAGGTGAGCCCCAAGAGAAATGAAAGTAAATGATGGAAATCTAAGCCCACCTTTCCCAAGGGCTAAACTCTGGGAGGGGAAAGAACTTTGGACGGGGCTTATCATGGGCTCCTCACACAGCCTCAGCTCCTTTGCGGGAACACCAGCCAAGTTCACTCTGAAGCCTCTGCCTTCCCTGTGCAAGGAGCTTGTCCTGAAGCTCTTGGGCTGGTGAAAGGAGACCTTGCCCAACTTCTGCTTGCCAGCTCCCCTCTGGACACCAAGCTCTCCACTGACGGTTCCTTCGAAGCAAGAATTCCCCTAGGGTTTTCTGGAGGATTGAGAATGTGAGAGTGTAAGAGGCCTTTTCAGAGTCTAGGGTTGGTGCTGGTGAAACTCCCTCTGCACTCTGGGAAAAGCTCTCCACCCCTGCCACCTCCACCTTCTCCAGCCCATTTAGGAAGGTCTACCCTGGAAAAGCCTGTTTCCCAAGCTTTGTGCTGCAATAGGTGTGAGAAGAGGAGGCTTCTGTCATGAGCTTTTCCAGGAAGCTCTTTGCAACACCCTCCTCCGCTCCACATTGCTGCCATGGCTCCCAAGATTGCTTAATTCTCACCTGGCATTTTCACTTCTTTCTTTGCTGTGCTCCAAGATATAGGTTTCATTTGTGGCCTACAGAGGGGTGGAAAGGCCTGCTTGCAGGGTGATTCTTATTATAAACAACTCTCCTCTGGAGAGATGGCGCCCATTTCTACATTCTCACTGCCATCTGGCCTGGGCGGCAGCGATCCTAGAAAATTTGCTCTCAGCTAGAGTAACTCCATATGTGTCGAGCCTACCTTCTCCCTTCAAATGCTAACCGGAGGCAGATTTTCAGATGGGCAACCCAAGGAACCAGAGAGTCCTGGGAAGTCCTGGTGGTAATCCAGAGCCCAGGAATCTGATTCTGACTGCTCTGACTGGAAAGCTCTAACCCAAAACACATCCCTTCTCAAAAAACCACCCCAGTCTTCTCTCAGCTTCTGACTCTGCCCATCTCCTCTGGGAAAGGCTGGGGAAAAACTGCTTCTGACCTGCCCTCGGGGGAAAACTGAGAATTTGAAGCTAGCAACTCACCAGGGAGGTGGTGGAGTTGGGTAGGGTGCTGCAGAAGCGTTTGCGTAAAGCCTCCCGGACCTGGAGGAGAAGCAAGAGCCGGGATCATGCCAGCCGAAGCCCTGACCTTTGGACTGTGAGTCAGGCAGGAGGGGAGGTGGGAAGACTCACCTTCTTGTCCATGAGGCAACCGAACAGTAAGATGAAGACACCCTGAGAGGACGGACATGGGGATAAGCTGGTCAAGAAGGAATCAACCCCATCAACTTGCTCCCTTCCTGCCTTCCCTTGTTCTCTGTCCTCTTGCTTAACTCACACCCTGAAGCTTTCCACTATACTTTTTCTGTACTTTATCACCATTTGGTACGGAAGATCCATTTCTGGTGCCTTCCTTCCTGTTTTCTTACTGCCCAAGTCACAAAGCAGTTATCAAAGAACTGGGCACGGACAATCCCCTGGCTTCTCTTTGGGGTGGTGCAGTGAAGAGCAAGAGTGGGCCAGAATCAGTCACACTTGTTCCTGGCTCTCCCCCCCCCCCCCCCCAACCACCACCGCCCATTGCTGCTCAGGTGGGCAACCAGGAGCAGGTTATGTCACCTCTCTGCATGTCAGTGTCCTTGCAGGTAAAAGGGGTAGGAGAACAGCATCTGGTTCACAAGGTTGTAGGAAGGATTCAAGCAGATGATGGCACATAGGAAGAAGTCAGTGTATTACAGCTGTCAGTATTGTTCTCCTTCCTAACTCACCCTCAAGAGTTGCTTCTCTGGGAAACGGACTTGGCCCAGTGGTTAGGGCGTCCGTCTACCACATGGGAGGTCCCAGTGGTTAGGGCGTCCGTCTACCACATGGGAGGTCCGCGGTTCAAACCCCGGGCCTCCTTGACCCGTGTGGAGCTGGCCCATGCGCAGTGCTGATGCGTGCAAGGAGTGCCCTGCCACGCACGGGTGTCCCCCACGTGGGGGAGCCCCACGCGCAAGGAGTGCGCCCGTAAGGAGAGCCGCCCAGCGTGAAGGAGAGTGCAGCCTGCCCAGGAATGGCGCCGCCCACACTTACAAGACGCAGCAAATAGACACAAACAGACAACCGGGGGAGGGGGGGAATTAAATAAATAAATAAATCTTAAAAAAAAAAAAAGAGTCGCTTCTCAAGAACTGAATGGTGACCATGCTCCCATTTATCCTGTCAACTGTGTCAGAGCCTGAGCTTTTTTACAGACAGGGAAGACAGTGAAGGAAGAATGAGCATGTTTTAGGTTCAAGCTCTCCAAAGATGGGGAGGAGCAACCCCAGAGCATCAGAATCAGACTCCTGGGCTCCTGATTATAACCTGCGCTCCAGGGGCTCCCTTGCCCCTTGGTTTTCCCCTCTAAAATCTGCCTCTAACATCTAAAGGGAAGAGCTATCATCAAGACACACGTGCGTCCCTGCAGCTAAGAGCAAAGTTGCTCAGAGAGAAACAAGGAAGAAAGAACAAGGACAGGGTAAGTCCCCAGGTGAAGGGGGTGAGGGCTCCCAGGTCCCAGAAAGTGCTCTCCCTTGGGCAGCCCCACCACCTTGGTGTTTGAGGAAGTCACTGCTAACTTTGAGGAACAGGGAGCCCCCTGGAAGGAAAGTGGGTAAGCTGGGCTGAGTGCATGAAATTGCTGATTCGGGCCAACCCAGAGCCGGGAGCCATTCTCATCCTCTCCCTTTCTTCCTTTCAGCTTCCCTTTCTCTGAGCTTCCTCTTAATTCCCAATTCCCATGTGCAGGAGCCTCTTGAGCTCACCACCTGGACGGACAGCAGGGCGGGTAGTGTTGCCATCCCTGTTTCACTGAGAAGAAAACCAAAGCTCAGAGAGGTGACCCGGCTAGGCAGTGGAGGCCCTGAGATCCAAACCTAAGCCTTCTAAAATTCCAGAGTCTAGGTTTCTTCTTTTCCCACCATGATCTCCCCCTTGAGACAGGACGGGAAGGGACTTAGACCATCTCAAAGGGCCGAAAGCCCAGCCTCCACCCTCTCACCCACCTGGGAGCTGTTGAGAATGGCGAAGATGTAGTGAGGGACCATGGAGACTTCCTCCAGCAGAGTGGCCAGGCCCAGCCCCCAGGTGAGGCCAAAGACAGGTGTGAGGATGAGCAGGGCTTTGATGACCCCGAGCAGGGCCTGGCGCTTCTCCACCTGAGGCCCCTCCGACAGTGACGGCCTCAGCAACTTCAGCACGGCCGTGGTGAGCACCAGCCCGTTCGCGCCCACAATGGCCAGCACCGGCCCCACGAAGGTGTAGCGCGCCCCTCCCTTGCTGTCCAGCCAGCAGGCCCCCTCCCCCAGGTATTGCCCCCGGGGTAGGTAGAGGCCCAGGGTGACACCGGCAAACCCCAGCGGGCACAGGTAGCCGAGGACCACCATCAGGGGGAGGACCCGGTGCTTGGACAGCTGATGGAAGACGAAGAACAGCTGGTGGGCCAGCACCAGGGCCTGCGCCAGCATCCAGAAAAAGGTGGCCAGGTAGAGGAAGTGGCAGAGGAAGGCAGCGGCCAGGCAGAGCGGGCTGCGGGGCCCTGGAGGAAGCAGCGGGGCGCCCAGGAAGCAGGTGTCTGCGGCCAGCAGGCAGAGCACCATGTTGAGCAGGGCCGCGTGGCGGAAGTACGACACTTTGTTCCGGACCACGACCCTCCACACCAGCCTGTACACGCCCAGGCACACGAGCAGGGCCAGTATGGAGGCCCCCAGGCCCAGCTGGCTCAGCAGCTCCAGGGTCGCGTCGTCCAGAGTGGCGCGTCGGGACATGAGGATGGAGAAGGCGGTGAGATGCCCGCAGAGGCAGCGAACAGAGGGGCGGGCCCTGGCTTCCTGGGCCCGGCACCCTTCATCCGACCAGCCCCCCTGGCCCTGGAACATCTTGTAGTCCCAGAAAACACAGTGGGCGGTGCCCTCTGTGTCCCCAAAGTCCATGGTGACCTGTCCCTGGTTGAAGGCCTCTTCCCCTGCCATGATGGAGAGGGAGAAGACCAGGCCAGGAGTGGCATAGAGGGAGCCGCCCAGCCCTGGTCCGTAGTTGGAGGGCAGGAGGTGGTCCATTTTGCGCAGCACCAGGCTGGTAATGCGGACGTCGGTTCCGTTACGGACCAGAGGGGCCAAGGAGTGCCTGGAAACCTGTGCCTGCAGTTGGGGCTGAGTGGAGAAGGAAACTCTGAAGTTGTCAGGACTCGTGGGGCTGAGGAGCCGGGTCTGCAGCTGCACGTTGGACAAGTGGAGGGAGAAGGGGTGGTCCTGCGGGCGCAGGGTGCGGGTCAGGCTCTCCACAGCCAGCAGGAGTGCCGAGGCCGCCGAGGGCTCCTGGGAGTGGGCCGGCGTCCACAGAGAACGGGCGTCCAAGTCGAGGAGCTTGTCTGTGGTTCTCAGGAGGTCCTGTGCACCCAACAGGAAACGAGCCCTACTGGCTGGGGCCCACGGCCCGGAGACAGGGGCTCTGGGGACGACAGGCCCCCAGATAGTCCAGGGCGAGAAGACCAAGGTTAGGGGGAGAGGGAGGCCTGACCGTGAAGGGAACTTGCTAGGTGGGGAGCCTGGGGTGCTGTTCAGCGCCCACCTGGGCAGCTGCCAGCCGCCCTGTCCACTCCTGGCCCCTCTGTCTGACAGACCGTCTTTGCCCTCCATCCCTTGGGACCACCCAGGGCCTAAGAGAGCCCCTCCCCAACTCCTTGACCCCTGCAGGCCTGTGAAGCCAGGGATGGCGCCTGTGCCAGTGGGCACGGCATCCTGACGTGGGGCCACGGTCACGTCTCTGCATCCAGCTGGGCAGGGACTCCTAGACGTGACAGTGTCCTTGCCGCAGGCTCTTCCTTTGGCCGCAGTTCAAGGGTCACCAACTGATGTCCGTACTCAGAGGTGATCTAGGTGATCCAGCAAGCCCGAGTGTCCTTAAATATCTCCACGTGGGCCCCGCGTTCCCGTGGGTGCGCGGGTGTGGCGGGTCGTGCCGTAGCCGCACGACCCCCTGTGCGGGGCGGCATCTGTGGTCATGTCTCCACGCCGCTTCCTGCCTCCCCCAGCACTGGGCCTTCTTACACCCCCAGGCCTAGGAGACTTGTGTCCGGGGGGAGAAATGGATGAGGGGGGCAGACCCTGGGACTCTAGAAAGGGCAGCTGCCTGCCATGGGGACATCAGAGGGACGGGCGCGCCCGCAGGTGAAGAGGCCCCGGCCCTGCGCCAGCTGGGCCCCGCCGCGGCCGGCAGCTCTCACCTCCAGCGCACTGCGGCCAAGCTGCATTCCCGCCTCCGTCACCACCTCAGCCAGGAAGCTCACGGTGTCCAGCAGGGCCAGTAAGTCAGAGGAGGAGCTCACGGTCTCCGCCTGCCCCGGCAGCTCCGCCAGGATGCGAGGCACCTCCTCAGCAGGCCAGCCCTGGCCTGCCCGCAGCAGCTGACACACACACGACAGGGGCAAGGTGGGACGGCAGCAGAGCCACCGTCCTGAGGGCCACCTCCTCAGCCCGCCTCTGGTTCCTTCCCTCACCCCACCCGATACCCTACACCTCTTCCTGGAGAGGGAGGAAGCAGACAGGGGCGTGGGCCACCGGGAAGGAACAGACACCGGTTTTCGTGGCAGGAACACTTGGTGGGATTGAGGTGGGGGCCTCCTGGGGGGGCTAAGCGCCCTGGTTGCTTTAGGCCCCCCCCAGCCCGCACCTGCTTCCCAGCTCCGCTAGCTCTCCAGTTCAGAGAAGCGGGGTAACCTTCTGGCTGGGACTCTGGGTGAAAGGGTGCCGACGGCGGGCAGCCCGCAGGCCCTGGGGAGCAAGGGTGAGGCCCGTGGGCCGCGGGCCCGGAAACCATACCCGGGTTCTCTGAAGCCCGGCCAGGAGCCCCGCGTCTGTGCAGCTGCTGCGGGGGGGTCCCCAGACCCCGCCGGGCCCGCAGGCCCTCGTCACCACGCCCGTCCTGTTCCCGGGGCACGGGGCCTGGGCCACGTAGCCGGCCTTGGTAACGTTCCAGGTGACAGCCGAGAGGTCCGCCGGGCAGGTGGGGTCTCCATCTGCAGAAGGCCAGTCAGGGAGCACCCGGCAACCGCACCCACCCCAAGCCTTTCCGCGGGCAGAAGCCAGAGCCTGGTCGCCGGGCCCAGAACAGGATCCCCCAAGGAGGCGCGCCCGTGGGGGGTGGGCCAGCTGGAGCCCCGAGCCCCACCTACCCTGGATGATGGTGACGGAGACGGGGACCCTGAGAGGCGCCAGTCCTGGGCTCTGCAGCTCACAAGTATAGGTGGTGTCCACTGGGGGGCAGCTCCGAGCGGCCAGCACGAGGCACCGAGCACCGGACCGGGCACTGGACACATTGAACACAGAGGCTGGGGGGAGAGGAGGGGAGGGGCTGGCACGAGGCCTGGGCAGAGCTGGAAACCAGCAGCCAGCGAGATGCCATCAGTCTTTCTAGCAATTTCATGAGGGCACGCAGGGAAGGGACGAGCCGAACAGTGCACGCGCAGAACGGAGCGTGGACTTTGAGGAAGGGGACCTGGAACTGAATCCTGGGTGTCCCTAACTAGGATACAAAGCCAAGTTCCCTCACAAAATGGGACGGCCTGGGCAGCAGACTTGGCCCAGTGGTTAGGGCGTCCGCCTACCACATGGGGGGTCCGCGGTTCAAACCCCGGGCCTCCTTGACCCATGTGGAGCTGGCCCATGTGCAGTGCTGATGCGCACAAGGAGTGCCCTGCCGCGTAGGGGAGCCCCACGCGCAAGGAGTGCGCCCCGTAAGGAGAGCTGCCCAGCGCGAAAGAAAGTGCAGCCTGCCCAGGAATGGCGCCGCCCACACGGAGAGCTGACACAACAAGGTGACTCAGCAAAAAGAGACACAGATTTCCATGCCACTGATGACAACAGATGCGGACAAAGAAGACACAGCAAATAGACACAGAGAACAGACAACCGGGGTGGGGCATGGTGAAGGGGAGAGAAATAAATAAATAAATCTTTAAAAAAAAACCAAAAAAAAGGGACAGCCATCAAACTAACTTCACAGAATGTATTGTCAGAGTTAAAAGCTCTGTAAGTTAAAGCATTCTGCGAAATGTTCTCTCCATGTGGTTATTTTCACGTGGACCCAGAACCGTGGGCCCCGAAGTCCCAGGTGAGCTGGAGTCTCAGCCTGCAGGAGACGAGCTGCCCCTTCTCCCCCGGCCCTTGCCAGCAGGGCCCCTCTTCATACCGTGGCTGCCCTCCGTGGGGCTCCAGGAAGCGGGGTAGGCCAGGTGGGTGCTAGGGAGGCAGCAGCTCAGCTGGAAGCCCGGGGAGGCGGCGCAGGAGATGGAGAGCTGGTCTGGGAGCCGAGCCACGTCTCTCGCCTGCAAGGGCACCCTCACCTCCTGGTGCAGCTCCCACCTGAAGCCCTGGGCCTCGAAGCAGCACCTGTACTCACCTGCAGATACACATCCTCTGCACCGCCCCGCTCCTCCAGCCCCACCCACGCCACAGAACCTGCGTCACTCCCCACGCCGCCGTCCAGGGCAGCCTGCGTGTCCCGCTTCTCTGCGTTTCCCCGGTGCTTAGCCCCAGCCAGAAGGATCCCGGGGCAGCCCTTTCAGAGGACATCCCTGCCCCCGAAAGGAAGAAGAGACCTGCAGAGGAGGCTCTTGGCCCTTTTATTAGCCTGAATTCCAGCATGACCCTCTGTGCCTTCTGCCCTGCCCCCTGCCATTTTCCCATGCTGAAGAAAAACATGGACCTGAAACTGAGACCCTATTTCCAGCATTCTCCATGTTATACTTTTTCACACCGATGGCTCTCTTCGCTTTTGTTTCCCAGGGAGCATAAATGCAAAGTTGGAAAGGGAAAGGAAGAGAAGAAAAGAAAAGGAAGGAGAAGGGAGGGAGAAGTGGGAGGAAGAGGTGAAGGAGAGCAGAGAAGGAAGGGGAGGAAGAAGAGAAGGGGGAGAAGAGAGACAAGGAGAGGACAGGCCAGCTACCTGCCCAGGGCTGGGACATGTTGACGATGCTGAGGGCAGCCCAGCCCTGGCTAGAGGACAGGGACACCTGTGTCCCCGGCTGCAGGAGGATGGGGCTGGGGCTCCCTGCGCGCCACAGGAACCAGCGCAGGTGGGCGACCTCCTGCGTCACGAGGAGAGTCAGGTTCAGTGTGCTGCCGGGGGGCTGCAGCCTGGAGTTCAGGCTCAGGGTCGCAGGGGCTGCGGGGAGGAGGAGACAGGGCGCCTCTGAGGAACTCCCGGCCTCGCAGCTAAGCACTTGCTCCTTCCCCTTCTCCACCCTCCCTCCCCACCTCCACCCTCCCTCCCCACCTGGCTTCTGTGATGGGGAATGAAAAGAGGGAGCCCTTTTGACTTCTGCGTTTCCCTCCCCCAGGTGGCTCGCCCTAACCCTAACCCTAACCCTGCCGGAACCCCTTCCTGGCCGCCTAGGGTCAAGAGCAAGGTCACTGCAGCACTTTCTCCCCCTGGCCAGTGTCTCCGGATCCTGTTGTCCATCAGTCCCACTACTCAGGTGCTGTAAACTGCTACGACAGTGGGAATTTTCTCCCACCCAGAGGAGCAGCTGGGCTTGAGCCAGCTGGAAAACAGAGGGTTCAGAGAGGAAAAACCACGAAGGGGTTTCCAAATTCCCCTCCCTCCTCACCCGGCGGCAGCAACTGGCAGTACCCAGGGTCAGAATGGTTGAAGACGAGACAGCCACAAGGCCGGAGGTTCGGGGCGGGTTGGCAGGGCGAGCGGTGGGCGCAGACGCTGGCGTTCCACTGGTACCCAGAGAGGCAGGCACAGTCGAAGTGCCCATCTTGGTTGGGGTGGCACTCTGCGACAGCAGGACGGGGAATACAAGAAGGGCAGGTTGTCTGAGAAAGCCAGGGAGGGGCGACTGGCCACTGCCAGAGGCCTGAGGGGCTCGGGGGCTGGGTCTACACCGCGATTCCCAAGTCACAGGCGCCCCAGTCCAGCGCCCCCACCAGGGACTGCCTCCTCAGCCAGGCCTCGGCGCCGCTGAGGTCACTGGGGGGAGGCGGCCGGAGCAACCGCCTGCCCTCAGGGCTCTGTCTGGGGGGAAGGTGAGGAAGGAGCAGGCTGGGGAGAAAGAAGTGGGGAGCGGCTCTGCAGGAGGGAGGGCAGCCCGGGCTCCATCCTCTGAGGTCCCTTCCCCAGCACGGTGGCCCTGAGAGGCAGGGCTGAGGAGCCGTCCCCCCTACCTGTCGTGAGGTGGAGGCCGGTGATTGCCCTTGGGGACGAGGAGGCAGAGGCAGGGGGGAGGGCCAGGGCTCCAGAGAGCGCAGGTGGCCAGGGCTTCTTCAAGTCCAGGTGCACGTAGACAGCGGCCAGGACTGATTCTGCAGGTGCAGACGGGCAGCTGCGGGGAGAGGCGGCGAGGCCCGCGCCGCCGCCCCAACGCGGGGAGGGCCCCCGCGTCCCACAGCCTCCGCAGGCGCACAGGAGGCCTCAGGTAGGCCGCGGCTCCCCCTCGCCACGGTGCGCCCCCCACGCAGGTTCAGGGCCTCGTCCCGACACCCCCCACTCCCCAGAGCACGCTCACAAGGACCACAGCATGCCGGCCCCACGCGGGTCAGTCCTCTTTCTCTGCCCCCGCGGCACAGGCCTTCCTTCCCCCCTCCTCCGCCCACCCACTCACCAGCGGCTCCACTCTCTTGGTCCAGAGGCTGCCCAGACTCACCCCCAGCCTGACTCTGTCCCTGCAACAGAGCAGAGGAAAGGCCTTTGAGGGGAGGCTGACCCCCGTTTCCAGGGCGCTTGCTTGTCTGGCCTGCCTCGGTTTCCCTGAAGCGCCTCGTCGTGCCTGGAGTCACAGCTGCGCCTCGGGAGCAAGCAGGCTTGGGGGGGGGGAGAGGCGCCAGGCCCGAGGCCCCAGGGCCGCCTCCGGAGACCAGGAGTCAGGCACACCCTGGAGGGTCAACATGCTTTGCTTAATTCCTTCCTGAATCCACCTGGCCCTGGGCCTCTAGGCTAATTGAAATGGTTGGGTGTCGCGTGCCCGCGGGAGGCGGGGGCAGAGCTGGCACAGGTCCAGAGGCTTGGGAGACTTCCATTTCCTCCACAGGATTGCCACAAGGGTGAGCAGAAGGCAGCCTCTTCCCATGGTCTCTGGCTCCTGTAAATTATTTCCTCACCTACTCCTTCCTTTCTCAAAATTGCTGGGGCATGTGGCTATCCATCTGTCCATAGATATGGAGGTGGAAATGGATGGAGATCGAGATGGTGGAGGTTAGAGTAGAGATGGAGACAGAGACAGGGACAGAGCTGGAGCTGGAGCTGGAGCCAGAGAAGAGCTAGAGCTAGAGCTGGAGCTAGAGACAGAAGAGCTGGAGCTAGAGCTAGAGCAGGAGCTAGAGCTGGAGCTGGAGCTAGAGCAAGAGCTAGAGCTAGAGCTGGAGCTAGAGCTGGATCTAGAGACAGAGCTAGAGCTGGAGCTAGAGCTGGAGCTAGAGACAGAGCTAGAGCTGGAGCTAGAGCTAGAGTTGGAGCTAGAGACAGAGTTAGAGCTAGAGACAGAGAAAGGGATATAGACAGAGATAAAGCTACAGACAGAGACAGGGATAGGGATAGAGATAAAGAGACAGAGCTATAGACAGAGACAGGGATAGGGATGTAGACAGAGAGAGAGACAGAGCTAGAGCTGGAGTTAGAAACAGAGAGAGCGCTAGAAACAGAGACAGGGATAGAGACAGAGACAGAGCTACAGACAGACAGGGATAGGGATATATATAGAGAGAGAGACAGAGAGAGAGACAGAGACAGCTAGAGCTGGAGCTAGAGACAGAGACAGAGCTAGAGTTAAATAGTCCCATGTAAGAAAAGAGAAACCAAAAAGTACCCAACTAGACTCCTGCTGCCTTTCCTTAGATTCTTTCCTGTCCTCTAGGCCAATGGATCCCAGATCTGAAAAGTTTTTCTTTATTTTCATTTCTAAATTGCAGGCATGACCTGAAGAGCATTTGCCAGCATCATCAGAGTTCACAGGACTCAAATAGAGAAACAGAAGCCATGCCCACCCTGGGAAGTAAGACTGAATGGGTGGACATCCTGTAACCACCAGCCTCTTTCCTTACACTTTACTTTGCCTCCCTTCAGCCTCGCCCCATCCACCTACCCTTTCCGTGCGCGCTGCCCCCTTGCCTTCTCTCACACCCGAAGGTCCTGGCAGACCTTACCTGGTCCTCACCCCAGGCTCACTTACAGGCTGGACAGCTGGTGACCCCAGCAGGGGGAGAGTCATGGCCAGGAGCAGCAGGGGGGCAGCGGAGCAGACCATGGCTCAGTGGAGCAGTCTGAGAGAGCCCTCCCCTTGCTGCAGGATGCAAATTTTCTGGGAGGAGTGAAGGCAGAGCACAGATGGGAGGGAGGGAAGAGTGGCAGGGCACCAGGGCTAAATTTACAGAGGAAGTGCTACAGCCCGTGACTCTGAGTCAAAAGGGCCTCCGGGCCATTGTGCAGCTCACCATGCCCAAGGCGAGAGTGGCCTGACCAGGCTCCCCTGGGGGTCTAGACCAAGGGCTCAATGAACAGGACAGGATGGGGGGCCCATGGGTCACAACTGGCAATGTGCCCGTGACCCCGATTCAGTCTGTTACCAAAGGGTAGGGAACATCTGGATTGTTCTGGGACCCACCCAGAACAATCAATATATTGATTATATTTAGTGTTGACAAAAATGTAATCATAGGAAAGCGGTTGTGGCTCAAGTGATTGAACTCCCACCTACCACATGGAAAGTCCTGGGGTCAGTTTCCAGTTCTCCTAAAGAAGATAAACTGATGCAATGAGCTGACATGATGAGCTGAGGTGACAGGTTGACATGATGGACTGAACTGATGGGCTGGTGTGGCGAGCTGACGCAACAAGATGATGCAACAAGAGACACAAGGAGAAAAACATAATGAGAGATACAACAAAGCAGGGAACAGAGGTGGCTCAAGCAATTAGGCACCTGCCTCCCACATGGGAGGTCTGGGTTCAGTTCCTGGGGTCTCCTAAAAAGAAGACCAGCACACAACAAACAGACACAGCAAATGCAAACAACAAGGGAGCAGAGAGAAATAAATAAGATAAATCTAAAAAAAAAAAATGTACAAAAATATATGTATGAGGATGATCAGGCAGAATTGTTTGTGATAACCAATAATCAAAACAATCAAATGCCCATTTAAAACAGATAAATAAATTATGGGATTTCCAAACCACAGAACATCATAAACTTAAGGAGAAAAAAAGCGAAGTAGCTCTCTTTTAGAGTGCTCTCCAATACATGTGCTGAATTTTAAAGCATGCATTATGTATATTATATGTATATTATGCTCCCATTTATGAAAAACAAGAGTGATCTATATTAGATCCCTGGGCTTGTATAAGCCTAGAGTATTTCTGCCATAGTAGTTGCTTCTGGGAAGGGGTTTAGGGGTCTGGGTGGGTCTATGTGCTGTTTGATTTTTGTTTTTTAACTATAGACATGCTATTTTTAAAAGTTTTTTTTTTTTTAAAGAGCCAATTTAAATGCACGCACAGTACCCAATGTAGAAATCTATCCCAATATATATCTCCACTTCCATCACCCTCTCAAATCCCCCTTTCCCAGAATTGCTGTTAAGGGAGCAACAAACATACAGAGCAAAGAGATGCAGGCTTCCTGAAAGAACTGATTTCAGAAAACACAAAGATGGTGAAGATTTGGGTTTGAGAACCAGAGAGAGACATGAGAAGAGAGACACAGGTGCTTGAGGTGGGAGGCTATCAGCATGTTGGAAACTGTCACCTGCAGGTGGTCTAAAGTGGGTCAAGGGAGTATGCGGCATCAACAGCATCCGCTACAGTCACCAAATGCAATCAGGCAAAGCACGAGGCGGTCCTGGGCAATGCTCCTCAGGGCCTCCTGGGGACCAGGAACTGCAGAAGAGGTGTGGAACTGAGGCCCACTCAAGAGTGGCTGCTTCAGTACTGAGTGGAGATGGAGCAATTGGAGCCCTGGTTGTTAGAAGCAAGAACAGAGTTGGGTGGAGAGAAGGCTCTCCACCTGGAAGAGTTAACACTGCAGGAACAAGTGACTCTGTGAGAACAGTAGAAAATTGATGGGGCTGGGGGTGGAGGGACGCCTAAGGATTCCACCTCAAAAACACCATTTTCCCTCCTTGGTACCTTACTCATCTTAACCACTTTGAGTTCATGGCTAGAAGTGGAAATAACAAAGAGGAAAGCAAAATATTCCTAGTTCAATTAAAACTAAAATCAAACATCCAAGGTGTATGAAACTATTACTAGAAAAAGGAAGTGAGATTTTTTAAAAACAATAATGCAAGATAAAGTATTATTTGAAAGAATTTTAAAATTTGAAAGAAGTTTAAAATATTTTTGCATGTATGAAAAATGTCTAGAAGACAACTGGAAAAAAACAGATACAATTGTCTGCTGAGTTCACCTCAGTATCCCCCAAGGCCTAGCACTGTGCCCAGTGTATCAGAGGACTCAAGTAAATATTCATTAAATCAATCAACCCTTGGGAAGTGACTTGGCCCAGTGGTTAGGGCGTCTGTCTACCACATGGGAGGTCCACGGTTCAAACCCCAGGCCTCCTTGACCCGTGTGGAGCTGGCCCACGTGCAGTCCTGATGTGTGCAAGGAGTGCTGTGCCACGCAGGGGTGCCCCGCGCAGGGGAGCCCCATGCACAAGGAGTGCGCCCCATAAGGAGAGACGCCCAGCGGGAAAGAAAGTGCAGCCTGCCCAGGAATGGTGCCGCACACACGGAGAGCTGACACAACAAGATGACACAACAACAACAAAAAGAAACACAGATTCCCGTGCCGCTGACAACAACAGTAGCGGACAAAGAAGAACACATAGCAAACAGACACAGAGAACAGACAACTGGGGCCAGGGGCAGAGAAGGGGAGAGAAATAAATAAATAAATCTTTTTTTTAAAAAAATTAAATAAATAAATCAACCCTTAAATGAAATATACCAAGATAGTAATGGTATTTATACCTAAATTATATAACTTGTTTTTTTTTTTAATTTGGCATGTTTTCTACTTTTCTGTATTTTTCAATTTTATATTCCATAATAGAAAAAAATCTTTTTGAAAACATTGAATCTTACAGTTTCAACTTCTTTCTTATGGACAACCAGATTCAAAGCCTCCAGGTTTGCCCAGGCGTTGCAGGTTGTAGGGCGAGCCCACTGGCTGTTGGGAAGAGGAGCCCACAGGCTGAATCGGGGCTTAAGCCTAGGGTGGCGTCAAAGAGACATTTATTGCTGCTGCCTACTCCCAATCCAAGGTCAGTCATATGGCTATTGGCCTTTGACTCTCTATATACAAAATAATATTTTGAAACCAACATGTTTTACCCCTACTGGCAGCTCCTCTGTACTTCCAAGTTGGACCCTTGGCTAAAGAAGGTCACCTTTTTTTCCTTCATGCTTTTACCTTTCCAGGCCATGCCAGCTTCATTCTTTGTAACAAAAATTCTGCAATCCAGGATTTCTCTTATCTTTATCCAAACAGGTTATCTTAAAACCTCTACTACTTAATAAAATGAACTACTAAGCAGTTAGGTAGCTTAGATCTTTATCCCATGTGAATCCCAACTTCTTACTCTCTTTCTTTTTTTTTTCAATTATTTTTTTTAAGATTTATTTATTTATTTTTTATCTCCCTTCTCCCCCCGCCCCCAAGTTGTCTGCTCTCTGTGTCCATTCGCTGTTTGTTTTTCTGTGACCGCTTCTGTGCTTATCAGCAGCACCGGGAATCTGTGTTTCTTTTTGTTGCGTCATCTTGTTGCGTCAGCTCTCCGTGTGGACGGCACCATTCCTGGGCAGGCTGCACTTTCTTTCACGCTGGGCAGCTCTCCTTACGGGGCGCACTCCTTGCGCGTGGGGCTTCCTTACACGGGGGACACCCCTGTGTGGCACGGCACTCCTTGTGCGCATCAGCACTGCGCATGGGCCGGCTCCACACGGGTCAAGGAGGTCCGGGATTTGAACCGTGGACCTCCCATGTGGTAGGCGGACGCCCTAACCACTGGGCCACGTCTGCTTCCCCTTATTCTCTTTCCATCCTCAGTTCACCGATCAAGAGTCTAGGACCTTAGGAGGCAGTGGGAGTGGGGCATATGGGAATCCCCTCTATTTTTTATATAATATTTATGTGATCTAAAACTTCTTAAAAAAAAAAGGAGTCTAGGACTGAAATGACTTACATTTTTAAAAGAACTAAGTGATAGATTGTTGGAGTGAGAAGGAACCTTAAACATTATCCACTTCAACTCCCTCACGCTACAGAGAAGGAAGAGAAAACCAAGAAGGGAAAGTGGATGGCAGGGCCAAAGCTTAAAGCCAGCTCTTCTGACTTTGAATCTAAGGGCCTGACTAGATAGAGGGAATTAGATCAATTTAAATGTAGAATAATAGGAACTTCTGGCTGCAAAAATGAATGCAAAATAATGTGCTACAATTTGTATCCACAAGGAAGGGTTCTCCAAAAAAATAAAAAAAGGCTGCTTTTCCTAAGGAAGAGAAGAAATTAAAGTAATATGAAAATAGGTGGTTATGGAAAGTATGTGCATCAAAATCAAACATCCCTGGTAGTCTAGTGGTTAGGATTTGGCGCTCTCACCACCGCAGCCCGGGTTCGATTCCCAGTCAGGGAAGTGCTCTTTCGGGAAGTGGACTTGGCCCAGTGGTTAGGGCGTCCGTCTACCACATGGGAGGTCCACGTTTCAAACCCCGGGCCTCCTTGACCCGTGTGGAGCTGGCCCACGCACAGTGCTGATGCGCGCAAGGAGTGCCGTGCCACGCAAGGGTGTCCCCCGCATAGGGGAGCCCCACGTGCAAGGAGTGAACCCCGTAAGGAGAGCCGCCCAGCGTGAAAGGAAGTGCAGCCTGTCCAGAAATGGTACCACACACACGGAGAGCTGACACAACAAGATGATGCAACAAATCTTGCCACTGACAACAAAAGAAGCGGACAAGAACACGCAGCAAATGGACACAGAGAACAGACAACTGGGGGGTAAGAGGAGAGAAATAAATAAAATAAAAAATCTTTTTAAAAAAGTCAAACAGTCCTTCTGGGATATCAGTTCTATTAATATATTAATTACCTGGAGGTCCTTAATTCAGCAACTGTGACAACTTGAAAAATAGCTGAGATCTATAAGGAACAGAAGAAGATTGATGAGCAGTCAAAAGAGGTCACCGAAACATTGTCCCGCAGGTCCTAGCCAAGGAAACTAGTCAAGGAAAAGAAATAAAAAGCACCCAGATCAGCAGAGCAGCTGAGCACCTGCTTTGCATGTACAAGGTCGCAGGTTCAATCCCCATTACCTCCTAAAAAAAAAGCATACAAATTGGAAGAATGACATGATTCTATATATTCCTATATAGAGAAAATCCTACAGAAGAGGCAAAAAACTATTTAAACTAATAAATAAGTTAAGCAGGTTTTCAGGATACAAGATCAATATGCAAAAATTAATGTTTGGCAAGGTGCAAAGACTTTTCATGGGGAAAGAATAGTACAACTGGATATCACAAGCAAAAGAATAAATTTGAACCCCTACTTCATACTATACACAAAAATTAATTCAAACTTGATCAAACACCTAAATGTAAAAGCTAAAATATAAAACTCATAGATGAAAACATAAGAGTAAATTTTCATGACCTTGTGTTAGGCACAAGTGATAAAAGAAAAAAAGCACAAGTGTTTTTAAAAAATTGATAAATTGGACTTCTCTAAAATTAGAAATTTTTGCACTTTAAATGATACCATCAGGAAAGTAAAAAGACAACACACAGAACAGAAGAATTTGTTTGTAAATCATGTATCTGGTTAGTGACTTTTTGCCAGAATATATAAATAACTTTTTTTTTTTAAGATTTTATTTTATTTATTTCTCTCCCTGTCCTGCTCCCATTGCCTGCTCTCTGTGTCCATTCACCGTGTGTTCTTCTGTGTCCGTTTGCATTATCTGGCGGCACTGAGAAACTGCATCTCTTTTTGTTGCATCATCTTGCTGTGTCAGCACTCCGTGTGTGGGGTGCCACTCCTGGGTGGGCTGCACTTTTTTCACACAGAACGGCAATCCTTGTGGGGTGTACTCCTTCCGCATGGGGTACCCATACGTGGCAGCGTGACTCTGCATGGCACGGCACTCCTTGTGCGAGCCAGCACTGCGCATGGGCCAGCTTACTACACGGGTCAGGAGGCCCTGGGGATCGAACCCTGGACCCTTCACATGGCAGACGGATGCTCTATCAGTTGAGCCACATCCACTTCCCTAAATAACTTTTATAAATCAACATAATAAGAAAAATAACCAAACTAAAATGGGTAGAGGATTTGAATGGACAGTTCTCCAAAGAAGATATGCAAAGGGACAATAAGCATATGAAAAGATGCTCAGCATCATTAGCCATCAGGGATATACAAATCAAAACCACAAAGAGGCCGCCGTCAACCAAGATGGCAGTATGAGATACTCCAGGGTTCTATCCCTCCACAGAATCTTTGAATAACTAGCAAACACTAGCAGAACCATTTTTCCTCAGAGTTCAAAAACAAACAAAAACAAACAAACAAAAAACAGTTAAGAGGTTACAGTAACTGGATAAGTGGCAAATCAAGAAAATGCAATTTAAAAATGGTAGGAAAAGCCCCTGGTGCCTTTGCTGGCGCCCACATCCCCACCCCTCCACAGCACGGGTGTGGAGCCAGCCTGCAATCTCAGCATGGGGCCCTGGCCCTGTCCTGGAGGGAGCAGAGCGACCCCTATGTGCACACTGGGGTGCGTGTATGTCTGACAGCCTATCTGGCGGCAGCCTGAAAGACTGAATCAGGACCAGGACACTCATATCTGGCTTACCATACCAGAACTTGTCCTGTATGCAGAGGCAGTTTGCAGACAACTTAATCAATATAGAAACAATCAAATCACAGTGGCCTGGGACAAGGGATTACCAACTTTCAGTCATACAATAGAGCACTTGACAAGGCAGCAGAAATCTACTTCACAGGGCAAAGAGGAGGCACATACATCCCGGTAGCCTGGATGCCACAAGCACATGCCCAGTAGAAGACATGCTCAGAAAAGACGAGCGAGAACCCAGTGCTTTTGCCTCAGGCTGACCTTCTTGGCAGGAGGACTAAGATCTAAAGGAAAGGACAATGCAACACGAAGCTAAAAGCCAATTGCCAAAGACTGTAAAAGATGTTTTTTGCTTTTTGTTGTTGCTTTTGTTACCACCTGGAAATCTCTGTCATATCAATAGGTGGAGACAAACTTAAGGAACGGACACCTCAGGGACTAAATTCCAGAGTTAACACTTTAAAATATGATAATGCGTGCTATGGGGAGCAGATGTGGCTCAAGCAGTTAAGCTCCTACCTCCCACATGGGTTCAGATCCCAGTGCCTCCTGAAAAAACAAAATGAACAATAAGCAAAACAAACAAACGAAAAAACTAACTCAGGAAAGCGATATGTCTTAGTGTCATGTGCCGGCTTTCTACATATAAGGTCCTGGGTTCAATCCCCAGGCCCCAGCACCTAAAAAAAAATGTGTAATACACAACAGAAGATTACAAGACAAATAAAGAAACAAGAAATGATGGTCCATCCAAAGGGACATTATAAGAACCCAGAAACCATCAATGAAGAGGACCAGACTTTTTGGACTTACCAGACAAAGGCTTTAAGTAAATGATCCTCAATATGCTCAAGGAGAGAAAGGAAAACAGAGAATGAACTAGAGGGTATGAGGAAAACAAGGAATGAGCAATATGAGATTCTCAATAAAGAGATAGAAATAACTGAAAACTACAGAAATAATAATAACTGAAATGACAAATTCCATAGAGAGTTTCAACAGCAGATCAGAGTTGGCAGAAGAAAGAATGGCAGAAATCTGTAAGACAAGGCAATTGAAATGATTCAGGCTGAGAAGTGGAAAGAAAAAATAATTTAAAACAGTGAAAATAGCCTAAGAGACCTATGGGACACCATCAGGTTTACCAATAACACATGACGGGAGTCCCAAAGTGAGAAGAAAGAGAGAAAGGGGCAGAGAGAATATTCAAAGAAATAATGGCAGAAAATTCCCCCAATTCAGTGAAAGATATGAATATACAAACTCAAGAGCCCAATGACTCCCAAACAGGATAAACTCAGAGACCCATGCCCAGACATATTATACTCAAACTCTTGAATGCCAAAGGCAAAGAGAGAATTCTGAATGCTGCCGAGAGAAGCAACACGTCATATACAAGGGAGCCCCAATGAGATTATATGTCAGTTTCACACCAGAAACCATGAAGGCAAGAATGCAGTGTGATGAACTATCTAAAGTGGTGAAGAAAGAAAACAATTTCCAACAAAGAATTTTATATCCAGTAAAAACCTCTTTCAGGAGTGAGGGAGAGACTTACAGGAAGATGGCAGACTAGAAAGACACAGGCTCTAATACTTAGGAATTAATTTAATCAAAAAAGGACAGGGCCTATGTGCAGGAACTACAAAACAGTGCTACAAAAACTACAAAAAAGTGCTAAAAGAAATTTTAAAAGACTTAACAAAATGGAAAGACATTCCATGTTCACGGATTAGAAGAATAAATATCATGAAGATGTCAATCTTACACAAACTGATTTATAGATTCAATGCAATACCAATTAAAGTCCCAACAGCTTACTTTACAGAATTAGAAAAGGCAATTACAAAATTCATTTGGAAGGGAAAGTGAATTATAAAAAAGAAGAGCAATGTGGGAGGAATTTAACTGCCTGAACTCAAAACATATTACAAAGCTACAGTGGTCAAAACAGCATGGTACTGGCATTAAGAAAGACACAGCAATCATTGGAATAGAACTGAGAATCTGAAAATAAACTCTCACCTATACAGTCAACTTGTTTTTGACAAATCTCCCAAGTTAATGTTAATGGGACAAAGAGTCTCTTCAACAAATGGTGCTGGGAAATGAATGTGGCTCAAGCAATTTGGGCTCCTGTCTACCATACAGAAAGTCCAGGGTTCAATTCAGGGGGCCTACTGGTGAAGGCAAGCTGGCCTGAGCAGAGTGCTGGCCCAAGCAGCAAGCTGGCGCAGAAGATGACACAGCAAAAAGAGGAGAGACAGTAAGAGACGCAGCAGACCAGGGAGCTGAGGTGGCACAAGAGATTGAGCACCTCTCTCCCACTCTGGAAGGTCCCAGGATGGGTTCCTGGTGCTGCCTAAAGAGAAGACAAGAGAAATAGAAGAACACACATCAAATAGACACAGAGAGCAGAATAATGAGTGAGTAGGGAGAATAAACAAATCTTGAAAAAAACTAAAAACAAACGGTGCTGGGACAGCTGGATATCTATAACCAAAAAAATGAAAGAGGACCCCTATCTCAGTCCCTGTACAAGAATCAACTCAAAATGAGTCAAAAACCTAAATATAAAAGACAGGACCATAGAACTACTAGAAGAAAATGTAGGAAAACATCTTTAAGACTTTGTAGTAGGTGGTGGTTTCTTGGACCTTACACCCAAAGCACATGCAACAAAAGAAAAAATAGATAAATGGGACCTCCTAAAAATTAAACACTTTTGCACCTCCTCACAGGACTTTGTCAAAAAGGTGAAAAGGCAGCTGACTCAATGGGAAAAAATATTTGGATATCACATATCTGATAAGGGTTTAATATACAAAATATATAAAGAGATGTTACAACTCAACAATAAAAAGACACACGACCCAACTAAAAAATGGCCAAAAGACATGAATAGACATTTGTCCAAAGAAGAAATACAAATGGCAAAAAAAAAACATGAAGAAATGCTCAACATCACTAATGATTAGGGAAATGCAAATCAAAACTACAATGAAATATCATTTCACACCTACCGGAATGGCCTCTATTACAAAGACAGAGAAATCCAAGTGCTGGAGAGGATGTGGAGACATAGGAACACTTATTCACTGTTGGTGGGAATACAGAATGATACAGCCACTGTGGAGGACTGTTTGGCAGTTCCTAAAGAAGGCGAATATAGATTTGCTATGTGACCCTGCAATACCACTATTGGGTATATACGCAGAAGAATTGAGAGCAGTGACATGAACAGACATCTGCACACTGATGTTCATAGCGGCATTATTCATGATTGTCAAAAGTGGTCTATTAACACTATGGAATATTATGCAGCTATAAGAAGAAATGAAGCTGTAAAGCATCTGATAACATAGATGAACCTGGAGGACATTAGGTTGAGCGAAGCAAGCCAGACACCAAAGGACAAATATTGTATGATTGTGTTACTATGAGCCAAATATATTGTGTAACATATTGTATGATTCAAAATCATTTTTAGGGAAGCGGATTTGGCCCAACGGATAGGGTGTCCACCTACCACATGGGAGGTCCAAGGTTCAAACCCCGGGCCTCCTGACCCATGTGGTGCTGGCCCACATGCAGTGCTGATGCACGCAGGGTGTGTCGTGCCACGCAGGGGTGTCCCCTGCGTAGGGGAGCCCCACGTGCAATGAGTGCGCCCCACAAGGAGAGCCTGCCCAGTGTGAAAAAAGTGCAGTCTGCCCAGTTGTGGGGCCGCACATACGGAGAGCTGACACAGCAAGATGACGCAACAAAAAGAGACACAGATTCTGGGTGCTGGTGACAAGAATACAGGTGGACACAGAAGAACACACAACTGGGGTCGGGGTGGGGAGAAACAAATAAAAAAATAAATCTTAAAAAAATTTTTTTTATATGTACCCAGCATGTGTTTATTTTTTTTTTAAATGAGGGAGAGGTTAAGACATTTCCAGATAAACATCATTTCTCATGCATGTCTCACATGACTCATTCCTTCACCTCATTTAAGTCTCTGCTCAAATGCCACCTCAGTGGAGAGGCTTTCTCTGTCCAACTTACATAAAATAGCATCCTCTCTCTACCCTCATTTTTTCTTTCCCTGTCCCTTCCTTGTTTCTCCTCATATAGACTTGTTTTTGTCTTCCCCTTTTCTTATCTACCCTCATGTTATAACATGTCTGCTTCAGTTTCTTCAATCCTGCCTTTCTCTTTCAGTTCCTTGAAATTGTCATGCTCCCTCCTGGCACGGATCCTTGTACAAGCTGTCCTTCTGGTTTTGCCTTGCTCAGTCTTTGGATGGCTGCTCAAACTATTTCTCAGGGAGCGCTTTCCAACTTTCCCTACTTGGTCAAATTCTTCTTTCCTTCATAACTTTAGTTTTACATTTATTTTTGTGATTATTTGATTAACACATTGTCTCCCCTTCTGGACTGTAAGATCCTGAAGAACAGAAACAATATCTGTTTTTGTTTTCCTTCCCATTTTTATTTCTTGTGCTTACTTCAGTGCCTGGTACATAGTAGCACTCAAAATACATTCGTTAGGGAAGCAGATTTGGCTCAACTGATAGAGTGTCTGCCTACCACATGGGAGGTCCAGGGTTCAAACCCAGAGCCTCCTGACCCATGTGGTGAACTGGCCCATGCGCAGCGCTGATGCATGCAAGAAGTGTCGTGCCACACAGGGGTGTCCCCCACGTAGGGGAGTCCCACGTGCAAGGAGTGCACCCTGTAAGGAAAGCTGCCCCCCACAAAAAAAGCATAGCCTGCCCAGGAGTGGTGCTGCACACACGAAGAGCTGACACAGCAAGATGACACAACAAAAAGAGACACAGATTCCTGGTGCCACTGATAAGAATACAAGTGGACACAGAAGAACACACAGTGAATGGACACAGAGAGCAGATAATGGGGTGGGGGGAGGGGAGAGAAATAAATAAATAATAAACCTTTTTTTAAAAAAGCATAAAAATATATACATATATATTCCTAAATGTAAATTATGGGAAGCAGTTGTGGCTCAACTGATAGAGCATCTGTCTACCACATGGAGGGTCCAATGTTCGATACCTAGGGCCTCCTGACCCATGTGGTAAGCTGGCCCATGCGCAGTGCTCCTGTGCGCAAGGAGTGCCCTGTCACACGGAAGTGCCCCCAGTGTAGGAGTGCTCCACACACAAGGAGTGCACCCTGCAAGAAGAGCTGCCCCGTGCGAAAAAAACGCAGCCCGCGCAGGAGTGGTGCCGCACACACGGAGAGCTGATGTAGCAAGAAGATGCAACAACAACAAAAAGCGACACAGTTTCCCGGTGCCGCATGACAAGAATGCAAACGGACACAGAAGAACACACAGCGAATGGACACAGAGAACAGACAACGGGGGGAAAGGGAGAGAAATAAATAAAATAAATCTTAAAAAAAAAAAGTAAATTATATAAGAATTTTACACGTGGTCATAGACACAAGGGGTAGGGAAAGCTTCTCAGATAAAATAACCCAAACCCAGGGAGGAATAACATTTGATGGAGAAAGAATAGTTCAATTTACAAAATAGTGCGTTTGAGGTGAAATGACCAGCAGGCAGATGAAGAGCTGGGGCTGGAGCTCATCAGGGAATTCCATGTTTGGAGAGATAGGGTCAATGTGGGTGATAATTCAAAATCTAATTTAAGAAGCCTTATCTTGGTTAGTGGTCATTCCAGCTCAACAGACTTGTATCTATATCTATTCTATGCCAAACATAGTGCTAGATGTGGAGATTACAGTGGTAACATACAGTGTTTACTCTTGAGGAATTTATAATATTAACAGGTTAATCGATAATTTTGATATAACCTAAAGCATATGTAAAAGGTGATACAGAGCACTAAGAGGGACATTTAACCCACCTTGGTTTTTCTGGGAAGGCCTGTTGAAGGAATATCATCAATGAGGCAGGACGGGTAGGCGTGGGTCAGAAGGTGAAGGGCCAAGAAGGCCCCATTTTAGAATGTGGACTTTCATCTAGAGGTTAAGTTTATAGATCAGAAGTTAAGATGGGAGGTGGCGGACTTGGCCCAGTGGTTAGGGCGTCCGTCTACCACATGGGAGGTCCGCGGTTCAAACCCCGGGCCTCCTTGACCCGTGTGGAGCTGGCCCATGCGCAGTGCTGATGCGCGCAAGGAGTGCCCTGCCACGCAGGGGTGTCCCCCACGTAGGGGAGCCCCACCAGCAAGGAGTGCGCCCCGTAAGGAGAGACGCCCAGCGGGAAAGAATGTGCAGCCTGCCCAGGAATGGTGCCACACACACGGAGAGCTGACACAACAAGATGACGCAACAAAAAGAGACACAGATTCCCGTGCCGTTGACAACAACAGAAGCGGACAAAGAAGAAGACGCAGCAAATAGACACAGAGAAGAGACAACCAGAGTTGGGGGGGGGAGGGGAGAGAAATAAATAAATTAATTAAAATCTTAAAAAAAAAAAGAAGTTAAGGTGGGACACTGCCTTAGTACATGGGTCTGTTGATATGTTCTTTACAAGTGTTCTAATTGCAATTTTTAATAGTTCAAACCATATTTTCAATGTCATACTCATAAAGGAACTCGGGTGAATCCATTTCCTCATGCATGCGTTCACTACCTGAACATTCATTAGGCCCCTGTGTTAGACACTGTCCTAGGTCCTGGCGATTCAGCAGTAACCGAGGCAGTCATTGTCCTGTCTCTACAGAGTGTCTTTTCTTGTTTTCTGTTAGGGGAGACAGATAATAAACACATAAACACATAACTGAGCAAGAAATGAGAGTTCGTGAAAAATCACTGTGAAGAAAATTTAAAAAGTGCTGTGATAAAGAGTAAAATAGAAATGCAAATAATCACTGCCTGCTTAATTTGGAGTGGAGAGGGTAATGTACATTTGGTTTCTGGTTTTCTTAAAGCTTGGCACATCTAGACATGGACTGTGAAGGCTGATAGTAAACAGAATTCCATTACATGTTACAGAAAGTGACCACCAGTTGCTACATATTAGTTACTATATACGCCAAACGTTCGAACTTGGGGCATTTGCGCAAATACCTTTGGATACAGAGATAATGACAGCTCTTCTGGACACAGTATTTCTGCTGGTTGCTCCCAAGCTGGTGGCAGGGCATATCTTGGCACAGTGCTCAGAGAGGAAAGGAAAATGCACAGTTGCTCACCCAGCTGGAAGCCTTGATGCAGTACAGTTTCATTAATAGCTAATAATACTTGGCTGAGTTAGGAAGTTCTGAGATTGAATTTGTTCAAAATTGCCTGATGCCATAAAATGCACAAACTATGAAATATATGACAATAAGAGGTATTTTAACAAAAAGCCAGATGCTACCTGTGTCTTCATGAAATAAGGATATTTCTGATATTAAATTTTTTTAAGTAGTGGTATAAAATCATTCATAAAGAATAGTGACAGTTTCAGATCTCCTACGACTTTATGCATCTAACTGGACCCTAGAGTGACAGCCTGCACTTTCTGTTTAGCATAGTGCAAAAAACCTGGGCTCAGGGTTCATGCGAGAGTACTTGCTCAAAGCCACAATTTAGAGAGAAGCTGAGGAAACTTCTAGAATTTCTGACCATCTTTGATCTCTCCAAAAGAAGCTTTATGTTGACTCTCAATGTGAACAAACCTACAGGAAAGACCAGGAACCTAGAGTGGCACAGAAATTTTTATTCTAAAGATAAAGTAATTTCAAATTCTTTAAGCTAGATGACCTGCCTGATTTAACATGTAATTCAGGCTATAACAATCTTAATAAACTTAATAATGTTAGGCACCATTCCCCATCTATGAAAAGCTATTTTATATTTTTTGTGGTGTTGATGACCTTCTGAAGTATGAAATGAAATCCTGAGGCCATATATAGGAAAAGCTGACTGACTTGAATATGAAAAATATGAGATGTTTTATAAAAGCCAAGAAAGGCTGCGAGATGGGACTATTACTAGTTCTATCAATTACTAGTTGGAGAAGAGTGTTGAACTCTCTAACTACAGCTGTGGAATTTTCTATTTCTCCTTTCAGTTCTATCAGTTGTTGCTTAATATATTTTGAAGAACTTTTGTTAGGTGTTTACACACTTAGAATCGTTGACTTCTTTGAACAGAATTGTTCAATTCTGTTGAATTGTCTGATATTAAGTCACTCTAGCTTTTTTTTGATTAGTGCTCGCATAGTATTTCTCTTTCCCTACCTATATCTTTTACTCTACTTATGTCATTATATTTAACATGAGTTTCAGAATATAATTCTGTCATGTAAAAAAACTCACTCTAACAATCTCTGACATTAACCTTCATTCCTGAAGGATATTTTTGCTCTATGTATAGTTTTGATTTTCTCTTTAAATTCTTCAAAAAATGTTTTGTTTTTTTTTTCATTTCTTCGGGGCTTCATGATTTTTTATATGAAATCCACCATTACTTCACCCGCTGTTCTTTTTTAAGTAATGTATCTTGAAAGATGTTTTCAAGATCTTTTTCTTTGTCTTTAGTTTTCAGCAGTTATGATGTGTCTAGGCTGGGATTTTTTGGGTTTGTCTGTTTTAGATTCACTGAGGGTTTTTTTTTGCATCCTTAGGTTTATGTCTTTCATCAAATTTGGGTGTTTCAGCCATTATTTGTTCAAATAATTTTTTTCTGCATCACATTCTTTCTCTTTTTCTTCTGAAATCTGCTGACATAAATGTTAAACCTTTTTGGTATGTTCCTATAGACCTCTGTTACTCAGTTGTTTTTTCCCCCCCAAATTTTCCTTCTGTTTTTCAGATTGGATAATTTCTATTGGTTTATCTTCAAGTTTACTGACACTTTCTTCTTTCATCTCCATTCTGTTACAGAATAATGTCCCTCCTCCCCTCAAGGATGTCCATGTCAAAATTCCTAAAACCTGTTAATATATTACTTTACATAGTCAAAAGAATTTTATAGATGTGTTTAAGTTAAGGATCTTGAAATTGGCCCAATGTAATCACATTATAAGAGGGAGGCAAGAATGTGAGAGACCAAATAAGAGATCTATAACAGAAACAGAAGTTGAAGATAGAGGAAGGGGTCATGGGCCAAAGAACGCAGGTGGCCTCCGGCAGCAGGAAAAGGCAAGGAAGCAGATTCTCTCCTGGGGCCTCCAGAACAAGTGCATATTCGCCACCACCTTGATTTTAGCCCGGTGAGACTCATTTCAGACTTCTAAGCTGCAGAACAGGAAGATAATTTATTGGTTTTAAGTTGCTAAGTTTGTAGGAGTTTGTTAAAGCAGCAATAGGAAACTAATACAGAGCCAGTGCAGCAATTAAAAAAATATCGAATATTGTATTTTTAAGTTCTAAAAAAAAAAAAAAATGCTGTGGACATTTTGAATATTCTGTTATGAGATTCTGAGTCTTGTGTACATGCATATGTGAATAGAAGAATAAGGATAAGAGTAATGCCAAAGCAACCCAGGGGGAAGATGCTGCAAGGAAATAAGGTAGGCAATGTATGCTGAAGGAAAGTCAAATAAGTCTGACCTTGTTTATTTGATTAAGCAACAAAGAGTGCGAGTCTGGAAGCAGCTAAGTCAGGAGATGGTAGGGCTGGAAAACTGACTGGAGATGGCTGAAGTGTGAGGAGGTAAGAGACTGCTTTCCGTTGACTAAACCAAGCTTGTGACAAGGCTTCTTTCTGTTTGTTTTTGCCATTCTTTTACTGAATATCTTAAAAAACATTCAAATGTCACTCACTGCTTTCCAAGTCTCTTCTTCACGATGCATACTTACTGTCTCGTCTTTTCCTATAGTAATTTGAAGTGGTAGGTTGTTTGCAAAGGTGGCTGAAATAATTCCTCCTAGTCTTCCTAGCAGGGCCCTTGGTCCTGTGACTTTGCCACTCCATCCATGAAGAATCAGAGTCGAGGGAAGCAGCTGGGCTCGAGCAGTTGAGCTCCTGTTTACCATATGGAGGACCAGGGTTTGATCTCTGGGGCCTCCTGATTAAAGAAAGAAAAGTATTACAGATGATGTCCCTTCCCTGTGCATCTGGGCTGGCCTTCTCATTTGTTCTGTCTGGTGGAATGAGGCAGAAGTAACATTTCATAGATTCTGTCCTCAGTCTGCCACGCTTACTGCAGAGGCCGCACGCAGTGGAGATGAGCTTGCCCAGCCACCCAATAGCACAAACTGCCAGATAGGAGCGAGACCTTCTTAGGCCTTTTGGCTCCTGCTGAGCAGTCATAATGTATGACCCCAGGCAAGACCAGCAGAAGAACTTTTCAGGTAGGCCCAGCCCAATTTGCCAACTCAGTGAAACAGAAGCAAATAAAATGGTTGTAATTGTAGGCTGCTAGCTTTTGAGTAATTTATGTACCAATAAATAATTTTTACATCTACTTATTTTTTTTTAAGTGGATCTTCTTGTATTTTATGTCTACGTATATGGCCTTTCATTATGAAGGGCTAAGCATCATTTGTAAATTTGAAGAGTAGTCTCTGTATCCCACCTTCTAGATGCATCGTAAAAATATTAAATCAATCCCTGTGGAATCGCAAAGTCTCTATTTAGAGTTTTTATCCCAACTCACTGTTTTCTGTCTTTTTTTTTTTTTTTAAAGATTTTATTTATTTATTTAATTTCCCCCCTTCCCCTGGTTGTCTGTTCGCTGCGTCTTGTTTCTTTGTCCACTTCTGTTGTCGTCAGCGGCACGGGAAGTGTGGGTGGCGCCATTCCTGGGCAGGCTGCTCTTTCTTTCGCGCTGGGCGGCTCTCTTTATGGGGTGCACTCCTTGCACGTGGGGCTCCCCCACGCAGGGGACACCCTTGCGTGGCACGGCACTCCTTGCGCGCATCAGCACTGCGCATGGCCAGCTTCACACTTGTCAAGGAGGCCCGGGGTTTGAACCGCAGACCTCCCATATGGTAGACGGACGCCCTAACCACTGGGCCAAAGTCCGTTTCCCTGTTTTCTGTCTTTAAGTCAATTCTCTGTCCAAGGCAGAATATCTCACACTGTTTAACAGTGAGGTTTTTTTTTTTAAAGGAGGGGGTAGGTAGGGAAAAGGAGGGCGAAAGAGAGAATCTATGAAGAGCCAGGGCATTTCTGGGTGTTGGCCATTCATAGGAGAATGCAGAAACAGCTTACTTACTCTCTGTCTGAGGACCATATCAACTTTGTATCTGTAAGGTCTATCATGGTATTTGGCACATAGCTAGTATTTAACAAGGATACATAAAGGGATAAAAGAAGTTGCTACAATTACACATTGTTTCATATTTGTGTGTCTAGTTTTCTGAAACTAGAGCTAGTTTCCCCTAGAGTTCTGGGCAAGCAGACTACATAGCCTTAGAAGTATGAAAGATCTCAAAGCTTACATAGTAGATATCCATGTTGGCAGCTACTGCCTTGACCCCTGCCCCAGGCTTTCCATGATTCTACAGGAAAATGGATCATAGTAATGTTATCCACTCTCTTCCTTCTCTTAGACTTTTTTCTTGCTGGCACCCTTCTGTACCACCAAGACTATAAACAAACAAACAAACAAACAAATAAAACTCTCTACTCCAATGATCTTATAGCTTCATGAAGATAAAAAGTAATCCCTTGGTGGGGGGCGGGGTGCAGGGTATACAGGAACCTCTTATATTTTTTTAATGTAACTTTTTTTGTGATATACATATATCTTTAAAAAAATACAATTTACAAAAATGATGGGGTGGGGGTGGGGAGTGGGGTATATGGGTACCTCTTACTTTTTTTAATGTTTTTTAATGTAATGTTCTTTTTGATCTATTAACTTCAATAAAAAAAGTGTAAAAAATTAAAAAAAAAAAAGTAATCCCTTGGGAAGCATATTTGGCTCAACTGATAGAGCATCTGCCTACCACATAGGAGGTCCAGTGTTCAAACCCAGGGCCTCCTGACCCATGTGGTGAGCTGGCTCACGTGCAGCGCTGATGCGTGCAAGGAGTGCCATGCCATGCAGGGGTGTCTCCCGCCTAGAGGAGCCCCACGCACAAGGAGTGCGCCCTGCAAGGAGAGCCGCCCTGCTTATATAAAGCATAGCCTGCCCAGGAGTGGCGCTGCACTCAGGGAGAGCTGATGCAATAAGATGACACAACAAAAAGAGACAGATTCCTGATGCCGCTGACAATGCAAGAGGACAAAGAAGAACACACAGCGAATGGACACAGAGAGCAGACAATGGGGGGGGGGGGTGAGGGAAGGGAAGAGAAATAAATAAAAATAAATTAAAAGTAAATAAATCTTAAAAAAAAAAAAAGTAATCCCCACTGAAAAATGAGCCCTTTGATCCTTTACACTGACTCTCTTGGCTTTAAAAACTAAATTAGTCACTTGACTACTAATGTAGTGTTCAAAGGCTAAGACCACAACAATGGCCAGAAAACCATTGGGAAGCTGGTGGAATAGCAGAGAGACACCCTCCCCCCCCCATCCACTGTCATGATAAGTGGGAGAATTTCAATGATACCAGAAACCTTTCCAGATCCAAGAGCACTCAACTTTGCTCACTGGGATGGTTAAAGTCATTGACTAGGAGATGGTGTCCCATTGTTTGGTAAAGCAAACACTGGCCTGAATGATACTGTAAGGCTATTTTGTGGATTTAAAGCAATAGTCAGTTGATTGCATCTATGGCGGATTACATCTACAATCAACAAAGGAGACTGCCTGCAGCATGCGAGGAGTATCCTTAACCAATCAGCTGGAAACTTTATTTTTTTCATCATGAGACATTCATTGCATTTGGTGAATACATTTCTGAGCACCGCTGTACCTCATGGTCAATGGTCCACATCATAGCCCACACTCTCCCACAGTCCACCCAGTGGGCCATGGGAGGACATGCAATGTCCAGTAACTGTCCCTGCAGCACCACCCAGGACAACTCCAAGTCCTGAAAATGCCCCCACATCACATCTCTTCCTCCCACTCCCTACCCCCAGCAGCCACTATGGCCACTTTCCAGTTGGAAACTTTAAAGAGAGAAGTGAGGATTTCAGCAGAGAGAGAAGGAAGAATTTCTATCTCTATTTTGACCAGCCAGCTTCTTCTGGGGACTTTTATCCCACCTTCATTGGAGTTTCCAACTAATTCCTGGGGAATTAGTCACCTTTGCTGAGATTCCAATTTACAGCCTGCCCTATGGAATTTGGACTGGCCAATCCCCATGGCAGCATGAGCCAATTCCTATAATAAATCTCTTAATATTTATACACACACATAAGTTTATATATCCTGTTTGTTCTGTTTCTCTAGAGAACCCTGAGTAATACACCCAACCTATATTATTTTTACTTATGTTGAATGTCAGTATATTGCACAGACTTTTTCTGTGGTAAAGAATATGGTTGATAATCCAGACATATACATTTTTATCTAGTAGATGATTGAAAAATGTAAAATCCAGCAAACAAATAGGCAAACAAAATTCCACAGAAGAAGAATTATGGTAGCCAGGGAATTCCATTTTTAAGGAACAAAAAGCATCTTAATGACTAGTAAGCTTTTTCCTAGATTCTTTTCAGCTTTAATTAAAAATAGACTTGTGAATTTTCTTTTTTAATATCTTACCATGGTAACCTATAGAAGCATGTTGCAGGCAAAAACTATTCAGCTAGCAGTCTGAGGACCTGTGCTCTTATTCCAGTTTTACCATGAACAGGGTGTGTGACTTTTGGGCAAGATACATAATTCTTATATTGTTCCTTTTGTAAAACTGGAACAACCACCCCGCCCACGGTTCAGGGTTGTCGGGGTGACCTAGTGAGATTAGAACTACAGAGCATATGAGTATAAGGTAATATTATTTAAAAATAAAAAACCAAATTTATACCTTTCCACAAACTTCCCTGGGAGACTTTGCCCATTTTTATGGCTTCAGCAACTTATATTGAAGCTATTAACTATATTAGTTCTTAACTACCTTCCAATTTTTCTAGCTATTTCCATTTATTTTATACACCCTTACTTCAGACTACAGAAAATATGAACTCCAGGAATCAGAGTCCGCCCCCCGCCCCGCCCCTGATTATATTTTAAGAGTGGCAACATTATTTCTAGCATGAGTTAATATTTTCTATGATTATCATTCTGGAAGTCAAAAAACCTGATCTTGAGGATACCGGATATAGAAGACATGCATTTCAATAAATGAGGAAGCAAGGTAAAAAAAAATAAAATAAGCTCATCATTGGGGTACACTGAAGCGAACAGCCAGACCAATATAAAGTAGTCCCTGGAAGCTCTGAGTTGCCTAAGGGATAAATTGCTCCTGAATGAAACTCAGGAACTGGGAGAGAGGAAGATGATACAGTTCCGAAGACAAATTTGTTTGACAGTTTTCTTTCTCTCTAAGGGAGAGTGAAGGTTAAGATTCAGTCAGCTTGTAAATACAGATATTTTTACTTTTTTATTTCATTCCACAACCATCAGATGCAGTTCCCTATTTTGTTTGAGAAGGGATATATAAGCTTTCTAATGGTGTCTTCAGAAATTTATAAAATGTAAATAGTGATTTGATTGGTCTTTAAGATGTGTTTAACTGTGAGACTATTTAACTAATAATGTGGGTATGATTTGTCATCCAGTATTAAGTTCTTAGTCATTGAATTTTGTGTAAAAAAATAGGAAAGAGGGGAACTGTAGCTTTCATTACAGACTCCTTGATTGGTAAGCTCTCTAAGTGATTAGTTACAGTAAACTCTGATTATGATCTGAATAGTAGATCTCAAGCATTTCTCTCCGGCTTTAATTTGCTAAAGCGGTGCACATATGTAAAAAAACCCATAGATTATTTTAGGGGAGTTGTAAATGTAGAATTATTGCTTATGTCATTTCTTAAGCAGTTATGCTCTTAATGCTTAAAAGAAGGCTAGCATTGTTTGCACAAAAAGTTGGTGATTCCCTCCCCCAAATAGTAATGAAATTACTTCTGTTGAGTAAATTTTTTGTCATCTTATAATAAAAGCTGAAAATGTCCCTTGTTTCTATTTATATTAAAAGCAAGCTCTTCTATATGTGCCCTTGATAAGAGATTTTGAAGAAATCATGTAAGATGATAAAAAGCATTTGAATGGTACAGTAGATGTAAAAAAAATTCAGTTTAAAAGAACGTTTGTTTTTACATTAAATGTTTATTTGAAATCAAATGATTTTGTGCATAAAGTTCAGTAATATATATATATAAAAAGATTCAGTCAGCTCTAGGATTCATAGAATTCTGGAAAAATACCTTATATTTGTATGGGCTTAATTTAGCATAGTCGAAGATCATACAGCGAATGGAAAAGACAATGGAAAAGACAGAGGAGGGGGAGGGGAAGAAAAAAATTTAGCATAGTTTGCATAATAATTGTAAGGTAGGTCAAGAATGATGGTCATTTTCCAAATGAGTTGACTTAATCTCAGAGAGGTTAAATGATTTATAGTTTCAATGAATTTCAGAGATGAATAGGATTTGAGAGATTTGTCTAATACCCTCTTTCTTAAAAAAAAAAAGGCTAGGTGAAGTAAATTGCCTGGGATTACACAGTTAAGTGACAGATGTCGAAATGTAAAAGCTCTGCATTGTGTTTCAGTTAAAAAATTTATCAGACGGGGAGCGGATGTGGCATTGAATGCCTATTTCCCACATGGGAGGTTCTGGGTTCGGTTCCCGTGCCTTCTAGAAAAAACAAAAACAAGCAAGCAAAACTAATGAAAAAACCAACTCAGGATAAAAAACCAACTCAGGGGAGGTGGCTCAGTGGTCGTGTGCAGCCCTCCCACACATGAGGTCCTGGGTTTAGCCCCTGGTATCTCAAAAAAAAAAAAAAAAAATTACCAGCTGCATCTATAGTTGACTCAAACTTGTTATAACCTTCTGCAAAGGAGAAACAGCACATTATAACTGTTTCCACAAAAATAAAAGTTGCTTTTTTTCATAAATTGTATTTGGAGAAAATACCAAAGAGGTGGGAAAATCATGTTTCAAAAATCAGGAATGTCATTTTGAGTTTGTTTACATCTGAAGCTATTAATAATAAGTAGTTTATAAGCAAGTAATAGCTTGTATTCAAGCTACATTTTATGGTTTTCCACAATAAACTAAGTTTTATATGTATGAGATTTATATTTCAAATGAGGAAAAACAGGCTTTGTATTAAACATGATTTAAGAGCTCTTTGCTGCATATACTGAAAGAATGAAGACCATTTTCAGCAACCAGACTAACATTCCAGAAAATGTAGATGTCATTTTCACAGTTATTGCAAAAGGCCTCAGAGGATCCCTGTGGGGTGACTTCAATCACATCAACATAGAAGTCAGTCTCCTTGGAAAGAAAAAGAAGAGGCTGTGGGTCAACAAACTGTGGGGAAATAGAAAGGACTGGCTCCCCTCACACTATGTGTAGTCATTCATGTACAGAGCACCATCAAGGGTGGTACACACTGAACTTCCTTTACAAGATGAGGTCTGGGTACCCTCGCTTCCCCATCAACAGGCTCATTTAGGAGAAGGACTCTTGTTGAAATCAGAAATTTCTTGGGTGAAAAACATGCTCAGGGTTCAGATGAGGTACGGTATTGTTTGCTCAGTCTCTCAAGCTCAAAGAGTTAATTCTTGAAGGAAATGACATTGAACTTGCATCAAATTCAGCTGCTTTGACTCAGTAATGCACAACAGTAAAAACCAAGAACAGGGGAAAACTTTTGGATGGTATCTATGTGTCTGAATAAGGAACAGTTCTGCAGACTATAAGAACTAATGAGTTGTCCAGCTATTGAAACAAGATTCCAGACTATTCTTAAGACCTATGTGTGACATTTTGATGATGCAATAAAATTAATCTGTTGAGAAAAAAATAATTAGATTGCTACACCTAAGCCATTTTTAGTTAGTGGCAAAGTAGGGTGGGCTTCAGTTATGTAAAAGCACTTCTTGCAAACGCACTGAGGAGCACCTAGAGACGGAGAGATCAGTGCTTTCATGTAGCCCTCACACTAAGCAAGCTATCTTCGGAACGCTTTGATACAGCAGAGTGCGATGTTGGCCTGAGGGGGTTGTCTCCAGCACCTTTTTCCCGTCTTTCAAGTCCCTTTACTAACTGCACAAAGCCACCCACTCCCGGGGGCGGCAGCTCAGCATCCCCTGCATCACGTCACGTTTACTAAGCTCTCACTGCGGGCAGCCCACCTCCCACTCCGGGAGGCAGAGCTTTTTCGGCTTTTATTTCTCCTAAGTTACGTCACGTGCAGCTAAACGGTTCACACGCAAACACACTAACCCCCAGCACGAACAAGGCACCCCCAAATCGCCACCCCGGGGGCATCCAGCACTTATGCACCCACCAGCGTCTAAGAGGCAAGCAGCAAGGCCCACTGGGAATTGACCTTTCACCTCTCCTCTTACTTTACCTCAGCTCACCAATTTTGACGCTGGCAAATGAAGCGATGAGGAGACGTGGGAGGCGGGGCTTAGAGTTGCCTGATCCACGGAGATTGGACTGCGGCCGTGTATGGGGGCGGGCCGTACAACCCGGCGAGCGACCCGCCCACTGCGGGCGGAGAGAAGCGGGGGCTGCGCATGCGCGCTGGGCGGCGCCGCCGGCGGCTGCGCGTGCGCGGTGGGCGGAGCGCGGCTCCTTCCCAGCCGCGCCGGGCGGGTGCGGTACTCGTGTTTCAGAGCCTCGTCGCGGAGAGTCGCTGCCGAGTGGGCGCTCGGTTCCCGGGTCGTCACGATGGTCGGCTACGAATACGTGAGCCCGGAGCAGCTGGCTGGCTTTGATAAGTACAAGGTAGCGCGGGCCCCGCGGACGCCCCTCTCCCTCCTCGTAGTCGCGGCTTCTCCCGAGCGGCTGAGGGGCCGGCGCGGTCCGTGTCACCTTGTGCCGCGTGGCCTCGGGCGTGCTGGCGGGCGTTTCTCCAGGGGTCCTGCCGAGCCCTGAGGGTCCGGGTGCGGGGGGTGCGGGGAGCACCCTAGGCTCGCCCTGGCTCCGCACCTTCCTCTGAGACCGCCCTACGATATTGGATCGAGAGAATCTCTACATTTCTTTGCCTCTCGCCCCCCCCCCCCTCTTTTTTTTAATCACCCCCGGGTAAGGTAATGCAATCCCTCGCTGTGGCGTCTTCATTGTTTCCGTTTTAATGAAGTTTCTGCTCCCTCCTCTTGCATTTGGGGAGTGACTTACCGAAGCCACGCTGCTGGTGCACCCCACTTCTGCGCTCAGTGAAGAGTAGCTGGGGGCGCTCGGGCGGCCAGAGAGGGACTGTGTGGTGGAAAGAGCCTCTGGCAGAACGTGGAAACCTGATACCAAAATCCATTTTCTTTATTTGGTTTGAGGCAAGTTATTGTAACCCCACTCAGCCCCTCTTTAATCTTTGTAAAGTGGGGATAATCTCTTCTTTGCGAAATGATTCTGAAGGTTTGAGATAATGTATGGAAAGCGCCTAGCACGTAAAGGGTTTCCAGTAAATGCTGGTTGTTAACCTCCGTCTGCATCTGGTTTGCCCTCCCCTGTTCTCTCCATCACTGAATGACTCTACGGTCTATCTACTTGTCCAAGCCCGGAATCTGGGTCTTAACCTTTCACCCTTGTTGATGACCGGGTCACTTTCACTCCTGATTGCTTTGTCCCACCCCTCAGCCAGTGAATTGCCAGGTCTTGTATGTTCTAACATTTTTAGTCTAACATAGAAGGGACATCTCTTTACCACTCCCCACTCCCACTTTTTAAATAACCTTTTTGTTTTAGAAGTGTTAGATTTACAGAAAAATTGGGCTTCCCATGTGCTTCACACCCAGTTTCTCTATTATTAACATTGTTAGTATGGTACATTTGTCACAATTAGTAACCAATATTTATACTTTTTGTTTTCTTTTTCATTATTAACCGAAGTCCTTACGTGATTCAGAATTCTTTAGTCTTTACCTAATGTCCTTTTCCTTTTCCAGGATCCAGAATACCATGTTACATTTAGTTGTCATTTCTCCTTAGGCTCCTCCTGAGTGTGACAGTTTCTCAGACTTGCCTTGTTTTTGCTGGCCTCGACAGTTAAGAGGAATGCTGGGAGGGTATTTTGTAGAATTTCCCTCCATTGGGATTTGCTTGTGCTTTCCTCATGATTAGATAGGGACTGTAGGTTTTTGGGAGGAAGGCCAGAGAGGTGAAGTGCCATTCTTGTTGTATCATATCAAGGGTACCTGCTGTCAACATGACATTTCACTGTTTTGTTTTTTTTTTAGAAGGTACCGGGGATTGAACCTGGGACCTCGTGGGAAGCAGGCACTCAGCCACTGAGCTACACCCACTCCCAGACATTTTGCAGATGACGTTCACCTTGATCACCTGGCTGAGATAGCATTTGTCAGATTCCTCTATTGTAAGGTTATTCTTTTTTCCCTTTCTCCATACTGTGCTCTTTGGAAGGAAATCACTATGCACAGCTCATACTTAGGGAGTGGGGAGTTAGTCTCCATCTCCTTGAGGATGAAGTATCGACATAAATTATTTGGAATTCTTCAGCATCGGAGATGTGTCATTTCTCTCCTGTGAGTTTATTCAATCATTCATTTATAGGGACTCATAAATATTTATTTTATTCTTTGTGTTGTAATTCAGTACTACCTTGTTTTGTTGCTCACCCACATCCACTTCTTTAAAAATTATTTTTTATTAGAGTAATTCTAGGTTTACAGAAAAATCATATGGAAAGTACAGTTTCCATTATTACCCCAGCTATCCCTATTATTAACAGTTTGCATTGGTGTGGTACCTTTGTTAAAACAGATGAAACAATATTATTATAATTACTCTATTAACTTTAGGCCACTGTTTACATTGTTTCACTCTTTGTGTTGTACAGTTCTCTGGGTGCATGTGTTAACTAATACACAGCCTAAAATTTCCTCTTTTATCCCTTTTCAAATATGCAATTCATTGGTGTCAATTGCATTCATGAAATTGTGCCTCCATCACCATGGTCCATGACCAAAACTTTTCCATCCCTACACAGAAACTCTGTACTAATAAAACATTTTTATTTTTTTTATTTTTTATTTCTTTCCCCTTTCCCCCACCCCAGTTGTCTGTTCTCTGTGTCCCTTTGCTGCGTGTTCTTCTTTGTCTGCTTCTGTTGTTTGTTGGTGGCATGGGAATCTGTGTTTCTTTTTGTTGTGTCATCTTGTGTCAGATCTCTGTGTGTGCAGTGTCATTCCAGGGCAGGGTGCACTTTCTTTCACGCTGGGCGGCTCTCCTTACGGGGCGCACTCCTTGCACGTGGGGCTCCCCTATATGGGGGACACCCCTGCGTGGCAGGGCACTCCTTGCGCGCATCAGCACTGTGTGTGGGCCAGCTCCACACGGGTCAAGGAGGCCTGGGGTTTGAACTGCGGACCTCCCGTGTGGTAAGACGGATGCCCTAACCACTGGGCCAAGTCCACTTCCCCTAATTAAACATTAACTACCCATTCCTCTCTCCCAAGTAGCCTCTGGTAACCTGTATTCTAGTTTCTGACTTTATGAATTTGTATATTCTTATTTCATATAAGTAAAATCATACAGTATTTGTCCTTTTAGTCAGTCGTATTTCACTCAACATGATGTCCTCAAGGTTCATCCATATTATAGTAAGGATTAGAACTTAATTTTTACAGCTGAATTCTAGTCCATTGGATGTATATACCACATTTGTTTATCTGTTCATCTGTTGATGGGTACTTGGGTTGCTTCCACCTTTTGGCAATTGTGAATAATGCTTCTTTGAATGTTAGTATGCAAATATCTGTTCAAATCCCTGTTTTCATTTCCTTTACTTATGTACTTAGATGTGAGATTGCCAGGTTATATGGTATTTCTATACCTAACTGAGAAATCACCAAATTGTTTTCCACAGCAGCTGTACCATTTCACATTCCCACCAACAGTGTACCAGGGTTCCTGTTTGTCTACATCCTCCCCAACATTTATTTTCCTTTTTGGAAAAAACCCAACCATTCTAGTGATTATGGATGGTATCGCATTGTAGCTTAGATTTGCATTTCCCTGATGTTTAATGATGTTGAACATCTCATATACTTATTGACTGTTTGTATATCTTCTTTATAGAAATGTCTTCTCAGCTCTTTGGCCCATTTTTAAATTGAGTTTGTCTTTTTGTTGTTGAGTTATAGAAGTTCTTTATATATTCTGGGTATTAAGCTCTTATAAGATATTTGGTTTCCAAATATTTTCTCCCGTTTTGTAGGTTGTCTTTTTACTTTCTCGTTAAAGTCCTTTGAGGCATAAAAGTTTTTAATTTTGATGAGGTCCCATTTATTTCTTTTTTTCTTTTGTTGCTTGTATTTTTGGTGTAAAGTCCAAGAAACTACTGCATAACACAAGGTCCTGAAGATGTTTCCCTGTATTTTTTTCTAGGAGTTTGATAGTTTCAGTTCTTTATAGTTTGTTGTAGTTTCTATATTTAGTTCTTATATTTATATTTAGTCCATTTTGCGTGACTTTTGTATGTGGTGTGAGGTGGCAGTCCACCTTTGTTCTTCTTGCATGTGGTTATCTTGTTCTCCCAACACCAGTTGTTGAAGAGACTAGTCTTTCCCCATAGTCCATAGTGATCTCTTAAAAAATACACAGCTGGTAACATTGTTACTTTGCTAAGACCCTCCACTGCCTTTCTCTTGCTTTTGGATTGAAGTCCCTAAATCTCAAACATGATCTATGGATCTCCATGTTCTGGTCCTTGCCTCGGAAGCCAGCTTCACTTTGTACCACTCACTGTCCACTCCTCCCAGTCTTAGTAGCACCCTCCACACACACACACTTTCCCCCAAGGTCCTAAAGTAATGTCATGTCTGCCAGGATTGTAGCCTTCTTTTCCCATTTTTGTTCATCTTAGCTTAAATAGCACTTCCCCAGAGAAGTCTTCTCTAAGTACCCCCATTTCCCCTCAGGGGTGTTGTCATAGCACCCTTTGCTCCTTCTAACCACTTGGAACTGTAATTAAGTATGGAGTCGTTTCTGTAACGTGCCTCCCCTTTCGGCGGTGGTCTTCACATGGTGAAACCTGTCTTTGTCTTATATACCACCATGACCTGAGCACAGTGCTCTCTGCTCACAGTAGGCACTAAGAAACTTTTGTGGAATGAATGGTTAACTGAACACATCTTAGTGGGTTTTTGTTGAAGAACTGGAATTGGGAAAACTGAAAAGGACCTTAGAAGGTTATAAAGTTCATTCTTCTGTTTTCAAGCCATGCTATGCCATACCATTCTGAACTGAGGTCTTGCCTTGTCTAAAAAACTTCAGTGGAAAGAGGATCCAGCTTCTTCTTGGTAATTCAAGTCAGGGCTTAACAACCTTCATTTTAGAAGGATATTAACCCAGAAACCTCCTGGTTTTTTGTTTTTGGTTTTTTGCCTTAAGCGCTATCCTCTTTTTGTTATCTGTTCTGCACTGTAAATATTGACATGTAAAATGTTTTCTTTTTTACTAAAGTCTGATTTTCTGAATAAGTGTCAGTAGAATAGCTGTTTATTTTTAACAGTGTCTATAGAAGGAAATCTCCTTTCTCTTATAAGCCATCTCCACTACATTTTTCTTTTCAGAAACATAAACTTTAGATTTTTCTTTTCTTTCCCCCCTCTTGTGTTATTTGACGCAGTTCCTGTGTCTGACAGTAGTTTCCTATCGTTCTGGAAAACAAAGGTCAATTTAGAAAGCAACCAGTGTTCACTAAGATACAGTTTATTTTTGTTGACGTTATTTTAGTTGTAATGAGGCTTCCTTAAAACAAAAAAAAGCACAAATTTATAACCTGAACATTCTTCTAGTAGAAGCTTTTTTACTCAGTGCTGCTTTCATATTTAGAAAATATAAATCCAAAGTTATCCAAAGGAAAAAAAAATCTGTGTGGTCAGTTTTGCTGGCATGTGAATTGTACCCAGAGACCTTTTCTTCCAGTTGTGGCATTCCTCTTTTGTAGTCCTCACATAGTAAGTGCTCTATTGACACTTAGAGAGCTTTTTAAAAAAGATCATTCCATAAATGGGTAAGGAATAGAAAAATGCAAAAGGATTATTTTTGTTCCTTGGTGTGACCCTGTGTATTAGAGGTAAAAGATACGGAGAAAAATTGGTCTTATAAAAGCAGCTGGTGGAAATGTTACTTGTTATAATTTGTCTATCTTCCCTAAAGGTACATCTGAGAGTCATACTTGGAAACCCTGTATAGAATAACTGCATAAAGGGATGTGCATGGAGAGTGAAGGTTTCCATAAGAAGGAACCAGAGGACAATTGGTTTTCAGTACAGAAGAAAGCAAGGCATGGACTTTATGTTATGTGCTCTCTTAATATTTATACTTCTCTGTTGTGATGCTTTCCACAGTTCCATCAAACGGTTGAATAATTAGTTGAGAGGCTCCTTCCTCTGTTAGGACAACTGCTCTGGGAGGGCAGGGACTATAGCTTGTTCAAAATGTGCCCAAGGTTTAGCACAGTAGTAGCATGAACAGAGTAGGTGCTCACCAAATATTGGTTGAAGGAACGAGAATGTGAAAGAATATTAACTATTTTGGAGGTATGGTAAAAGGAGTTGTGCAGGATTGGTAGGATATTTTCATATTTTGAATGTGAAAGGTATCGGGTTGTCTTTGTTGCTTATTAAGGTAACTTCAGGCAGTTACGTGGGGAGGGGATTTTCATCCTCCTCCTGAGGCTTGTCATTCCTCCCCTATACCTATCTTTCTTTTGGCTAAGCCTTTATAGTTGAGGAATTTACTCACTTATCTAAGTGTGAAACTTCAATTGTTGTTTATCTAGTTTGACCTAGAGAAGGTGTAGTTTTAATTGATAGTGTAGCAGTTAGTTTCAGATTGTATCATTTTGCTTCAGAGAGGAAGTTCTGTGAAATGCTTTGTTTGGTTTCAAGAATATGATTTCAAGATAATTTTTTTTTTTTTGCTACTATGGTAGTTAATTTAACTTGACTGTTAACCTGAATATAGAGATTGTGATAATTGTGAATTCATCAGTACTTCATTTAAGAGGTAAAGAAGAGAATGCTGTGTCTTTATCATGATGGTTATGCTAAGGAACTGGAATCTGGCCCTCAGCCTTACTGGTTCATACAGTTTTATTTTTTTTATTCATTTATTCAGCAAGCATGAATGGTGTCAGGCATCACACTGGGGCTACAAAGTTAAACTAAGATAAAATTCCTGGCTTCAAGGAAGCCAGTTTGGTGGCATATGGACATGTAAGTAAACATTTATAAATAGTTACCAAGAGCAGTTAGGTAAGTGCTAGGTGCCATGGGAGAGGAAAAGAGGCAGCTGCCAGTGAAGGGGATTAGAGCTGAGGAAGGCTGCAGAGAGTGGATGGACGTAAAGGTCGAGCTCAAACTAGAAAGAAAAGGCTGAGTGGGCACCAGTATTACCAGGCATAAAGGAAAGAAAGGGGGAGGAAGAGATGAGATGTGGAGGCGTTTTCGGGACGTGGAGTTGTCCTGGATAGTGCTTCACGGACAATTACGGGACATTATAGATCCCCCCAGGGCCCACTGGATGGAACGTGAGAGAGTCTGGGCTATGATGTGGACCATTGACTATGGGGTGCAGTGATGCTCAGAGATGAACTTACCAGGTGCAATGGATGTGTCATGATGATGGGAGAGAGTGTTGCTGTGGGGGGAGTGGGGGGCGGGGGCGGTGGGGTTGAATGGGACCTCATATTTTTCATAATGTAATTAAAAAATAAATAAATAAATAAAAGATTAAAAAAAAAAAAAGGAAAGAAAGGGCACTGCAGAACGAGAGAGTGTTTTCTGGGAACTGCAAGAAGTTGGATAAGGTGTTAAGGCACAATGATGTAATGGCAGGAGATGAGACTGTAGAGGGAGGCAAGCCCCTGTCAGAGGGGGTTGATTTGATGTAGAGGACTCCTGCATTTTACCCTGCAGATTAATGTTTCTGTGGTCCAAGGACTATATGTTTTGGAATCACCTGGGGAAAACAAAGAATTCTAAAGAATTATTACCATTTGTGAATGAACTATCTTTCATTAGAGGAATAGTTTTAGATTTCAAGGATTAGAATACTTTTCCCTTGGACTAACAGTAGAAACATGAGAAATTCTTGATCTTTTGATTTTCCTTTATTATGACTAACAAGCAGAATATAGTCTAATGTTAATTAAGGCATTACGTAGATAGGTTACAGTTAAATTGAGCACACCTTATCTTTAGTCGGGCCTTGTTGGTCTCCTGGGTTAGATTTGGGCAACTGTCCACTCCCACATTTAAGTACTTTAATATGGCTCAAAAAGCATTCTAGTGGTCTTGAATACAGCTTTACAAATGTCTCATAAAAAGAGTTATTTCTGCAGTTGGCAGAGGCAGAGGAGACTGTCTGAAATTGAAAAAAGAAGGGTGGGTGGGTGATTTTTCTGTAAAGTGAGGGGGAGGGAGATTCCATGGTAGGGAGGAGGTTATCATACTTTCAGATGCTGTTTGGGCATAACATCTTTTTTTTTTTTTAATGTAAAAACAACAAGTTTTATTTATGATTGCACAGGCGCTAGTACATCCTGTTGGATTAGGGATGGGGTGGGGGTTTGGGGTCATCTGTTATATGTTATTGGGGCAGAGGAGACTTAAAATTCTCAACTTTTTTGATATGGTTGAGTGGAGAGGGAGAGCAGGAAGGCATTGTGGGATTCAGTTATTGTTCCTTTTTCGATGCCGAGATATGGCGGCTTCTGGCTTCATGGCTGGCACTGTATTTTTGCAGCAGGAGGAGATCAAGTACATGATCATGGGTGGCATCTTGGACAACTGTCTGGATAAACTGAACTATTGCATGGAAGATGTGTGGACCAGCCGAGATTCGATGCCCGGTATTGGGTGGGTGTTTGGCTGTGGCAGAGGGGAGAGTCCTCACTAGTCAGTCCCAACATGACCCCAGTCCCGGGCTTTCGGCACCAAATGTTGGAGAAAATACGGCGCTTACTGGGACACGGAGACCAAAATGACTATAGACAAAGATTTATTGGGAAGCTCTCCCAACGGAGGGGGCCTGAAGAACAGACTTCAGCCCCCCCACCAGCAAGGTGGGGTCTGAAGAAAGACTTCAGCCCATGGACATAACATCTTGAATTGGTTCTTTTACTCCATTCTGAAGTGTCAGTTCACTGATTATGGCTTATTTCTTTAACTGCTCTAATACTTAAATGTTAAGAACTTCCCTGCTGAATAAGAGTTTGTCTGGTGCTTGAAGGAGAGTCGAGGAGATGTTCCAGTGAGAGAGACAAATGGGAACCAAGGACCAAAAGCTTGTGGTAAATGTGTGAGGGACCAGGTGGAGCTTTGAGCTCAGGGAAGGAAAGTTGCAATGCAAGAGCAATGTCATCGTAAATACTGAGTAATAACATATATATTTTTAATGTAATATTATTACAAAGTCAATAAAAAAAAAATACTGAGTAATAGTAATAGGAAGCATTAATAGGGTGTTTACTGTGTGCCAGGCATTGCCCTAAATGCTTTACATATATTATCTCATTTGATATCACAACTGCTTTGTGAAACAGAGGCACTATTTTTCACACATGCAAAGATACTGAGACCCAGGATGTTTAAGTAATGTGTTCAAGCTTCCACTGCTGGTAAGTGGTGGAGCTGAGATTTGAACCCAGGCACTCTGGGTCCAGAGTCAATGTTCTTCATGTTATGTTGCTTCTCAAAACTAAGAGTGAAGTATAAATTCCGTGTTTTAGTTACTGGGCATTTTTATACAAGATACAGAGACATCAGAATAAAGACCTTCAGTGACATGCTTAATTGAGTATGTGTCCCTTCCTCACAGATGGGGATAAAATACAGTGAAGAACTGGTTTTATTTGCTGTTTTAGTGCCCCAGTTTATAAATTATTAGTAGGGGCAAGTGGGCTTGTACTTACTAATCTTGCATTTAGTTTCGTATTAAGAACATTTCATTTATTCTTAGCTCTAATAGAGATAAAACACTTTTAGTTAAACAAATTAGGTTAAAAATAGTTGACTTACTAACTGTGATCTTGAGCAGGTTAGTCTATAACTAGGGTTTCTCATCCGTAAAGTGGGATAGTGCCTGCTTTATATGGTCATTACCAGGTTGAATGAATTAATAAATTCATAAAGTGCTTAGAATGATGCCTGGCACATAGTGCTCTTTTAATGTTAAATAAATAAAACATAAAACTTTACATATGTGCTTCCCTGCTTGTGAATATTAGTGTGTAACATATACACATGTCCATACCTCAGGAAGTGAAACCAAGAGAAAGTATATTTTGGGAATGGCAGTTAAGGGTGACTGAGAATTTAGTGGACAGAGTAACTGAGAGATCCAGCAGATAATAATTGACCTCAGGTTTCTCCTTCTTTTAATCATATATGAGTAATAGTACAACATGCAGAATAAATAATTATTCTCATATACCACTTTCCTACTTCTTATCTACAATGGCTCCCAAGTATTTATCATGTACTTGAGATAGAGATTTCTCGGCAAGGATTTCACGGTCCTTAACTAAATGACTCTTCCTTTTATCTACTCATCTCTTGTTAGAGCTTATTATAGATTGTTTAAGTCTAGTAAGCAAACCTGTTTGTCATCTTTGTCATCATGATTTGCTTATTCCTGTCTCCTTTCCCTCCCTCTCTCTCATCTCTAATCTCCCCAGCCCTCTTTGTGCTGACATGTTAGTAGATAGAAATGACACTGTTCAGTGAAAGGCTTCAGTGATCACTGAGTCATGTTCTTTGTGGGTGTAGTTCTTAAAGGCTCATACTGATACAAAGGACTGCAAAAAACTCCTTTGGTCCTGGCACTAATATAACCCATTTTTCTGTATTTAAGTTCATGTTTGGCAGACATTCACATTTAATGAGCTCCGACTGTGTGCCAGAAGCAAAAAGGAAGGATGAGTTTGAGATCCTCCTGCACTTGCAACCCTTCCTTTGTATCCCACTTCTCAGAGAGTCCCACATTTATATGTTGAAAGCTCCTCTTTTGAACTTCCTTGATATTTGTTGGAATGGCTAGCATGTTTTAAGACTTGGAATCATTATTTGTGGTTTGTGCTTCAAAGGTTTAAGTGAGGAAAGGGAAGAACTGACTGGTCCATTTCCTGAGGATTGGAAGGCAGTTGCTGAAGAATGTTGTCCCTGAGGTGGCAGAGCAGATGGTGGCCACAGTGGAATAACGTACACTTGAATATGATTGAGTCATGAGCCCTGTCAGCAAGGGAATGGCCTCCCTCTTGTACCAGGCTGAGTTTTATTGTGCAGGGAGAGAAAAAGACAGTTGACATTTCTTTTTTCTCTCCTGTGTTCATTAGAGGCTTAAGGAGGTTGATGCTGTATATCTTCTTCATTTCGAGAGATGTCTAAAAGTTGATCTGAGCAATAAATACCATAATTTCATACAGTGAACCCAGTTTTGGACTAAAATGGTTTCTTTATGGCTTTCTCGTTTTTTACTACTATAAAAAGGTAGCAGCCTTGGATGGTTTTTTAAAAATATATTTTTTATTGAAGTATATCATTCATACATGAACACGCATAAACAATAAGTGTGTGGTAAAGATTGTGAACTTATAAAATGAACATACATAACATTACATGGGTCTCATACATCATCCCTCCACCAACACTGCATTGTTGTGAAACATTTGTTACAAACTATGCAAGAGCATTGTCAAAATATTACTACCAACTATAGTCCTTATCTTACATTTGGTGTATTTTTCCCCCAACCCACGCTATTTTTTAAAAAAATATATTTTTGTTACAGATGTTTTGCAACATACACATCTGTATTTTGCAAAACAATCATACAGATGTGTAGGTTTCCTATACACCACCACACCATGTGGAACATTTGTTATAGATTATGAGATAGTATAATCATACTGTTACCACCAATCATGGTCCATAGCATACATTTGGCACACTTTTTCCATAAGCCTCCATAATCAACACAGTACAGCTTTGGCATTGGTGTAAGAATATTATAGTATTGCTGTTACCCACAGTCTATAGGTTACACCAGTTGCAGTTGTAGTTTTCCTATGCTTCTCCATATTCCCATCACCCTGCAATAGTGATGTACACCTGCTTTAGCTCACAGAAGGACTCTCTTGCATTTGTACCCTCAACCCCTATCCTCATCTACCTCTGGGTTCACTGTGTTATTCAGTCCCTAGGTTATTCTTTAACTTTCTTTCTGTTGTCATTTACTTCCCCAGACTACCTTTTTCAGCCACAATCCCATTTATAAACCAGTTGCTATTCACTGTAATATGTTACCTAGGTTATTCTTTAGCTTTCTTTCTATTGTCATTTACTTCCCCAGACTACCTTTTTCAGCCACAATCCCATTTATAAACCAGTTGCTATTCACTGTAATATGTTACCATCAACTCTATCCATTTCCACACTTACACAGTCAAGTTAATTAAAACTTCTACATACATTAAGCATCAGTAGTTCTTCTCATCCCTCCTCTTATCTCCTAATAACCTATACTCTAGGTTTAAATTCCATGTGTTTATTATTTGTATTTGGTTCATATTAATGAGACCATGCAGAATTTGTCCTTTGTGTCTTATTTCGCTTAGTATGATGTCTTCAAGATTTATCCATGTTACCACATGTGTCCCAATTTCATTTCTTCTTACTGTAGTATAGTATTCCATCGTATGTATATGCCACATTTTGTTTATCCATTCATTGGTGGATGGACACTTGGGTTGTTCCATCTTTTGACAATTGTGAATAATGCCACCATGAACATTGGTATGCAGATATCTGTTCATGTCATAGTTTTTAATTCTTCTGGATATATTCCTAATACAGGAATTGCTGGATCATATGGCAGTTCTATATTTAGCTTCCTGAGGAACCAACAAACTGTCTTCCATAGAAACTACACCATTTTACACTTCCACCAACAGTGAGGGAGTGTTCCTATTTCTCCATATCCCCTCCAGCACTTATTCTTGTCTGTTTTTTTTTTTAATAATGACCATTCTGTGTAGTGTTAGGTGATATCTCATTGTTTTAATTTGCATTTCCCTAATAGCTAGTGATATGGAATATTTTTTATGTGCTTTTTGGCCATTTGTATTTCCTCTTTGCAGAAATGTCTGTTTAAATCTTTTGCCCATTTTTTTTTTATAGGATTGCTTGCTCTTTTATTGTTGAGTTGTATGATCTCTTTATATAGAATGGAAATCAAACCCTTATTGGATAAGTGGTTTCTGACTGGGCTGCTTTTTCACCTTCTTGATGAAGTCCTTTGAATCACAGATATGTTAAAGTTTGAGGAGGTCCCATTTATCCATTTTTTTTTTTTTGCTGCTCGTGCTTTTGGTGTAAGGCTTAAAAATCCACCACCTACCCAACCAGGTCTTTTTTTTTTTAAGATTTATTTATTTTTATTTATTTCTCTCGTCCCCTGCCCCGGTTTTCTGTTCTCTGTGTCTATTTGCTGCATCTTCTTCTTTGTCTGCTTCCCTGAACAGTTTTATTCAACAAATGGTGTTGGGAGAACTGGATATCCATTGCCAAAAGAAAGAAAGAAGACCTAAATATAAAAGGAAGTACAATAAAGCTCGTAGAAGAAAATGTAGGGAAACATCTTCAAGACTTGGTGGGTTGGGAAGTGGACTTGGCCCAGTGGTTAGGACATCCATCTACCACATGGGAGGTCTGCAGTTCAAACCCCGGGCCTCCTTCACCGGTGTGGCAGGGCACTCCTTGCAAGCATCAGCACTGCGTGTGGGCCAGCTCCACACGGGTCAAGGAGGCCCGGCGTTTGAACTGCGGACCTTCCATGTGGTAGGCGGATGCCCTATCCATTGGGCCAAGTCTGCTTCACTGCTTTCAGTCTTTCACCATTGAGTACAATGTTAGCTGTGGGTTTTTCATATATGGCCTTTATCAAGTTATGAAAGTTTCCTTCATTTCCTCTTTTTGTAGTATTTTTATCAAGAAAGGATGTTGTATTTTATCAAATGCCTTTTCTGCATCAGTTGATAAGATCATATAATTTTTTTTCTTTGATTTATTAATGTGGTGTATTATGCTGATTGCTGTTCTTGTGTTGAACCAGCCTTGCATGCCTGGTGTAAAACCCACTTGATCATGATGGATAATTCTTTTAATGTGTTGTTGGATTCGATTAGCAATTATTTTATTGAGGATTTTTGCATTTGTATTCATTAGAGAAATGCATCTGTAATTTTCTTTTTTTGTAATATCTTTATCTGGCTTTGGTATTAGGGTGATATTGGCTTCATAGAATGAGTTTGGTAATGTTCCTTGTTCAGTTTTTTGGAAGAGCTTGAGTAAGATTGGTATTAAATCTTTGAATGCTGTGAAACTGTCTGGTCCTGGACTTTTCATTTTGGGGAGCTGTTTGATGACTGTTTCAATCTCTTGTGATTGGTTTGTTGAGGTCTTCTATTTCTTCTAGGGTCAGTGTAGGTTGTTTGTACATTCCTAGGAATTTTTCCATTTCATCTACATTGTCTAGTTTTTTAGCATAAAGTTGTTCATAGTATCCTCTTATGATCGCTCTTATATCTGTGGGGTCAGTAGTAATGTTCCCTTTTCATTTTTTTGTATCTTTCTCTTTTTCTTAGTCAGTATAGCTAAGGGTTTCTTGATTCTGTTAATCTTCTTGAAGAACCAACTTTTTGTTTTGTTAATTCTATTTTTATTTTGTTCTCAGTTTCATTTATTTCTGCTCTGATCTTTTTTTTTTTATGATTTATTTATTTATTTCTCTCCCCTTCCCCCCTCCATCCTGGTTGTCTCTGTGTCTATTTGCTGCGTCTTCTTTGTCTGCTTCTGTTGTTGTCAGTGGCACGGGAATCTGTGTTTCTTTTTGTTGCGTCATCTTGTGTCAGCTCTCCGTGTGTGCAGCACCATTCCTGGGCAGGCTGCACTTTCGCGCTGGGCGGCTCTCCTTACGGGGCGCACCCCTTGCGCGTGGGGCTCCCCTACACCAAGGACACCGCTGCGTGGCAGGGCACTCCTTGCGCGCATCCGCACTGTGCACGGGCCAGCTCCACACGGGTCAAGGAGGCCTGGGGTTTGAACTGTGGACCTCCCATGTGGTAGACGGACGCCCTAACCACTGGGCCAAGTCTGCTGCCTGATCTTTGTTATTTCATTCCTTCTACTTGCTTTGGGATTAGTTTGCCGTTCTTTTTCTAGTCCCTCCAGCTGTGTAGTTAGGTCATTGATTTTAACTCTTCTTTCTTCTTTTTTTAAAGATTTATTTTATTTATTTCTCTTCCCTTCCCCCTCCCCCCCCAGTTGTCTGCTCTCTGTGTCCATTTGCTGTGTGCTCTTCTGTGACTGCTTCTATCCTTATCAGCGGCACTGGGAATCTGTGTTTCTTTTTGTTGCGTCATCTTGTTGTGTCAGCTCTCCGTGTGTGCGGTGCCATTCTTGGGCAGGCTGCACTTTCTTTCACGCTGGGCGGCTCTCCTTAAGGGGTGCACTCCTTGCGCGCATCAGCACTGCACATGGGCCAGCTCCACATGGGTCAAGGAGGCCCGGGGTTTGAACTGTGGACCTCCCATGTGTTAGACAGATGCCCTGTCCATTGGGCCAAGTCCGCTCCCCCCCCAATGTCTTCTTAATATCCTTAATTTCTTCAGCCATCTCATTGAATTTATTGAGATTTGTTTGAACATCTAAGATTAGATGTCTCAACTCCTTTGTGTCATCTGTAGGCTTATCTTGTTCCTTTAACTGGTCTGTATCTTCCTGTTTCTTGGAATGGATTGTAATTTTTTGTTGGTGTTTCTGCATCCAGCCTCCTTCTCTCCTGTTGGGGGGTGAGGGTAGGTCCGCAATTACCCACCTCTCCAGGCTGTGTGGGCCAGAAACACCTGCAGTTACCCAGAAAGGCTAGGCAAACACATTCTGTCTCTTGTCCTGTTGGGGATGTGGGTGGAGCCACAGGTGCTCAACGATCAGGCTTGAGCAGGCCAAAACTGCCTGAAGTTGCCCTGAGAGGTTGAGGGAACACCAGCCCCCTTCTATCCTGTGGGGGGACGGAGGTGGAGATGGGCTCAAAGGCACTCAACAAACCTGTTTGTGTGGGCTGGAAGCTCCTGCCATTGCCCGTGGAGGCCAAGGATACCCAGCTCCTCTCCTGTTCTCTTGGGGTGTGGGGATACAGCCCCAGGGTCTGACTATTCAGCCTGTGCCAGTGGAGAGCACTTGCAGTGCCTAGAGAGCCTGGTGCAGGTCCTGCCAGCTCCCTCTCTGCTGGAGGTGGGGCTGCAGCCTAAGCTAGGGCTGCAGTCAGATCTTGGTGACAAGAAGCCAGTCCCTAACCTCACTGGATTTCAGTCAGCCAGGCCTCCCCTCGTGCCGGGGGGCAGAATCAAAACAGCAGCTACCGGACTCTTTCTCACTTGGACAGGCTCAGACCCTAGCTTGTCTCTAGGAGTATACTGTAGCCAGAGGAGTCCACTAATCAGTAGCTGAGGTCAGTGGACAACAATTCAGTGTTTTTTAGTATGTTCGCAAGGTTGTGTAACATAATCACCACTAAGTAATGTCAGAACATTTTCTTTTAGACTTCTTTTTGCCATAATTTATATGCCTACTTTTAAACTTAATATGTATTGAATCTGCATCGTGTTTTCTTTAGAGTTTGGCTTCTTCCCCTCACTAATAGGTCTGATACTTCTTTATATGACTGTCTTCTTATCTTTTACGGCTCAGCTTAAATATCTCCTCCTTAGAGAAGCTTTCTCTGACCACTCTGTGTAGCTGGGCATACTACCTGTGGGAGTTTACCTCTTACACAACAGCCTGCCTTTTTTCTTCAGAGTATTTCTCACAGCTTGGGATTATTTATTGGTTTTCTTGCTTACCAACTGTGTTACACTAGACTGTAGACTTGGTGAACACGGGAAACGTTTTGCTCTTGTTTGCTATTCTTTTCCCAGTGGCCTAGTGCAGTGCTGGGCAAAATCATAGGCATTCATTTATAAATATTTGTTGACTGAATGAATGAATGAATGAAGAATGAACTCTGGTTTATTTTCTGACTTGGACTGAAGTAAAAAAAGTTTTGAAAATTTCTAGTACTTGGAAAAATCTTGAGGTAATTTTGAATTTTATGAAGGCTATCAAAATATGTATCTTTTATTATTCTTGTAGGCAAGATAGAAATATTTGCTGCAGTAGATGGCAGTACAGAATTTTATATACAAATAAAAATTATTAAATGAGTAATAGCAACCTCAAGGGAAGCGCTTCGAAGCTCTGCCTATGAGTACCTTTATAGAGATGCAGGTGAAGGTATTTATTAGTATGACCAGATTAATATGTTGAGATTTTTGGGAGGGATAGCTCTTACCTTGGATCATTTAGTCAGGATCTGAGAAGATCTGGAGAGGTAGAAAGATGTGGGCTGGCTACGGTGGTAAATTTAGAGTTTTATAGTTAGGTTCAAACACGATAGGGAGAGGTGGCTTAGCAGTCCATGTAAGAAAGGCCCTTGAGGGTTTTAGATGACTGTAAAGTTGCAATTCTGCATTATGACTTCATTGTCACAAGAAATCAATAATATGTTACACATCAGATAGAGAAATAAAGATGCTGGTAGTGGGGCTTTTAGTCATGTTCTCTCTGTTCATCCACCACTTGACATGTTCCTTTTGCCCTAGATCACTGCTTTGTATCGGTATGGTTATGAAGTGACTTGTCTAGAGCAGGAGTTGGCAAACTACAGCCCTCAGGTCACCTGTTTTTGTAAATAAAGTTTTATTTACCTATTCCTATGGCTGCTTTCATGCTACAATGGCAGTGTTTCAATCGTCATTATAGAGACCTTATGGCCCACAAAGCTTCAAAGATTTACTCTTTGGTCCTTTGTGGAAAAACCTTGCCAACTCGTGGTTTAGAGAATTAACCCTTGATGCTGAAGGAACTTGACACCATGTTGGAAGGGGAGCCCCAAAAGAAACACAGGATGTTTAGGTGAAGAGAAGACAGGTATGATGGGAAGAACTGTTTTCAGATATTTGAAGGACAACTGTGTGGAAGAAAAGTTAGACCCTTTTCTGCTTAATTTTGTAAAGCAAAATGGAAAAACAAAGGGTGGAAATCTAGGGGTGGGGAGAAGATTTTCTTAAGGTATAGAGAAGTTATTTTAACATTGGATTGGGTTGCTTCTGGAGGCAAGGAGTTCTTTGTAACCAGAGGCATTTAAAAGAGGCTGGATGACTTCTTATCTATTCTTCTAAATGAGGGTTAGGCTTGCAGTGGAGGTGTGGGTTGGACATACTCCGAGCTCTCCTTTGGTCCTGAGGTTTCTGTCTTGGACTGATTCTCTCATATGCAGACGGTGGCCCTCAAGCATTTCTCCAGGCCATCACCAGCTTATTTTGGCCTTGCAGGCTGTGGAGCCAGGCACTTCCCCATAGGCCTAAACAGTGATTATCCACCTGGTTCAGGTTTTCTGGTGTATACCAAAGCATCATTCCAATGGAGAATAAAAATAAATTAAAAAGAATTAATAGTTTAAATCTAGTCTAATACCTTTAAAAATTTATAATTTACTTATTTGTTTCATTCATGTAAGAGATTTGAAATACTCTTCCTTCCTCCTTCTGATTCAAAAGACAACTTAGTTTCTTTGTTTGTAACAAGTGATATGTGACCTTGAAAATTACTTAAGTGTGTAGGACTAGAGCACAGAGTGTTCTTTAAGTTTATTGTTTGCAACCTTTTGTAATCTCATATTAATCTTTCTTCCTATACTTGAGCTCATTAGCTATTATTAAATGTTAAATAACTGAAGTCCAACTAGTTAAACTGGGCTTTTAATACTTTATTCTTTTCATACTTCTTTTGACCTCCTAAAGTAGAGATTAGGAGTAAAGCTTTAGAATTTAAAAAGAGGAGCTTTTCAAATAAAAAATACCATGAGTTAAGGACCCTATTTTATTTTATTTAAAAAAATTTTTTTAAAGATTTATTTTTTATTTATTTCTCTCCCCTTTCCCTTCCCCTCCCCCTCAGTTGTCTGTTCTCTCTGTCCATTTGCTGTGTGTTCTTCTGTGACCGCTTCTATCCTTATCAGCGGCACTGGGAATCTGTGTTTCTTTTTGTTGCATCATCTTGTATCAGCTCTCTGTGTGTGTGACACCACTCTTGGGCAGGCTGCACTTTCTTTCGCGCTGGGCGGCTCTCCTTATAGGGCGCACTCCTTGTGCATGGGGCTCCCCTACGTGGGGGACACCCCTGCATGGCAGGGCACTCCTTGCGTGCATCAGCACTGCGCATGGGCCAGCTCCACACGGGTCAAGGAGGCCCGGGGTTTGAACCGTGGACCTCCCATGTGGTAGGCAGACACCCTATCCACTGGGCCAAGTCTGTTTCCCGTAGGGACCCTATTTTAGATCTAAGTTAAATATATGGAAAGCTGACTAAACCCACCAAGTACAAATGATAATATAAATGGCCATAATTTACATGAGAGTCATTCAGCAAACATTTACATGAAGAACATTGTACTTTGTGCACTGTACTAGGTATTCATGTGATGCCTTGAGCTATTTTCTTCTGAATTTGAATTTCTCACAAGACTTTTTGTGAAGGGGAACAGGCCAGCGCCCGCCCCCCACTTTATCATCAGCAGCCTTTAGAGGTTGAACTTCAGGTCTTAAGACGTAAATTTAGGTTATCCTGTCAGTTTAGGACTCCTTCATTCTACAAAGTTCAGATGTAATGGTATATATTATGTGAAAAAGCTTTATAAACTGTAGAAAAGCATTCAATTGGAAGTTGCTTTTAGAAGCAACAATATTAATGTTAATTGCATGAGGTTCCTACTGGAGTCTACATGCAGCTTTGGAACTTCTCCCTTTGGCCAGTAGAAAGCAGACCTGCATTCTCCATGACCCGTTTTGTTCCACTGCCTGTCCCAGGTCTTTTGTCCATTATCCCGTTTTCATTGGAATGGTTTGGAAAAATGGGGGAACCGCAGACATGGAGTCTGTTGAATAAGCAGTTGACTTTACTACTGGTAAATACTTTGTTAACAGTATTTAAAAATTTTTCATTTATTTCTTTTTGTTCTATCACACTTTTTTTGTTTTGTTTTGTTTTGTTTTTTGAGGTACTGGGGCTGGGGGTTGAACCCCGGACCTCATATGTAGGAAGCTGGCACTCGATCACTGAGCCACATTGGCTCCCCTGAGTTGGTTTTTTTGTTTGTTTGCTGCTTGTTTGTTTTTTCGTGTATGTGTGTTTAGGTGGCACTGGGTACCGAATCTAGGACCTCCCGGGTGGGAAGCAGGCACTCAACCGCTTGAACCACATCCATTCCTGCATCATACTTTTAAGTATCAAAACTCTTACAGAAATGTATTACTTGCATATACATAAACATTCAGGAAGAAAATTTTGGTATTTAATTATAAAAAATAAGGTATGCAAGTGCTGGCTACTTATTTTATGTACATACTAAACATAAAAACAAAACAGTATCAAACTTTTTTCAAATATTTGACTAGTAGAACATTGTTTTAATGTCAAATGGATGAATTAGGCAATATTAGCCAGGTAATGTTATGAGACCCTTGAGGGTAGGAATTGTTTATCATTTTTGTAACCCTTCTTCCCCATCTATCCAGTGGATTTCTTCCTACATGCCAGGGACTCCAATGTGTTTGTTAGAGGGATAAGTGATAAATATGAGGGATAAGTGATAAATATGACTCTTAAAAGTTTATATACATATATATGTTAACTTTACCTCTGAATTTTTATGAGTTATCTCAATAATTGGGGAATAAGCTCAGTTACCACAAACTTTTAGCCTGTTTTTGTCTTCCTTTGCTTATTTATGCCAACCACTTTCCAGACATAAAGGGATCTGTCATTCCCCTGGTGCTCAAAACACATGTAATAGAGTATTGCTTTACATATCTTATTTACTTATATAATCCTTATGCAATCCTTGTTGGTAAGGGCTATCATTCTCATTTTACAGGTGAAGAGATTAAACTATGGAGGTGAAATAACTTGCCTAAGGTCACAGAGCTTAGAAAGTACATTGGTTAATGGTATCAAGGAAAAAAAAACTAGACCCTTTTTAAAAAAATGTTTATTTTTAAAAACACAAAGTTGCATTTATTCACGTCCATGCCATCTATATCTAATGACGATATAAATATACTAATGAGTATATTTATCAGGTCCAGAGATGGAACAAATTAGAATCTAAAATAACAAAAATAGTAGAACATTTGCCCCCTTGAATTGCAAGTTTTCGTTGAGAATTTGTAGGCTGGCAAGTCAGTTTCCTCCCTGAGAAGCACACTTTACTCTTCCTTCTCTTCCTCTAGCATCTTTTGTCTCTTTCAGCTAAGGCCTGGACGGTGTTAGGATGGTGTAGCAATCTCTCCTCCAGAGGGATGCTCTGGACAGGGGCTCTTCCCTGAACTGTCAGTCACCTGGGGGCTTGAGCTGCACAAGGTCAGGCGCTGCACTGCTCAGAAACTAGATCTTTTAAATTTGGGAGGGATGAAGGCAGTTGAGAAGTTGGGTGGTCAGTGTTTGAATGCACGCAGTATACACTTTATTGGTTGTGCATAATATAATATTAATGAGTAGGAATATATAAACAATATACATTCCTGTGCTGAAATGTTGAAATGTAAAAGTTCATTGAAAGGAAAAGATAGGTGATTATCACCGGTGGTTTGGACAGTGGATGAGTATGTATGAATGAACAACCACTGTAAGATTAAATCTTTGATTTTGAGACTTCCCCTGCCACCCTCCCCACCTCCTATAAAAGTATTGTCTGAGGGAGCAGATGTAGCTCAGTAGTTGAGCACCTCCTTCCCATGTACAAGGTCCTGGGTTCAATCACCGATAACTCTTAAAAAAGAAGCAATGTCTGTATTTGACAGTCTTTACCCCATTTATATTTCTATTACAGTTTTGTGCTTCAAATGTGGACATCTTATAAATAGATGTATTCTCTGGGTTATTTTTGTACCAGTATTTTCATTTAGGAAATAATTTATTTGCTAGTATGCAAGGATTAACCCTTAATATTTTATTTCATTTCTTTAACAGTACAGTGCTGTGGACACCAATCCTCTTTCTCTGTATATCATGCACCCATTTTGGAATACTATAGTAAAGGTAAGATGATTAATTGGCATGTACTTACGTTTTAATAAGTTTTAAATGTTTTAGCCTATTTTATATAGTGGTGTGGATGGAACTTTCAGAAGCTACCCTGCTCACCCTCCCTTCCCTTAGTCACGTACCTTTTGATTTGCCTGATTGTTTAAATCTAAAGTTATACTCTGGAGTAGTCTAACTTTTATAAAAAGAGCCTTTTTAAGTTTTTTTTTCTTTTTTTTTTTAAGATTTATTTTTTATTCCCCCCTCCCCCCACCCTCTTGTCTGCTCTCTGTGTCCATTTGCTGTGTGTTCTTCTGTGTCTGCTTGTATTCTCATCAGGTGGCTCTGGGGACCAGTCCTGGGACCTTCCACAGTGGGAGAGAGGCGATCACTTTTTAAGTTTTAAAAAATAGGTTTAACTTTATCATTTTAAGTTTGTTCTTTATAGAAAAATTTTAAATATAAGGGTACAAAGAAGAAAGATTTATTTGTTTAGAATGAAGACTGTACTATATATATAAATCCTATATTTCATCTTTCAACTTTATAACATGACTTAAATTTACATGTTGTGGTGTATATTGAACAAGGATTCCTCTGTTTTATCTTATAATTTCTTTGAAAAAAATAGGTTTTTCCTACTTGGCTGGCTCCAAATCTGATAACCTTCTCTGGCTTTCTGCTGGTCATATTCAATTTTCTACTTCTGGCATACTTTGATCCTGACTTTTATGCTTCAGGTAAGCTTATTACTTTGGAGTAAAATTTAAAATATCTAAGTACAGAAAAATGAGAGGTGGTTATCTTCTGGTCCTGTTAAGATGCTTGTATTTCTGAAAAGTTTAAACTGTGATAATGGTATGTAAAATGTCAGAAAATTGTGTTTTCATAATATGATAGGTATATTTTCATTAAGTTCTAGAAATGTAGTACCAACTGGCCAGTTGAATTTAAATATACTCTCTGAGGAGCAATGGAGTTTTGGCAAATAAAGAATAATTGGATTTATAAGAAGACAGAACATTTGGACTGCTAAACTTTGCCTAAAAATGAATACAAAACAGGTCCAACATACTTAGTTCTAGGACTATCCTTCCCCTTTTTTTCTAGTTGTGGAAAAAAAACTCCTTTTCTTCTTTAGGGAATGAGATTTCTCTTTCCTTATGCTCATCTTCCCTACTTGCCTTTAATAACTCCCAGTGTCCTCCAATCCTTTAGACAAATATTTGACAGAAGTCTGGACCTGTATGGCCAAAAAGAGCAAAGATGCCTTTTTGGAACCTGGATAGAGGATAGTGGGAGACAGGGTTCATTTTCATTGCTTAGCCAGGTGGTTGAGGTGAAACAGAAATATGAAAGTAGAAGATCTTTTTTTTTTTTTTAACATTTTAAACTAGAATATTTATTTTCTAATAGGAATACTTATAACTAATGTAGTTAGCAGTCTTAGTATATTGAGGAAATGAAAAACTACTAATGGCACTGATTTTAAATATAGGGAAATTCAGTTTCAAACACTATATTCTGGATTTTGAAACATGCTGAGCTTTATCAACTGAAACTCATAAAATGGTCATTGAAATCTTAAATGTCAAATCTGAAACACTAAAGATCCTAAAGTACCACATGAATAATAAGTCAGATTAAATTTCATTAAGTATGGTTTTGGTATTAAGTGCTTTTTATTTGTATTTTAATCCTTAGGACAGCCTCAAAAAATGTATCTTTGTAACAAATATTTTTTTCTCTGACTATTCTAAATAAGATTATTTATCATAGCTATTAAAAGAATAAAAAATAAGTAAATATTATATGTGTTTCCCCAAGTTATAGAACTTGAAGGACCAGATAAACTAGCCAGTCCCAAAACTTTATTTTATATTTGAGAAATAGAAGACTGCTGAGGTTAAATGGTAGATTCAAGGTCACAGTGTTTGTTGATTATGGAGCCAGAATTAGAACCCCTGATTCTCAGTTATTCTATCATAGGGGGAAAAAGTGAGGTCCAGACATTTCAGAGTGATTCTGATGCCAAAATCATCAAGTTGAGGTAATCTCTCTATATCCAAATGAAAAGGTCTTTTGTTTGGTTAATTAATATTACCGTGAGAGAGTATAGGGTAATGAATGGATCAGTACATGTTTGTAGTATCATAAGCAAAGAGGATTAGATTAAACTTGAACATTTTTAAAATTCTCCAAATATATTCCTTTTCATTCAAGGCACATAAGTAATATTCAGTAAAGATGAATATGCAGTCTTGAGTTAGGATTAAAACTCAAAATAAATGATTACTGTTTAGAGGGGACTGGGGAGTCAGAGTTTATGGCTATATTTTAATATTTACCTAGTTCTGCATTCAAAATATATTATAGGAGTACTTTAACCTCTAATTAAACAAATAGAAGCGTTTCTCATTGGCAGGATATGCCATGGTAAGAATTATTGCAACTAGTGTGACTGTATTAAAATCTTAATTGCTTTCCTTTGCAGCACCAGGTCACAAGCATGTACCTAATTGGATTTGGATTGTAGTGGGCATCCTCAACTTCATAGCCTATACTCTTGGTAAGTAATTGGCAAATACTCACTTTAGTCAGTGGTTGGTGAATCTTTCAGCAGGCGTAGCCACCTATTACCGCCACTAAATTAATCTTTTCTCCTGTGCTTAATTCAGTTTAACTCGGTTTTATTACTATCTGCTTCAATTTGATAAATGCTTATGAGTTCCTCTATTGAAAAATATTGTCATTCATTTGTAGGGATACAAGAATTAGACTGGAGTTGGCAAACTATGGCCTGTGGTCCAAATCTGGCCTGTTGCTTTTTTTTTTTTTTTTAAAGGAGGTACCGGGGATTTGAACCCAGGACCTCATACATGGGAAGCAGGTTTTCAACCACTGAGCTACATCTGCTTGTTTGTCTGTCTGTCTGTCTACTGGGCAAAGTTACATTGTTTTTTCTAACACAAATGCTTTTTCCAGGAATATTTGCATGACTTATCCTATATTCCTCCTATCCTCCTTCCTCCTTTAGTTTTCACCATAGCACTTAAAGTCAAATGGCATGTTAACTCTTTCCTTGTCTATTGTCTGTTGCTCTAAAACGTAGGTTCCTTGAGGGTGGGTACTTTGTTTTGTTCATTTCTTTATCCCAGGTGTCTAGCATGGTGCCTACCATGTAGTAGGCATTCAGTAAATAGTTTTTAAATGCATGTCAAATAGCAGACCTTGACTTTAGGTTGGATCTCTTCAGATAGAAATGACTTACACTTATAAAACCAGTATAGTCTAGGACCTGATTAAACACTAACATGGTCGGCGACCTGAGCTGCAGGAGTTTGGGGAAAGAAGACATCAGTGAAGTCTGAAATGTGAGCCTATGAGCGCTCACATTTAACGTTTCCTCGGTGAAGCCAGGTGCTCTTTGCAGTCTACCTTTTGTTTCAGATCCACAGTTACGGCAAAAATCCCGACATAACCTGAACTATTTGTTGCAAAACCTGTCTTGAACTAACATGGGCAGTTGTCTTTATTTATGCTTAGTGTGACCATTTATGCATTTCGTTGTGCAAGTCTTGATCACAGGATATATTGTCCTGGGTTCCTACTAGGGGTCACTCATATTACATGTGTAATTCCTGAATTTCCTTTCTAGAATTAAAAAAAAATAAAAATTCTGACTCATATCTATACCCATAATTGTGTACCTAGAATGGGTTCAGTGAGAAAATGTGTAAAACCTAATTAATATGTGGTTCATGGATTCGGTATTTGTAGTAGCTGCACAGGAGTTGCTCTGAAAATAGGAAGTTAAGCCAGCGAATAATGACAAAAATCCGTAAGGGAATATTTTATCTAAGAGAAAATTTCTCTGTCTCATATAGCAAAGATCTGTAGTATTTGGGCAGGAATTTGGGATTCCTCCTTTCATATATTCCTTTAAAAAATATTTTAAAAGTCCCTCTTTGCCACAAACTGAACTAGGCCCTGGAGATAATACTATGATGAGCAAGATAAACATCTTTACCATTAGCCTAATTGTAGTGTGCCTAGTTAACAACTATGTTTCTTATGATGGAATATTTTTACAGTTCAGACTCTGTTCTGTATTTGGCCTGAATTGTGAAAGTGACCCATTGTGCACTCTCCTGAGCTTTTCCTCTTTTTCCTCATTCCTCTGGTAATCCTAATTCTCATTTAGCCCTATTAGGATTTTACCCAGGTCTCTCTCTAGCCTGTATCTCTCTCCTGAGTGTCTAGTACCTGCAGATTAAATTGATTGACATTGTTATGTGGATATCCTGCCAAAACTGCAATTGCAGTGTCTAAAATTGTACTTAGCATCTTTTCGATCAATCATGCTCCCTCTGACATCCTTATTTCTTCTAATAACACTGCCATTCTTTTAGTTACTTAATCTGGAAACTTTGGAACCATCTTTGTCTTCTGTCTAGATTTTACATCTCATCATTTCATTCTGTCTCAGTTTAGGCCCACTAATTAGTATCCCTTTCTCCAGTCTTTTATTCATAGTGATGCCAGGTGACTCTCTGAAGCATTTTTTTTTTTTTTTTTTTGGTCACTTTCCTATTCAGATAGATACCTTTATTAACTCTGCAGCCTCCAAAAAACTGTCTTAAATCCTTTTCTTGCCTCGTTATACTGTTTTCTAGTCACACTAACCTACTAGACATGCTGTGCTTTTCCATTTCAGGGTGTTGGCCGATAGCACTCCCTTCTGTTGAAATGGTATACTCCTTTCTCTCTTATCTGCTGAAATACAACTCATTATTTAATCCCATTTAGATTTCATCTTGTGTGAAAAACCATTTTAAATTTTTTTAGCCTCAGAGAACACCTCCCTCTTCTATGTTCTTTCATACCTTTAATTATCATGTGTTTCAAGTTTTGTCTCTGAGGACAGAAACTTATTCCTGTCATCTTGACAGCACCAAAAATAGTGCATTGCACAGTTTCAGTAAATTGAATTCTTACATTTGTTGAGCACCTACCATGTACAAAGCCTTTTCTGAAAGCACTTGAAATTGTGGTAGTGGTAGATCTGTAAAGAAGTGACCATAATATCAAATAGGATGAAATTGATTCAAATTCTAAGGGCCCAGAGGGATTAGATAAATTGTGAGTAGATGCTAAATGTTGAGGCCTGAGTATTTGTGGCTTAGCTTCGTGGAACAACCCAGTTGGTAAGCAAATTTGGAGGAATTCAGAATGTTTCTTCCTCAGATTGAGAACTGATGCCATACAGTGTGATATTTTAATTTTTAGATTAAACTTTAAGAAATGACAGATTTTGTTTCTGGAATTTCTGAATGGTATAAATTAAAGGTTGTTTTTTTGTTTTGTTTTTTAGTCTTAGCTAGTAGCTGTAATTTAGTTAACATTCTTGTCATATGCTGATTTGTTTTATTTTTTCCCCCAGTTTATTAAAGAAGACTTTCTCCATTTTGGCACAGATGTTGACCTTTTTCTTGTGGTTATGTTTTTATTCCAGATGGTGTGGATGGAAAGCAAGCCCGTAGAACAAATTCCAGCACCCCCTTAGGGGAGCTTTTTGACCATGGCCTCGATAGTTGGTCATGTGTTTACTTTGTTGTAACTGTCTATTCCATCTTTGGACGAGGATCAACTGGTGTCAGTGTTTTTGTTCTTTATCTCCTGTTATGGGTAGTTTTGTTTTCTTTCATCCTGTCTCACTGGGAGAAGTATAACACAGGAATTCTTTTCCTGCCGTGGGGCTATGACATTAGCCAGGTGGTAAGTATGTGTTCTGCTTTACATTTCCACCACTGTCATGGATGTCTTAGAAAGTTTTTGTCATTCCTTCTTTGTTGCCCTTATGCTTTTGTTGTTGTTGATATGTGTTATTTTCAAAAAACTTTTTATGGAACATTTCAAACATACAAAAGTGGAGATAATGGTATGGTGAACTTCCTCCTTCCCTTATTATTTTTAAGCAAGTTCCTTATATATCATCAATATTTTACTCTAAATGATAAGGACACTTTAAAAACAAACAACAACAAAATCATTGTGCCATTATTACACCAAAAGATTAACAGTAATTCTCAATGTAATTAAATATCTGTTAATCTGTTATTAAATGTCTGTTGATTTTGTAATGAAAGATATGGACAGATAATTAAATTGTTGGCTTTTTGTCTTCATCCCCCACTTTTCAGCAAATGCAGAGATTTGTTTTCTCATTTTACTTAATAATCGACTTGTTAGTAACTTTCCTTGCCTTTGAATCTCAGCTTTTTGTGTTGGCGTTTTGCCCATTGGCACCTGTGGCTCCAATAAAGAAATCAGAATTTTGGGTGTCTTTGAGGAAGGAGATGGTTCAGTGAGCAAGTTGGATCACCTTATGGCTTATACCCAGTTTAGGAGGTGCCCTAAAGTGCTCCAAATCATGGCCAATTGCCTGCATTGTCTAGAAGTTTTTTTTATAGCATTGTTGGTTAAGATTACCTATTTTTAAAGGCAAGAAGACTCCACAATATCAAATTTAAGCATACTTCTTGCTTTTACTAAAATTGTTTGGCTAGACTTATTGCTGCATAAAGCATTATTGACAGAAGACTCCACAATATCAAATTTAAGCATACTTCTTGCTTTTACTAAAATTGTTTGGCTAGACTTATGCTGCATAAAGCATTATTGACTCCCTGATCTTTCCAGCCGTTAATTCTTCTGTATGCTTTTGTCTACATTTTCCTTCCAGACTATTTCCTTTGTCTACATAGTAACTGCGATTGTGGGAGTTGAGGCCTGGTATGAACCTTTCCTGTTTAATTTCTTATATAGAGACCTATTCACTGCAATGATTATTGGTAAGAAGCTCTGTGTTGAAACCCGTCTTTTACCATTACTTTGTTATCAAAAGCCAGTGTTTGATTATTAGAAGCAACAACCCACCCCTACCCCCTGCCTTCCAGCCAGCAGAACAGTCCTATAGGATTTCAGCCTTTTCGTTAGAGGAAAACGTTTTCTTTTCTTTCTTTTCTTTTTCTGCCCCCTAGCACCAAGCTACTTCTAATCAGAGGGAAAATAGAAAAATAGATCACACAAGCCTTATAAATTAACTATTTGAAGTAATATAACCTGTATTGGAGGATCCGCATTTAGGTGAAGATCTGGTATAGGCTTTCTACTTATCTAAATATTGAAGGTTATTGGTTTGCATGAAATGGAACAGATGAAACAAATCATCTTTTACTACATCCACCCCAAAAATGGAGCCTTTAGTTCCTCTCAGATACATTTCTGCATATCACATTGAAAGCTAGGTGAAGGTTGTTGATAGTAGGTAATATTTCCCTTTTGATTTAGCCAAAGGGGAAATTTGTAGGATGGTTGAGTGAGTGGAAAAAAGTGTTAGTGTTATGGAAAGGGGCAAAGTGGAAGAGGAATCTGGGTTGTTTTGAAGCACCATGAGTGGCACTAAGGACCATAGAAGTAAAAAGGTATATTTGTTAGATAGTGCTCTGTCCCCTTATCTAAAAATAACTATGTCTCTTTCTATTGATGAACGTTGGCAGTGAAATGGGAATTTGCTAAGGTTTAGAAACAGCTGAGAAGAATGGTACCTTAGTCACTGGGCTTCAGGAAAGGAGTGGTTTGGGCCTTTTTTTCTGGCTCTGGACCTCAGGTATTTTAGGGAATCCTCTGTAATTGACCAAACATTTATTTTTGTTACTTTATGAATTGTTTTATCTTTACCTTGAATCTCCTTTACCTTTATTCTCCTACTATGTAGTGAATTTTTTGATTTAAGCATCTTGTCCTGTGGCACATTTTCTGTATTTTCACATTTAATTTTTTTTTGGATTTTATTTTTATTTCTCTTCCCTTCCCCCCATCCCCACCCCAGTTGTCTGTTCTCTGTGTCCATTCGCTGTGTGTTCTTTTGTGTCCGCTTCTATTCTTGTCACTGGCACTGGGAATCTGTGTCTCTTTTTGTTGCGTCATCTTGCTGCATCAACTCTCCGTGTGTGCAGTGCCACTCCTGGGCAGGCTGAACTTTCTTTTGCACTGGGCGGTTCTCCCTGCAGGGCGCACTCCTTGTGCGTGGGGCTCCCCTATGTGGGGGACACCCCTGTGTGGCACGGCACTCCTTGCACACATCAGCACTGTGCGTGGACCAGCTCTACACAGGTCAAGGAGGCCCTGGGTTTGAACCGTGGACCCCCCATGTGGCAGGTGGATGCTCTAACCTTTGGGCCAAGTCTGCTTCCCACATCTTCACATTTAAATGTTACAGAAGAGACTCCTGTGATATATGTGACATATTTTTGAATAAGGTATTTTGGTTTTGATCGCCAATAGGCATGTAACTTAAAAGTTTATCTGTATTTGTAGCTTAAAAGTTTATCTGGGGAAGCAGATTTGGCTCAACTGATAGAGTGCCCACCTACCACATGGGAGGTCCGGGATTCAAACCCAGGACCTCCTTACCCGTGTGGTGAGCTGGCCCACACGCAGTGCGTATGTGTGCAAGGAGTGCCTTGCCACACGGGTGTCCCCCGCGTAGGGGAGCCCCAAATGCAAGAAGTGCACCCTGCACGGAGAGCCACCCCACGCAAAAAAAGTGCAGCCTGCCCAGGAGTGGGGCCGCACACATGGAGAGCTGATGCAGCAAGATGACGCAACAAAAAGAGACACGGATTTCCAGTGCCGCTGACAAGAATGCAAGTGGACACAGATCACACAGCGAATGGACACAGAGATCAGACAAGGGGTGGGGAGAGAAATAAATATAAAAAATCTTAAAAAAAAAAAAAGTTCATCTGAATTCTTCGTTTGGAAATAAGACAAAAGGCCATGTGTTTATATATAAATAAATAATGTAGCTTTTTCAGTACTAGATTTGAGCAGATACAAATGGATAGAAGAGCTTTAGGTCTTAGTGAGTTAGCTGCTGCTGTTAAAATTGGTGGGGTGGATGGGGTGGTTGGGATGGATGCTGGGGTTGTCTGACTAGAGTCTCAAGGAGAGGGGAGAGATGATCAAAGGTTGATAGTAGATGGTGTGGCTTCATTGCCCTTATGGAAGATTTCCTTCTTTGGAGATAGCAGACAGGCCTTCAAGGTAGAAAGCAGGATTTCCCACTCTCTGTTTTTCTTTTCTTCACTTTTTATTATGGAAAATTTTAAACATGTATACTCTTTCTACTTTTGTATAATAAATCTCTAGGTAAAATCATCTGGCTTCAACAATTTTCAGTACTAGTGCCAACCTGGTTTCATAGGCACCACTACCGTCTTAAGCCCTGGGTGATTTTATAATATATTGTCTTTTATACTTACCCATTTACTTATGTTTCTGCTGCATCTTATCCCTTCCTTTATATACTATATGGTGCCCTTTATCAGAAGCCTGAAGGACTCCTTTACCTTTTCTTGGGGAGCTGGTCTGGTAACAGTGTATTTTCTCAGTTTTTGTTTGTCTGAAATTGTCTGTTTTACCTTTACTTTTTCTTTCAGCATTTCAAATCTGTCCTCCTAATGTCTTCTGGCTTTCATGGTTTCTGAGTCAGCTCATATCATTGTCACCCAGTAAAATGTGTCATTTTTCTCTTGCTGCATTTAAGATACTCTATTTTTGGTCTCAGAAGTTTGGCTATGATATGCCTAGGTGTGGTTTTTAAAAAAATGTGTGTTTGTCCTTCTTGGCGTTTGTTGAGCTTCCTGCATCTGTAAGTTAAATTTTTTGTCTAAACATGGGAAGTTTTCAGCCATTATTTCTTCAGATTTTTTTTTTCTCTCTCTCTCTCTATTCCTGTGACTTTACTTACATATGTTTTAGACCCTTGATATGGTTCTACAGGTAGTTTTCTAAAGCTTTGTTAATTTTTCTTCAATCTATTTTTGCTATCCTTTATGTTGGATAATTACTATTCGTCTGTCTTCAAGTTCACTGCTTATTTTCTTCTGCCATCTTCATATCTGCTGTTGAGCCCATCTAGTAAATTTTTCATTTAAATTATTGACTTCTCAGTTCTAGAATTTCCATTTGTTTGTTTTCGGTGGTAAAATACACATAAAATTTAGCATTGTAACCATTTAAAAATGTACAATTTATTGGCATTAAGTATATTCATATGTTGTGCAGTCATCATCACCTCTTTATAATTCCAGAGTTTTTTCGTTATTCTAAATGGAAGCCCTGTATCTATTAAGCAGTCACTCCCCAATTCCCGCCCACCCCAGCCACTACTAATCTACTTTGTCTCTGTTGAATTTGCCTATTCTAGATATTTCATATAAAAGGAATCATATAATATGTGACCTTTTGTGTCTGGCTTTGTAAATTTATGATGATTTCAGGGTGTTCATCTGTATCGTAGCATTTATCAGTACTTCATTCCTTTTTATAGTGCAGTAATATCCATTGTATGGATGTGCCACATTTTGTTAATCCATTCCTCAGTTAATGGACATTTGGGTTGTTTCCATAGAACTGCTATAAATATTTGTGTGTAAGTTTTTGTTTGAACACTCATTTTCAATTATTTTGGGTATATACCTAGGAGTCGAGTTACTGATCATATGGTAATTCTTTGCTTAACTTATTGAGGAGAACTGCCAAATTGTTTTGCATAGTGACTGCTTCATTTTACATTCCCAACAGCAATGTATGAGGGTTCCAATTACTCTGCACCCTTGCCAACTCTTGTTACTTCCTCTTTTCATTTTTGTTTGTTTTATGGCCATCCTAGTGGGTTTGAAGTGGTATCTTATTGTGGTTTTGATTTGCTTTTCCCTAAAGTCTAATGACACTAAGCATCTTTTCATGTGCTTGTTGTCCTGGTTCTTGTTTTATACTCTTCATTTCTCATTTGAGATTCTTCATCTGTTCACTCATTATAACCATATTTTCCTTAATTCTTTGAGCATATTTAAAATAGTGGCTCTAATGTTTCTGCCAAACCCAACACCTGGGCCTACTTGGAGTCATTGTCTGTTGGCTGTTTTTTTTTGCCTGATGTGGGTAACACTTTTCTATTTATTTGCATATTTAGTGATTTTTTGTTATTGTTGAAAATTGGACATTGTAGATAATACTTGCAAGAGACTTTGGAATCTGTCTTGTTCTGAGGACTGTAGGTTTTTGTCCTAATAGGCACTTAATCTTTTTTACTCAAACTGAGAAAGAGAAAATCTGTCTTCCTCACATTGTGCAGCAGCTGATGTCTTTGGTTAGTTATTTTCAGCTTTTAGTCGCTGCTTTTTTTGTTTGGTTTCTTGGGGGTCTCCCTTGCATTTATGTAATTGAGAGATCAACCAAAGATTTGGGCATAGTTGATAATGAGAATTTGGTGCTCACCCTATGTTTTGTTTCCTTGCTTTTAGGGTTTTTCCTTCTAAATATTCAGTTCTGCCAGCCCTGTGTTCTGCCCTCTGGCATCTAAGCCAGTAAAGCTTCTGCCTTCTGCAGTCCAAGCTGAGTGCAGATTGGAAGCACTTTTAGTGAAAGGCACAGCAGACTCACAGGTCTCATCAGGAGCTGCTCTCTCTTTCAAGGATAGAGCCTCCTCTGGTTTCTGGCTTCATTTTTAACATACTTGCTGGAATCTCCTGTTTGCCTGCTTAGCAATCAGCCAGAGATTTGGGCGGAGTTTATATTCACATTTTGAATCTCAGCTGCCCTTCTGCATTTCTCTCTTTTATAAGCCCCTATCACCCCTTAAACTTTCAGTTCCTCTGCTGCTCTAATTTCTGTTATCTGGAACCTCAAACCAGAAAGGAAGCTTGGTATTCCAACATCTGTGCTAGGGTGGGGAGGGAAGGCAGGCAGGAAAAACACAAACTTGGAGTTATTACCTGCCTCAGCATTTCAGGTAAAAATGCATCTCAAGTTTCTGTCTGCCTTTGATGATGATCTAGTTCCTTCAAATAGTTTTTAATATTTTTGTCTGATTTTTATTATTTTTTACAAGAGGAATCATCCTACTTCTTTGTCACAATTACTAGATGTCTTTCCTTTGGATTTTTTAAAACAAATCCCAGACATTTCATTTCATCCATAAATACTTCATTGTACATCTCTAAAAGATATGGAATCCTTTTTTAAAAAAACATAATTGCAATACTCTTATCACATCTATAAAGAGATTAACAGGAGAAGCGGACGTGTCTCAACTGATGGAGCATCCACCTACCATGTGGGAGGTCCAGGGTTCGATACCCAGGGCCTCCTGACCCATGTGGTGAGCTGGCCCATGAGCAGTGCTGCTGTGTGCAAGGAGTGCTGCCTGATACTGCAAGCAGACGCAGAAGAGCACACAACAAATGGACACAGAGAGCAGACAACGGGAGGGAAGGGGAAAGAAATAAATAAAATAAATCTTTAAAAAAAAAGATTACAATAATTCTTTACTATCATAAAATATTTAATCTGTTCAGATTTCCATAACTGTCTCAAATGTCTTATGATTGATGTTTTTGTATAACCAACAAGTAGGGCCTAGACATTGCATTTGGTTGACATGTCTTTTAAATCTTACTTATATCTATATAGGTTTTCCTTTTCTTGTCCTCCAATTTGTTTGTTGAAGAAAGTGGGTCACTTGGCCTATAAAACTCTTACATTCTACGTTTTGCTGATTGCATTCTTGGGTCATTTAATATGTTTCTCTGTCCCTTATGTTTATTGCAAACCAATAATTTGATCCATAGGCTTGGTCAGGTTCAGGTTTTATTTTAATTTTGCAACAATGACTTTTGGGTAATGGTACTCCTATTACATCACATTAGAAGGCATATACAATCTGGTTGTAGCTTTTTTTTAAAAAAAATTTATGTTTATTCTCTGCACCCCCTCCCCCCATTGTTGTTTGAGCTCACTGTCTGTTGTCTGTTCCATTTGTTGTCTGCTTGTCTTTTCATCTTTCTCTTCTAGGAGGCACTGGGAACCAATCCCTGGACCTCTGGTGTGGGAAAGAGGCACTCAGTTACTTGAGCCACCTCATCTCCCTAGTCTGCTGTGTCTCTCACTGTCTCCCTTCTGTCTCTCCCTTTGTTGTGTCATCTTGCTGCGCCAGCTTTTCGTGGCGCAGGCCAGCTTGCCATCACCAGGAGGCCCTGGGCATCAAACCCAGGGCCTCCCATATGGTAGACAGGAGCCCAATCGCTTGAGCCACATCCACTTTCCTGGTTGTCTCTTTATGTTAATATGATGTTAATAGTGATCAGAGGGTTCAGCTATCATATGTCTGATACATATGCATCTATGACGAAGTTCTGCATCAGCTTTTTTTCTGAAGGTATTAGCCATTTGATAATTGCTGCTTAGGAATCCATTCAGTATACATCTAGGGAAGAAAGTTTGTTTTATGACATTTAAAATTTATCATTTCTTCATCATTGATTAGCTAGACTTCTAAAAAGAAATTTTTCTCAACTAATTTAACAGGAAAGATTTTTAACAATGAGTTTGTTCCTCATGAGCATTCTCTAAAGGTGCCTAGTTTTTTGTTTTTTGTTTTTAATTACATCAAGAATTCATGGGTTTAAGCATTTAAAAGCTTTTAAAATCTATGGTAGTCATTCTTTAGTTTCTTAAATTGCCCCATCTTTGACCACGGGAACCCTTCAGGTTGTTCCCTTAGCCCTTTTGAAATGACTCTAGTAGTCTTTGATAACTTCTACTTTCTGGTATGGCGATATGTTCTAAGCGTATCTTGTAAATTTTCCATCCCAACCCTGCAATCACTCATTTCTTTAAGGAGCCCTGGTTCTTTTTAATGGGAATGGTATTTAGAGACCTCAGTCTGGCCACTGGATTAGATATCATTTTGGGACCTTTACAATGGACGAAGCTAAGGGAAAAAATTATCTATCTATTTTTATAAAATCCACTGTGAATTCCTATTGATAATTCCAAGTTAAATTTGATAATAGGAAATTTTTACTTAACCTCATTGATCTTATAGCATTGATGAAAGTCTTGGTTTTCAGTGACAGAAAATAGTTTATTCATATGCTTTATCCCCTAAAACACCAACCCTGGTCTCAGAATAAAGAATACAGCACCAAAAACAGCAACAGGATGATTGAACATTGTTTAAGAGCTTGTGTTGTTTTCCCCCACCGCCCTTTAGGGAGGCACTGGGAACTGAACCTGGGACCTCTCATGTGGGAGGCAGGCACTCAACTGCTGGAGCCACATCTGTTCCCTTTTGTTTTATTTTTTTACAGTTTCTTTTGTCCTTACTTCACTAAAGATGTCCAGGCACTGCACTATGTTTGAAAGTCACCCCTCTGTAACAGTTCTACCAATTGTGGATATAAACATTTAGGTTTGTTTCACTTTACTTTAGAGCTTTAGAGATTACATTTTCTTTTAAAATGTATTTTTTTCTGTAAAATTACATAAAATATTTACATAATTACAGTCTATATATGAAACAGTATATAGTCAAGTCTAGCTTCTGTTGCCACCCCTTCTACCCTAATCTTCTCTTTCATAGGTAATCATTCTTAGATTTTCATTTTATGTTTTATCCTTTCATTTCTTGGTTTGTAATATAAGCAAAAAATATGTGTTTGCGTGTGTGTGTGTGGTTTTATCACCCTCTTTTATAGATAATTGTAGCATGCTCTACCTATTTTGTTACCCTTGCTTCTTTGCATTTGCTGGCATATCCTGGAGATGGCTGCCTAGTGGTATTTAGGGATCTTCCTTATGCCTTCTAAGAGCTGCCTCGTACTTCATTGTGTGGGTTTACTAGTTTTTGCAACCAGTCCCTTGGTTGACTGTCCAGGATGGACATTGGGGTTATTTCTGGTCTTGCTGTTTTACATATTGCTGCAGTGAATGAGTAGGCTTATACATGTCTTTTCATATTTTTTGCCAGGGTATTTATTTGCTAAAAGCAAAATGCTAGTAAAGGATAAATGTATGGGAGTGGTTGTGGCTTAGGCAGTTGGGTTTCTATTTTCCACATGGGAGGTCCTGGGTTTGGTTCCTGGTTCCTCCTGAAAACAGGGACAAATAACAAGCAAACAAGTGAGGGAACCGACTTGGAAGAGCTGATGTGGCCGAGTGGTTGACCACCAGCTTACCACATGCTAGGTTCTGGGCTCAGTCACCTGCCCTGGTACTTTAACTGCATACATTTACCTTTTTTTTTTTCAGTTAAATATTCCCATGTACCCCTCCATGTGGTTGTATGATTTTGCATTACCACCAGGAGCATATGAAAGTGTGTGTTTATTTACAGTTTTACCAACATAGTATATTACCAAGCTTTTGGATTTTTGCTAATATGATAGGTAAGAAATACCAATATAATTTTAATTTCCATTTCTCTTATTATGCATGAACTCTTCATAATAAAACAAAGTGTTTCAGACCCATTTGTAGTCCCTTTTCTGTTTACTTTTTGTATTTCTAACCCATGTTTTCTATAGGATTGTTTGCCATTTCCTTTATTTTTAGAAGCTCTTCATGTATTAGACATATTAATGCTTTATCTTTATATTAATTAAAATTTCCCCTTGTTTGTTGTTTGTCTTTTTACTTTCCTTAAGGTACTTTTTTTTGTCTTGGTGGTTTTTTTTTATTTTAAAGATTTATTTATTTCACCCCCTTCCCCTCCTCCTGCTCTGCTGTGTTTCTTGTCTGTGTTGTCTTTCTCTTCTCATTTTCTCTCCTCTAGGATTCACTGGGATTCAATCCTGGAGACCTCTAATAGGGAGAGAGGTTCCCTGTCAATTGCACCACCTCAGTTCCTGGTTTCTGCTGCGCTTCACCTTGGTTCTCCCCTTGTCTTTCTTTTGATGCGTAATTATCTTGCTGCGTGACTCACTTGTGTGGGTACGGGCACTCATGCAGGCAGTGGCTCACCACATGGCACTCACGTGGGCACTGGGTTGTCATGTGGGCATGCTTTTTCCCTACCAGGGATCAAACCTAGGTCCTCCCATATGGTAGGTGGAAGCTCTGTCATTGAGCTCCATCCGCTTCCCTTGGTGGTTTTATTTGACGTTCTTATTTAATAAATATGCTTGGAAATGTGAGGAACCAAAATATTTATTTTGATCATGTTATCCTTGGATTGTATCTCATTATGTTCATTAATTTTTTATGAATACTATGCTTTTTCTATAGCTATTGTAAGTTTCTTGTATTACAAAGTCAGTTATGGCAGTACCAAAAGCAGGTCTGCATATGCAAGTTTGAGTATCCTATTATTATTACATACTTGGAATGTAGGGTTTAATAGGTAAGTATTTAAATTTAGTTAAGGGCTGAGTACAGAAAGTACTTTAAATACATTAAGTACTGCTTAGGGAGGAAGTAGAGGATGCATACTTCCACTTCGGCAATCCGTAGAGAGCCTAGGCTTTCTACCTGTTCATGCTAGCTAAGATGAAACTATTTTGAGATTTTCGAAAATGAAAAAACTTTTGGAAGCAAATCTTTTGCAAGTTTTTCTCAGCCTATTTCTAACACTTCGGAGCTATGAGTAGTTCTGGGTTACTTCATTTAGCGCTGTTCCCTTCTAGTGCTTCCCAGCTTGATGTGGATGGAGTAACTCAGTGCTGCTAAACATTTCTGAGGACATTGAGGGATTCTGCTTGTCTTCTTCCTTTGCCTCTAAGGTCTTCTAATATGGGCACTTTGTTCCGTTTGGGTTTGGGAGTAGCAGAATAATTTATCTTTTGAAATAAGATTTCTATTTGGTGGATTCCAGTCTTTTCATCTGTTTTTAGCCATATGTCTTACGAATTGTTCTGAAGGAATGGTTTTTTGCCTTTGATACTTAAGGTCATAGCGATCATATCCCCAACCCAAGTACAGTTACCAGGAGTAAGGAGTGGACAAAGTAGGGCTAATACGTTCAGTGATAATGACATGTGCAAAAGAAATATCCTGAATGGTGTCAGTTGTGTTTATTTGGAGTTTGAAAAAGGAAGATCAGTTTCCATGTCTGTAAATCATAGAATCAGATTTTTTTAAAAGGAGATACCCAGGATTGACCCTGGGAACTCGTACATGGGAAGCAGTGCTCAACCACTGACCTACACCCGCTCCCTAGAATCAGAGAATTTTATTATTTTTTAAAATTTAATTTAATTTTTAAAAATTTATTTCTCTCCCCCCCTCCCTCCCTCCCTCCCGCCCGCCCGCCCGCCCGCTCCAGTTGTCTGTTCTCTGTGTCTGTTTGCTGCGTGTTCTTCTTTGTCCAATTCTGTTGTCAGTGGCACGGGAATCTGTGTTTCTTTTTGTTGAGTCATCTTGTTGTGTCAGCTCTTGTGTGTGCGGCACCATTCCTGGGCAGGCTAAACTTTCTTTCGCACTGGGTGGCTCTCCTTACGGGGCGCACTCCTTGCGTGCATCAGCACTGTGCATGGGCCAGCTGCACACGGGTTAAGGAGGCCCCTGGGTTTGAACCGCGGACCTCCCATGTGGTAGACGGACGCCCTAACCTCTGGACCAAGTCCGCTTACCAGAAAGAGAATTTTTAAAATGCAAGAGACACTACAATATCATTTAACCCACCTTCATTGTAGAACTGTAGAATCTGATTTGCCCAAGGAGACGTAGCTAGATATTTGAAGTCATCTGCAGGATTCTTTAAGCTCTGAGAGAAGATTCATCCATTCTCTGAGGGAGAGCATGAGCACAGGGGAACCCCAGTTAGGAATATGCAGGAGGAAGAGTTGCAATACAGGACACAAAATGAAACCACAAAGGCAGAGGGAGGACAGAATTGTGCAATCACTGAATAATCAACAAAGTCATCTTGCTTAGACGTCAAGGAGTGAGAAAAGGTAATGAATTTGATAGGAGAGTACAATTTTTGTAGAGTGGGGGCACAGAATTAATAAACATGCTGTGGAATTGAAGGCAACAGAAAAGTTAGGTGAGCGAGAGAAAATAGAGTAGGATATTAGGTAGTGAGAGCAGCAGAATCCTTGGTGGGGTTTCTTGGGATGTCCATCCTTTTAAGTTTAAGGAGAAAGAAGCAGTGGGGGGGTAGGAGTGTACTTGAAAATTCTGGGGAGATAAAGATAAGTAAATATAAATAGGAAACAGCAGGATGCATTAACCAACCCACTTTGCAATAGTTTATACTTATTGTGCTGTTGACTATGTGCCAGACATATTTATTAAATAGGATGTCTTCATGTATAATAACTCATTTGATTTTCAAAGGCCTATGGGATAGCTACTGTTACTATCTCTCCTTTATAAAAGAGGAAACAGGTACTGAAAGGTTAACGTGCCTAAACTACATGATCAGTTAGTGACATGACCAAGATTCAAACCCAGTCTGGTTTCTGGAATCTGTGCTCTGAATCTCCAAATTGTATTGTCATTCTTCCAGGTATAAATGTTGTTCAGAAGAATATTTAATTTCATTAAGAAGTAAACCTGAACCTGAAAATTAATGGGTCTGAAAATATTGCATATTTTGTATGAATTCAATTTTAATGATCCCTCTTGAATAAGAATTCATGATAATTTAAATATTCTTTCCTTTAGGTTGTGCATTGTGTGTGACTCTACCAATGAGTTTATTAAACTTTTTCAGGTGAGTACTTTGGTTTTTAATTGGAAAAAAAATTAGAAACTCTTATTTGGATGAATTTAAGGATCATTTTTCCTTTTGGAGTCTGGACAATTTGAAAAGGGCAGGAAACCTATATTTTGAATCTAGAATAAGTTTTAGGATAATTCTGTGGTTGGCTAATGTAGTCAATTCAACTGTAGAACAAAGGATAGCAGTTCTTTTGTTACAGTTTTGGACTCACCAGAGTCTTCTCATAGGTCGTTTTTTGTGTGAGTGAATCTATTCATCAGGATATCAGTACATTCACGTTCTGTTTTATGAATTGATTATCTGTAAGTTTAGTTAGCATGATCATAAAATAAAATTTCTGAACTTGTATGGTTTAGGGCCAAACTCCAGACACATGCTGACTCCTCCCAATTAGCACTATATAGAAAGTCCTGGCTTGGGGGGAAGGGATTGTTAACTTCTCTGATCTCTGATACTTCCCCACCTTTGCTTAGCCACACTGAATTTACTTATTGTGTCCTGAATGTATTTTGTTCTTTCTCCTTTCAGTAAATTTGCTCCCACTCTTTCCTCTACTTGAAATACTTTCTCGTACTTGCCACTTCATCCTTCAGTTCTTGGATTTGCCTTGCAGACTCTTACCTATCATGTCAAGCCCAACTCTGTGGATCTATAAAAGACTACCTGGCAGGCTTTTGTAGAGGCCGTAAATGTTACAGCTGTAAGGGATTTAGGGATTGAGTCATTTCCTCCTCATGTCATCACAAGCTCCTGATCAGGCAGTATCTAGCCCAAGGCTATATAATCAGGGCAGAAACCGGTAGATTTGGGCCTAAATTCAGAAGAGCAAATATAGATTATTGCCTGCGTACTGGGAGACAACCTCAGTGGGGTAATGTGACTGTTAAGTTCGAAGTCTTTCATGTGATTTATTTCTTACTCTAAGCTGTGTCACTTTTTTATCTCAGTAGTGCTTATGAGATACTGTTCTAGTACTGTTTTGTCTTCATTGTATTTCCCCTATTAGAATATATTTTTGAAGAACAAAGTCCAAGTTTTGTTCATCTTTATATTTCTAACATAACAATTGATAGTTTAGGTTTTGAGAGAAAAAAAAAATGAGGACTCAGGGGTCAAATGACCTCATTCCTATTCCTGGTAGGAAGTTACCTAAATCCTCTCATCCTTACTTTCCCTGTCTGTAAAACCAGGTTTATAATGCTGGTTTTGTCTATGCATAGGATTTTTGAGTATATAAAATGAGAGAATAAATAGGAAAGTATTTTGAAAATGAAGAGGTATTATGTAATATAAGGTTTGTATGTAATAATGTTCTTTGTCTCACTTGGTTTATTTTTCAGAAGCTATAAAAAGAACACCTTGAAACATAGTTCGGTCTATGAAGCCATGGTTCCCTTCTTTTCTCCATGTTTGCTCTTCATTTTGTCTACGGCATGGATCCTGCTGTCACCTTCAGATATTTTAGAGATACATCCTAGAGTATTCTACTTTATGGTTGGAACAGCCTTTGCCAACATCACAGTAAGATTGTTTTCTTCAAAAAAAAAAAAAACCATGTATATAGGGATATATGTCAGAATTTGGTAATTTGAGAAACCTTAGTATTAGAACAGCACATTTTCATTTAAAGACATTTGAAAGAATAATTCATAACCTCAGTAATTCATTACATAAAATTATTTTACTAGGCCCTTTGAAACCAATAGGATATAGAGATTGCAAGTAATATTTTGGAACCATGCATTCTTAAATTTTTTGTTTTAGTTGCTGGCTGGAAAATTGATAGACTGATTTATAGATTCCTTTCAAAAGCTAAATAATATTAAAAGTGTGGTTGAAATGGCTGCATGCCTAATGGTCAGTTTAGGGAGTTTGAAAGAGATTTTTTGGGAGAGAAAACACACACACATTCATTTTAATCAACTGATTTTTTTTTTTAAAGATTTATTTTTTAAAATTTATTTATGCCTCCCCCCCTGCCGCCACTTGCTTGCTGTCTGCTCTCTTGTCCATTCGCTGAGTGTTCTTCTGTGTCTGCTTGTCTACCTTTGTTGTGTCATCTTGCTGCGCCAGCTCTCCGCGGGCCGTCATCTCTCGGCGAGTGCAGGCTCTCGGCTCTCGGCTCTCTGCGGGCGTGTGCGAGCCTGCCTTCACAGGGAGGCTCTGGGACGGGAACCCAGGGCCTCCCATGTGGTAGACGGGAGCACAATCGGTTGAGCCACATCTGTTTCCCTAATCAAGTGATTTTTAAATTTAGAACAGAGAACTTAACACTTTGTAATAAATACAGCATATTAAAAAAACTTCTTTTTCATGTTGTGAGCCAGCAAGAGAGCAGATAGGAAGGAGGAGGGGAGGGAACAGGGGCTCCGAGGAAAGACCCCTGCAGCCCTGACAGTCAGGAAGCCTGCGCTGAGCTCTGGGCCAGGTCCTTAGGAAGTTTTTATTTTTTAACTTAGCCACTGAGCTTATGTTTCCATGTCTGTAAAATGTGTTTAATACCCCAAGGTGTACTGATTTTTTTTTTTTTAATCTGAGAGCACTAATAAATTGTATTAAAAAAAAACTCTCTGAAAGAATAAAACCATGTTTGAGTAAGATATTGAAGGTAAAGGGGAATCAGAGGTTCTGAGGTATTGAAAATGTGATAAGACTGGATTGGAGGTAGCACTTCCTGAGGACTGCAGTTGTGCTGGGGTTGTGGGAGAGGCAGTTTTGGGGAGGGGGGTAAGTTCAGATATGGTGAATCTCAGAGCTTTAAAACTGGAAGAAATTTCTTTTGTCCACACTTTACCTGGTAGAAGAATGCTTTCTATAGCATCCTTCATAAATGATCTTTCAGCCTTTTCTGACACAGTCCGAGGGTCCTTGGTTTTGGGGAACAAGCTTGGGTGTGGTTGGGGCAAATAGTTGAGCAGTTGAGAACCACTGGATTTAGATAATATAAATGTATTGGCTGAAATATTTGAATCATTTTTAAACATTGAAGTAACTAGTTTTGGAAGTACTCTGCTAATTAAGTTTTCTTTTTTTACTAACTTCAAGTGCCAGCTGATTGTTTGTCAAATGAGCAGTACCCGGTGCCCAACTTTGAATTGGTTTCTTGTTCCACTGTTCTTGGCTATCGTGGTGGTGTACTTAGGAGTAGCCCCATACATCGAGAGCATTCTTCTACATGTATTAACAGCTTCTTTTACTCTGGCCCATATCCATTATGGAGTGCAAGTGGTGAGTAATTGAAAACAAAATAGATTCCTTTTGGTTTGTACAAATAGTGGAAAGAAGGTGATAGAAAATTTCAAAAGAAAGTTGCTTAATACAGTAGCTGGAAGGATTTGGAGATATTCTCTATATTTTGGATAATATCCAGGTGTGTAATTTTATATGTTATTTCTTTAATGAACATATTGTAGTAATTACAAATGATTTTAAAGCTAGGTAATTATTATGAAGAATTAGTTCTTGTTTTTAAGTTGGTAAAATTGTAAACTATTTCTTTGGTAAGTAGAATTATAGACTATTTTTTGCTTTTAATTATGTGGAGCCAGATAGTTACCATTTGTTCTAATCTAAAATTGAAATTTATAAGTGGTAATGGTAAAGGAGGTTAGTCTAAAGGGAGGTTTTTGCATTATTTAAGGTTATACTTCATCTATACTATGCTTGAGCACTCAGCAGAAATTATTAATAAAATAAGTGGAAATATAGAAGAGAATGGATTTAAGAGGTAGTCTACTAATTGGAACATTTTCTTCTAAAATAAGAGACTGGTTTCAGGAAGAATGAACTAAGATATAATAAAATGAAAATCAGAACCGTGCAGTTTTTTATTTTCTACCCTTCCCTACCCCCACTTAACATTCTGTTCTAATTATTTTAATGTGGTCTCAAAATTATGATATTTAATTGCCATACAATAACACGTCAAGGAGATTACTGAATAATTTCCCAGTTTACTTAGTCATAGCTCAGTTAGTCATTTAGATTGTTTCCAAATTTTCTCCTCCTGAGGATAATTTCATAAAAATGGGGTTGCATAAAAGGGTATTCACATTTTCCTGCTGTTGAAATACTTTCCTTTAGTATGCTTGTTTTTAAAGGAACCCTACTGTGAATCAGATTGAGAAATGAAATACCTTTACTTTATCTTTACTTTCATGTATGTCCATATCATTAAAGTGGAAAGTGCCTGTCATGTGTGATAATGTTAAACTTTGCATATGTCGTTGAACTCAGATTTTGTTCCCTTTGTGTTTTTCCCCAAAGTAGCCCTCATTTCTTAGAACAAAATGAATGAAAATGTTATGGTAAAAGGACTGTCATCAGTCTGATGAATTATAACATAAGACATATCATTTATGTTTTTATGTTTGCAAATAAATATAACATTCTGTGTTTGATAGTGACACTTTAGGCCTTTTCTCTTATTTTCATCACTCATATGCATGAAGTAGAATAGAGTTGCCAATGTCTTGTGTAATGCTTAATTGACTGTAACACTTCAGAAGCATCTCTTTAGAAAACCATAGATACACTAAACCAACCAAAATAAAATTTTCTTTAAATTACAAAGGTAGAACATTTTCATTGTTAAAAATCTGGAAAAATAAATACTAACAGAAAAAAATTCTAAGAGTATCTTTTTTTGTCCGTGTTTGTTCTCTCTTTCTACTTCTGCAACTTCTGATCAGAAGGGAAAGCTTGCTAAGCCCACACAAAACGTTCGTTTGAACTATTGAAATATAAATAACAGTAATATATAAAGTACCAATAAATGACATTTAATAACTGGAAATTATTAAACTCTTGCTTACCCATTGGGAATACTCTATCTAATATGGCCTATTTACTCTCCCAAAATTCACAGATTTAGTTTTATATTATTTCATCAGGATTAGGAGTGATGACCTAGAGATGTTATAAGAACCTGAATATTGAGTCTAAGTAAAAATATAGTTATTTGATCTACTAGGTAAATCTCAACTAATCCTGGTAATATTTCAATAGATTTGCATGTAATTCTTTGTGGTCTGGGGCTGTGGAGAGATTAGATTTTGGAGTTAGGCATACCTGAGTTCAAGTCTTCACTGGCCCAGAGTTAGTTCTTGTACCCTCATTTAGCTGCCTAGCTCCACATGTATCCTACCTAATCTAGAAAAAACCTCTTCATGATTGCTGGCAGATTTTGCCATGTCAGTGAATTGTCTCCAGAGGGTAAATTCTGTGTACTTTTAAAAATAATTAGGTACATATTTATCACTGCCCTTTGTTCTTATTTTCCATAGGTAAAGCAGCTGAGCAGCCATTTTCAGATTTACCCCTTCTCATTGAAGAAACCAAACTCAGATTGACTAGGAGTGGAAGAGAAAAAAATTGGCCTGTAATCTACAGAAAGAAGTACTGTAAAAAGATGCTTGTAAATATTTCATCCATCACCATTGAACTAAACTAATCTGCTTGACAGACATGGGACCTCATTGTGTGTGGCACTTGGACACCAGGAATGAAACATGATCTGAACTTAAGAAATTTTGGGCCTTCTAACTTCCAGTTTATTTCATATTATTTTTTTGTAAAACCATGTAGCATTTTGGTTACACATACTATACATTAATTAGACTAGCAAATGTTCCTATTGATTTTTGCTTTGTGAGTCCATTGTGTTTTGGTTCCTATTGAGATAAAAATGCTTTGTTTTTGTTTTTCAGAACCCAAAAGTTGTTTTAGGAGCATCAATAACATTCAGAAAACTACATATGTTTTCATATTTGGTACTTTATAATAGTCTTTAGCTGTGGAAGTTATCAGTAGCCCAGATCTAATACAGGGAAAAAGTAAGAGCAAGTCACCTTCAGCAAGAGATGTCAGATAACTACAGAACATAATACAGTTGCCAAATACTGGTTTCTCTTTCCCATGGAAATGCTTTTTGTTCTCACATACTAAGAGAGCTAATCTATATTTGGATTCTCTAATATTCTGGCTCTCTTTATTATGGAACAGATCTTGATAAATGGTTTAATTTTCTTTTAGAGAGAAATATTAAATTGAAACTAATAGAGAATAGGTTGTGATTATAATTCCGCCTTTAGTGTGGGTCATTGAACGTGGCATTTCCCTCTTTGTGGCAGGTTGCTGAGCTTTGGTACCTGAGAAACATGATTGTGTGAATGGTTGTGACAGTCCCAGTCTTGTGATAATTATTTGTAAGGAATGCAGATAAAGTACCTTAAAAGAGAAAATTAATTTGGAATTAGGAATTTCGTGACCAAAAATAGTTTTCCGATTCAATTTGCCCTTCCTTGAAACAACTCTTTTGTTTGGGTGTGGTGGGTGGGAGGGGAGTGGGCAATGTTTTTAACATTCCATGCAGGATAAAGCAGAGAGAAATTCTCTCTTCCACAATTTACCCACTTTCCCCACTTGAAGACAAAATTTTAGTATGTATGCCTTACTGAGGTGTACTCCCTTTGATATAATATGGAGTAATTTTTGAAGTTTACTGACAAACAAAAGCCCTTTGATTTTAATGTGGTAGCTTTATAGAGCACTTCTTTTCATGAATGTGGACATTTTATTTCTTTTTAACTTTATCTCCATTTAGTTTGGTGGTGGTGAAAAATTTACTTGCTGATATTCTTTTATTTTCTACTGAATTAAGTTTGTGCTTGAATGAAGAGTGTATCTTAAACCCTTTGTTTTTTTGGACAGGTTGCACTTGGATAAAATAGGCACCACTATGTTGATATGTAATTAAAATCATAACCATTATTTATGAATGTGACCATTGTTAAACTTAACTGTAGCATATTCCTTTGTTGAATTTCAGTCTGCTGCTTTGTAAAAATAACTATGTAATTGATCTTTCAATTTTTAAATTTGTAAATTTGAATCACTGTCATCCATTAGAAATGAGGAGTCAAGGTGCTAGCTAATAGTTCTGTACTCTTTTAAAAAAATGGTTTGTAAAGTTTGAGATATATTTGCTAGCTTACCTGAGACAAATGAGCACTGAAAATAGATGGAAAACTGACTCCATGTTTGTTAATAAATTAGCATCATGGAGGTGAGAGAACAAACCAATTAAGTGAAGATAATTATTTTTTGTATACCTTATTCTTTGTCATCTGTAATATTGAACTTTTAGTGTTAATTTGGGATGGGGAAAAACTTTGTTTTAAAGTTTCTAAACTAATCATTTTACTCTTTTTTTGTTAGTTGACCTTGTACACAGAAATGAGATTAATCTGTATTATAAGAAAAGAACTGATAAATATTTTCAAAATGACAAGTTTGGACCACAGGCTTCCTTTGCCTTGAACAGTGTAGTAAAAATACCCTTTTCTTTTGGCATAGGGGTGATGGGTGCTGTCCTGTTATCTTGGGGCTATTTTACCTCGAAATATGCTTTTGCTTTTTCTGTTGCATCAAATTGATTTGAAAATTGTCTTGAGCCTATCCTATATGACATATTTCCCTGTGGCGAAGAATTATTATGCCGTGGTCAGTTTTATTGACATTGTTAGGGGAGAGAAAAGTGGCCATCAACAAGGTAAAAGTGAAACTGAACAAATAACTGTTTCAGAATACTGTGAACTTGTGAATCTTTAGTGTACTACTGATTCTTATTTTAGTCTGCCACCTTAAAAGTGCATCATGAACTCCCCATTTATTGTGTAGTGTGATACAGCAGTTGAAGCAAGATGTAATTACAAATATTCCTGTACAGTTATGCCATGCCAGTTCCCAGAACATTTCCAATGTATAAAATATATTTCCCCTTATGCATGAGATTTTGGGGTGAGTGCACACCCCAGCCTTTCTCCCCAGCACACACTGTGCTGCCTTTTGGAGACAGTGGCATGGTGAGTCATACATGTGTGTTTTCTGTACATTTCAGAATTCAGTGCCTTAGCCAGGCCAGAGGATTGCATGGTGTTTCTGCTGACCAAAGTTAGATAGACCTGTAACAAGTTACTTTTTTCAGGTGAAAGTATGAAAGACATCCTTTCAGGCTTGTCGGACAATTCCCCTCTCTTTGAGGGGGACATTGGATAGAAAAATTCAGAAAGGCCTGGATAGAATACACAATGCTGCCTTTTGTGATCCTTCAATAATATTCATGATCATAGTGCAATGCACAGTTTAAAATTGCCATAATTTAAAATATCATTCCTCCACTAATGGAATTAGTGTATGGGTTTTAGTCTTAAGGGTAATAGAATGAAAAACTTCCAAATAGAAAACAAAATAGTCTTCTTTGGCATTTTAATATCATGATTTTAATATTATAATGATTAAGATGCTTAAAAATACTTAAAATTCTAGTTTTCAAAAGAAAGTTAAATGCTGATTATAGTCTAGGATGTTGTAGTTCTATTACAAACATGTCATTTATTCTCATTGAGGTATTGTGAAGAGGGGTTGTATGTCTAGAGTTGCCCAAATTCTAAATAGATACCAAAAGAATATCGATGATGATCGGGAACCTGGCCATCGAGGGAAAATACAAAGGTAAAAGCAGGTATAGTGTCCATTTTAAAGGGAAAAAGTGACCACCTCAATGCCCTATGAATTTGAAAGTTATCTAAGTGTTGAGGTTTCAAAGAATAGGGTATTTTGTAGGCATGAAATATACCTTGCTTTCTAAATTAGACTTTGACTGTAAATTTAGGGAGACTCAAAAGATAATCTACAGGTATTTGAGTCAAAGGGTACTTTTCCCTCTTTATATTTTAGCTAGAAGCCTATTTGTAACTCTTCCTCTTGATTCTGTACCTGGATTTCCTTTTAAATTGCCCCCAGCTAGGGCAGAAAGACCCTATGAAGCCTGGCTTTGTTACCCCTAGGTCTTGCCACCTTCGAAGTCCCTCCATCTCCTTAGATCTCTTGACTAGTTGAGAAGTGGGAATGTGTGGGGGGGCAGTTTTGACTTTGGGGCCCAAAATAAGCCAAAAACAGATAGAGATATCTTTGTGTTAATTCCTGTGTTCAGAGTGGCCTTCATCTTGATCTCAGTTCTGGACTTCATTGAGCACTGAATAGGAAATTTGTGAACTCAGACCAGAATTTTCTTTGTCCCTTGAGGTGTTTTTGTAAGGCAGCATGCCTTTTCTTGAACACCCTCTGGGTGAATAACCTTACTAAGTTAGCTGCCAGGGCTAGAACCTTCTAGGAAGAATTTTAACTTGTATGCTGCATTTGAAGCACTTTGACATGTACATTTAAAGTGACAGTTTTAACAGTAAAATGGTATTAAATTAATCACTGTGATACTTGAAAGTGTGATTCTCTGTACATTTTAGGAAGCTTAAGTGAATTTCTTTTATTAATTATGTAACCCATGTGATCTATGTATTTTAGTTTTCATCTTTGACAGTGGTACAGATGACTGACATTGGCAGGCATTTACTTTAGGGTATATGGTAAATCATGGTTGTCTTACATTTTCCAGAGAAAGTGGCATATATGTTTACTACTTCCTAGTGTGGAGCCATGGAGTTGGATTTGTTGGCTAGTTCATTTCAGTGTTTCTACAGCACAAAATAAATGTAACCTTTCTTTTTAGCCTTTGTGCTAGTGATATGCTTCACTCTTCAATAAGCAAATATGTAAAGGATAGTAATCTAGCTGTGTTTTTGTTTTAAACAGGTGTCTGGTCTTTACTCAGATAGACCTTAAATGAGTTGATATTTAGGGTAGTAGCAAAAGGAATTTTGCTGTTTGTGGCCCTCTCACAGGTATACTGGATGAGGAGTTTGCATTGCATTTGGTTGGCAAGCCTGGATTCCTAGAATTGGAAAGTGGCACATGGCCTGATTTTAGAATCTCTAGGGAAATGCATTTGGACACAACAGAAGAATTGTTCTGATCTTCCACAGACCATTCACAGTCTTAATCTTGTCAGAAATCATTCTTAGAAAGCTGTGTGAAGTCAGAGTGGTGCTCATTGGGTCATGGCCGTAGAACTTCTAAAGGCTACACTGAAATTGGAGGCGGGACTGGCTCCATGCTGTGGATACCTTGTGTCCATTTGGCTGAGGTCTGCCCTTGAGTGACAAACTTAGGATTGATTTTGGACTTCTACAAAAACATAACCAATTCACTGTGAATTTTAAATGCTTATGTTCTTGACAAGTGCTTTTTAGTATCTAAAGAATAAGTTCTTGACCTGGAACATGTTTAGTTAGTTCTTGATTGTACAATCAAGGTATAGGAGGAATCTTTGAATTCAGTATCAAACTTTGAGTTTAATAACTGTTCATTCACACCGCCCACAATATTAACATTTTATGTAGATTGTCCCAGTAGAGCAGCCTTTTAGGACATGGACATAATATAATGGTTTGTTCATTTCAAAATGTGCTGAGAAAGCAGAATTCAGTATTAAACTTCAAATTTCAATATATATATTTCAATATATATGTATTCAGTATATTCAACATTCAATTTGAATATTCAAATTTATATATATTTTAAGGTAGCATTTCCTCTTTGAGGTAAAGGAGGAGGTAATGAATAATTGCCAAGGTACAACCTCCCAGCTCACCTCCTTTTCCTTCGTCCCCCTAACATAACAGATTAAATTTGTAGCCAGTTGTAGAAAAAGAATTTGATACTCACCTGAGTCCATGCATAGGTGGCAGGAATCCTGGCCAAATCAATGATTGAGCTGTTTTACTTGGCCCTGTTTGCAGTTGACTTTCTGCAGTATTCTGAAACAAAAAGATGGTTCCATTCCTTCTCAGGTACCTAGAGGCAACACTCCTTGAGCAACTGGGATCGGTTTGCTGAAAGTGGAATGTATTAGAAAGATGAAGAGAAGCATAAAATCTTATTTTCCTTTTCAGGTAGTTAAATGGACATACTGGTAGTTGGTCTATCCAGAACTCGCAGTGTTCATAGTAACTAATGTAGCATTTATTTTATTTGGTTATGTGTGGTGTGTGTATATAGACATATTTCATATGTGCACTTATATTTTCTGTACATATGTATAGACTATATATTCATATATACATGCATTCTACTCTTGATTATCAGCAAAATATTAAGCACTTATTGGACTGTTTCTTCATGTTGACTTAATTTGCATGTAGCCCATAACTCTGTGAAGCCTCTTCCTGGTCTGGAGCCACAGTCTTTCCTACTTCCAGTTCTTCTCATTCCCCAATAAAGGCCCTTTAAGTTTACCACTTTCCATTTCCTTTGCACTAGGGATTGTGTGAACCAGAAGGATAACTTTTGAGAAAGATGGTTGGTTTCTACCAGGGTTGAGGCTTCTGGGTCTGAATGATGACGGGTCCAATCCCAGCCAGAAGGCAGCTCATGGGCTTTGCACTTTGCTCAAATTACTTAGCTGGAATGTTCTGAAGTCTCAGATAATTTGATGTACAAATAGAGTACAATAATGCCTTTCATTGTAATTTTTGCATTATTGGTATTACTGGTCCCCATTGTTAGCCCAGATAATCAAGACCTGACTGTTTCTCGTCACTGGATTCTGGAAGCCTTGACCTTTGAACTGGATTTATGTTTATTTCTGCTGCTGTGAAACCCAAAAGTAATGCAGTAGGTTTTAATTTAAAATTGTTTAATTCTATTATTGATAAATATTTATTGTAATAAAAGTAAAGAGTAAATTTTTAAATCCTTTTAATTGTTTTCAGATTGTCTTTTTTTGTTTTTCCTTGGTAGCTACAAAAGGGGAGGAAGCTATGGGGGAAAAAAGTGTCCAGCCACCTCTTGTCTCAAAGAATCATTGAATTATTTTTTTTTTTAAAAGAGCAAAACAAGCAAAATTAGTGGGTTTTTTTTGTTTTGTTTTGTTTTTTTAAGAAAGATCAGCCTACTTGTATATATTCTATATAATTTCTATGACTTGTTTCAGAAAGAATCCTAGGCAAGTCACTGTAGCAGTTTTTCATAATATACTGCTCTTGACTCCCAGAACTGAGTACTGGGCAATGTTTCCTTCTGATATGTTTCCTTCATACTCAGAAGCATTTTCCCATCCAAAGAGTGTTATGTATGGTGTTAGGTTTCTAAGCAATCACCGAAGTCCTATGAACTACCTGAACTATATATAGTATAATAACCTGTTTCCAGCATTGCTTCTCTGGAGAATATTTCCCATTTTTTTACATCAGAATTGATTTCTCCCAGCTCTGGCACTGGGCATTTTCCAGTGTTCTTGGCTGGTTACAGAGGTGATTGGACTGTAGCTGAAGCTCTGATGTGGAGATGGGAGAGGATGAATGATAAAAACTCTTGAAAAAACTCCCTATGGCAGTCAACCAGCAGTGCGGTTATTCTCTGAATTCTACACAGCAAACCAAATAACAAACCCAGAGACTTGAAATGGTTTTGTATTATTGTGTTCAAGTTTCTAGCTATTTTCATGTCACTTCTCTTTTTTAGCAGGTTATCATGGGTCTTTGTTCACACCACTCTCAACTTTTCTGCAGTTTTGAAGGTGAGGAAGGAAAAAGGCCCCATGTTTTAATCCAGGCTAATTCTCCAGCTGTGTGCTCTTGATCCCCTGCCCTCTCAACTTCTTGACTACCCTACTAAATATTTCCTCCATCTGCCTACAAACCTCAGGCACCTAGAACGGCATCTGACACATGGCATGTGTGTGATATGCCATGCTTGGGTCTGCCAAAACCTAAACCTAAGCTTAAAACCTATGCGCTGAAAGTCTTTTGCTCCTTTCCCTACTCTCATCCCCAAAACACATCTTTTTTCCCTCTGTTCACAAATTTGTTGAAAGAGAAATTTGTACCTGCTCCTTTCATTTCTCTTCTTGTTTTCAATCTGAAAATTTCTGAAGACCTCCCAAATTTTACTACGATGACTGTTTCTTAGTCTTGTTTAGCTTTGCAAGCTTTAACCTAGGGCAAGTTATTTATCTTTTCTGAGCTTCAGTTTCCTCGTCTGTAAAATGGGGTTAATATTACTGCAGTGCATTATGAGAATAATGCGTGTCGAGTGTTTAGGACAGCGAGTGGTCCAAGGTAGGTAGTCTCTACCAATAATCTATTTCTCTATTTTGTACCTTTGAACTCTCTCCCAAGCCCATGCCAGATCTCATGACTTCGTTTTTCCTTCATGCCTTTTGTAGGTAGGTCACAAAAATGATGGTGAGGCAGTTAGAAAAATAATTAGAAAGAAAATAAGGTTGTTTTCTGAGAGTCTAAGCAGCAAAATTCATACAAATCAGGAGATAGGGATAAAACAAGAAATTATTAAAATGCTTGAATTTGGCAACACCCCCAAACTCCTACTAAGGTGATTTGGTAAAACTTTATGCATATAGCAAGCATTAAGGGTAACTTGAAGCTAAGCCTAAAATCTAATCAATATATCATACTTTGTCTTTCTGGGGAAAGACTGTAAGATGAAGGTGGATGGCCAGGCCTGCTGAAGGCAAAGAAAGCCCATATAGACAGAAGGGTTTCCGTTTATCATCCAAAACCTACCTAGGGATGGGAGTGCCATGCCCCAAGGACTTGACCTAAGCAGTCTTTGTGGTAAGTTATCCCCACTGTGGATGTCGAAGCCCTGAACCCATCAGTCCTACATCATCAAGAAACTTTCCAGTTACAGTTCGGCTCCCTTTGTAGATCAGCACACAGAAATGGTAACAAGGCATGAATACACACGCTGCCCTGTGTGACAGTTACTGTTTCTTGCTAAAACGACTGCCCTTTTCCATTTATGAGCCTTATTAGTGTGAGTCAACTCTTGAAAAGAGTTTGGAGTATTGTCTGCCTGTTAAGGACCAGACCCTGGATGCTGATGACTCTCAAGGTGAACACCACCTACCCCCCAAATCCCTGTCACCACGCTTTAAGAATTTTTTTAACTTGTTAAATTATACCGGAAATGATATATGTTCATTGTGAATATTACTTTTTTAGAAGAGAGAATGTGGAAATTACCCATGAACGCAGCATCCACATGTATTGATTTGTTTATGTTTTTCTGTGATGTATATACTCTCTGTATATTTCAAATAAAATGGGTCCCACACTCATGCCAACCCTGGATATTGCTGAATCTCTTTAACTTGGGAAAACTCCTTTTTTCTATCAATATTGTAAATAGTATTCCAAGGCACCGTGACTAAAGTGATGTTATTTAGAAGAATTTTTGCACAATTCTAATTATGTAAATTGCTCTGTAGAATAGAATAAACACCAACTTTTACTTTTTTCCACAGATGGTCAAGGAGAGCAGATGTTTCCTATCCTTGTTTTGTCTTTGAAAAAATTAGTATGAAAAATTTCAAGCGCAGAAAGAAAGTGATCCATTGAACCCTGTTATCCAGAGCCAACAAAACAAGATTTTGCTGCACTTGGTCCATCTATACCTTTCTCTCTTTGTCCCCTCTTTTCTGTCAAAAACATTTTAAAGCAAAGTCCAGTATGTCATTTTACCCATAAATTTCAATAAACATTTATTTAAAAAATGAATGTTTGCTTTTTTTCTTTTTGTATTTTTAAATTGTGGTAACATGACATAACATTTGCCATTTTCACCATTTCTAAGTATACAATCCAGTGACATTACTTTTTCAGGGTTGTGCTATTATTGCCACCTTCTATTACTAAAACTTTTTCATCATCCAAAATAGAAACTCTGCCCTTTAAGCAGTATAACTCCTCCCCTATTGCCCCTACCCCTACCCCTTGGTAATCTCTGGCCTACTTTCTATTTCATTTAAATGGAATCATACAATATTCTCTCTCTGGCTTATTTCACTTCACATAATGTCTTCAAGGTTCATCTATGTTGTCCCATGTATCACTTCTTCATTCCTTTTTATGGCTTAGTAATATTCCATTGTGTATATATATGACATTTTGTTTATTCATCATTGATGAACATTGGGGTTGTTTCCATCTTTGGCTGTTGTGAATGATGTTGTTATCAACACTGGGGAGCCCCTGCCTTCACTTCTTTTGTGTGTATACCTAGAGGTGGAACTGCCAAATCATTTGGTAATTCTGTGTTTAACTTTTTGAGGAACTTCCAAACTGATCCACAGTGGCTGCACCATTTTATGCTCCCACCAGGAATGCATGTTCCAATTCCTCCAAGTCTTTGCCAAACACTTGATGTTTTCCTTTTTTAAATAGTAGCCATCCTAATGGCTGTGAAGTGGCATCTCATTGTGGTTTTGATTTGCATTTCCCTGATGGATAATGACATTGAACATCATTTTAAGTGTTTATTGGCTATTTGCATATCTTCTTTGGAGAAAAGTTATTTGTCTACATTTTAATTGGGTTGTTATACCTTTTTATTGTTGAGTTGTAAGGTTATTTATATATTCTGGATTTTAAACACTTATCACATAGATATTTTCCAAATATTTTCTCCTGTTCTCTACAGTTTCTCTCTCTCTTCTTTTAAGATTTGTTTATTTATCCCCCCCGCCCCCTTCTGCCCTGCTGTTTTTGCTGTCTATGTTGTCTTCTCATTTTCTCTTTTCTAGAATTCACCAGGACCCGATTTTGGAGACCTCTCTGATGGAAAGAGAGGTTCAATGTCAATAGTGCCACCTCAATTCCTGGTCTCTGCTGTGCTTCACCTTGACTCTCCCCTTGTCTCTCTTTTGTTGCGTCATCATCTTGCTGCATGACTCACTTGTGTGGGACACTGACTCACCATGTGGGCATTCACGCAGGCGCTTGCACGGGCACTGGCTCACTGCGTGGGCACTGGTGCGGGCACTGTGGCTCACCACATGGGCACGCTTTCTCTTCTTTTTCACCAGGAGGCCCCAGGGATCAAACCCAGGTCCTCCCATATGGTAGGCGGAAGCCCTATCACTTGAGCCACATCTGCTTCCCTCTTTTCTCTCAGTAATGACCTTTGATTTACAAAAGTTTTAAATTTTAATGAAGCCCAGTTTGTCTATTTTTTTTCTTCTGTTTCTCATGCTTTTGGTGTGATGTCTAAGAATCCATTGCCTAATCCAAGGGACTGAAAATTTCCCCCTATGATTTCTTCTAAGAGTCATGGTTTTAGCTCTTACGTTGTCCTAGTTTGTCTGAGCTGCAGTTCCAAATATCACACCACGGGTTAGCTTAAACAGCAGGAATTTATTATCACGCAGTTTCAGATGCTAGAAGGCTTGCTTTCTCCTGGGGTTGGTAGAATTCTGGTGCCAGCTTGCTGCACTAATTGGGGTTCCTTGGCTTATATCTCTGCTTCTTGTCATCACATGGCAATGTCTTCTCCTTTCTCTTCCAGCTTCTAGAGGGCTTCCTGATTCTGATTCTGTCTTGTGGCTTTCTCATTATAAAGCCTCCAACAATCCAGATTAAGACCCACCCTTACTCAGTTGGGCCACACCTTAACTAAAAATAACATCCTCAGAGGTCCTATGGGTTCACACCCAAAGGAAAGCTAATTAAGAATTTTTTTTCCCCCTGGAGTACATAACTCAGTTTACCTCAAATATTTAGGCCCTTAATTCATTTTGAGTTAATTTTTGGATATGGTGTGAGGTTGAAGTCCAATTTCATTCTTTTGCAAGTGGGTATCCAGGTTTTCCAGCATCATTTGTTGAATACACTGCTTTCCTCATTGCGTGTACTTGGCACCCTTTTAAAAACCATAACCATAAATATGTAGTTTTATTTCTTTTTAAAAATCATCCCCCACACACACACCCCATATTGTCTGCTGTCTCTGTTCATTTGCTGTATATTCTTCTCTGTCTGCTTGTATTCTCATTAGGTGGCTCTGGGAACTGATCCTGGGACCTTCCGGAGTGGGAGAGAGGCAATTACTTTCTTGTGCCACCTCTGCTCCCTATTCTGCTATGTCCTCTTATTTTTTGTCCTCTGTGTCTCTTGTTGCATCATCTTGCTGCGCCAGCTCTCCTTGTTGGCTGGCACTCCTGTGTGGGGCGGCTTTCTTGTACAGGACAGCATCCCCACGCAGGGTTGGGCACTCCTGTGTGGGGTGACATTTCCTGCATGGGCCAGCATTCCACATGTGGGCCAGCTTGAGGCCCTGGGTATTGAACCCTGGAACTCCTATATGGTAGACGGGAGCTCAGTTGGTTGAGCCACATCTGTTTCCCTGTAGGTTTATTTCTGAACTCTCAGTTCTAGTCCATTGGTTTGTCTCTTCTTATACCAGTGACATACTATTTTGTTTACTGTAGCTTTGTAGTGAGTTTTGAAATCAGGACGTGTGAGTCTTTCAACTTTGTTCTTTGTCAAAGTAGTTTTGGCTACTTGGGGCCCCGTGCTATTCCATATGAATTTGGTGATTGACTTATCCATTTCTGCAAAAAAGGCTGTTAATGTATTTATTTGGATTACACTGAATCTGTGAATTGTTTTGGGTAGTACTGACATCTTAAAATATGAAGCCTTCCAATCCTTGAACATGGCATGTCTTTCCATTTGTTAGGTCTTTTTTCTTTTTTTTTTCCCTCTCCTCTTCCCCTCCCCACCCCGCCCCTTTCAGCATGTTTTATTGTTTTCCATGTACAAGTCTTTTACATCCTTGGTTAAATTTATTCATAGATATTTTATTCTTTTAGATTCTATTGTAAATGGAATTGTCCTCTTGATTTCCTTTTCAGACTGTTCAATCCTGCTGTATAGAAATATTTGATTTTTGTGGGTCAATCTTGTACCCCACAATTTTCAAAATTCATTTACTAACTCTAATAGCTTTCTTTTAGGTTCTTTGAGATTTACTAGATATAAGGATCACGTCAATTATACTCCCTTAAAGATAAGTGTGGGTGCTTTTTCCTTGCCTGGCACTCTCCCACTCTTTCTCAACCTCTTACTTGCCCTCTGCATTACCTCCCTCTTCAGTCTTCTTTACCTGATTTCAAGTTCATGGCAATCATTTGAGAAGAATTACAAGAACACTAGGGCTAAACAAAATGAAGGTCAGTGAGTCACTTGTTCCATCAGTTTCAACATCAGTTTTAACTGGAAGAGTTAAATTCTGTTCTTGCTTCTAACAACCAGGGCTCCAATTGCTCCATCTCCACTCAGTACCGAAGCAGCCACTCTTGAGTGGGCCTCAGTTCCACACCTCTCTTCTGCAGTTCCTGGTCCCCAGGAGGCCCTGAGGAGCATTGCCCAGGACCGCCTCGTGCTTTGCCTGATTGCATTTGGTGACTGCAGCGGATGCTGTTGATGCCGCATATTCCCTTGACCCACTTTAGACCACCTGCAGGTGACGGTTTCCAACATGCCGATAGCCTCCCACCTCAAGCACCTGTGTCTCTCTTCTCTTTCATGTCTCTCGCTGGTTCTCAAACCTGATTCTCCACCATTTTCATATTTTCTGAAATAAGTTATTTCAGGAAGCCTACATACATCTCTTTATGTGTTTGTTGCTCCCTCAACAACAGTTTTGGGAAAGGGGCATTTGAGAGGGTGATGAAAGTGGAGATCTATTTGGGATAGATTTCTACATTGGTACTGTGTGTGTATTTAAATTGGCCCTTTTTAAAAAAATTATTATTAAAAATTGCATGCCTATAGTTAAAAAATAAAAATCAAACAGCACACAAAGCCACCTGGACTCCTAGTCCCTTTCCCAGAGGCAACTACTATGGCAGAGATAATTTAGCCTTATACAAAGCACAGCTAATATAGATTACTTTTTTTTTTTTTACCTAAATGGGAGCATAAAATATACACATAATATACATAATGCATGCTTTAAAGTTCAGCACATATATTGGAGATCACTCCAAAAGAGAGCTGCTTTACTTTTTTCCTCTTAAGTTTATGGTATTCTGTTGTTTGGAAATCCCATTATTTATTTATCTGTTTTAAATGGGCATTTTGATTGTTTTAATTATTGGTTATCACAAAAAATTCTGCCTGAGCATCCTCAGACACATTTTGTACATATATGCAATTACATTTTTTTTTAGATTCATTTTATTTATTTCTACCCCCTTATTGTTTGCATTTGCTGTGTCTGTTGTGTGCTGGTTTTCTTTTTAGGAGACACCAGGAACCGAACCCAGAACCTCCCATGTGGGAGGCAGGTGCCCAATTGCTTGAGCCACCTTCAGAAGTTCCCTACTTTGTCCTGTCTCTCATTGTGTTTTTCTTGTATCTCTTGATGTGTCGTGTTTGTCAGCTTGCCACGCCTGCCTGTCGCATCAGCTTGCCGTCTTGCTCATCCTGTAGAATGCACTGGGAACCTCTGTTCCCTGCTTTGTTGTGCCTCTTATTATGTTTTTCTTCTTATGTTTCTTATTGCATTAGCCCACCACACCCTCCTATCATGCTCACTGTCTTCTTTAGGAGGCACTGGGAAACAACTCAAGGACCTCCCATGTGATAAGCAGGAGCCCAATTGCTTGAGCCACATCCACTTCCCAGGATTTTAATCTTTGTCATTATGTTGCAAAATTACTTTTTTTCAATCTCTCCATTGAGAAAAAAAGATTTATTATTTATCTTTTCTTCCTCCTACCCTCTACCCCTGCTCCCGTTGTTTGTGCTCGCTGTCTGCTTTCTCTGTCTGTTCGTTGTTTGCTTGTCTTCCTTTTTTAGGAGGCACCAGAAACTGAACGCGGGACCTCCCATGTGGGAGGGAGACAACCAATTGCTTAAGTCACCTCCACTCTGTTTGTTGTGTCTCTCATTGTGTTTCCTCGTTGTGTCTCTTCATTGCGTCATCTCATGCATTGCAAGAGCTCGTCGTTGTGCTCATCTTTAGGGTACTAGGAACTGAACCCAGGACCTCCCATGTGGTAGGAGGGCACCCAGCTACTTGAGCCACATCTGCTTCCCTCAGTCTTTCCTTTTTAAAACATGGTTTTCTGACGTTGGTGTTAAACTTAGTCTTTCCCACCCAGTCCATTTTAAAAAGACTTTTCATTTTGAAACAATTTCAAACTTTACAGTAGCAAAAAGAATATAAAACCAATTCAGAGAACTCTAATATACTCCCTATGCAGATACCTAGATTTACCAACTTTTGACATTTGCCACATGTTACAGCTATAGTTGTTTTTTTTAAATTTTTTTTTTAAGGTGTTTGGGCTGGGGATTGAATCTGAGACCTCGTATATGGGAAGCCAGCACTCAACCATTTAGTCATATTGGCTTCTTTGAGTTGTTTTTTTTTTTTTTTTGGCTTGCTTTGCTTGTTTGTTTTTACTTTTCAGGAGGCACTGGGAGCTCCCATATGGGAGGTGGGAGTTCAACAACTTGAGCCATATTCACTCTATCTATCTGTCAGTCTGTCTGTCTATCTATCTACCTATCTGTCATTTTTTAAACATTTGAGAGTAGGTCGCATTTATCAAGCTCCTTGAACTCTTAATACTTCCGTGTGTATTTCCTAAGAGCAAGGATATTCACTTATGTAACCACATTGAGTACACTTAACAAGTTCAAAAACTTTGACATTGATATGAAGCATAACATCTATATTCCACTTCTTTCAATTATCCCAATAATGTCCTTTTGAATATTTTCTACTCTATGATTAGATCTCTTTCTTTCCTTGTTTTTATAACTTGTAGAAACATGTGTTCAACATGAAATTTCCCATCTCAGCCACTCCCAAGGACACAATTCAGTGGTATTAATCAGATTCACAATATTGTACTAGTTTTACCACCATCCATTCCCAAAACTTCTCCATTACCTCAAACAGAAACCCTGAACTAACATTATGCTTTATTCTGCATCCCCTGCCCCACCTCTGCTAGCCTGTACTCCGCTTTCTATGAATTTGCATATTCTAGTTATTTCATATAAGAATCACTGACATTTCACTATCTTCAAGGTTATATTTGCCTGTGTTTCCTGGCACTTTAAAAAAAAAAACATCCTCCCTCCTTGCCACTTGCTGTCTGCTCTCTGTGTCCATTTGCTGCACGTTCTTCTGTGTCTGCTTGACTCCCTTTGTTGCATCATTTTGCTGAGCCAGCTCTTTGTGGGCGCAGGCCGTCAGCTCTCTGTGGCTGCCGGCCAGCTCGCCTTCACAAGGAGGCCCTGGGAAGTGAACCTAGGGCCCATGTGGTAGACGGGAGCCCAATTGGTTGAGCCACATCTGCTTCCCTCCTGGCACTTTTGTGGTTTCAATTTTCCATCTACAAATCTGTAATCCAATTGGAATTTAATTTGATCTAAGGAATAAAGATCTTGTCTCTTTCCTTCCAAAGCTTGTCTCTAAATAATTATTTGACTATAATCTATCTCTTTCCCACCCATTTCAAATGTCTGGAGTATATTGGCAAGAGCCCTAGCTTTGGAGTTTGATGGCCTGGGTTAGAATATAGGCTCTATTTCTTACTACCTGTGTAGTCTTGGATATCCTCCCTTTCCCCACCTGTAAAACTGAAGATATAAGTCTTAGGTTGTGGGAAGTGGATGTGGCTCAAGCAATTGGGCTCCTATCTACCATATAGGAGGTCCAGGGTTTGATGCCCAGGGCCTCCTGGTGAAGGCAAGCTGGCCCGTGTGGCAAGCTGGACCATGTGGAGTGATGGCCTGCACAGCGTACTGCCCCCTGCAGGAATGCTGGCCCACTTGGAGAGCTGGCACAGCAAGATGATGCAACAAAAAGAGACACAGAGGAGAGATAATAAGAGACACAGTAGACCAAGGAGCTGAGGTGGCACGAGAGAATGGGCACCTCTCTCCCACTCCGGAAGGTACCAGGATCAGTTTCCATAGCCGCCTAAGGAGAACACAGGCAGACACAGAAGAATACCCAGCAAATGGACACAGAGAACAGAAAAGGGTGGGGAATAAATAAATTAAATAAATCTGAAAAAAAAAAAGTCCTAGGTTGTTGTGAAGATTACATTAAAACTGCATGTCAAGTTCTTAGCACAGTGCCTTTCCCTGTGAATTGTTATATATATTAAATCCCACAGATGGTTCTGTCTCTGGATCTGTTTATTCTTTTTTTTTTTTTTTAAGATTTATTTATTTCTCTCCCCTTTCCCCTATTGTCTGCTCCCTGAGTCCATTTGCTGTGTGTTCTTCTGTGTCCCCTTGTATTATCAGGCAGCACTGGGAAACTGCATCTCTTGTTGCGTCATCTTGCTGCATGTGGCACCACTCCTGGGCAGGCTGTGCTTTATTCATGCGGGGTGGCTCTCGTTGTGGGGCGCACTCCTTGCACATGGGGCTCCCCTACAGGGGGAACACCCCTGTGTGGCACAGCATGCGGCAGCACCACATGTGGGCCAGCTCACCACACAGGTCAGGAGGCCCTGGGGATCAAACCCTGGACCCTCCATATGGTAGGCGGATGCTCTATCAGTTGCGCTACATCCACTTCCCTGTTAGTCTATTTTATTTCTGTGCTCTGTTCTTAGAGCTGTAAAGCATCTGGCAGAGTGGCACACTATTTGGCATAATTTTTATCAAGTCTCCCCTCCCCAACCATCTTTTAAAAATTCTATTAAATAGGGAAGTGGATGTGGCTCAAGCAGCTGGGCACCTGCCTACAACATGGGAAGTCCTGGCTTTGGTTCTTGGTGCCTCTTAAAGAAGACGAGCAAGACAGCAAGCTGACAAGGTGGGCTGATGTGACTGGCTGGCATGGCGAGCTTATGCAACAAAATGCTGCAGTGAGGTGACACAATGAAGAGGTGCAGGGAGGAAACGAGACACAACAAGCAGGGAGCAGAGGTGGCTCAAGAGACTGGGTACCTTCTTCCCACATGGGAGGTCCTGGGTTCAGTTCCCAGTACCTCCTAAAAACACGATGGACAGAGGGCAGACGGTGAACAGAAACACTGGCAGGAGGGCGGACAGGGAGAAGTAAAAATCTTTCAAAAAAAATCTTATTAAATAAATGAAATTTACTTCCTTGTTATATTGCCTTTATATCTGTATGGACACTGTGAATCAGTTTGCTGAACATCGTTTCTGCTCCCTTCCAAACATGCTTTCCTATATTTTGGAGATTTTAAAGTTAAAGCTGTGTTCCTCAGGCTTTCTTGCAGCTAAAATTTAGACGTGGTTTAAGTTCAAACTGTTAGGTGTGCCTATGGGAAATCTATTATATTGACCTAGGTGGCAGTAGTGGCAGTGTAGCTCAGCTGTGGGACTTTCTTAAATAGGACACTTACTCAGCACTCACACAGTGTGCCAGGTGTTGTTCTAAGTGCTTTACAGTTATAAACTTATTTAATTCTCACAAGCAGTCCTTTGAATTATGTATGTTTATCCCTATTATCCAGATGAGGCCACCAAGGGAGTCAGGTTAAGAAGTGATTTTCCCAAGGTCACCCAGTCCATAATGGAGCAGAATTTAAAGCTTACTCGGGCCATTTCATTAAGAGCAAGTTTATCTTTCCATTGAATTAAGTCTTCTGTGATGTTTCTCCATGGAGGTCTATGGGGTTTTTTTTGTTTGTTTTTTTTAGGTATTGGGGTCAGGGATTGAACCTGGGACCTCCTGTGTGGGAAGCCAGTGCTCAAACACTGAGCCACACTGGCTCCCTGTTTTTTTTTTATCAATTTTTTTTATTCCCCCCGCCCCGTGGCTTTTTTTTTTTGCACGCTGTCTGCTCTCTGTGTCCATTTGCTGTGTGTTCTTCTGTGTCTGGATTTATTTATTTAATTTCCGCTCCTCCCTTGTGGCTTGCTTGCTGTCTGCTCTCTGTGTCCATTTGCTGTGCGCTCTTCTGTGTTTTTGCTTGTCTCCCTTTTTTAGTTGCATCACCTTGCTGACTTAGCTTTCTGTGGTGCCTGCGGGCCGGGCAGCTCTCTGCAGCGTGCGGGTGAGCCTGCCTTCACAAGGAGAAACTGGGACGTGAACTCAGGGCCTCCCATACGGTAGATGGGAGCCCAGCTGATTGAACCACAGCCGCTTCCCTCCGTGTTTGTTTTTAAATTCAGCTTCCAATTGCCTAGGTCTCTCTCTCCCTGGAGATGGACATTCTCAGGGCTGAGGAGTACTTTAATAATGATTTGATCTACCTGTCCATTTAATACTGATTTATTTAACATCAATCCAGCATGTTCATAATGAACTAATTTCCTTTCTCAAACCAGCTCTCAGCTGCCCATCACTATTGTTCTAAGGTGTCCAAGATTTACAGTTCAGTCATCATTGACTCTCTTGTCCTCCTTGCCTCTGAATTTCAACCGATAGGTCCCAAGGCCCTCAGTGTCCTCCTTTCCTGAATGAAGTGCCTCCTTGATTTAAACTTAGACTTAGATAATTGTCGTGGTTGCCCAACTGGTCTTCATGGCTTTATACTACTTGGAGAACTAAGTTTAAACTGTTCATTGGGAACTCAAGACTCTATATGAGGTGGCCATAATCTATATTTTTAGCCTGATCTCTCTGGCGTGCTGTGGCAGGCATCTATTTTGGTTTGTCTGACTTCTCTGTTAAAAGCCTCCCTTCTCCCACCATGGATTCAAAGGGTCTGTGAATCAATAGAGCCTTATTAGCCCTAGCACCTGGGGGGAGAGAGGGACTGGGCTTGCACACAGTGAGTGACTGAATGGTTGGGAACAGGACTCAAAGTGGGCCAATCAATTTACTGTAGGATTTGCATACACCCAAGGGAGGAAAGAGGTGGATTTTCTTACTTAAACTAGGGAGGTGGTAATCTGGAGCTGCCTAAGGCTATTTTCTGTGCTGTGTGAGGGAGTTTACGGTAGGAAAGAATCTAGACAGAGAAAAAGAGATGAAAGAGATAGGTTGTCAGTCATAAAAATCTGTTTTAATGTGAAAAGTCCTTTTATTTTGCTTTTGTTCTTGAAAGATTTTCTGGCGTATAATTTTAGATGGGTAGTTATCTCAGTACTTCAAAGATAGTCCATTTTCTTCTGGTTTTCATTATTACTGATAAGTCACTGTTAGCCGAATTTTGGTTTCTTTGTAGATAATACGTCATTTTCCTCTGGCTGCTTTTGATATCCTTTCCTTGTCTTATCTCTCTTCTTTTTTTCTCTGATGTATTATTTGTAGCTATCTTTTGACTTATTCTTCTTTGGATTTGTTGGGCTTCTGAACTCTTGAGTTGTGTCTTTAAACAATTAAGAGGAGTTTTAGCTATTATCTCTTTGAATATTGCCTCTTACATATTCTCTCCCCTTGGAACTCTGATATTAGATCTTCTCACTTGGTCATCCTTGTTTTCTAACTGTCATTTATGTTTTTGCCTTTTTTTGTCTTCTGTTTCTGATGGCTCATGCTTGTGATTCCTTGGTTCCTTGTGTGGGCTCATCGTCTTAGGAACTTTATGTGTGGGGATCCTTTGAGTCCTGGTTGAAACTTTGGGCGTACAGAGAGCCTTTATGTTATTAGTTCCTTCTATTTATTCGGATGCACTGCCAACCTGGCACCACTTAAAATGGGCTGGTTGATATTTGTTGGGGGGAGGGCAGGCATGCAGATAATATGAATTCAGATCAAAACTTGGCGCTAGTATTGGTTTGTCGTTAAGGAGTTTTTTTTGTTTTTTGTTTTCTTCCCCCATCCACCTACTGCCAAATTCCAGACAGGCAAATACCCTTGCTGTATCTGTTAAATAGCTTTATTCAAAGATGTCATACAGGAAAGTTTCCTGCAATGGGAAAGAGCCCAATCTGCTGATCCGTAGAGTAGTCTGGGCTATAAGAAAGTTTGATTCTGGGCTATAGGAAAGTTTGATTCCACACCACGCATGGTTGTTTCAGAACAAGGATAAAGAAAGAATTCTTCAGGCTTTCATAAAGAAAAAGCAAATCACATAGAAGTGGGAAAAAGTAGACTTGCATTGGACTTCTTTACAATATTCAATGCTGAGAAAAATGAAACAGTGTTTACAGACTTCTGTTTTTATTTTTATTTCATTTTCTGTCTTTTGCTTCTTTTCTTGTTTACAGATTTCTGGAGCAAAGGAACTATGGCCCCCAAGTATGATACCGGTCAAGATGCTAACAAATATAAAGGCAACAGGGAGGCTCTCCAAACACCAAAGAACTCAGGAAACTCAGCACCCATGGGCCTTGTTCGAAAAGATATTTAATGACAAAAGGAGATAAAGAAAGAATAAATGGAGAAAAATAAATAAGGAGTTAAGTTGTGGGAAACAATGGATGGTGAGCAGTGACTCCATTCAAATGTAAAATGGATATTACACAATTGTGTGAGTTATGGTTACAGAACAGAAGGTAAATATAATCTTGGCATGGAAAAAAAAAAAAAAAAGAAACAACTAATGCCTCGGTGATCTTATCCAGTCTCATAGCTTTATCATCCATATAAAGGTGACTTCCAAATTTATGTCGCTGGCTCCAACATTGTCCTTGAACTCTAGGCTTCTTGTCCCCTTTTTCTTGTTTTATTGTATTCCACCTCACATACCATATATTTTACTTACTTTCCTCCACTAGAATATAAGCTCTGCAAGGACAGGGATTTTTGTCTGTTTTATTCATTGCTGGGTCAACAGTGCCTGGGGCACAGGTGCTCAATAAATATTTCTTAAATTAATGAAAGAACTAACAAAATTGGGAGGTAGGAAGAATTGATAGTGGTTTAATAACCTAATTTTTTAAGATCTTTAATACCTAAAATGGAATTAAGTTAGATAAAACAAGTAATGACTTAAATTTCTTAATGTTTTTGTAATCTTGCCGTAATATAAAGGGTTCTTTGGGGAACAATGTTTCATAAAAAAACACGCATTTGAAATCCAGCAATTCTGTCAGTTTCACTTCAGTTTCTCTCCTGATAAGTTCAAGTAAAATTGAATTTACTATTTTAATGAAAACGATTTATCTTTACATATAAAGTCTTTTTTTATCCGTATATTCGGTCTATATGCTTAGAAATTTTGGAACCTATCCAAAATTTGGTTCATATGTCGAGATTGATAACACCACACACACACCAAGAAGTTATGAAAAGGTTTGTATGGCCATAATTGAGGTTGTCTGTAGAGAGGAGGAAGGTTTCCCAAGCTGGTCTGAAAAGTCTGGCCCAGCTGTGGGCCAGAGGGAAAGAGAGGCAGGTGAAGCTTACAAGCTATCAGTAATATCAGACATCAAAAAAATCGAGTAAGATTCCTTATTGTAAAAGATGTCTGGAACGGTGAGCACCTATTGTTAATTTATTTGATAGATATTTGAATTTTTATTTAAAAATGCTTGTTCTGGAAATTAACTTGAATGAGCATTAATATTTTTGACAGAGTATACATTTGAAGAAAACATTAGCATTTTCCTTATAGAATGATATTTTTAAAATTAGATTACCTGAACAAGATCACATGGAAAACCAAAATTGGATCCATATTCTGCATTTTAATTCTATTTATTTGTAAATGTGGAGAGAAATTAATTTCTATTTTTCTATATGCCAAATCCATTAATTTTTAAAGTAGTTGTAGGTTTACAGAAAAATCATGCAGCAAGTACTGTTAAAAGAAATAAAATAAAGTTATTATGGCAAAGAGATTTAAAATGGAATTAAAGTCATTCTGGACATTACTCTTAAGCAAATAGCCAGATATGACAATCTGCCAAAGTCTGCAAAGCCTCAAGCAACCACATTCCACCAAACCCCAAGGACATCAAGATACCATAAAACAAATCATTAAACAGAGAACTCAGTTAACTATTTAACTTGAAGGACAATTAGAGTACCCCAAATATCCACCAACCACAAATAGGTTGTCTTCTTTTTTTAAAAAAATCTTTGCCTGGAGAAGCCAAGACAGCGGTCAGTTTAGGCTGTTACCTAAACTGTGCTCCCCGAATTGCAATTCTAAGACCCCAAATAAATGCCTTTGTTGCCTTGCTGCTTAGTTTGTTATTTCTTGGCTGGCAGTACCTATTATTAATTTTTGAGGGGTATGATTTGGTGTGATTTTTTTTTCCCTTTTTTATATACTTTTCTGCTTTGCTTAAATGCTGCATAATGAGCATGTGTTATTTTTTAACTCAACAATAATTTTTTAAAAAAGCATTTATTTAACAAGAGAAAAAAGTGCACAAAATCTCTAGGGCCATGGTACATAGAACTTCAGAGAAACTATGTGGGGATAGCTTTAGGACTCAGTATCTCATCCATCTTTCTCCCTGGGTTCTTATGATACCTTCCGCTCTCTCACCCATCTTTTGTGTAACAGCTGATTCCCACTGGCTTTCTCATGGTATCCTTTCCCCAGTTACAGACATGTGCACCCATATATTTTCCTTTCTCTCTTCTCACAAATGGCGGAAATGCGGACAAGGACCTGGAAGAATTTGTTTTCAGAGCGATGCCTTGCTCCTCTGATTCATGACCTCTAGGCAAGTTTACAATCAAGCAAGATGAAATTGGCCCGAAACCCAGAGGCACGGTGCCCCGCCACTCCCCTCACACCCAACAGCACCTAGCCAGATACTGGACAAGGATCCAAGCAGCTGTTCAACTCTTTGGGTTGCTCCAAGCCTTTAACATATGAAAGACTTGGAAAAAGTGATTTTAATAAACTACTCTATTTGCCATTTGCCTCTGGGTAGGTTTTAGGTTTTATTCACAAAGGGCTTTTAACTGTGGTTTTTTTTGTTCTGTTTTTGCTTGTGAATTGAGATGGCAGACGGTACCTTTTGACAGTTGGGAAAATCGTCCTCCGGGTGTGACTTGCCCAAGATTTCAGGGCAGGGCTAGGACTAGGACCCACATTTCCTCTCTACTCATCCAATCCCATTTTCCTGTTTTCCCACAGACCCATTGGTCTGTTTTCCCACAGACCCATTGGACAAGACCCTGTCAAATGTTGTCCATCTTGTTTTAAAAATAGAACCATTTTAACTTTCAGTGAAACTATTTTTACTGAGAATGAGACACAAGACACCCAGGAAATAGTGCCTTTTTAAAGGGGTGTGCTCGAGAGTTTGTGCTGCTTCTGTATGCTTTTTTCCCTTTCCCCCCCACGCTCTTAATATTTTCCTCCTCTCTCCCTTCTGTAATATGTGGTTGAAGGTTTAAAATGATGACTGGGGGATTGTTTCAGGTTTCAGCTCTACTGAAAACGCCTACAGAAGACAGTCTCTAACTATACTGATAGCAGGGCGGTTTCACATTCTAGAGCGGGGAGAGGCCTGAACGCACAAATAGGAGCTAAGAAGTGAATGAATGATGAACGGAGAGGCGGCACTTCAGCTCCAACTTCCCAAAGAGGCCACAGGCTGAGAGCAGACTTTTTCTGCCATGCTCCCTGAGGAAAGGACAACGCCTGCGTCGTTAGCGCTGTCACAGGGAGGGCAAATAGTAGGTGCTCAATTACAGCTGACACATCTGATTTTGAATATTCGTTTGATGAACAAACGACGACTCCATCACTAGCTCAGCCAATGATGAGCCAGAACCTGACCAGGCTATTTCGCCTGCCAGCCTCCTGCTCGCCTGCTCCTGCACAAGCCGTCTCGGCTCACGCGGCAGGGCCTTCGTGGGGCCGCAAGACAGCGTCCCACCCGGGCTGCATTAGAGGAACCCAGACCAGGGGGCGGGCAGGCACGATTCTCGAAAGGAACCCCCTGGTGGGCGGGGCCTGAAGGGCTGCGCGCGCAACCGCGCCGACGGCCGGTCAGGTGACCGCTTTTCCCTGGCAACGGCTGGGTCCTAGCAACCAGGAAGGTCCGGGCGCCGCTGCCCCGAGGCCCAGGCCGCATCATGAATCCGCCGGGGTCCCTGGGGGTCCTGGAGGAGAAGGAGGAGGAACATTTATCCACCCCGATTCTCGGGCCCTCCGTCTATTCTGACAACCCGCAGGAGCGGATCCAGGCCCGGCGCCTCCGCATCGCTGCGCGCCTGGAGGCCCGGAGGCGGTGAGCGGACGCCCGGCGGGTCCCGCCAGGGCCTGCGCGCCGAGCCGGGGTGCCTGGCAGAGGGGCGCGGCTCCCGGCGGGTGCGCGCCCCTGCAGGGGGGGCTCAGCGGGAGCGGGCCTGGTTTCTTAAAGCTGTAGAAAGCGTTTGCTCCAGAAGGTTCCAGCAAGATGTGGCCTCTTGAAGCCTGGAACACACTGGAGTAAAGGAAAGAAGAATCCGTCAGCGCGGGCCCCTGCGGGCAGCCAGCTGCCCTCAAGGAGTGCGCAGCCTCGTGGCCTTCACTCTCCCTCCTTCCCTCCTTCCCTCCCGCCCTTCCTCCTCCCCTCCGGCCCTTCCTCCTCCCCTCCCGGCCTTCCTTCTTTCCCCAGCTCTTTACTTAGTAGCTAGACTGTGCTAGTGCCGCAGGGGCGGCGCGGAAAGTGGAGCCAGGGTCCATCCGTGGAGGTGGCAGAATAGAGCAGCCCCCAGAGTGACAGGTGCTAGAAGAGGTGGAGGAATGGCGACACCGAAGCCCCCAGGCCCCGCAAAAAGCTGCGAGTGGTCCCGCAGCAGCCGCCAGCCAGTGTTCTCCCGTGTGCTGAGGTGCCGCAGGGGACACTCAGGAAGCTTGTGCTGTCGTGTGTCCGGGTGGGGACGATTCAGACGATAAACAAGCAAACTTCCAGGGTGCCAGAAGTTGGGCCGTGCTGTGGAGAAGCAGTGGGGACTAGGCGGTGGGGCAGGGAGGGTGACGGGGAGGGATTCCTGTTTTCTGTCAGATGGTCCAGAAGCGTCTGCCTGAGGTGTCATTTAAACAGACCTGAAGGAAGCGAGGGAGCAAACCATGTGGCCAGCCGGAGGAAGAGAGAACGTAGCGGCTTGGGGACCGCGGATGGGATCAGAGCTCAGAGCGGCAGAGGTGGAGGGGGCAGAGGGCGACAAGTAAGGTCCCCTGGAAAGGGGTGGTGATGGTGGTGCCAGGGGTGTCGGGTCCTGCAGGACTTGTAGGCACTCTGGGCTTTACAGAGCCGATAAGCCTTTGAGAAGATAAAGGATCAGATTTACCTTTTTTTTTTTTCCCTTTTGAAGTCTTTAATTATATACATTTATTATTATTTGTTTGCCAATGCTAACAGCATTTACTGATTACATCTGCACAGTAAGAATACATGTCCTTTAAAATATTTACTTTTCCAGTATGTTTGAAATATTTCTAAGTTTTCAAAAATTGAATTAAAAAATGCTAAAAAATTGAATAAAGAACAGCAGATTTGCCTTTAATAAGGATCACCCTGGCTGTGTGGAGAAGGGGCTGGCGGGGGCTGGATGGGTGGGGAGGTGGTCAGGAAGGGGGCTGCTGGAAGGCTTCTGTGATGGTAGTAGTAGAGGTGGGGAAAAGTGGTCTGATTGTGTATGTGAAGTATTTCACAGCAAAAGCCAACGGGGCTTACTGCTGAGTTAGAGGTGGGATATGAGCAAAGAGAAGTGTCAAGAATGTCTCAGAGGTGTTTGCTTGAGCAGTTGGGAGAAGTGAGTTGCCATTTACTAAGCTCAGAGGATTTCAGGAGAGGCAGGGTTTGGGGAGGGGAAGAGGAATCTAGAGTTTTGTTTTGGAAATATTCCGTTTTACAGACTTGTCATACCTCTAAGGGGTGCTGAAACCGGAGAGAGAACTTCCAGTTGAGAGAATCAGGGAAATCTTTCAAGTTGTAGCCTGGAAGATGTGATTTCCTTCAGACTTCCTTCTTGAGATGGTTCTAGAACAGTAACACACAGTTCATCTCACATTTGCAGTAAAACATTTTAGAAAAGAACTATTTGATAATGAGACTGGATGTTGTGACTTGTGGAAATCAGTTTTGTTTTGTAAAGAGCTCACCTGTGCTTTTACAAAGTGGTTGCCTATACATCTTCTCACTTGATCTTCAGCCATCTTGAGGAGTAGGTAGGCCGGAGAGTACCCCTTTCTTCCCCCACTTTATTTAAAATAAAGTATAGAAGACAAAAAAGGAAACAGAAGGAAATGTATAACCTGGAAGGAAAGAATAAAAATATGAATCCAAATGTTGAAATGGTGATACATAATCATTTTAAGATTCAAGGCTATTGTACTGAGTTCTTTGTTTTTAAATATTTATTTTTTAAATTCTTCCCGCCCCCCCCACCTGCCGTTGTCTGCTCTCTGTGTCCATTCACTGAGTGTTCTTTGTCTGCTTACATTCTTGTCAGTGGCACCTGGAATCTGTCTCTTTTTGTTGCGTCATTTTGCTGTGTCAGCTCTCCAAGTGTTTGGCGCCACTCCTGGGCAGGCTGCACTTTTTTTGTGCAAGGCAGCTCTCCTGGAGGGGCACACTCCTTGCACGTGGGGCTCCCCTACGCGGGGGACACCCCTGCGTGGCACGGCACTCCTTGTGCGCATCAGCACTGCACGTGGGCCAGCTGCACACGGGTAAGGAGACCCGGGGTTTGAACTGCGGACCTCCCATATGGTAGGGGGACACGCTATTCGTTGAGCCAAGTCTGCTTCCCTGTACTGAGTTTTTGAACAGGTGCCATGGAGTTGGCTGAGTAAGTCTTTTTCGGCTTGCTCTTAGGTTCAGCACTCATGCTCTGGGAAGGTGCCCTGCGGGAGACACTAAGGGTTTGGTGTCTTTCCTCCAATGAGGCTGAGGACTTGAAATAGTGGAACCACATTTGCCCCAGAGACCATCCCATGTCCCTCTGGAGGTGCAGCAGGGGTCTCTGTGAGGGGCAGGAGGCATAGAGGTTTGCATCTGGCTTTGTGGGCAGCAGCTGTGGGCAACACAGGAGAGGACCACAGGACAGAGCTGGGCCATTGCTAGGCTGATAGGTTTTAGCCTGCTGTGTCAGCCTCAGTCTTCCAGGAGGCAGGCACTGAGATGTTAGGGGTGCAGGAAGTCATTGGGGGTTGACGCCTATGAAGGGTAAGAGGGAAGAAGCGGGATTTGACAGGGACCACCTTCCCACTGTGATGCAGATCTGACACCTGCCAAAGGAAAGGAAAGAGGAAGTGTAGTTGGGCAGAGGGAGACTAAGATCGACATACAGTTCTGACAGTCTTGGCCAATCCAGCAGGGAGCTCTGGAGGAAGTACTGCATGTTTTAGGAGTCCCATATTGGACAGAAATGACCCTAAGTACCCTTGCTGTGCTCAGTCACCGGCTGGGAGCTGCTGAATGGAGATCCTAGTGGCACCCCTCCCTGGCTGCCGCAGATCCTCTCTTGTCCTGTGCAGATCCCCTTCTCCTTCCTCATGCGGGGGGCAGTGCCACAATGAGCCCATGGGCCTGTCTTCCTGAGGGGAGACTTAGAAGAGGGAGATTAATGAAACGAGCTGCTGCCCATGCCATTGCAGTTGGCCTTGGTGCCACGACTGATCTCACCCTCCCCTTCCTCCCTTGTCCTTTGTAAATTCCCCTTGACCTCAGCTGTCACTTCTGCTGGTCTCAGTGGCTCAGCGGGTAGTGTGACACTAATCCTCACTGTGGGGTGAGGGGGTGTCTGGCACCCTGATCGCCACACCCTTTTGGTGTCAGAGTTGCTGCACTTGTCCATTGGCAGCCACAGTTGGGTGACAGAGGGCCATGACGCACCTAAGTGGATCACCTGAATGCCACATGTGCTCCGTCTTGCCCCCATTGTGTAGCAGCATGGCTTGCACAATGCTGCTCTGTTCTCCAGCTGGTCAGGGCCAGTTGCCCTGCCAAGATAGTAACTCCTCTTCTGGTCTGTGGGTCCCTGGACACAGGGATGCAGAGTGCCCAGGTGGCAGCCATACTTGTAGTTCAATGGGCTCCTACTTCTGTCTCCTGGCAGGAGTGTCCCTCTTTGAAGACTAGGACTTCAGACTTACAGAGGCCAGAGTTGAAGAGACAGGAAACAGTAAGTCCCCCTGCAGGTCACTGGGATGACAGCAAGTGGGACCACTCCTGCTTTTACCCCTTGATTGCAGACCCGTGTGTTTTTTTGCTCTAGCAAAGATACCGTGCTTGGAGCTGCAATCAGGGCTTCTGCTTGAACTTGCAGTAATTGACATTCGTTTTCTAGGATCTGTCCAGTGTCTGCAGGGGCTACCACTCCTGTCACCTTATCCTTAAGGGTGACACCAGTCCCCACTCACTCCCTGATCTGCGATTTTTTTTTTATGTACTTGGGGACAGTTTTAAGGATGTCCCCTTGGCCTTCCCCACTATGATAACTCTTAGCCCCACAGGCCAAGGACCTGATATGGGAATTTCTCAAATTTCTAAGTATGGCAACCCCAATTACACATTCAGGGACCAGAGAAATGACCACTGGCTTGGTTCCTGGACCCAGTGGACTCACTGTAAGCAGGGCTCTGGCCAGGTTTCCATTTACCTGGCCCCTTTGTGCCCTCTTTCTGATGGGGTGAGGGCAAGATGATGCTTTGAGTCTCTGGGTATTGGTTCAACTCAGACCCTGTTCTAAGAGTCCTAAAAAAAGGTCTGGGCATCACCTTTTCCCCATTATCCAGTCCCTCGAGTAAATGACCATAGGTCCCTTTGGAAGGACTGGGGGAATCATTACTGTATATATTTGCTAAGGTATTACAGGTCCTTCCTCTTGGGGATCCTGCCACATCTTCAGTCAGTAGGTTCTGGGTCCGAAAACTGGCTCAGGTTGAGGAAATGGGCAATGGATCATGCCGTTTTTTTTTTTTAGTGATCACCTTCTGCCTTCTGTTTATTCATTGTTGCTTTCTTTTGAAAACATTTATAAGCTGTACTCTTGTTGGCTGCTCTTCTATTTCCCCCCTAGTGATTCCACCTTCAAACCTCTCTGTGGGTCAAGCCCCCTTGGCAGCCACTCTGACATTGCCAGTTGTCCTGGGGATCCAAAGATGAGCAAGACCGATATAGTCTGTGCCCTCAGGAGGCTTGCATTCTAGCGAGGCAGACAGGAACAAAAACCCAGTGAACCGGTAAGCAAACAGCAGCATTACAAGTCATGAGAAGGGTTCTAAAGGAAATAAGCGGGGAGCCAATATGGATGATAATAGGTGTGGGACCTCAGGGAGATCACCAGAGAGGTGGCCTTTAAGGTGAAACGGAAGCATGACAAGGAGCCATCCATGAGAAGTGGCGAACTGGATGTTAGGTAACATGAAGGAATTTGTTGGTTATGATAGTGGTATTGTAGTTGTGTTTTAAAAAAAAAGCCTTGTCTTTTAGAGATGCATATTGAAGATTTTACAGTGAAATGATGTATCAAGGATCTGCTTTACCGAATTCCAGCCCCTCACCTCTCCCCAAAATGGGTGGGATAGATGAAATAACACGGCTGTATATGGGGAACTGTTGAAGCCGGAGGATGGGGGTTTATTATATTACCCTTATTCTTTTGTGCATGTTGGAAATTTTCCAAAATAAATATATATATTAAAAAAAACTCACAGAAAAGCCAATGGCAAAAAATCATTCCGGGAATGAGTACAGCATATTCAAAGGAGCTGCTGGGCTGTATGACCTGAGAGCAGACCTGTCTTGGTGGAGTCTGGTGCGCATTGTAGAGAGTGGCAAGAAGTGCGGCTGGGGAGAGACGCAGGGCCAGCTGGTGTGAAAGGTGTTCAGAGTGTACTTCACGTGCAATGAGACAATATTGAAGGATTTTAAGTCTGGCACTGGTTTGGTCTGATTTGTGTCTTATTAGCTCACCCTGCTTGTTCTCTGGGGAATGGTTTGGAGGAACCAGAAGTCAAAGACTAATTAGGAGGCAGTTGCAGTAGTCCAGGTAAGAGATTTGCCGCTGGCCCGGCCTCATTAGTGGCCCTGGTTTGGGGGAGAAGCAGACAGACTCAAGACATTTTGGAGTTGGAATTGACTGGATTTGCTGGTTGATTGGATATGCTGGTGAAGGGCAGGGAGGAATCAAGAACCGCTTGAACATCTGGGGAGATAGTGACTTAACTGAGACGGCAAAGATGGGGATGGGGTGGGGGTGGTGAAACAGGAGTTGGAAATCAAGAGTTTGGTTTTGGACATATTAAGCAAATTTGGATTTTGTAAGATATTCAAATTGAGATGTTCATTGAGCCCCTGGCTGTGGGTCTTAAACTCAGAAGAGAACTCTGGATTAGAGGTATGCATGTAGAGTCATCAACATTAAGACTGTATTGAAAACCAAGGGAAGTGAATTAAATTACCCTGGGAAAGGGGGCAAAAGGAGAGGGGAAGAGGGCGTATAGCCAAGCCCTAAGAAAACCCAACATTTAAAAATTTATAAACTGGAAATTCTGGCAAAAGGGACTAGGAAAGAATGACCAGTTGGGGCTGGTGGAATGAAAGGAATGAGGTGCAGTATTGTACCTCATGAATGTAAAACCTGGAGCAGGTAATTTTAAAAACATAGGCGATAATAATAACCAGAGAAGAAATACAGCCAATGAAAATTTCCTTTTATTAAACTTTGTTTATATAACCAGTAAGTTAAAAAAAAGATTGCAGTATAAAAAGTAATAGATTAATACTCTTTATTTAAATTATGTTAAAGTATTTTTGAAAAACAAAAGGGAAAAAACCCCCCATGTTTCCAAAAGAATGAGCTCCACAACATTTAGAGAATGAGTTGTTTACAGAATGGCAGAATTGAAGTAACTGAAGTTCTCGTTCTTTGTCTTTACAATAAATGCACTATTGTTGTTTATTTCAAATCTCTACTATGCAGGAATCAGAGGGGCTGGAGAGCGGTACCTTGCCCACGTGAGCTGGGGCAGTTTGGGACCATTACAAATGTGCTTTCCAGAGCAAATGCATGTAACTGCGTCTGTGTGTGTCAGGGACCAGCTAGATAACTGGGAGATCTCTGAGTTAACTTCCTTGTTAATTAAAGGATAAGAAATAAAAATGTGCTAGATTGGAGCTTCTTATATATATTATTAAAGGTCAACTGTAACAACTGTAATTGTTAGATTAGTTCCTAGATTTACTCTGCAGGATCCGAAAAGACCAGGAAATTGGTGGTATCAGTTTCATCTGAAAGTGGTGGTGGAGATGGGGGTTAAAGTAAGGAGAATTATTGGAAAATTTGTAGAGGCTGAGAACTTTCCTCCCACTTTGCAAAAGATGGAGACTTGGGGGAAGTCAGACAGAGGCTCTCTGGGTTGAGGCAAGGATACTGTGCTAACAACCAGGGATGCAGTGGACAGGTGCCTCCCAGATGCCAAGGCCTGCCAGTCCTCCTCCCCAGCTGGTTCCCAGAAGGCTGGCAGGTCCATCTTCACATTCCAGCAGGAGACTGGAGAAGTCTTCTCTGCAGAATCTGACATGCCCAAGTAGAAGGACAGAAAGACATTGACATCCAGGCTTATTCACAAAAGAGCCCAAGTAGGTCATCTCACACTCAAGGTGACAGTGGATAAGCTACAACCCCAAACTCAGAGCTTCCATCGACATTTTAGTCTTATCATGAGAAGGTAGCCAAGGATTTTCAGACTTCTGAGGAAAGTCTTAAAATGAAAGGTAGATACAAAAATGAATAGGGGAAAAAAGCAATGTAGAGGAAACTGAGGCTGTGTAGAATCAAAAACAACAATTGTACAACAAAAAGATGTGAAGATCTGCAGAGAGAAAAGGGGTGATATTGTAACCATGAAACAAGAATAGGATGCTGTTAGAAGGAGTGTTCAGAGAACAAAATGGAGCTCTTGGAAATTAAAAATATGGTAGAGATGAAAAACAATAGTAAAAAGTTGGAAAATAACTTTTCCTAGGCAATGAAATAGCCTAGGAATTGAGAGAGAGAGAGGAAATAGTAGAGAAAGAGATTTTTAAAAATTAGAGGACTAGTGAAGATCTAGTATCTCTTTTCTGGGCCCAGAAAGAAAGGTCGACAGAGGGGAGGAAATTATCACTGAAATAATTTAAGAACTTTGCTCAAAACTGAAGAAAACGAGTTTCCTGTGTAAAAGGGACTACCTGATTGAAAGAGTTCAGCACAATGGGGGAAGATAGAGCCACTCCAAGGCACAGCACTGAGAAATTTCAGAATGCTGAGAACAAAGAGAAGGTCTTATGAACTTGCAGAGAAAGAGAAACAAAACAAACAAAAAACGGACCACACACAAGGAAAGAGTTAAGAAACAGAATTACTTCAGACTTCTCAAATAGCACCAATGAAAACTAGAAGACAATAGAGCAATGCCAAAAAAATTCTGAACGTTTCCAACCTAGAATTCTAAACCCAGTCAATCAATGAATTAAGTTTTAATTTTTAAAATCCCGAAAAGGACTTTGGCCCAGAGGTGGGGCATTCAAGAAAATGGCAGTTCCCATTCAGCCCACATGTTGTGGCAGTGCTGAGGAAGCAGTTTCTCAAAAGATGATTCAGCTTCTAGAAGGGAGATGTGTATCTCGGCAAACCTGAGAAGGGAGAAGGTCTGGGACAGCTCCTTTGGGGAATATACTAGGACAGGGCTGAATAACAGAAATTTGGGAGCCACGAATGTCCATTAAAATGTTCTAGTAGTCACATTTAAAAAAGTAAAAAAGAAAAAGGTAAAATTAATTTTAATGATTTAATATAAAAATGCTATTTCTACATGTAATCAGTATAAATTATACTAATGAGATATTTTGCTTTTTTTCCTTCTAAGTGCTCAAAATCCATCTGGTGTGTATTTTATATCCAGCACATCTCAATTCGGATGAGCCACATTTCAAGCGCTCACGAGCCACATGTAGTTAGTGGCTACCATATTGGACAGTGCAGTGCTAGACAGTCAAAAATGATGAGTAAAAGGCAGCAGTGAGATTCAGATTGAAACTAGAGAGTAAGACTTTGTAGCAGGTCTTTTTCTTTCTGGAGCACTGGCCTTTACTCCATGAAAAAGTTGTAAGGAATTCTTTAGAGAGAGTTGTTAATTAATTGGTGGTCAACGTAGAAGGTCAAGGGAATGAGTACATTTTGGGTGATGAGAACACCTTTAGCCTGGGAATGTCTAAAGAACTGCGTTAAATTGAAACAATTAGTTTTCTTAGTAAGGACGAAGGGAAGGTTTAAAAAGTGTAGGAAAGCGATGAAATGATAAGAAAAAAGGGTTTCGGTTAGGTTGGGAGTAGGAGGTGGTCACCCAATTTCATATCTCCTAGATAGTGAGGCTGTGCTGGACTTTGAGCACAGGGAGTGGAGATGAAGTCGGTGTTAGAAAAAGCTAAGAGGGAAGGAGATAGAGGGGTCTGTCTGTTTCCTCCTGGACACTGGAGTCAGAAGACGATGTTACACTTTTGTTAAGGAGGTATTGTGTGTGCCAGAGGGAACAGTGGGTCCTGTGAAGTGAGAGGTGTGGGAACTGCCAGGGCCAGCCCCCCAGGCCTCCTCTAAAGGAGTCCGTGATCGGGACCCATTCTTTCTCCCACCCTCTTTAGCCTTATTTTCTGATGACACGTACACACGCACGCACACACACATGCTATTTGTAAAACCCATACAATACAGAAAGAAAATAGAAGTCCTCAGTAAATCTTTCCCTTCCTTTCCCTTAAAAAAGTACCCTTATCTGTTTGTCATATGTTCCTTCCAGAAATTTTCCTATGTGTATATAAGCCTGTTTTAAAAAGAAAATGTGCATTATATTCTTTATATTGTTCTATGACTGGATCTTTTTATTTAGTATTGTGGGCATCTTTCAATACTGCTAGATATTTACAGCTATCTTTTTATAGGCTACAGAATACTTCACTGTTACTGCCACAAAGTTATTTAAACAGTAAGCTAATAGTCTGTTTGTAGAAAGTTTCCACGTTCAGTGCTTCAATAATAATTTTTGTGCATATAACTGAGTACTTGTGAAAACTTCCTGTAGAAAATTCCTGAGAATGGAATGGCTGGGTCAAAGGGGAGGCACGTGTAAGTTCTGGATGAATCTTACCAAACTGTATTCCAGACAGGTTGTTACACTTCACAGACGCACCCAAGGAGGGAGACCAGTTGGGTGTCCACACCCTGGGCCACACCTGGTATCGTCAACTGTTTAATACTTTTCTGCTCTGATAAGAAAGTTACGATACAGCACAGAGTTTTCAGTTTCCTTTTTCTGATTTTAAGTGGAATATTTTCAGATGCCTGTTTGCCATTTGTTTTTCTTCTGTAAATTGTTTATGTACATCCTTTGCCAATTTTTTCTGTTTGGGATTTTATCTTTTTTGTATTGAGTCGAACTAGCACTTTGTATTTTATGGTCAGCAATATTTTGCAAATATATCTTTTACCAGTTTATCTCTTGACTTTCAACTTTGTTTTTTTTCCCTAAAATTTTAGAAGTAAAATCTTTCCTTCTTTGTTTGGCCTTCATCTTATTCTAAGATGGGCTCTTGACCCTAAGATTATACAAATAGTTTACTGTATTTACTTATAGCATTTTTATGATTGTCTTTTAATATTTAAATTTTAACCCATATGACTTTTAAAATTTTTTTTAAATTTTTAGAATGTGGTATGAAAAACTATAGTACCTTGAAAATACAGAATTTAAGTACTAGGTATAACTTCAGTTTCTCTGTCTTTTTTCACCACAGGGAAGCACTTGGAGAATATTTAGATGGGAAAAAGGAGAGTGAGGAAGACCAAAGCAAGAGCTACAAGCAGAAAGAAGAAAGCAGGCTGGTATGAACTGGGTGGCCAACGGGTCAGTTTGGTCCTGTGAGACTGGAGAGCTGAGTGTGACACTGTACCTTGCATATTTAGACAGAAGGGAACCTGGCAGCGATCGTGGATCCCAGTGTCCTATCTCTAGGCAGAACCGGGTCTCTAGGCCTGGGCTTTGACATTAGGGTTTTTTATGAGGCCTCCACCCTGCTCCTACACTTCTTTTTCCATTCTTTTATTTCTCCATTTGTTTTAATTAACTTATTTTTTTCTTGCTTCTACACTTTCAAAGGTTTTTCATTCTTCATAGGATGAGGTCCTACTATTTTGGCCTGGCATTCAAGGCCTTTTGTAGCCTTTCCACCCTAACTTTCCAGTCTTATGGCCCGCGGTCACTGAGTTTGGGCCTTGGCTGATCCACTCCCTCACCTCCCCTGGGGCTTTGCTCACTCAGCCCTGCCTTTGGTCATGCCCTTCTCATCTTGAATGCCAGCCTCCTCTCCTCCTCTGCTTCCCTCCCCTCCTCTCCTTTTTGCTTTCTGCTCCTCTCATCAGGCTGCTTTCTCATCCTTGGGGACCAACTCAAGCCCCACTCCTTGAAACTGTCCTCAGCCCACCTGGAACTCCTTCAATCCACATATCGAACGCTTCTTGCCCGGACCATTCATTTCATTTCGGATGGTGCTCTGCCTTGTACGACGTGGTGCGTGCAGCTTCCCTCTCCCCAGTGAAACTGAGCTCTGTGCGAGAGAGAACCTTTTCCTCTGTCATCTCCGTGTCTTTTTGTCAGGGAGTAATACCTGGTTTGTATTTAATAAACATTAACAGGAAAATCATTGACTGCTTTCCTGTGGCAATGACAGGGCTCGTGGAATATGTAATAAATGATCTGGAATGACAGTTGCAGGAGGGATAACTAACAGTTCAAAACAGCAAGCCAGATTGGCAAAACGCCGCATTTAATTAATTGCTGATTGAAATGCGTAGAGAGTGCTATTGTGGGAGCTGAGATACGAGTAAGAGCTCCCCAGACCATCCCTCCAGGGAAAGGTATATGGAGAAAGGGGGTTTGTGCTGGGTTTTGGACTGATGTGGGTTCTTGTTCCAGCTCCATCATTCAGTGTAGGTTTAAGGCTTCAAGTCACCTCTCTGAACTCTGGTTTCTTCCTCAAAAAGGTCATTGATCTCTGAACATTTCTGAATGGATAAGAGGGATATTAGAGTCTGACCACATTTCTCTTGCCTTTTTAAACTAGATAGGATACCCAGTCCATTGAATAATGGGTGTATTCCCTGGAGTAGACTTGCTCACCCTGAGCCCAAGTCCCTCCTTCAGGTCACTCTTTGAGTATCACAGATCCAGAATTCTCCATCCTAATGGTTCCAAGCCACTTACAAGGCCTGCAAAGGCCTCTTTCCAAGGTCTGTCCTGAGGGCAGACCATGCCACTTTTGTGCAACCCCTAGGCTTGGTGGATGGCCTAGAGGTAGCTGTTGGAAGGGATGGAGATGGAGCGTGGAAGTGCAGCCTGGGAAATGCGTATGCCCAGGAAGCCCTTCCTGGTACAGGACAGAGCAGTGGTGGAAAGAGGGTTGGGGGCCAGCGACTGGCTCTCCCCCAGCTACCACGCTCTGGGTGAAATTCCAAGGTATAGTCTGAATTTAAACCAGGCCTTCTAGATTGTTATGAAGGTGTTGAGGTAGGAGAATAAGCCACATTTTATTTAACAGTATTATATTGAATTATATATTTTTAAATATTTGGACATAGGGTCTGTGGCCCTCCAGTTGATCTCTACCCCTGAGTCTTATAAATTTAGGGGTGTATCTGTTGCTTTTATAAAATTTTACTTTAATCTTAAATACTTGATTCAGATAGTTCATTTTTTCCCCAGAGATTGATTTATTTATTTTTATTTCTCTCCCCTTCCCCCCTAGTTGTCTGCTCTCTGTGTCCATTCGCTGTGTGTTCTTCTGTGACCACTTCTATTCTTATCAGCACACCAGGAATCTGTGTTTCTTCTTGTGGTGTCATCTTGTTGTGTCAGCTCTCCGTGTGTGCGATGCCATTCTTGGGCAGGCTGCACTTTCTTTCTTGCTGGGCGGCTCTTCTTCCGGGGCGCACTCCTTGCATGTGGGGCTCCCTTATGCAGGGACACCCCTGCGTGACACGGCACTCCTTGCGCGCATCAGTGCTGTGCGTGGGCCAGCTCCACATGGGTCAAGGAGGCCCGGGGTTTGAACCGTGGACCTCCCATGTGGTAGGCAGACCCTCTATCCATTGGGCCAAGTCTGCTTCCTCAGATAGTTCTAATATTCACATTGTCTATGTAGAAAATAGAAAATTGCTAAAAACTGCAGGAAAGCCATTACGTCTTTTTTTTTTTTTTTTAAGATTTATTTATTTATTTATTTCTCTCCCCTTCCCACCACCCCCCGTCCCGGTTGTCTGTTCTCTGTGTCCATTTGCTTCCCGTTCCTCTGTCTGCATCAGTTGTTGTTAGCGGCACAGGAATCTGTGTTTCTTTTTGTTGTATCATCTTGTTGTGTCAGCTCTCCGTGTGTGCGGCGCCACTCCTGGGCAGGCTGCATTTCCTTTCATGCTCTCTTTATGGGCGGCTCTCCTTATGGGGCACACTCCTTGCATGGCAGGGCAATCCTTGCGCGCATCAGCACTGCGCATGGGCCAGCCCCACACGGGTCAAGGAGGCCCGGGGTTTGAACCGCAGACCTCCCATGTGGTAGACGGACGCCTTAACACTGGGCCAAGTCTGCTTCCCCATTACTTCTTTTTTTTTTTAAAGATTTATTTATTTATTTATTTCTCTCCTTACCACCCACCCCCCTGCCCTGGTTATCTGTTTTCTGTGTCTATTTGCTGAGTCGTCTTTGTCTGCTTCTGTTGTTGTCAGTGGCACAGGAATCTGTGTTTCTTTTTGTTGCATCATCTTGTTGTCTCAGCTCTCCATGTGGGCGGCACCATTCTTAGGCAGGCTGTACTTTCTTTAGCACTGGGCGGCTCTCCTTATGGGGTGCACTCCTTGTGCGTGGGGCTCCCTTAAGTGGGGGATACCCCTGTGTGGCACAGCACTCCTTGCGCGTGGGCCAGCTCCACATGGGTCAAGGAGGCCTGGGATTTGAACTGCGGACCTCCCATGTGGTAGACGGACGCCCTAACCACTGGGCCAAGTCTGCTTCCCCCCATTACTTCTTTATGCATGTAGAACCATTATTTGTTACAAGTGATAAAGCTATAGGCATTTAAAAAAGTCTGGAGTGCCATAGATATGTGGGATAAGCCTCTGTTCTGTAATCATTAAAACTATGTTAAAAAATTTCCATGCAACAGTGAGCTGAAATAGGGCCTGCCATCATCTCAATGACTCGTTGGTACAGAGATGTTTATAGGTTTGTAGTATGTAAGTGATGTGAGCGTTGGAGAATTTACAAGTTTTAAAACAGAGACTTGGAAAAAGCCTAGTCAATACCTAAGGATACCTGAACTTTTTGTTAAGAAGATTTATCATCATCCTGAAGATATGGCATCACCAAAAGGCCAGGAGTGAAGATGTTAAGAGGGACTTAGAAGGGTGTGCCAATAGCAAAGTTCTTGAGCCCATCAAGCGAAAAGGCAGTGCAGCCAGCCCCATCTCTCTTCTGTATTAGAAGATCTCAAATTACATTAGCTTAAACAGATGTAGACATTTAATTGTCTCCCTCACTTAACAGTTTGGAGCATAAGTAGTTCAGAGATGCAAGGGAGACCTCAGCGTCTTCTGCCATTCTCTAGGTGACCTTTATCAGTTCATCATGATATGCTTAGGTATCATGTTCCCCCTGGGGAGAAGGGGATAAAAAAGGGCAGCAGAGAGTGCACCTTTTCTCTAAAGGCACAGCTCAGTGTGGCATGTGCCACTTCTGCTCATGTGCCATTGCTCAGACCTTACTCTAGCTGCAAGGGAAGTTGGGAAATACATCTATTTTGGGAGACCACCTGCTCAGCTGAAATTTGGGGGTCTGTTACTAAAAGAAGAGGGGGAATATTCGTATTGGAAGACAACTGTCATTACCTGCTTCACTTCCCTACTGAGATTTTTAGAAAGAACCTGGCAGTGCCAGTCACTTTCGGATGTCTTTGGTAGAACTTTGAGATGTCCCATAGTCCCTGCCAGTCACTGCTTGACTGATCTTGACTCCAAATACAATAAGATCAAGTACATTTAAAATTGTAAAGTGCTATTCAATTGCAAGCTGTAATACCATACCACATCCCATCATAAATGTCTTGATACAAAAGGACTGATAGAAGGTACTCTTAAAAGTCTTAGGAATTAAAGATTCAATGCGGAACAGCAGAATATACCTATCTACATATAATAACATGACTTCGGGAAGCGGTTTGACCTAATGTAAGGGGGAAATGGAAAGGAGAAATAAGATTATAAGGCTGTGAGTCTCTAAAAAAGAGTCTGGAGGTTGTCAGAAGGAATACCCCTATGTACAACTGAACAGAGTCTAAGAGACAGATAAGGTAGATACAACCCCAGGTATTGGTTCTTTTGAGGGATAAAGAGACCCACGGGTTCTATGGTCATGGCAGAAGGGGTTCACTGCCATGACAGATGGCCCTTCTTTGGAGCTGGTGTTTCTGCGTGATGGAAATGGACTCAGAGGGGATCTCTTTTCACAAGACTTGCATGCTACTTTATTGGAATTGTAGTTGGTGCTGGGTTTAAGATATATGTAGGGGATTTGAATCTCTGGACTGATAATATGACACCCAGGCCCAGAGCCTCTACAGACTTCAGCTCCTACACTTTGACTTATTGGACTTACTCCACTCAGCTAACATGGAGTTGAAGAAGGTCAACCACCACAACATGGAGCCTAGAGTGTCTACAACTAGAAGCGGGAAGAGTGCATCCAGTACCCATGTGGAATCTAAGCCCTCACTTGACATAGGTGTGCAATGGACACAACCAATCCAATGTCCACAGAGAAAATGTGGAATGGGTGTGGGAACGGTAGCCATGGGGGCTGCTGGGTGTGGGGAACGGGAGGAAGAGATGAGATGTGGAGGCGTTTTCGGGACGTGGAGTTGTCCTGGATAGTGCTTCACGGACAATTACGGGACACTGTAGATTCCCCCAGGGCCCACTGGATGGAACGTGAGAGAGTCTGGGCTATGATGTGAACCATTGACTATGGGGTGCAGTGATGCTCAGAGATGAACTTACCAGGTGCAATGGATGTATCACGATGATGGGAGAGAGTGTTGCTGTGGGGGGAGTGGGGGGCGGGGGCGGTGGGGTTGAATGGGACCTCATATATATTTTTTAATGTAATTAAAAAAAAAAAAGTCTTAGGGTAGCTGTTCATTCCTGCTTAGTTGGATAGAAGAGCTACAGACAGTTATGCAAAATGTTTCTAACTTGATAAACTCTAACTTAATAAATTCTTGTCTCTTTGTTTTCAGAAATTGGCTAAACTTCTGCTCTGTGGCACCGAGCTGGTAACAAATATCCGGGTAGCTACAGATATCAGAGAGATCCACAGGAGAGTGGAAGAAGAGGAGATAAAGCGTCAGAGGTTAGGGACCCTTGCTCTACAGCCTTGTGGGTGTGATGAAGTTTTGCTCTTCTCTGGCTCCCTAAATCACACATAGTTTAATTAAAAGAGCAATCTGCTTGACCACTGTAATGCACCTCAACGTTGCATTAACCTACACAGTACAATTTTAACAATACTTTAAGTTGTTCAGCTTAAGTAGTCCCCCCAAGTAGTCCTCCCACTAGCAACTTTACCTGTTTTACAAGTAAATAATGGGTGACTTTATTTTTGAAACTTCCACTGCCTTTCCTGAGCTGTGCCAGGAAGTGAGTTGACTGATCCCCAGTGGCAGGATCAGTTTGTGAAAGACCCTGAAGGTCATGCTTCACCAGTAGTCATGAGGTAAACAGGAAGATTTTGAGCAACAGAGTTACAAGCTCATGATGGCTTTTTCCCATTTTGAGAAGGAAAAATATTAATCAAATTTTGGTGTGTACCATGTGCCCTAGCTTAGATGGTCGATTGGGAAATGGAAAGGGAGGGAGGGACGGGATGACAAGATGTTTCAGTTGTGGCTGCTGACCTTACAGGCATCTGTGGTCTTGCTTGGAGACAATCTCCTAGAATTATGGTCTGTTAGTGTTTGGAGCCAATCTCTGGAGTATGCCCTAAGCAGGTGGGGCCTTGCATCTCAGCCCTCTTGCCTTTCTTCAGGCCAGTCCCGTCCTCAGCATATGCTCCGCCACAGAGCTTCTCTGGAAAGGTCATCCCTACTTTCCACTGCTGTGATGACTTTTCCCTGTTGGTACATTCCAGTGGTCATTTATTGATCATTTGGAAGAGGCATGGCTAGACACTTGAGGTCATGTTGAAAATAAAAAACTTAACTAATATAAGTAGCATATGCTAAGTGATTGCCACGCTGAGCACCTTTGCCACACATTATCTCTTTTTTTTTTTTAAGATTTATTTTTTATTCCCCCCCCACACCCGGCCCAGTTGTCTGCTCTCTCTGTCCATTTGCTGTGTGTTCTTCTGTGACCGGGGTTAAACAACTTGTCCAAGGTTGAGAGTCAAGTAGCAAGGCTAGGATTTGAACACAAGCTGTGTGACTGCAGTGACCAAGTGTTTAATCTCATGTGTCATCAGCTTCACCTCTTGATCTCTATATAGATGTAGATGTGTGTGTGTGTGTGTGTATATATATATATACACAAGACCTTAAGGTTGATTTATTTTTATTATGTGTCACTGGGATTATTTGGTCTCAGTTACTTTAGCCAAGTATTAAATTGAAAGATGATTTCTTGGCGCCTGGTTTGGTTTTGGTGTGTGTCTGAAGGCAGGTCAAAGGTACCCGGGCCTGTCTGTAGTTTAGACTCCAGATAACCTACCTGCACTGGAAGGCCCAGTTGGCATGTTTGCATTTGCAGACTTGAGAAGCTGGAGAATGAAGTCAAGACCAGCCAGGACAAGTTTGATGAAATCACTGCCAAGTGGGAGAAGGGCAAGCAGAAGAGAATTCCCCAGGAGCTGTGGGAAATACTCAACAACCAGCAAGTGTACTGTGCTGGGCTGATAGAAGATAAAAACAAACTTATTAGCGAGCTACAGCAGGCAAGAGTCTGGGACCACTCAATCCCAGCCCCGTGGGCTTGGCTGGGGGATGGAACTGGGTTATTGGTTTGCTGCTTCTGAATGGAAAAAAGGGAAGGCCTTCCCCCTTTACTCAGGATGCTGAGTAACCCAAGCAGTAAACGTTTTTTTAATTTTTCCTATCTGGGATCATTGTCTTTTTGGTGTGTTGCTTTGCTGCACGGGGACCTGTGCCTCTCCATGCCACGCAGGTCTGGGACGCCTTTTTTCTTTTTTTACCAGGGAGGTCCCAGGAATTGAATCCTGATCTTCCATATGGAAAACGGGAGCTCAGTTGCTTGAGCCACAGCTGCTTCCGTCAAGCAGTAAACTTTTTTTTTTTTTTAAAGATTTATTTATTTATTTAATTCCCCCCCCCTCCCCTGGTTGTTTGTTCTTGGCGTCTTGTTTCTTTGTCCGCTTCTGTTGTCGTCAGCGGCACGGGAAGTGTGGGCGGCGCCATTCCTGGGCAGGCTGCTCTTTCTTTTCACGCTGGGCAGCTCTCCTTACGGGGCGCACTCCTTGCGCGTGGGGCTCCCCTAAGTGGGGGACACCCCTGCGTGGCACGGCACTCCTTGCGCGCATCAGCACTGCGCATGGCCAGCTCCACACGGGTCAAGGAGGCCCGGGGTTTGAACCGAGGACCTCCCATATGGTAGACGGACGCCCTAACCACTGGGCCAAAGTCCGTTTCCCAGCAGTAAAATTTTAACCCTAAGAAAAAGCTTTGCAATAATTTTTAGAATTACTGGCTCTCTCGTAGAAAGATGTACTGTCATAGCCAATGCAGTTTCAGACTTTTTGTTTTTATTTATTTATTTATTTATTTTTAAAGATTTATTTTTTTATTTATTTAATTCCCCTCCCCTCCCCCGGTTGTCTGTTTTCTGTGTCTTTTTGCTGCGTCTTGTTTCTTTGTCGGTTTCTTTGTCCGCTTCTGTTGTCGTCAGCGGCACGGGAAGTGTGGGCGGTGCCATTCCTCCGCAGGCTGCTCCCTCCTTCGTGCTGGGCGGCTCTCCTTATGGGTGCACTCCTTGCGCGTGGGGCTCCCCTACGCGGGGGACACCCCTGTGTAGCACGGCACTCCTTGCGCGCATCAGCACTGCGCACGGGCCAGCTCCACACGGGTCAAGGAGGCCCGGGGCTTGAACCGCGGACCTCCCATGTGGTAGACGGACGCCCTAACCACTGGGCCAAAGTCCGTTTCCCAGCAGTAAACTTTTAACCCTAAGAAAAAGCTTTGCAATAATTTTTAGAATTACTGGCTCTCTCGTAGAAAGATGTACTGTCATAGCCAATGCAGTTTCAGACTTTTTGTTTTTAGTTAAGGAATGGAAGTGAGTCTGCAGTAGTTACCAAGTTCCCGTGTGGGAACCTGTGCATTGATTGTGCAGCTGGGATGCCCTAGGCTTCCTGGGCTCTTGCAGGGAGATTTCCAGCAAGTGACTATGGAGGAGTTTGATCCTTTGTGGCTGATTCAAAGCTCTGCCCAGAACCGCGTCCACACTGCTCAGTGTTATCGAGTGAAGCTGCTTTTGTGTTACATAGTTTTAATTCCTAGCATTTGCACTTTCTGGTTAGTGGGGTCCAAGTGGAGTGTGCTTGACACCTGCCTTTGTTAAGGTTCATGACCAACTTTTGACCTGTTCTTCCCTAGGAGTTAAAAACAAAGGATGACCAGTATGTGAAGGATTTGAAGAAACAGGCAGATGACATCTGCCTGCTTCTGGATAGGATGGAGGAACAAGTAAAGAACGTAATGAAAACCTTTCACCAGGAGCTGCAACACATCGAGGTACTGGGTGTGAGAAGCCCAGCTTCCTGACCTCGGGAGGTCCTCTGGAGAAGGGCTGGGTCTGTCCCAGGGACCCAGCAAGGGTCCAAATGTCTTGGCCCTCTGATTTCTGTCTCTGCTCTAAGGTTTCATTCATTTATCCACATATTCATTCACTCATTCAACAAATCTTGGAGTATCTACTATATGCCTGGCACTGTCCCAGGGGCTGGGACCACAGCCATGAACAAAGCAGAGCTCCTGATCCGTGGAGGCTGTATTCTAGTAGGTTGCAGCCAGGAATGAACAAGTCACTGAGTCTATGATGTGGCGGGTAGTAATAAGTGCTCTGGAAGGAAAATAAGACAAGTAAGGGGATGAGGAGTGCAAGAGAGGGGTCAGTACTTCCTAACCATATGTGAGCCATTCATGTAATTTACTTATGCTAGTCGCGGCTGGGAGAGGAGGGATGGGAAAGGGAGTGCTAAATAGGATCTAGGAATCTGTACTTTGAAGCTGAATGAAATGTTAAAGTTCGAGGTAGAGACTTGGGCCTTTCCAAGATGGAAGAGAGCCAGGAGGGTGGGGGCCTCTCTGGATTGTCCCAGATTCATTTCTGCATTCTCAGGCTGATCTCTTGTGACCTGCAAGCTGCCTCTGCTCCTAGGGAGCTCCACCATGACAGTGCACCTACCCTGGTCATGGCTGAATTACAGGCCAGGGCTTGCCTTGTGACTGCCAACATTGGCCTTCCCCCAGCACATTGCCACACAACACAAAGCCACAGCACTGTTGGCACATTTCTTCTCTAAGTTTATGTGAAGAATAGACTTTTTTGTACCTCATTTCCAGTGAACTCCTTCCATAGCCATTTGGTCACATGAAATTTGGCAAATCTGCCTTTAGATTTGACTTGGTCTGTGTGGTTGGTAACACAGCACTTGTGCTATTACCTGTGAGTCCTTTGATTGAGGTGAGACCTGCTGAATCCAAATGGACGCAAGATCCAAATTCCTTCTTGGTTGCAGAAAGCATTTGAGGTGGAACGACAAGAGCTACTGGCGAGTAATAAGAGGAAATGGGAGCGGGCCCTGCAGGCTCACAATGCTAAGGAGGTAAAGGGGTGTGGCAGATGGGGTGAGGGTGTGGGGGTCAGAGATGTAAAGAACAAAGAGGTGACTTGACCAAGCTCCAGTAGATATTGTGGAACTAGAAGCATCTGACTGCAGGATGACTCCATTTCTTAATGGAGCATTCCTCGGGGAGTGTCTGGAGTAAGGACCCCATTAAGCGACATAAGCCATGATCTGAGCATTCAAAGTCTTGGAGCCTAGAGCTTCTGAGAGCGCCCTGCAGGGTCACAAAACTTTCCAACCCTCCACTGTGTTGTGCTTGTCAGGCCACTGAAGGATTGGGTTGAGGTAGGACTGTATCTGCCTTTCTCCTTGTCTTCCTGTGCCTTCAGCTGGAGTATCTTATGAACCGCATTAAGAAAGTAGAGGATTATGAGAAGCAACTTAACAAGCAGAGGATATGGGATTGTGAAGAGTACTGCATGATCAAGATCAAGCTGGAGCAGGATGTGCAGGTGTGACTTGTTCCTCACTGAGGGTGTCTGGGTGGCAGAGCAGGGGAACACCTGTGAACATTTCATCCTTTGCAGCTGCCCATAATGTTCTAGAATTAGTCCATTCAACAAATATTAACCAGCTGCTTTCCTTTTAATGGTCATATCTGAAGACCCTCATATACAAGATCTACATGGAGGAATGTCTTCCTTAATAAATGAGTGGAGAGTTACCAAAATACTGATGGGGCCTGGAAACCATGGCACATGAGGAATAGTTGAAAGAACTATGTATTTTGACCTGGCAAAGGGCAAAGGCCCCTAGGGCAAGTTAGCTGTGTCAGAGGGCCAAATTGGGCCTACCACCACTAGCAATAGCTATCACCTAATGGATGTCTCCCATATCCCAAGCACTTAACATACAGAATTTCGAATCCTCCAATAACATGAAATGTAATAGCATTTTATAGACCAGGAAACTGAGGCACAGAGACAAGGCTACATGTCTAGTAATGGTAGACTCTGGATTTAAACTCAAGTCTGTCTGGCTCATAAACCTCCATCATACCCATCATTGCACCCAGTCCCCTGCCTGATGGTGGTAAATCCATTAAGCAGGTTTGGACTCACTGTCAGAAAGAACCTTCTGATGGTTAAAACTATCCAGTAGTGAAAAGGTTCATCCCCCAAAACAGAGAGTCCCTTCTCTCAAAAAGTGTTCAAAGGCTGAATGACTCTGTCCTAGGTGTTGAAGAGGAATTTCTGCAGTGGGAAGGAGGTTAGACTTTCTGGTTTACAAATTTTTTTTTTCTAAGCCTAGGATTCTGTGTTTCAACACCACTTAAAGGAATGCTTCTCTAACTACATTTCAATGTAATGCAAGTGCGTCTTAATGTTCAAGCAAGTTCTAGTCATTAGTCATTTAGGTTACTGAGAATGTATTAGATTAAAGCTTTCCCACATAGTCTTTGGTAGAATTTCGATTCTTACTACTCCTGTAGCTTTAAATATCTAGGTTAAATAAAAAAACCCATTAGACTACCAGTATTTTTGCCAGTCTTAATAATTTTCCCAGGCCTTTCTCATTTTAATGCCATGGAAATGAGAGTTGCTGACAAAGAACAGTAGAAATCTGTAAAAGAGCAGCCATACTTATGTGGGCTATATACGTTATGATTTTAATGAAAATGAGTCTTGTTAAACTTCCTGATTTTTTCTTCTGGATTTATCTTGGTTCTATGATAATCTATGTGATAGAGCTACATACTGTTGACTTCAAATGGTGAGATCTATGGGCCATCATGTTCCTAATCCAGTGTCTAAACACTTGAACAAAGTGAAAAAAATGCTAGGACATTATGGGGTGAGGAGGTAGAGGTAAGAGCAGAGAGGGGCAGAGAGGAGGAAGCCTGGGAGAGCTGGCTCTCCTGGCTTACCCTGCCCAGATGGAGTGATGGTGGAGCATGTGTATGTGGGTGGCAGGCAGATGGAGACATTCAGAGTGGGAAAGAGTGTTCAAATCCTCTGCATAACAGCTCTTTTCTGTGTTAGAATGGAAATCAGGCATATACTGGGCCACATTATCCCTTTTAACTGGAAAAATAAAATAAAATCAGGTCAGCCCATATTGTAATTTGTGGAATAGTTTAGTGGGATTGACCTTTATCATAGTACCTCATCATTCATTAGACTTTAGGAAGTCAAATAGCATTGATTTTTGCCGTGAAGACAGGACATGGAGCTAAATAGAAAATTTCCTCCTCCTAATTGTGTTTGTTTCCTGGCTGATAAAACACCATACAGTGGGCTGATTTAACATCAGGAATTTGTTGGCTCTTGGTTTCAGAGGCTGGAAGGCTCGCTTCCTCTCAGGGTTGGTACCTTCTGGCTGCCCGGCAATCTTTGGGGTTCTTTGGCTTTTCTGTCATATGGCCACGTACATGGCAGCGTCTTCTTTCTTTTCCAGCTTCTGTTGACTTCCAGCTTCTTTCTGGTCCACGTAGCTTCTCCTTCCATGTCCAATTTCCTTAGCTTGTAAAGACTCAGCCATATTGGATGAAAGTCCACCCTCGTTCAGTTTGGGCATCCCTTAACTAAGATCATCTTCCAAGGTCCCATTTACAAACGGGTTCACACCCACAGGACCAGGGCTTGGGACCTGAACATGCCTTTTATGGGGGCGTGGTTAACTCCCAACACCAACTAATTCATAGTACTGTGTCTGTTCTCAAATATGGAACTAAACTTCTTGCAAATCACGAACAATACAAAGAATCCAATGCACATAGATTTAGGTTGATGGGTAAAATACAAGAAGTAAGTGGAGAATTTCTACTTGTCAAGTTCTCACTGTCCATAAGGTTCACATTATTAGTAACTGGTACAAAGGGAAACCTATAAAAAGGTTTTTCACCTTTTTACTGCTCACTGCCCCCAAATAAAAATGTAGAATAATTTTGTTTTTAATGAAGGAAGCAAATGTGCTTATTTTTAGGCCTTATGTACTCGTTTAAAGATTTAAAATAGTTTAGTTCAAATTTAGGGGCCATTACTTTTAATATTAGAATATTAATAGTTGTGATTAATATTAATCACAAATGTTGAATACAAAGTATTTAACAGCTCTTGTGAAATTGCCACATGCAAAGCACAAAGATAAACAAGACATAGTCCCTTCCTCTATGGTCTATAGAGGAAGTATGACATCTACATAAATAGTATAAGGGAGGGAGTGGCAGGGAAAAAGGAGTTCAGCAAGAGTGTGGGCTGGATATGAAATTGGTGGTCTTATGATTCCAAAATGGCATCTTGGGGTCCCATCCCAGTGTTGAGCTTGATGGTAAAGAAGCCTGGTGGGGTCTCTGGAGTCAGCAGAGAAGGCCAGAGGGTATAGCTAGGGTAGAAGACTTTCCATAGTCTATGGGAAGAGATGGCACCAGAAAGCAGCTGTTGAGAAGCTTGTACTGCCCCGGGAAGAAAGAGAGGAAGGTGTCACCAACACTTGCAGTACCTTTAAATTTGAAGGACTTTTGTGGCATGTTTATTGTCATCTAAAACCAAACATGATGCTTTACCAAATATCTTTGGACCATTGAATAATAAGCACAGACATTTAACAAAATCTGTTACGGTTTTTAATATAAAACTTTGTTAAATGTCTGACAGTCAACGATGACTGTACCTAAAACCTGGAATAGATAACAATAGAGTCACTGATACTAAAATTATGAGTATATGGTCTTGAAAATAAATAAGGAGTATGAATCATGCAGTTGCCTCCTGTAGCTGTTCTACTCCATGAGGCACAAGCTAGTGCTAGTTCTGTGAGTTTATTGACATACTGTAGTACTGCCAGCAACTCCTAAGTGGCATCATAAACATGAAGCCAGCATGAGGCTGAAGGAATAAAGGAATAGCCCTTTGGTTTTAGAACAGAACTGAGAAGGAGGAGTCGTTGGTCCTTTGTTTTGGCAGAGATGGGGCGCCAGGGGGACACGCTGCATTTCTAGCTCTCTAGGAATCAATCTGTGAAGACCAGGTTCCAGCAAAGTACAGGAGCAGATGTTTTCCCACCAGAGGAAGTAAAACATAGCGAGTACACACTCTACCACACTGAGCAAGCAAAGAAATGTAAATTAAAACTGACAACAGCTTTTTTACCCTTATAAAATCAGTACAAATGTAAATTCTTTCAGATCACAAAGAAAAAGCCAATGATCAAATGACCTTAGGTCAGAGTTTCATAAACTGTTCAGCTAGGTGAGATACTAATGGCAATTTCACAAAACCTAACACAAAAAGTGATGTCTGATTTTTTTCCCCTTTAAAAAAATGTTTTAAAATATATTATGGAGGAAAAAAAGACATAACCCATGTTCATAGTTATTATGCAATAACATGCTTTTAAGAATGAAATTAACTCATGAGAGTTCACCTGATACAGCTCGCATTTATAACTCACATGCTCTTGCCGTGTTGTAAAAACTGTTCGATAGCCAAATAAGTTTGGGAAATACTGTCACAGAGCTCAGTGCTTATTGCAAAAGCTATGAGAAGAAGGTGGGTGCCTGTAATTCCTCAGAGCAGACTTCCAGATGCTCGGGATCTGCAGACTCCAGGGAAGATGGGAACAGCCAGCTGCTCATTGTCCTTTCAAACCCACAGCAGCTCCGGAGAGCCTCCTTCTCTGCGAGCGTTGGTGTTGGGGAGCGGTCTTATGGAAAGTCAGATGCAGCAGTGAGACACAGAAGATGCTTGAAAGGAAGTTTATTATCCTCAGTAGTCTAGGGGAAGAGTCCCAGCTCGCTTTGGAGAGACTGTGGTCCTGGGGACAGTTACTTTTAGAGATTACAGGGCTCTGGCAGTTGGCCAATAAGGTATGGGATCAGGGAGGGTCCATTTGAATTTGGCATCCCACAAAACCAGATAGGGCTCCGGGCTGGTGGAGAGGGGGCTCTTAGGCTGCATTACCTGTCCTCAGGGACAGCCTGAGGATTTGCTTGCTATGGGGAAAGGACATTAGTAACCAAGGGGTGTCTGTAAAAGGGACCCAGGAGGGTGAGGCGTTGTTGACCAAGGGTGGGCTCTTGGCTCTGTTTCTCTGAGGGCAGTGTTCAAACTTGCTCAGCTTGTCACCATCCAGTATGGAGCTCTTCGGCTGACTTGTGCCAACCCCTCTCATAGACCCATGGCTTCCCTTCTGTCCAACTGAGGCATGTTTAGCTTGGGCCCTCATTACTGACCCACTCAATTGTGATCAGGGCTGAGCACATTTGAAGCACTGGGGCATAAAGTGTTGCAGCTGCAGGAAGGACAGCGGGGATGCCCTCTCCCTAGTCGACACCAAGGGCCATCCCCAGAAGGGTACTGGGGCCAGGGCTGTAACTCGGCCTGGGACCACCCAAGATAATTGCATTGCAGTGAGGCTGCACTGTTGGCATCTTCTGTAGCCCTCTTGGGATTTTGTTCAAGTCAGAACTTTCAAAATTAAATTTTGATCATACTTGGAAAGAAAGAGTGAGGTGCAGCTCCCAACAGCCCCCTGCCTGCCCCGGCACCCTACCCGAGGTCCTGGCCTGTAGGTCGAGCATCTTGGCTGCCGCATGTGCCCAGGGCCGCCAGGCCGTGCGCATTCCACACCGCCAACGAGAGCTGAACCAAAAACCGCTCTTTGGAAAGCAATTTATTGAGAGTGTTTGACCTAGCAATCTTACTTCTGAGAATCTGCCTTAAGGAAATAATACAAAATATCCCCCAATTTTAATATACAGTTAATCCCAGCATTATTTTGTAATATTGAAAATTATCAAAACAGCATAAAATACAGCTGTAGGAAAATGGTAACACATTATGATATATGGTAAATATATCATAAATATTTAATATATGGTAAGATAATTTATGATAAAATATGCAGTCATTAAAATAATTTAATAATTGAGACTTCTTAGGTTATAATAAAGTAAGAAAATTAAGGTGTAAAATTGTAGTTATAGTTTCTCAACTTCGTAAAAAATGCTAGGAGGAGACATGCCAGTATGCTAACAGAAGTTGCCTTTGGGTCGTGGAATTATGGCTAGTTTTCCTTCCTCATTCTTCGTGTCTTCTTTTTCCTTCACTGTACATTCCAATTTTTTTACAATGAGCAAATACTACTTTGAAAATTGGAAAAAATTTTTACAAGGAAAAGTATGTAACTCGAAAAGATAAATAAGAATTTGACTAGACAAGGAGAGAAATTGAGAGGTATATTTATTTATTTTCTGTGGTGGTTGGAAGCTGTATGTACCCCAGAAAAATATTATGTTCTTAAGTCTAATCCATTCCTGTGGGTGTGAACCATTGTGAGTGGGACCTTTTGATGAGGCTCCTCAGTTAAGGTGTGGCCCACCTCAATCAGGAGTGGTCTCAATCCTAGTACTGGAGTCCTTTATAAGAGAATGGAATTCAGGCACAGAGTGAAAAAGCCACCGGGAGCGGCCAGAAGATGAACTCAGTGGAACCCAGAAGAGCCTTGCCAGTGACAAGCCAAGTCCAGGATGGCCGGCAGCCAGCCCCAAGTGCTACAGTCTTTGGGGCGGAAGCATCGCCTTAGGGATGCCTTGACTTGGACTTTCTTTTAGCCTCAAAACCACAGGCAAACAAGTTCTGAAAATCTAAGCCGACTCATTTTATGGTAATTCCTTGAGCAGCCCAGGAAATGAAGACTTCACCTCAGTGACCTAAGTGATTCTTCATGTACCATCTGTTAAAGGATAGATGCTGTAGGCTTCTCTCTGAAGGAGATGGTCAAATACTTGTCCCAAAATGGGGATTTAAAAATGTCTGTAATAAGTATACACACTTGGCTAATTCCCTCAGTATTAGCATGGGGACTGCTGGATTCCACCAGAAGCTTGGGAATGTCAGGTCCTTTATTCTCCTGTGTGTCACCTCCTAGCCAGTTACCCTCCTCAAGGATGACCCAAAGGGAGGTTGTGATCCCTTCCTCAGTTGACGCCTAGGCATGGGGCTGTAGCTAGTGGAGAGAGACCAGAAGGAGGCTGGAGAGAGCACTGCAAGTGGGTGTCTTCTCAAGGTCTGATAACACTTAATTGCATTTCCACTCAGGAAAGGCGGGAGCAGGCTGTCAGTGTGTATTTGCCCTGCCTCCTGACATGGCCCTCCTGACGGTTGTTTAACGCGGCTGTCAGAGCGTTTTTTCTACAATCCCCCCTTCACATCTTCAGTGGCTCTTTAGTGGATAGCGCTTTAAAGCCTCAGCTTGGTAAGGCGCTGTGCTCTGTCAGCCCCGTCTCTGGCCATTCCCTGCCTCATACCCCACAACCTAAGCCACTGCTGGCTTCCCAGAGTCCCTCACTCTTCTGCCTCTCTGCCTTCGTCTGGGCTGTTTGCTCTGCTTGGAGTTTCCCACCTGAGGTGTCCACCTGAGTAACTCCTGCTCACTCTCCAGGTCTCAGTCACACTGCCTCTGCCATCCTTTCAGGGACACCTCTGGTCCCTCATGGCTGGGAAAGTGCTCCTCCCGTTGGACCCACAGCCCGTGCTTACCCCTGTCTTCTTTTCACTGGTGCTGGTTTATCTGTCTCTCTCCTCTCAGACAGATCAGGGACTGTGCCTTCTTCACCATTGTTTTCCCGGCAGCCAGAGCAGTGGCTGGAGTATATAAGGCACCCAATACGTATTCGCCGAATGAATGAGTACAGCTCGGAAGTCCAGCAAGTAAGGCAGAATGTGTCCGTCCTCCTTTAGAATGACCGTGATTTGCTGAACACAATCATGGCCACTTTGGAAGGTCAGAGTAGGGAATAGCAAATTTTTGTGACAATATTAATTTTTATGGTGTATCTGGCAGGACTGCTCAGATCCCTAATGGGTTTAGTTTGTATATTAGTGCAAAGTACCGGGGTTAGGTGGACTTGAAAGCTCTACCTATGATCTTTCTTGGTACATAGGCTTTAGCTTGCAGCTGAATTATTTGTATTTTATCTGGGTGGCCTTTGACCTGCCTCTAGTGATAGATGTCCTAAGAATCCAGGTTGAGGCACTTGTCCCTAAGGTTCCTCTGACATGCCTCTAGAATGAATGATCATGAGCTCCTGAGCACAACATATTTACCCAGGCCAACTATTATTATTTTTTTAAACTTTAAATTTAGATTCTTGAGCAACAGCTTCAGCAGATGAAAGCAACTTACCAACTAAACCAAGAGAAGTTAGAGTACAACTTCCAGGTCCTGAAAAAGAGGGATGAAGAGAGCACTGTGATTAAATCCCAACAGAAGAGGAAGCTCAATCGGTAAGCCAGCATGCCAAGCACCTTTCTTCTGGGTGGTTCTATATTGAAAAAAAAATGTGGTATCGTATTATACCTCCTGTTTGGTAATCTGCTTTTCTTTCTTTTTTTTTTTTTTAAGTCAACAACCTCCACCTTTCCATTGTAGTAAATTTCATCTCATTGAAATATTTGGATCACATTCACATTTCCCCAGTTGTCCAAAGAAATCCTTGACAGTAGATTTGTCCAAACCTATCTCTAATCTTGGACCAAGCATTGAATATGTTTTCTTAAGTCTCTTGGATCTCCCAGTGTCCTCCTTCCTCCACCTGTCCATCTTTTTAAATGATACTCACTTGTTCAGAAGACTGGGGCAGTTATCTTACAGAATGTCCTATGTTCCCAATTTGAAATTTTTTTCACATTCATCTTGTTTCTCTGGCCCTATATTTCCTGTAACTTATACGTTAAGGCTTTAGACTCGTGGATTCAATTTATACATTTTGGGAAATGGACTTGGCCCAATGGATAGGGCATCCGCCTACCACATGGGAGGTCCACAGTTCAAACCCCGGGCCTCCTTGACCTGTGTGGAGCTGGCCCATGTGCAGTGCTGATGCGTGCAAGGAGTACCGTGCCACGCAGGGGTGTCCCCGCGTAGGGGAGCCCCATGCGCAGAGTGCGCCCTGTAAGGAGAGCCACCCAGCGCGAAAGAAAGTGCAGCCTGCCCAGGAATGGCGCCGCACACATGGAGAGCTGACACAAGATGATGCAACAAAAAGAAACGGGGGTGGGGAGGGGGCGCAGGGCAGGGGAGAGAAAGTAATAATAATAATAAAAAAGAAACATAGAAAAGAACAAAATGTATAAGTGCATTACACAAGCCTCTGTCCTCAAGGAGCTAACATTGTTAACAGGTCCAGTAACTCACTCGTTCATTAACTCATTCATTCATCAAACATGAAATGCTTCCTTTGTGCCAGGAACTATGTTTGAATACAAAGATGAACAGAATGAAGTACTACCGTCAGTCCAGTGAGAGACAAACACAAATATTAATTACAGTACAGCTGCAGGAGAGTTTTCCATAGCTGCCAGTGGAGCCCAGAGGTGATGTGTCTAACTTATTCTGGCTTGCAGGGGAGGAAAGTGGCCAAAGGTTCTAGAACAATGAGAGACAGTTACAGTCGGGCTGATAGCAATGCAAGTCCAGCATGCCACAGCTTGCCAATCTCACTGCTATTAGGAGCTCTGGGTGTGGAAACTTGTCCCATGAAATATGCACAACAGGTACAGCTTTTAGACCCAGGCCCATTCTTCAGACCTCAAACTACTAAGGCGGTGTCTCATATCAGTGCCCCAGGTACACATTTTCTTAACTACAGCATTCTAGGAGACTCTCCACATATGACATATTAATTTATTTTTTTTTAAAGTTACATTCCTAAAAGGTTTTTTTTTTTTTCCCAAATGCCAGTCAGTAAATGAGTTTTCATATAATAATCATCTCATCCTAGAAGCTAACAAAACGAAAACAGACTCCAGGTGAGGCATGAAGGTCTGGGCAAGGCAACAAGAGAGGGCATAGGCAGGAAAGGATGGCTACAAGAGGGAGCGCACCACAGTCAGCATCCTCAGTGACAAGCAGGAGTGAAAGGTGCAGACGAGCGAGGCTGGGTAATGGGAAAACTGGGAGAGGAATGACTCTCCAAATCGCAAGGCTAGTTTGGCAATTCCAGATAAAGAAAGGAGCAGGCTAAAGGATGTGGCATTGACAGTCATCAACACAGAGGTGGGTTTCAAAGCCATGAGCCCAGATGTACAAGGTGATGGAATGAAAATAAAAGAGCAGGGAAACGGACTTTGGCCCAGTGGTTAGGGCGTCCGTCTACCATAGGGGAGGTCCGCGGTTCAAACCCCGGGCCTCCTTGACCCGTGTGGAGCTGGCCATGCGCAGTGCTGATGTGCGCAAGGAGTGCCGTGCCACGCAAGGGTGTCCCCCGCGTGGGGGAGTCCCACGCGCAAGGAGTGCGCCCGTGAGGAGAGCCGCCCAGCGTGAAAAGAAAGAGCAGCCTGCCAGGAATGGCGCCGCCCACACTTCCCGTGCCGCTGACGACAACAGAAGCGGACAAAGAAACAAGACGCAGCAAATAGACACCAAGAACAGACAACCAGGGGAGGGGGGGGAATTAAATAAATAAATAAATCTTTAAAGAAAAAAAAGAAAATAAAAGAGCAAAGCGGTAAGGGTGGCCTGAACTTTCTAGAATATCTTAACTTTGGCAAGAAAAAGCAGAATCACCAAAGGAAACACATAAGGAATAAACAAAGAAAGAAGACCGAATATTTTACTGAGGAGAAAAGGAGAAAAGTTCTGAGAACTAATATCTAGTAAAAGCAAGATGAAGCCTGAGGGAACCCGGCTATATTTGGCCAGAAGGGCATCATTGGCGGCCTATGTAGGGGCATTTGTGTCCAGTTCTGAGGTCATAGGTTAGAGGAGCGGATGATGAGGAAAGAACAGCAACAGTGAAAGTGAAGGGAGGAAAAAAGAACTCACAGAGGTAGAGCAGGCTCAACTGAAGGGTTTTTCAGGATAAGGGAAACCTGTGTGAGTCTGAAGTCAGAGGGAAGAAGTCGGTAGGAAGGGCAGGGTGGTGATGATGCCACTTGACCCCTGGACCAAAAAATATGTATATAAATTAAAAAAATATATATTTATTTCTCTCCCCCCTCCCCCCAGTTGCCTGCTCTCTGTGTCCATTTGCTGTGTGTTCTTCTGTGTTGCTTGTGTTCTTGCAGCAGCACCGGGAATCTGTGTCTCTTTTTGTTGTGTCATCTTGCTGCGTCAGCTCCCCGTGTGTGCAGCGCCATTCCTGGGCAGGCTGCACTTTTTTCGTGCTGGGCGGCTCTCCTTATGGGGTGCACTCCTTGCGAGTGGGGCTCCCCTATGCGGAGACACCCCTGTGTGGCACGGCACTCCTTGTGTGCATCACGACTGTGGGGAGCCAGCTCACCACACAGGTCAAGGAGGCCCGGGGTTTGAGCCTTGGACCTCCCATGTGGTAGGCGGATGCTCTATCGATTGGGCCAAATCTGCTTTCCTCTGTGTTTCTTGTTTCAGAGTCAAATGAACATCCAAATCACAACAATGAAAGAGTTGGGATAGATTATTTAAACATATGAGATATACACTCGTTATGGACACTTAGCTTGGATGTTCTGATTTTACGTGCTTGCATTTCATACAAACGGTGTGTTGAATGGGGTCAGTCACGCTCCTGAGTAGGAGGCTGCCTCTTGGTGGGTTTGGGCTTTGATTGCCTTCCCTTCCTTGATCACAGCCAGAGCTGTGTTTTGGAAGATGTGGGAGGCTTTCTACCTTCCTGAAAACCTGCCTCTGGGCTTGTTGTGTTTAGTTAGATGGAGGAGAGGAACAGCTGCAGACTAACGATGTTTTTTTTTTTCCCTTTCAACCTAGCCTGCACGATATACTTAACAATCTGAGATCAAAGTATGCCAGGCAGATAAAGCAGTTTCAGGAAGATAACCAGTCACTAACCTCAGACTATAAACGCCTTGTGATGCAATTTAAGGAGCTACAGAAAACCATGAGGTATTTTAGGGATTTGGGCCCTAAGGTGGTGGGGACAGAGTTGGTAGTGGCAGTGGTTTTGTTAGGCTTGGTATCACCAGTTGGAGTTGGTCCCTCTCTCCTTATTTGTGCATCACCTGTCTTGTCTTGAGACTGCTTAGGATGGCTTCCAGTTCACCGGAGGGGAGGATCAGCAGCCCAGGGGTTGACTTACCACAGCTCTTCATCCATTCTTGCCCTGCTGCCAACTGAGGGGACCCTGGCCCAGCCCTGGGGTCCCGTGGGGCCAGCTGGCCATGCTTGATGACTTTCCTTTACAGGCATTTTGCTGTTATTGATGAAGAGAAGTTTCGAGAGATTTGGCTGATGAATGAAGAGGAAGCCAAGGATCTGATAGGCAAAGCCTTCAGTGTAGACAGAATCATCCAGACCCATCATCTGGGGCTGCCCTGGACAGAACCTGATTTCTGGTTCCTGAACAATGTGGGGCCTATTTCTCAGCAACAGCAGAAGTCAGCCATGCAAATCATAGACGAGGTGTTGATGCAGACAGGTGACTAGATCAGAACCATGGTGCCTAAGAACTGGAGGGGCCCACTACGATCATCTGGTCAACCCTTTCCTTTTATAGCTAAAGAAACTCAAGTCCTGAGATGGGGGAAGAAGTCTCATAGTTAGGAAATCTACAGAGTATGGTTAGTTGCTATCGCTTTTAAGTCTCCTCTAATTTATAGCTTTTCCCTGTACCTCTTTTATTTTATTTTTTATAATTTATTTGTTCAAGAAATTGGGCTGCTTGTCCTGTAGAATTTCCCACAGTCTGCATTTTGTTCATTGCATGCTTGTGGTGTCCTTTAACATGTTTCTCTCCTCTATATTACCTTTAAACTGGCTATTAGATCTAGGGGCTTGATCAGATTCAGGTTCAATCTATTTTTGGTGAGTACACTGCTGTATATTTCCATCAGGATGAACCTAATGTCTGGTTGGCTCTCTTTTTGTGACATTAGCAACCATTGAAAATCATTGCCTAATATCCATCAACTGCTTTAGGGATTGCAAAGTGGCAATATTCTGAACTCTCTCATTATGCCTTAATTTATTAGCTGGAATAGTCTGAAAAGAGAATCTTTCCTGCGTCAGCTCCTTGTCACTCTGAGATACAATTTGTACAGGAAAAGCAGGAAAGATGCTTATTTTTTTTCTCATTTTACTACTTTTCAGAATAATGGTGTGAATCTCTAGCATCCTCCAAAGGAGACTAACAAGCTTGTTTTTTATATTATGAGCATATGGGCTTAGTCATATTTGATGTTTCAGTTTATTGCAGTTATTATTTTTATCCTTATTGATGTTCATATCATCCCATCCTTGGCCATTGTGAGTCTCTTCACATGGGCTTCTGGGTCTTTTTGACTTGACCTCAGTAGTCTTTGGTAACGCTCTTGCTTTCCAGAATGACCACATTTCTCAGGCTCATTTTATACCTTTCCTGTCTTAAGTCTGGAGCCAGCCATTTCTCCAAGGAGACTTGGCCCCTTGAAATAGGGAATGGTATTTAGAAACCACAGTCTGCGTGCTGGCATGCTCATTGTTTTGCACTGGTCTTTGTTTCTAGACCTTTTCAGTGTACAGTATATAGGATTACTTTTTAAAGACAAAATAGATCCTAATACTTCCTAATCAGCAGGATGTCAGAATTTTTGCTTAACCTCATCAAATTTTATCTCCTTTCTCCTATCTTGAAAATCTTGGTACTCAATGACTCCAAAATAATTACTCACATGCTTTTCCCATATACTGTAGAGCAGTCCCAGAATAAAATATTATCTCTACTCCCAACAGATGATTACTAAAACTAGTTTTAACTTTTTTGCATGATTTTGGATCTTTAGATATGTCCCACTAGCGATGTACAGACAGCTTACTGTGTTTTGTTTTAAAGTCACTTGGAATAGTTTCTGCATGTTACGTTACCAAAGAGATATGCATTTAGTTTTTTTGTTTCATTTTTCTTTTGATTCTTAAAGATGTTTTTAAAATTAATTTTGTTTTATAATTATGTAAAATATTTGCATGTTTCCAATGTCAGATATATAAAACAAGGTATATTCAGTGGAGTCTAACTTTTATCCTGTCTTCTCCACATTGTTTCATCCCTCCCCTATGGGTGACTATTAAAGAATGTATGGTTTATGTCCATCCATTGCTTTTTAAAATTCTAAACAAATACATATATTCTTTTCAACCCATTTCTTAAGTAAATAAAAGGATATACTATATATACTTCACCTTGCTTTTTTCTTTTAACAAAATATCCTGGAGAGCATTCTGTAGTATGAATGAGATGAAGAGTATGACGAAATACTCTTCATTTATTTTTTACTTGGTATCCTATTGTGTGACTGTGCTATACAGCATTCACATATTCAGATAGTCCTCTGTGGATGGATACTTGGGATATTTCCAGTTTGTTTGTTTTTGCTTTTACAAAAAGCATTGCAGTAAATAACCTTGTGCATTTTCATATTTTTGGTAATGAATTGTTGGGATAGAGCCCTAGAAGCAGGATTTCTGAACCAAAGGGTAAATGCCTCTGCAGTTTTGCTGGGTATTGCCTCAGAGGGATGATACAATTTTGTATTCCCACCAAACATGATATCTTGTACTTTTAAAAATCTTTTCATATATATTATCTCATCTTACCTTTTGAATAACTGGCAAAACCTGGGGTAGTGCAATGACTTTAATTCCTCTTTTCAGATGGTGACTGTATAGAATAAAACATTTTTCAGTTTTCACAATGTTGGCTCTTGCCGTCAGCTAGCAGGTCTTGCTGGTCATATTTTTCTGTGAGGCAGCCACTACCCACCACCCCCCTTGTACTTGGCTTCTGATGTGCTACAGGTTTAGAAACCAGTTAGCGAATTTGCTAGATTGTCTCTAAAATAAGAATAAATAGTTCACACTCTTCCTCCCCCTTCCTGGTTCATAGCTGAATTTTGAGTTTGATGTTTCCAGGTAGATAGAATTTGGAAAAGTGAGAAATTATGGACTGGCCAAGGTCTTAGGGAAGAGTTTCTTATTCCCCGTCTCTCCAGCTCCTGTCCCCGCGTACAGACTAGGCTTTTTACAGCATAAGGACACTGTGTTATTGCCTCAAAGCAGCGTTTTAAGAGGTTGATTTTCTCAAGCAAAGCCTTTTGACTGTTTCTCAAAGAAAACAAGACCAAGAAGTTATCCTCTTTTTCTTCTTTCTCTCTGACCCTTCTGCAGAAGAGGAGGATGCAGAAGAGACCGCTTCCGACCTGGAGTCTTACATGGACCTGCCACAGCAAATTTCAGCAAAAACCACCAGAAAGATCCTGATGCTTCTGTGTGACGAGTCGGTGAGGCCGCTTTCCCAGGCTGGGCCCCGGGGCTGTGGCAGAGGGGCTCCAGCCGGGTGGCTTTCCACTGTTGCCTCTCTGTGGCCATGGGCCTGGCCGGATGTGGTCCGGGGTCGGGAGTGGGCACCCCGAGGGACGGGCCCTAAGCAGTAGAGCCAGGGGCCCCTGGACTCCCAGGGGAAGTTCGGGGGGCTGCGCCTCACCACTGGCCTGTCTGGCCAAGGCTCTTCCCTTGGTGGGCTACAGCGAGGTGTGGCCTGGGCTGGCTGACAGGCCCCTGCCAATTTAAAACAATGGTTGTTCTGAGAGAGAAGGGGCAGCACCCTGGCCTCTGTGAACCCGTCTGCTAAGTAATGTGCAGCTTGGCGGGAGATTGTACTGGGCTTGTTGGGCCTAGGCTGACTGGATCATGTTTGTTGTAAAACAAAGATTAGACTTAGAGTAAAGGCTGCAGTGGAACTGGTTCAGCTGGAGGCCAGTATTTTTTTAGATTTTCCAGTTCTAAGATGAGTAAAAGAGGAGCATGGAGCAGCAGCCCCGTGTGCACAGGGGACTGTTGGAACCGATTTCTTTGATGTAAGGGTGGGTGGCTGCCCCTTCTCACTGCCGCTTTGGGCAGCTCCTGTGAAGGGAGGAGCTGGCAGGGCCTGCCCTTTGTCTTCAAAGGCGTGCAGTCCTGGCCCCTGGGCACTTGGTCTCTCACCACCTCCCTCCCTTGCACTTCCTGTGCTCTGTGTGCTCTGCTGTAGCACATCCTTCTCCTGCCATGTCTCCCTCCCCTCCAGCTCAGCACCTGCTACGGTGTTTTTTTTTTTAAGATTTTAAATTTATTTCTCTTTCCTTACCACCCGCACCCCCACAGTTGTCTGCTGTCTGTGTCCATTTGCTGTGTGTTCTTCTATATCCGCTTCTATCCTTATCAGCGGCACCGGGAATCTGTGTTTCTTTTTGTTGCGTCATCTTGTTGTATCAGCTCTCCATGTGTGCAGCGCCATTCTTGGGCAGGCTGCACTTTCTTTTGCGCTGGCGGCTCTCCTTACGGGGCTCACTCCTTGCGCGTGGGGCTCCCCTATGCGGGGGACACCCCCACATGGCAGGGCGCTCCTTGAGCACATCAGCACTGTGCATGGGCCAGCTCCACACAGGTCAAGGAGGCCCGGGGTTTGAACCGTGGACCTCCCATGTGGTAGGCGGACGCCCTATCCATTGGGCCAAGTCCGCTTCCCTGCTACTGTGTTCTGTTAGCATTTGGGGATTTAGGAGTGGGGGAGCGAAGTGAGTTGGGTGGGTGGGGACCTGTGACTGAATTGGGGGTGGCCTACTTTGGGGAACTCTGGTACGGTCTGGGGTGGGGGCTGGGAGGTGGGGCGACTAATTCCCGAAGGAGGACTGCCTTTGACCCTGGCCCTGCTCCCTGGGAGCAGCTCGTAGGCTTCCTCTGGAAGTCCTTCCTCTGGAGCCTTCCTCTGGAGGTCCTGCCGTCCACAGTCTCATCTCTGGGGGTTTGTCCCATGGGGCTGTCCCTGGCTAGCCACCGAGAGGGAGGCTGCAGACCCTAGGGCTGGTTCCCCAGTCCTGTCTCTGACGAGATGTACTTCCTCCTCTTCAGGGGTTCCTCATAGAGAGCAAGCTGCTGAGCATTCTCCTCCCGCTGGAGAAGAACGAATGCTATCTGCTGAGGCTGGACGCCATCCTCTCGGTGAGTGGACGTGGGCTGGGATGCGGCCTGCTCCGCTGTAAGACAGGCCTGATGTTTTTCTGACCTTGCCTCAGCTAGGAGTAGACTTGCCTGGGCTCACCCTTAGGTCCTTCCCTGGGCTTACTCCTCATGCAACAAGCCGTTTCCATGTCTCCCATCCCCGACGCTTCACTGCCACCTCCTTTCTCTCATGGTCCAGCTCTCAGACTGTGCGTTCTCCCCGAAATGCAGCCATGTGCTCGGCGTCCCCCGGGCACTCTCACAGCACCGGGTGTGTGTGGAGCTGCGCCTGCCCTTCTGGCTCTGCTTCTCTCTGTTGTGACGTGTTTGTGCCCTCATGGCACTGCAGCCTTCCAGCGCCGGCACCGTCTGCTCCGGGCCAGGCCAGCGCCTTCTCGTCTGAGGAGCTCCGGGTCTCTGGACTCCCCGGCCCTGCGGGTGGCTCAGTTGTCTTCACTAGATGCTTGAGCAGCTGTCCTATTTCTTCCCCAGGCCCTTGGAATTGAAAATGAGGATGACGTGTATAAACTGGTGAACTTCTTCCTCAAATACCGAGCTCAGCAGTTATCCTCTAGCCAGGTAAGCTGAGGCACAATTAAAAAGAGAGGTTTTGATTCTCCTAGAAACCTGCGAATGGCATTGCTGCCATTGAAGAATTCTTCTGAGGAATAATGGGAGCTTTACATACATCCCTGATAACATCTCAGCGTTTACATTACCATTATCATTATCATTGTTTTCTCTATTCGCAGAGGAAAGTATGGCTAGGGGCGAGATGCTGTTCTCATGCTGAGGCCAAAGGAACCTTTCCTGGCCGTCTCTCAAAGCCAAGCCTCAGCCACTACTAGACCCAGGCCCACCAAGTTTTGAATATTTAGATCCTTAACACTTTCCTGCAATACCTAGTCTGATTGTAATTGAGTTCAGTAAAAGAATCAAATATCAATTATTCTGAAGAAAAGAGTCATCATCTTAAAAAACAATTTGAATTTTAAAAATGTTTTTAATTTTGTTAGCTTCAGGGTAGGTATCTTGAAATGCTTCTGAAAAGAGTTGGCTAGGCTATCTTTGAATTGGCAAACAAAACCCAGAAGCCATAAAGGAAAAAAAAAGATATATTAGACTACATTTAAAAAATGCTGTAGGACAAAAACCAAAACACAAAGTTAAGCTGGGGAAAAATATTTTCAACTTGAATCTCAGTTAGAGGTTAATATGCTTAATATATAAAGAACTCCCATAAATCAATAATAAAAAGACCAATAATTCAATGAAACAAATGAGGGATATGAACAAACCCTCCTGGAAGTTTGTTTTCTTGATCATAAAAGATACCAAGATTACTTGTAATAAAAGAAATAAAAATCAAAACTGCTCTGAACTATTTTTCTCCTATCAAGTTGGCAAAAATCTGAAAGTCTGATAACAAGTAGAGGTGGTGAGGCATGGGGAACAGGCGCTCTCTCATGTTGCTGGTGGGATTTTAAACTGTTGTAACCTTTGGGGAGGGTATTTTGGCTGTATTAGTTACAAATTCCCAAACCGCGCACTCTTTACCCAGCAGTTCATCTTCTGGGATTTTATTCTGCAGACATATCTCAATACATTTGAAATGAAGTGTTTACTATAGATTATTCTTTGCTGCCTGCTTTGAAATGGCAGAAGATTGCAAACAACCTAAATGTCCATCATTAAGGAATTGAATAAGTAATATCTGGTACAACTACACAATGGAATGCAATCAACTATAAAAAATGAAAGAACAAAGACATTCTTTATTTATCTGGAAAGATCTCTCAGGGTTGTTGGTATGTGAATAAAGCAAAGTACAGGATTGGATATAAAGTATGGTATCGCTTATGTAAAAATGAGACAGAAAAGTATGTATAGGTGTATGCATGTAGACATATGTATACATTTGCTCGATATACATAATATTTCCTTGGAAGGATTCATAAGAAACTGGTAACAGTGGTTTGCTCAGCTGAGTGGACAACAAGATAGGAGTAGGAGGGAGACATTAAATTTCAAAATTAGAACAAAATTTGATTTGTCTTCTGATTTCTGAGGACATTTATAACATGTGAGAGTTATAAATATCAATAAAACAAACGCCTGGGAACCCAGAGTGAGAACTAGAACCTTATTGCTTCGAAGCCCCCTCTGGGCCTCTTCCTTCTCTTCTCACTCTTTCTTTCTTTGTGTTTGTGGCTCCTTCCGCAGCTCTAGAACAACTTTTCTCCATGTCTTCCCTTCCCGTCTCTTCATACACCTCGTGTTTGTGTGTCCCCAGCCCCAAGGCACCCTGGCTCCTTTCTCTGGGTCACCCCCTGGACTGTCCCCCTCTGCAGGAACGAGTGAGCGTGGTGGCGGCCCCGGGGTCCGGAGAGATGCTAGGCCTTGAAGAAGGAAAGGGAAGCCTTCCCAAGGGGGAGGACGTGAAGGAGACCCCACCATCTCCCAGGCTTATCCACCCCAATGACGTTCTCAAGGTTCTGAGGGCGTTCGTCATGGGCCTGAAGAAGCCCAGGTGGGCCGTGGGGCCGGGGGCTGGCCTGGGAACTGGGGCGTGTGGTGTGGTGGGGTGCCAAGCAGATGTGTGTGAGCGGGGAAGCGAGTAATAGGATAGCTGAGAGCAGGGCTGCCCGGTGCCGCGGTGCTCTTTCATTCACTCAGCAAACATTTATTGAGGTCTGTCTTGTGCAGGCACTGGGGGCCCAACACATTGTGCCTGGAGCAGTGGTAACCGCATGTGCAAGGAGTAGAGAGGGTCAGAGGAGGAAGCCGTGTGTCAGAGGAGATGGCACCGGAGCTGGGTTTTGCTATGCGGGTCAAGTGGGGCAGGGCATTTCTGGACACAACAGGGGACCAGGCCTGGCAGGCTCTGGGAGTCATGTCAGGGAGGGACGGCTGGGGTGTCCAGTGTCTGGGAGGTGGGGGCCGGGGTGGCCAGGACCAGGGCAGATCTTGGAGAGCCAGTTGACTGGGAGCCAGGAACTTGCCCTGGGCCTTAGGGAGATTGCTTGGGTGGCTGGAGGGGGTGAGGCTGGGTCCAGGGAGCACAGCCTGGTGTCCAGGCGGAGGTGGTGGTGTCCTGGGTCAGCACCGTCCCTGTGGGCCAGGGAGTGGCGGCAGGCTCTGAGAGCGGGCTTGGCCAGGTCGCTGAAGGAAATGGGGTGCAGTCAGGGGCTGTGCTGTGAGGGAAGCGGACTGAGAGAAAGAGGGGGTGCCTAAAACTCCAGTGGTGACTTCACAGAGGTGACCAGGGCACCAGGGATCAGGAAACCTGGAGGTGGGCCTATGTGCTCGCTTGAGAGTCCTCGTCATCTGGTAGACCTGTCTAGCTGGGTGGAAGAGCAGCCACGTGAATCCCAGCCATTCCTAGAGGGGGCGCCCCGACTGGCCCCGCTTGGGACCTGGGGGGTGCCCAGGGGAAATGATGGTGCCCCGGCTCCTCACCCGCAGGAACTCCCGGCCGTCGCCGAAGTTGGCAAAGGAGGTGCGGGACACCTCGAAGGACTCTGAGTACTGGGCGGCCCTGGCCACCGTGATCCCTCCCAAAAGGCACAGCCTGTGGGACGCCCTGTACACAGCCTTGGAGAAGTACCAGTAAGTGCGGGAGCCGAGGTGGGTGCGCGGGGGGAGGAGGCTGCGTGGTGCGGCCACACCTGCCACCTCCCCGCTGTAGGAAAACTTGGCAAGAAAAGCCAGGCAGGGAGACCCTGGGCGGGCAGCGCTGGTGGCCTCTCTCTTCTGCTCCTGCCAGCCTGGCTCGTGCCCGCCGCCAAGGCTGCCCTGGTGGCTGGGTGGTAAATGAGGCTTCTGGGAGCAATGCCAGCTCCTGGGGTCTTCCCCCACCTCCAATCAGGCCGGAATCACAGAGATCCTGGCCTCGCTTTGCCGGAGGATGGAGTGTTCAACCAACCTTTAAGCTCTTTTTCTGCCCCAAGCCTCGTCCTGACCCAGAGGGCCCAGCTGCTGACGGAAAATGAGTCTCTGGAGCAGCAGAACACAGAGCTCCAGCTGCTGCTGCAGCAGTATCTCGGGTCCAAGGTGGGTGGCAGGGGCCCCCACGCAGGCAGGCGGGAGGCTGGAGGCGGGCCGGGGCGGATGCTGGCGATGAGGAGCCCCTCCGCCGCCAGAGGCCAGGGCTCCTGGAGATAGAGCTGCGTTGGAGAGCACCGCGGCTCGGACCTCAGGCTGGGAGGATTATTGGGCAGGGGCGTGGGTGTTGCCCGAGGGCCCCTCCAGGTCTGCTGGCTTGTCACCGTGCCCCTCTGATGCCTGTCGCGATGGTTCTTAGCAGCTGCACCAAAGCCAGTAAGTAGCAGCTCACGGAGCCCTTTCGCCGGGCCTTCCTTTGATCCCAACACCCTCCCTGTGGGTAACAGGGTGGAAATTATTCTCCCATTTCACAAAAAGGGGGATCAAAACTCCAGGCTCATGAATTGCACAGAGCCCCGGGCTTGTGCCACGTGCCCAGCTCAGGTTGTCTGGCCTGTCTCCTGGCTGCAAGGGCTTCCTCATGTGGTACAGTCCCCTGGCCCTCGACTTCCCCGTGCCCTGGTAAGGGGTGATGTCTCAGCCCCCTGCTCCGAAGGAAGGGGCCCCCGCAGAGCCCAGACTCTCCGCTGGCATGGAACCTCGTGTGGCTGCTGAGAATGGGGGTCGGGGCGCCCGGGGCCCAGCACACGGCACCGGCTGCAGTGTGAGAGGCTCGGGGATGCCTCCGGGCCACACCTGGAGGGGGTGTGCCAAGCCTTGGTGGCATTGTGGCCTCTCGGCCTGCGACATTTGGCGACAGTGGGGAGGAGTGAGCTGGGGACAGTGGAGGAGGGGAGGCTGAGAATAAATTAGGGGGAGGACGGGCGCCTGCTCCGAGGTCCAACAGCAGGAGCAGAAGCTCAGTAGGCCATGCTGGGACATGGGTGCTTCCAAGGCATCCTCCAGCTTCAGAGAGGAAGGGCTGGCAGGGCTTTGGTGTCATGTGGGGAGCCATGTGCTTGCCCCACAGAAGTCACGAAGAAGAAGGGCCCTGGGGAAAATGTCATGATCGTCGTTCTTGCTTTTCCAGATAAACTCCGAGCTGCAGGTTCCTCCGACTCAGGCGTTCCGGGTGCCCACGAAGTAGAGCCAGGCCCGAGAGGCTGCTGCGTGGGGACCGAGCCAGCCCGTGCCACCCTCGAGCTGCCTGGGCCCGCCGCCTGGATTGTCCGGGGCTGTTTTTAAAGGGCCTGTCAAAAGGGCAACAAGAGGAGTTGCCGAGATGCCGCACGCTACGATTAAAGCCTTTGAAAGGTTGTGGCTGATGCTCTAGTGGGACGAGGGCCCCTGCCCCCACCTCTGCGTCACGAGGGGCCTTTGTCCGGGGCCTCCTCGGTGGTGTGAGAACAAGGCCCTCGCTGTGAGGTGGCCGCCGGGGGCGGTGGCGTGGGGCTGGTGCTGGCTTTGGGGGCCTTTACTTTGTCTGGGTGGGGTCTGGGGCCTTTCGGGGCCTGAAGGACCTTGGAGGGAGTTTCTAGGCCTACCCTGCTGTGCCCCGGGGCTGTGGGCTGAGGGGCTCCCACAGGCTCCTCCCAGGGGCACCCGAGCCGTCAGGCCTGCGCCCCAGCTCGCCTTGAACCCTAGGCCGTGCAGGGCCACCGCAAGCCCCTGGCCTCACCCACACCGCGGCTGTCCCCTCACCTCACCGACTGCAGACTTGGCTCAGGGTTTGGTTTCTTTTATTAAGAGGAAAATCACCACTCGAGAAAGGAAAGGAAGCTGACAGGAGCCCAGCTCTGGCGGGCAGGCGCAGCCCTGGCGGAGGGGAGGGGGTTGCAGGGAGCGGCGGGGTTGGCGCTCACTGCTCCTGTGGGGGCTTGGGGCGCTTGTCCCGGCAGGCCCAGCTCTGGGAGGCGACCAAAACCCACAGGTGGGACGGGAACTCCTCCCCAGCGTGGGAGCCAAGGGCCCCAGCGTGGAGCCATGTGGAGTGGGTTTGTGGGTAGGCCCGGCCCACTTCTGCAGAACAGGGACCCGCTGCAGGGCCGCGGTGTTCTGGTTCATTCCTTCTGACAGCCCTGCGCCCTGGCCCATGCTTCTTGGTTAATTTTCTTCACGCTTTAGTCCTGGAAAGTTCTGGGGTCGGAAGGCCCAGGGCAGGGTTGGGGCAGCTTCCTCTGGACCCAGGGTCTGAAGTGGGTGATGCCTGAGCTCCAACCGCCCAGCCCTTCCCACACCCTGCAGCCCCGCGGGCCGGGAGAGAAGGGGCAGGGCCGGGCAAGCTGCAGCGCGGGCGGGCCAGCAGGAGGTGGGCTCCTGGGACCCTGAGGGCCCCAGGGGGCAGGGAAGCCGCCAAGGCCAGGGAGTACAGCCGCCGGGGAGCGGGGCCGCGGGGCCCTGGCGCTCAGGCCCCTAGGAGCTTCTTGACCATGTAGCCCGGGAGGCTGTAGAGGAAGAGGGCGAGCAGGAGCAGCCCCAGCAGCGCCAGCACGATCTTGACGATGAGCCACTTGTAGCGGGTGCAGATGAGGTACTTGATGGACTTGAGGGGGTTGAGGAACCAGACGAAGGCGGTGTCGGGCCGGCTGGGGGACAGGAGGGGCAGCTGTCAGGCAGTGGCGGGAGCCCTCCCCCACGCACCCCCTTCCCTCAGCCCTTCCAGACCCCAAGAAGCCCTGGCCCGGGCAAGGGCTCAGAACAGCAAGCACTGTCCTCTCTGCAGGACACTGCGGAGCCTCCAGCCTTCTTGCCAGGGCCTCGACAACATTCCTGGCAGGTGGGCATCCAGCCTCTACTTGCAGTGATGGGGAGCTCACTGCTTGAAGAACTGCAGGGAGTTCTGACTGTTAGAAAGCTCCTTTACTTAGCGCTTTATTGTACGCAGTCTGGTGTGGCCTTGGTGTGCGCTCACTGGGATTCAGCATTTCTGAGCCTCTTGCCCTCCCTGATGCCCGCAAGCTTCTGCCCCCACCACAGCCTGCCCGGCCCCGGGGTGCCAGCCACTGCTCTCCCTTCTGCACAGCCTCCCAGCCAAGAAGAGCTTGTTGAGCTTTGCCTTCTGTTGCTTGTGTTACAAAAACGAAGGTTTCATAAAATGTCACGATATAAAATCGAAGGATTACATAAGCTTTTTCAAACCACTTCCCTGCCAATTCCTCAAAGACACGGACCCCGTGCCCCCCCAGAGCTGGGCTCTGTGCACTGGGGTGGCAGAGCCTGGGCTTGGGAGATGGGCACCAGGGTGGAACCCCAGCTGTGACGGGCAAGTTTGTGCTGCTTTGAACCTCAGTTTCCTCGTTCACCAAAGGAGGTTGGAGAAAGCTGAGCACAGTGGGCAGGGGGCACTCAGAACGTGGCCTAGTAAGAGGCTTGAGTGGGATGGCGTCCCATCGCAGGGCAGGAAACAGTGCTGGCACTTGCTGGCCCGTCCTTGCCACACCCTGTCCCCTTTCCTTGTCCCCACCTCAACTTCTTTCTGCCAAAGAAGTTGGGATGAAGTCTGTCGGGAATGTCACTGGGAGAGGAAGTGGTGCCATGTGGAGAGGTCTGGATTGGCAATTTGGAAGCCCAGGTTCGAGTCCTAGATCTGCCCTCGTTTTCCGGGTGACCTTGGGCAAGTGATTTCACCTTGCTGGCCTAATATGTAAAAAGTGAAATGACCAGTTCTGAGATTCTGCTCTGAAAGCTGCAAGCTGCTGTGTGTGTGTGTGTGTGTGTTGCACACGCGGCCCAGCTCACGAGCACTTGGCACACAGGAAGAAGGGAGAAGTACCAGACCCGGGGGGGCAGCAGGGCTCAGGCCCCCAGGATCTTCTTGGCCAGGTAGCCAGGCACAGAGTAGAGGAAAAGAGCGAGCAGGAGCAGCAGCAGCGCGAGCAGCAGCAGCTTGAGGAGCAGCCGGCGGTACGCGCGCCACAGGAAGTAGCGGGCAGACTTGAGAGGGTTCAAGAACCAGATGAAGCTCGTGTCGGGCCGGCTGAGCAGAGCAGAGGGAGTGTGGAGAGAGGACAGAGGGGGCGCGGTCGGGGTGCGGAGAGGGGCCCGGCCAAGGAGGCAGACCCTGGGCTGAGCCTGGAGGCCTGGCACCTCCCCAGCCATGGGGCTGGCCGAGCCCGAGTTCCACCACGAGAGCTGCTTGGGTTTGGCAAAACTAGGAAGAGCAATCAGCCTGTTCAGCGGGACCTTCCCTAGGGGAGGAGCTGAGCCGGGCCTGGCACCCCTGGCTCACCCTCAGAGCTGGACTGGGAGTCAGGGGACAGGGAGGGGAGGAAGGAGGCGCCCACAGTGAGGCTGCGGCCAAGGAAGGGTGCCGAGGGCAGAGGTACCTGGGGAGTAGGGAGGGAAAGAAGCTTGGAAGGTTCTGGCCCCGCTCTGGCCCCTCCTTCCTGTCCTGTTCCGGTGCCCACTCCCCAGGGACCTGCGCGGCAGGGGCCAGGCAGGGCCACTCACTTGGGTTTCTCTAGGGGGTCGGGCTCGTTGCGGGCCAGGCCCACTGGATTTTTCTCAGCCTCCTCGGCCGTCAGGAGATGCAGCTCGGCCTCCACCTTCCCCTGCAGAGAGCGGACAGCGAGGTCCCAGGGCCCGGGCCGGGCACCAGGCCCCGGCACCCAGCCTACCCCAGCCCTGCCCGCTGCCCGGGCGGGAGGGGGCGCCCACCGTGAGCTCAAACTCGTCGTTCTCATTGCGGGCCAGCAGGGGCCACCAGCCCTTGACGCGCTTCTGCTTGAAGATGGAAACTAGGGGCACGTCCACCTCCCCCGTGGCCATCTCCATGGAGCACTGCTTGGCTGTCTTGGCACCCCGCGGGAACCGGTTCAGGTCCAGCTCGATGGCCCCTGCGGCGACCTCAGCGTCAGCTCGGGGCTGCAGGGCGGGGCTCCCGGCCCCAGGGCCCCTGCTGGCTGAGCCCACTGCCCGATACCCCGTGCCTGTCCCCCTGCCCTCCCTGAGCTGGGCTCAGGGGCAAGTTGGAGTTTAGACAGAAGCCTGGCTGGACGAGGAGCCCTTGGGCCTGGGAAGTCTCCCGACTCCTTCAGGGCCCTTCCGCAGGGGGACTGCCCCCTTCCAGGAGCACCCCAAGGGCTCTGCCAGCACCCTGCAGGCCGCCGAGCTCACCTGCCGGCGCATGGCCCTGCCCCCGCCTCCTCTCCACCCCCCGTGCCCACCCCCACCCCCCGCCCCCTCCCCGCTCGGCACCCAGGAAGTCGTCGGCGGAGAAGTGGTCAGCGTCCCAGATCTGCAGGGTGAGCCGCGCGGGGATCTTGTACTCCGTCTCGTCCCAGGAGAACATGGACTCCTTCTTGGAGATGACGATCTTCTCCTCGGCCGCCAGGTAGTCGAAGGGGAACAGGTAGCGCCAGTTGAAGTTGCCCTCGCCGGTGAGGGAGTGGTAGTGGACGTCCGTGTCCTGCTTGTCCTCCTGCTGGCCCTTCAGCCACCTGTGGGCGCCGGGCACGCGGGACCTGCGGCCACGGCCAGTGGGCCCCCGCCCCCGCCGCCACCCCTCTCCCTCTCCCCGCTCCCGGGCAGGGGGCGCGCCCGGCCCAGCCCTCTCCCAGCCCAGGGACCCCCACCCACCCCCGCACAAAGATGTCACTGGACTTCTCCCCGGTGAAGAAATCGTCGTCCTCCAGGACCACCTCATCCGTGTTCCACACGATGACCCGAAGCTCGTACCTGAGCGGGGGGGACAGGGTGGGGGTGGGCCGCAGCCCCGGGTGGGGGTCGGCCCAGGGAGGCGGCGGGAGAAGCTGAGGGACGCCGAGGGAGGCCGCTGCCCGCCTGGCTGTTGTGAGGAATCTGTCCTGCCTGGGACAGAAGGACAGTCCAGGGCACGGGGCTGACTCTAGGCAGGCCGGGAGCAGGGATCGGGAGGTCGCTGGCTGCTGGGGGCACTGAGGGCGGCCTGGAGAGCCAGGGGCCAGTTTCCCTGTCTCCTGGGGTAGAAGCTTCATGCCAGCCTTAGAGGTTCACACTGAGGCCCGCAGCCCGCCCTGGAAGCCCAGGGACACTGGTCTCCTCTATGTCTTTGTCCCCGAAGAGGATTGTCCCCCCTCATTGTCGATGAGGTCGTTACATCTCAGATGGGGCTGCGTTGTCCTCCAAAAATTGGCTGGAGTGGGGCTCTCGTTGGGGTTAGAGAAAGAACTGGAAGCCCAAGCTCAGGGGACACGAGGGGCTGGGGTACCCCCTGGTGGCCGACCCAGGAACAGCGGCTCACGGCCTCGGGCACAGACTCGGAGGCTGGCCCAGGTGGACCCGGCTACGTCATCGCAGGGCTCAGCGCACAGTGAAAACGCTTTCCAGAATTTCAGGACAGTGATGGCGAGCATTAAGCCACTCACGGGGCCCTTCTGGGCGTGGGGCCCTGGGGGACAGCACAGGTGGCCTACCCAAGAAGCCGGCCCTGATGCCCGGGGCTGAGGGCGTCAGCTGGCGGGACTCGATCCCGGGCACACTGAGACCAAGGAGACAAAGTGGCCCGGCGGCATCCCCCAGGGCGGCAGGTGGCTGGGTGCCTGCACCCCGCCTGGCTGAGGGGACGAGGCCGAGCAGGCTTTCCGGGGTCTGCACCCCAGGTGTGAATGCACCTGTGCCCGAGGGGAGGGTTTCTTGGGTGAGCTGCGAGGGCATGGGGCGCACGGGTAGGAGCATGGGTGCTGTGCACCCGGGGAAGGTGAGGCCGGAGTGTTGTCGTCTCCCTCGTGGACAGCCGGGTGGGGACATGGGCTTCTCTGACCCAACAGTGCCCCCCCACCCCAAGGCCCGGCAATCACCCTGGGGGGCTGGAGCCTCCCACCGGAAGGCCCGGGGGCTGGCGGGTAGGGGTGCAGGGCAGGGAGGGCGGTGGCCCCCTCCGCTCCCCCAGCAGCTCACTTCTTGGGTTTCCGGGGCGAGATGTCCAGCGGTGTCCCGGGAGCTGGCATGTCGGTGGGGAACATGTCCACCCACAGCTCCAGGCGGCCCTGAGGGAGAGCGGGTGGCGTGGCAGGGCTCGTCCCCCCCCCTCCCCACTGCGCACGAAGCTCAGCTCCCCTCTCTCCTCTCCCTGCCCCGTGGTCTGCCGAGCACCCATTTCATCCTCTTTCGTCCAGGGGTGCAGGAATTCAAAGGGTGTCCCCAGGGGCCTTCTGAGGGAGACGGCCCCGCCCGAAGCAAAGACACAGGCCCCTCCGGGTGCCCTGAAGGGCCTTGGTGGGGGTGGGGGACCTGCCGGGCTCTGGGGGAGGCAGGGACTGGCAGGAGGCCCCAGTCCTCTTAAGGGTTGGGACCCACGGGGCCCATGCGCCCCAGAAGCCCCGACCCCGGCCAGGCCACTGTCACCTGCTCGATGCCGGGCTTGTCGGGGTTGAGCAGTGGCCGCGTCTCCACGTGCTCGGGCACCAGGCGGCAGCCCACGCGGGGGATGTCCTCCCAGTGCCTCAGGGCGGACAGCGCCACGTGCTCGTCTGTCGGCTTCCTCTGACCTGTGGGTGCCGCAGGGTCAGCACGGACCTGTGCGGGGCTGGGAACTTAGGCCACCGCCCATCTGCCCCACGTCTGGTTTACTGGTGGGGAAGCCGAGGCACAAAGGGAGAAACGGCCTCCCCAAGGTCTGAGCTGCCCCGGGGGGCCCACGAGGGCTGTGTTCTTGGGAGTCCTCTGCCTGGAGACCCTTGACCAGAGACCCCCGCTGGCTGTAGAGAGGACGGTCAGGGAGGGGCGGAGCCCACTCCCTGTCCCAGCGCCAGGCCATGGCGACCGCAGGCTCCCGCTGCAGACTCGCCCTGCTTCTCGGGGAAGTGCCATGTGGGCAAAGGGGGGGGGCGGTGGACCTGGACCCACACCTCGCTCTGCCTCCTCGGAGCCGGGTGACCTTGGATAAGTCACTGAACCCCTTTGGGTCTCAGTTTCTTCATCTGCAGAAGGGTTATAACCCCCTACGCATCAAGGAGGTAGAGAGAGGGGGCAGTGGGAGGGGTGTCGGGGCAGAGGCCGTGCAGATGGCAGTGGGGCTCGGGGTCCCTCACGCCCAGGCTCGGGCAGCGGGCGCCCCGCCCGGGTCCCCGAGAGCCCCGGCGAGCGGGCGGCGCGGGGTACCGTTCTCGTCCTCCAGCTCCGCGGGGCCGATGAAGACGCGATTGGCCACCTTGACTCGCCCGGGGGGCCCGAAGTGGGGGCCGTCCACCTTGCCCTCCTTGCAGAGCCGGCCCAGGACCTGGCTGGGCCGCAGCGGGTCCCGCCAGATGTTGTAGCCGTGCCTGCGGGGGGGCGAGCGCGTGGCCGGGGCCGCCGGAGACCTGCCCCGGCCCCGCCAGCAGCGGGAGCCCCCCGCGCCCCAGACCGCCTCCCTGCTTCCCGCCCCGCGTCCAGTGTCCTCCATCCTTCAAGGCCCAGCACCCAGTCCCCCCCCCAACCCCCGTCCACCCTGGGCCCCCTCCTCTGGACCCTCAGACACTCCTGTATGGGATCCCGGGAGAGGTCAGGGGGTCTCAGCAGCCCGTGGGGGGCAGGCCAGCCCCCTCCTCTCTGCACCCTGTCCCCAGCCCCCCTCCTCCATCTTGGACTCCCCCCAGCTCTGTCCTTGCTTTTTTTCTTCTTCTTCTTTATTTTCTTTTAAATGTTATGTTAAAAAAAGAAGAGGTCCCCATATAACCCCCACCCCCCACCCCACCCCTCCCGCATCAACAACCTCTTCCCTCATCATGGCACATCCGCTGCACCTGGTGAATACATTTTGGGGCACCACTGCACCCCATGGACAGTGGTCCACATTGCAGTCTCCACTCTCCCCCAGTCCACCCCATGGGCCACGGCGGGACACACAACATCCAGCATCTGTCCCTTGCTTTGGAATCAGCAGTCCTGGGCCCGGAAGGGTGCGCTGGGGCCCGGCGTGCAACAGGACCCTTCCCACGTGGCCGGGCCGGGGAGCTGGGCTTTAGGGGTCCCGGCGCGCCCCGCCCGCCACCTGCCCCCCGCCTGCTCACGTGGAGTAGGTCTGGGCGATGCCGCAGGTGGCACGGTGCTTGCTGTAGAAGCGGTTCTCCAGGTCAATCCTGGTCTCCCCGATGAGGTCGTCCGTGCCCACCAAGTCCCAGTCGTAGACGGCCACCGTCAGCATGGACTCCATGGGGAAGGAGGCCTCGATGTCAAAGGACCTGGCGGAGGGGGTGCGGGGGGCTGAGGGGAGCCGCGGGGCGCGGCGCGAGGCCGTCTGCGCAGGGGGTGCCAGGCTGGGGCAGGGAGGGTGCCCCGCGGCCTTACTTCCCGAAGACAGGGTTCAGCTGCTTGGAGATGTAGTTCTCCTTGTCCCGGATGTCGGTCTTGCCCAGCCGGATGGCGATGTAGGGGTCGGCTTTGCCGTTGATGTCCGCGGGGTGCAGGTCTGTGGCCTGGGATGGGGGTGGGTGCTGCCCGAGCAGGCCCCTCCGAAGCCCACCCCCTCCCCGTCTCCAGGAGCCCCTGGCCCGCTCCCCGGCAGTCCCGTGGTGGGGAGGGGCAGGGGCCGGGGCACTGGACAAGAGTCAGGAGACTTGCTGTGGGACCCTGGGCAAGTTGCTTCCCCTTTCTGGGCCTTGGCCTTCTCCAATAGGAAAGTCGGGGGACGGGGTCTCTCTGGCACCCCCAGTCCAGTTGTTGCAGACCCTCCCTGGTGGAGGAGCGGGGAGACCGGGGTGGGGTCTCACTCGGACTACGTAGACTCGGACCAGCACGTTGATGGGGTCGTTGCTGGGGATGCCCTGGAACATGCCATAGGTGGGGTCGTAGCCGGCTTCCCGGGACACGTCCTCTGGGAGTGGCACTTTGTACACGCAGAGGGAGCCCTGGGAAGTGGCACGGCCGGGGAGTGTCAGGGGGGGCATTCCAAGTGGCCCAAAGCTCCCAGGAGCTGATCCTGCCGGGCAGGGCCCTAACCTATTAGTTGCTGGATCATACGGGGGTCCGGGGCTTCTGGAGGGGGGGGGCGGGCAGCAGGGGGAGCTGCGGGGCTCAGGTGCCCTTTACCCACCAGCAGGGACACATCTCGGATTTTAACACCAGGACGGCTGATGGTTGCCCCTGACCGTCGCTCTGGCCTTGGGGTGGGGAAGAGAGCTGGGCCCAGGGCCCAGGGCCTGGGGCTCGGGGGCCTGACCTTGAACCGGCCCACGATGCGCTCCTCCTCGGTGGAGCCGTCCTCGTCGTCCCCCGTCTTGCCCCGCAGCAGGTTGAAGGTGTGCAGCCAGTCCTCAAAGTTGTCGAACTCCGACTCCAGCTCTTTGGGGTACACCTGAGCCGGCCTGGCCCATCAGGGGGAGGATGCCCGGCCACGGTCTGGGGCCTGCCCCACTTGCTCGCCGCCTGCCACCCCCGGCCCCCAGCCGCCCGCTGGTCTGTACCCGGGCTCTCACCTTAAGCTCATCAATCCTGGGTTTCTTCTTCTCGGGGGCCTCGGACCCCTGGCTGGGGCCCGCGCCCTGCACCCTCCTCTTCTTGTCCTCCTTTGCGGCCTTCGCCTTCTCCTTGCCCTTCATGGGCCCCTTCGGGCCTGGCCAGAAACAAAAGGAAGCCCCGGTCAGTGTGGAGAGGCAGGAGGGAGACGTCCTGACCAGGAAGGCCTGGGTTCGAGATCCACCAATTTCCAGAGGTCACTCTCCTTCTCAGGACTCGGTGTGCTGGGTGAAATGCAGGCGGAAACCTCGAGATGCTTGCCTCATGTGTGTGCCTGGGGAGCCCTTTGCCCTTGGCAGAGTCGGGCAGGAAAGGAGCACAGGTTTGGGAGCCAGGAGGCCTGTAGATGTGCAGCACTGTGTCAGCTCGCTCTCCTCTCTGGCCTCACAGTCTCCTCGACTGTAACAGTGAGAGGGTTGTTCTATATTGGCCTTTCCCAAATTATATTCAGCAGAAGGCCAGGTGTAGATGGTGTTGGCATGCTTTAGAAGGAAGGGTATTGTGGTCAAATGAGCTGGAAAAATATTTTATGTTGTGTCATCCTTTTAGCGATTTAGAACATACGTTTGCATACTAAAGGCTCTGAGAAGTCCTGCAGCAAAGCAACCTGTTTAAGCTTGTTTAACCCAGTGTGTCCCCAATTATTTGACCACAGAATCCTATCTTCCCTCCAGAAATACCCATTAATATTGTTCCAAGGATAAAGGTCTGGGAAATGCTGGATGGGATAGGCTCCGAGGTCCCTCCCAACTCTGACCTTCTGTGGCTGTACATGTCTGCCCGTCACTGTGTTTGCTCAACTGGTCAGAGTCAAAGTCAAAGTCATTCTCCATAAGGGCCTAAGCCTATTCCCTGGTGCCTCGGGACATCCGATGATGGCTGTCCCTGGATGCCGCAGCTGGAGGGGCCCAAAGGAGGGAAAAAGAGAAGCAGCTGGTTGTGGCAAGCAGAGGAGCTGACCGCCTGGGGGTGGGGGTGGGGGGCAGGAGGCAGAGATCCAGGGTTTCAGGGCTTCAGGGCTCACCCTCAGTGTTGTCCATCTCCTCCTTCTCTTCCAAGTCAATTCCCGAGGACTCTTGCTGTCGAAGTTGCTGCCAAAAGATGAGGCAGGTGAGGAGGAAGGAAAGTGGATTTCCTGAGGAGGGATCTGTTGACCTCTTACTGTGGTCCCAAACCAGTCTTAAATGCACTGGAAGCAGAAACTGCTTCCTTCTGAATCTAAACCCATGATATGCTCTGCTGAAATGGGTTTTAAAAAAGTTTATAATGTGTGGAATATGGAGGTTTATGATATTTTAAATTATGTAGCATTAAAAAATAATGCCCCTTTTGAAAGATATGGCCCAGTTAAAGGAACGAGGTAAGCCTCCAGATGACATAAAGGAGTTGAGCCAACTAATCACAGATATTCAAACAAATCTCCTTAATAAATTCAATGAGATGGCTAAAGAGATTAAGGATATTAAGAAGACATGGGATGAGCACAAATAAGAATTTGAAAGCATACATAGAAAAATAGCAGATCTTACAGGAATGAAATGTGCAATAAATGAAAAAAAAATACACTAGAGTCCTATAACAGCTGATTTGAGGAGGCAGAAGAAAAGATTGGTGAGCTTAAATATATGGCCTCCCAAAGTGAACATACGAAAGAACAGATCAGATGAAAAAAGGAATGGAAAAAATTAAAGTCACAGGGAACTAAATAATAGCAAGAGATGTGTGAACATATGTGTTGTGTGTGTCCCAGAAGGAGAAGAGGAGGGAAAAGGGGAAGAAGGAATATTTGAAGAAATAATGGTAGAAAATTCCCCAACCCTGCTGAAGGGCATAGATATGTGTTCAAGAAGCACAAGATACTCCCATCCAAATCCAGATAGACACGTGTGTCTCTCAGACACATAGTAATTAGAATGCCAAATGCCAAAGACAAGAGAGAATACTGAGAGCAACAAGAGAAAAGCAATGAATGATGAGGGAGGTTGTTGGTGTGGGAGGAGTGGAGGTATACAGGAACCTCTTATATTTTTCAGTGTAACATTTTTTTTGTGATGTATATATCTTCAAAAAATACAATTTACAAAAATGATGGGGTGTGGGGAGTGGGATATATGGAAACTTCTTACGTTTTTTGTTTTTTTATGTTTTTTAATGTAACATTCCTTGTGATCTATTAACTTTAATTAAATAAAAAAAAAAGAGAAAAGCAATACATAACATATAAGGGATACCAAAAAAGATCAAGTGCTGATTTCTCATCAGAAACCATGGAGACAAGAAGACAATGGTATGATATATTTAAGATAATGCAAAAGAAAAACTTCTAGGTAAGAATCTTATATATGGCAAGATTGTCTTTCAAAAATGAGGGCAAGTTTAGAATATTCACAGATAAATAGAAACAGAGAGAGTTTATAACAAAGAGACTGGCCTGCAGGAAATACTACAGTCTGGAAAGAAGAGAGAGAGAGACTTGGAAGAGAGTCTAGAAATGAAGATAGTATCAGTGAAAGAAACTAAAAGTCAAAAGAGTGGTGAAAATAAAATAGATAGATAAATCCCAAACATCAAAAGGGTGAAACAAGAAGTACCTTTACAGTAATAACATTGAATACTAATGGATTAAACTCCCAATCAAAAGACACAGACTGGCAAAATGGATAAGAAAATGTGACCCATCTATATGCTGTCTGCAAGAGACTCATTTTAGACCCAAGGATACCAATAGATTGAAAGTGAAAGGCTGGAAAAAGATATTCTACACATGTAGTAGCAACAACAACAAAGTCAGAGTAGCTATATTTAGATCAGGTGAAATAGACTTTAAAAGACACTAGTAATACACAATCTGAGTAGGAAGTCAGGAAAAAATTCCATTTACAATAGTGACTAAAAGAATCAAATATTTAGGAATAAACCTAACCAAGGATGTAAAGCACTTGTATTCAGAAAACTATAAATCATTGTTAAAAGAAATAAAAAATGACCTAAATAATTGGAAGAACATTCCAAGATTATGGTGCCAAGTCTACTCAAATTGATATAAAGATTCAAAGCAATCCCAATAAAAATTCCACCAGCATTTAAAAAAACGAATAGAAAACACCATTATTAACTTTATTTGGAAGGGTAAGGAGTACCAAATAGCCAGAAACATCTTAAAAAGGAAAACTGAAGTTGAAAGACTCTTACTTCTGGACTTTAACTCGTAGTACCTAGCTACAGTGGTAAAAACAGCATGGTACTGGCATAAAGACAGCTACATAGACCAATGGAACAAAACTGATGCTTACAAAACACCCTCACATCTGTGCTCAGGGGATTTTTGACAAGCCTGTCAAAACACCCAGTTTGGGGAGAACAGTCCATTAAAAAAATGGTGCTGGGGGAACTGGATATCCATAGTTAAAAGAAAGAAAGAGGACCCTTATCTCAAACCTTATACAAAAATTAACTCAAAATGAACCAAACACCTAAATATAAAAGCAAAAACCATAAAGCTTCTAGAAGAAAATGTAGGAAAACATCTTCATGACCTGGTGGTAGGTGGTAGATTCTTAAAGGAGCTAAAAGAAGGGCTGAAATGGACTACTGATGCTTAATGCATGTAGAAGTTTTAATGAACTTTACTGTAAAAGTATGGAAATGTGTAGAGTTTATGGCAACACATTATAGTGAGTAACAGCTGGTTTATAAATGGGAATGTGGCTGGAAAGGGGAGTCTAAGGATGTAAATGTCAAATGAAAGAAAGCTAGAGAATAATCTAGGGACTGAATAACGCAGTGAACCCAGAGATGGATGGGAATTGTGGTTAATGGTATCGATGCAAGAGGGTTCTTCTGTGAGCTACAGCTGATGTATGTCACCACTGCAGGGTGTTAGCAATGTGGAGAAGCTTGGGAAAAAAAACAACTGGAGTGAGCTACAGACTGTGATTAACAGCTATAGTGTAGTAGTCATGCTTCTATGCCAAAGATGTACTTTGTTGATAATGGGGAGAATGGAAAATGTGTGCCAAATGTATGCTGTGGACCATGGTTAGTGGTAATAGTCTGATGATATTATCTCACAATCTGTAACAAATGTTCTACCACGCTGTGGTGTGTTGATGGAGCGGTGTTGTATGGGAATTGTGCACATGAGCATGATTGTTTTGTAGGTTCACAACTTCTGTAATAAAAATATATTTAAAAAATAATACGGTGGGTTGGGGGAAAAATACACCAAATGTAAGATGTAGACTATAGTTAGTAAGATTTTGATGATATTCTTTCATAATTTGTAATAAATGTCTTGCACACACAAAATAATGCACCTTAATGTTCTTAGTTGTATTAATAAATATTTTTTTAATTTATAAAAGTATAACTTGGTAAGATTTTCTTTCACTCAGTATATCTCACCTATTGGAAAGGAAATCAGAATGTTTCAACCAAGGTACCATCGCCACCTGGTGGCAGCCTATGTATATTACAGGAATAGATAAAATAAGACAACAGGCAGCTTCTTGGATCCAGCCTGGCCAATATAAATCTAGGAGGTAACGGTGGGATACTATTAGTATTCCTCCAAATACCTGTTCTTCTGTTCCTAAAAAGGTTGCTGGGCACACAGCCACCTAGCTAAAGATGACATTTCCCAACTTCCCTTGCAGCTAAATATGGCTATGGGACTAGACTCTGGTCAACGTGAGTGTGAGTGATATGTTGGACCCTGAAAGGGAAAGGAGCATGCCTCCCTCCTTCTCTTTACTCCTTCCCATGGGCTGCAGTTTGTGCATGGTGTGAGCCATCGCAACCATACGTAAGTGAGTAACAAGATGGCAGTAGCTTAGTCCCTGATTCCACTGAGTCACCACTCCAGCCTAACCCCACCCTTCTGTTGACATCACACAGGCTCGCTAATAGCAGCTTAGCCTGTGTCCTAGCCAATACGGATGGTAAACATCACACACAGCTTGGGTCATAGAAAGAGTCATAGAATAGGGCAGAATCAGCTCAGGACCCACTGAGGAAACACAGCTGCTGGCCAGCGAAGGAGAGCCCTGAGCAAGGTAGGCTGTGTGGAAAAGAGACAAACAAAGGGAAATGTACTTCCTCAAACTTGCAATCTGGCTTAGCAGACAGAGTCAGTGCATGCAATAGAGCAGGGGTTCTTAACAAGGGGTCTGTGAGCTTGAACTGAAATTTAAAATAAAATGACATTATCCTTCTAGGGATGTGTTGGTGTGGGTGTGATGTATTTATTAAATAATACGTGGTATAGTGTGGGCTTAGTAAGGGGTCAGTGGTTTTCACCTGACTGGCAAAGGGGTCCATGGAACAAAAAAGTTTAAGAACCCCTGCAATAGAGGAAGAATATTTCACAGAGAGAGTGACTAAGAAGTAAAACAAAACAGCATGCAAAAGTCAACACCCTCTTCTGATTCAAAAAAACACTCAATAAACTAGGAATCAAAGGTAACGGTCTCAGAGTGATAAAGGCCATATGGGAAAAAACTCACTTCTATTCACAGTACTGGAAGTTCTAGCCAGAGCAATTAGTTAGAGCTAATAAATTAACTGAGCAAAGATGCAGAATACAAAATCAATACAGAAAAATAAGTTGTATTTCTATACACTGGCAATGAACAATCTGAAAAGGAAATTAAGAAAACAATTCCATTTACAAGAGCATGAGAAATAACAAAATAACAAGGAATAAAGTTAACCAAGCAGATGAAAGACTTGCACATGGTGAAACTGAAAACTACAAAACATTGTTGAAAGAAATTAAAGAAAACCTAAATAAATGGAGAGACATCCCATGCTTATGTATTAGAAGAAAATAGTTAGGCTGGCAATATTGCCAAACTGATAAATTCAATGTGACTCCTATCAAAATCTCAATGGTGTTTTTTGCAGAAATGGAAAAGCTGACCCTGAAATTCATATGGAAGTGCAAGGGACCCCAAATGACCAAAAACAATCTTGAAAAAGAACAGTTGGGGGAAGTGGATTTGGCTCAACTGATAAGAGTGTCCGCCTATCACATGGGAGGTCCAGGGTTCAAACCCTGGGCCTCCTGACCCGTGTGGAGCTGGCCCATGCGCAGTGCTGATGCGCATAAGGAGTGCCGTGCCACGCAGGGGTGTCCCCGCATAGGGAAGCCCCACGTGCAAGGAGTGCGCCCCGTAAGGAGAGCCACCCCGTGTGAGGAAAGCTCAGCCTGCCCAGGAATGGTGCTGCACACATGGATTGTTGATACAGCAAGATGATGCAATGGAAAGAGACACAGATTTCCAGTGCTGCTGACAAAAATGCAAGTGGACACAGAAGAAAATATAGTGAATGGACACAGAGAGCAGACAACTGGGGGTGGGGAGGGGAAGAGAAATAAATAAAGAATAAATCTTAAAAAAAAAAAAAGAACAGTTGGGGGACTCATACTTTCTTACTTCAAAACCTACTAAAAAGCTAAGTATTAAAAAAAATCCCAGTATATTTCTGGCATAAGGATAGACTTATAGACCAATGGAATAGAATTGAAAGCCCAGAAATAAATTCTCACAGATATGGCCAATTGATTATAGACAAGGGTGCTAAGACCATTCAATAGGGGGAAAGAACAGTCTCTTCAACTGCTGGTGTTTGGAAAATTGGATATCCATGGGCAAAAGAATGAAGTTGGACCCCTACCTCCCACCATATATAAAAATTAATTCAAAATGGATCAAAGAGGGGAGCTTCCTGCATACAAGGTCCTGGGTTCATTCCCCGGCCCTGTACCTGAAAAAAAAAAAAAAAAAAGGATCAAAGACCTAAATATAAAATTAGAACTATAAAACTCTTCAAAGAAAATTGGGGCAGTTTTCATTGTATCTGTGTTTGGCAATGGTTTCTTAAATATGATACAAAAAGCATATGCAACAAAAGAATTGGATATCATTAAAATAAAAAACTTTGGGAAGCGGATTTGGCTCAACTGCTAGAGCATCCGCCTACCACATGGGAGGTCCAGGGTTCAAACCCTGGGCCTCCTGACCCATGTGGTGAGCTGGCCCACATGCAGTGCTGATGCACGCAAGGAGTGCCATGCCACACAGAGGTGTCCTCTGATTAGGGGAGACCCACGTGGAAGGAAAGCACCCTGTAAGGAGAGCCACCCTGCACGAAAAAAGCATAGCCTGCCCGGGAGTGGAGCCACACACACGGAGAGCTGGGGCAGCAAGATGATGCAACAAAAAGAGACACAAATTCCCAGTGCTGCTGGCAAGAATGCAAGCAGACACAGAAGAACACACAGTGAATGGACACAGACAGCAGACAACAGGGGGAAGGGAGAGAAATAAATAAAAAAAGTAAATCTTTAAAAAAAATAAAAAACTTTTGTGCGTCAAAGGACATTATCAAGAAAGTGAAAGATCACCTATAAAATGGGAGAAGGTATTTTCAAAGTGCATATCTGATAAGGATTTAATATCCAGAATATATAAAGAATTCCTACAACTCAACAAAAATACAAACAAACCAATTAAAACTTGGGCAAAAGACTTGAATAGATGTTTCTCCAAAGAAGATACTACAAATGATCAATGAGCACTTGAAAAGATGCTCAACATCATTAGTCACTAGGGAGATGTGAATAAAAACAATGACATACCATTTCACATTTGCCTGGATGGCTATAAAAAAAAATGGAGGGAAGCGGACTTGGCCCAATGGATAGGGCATCCACCTACCATATGGGAGGTCCACAGTTCAAACCCCGGGCCCCCTTGACCCATGTGGAGCTGGCCCATGTGCAGTGCTGTTGCGTGCAAGGAGTGCTGTGCCATGCAGGGGTGTCCCCCGTGTAGGGGAGCCCCATGCTAAGAAGTGAGCCCCGTAAGGAGAGCCGCCCAGCATGAAAGAAGGTGCAGCCTGCCCAGGAATGGCACCGCACACACGGAGAGCTGACACAACAAGATGATGCAACAAAAAGAAACACAGATTCCCAGTGCCGCTGATAAGGATAGAAGCGGTCACAGAAGAACACTCAGTGAATGGACACAGAGAGCAGACAACTGGGAGGTGGGGAGGGGAAGGGGAGAGAAATAAATTTTTAAAAAAAGGAAAAATAACAAGTATGGGCAAAGATACAGAGAAATTGGAACTCTCATGCATTGCTGGAAGGGATATAAAATGGTGTGGCTGCTGTATAAAAGTTTGGAAGTTCCTCAAAATGTTAAACATATATTTACCATATAACATGGCAATTCCATTTCTATGTATATACCCCAAAGAACTGGAAACAGGTGTTCTAACAGATACTTGTACATAGCAGCATTGCTATGTTCATAGCAGCATTATTCACAACAGCCAAAGGTGAAAACAACCCAAAGTTCCATCAACAGATGAATGGATAAACAAAATGTGGTGTATACGTACAATGGACTATTATTGAGCCATGGGAAGGAATGAAGTTCTGATACATGAGACAACATGGATGAGCCTTGAAGACACTAGGCTGAGTGAAATAAGCCAGACACAAAGGAACAAATATTGTGTGATTCCACTTACAGGAAATATCTACACCAGGCGAATGCATAGAGAAGAAAACAGGGCAGGCAAAGGGGGATGGAGATACTGGGTGCAGAGTCTGTTTGGGGTGATGAAAAACTTTAGAAATGGTGATGGTTACTCAACGTTGTGAATGTAAATTATGCCATTGACTTGTGCCCTTAAAAATGGTTAAAATAGCAACTTGTATGTTATACTTTACTACAACAAAAAATAAGGAACAGAAAAAAGGGCAAGAAGAATCAGAAATCAGAAAGGTTTTGAATTTCTCAGCAACTCAGAAAGTAAGAAAAGTGCAAGGCGATCCTTCAAAACTGCAAAGAAAAATGACTTCTGACTTGATGATCACTCATGTGTGAAAGGAACACAAAAAGCCAGAGCTGAACCAGCTTAACCTCCCTGGCGCTCCTCGCAGGAAGCTCCTGGGTGTGCCTTCCTGAAACCAGGGACGAGCAAGCGAGGAACAGGAATCCAAGGGAGACAGGAAGCAGGGGCGCCAGCCAGAGAAAGGCAGTGGGGATCCCCGGCAAAGGGTGCCCCGAGGTGACAGCAGTGTATCGAGTATGGGGGCACCTGGCGGATAAGGCAGGCTTGAAAATTCGTGACCGAGGACTGGGGCCTCCATTTTAGGGGTGCCTCAAGCCTGGGCCTTGCTTCTGAGCCCCATCTTAGCAGGGACCCCCAGCCCCCACGACCTCAACGCAGAAGATGTCAAAACCCGCCTGGATGAGCAGAGAGCCTCCCGTGCACCTCCACCCTCCCAGGTGTGCACCCATTTCAGAATTTAAAAACGGACAGCGTGAAGAGGCTGTGTAAGCGCTACCAGGAAGGAGCTGCTCCCTTTTGGCCTCTGAAACGTGCCTCCCCTTGTCTCTGGGCTGCCTCCTCTGTGAAGCCTTCCCTGCCCGCCCCTGGCACGGCCGCGCCTGGTCATCACACTCCTGATGATCTGTTGCTGTGCCCGTGCTGCTCGGTAAACGGAGACCTCCTCGAGGGCAGGTGCAACGTCCACTCTTTGGGCTCCCATGGCCCCTAGGAGGCTGTTTGGCTCGTCACGGTGGGGAGTGGGCAGGAAGCTGGACGGGAGGGTCTGAGTGTGGAGCCGGGTCCCCCCGTGCCTGAAGCCTCACCTCCTTCATGGTGTCGATGGAGGCGAAGTACTTGGACCACCAGTCCAGCATGCTCTCATCCGGCTCGTCCTCCTCTGGCTCTTCAGCCGTGCCCTTCTTCTTTTTCTTCTTCTTCTCCTTCTCCTCCTCAGCCTGTAGGGTGGAGAGCGGGTCCAGAGTCCTGGGGCCAACTCGGGGTCCCCACCTGCACCCTGCCATCTGTTCCCAGGAAACCCTGGGTTCCACGAGGCTCAGAGGGGACACCCGAGGCAAAGGGGCAGGACCTCATTAAGCGGAGGAGGGGACACGACCCCTAGAGGGTCACGACCTGCCTGGCGTGAGCCAGTGGCCAAGGCGGGGTGGACACCGGAGTCCCCAAGGCCGGGTCCCTTGGTGCCCTGTTCCCTGTCCCGACGGTGCAGGGCGATCTCCCCCGACCCTGGACTCACCACGTCCACCTTGACCACGGCGTCCGACGTCTGCGGAGGGAATGGAGACACGGACAGCATTAGCGCCTCGGGGCCCGCAGCGCAGGCGGCGGGAGGGGGGTTGGCTGGGAGCCAAGGCCTTGGTTCTCACAAGGCTGATTTTGCACCTTCAAGAGCACACGGGTGAGTGTGCAAAAAATCGACCTCACAGACGTTTCTGACGTCTCCTAGAACCGTGGTTTGGGACCTGGGCGCACGTCAGGGGAGCTTTTAGAAAATGATCAAGGGTGGGTGCCGCCGGGTCAGAACGGGCGTTGCGTTCCCCGGGTGCTCTCCGCCAGAGTTGGGGCTGAGCAGGGCAGGCTCCGGGGCGCACGGAAGGGGCCCAGGGACACGGGCCCCTGCAGGCGGGGGCAGGGGCCTTGAACCTTAGGCTGACGCACACGGTGACGCAGCTCAAGAGGGTGCTGGCCGAGCACCCACCAGAGCCCTTGGGCCACGGGGTTTCCTGGAGCCTGGGGGCGCTCAGGCCAGCGCCGTCGCCCACCTATTCTGCTGGAGGCCTGAAATTAGGGGCTTTTTGCCCCCAGAGGAGGAACGGATCGGAGGGGCAGCGGGACTGCTGGAGGTGGCCCAGGCTCAGCTCCCACTCTCCTCCGCTTCTCAGCTAGACCCCCAGCCGGCTGTGACCCTCCAGGGTCAAGGGTCACAGGTCAAGGGACAATTCGCCCAGGCTGCGGGAAGCGTGCCAGGTCGGGGCGCGGCCAGGGGGAGGCGGCAGGGAGAAAGCAGGCTGCCCGGACCCAGGCCCGTCTGCGCTCAGGGTGCCTCACGCAGGCCGGGCCCATCCTGCCCTCCTCTGCGTCCCCCCGGCAGATAAACAGCCTTGGTCCCCCAGCCAAGACGGATGAGGCGCTTCCACCTGGAAATCCCGCCCCAACCCAGGCCTGGAGAGCGTGCGACTTCGGCGATGACGGGCACGCAGGGGCCCTGGACAGGAAACTGGGGCGTTTCCACGAGGGACCGCTGCCTACGCCGCCATTAGTTGGAGTAAAAATATCACCACCAGCTGTTGGACGCTGGCTGCCCTGGCGCCCACGCACGCACAGCTGAGGGTCTTGTGCCCCAGGGTGGGGTCAGGTGGCGCCGTGTGCGTGTGCCAGCAGGGCCGGCACTCGACAGTGCCAGGGGAGGCGGGACAACTGTCTTCCCGCGGGCAGAGCCACGCAGCCGCGCCACCCGCCTCACCGCGTCCAGCTTCACCATGGTCTCCAGCTTCTTGATGGGCGCCTCTGGCTCCATGTCCACCACGACCTCCCCTGTGGGGTGACAGGAGGGGCCCCCATTGCACAGCACACCCCGGAGAGGCCGGACTGGACAGAGAGACGGATAGGCAGGCCGACAGATGGAGGGAGGAGCAGGAGCGACAGTGAGAGCCGAGGAGGGCAGGAAGGACGGAGTCCCAGAGCTGGTTCTGGAACTCTCCCAGGGCAGAGGGCAGGGGCAGGGCGGCCGAGGGAGGCGGGCGGGGCAAGGGGGGGGCGAAGGGAGCCAGAGAGCAGGCGGCAGCGGCGGGAGGGGGGCCGAGGCCCTCGCCAGCCGGGAAGCTGACCGCAGCCCCGGCCCTCTCTGGGCCCGGCGTGAGGGGCGGCCCCGGGCAGCCGTCCTTGGCCCCAGGACGGGCGCTGCCCTCCTGCCCTCCTGGCCCCCCACCCCCGGCCGTACCCGCCGTGGTCCAACTGGGGGCCGAGCGGTCGGGGGGCCGGTAGATGAAGCGCCGCAGGGAGCTGACGGCGTGGGAGCCCACCAGCGTGTAGCGGCCGAAGGCCCGGCAGTCCACCACGCGGATGTTCAGCGGCGGGTGCAGCAGCTCGTTTTCTGGGAGGTCCTGGGGGCGTGAAGCGGGGCCCAAGCCTCCACGGAGGGCCAGGGGACGCGGCCTCGCCCAGCCCCCCGGCCGCACCCGGCCCTGACCAACTGCCACCCGCACTCGGCCCTGCCACCCGCACCCGGCTCTGCCCAACCGCCACCTGCACCCGCCCTGCCACCCGCACCCGGCTCTGCCCAACCGCCACCCGCACCCGCCCTGCCACCCGCACCGGCTCTGCCACCCACACCCGGCCCTGCCCAACCACCAGCCGCACCGGCTCTGCCACCCACACCCAGCTCTGCCCGGCCGCCACCCACACCCAGCTCTGTCCTGCTGCCACCTCCACGTGGCTCTGCCCGGCCACCACCCGCACCCGGCTCTGCCCGGCTGCCACCTCCACGCACCACTTCAAACCACTTGACGAGGGTGCTGAAGTTGGGGTTCTTCTTGTAGTTGTGGATCAGGGACGACTGCACCCCCTTCCCTGCACACTCGATGTCCACCCGCGGCCGGTCCACCTGGGCCAGGTTCACCCGCTTCAGGTCTCGCAGGCCCCAGAACAGCACCTGGTGGGGATGGCGGGAGGACAGCCCGTCCGTCAAGGGTGCCGGCAGGGGGTGGGGCCATTTGGAAGAAACCAGAGTGGGCTGGGCAGTGGGTCAGAGGACAGAGTCCCGAATGGGGAGCAGCCTGAGAACTGTAGGGGCCGAGGTTGGGTCTGTGGGGGCGCAGGGGTGTGGAGGGGGTGCAGAGGAAGGGGGCAGGAGGGAATTCCAGGTCCTGAGGTATGACCCTGGGGAAGTCATAATCCTCCTGGGCCCTCCGTCTCTTCATCTGAAAAGATGAGGCGTGGCCTGCGGGAGCTGAAGATCCCCTCCAGCTCTGGGGTTTGACTGCCAGTAGGGTGACATGCACATGTGACTCTCGGCAGGAGAGCATTGGAGGGAGCAAGGAAGAGGGTTTGGAGGCACATGGGGCTGGGGGTGGAGTGGGTGCAGGGGCCCAGCTGGGTGGGAGGGGCTGGGTACCTCAATCCGGTATTTGCTGAGCACGGGCCGGATGCCCATGGGCACGGGCATGATGGGTCCTCGGTCCATGTCCACCGGGCCGTTGATGGGGGGCAGGTCGGCCTTCCCTGCTGGCCCAATCTGGGGAGTTGGGGGTCACAGAGTTAGGTGCTGGGGAGCGCAGAGAGAGGGGCTTTCCCAGGAGCTCTCTGCACGGAGAACTCCGGGGCAGGGAGGTGGGGGGCTCCAAGGCTGCTAGCCTGGCCCCGGCGCGGGCCCCCTGGCCCACCTGCAGCAGCTCGAAGGCAGCCAGCAGGTCTCCGGCCGTGGTGTTGCCGCGGTAGATCTGGTAGTACTCCAGCTGGGGCGGGAAGCGGGGTGGGCAGTACGCCTCGTCCGCCATCTTGACCAGGGGCTTGGCGAAGGTGCGGCCCATGAAGTCGGCTTTGCCCTGTCCCAACGAACAACCGAGATGACCGCGATTTCCTCTAGTTCTCACCACGACCCTGTGAGCTCGTTCTAAGGCGGCAGGTGTGATCACCCCATTTCACGGTCAGGGGAAACTGAGTCTCAGGGTGCACCAATGGCTTCTTGAGGTCGTGTGGCCCACGAGTGGCAGAAGTAGCACTGGAAGTCAGGCCCTCCTGGCTCTGGTCCTGGGCCCTCTTCAGGGCACCTCTGTAGCTGAAGTGGTGGGTAGCAGGGTGGCTTGAGGGGTCACCCTAATCCTTCCGTCCCCCAGGGCCGAGTCTCCCATGGAGAGCTGGGAGGCTGTTTCTGACTGTGGTGAGTATGGGGGGGGGGGGCAACCAGGGGACCCCTGGAGTGGGTAAGGCTGATGACAGCAGGAATTGCTAACACATCCGAAGATGGGACTTGAGCTTGGTCTGTCCAGGAGGTGGGGGCCCTCTGGCATTCCTGAGACTCCAGAGCCCCCAGTGTTGGGAAGAGGTCAGGCTGTAGGGACAGGGCAGGGGATACCTGGTGGGGCCGTTTGAGATAATTTTATGAATCCCCAAAAGAGAAAGATTGTTTGTAAACTAAACTATTCCTCTGGGTATGATACCCTCTGGCTGCGTTAATTTCAGTTGAGGGGATTACTGTTAAGATCCGTTTGGGGCTTTTTATTGGGCTGCCTCAATGAGGCTTGGCTCAGGTCGAGTCCCTGCCCCTTTGCTGGGTCTGATGTAAATGGACTCACATGGACAGAGGGAAAAGGGAACTGCCATGTTTGATCCTGTCGAGTAAGAGAGAGGGTGGCTTAAGCATGAAGCTCTGAGAGGCTGGGCCAGGGTGCAGCTCAGGAGGAGACCAGCCCTGCTGTACATCTGGTAGCTTACAGTTGAACTTGGGAAGACAGCAGAACAGCAGAGACTGATAGAGAAAGCCCTAAGAGACAAGCCCTATGCCAGCTTGCAGCTGAAATCAGGAAGAAAGTAGAGCAGCTGAGCCTGAGAGAGCAAGGCCGGAGGGGAAGGAGAGACCAGGTAGAGATCGCCCGCCATCTTGCTTCAACACATGGCAGCTGACTTTGGTGAGAAAGCACCTCTTATTATGCCTTCAACTGGACTTTTCACAGCCTTGGAACTCTAAACTTTTGCCCCAAATAAATCCCCTTTATAAAATTCATTCTGGTACTCTGCACTGGCAGCCCTTTGGCAAGTGAAAACACCCAGGATGTCCTGGAGGGCTGGTCTGCAGCCTGGCCCCCAGCCTCCCAGCAAACGTCTTGGCCTAGCAGCTCTGGGGGGAGTCTTGGGGGAGGTGGCTGGCACAGGGAAGAGGGGGTGGGTGTGGTGCTGCTGGGGGTCCCTGGCCCCTGAACCCACCCTTACCATGGTGTCCTGGTCATAGATTTCAATGACAATGATGGGGGGATCATCCCGCAACTCATGCGCTTCTCCGTAGAGTTCCAGGTTGTCGAACACCAGCATCTGGTCCCACGTGGGGCACAGGGTCTCATTCAGCACCTATGGCGCGGGGCAGGGGAGACGGGTCAGAGGTGGTGGGTTGGGGGCAAGAGGAACCCCTCTCACTGAAGCTTCCAGAGGAACATTGGTCTCCCTTGCCCTTCTCGAAATCTGAACGTGAGGGCTAATGGGTGGTCAGCCCCCGCCTCTCCCCCAGCGTCTCCCATCTGCTGTGCTGAGCCTCCTCCAGTGGCCTGGGTGCCAGGCATTGGGGTCTGGGCCCCACAAGCTCAGGGGCCTCTGTGTTCTCACAGCTCCTGCCGGGAGGCCCCCTTCATCTGCCAAACTCCCGCTCCCCCGGCCCAGGGACCAGAGCCGCCCCTCTGCCCGCCACGGCCCTCACCTCTGTGCACTGGCTCTGGTTGATGAAGAAGACGCGGGCGAAGGGGTCGGACAGGCCGCTGCTGTCGGCGGCGAAGAGGCTGCGGGCCTGGTACATGTGCACGCGCAGCTGGAAGGCCTGCTTCTCTGCGGGAAGAGCGGGGCTGAGGCGCGGGGAGCGGGGGGGGGGGGGGCCCCCAGCCGCCCCCCTCCCCTGGCCGCGGAGGCCTCGCTCACTGGTGTAGACCAGGCTGCTGGGCGGGAGGGAGTGCGGGCCCAGGCCCTGCGCTGCCTTGACCTCCTGGAAGCCGCAGGGCAGGCCGCCCAGGAAGTCCTTGCGCTGCTTGCTGAGGCCGAGCCACAGGTAGAGCTCCAGCTTGGCCTGCACCGTCCAGCCCGCCGAGCCGAAGCCCCGCTTCCCCGGCAGCTGCGGGCGGCCGCGGGGTCACCGGGAGCCCGGAGGGAGCCCAGCGCGCCCCCCACCCCCGGGGCTGGACGGGCAGCGGGGCTGGGGGAGGCCTCGGTGCGAGCTGCCCCTTCACAGTTACCCCTGCATGCCCCCCCGAGCTGCCCCTTCACAGTCACCCCTGCACGCCCCCCACCCCCGGGCCTCGGTGCGAGCTGCCCCTTCACAGTCACCCCTGCACGCCCCCCACCCCCTCGAGCTGCCCCTTCACAGTCACCCCTGCACGCCCCCCACCCCCGGGCCTCGGTGTGAGCTGCCCCTTCACAGTCACCCCTGCACACCCCCTGGCCCCCCGAGCTGCCCCTTCACAGTCACCCCTGCACGCCCCCCACCCCCGGGCCTCGGTGTGAGCTGCCCCTTCACAGTCACCCCTGCACGCCCCCCTTCGGTCACCCCTGCACACCCCCCACCCCCGGGCCTTGGTGCGAGCTGCCCCTTTGCAGTCACCCCTGCATGCCCCCCCACCCCTGGGACTTGGTCCGAGCTGCCCGTTCACAGTCATCCCTACCCGTCCCCCCTACATAGTCACCCCTGCATGCCCCCTATCCCTGGGCCTCAGTGCAAGTTGCCCCTTCACAGTCACCCCTGCAGGCCCCCCCACACCCCCGGGCCTCAGTCCGAGCTGCCCCTTCACAGTCACCCCTGTACACCCCCCACCCCTGGGCCTTGGTCCAAGCTGCCCCTTCAGTCACCCCTGCACACTGCCCCGCCTCCCCGCTTTCTCTTCTCTGAGCTTCTGCTACTTGAGGGGCCCCTCTGGGTGGGCTCGGGCTGCCAGACCCCAGGGAGGAGGCTGCTCATCCCTTCCAGGGGAGACGGCCCCTCGACATGCTCCAGGGGCAGCCCCCCCGGGCCCAGCCCCCTGCCCCGCGCCGGCTCCTCCGGGCACCTTGAGGAAGAGCGTCTTGAGCTTGGCGCAGTCCTTGCCCACCTCCTCCTCGACCGAGGAGAAGAGCAGGTCCTTGGAGGGCACCCGGGCGTAGGCGATGCGCTTGTTGTTGTTCATCATCCAGATGAAGACGTCGGGGATGCTGTGCTGGGGCTGCGGGGGCGCGGGGCTGCGGCTCAGGGTGGCCCCCGCGCCCCCACCCGCCGCCGGGCCGCCTCGCCCACCCGCTTCCTGTGGGGTCCCCTCCCAGCCGGGGGGCCCCGGGGGGGCGGCAGGGGGCCCCGCGGGCCGCACCTCGTCCGCCAGGAAGCGCAGCTTCTGCAGGAAGTTCTGGCACAGCCGCAGCTTGTCGCGCACGGTGTGCGGCTTCACCTGCGCCCGCAGGCTCCTGGCCTGCTGCCCCATGCTCTCCTGGGGGGCGGAAGCGGGGAGCAGCTCAGGCTGCCATGGAGGGGGGGAGCCACGACCACCCCTGGCCCCTCCAGGTGTCCTCACCAGCTCCCTCATGCAGGACTTGAGGCGTTCCCGGTCCAGCCTGGTGCGCGACGCGTGGCCCTGCTCCTTGTCCGCGAGGGAGAGGAAGCGGCTGCGGGGCGCGGGGGGCGGGGGCTTAGCTGAGCCCACCCAGCAGCAGGAGGCAGGGCCCAGGGGGCTGCCCGGGCTCGCCCAGACCAGGCCTGGGGCCCCCTCGCCCGACCCCCCGGGCCCCCCCGGCCCCCCTCACTAGCAGCCGCTGCCGAGCTCCTCCAGGACGCCGCGCAGCCGCCGCTCGGGGTAGGCCTTCTCCGTCTTGATCATCTCCTGCACGTCGTTCAGGCCTTCCTCCTGCGGACACAGGGGCGGGGCCCGGGGCGCTGAGCCGCACCCCCCTCAGTCTCCCCGATCCCTTCTTCCCGTTCATCGGAGGCGCCTGGTGAACCGGGACCACCTTCTTCCTGGCGCCACCCCCGGAATCTGTTCCCGTGATGGGACAACCACCCTCCCAGGGTCTGCTTTTGGATGCTGGGGACCTCCGTGTTTGGGGGAGCTCCTGAAGGCGGGCAACGCTGCCTGGGTTGTGAGGCGTGGGGGACTCGCTGGGCTGGGCGGACCTTGGCTGGAGGGGGGGTGGCGTGGGGTTCAGGCCAGGGGGCAGCGGGTTGACCAGCTGCCTGCAGGGAGCCCCAGCACGAGGGCCAGGGTTGCCAGGCTCCACCACAGGTGCCCCCAGCCCCTGTCCCGCTCCTGGGGTCCCCGGGGTGGGGGAGGCGAGCAGAGGTCCTGCTGGGGCCACAGGTGCGTCCCCCTGGTGCACAGCGGTGGGGAGGGGATTCCAATGCCAAGGCCAAGCCCCGCCCTGCAGCGCTCAGCCCCGCCCCGGCCTGGCCCTGACCAGCTTGTCGGCGATGTGGTCCATGATGTTGGCGTTGTAGAGGCGGCGGCGCTGGTCCGGCCACCAGCTCCTGATGTAGATGCACGGCTTGCGCTCCAGGTAGGGCAGGTGGAAGTAGTTTCTGGGGCAGGAGAGGTTGGGAGGATGAGGAACTGAAGGCTGGGGATTCCCGCCCGCCCCGGGACCCCCGGTCCCCCGGCCCACCTGTCGGTGATCTGGGGCCGCATGGGGGGAGTGGAGGAGACCGAGGCTAGGTCCCCGGCCTCGCTGGCCTCGTCGTCGCTCGAGTTCTGGATCAGGTCCACTTCCTCCTCGTCCCCTGGCTCCTTCCGGGGCCTCGGCCGCTGGGGTCGGGCCAGGCCGTCGACCTCGTTCCCGTAGTTGCCTGGAGGCAGAAAGGCCACTAGGGGACCCAGGGTCCTTTCCCCGCCAGGCCCCACCCAGCTCCGATCCCCAATCCCTGAGCTGCTTTGCTCGGGGAGAGATGGGGGAAACCAGGATACGGGGCAGTCCTGGGCGTCGGTGCCAGCCCAGCACGATGGGACGCTGGCCAGAGAAAGGTCTCCAAGTCCTTCCCCCGCCTGCCGAGTTGTCCCTAGAAGCCCCCAGGTCGACTGAGCCCCAGGCCCAGCCAGGACGAGGCCCATTGGCTCAGCCCCTCCCCCCCAGACCCCCAGGCTACTCTCTGGGAAGGGGCTTCCTCCTGCCAGCTGGAGCTCGAGGGTCCACCGTGCTGGGGGACGCGCGTGCATGGGTGCATGTCCACAGGGCTCTGCATGGGTGCCGAGGTGTTCAGGAGAGGGGTTGCCGTTTTCCCGCTCCTCGGGCCAAACCGTCACCCTGTGACCCCAGCACTCACCAATGGTGACCTCGAAGGTGATTGGCTTGTCTCCATTTTTCCGGTCGATCATCGAGGCCTCCAGGAAGGCCCCAAATAGAAAGAATTCTTCCACTTTCCCCGTGCAGCTCTGTGGGGAGGGAGTTCCAACCGTCCCTACGCTTCACGTGGGGACAGATGGGCCAGGCCTCCCTCCACCGTCCCACAATGGGGGGCTTTGAAGTCAAACAGCCTGGGCCCTGGAGGCCTAATTCCTTCTGCCCTCCAGCCTGGACGTCCCTGGAAGAAGGGCTGGCTCCATGGACCACAGGGACAGCCATGGCTGGAGACGGGCCAGAGGCGAAGGCGCCATCTTGGTGCCTGGCTGCCCTCGCAGGACCCGCAGGAGGAGCCCAAACACAGGGGGAACGAGAAACTAGAGGTCCCGCCGAGGGGCATGGTGGGGGCCTCTGCTTCCCGGGGCCCCCTGAAATAGGCAGGGCAGGAGGAGGCCGAGCCAGGGACCCAGGGCGGCCGCGGCGGGGAGAGGGCTGAGCTGGGCGCCCTGCCCCAGGGCCTCACCTCTGAGATGGGCGTGGCCGGCTCCACCTGCACCTCGGTGGAGCTGGTGAGCTCCGGGCTGGAGGTGTCCAGGATCTCCACTGCCAGGCCCAGCATGAGGCGGGCGCGGAAGGACACGCCCTCGCCCAGGCCCTCGTTCAGGTCCTGGTGCTCGTCCAGCAGCGTGTAGTTGCGCGTGGAGCCGTACATGTTCACCCAGGCGGGGCCCAGGGTGGGCAGAAAGCCTGCGGACGGCAGGGGAGTCCAGGGCTCGTTCGGGGTGCGGGGGCTTCTCCCTGCCCCCTCCTCGAGGCTGCTGAGTCCAGGTCTGCGTGCCTTGCCCGGGAAACATCTGAGGCCGAGGAGGGGCTGCTGGGGCTGCAGGGTCCCCGCCGGGCCACGGGGAGGGCTGGCATGGTCTTTCCACTTGCAGGGAGCACGTCCTCGGGGTAACGCACGCTCATGGAGTCTGAGCCCCGGGGAGCGGGGAGGGGGCTCTGCAGCCACGCAAAGCTGGGCTGTGCTCCCCGTTTCCTGGGGCAGGGGCTGCCCACGGGCTGCTTGAAGGACAGACGCCCCTTGCCCGTGCCTCCCAAACTTCCGGGCCCTCAGTGGCCTTTCCCGCTGTACGTCCACCGTCACAGCCCTCAGCGCGTCTTGTCCTGCTTGCGCAGCCCCTGCCCCTGCCTGCCACGTGCTGCGCCCTCCATGCGGCCTCCCCCAGCCCTAGTTACAGCTCCCTTCTGGTGCTGGGCCTCGGGTGTAGCACGGACCCAAAACCCACCCTTTCAGAGGGTATGTCTCAGTGGGTTTCAGTTTCTTGGCTTCACTGGGCTGTCCTCAGCACTGTCGACTTCCAGAGATTTCCAGCCCCACAAGAAGCCCCGTCCCCGCCAGCCGTCCCTCCCCACTGCCTGCCTCCCGGGCCTGGCACAGCTGGTCTACACCTGTCCCTATGGATTTATCAATTCTGGGTGTTTCCCATCAGTGGGCGCCTACAGCCTGCAGCCTCTTGTGTCATCTGCCTCGTGCAGGGTCACCTGTCCATGTCCCTAACGCACAGTAGGCGCCTCGCGGCGGGGGAGAGGCTCTCCCCTCCCCTCTCTCCTCTGTGCCTGGCACAGTGCAGGGCCCTGGCAGGTGGTCCATCCCCATGACAACCCACAACCCTGCAGAGAGGGGCTGTGCATGGGTACAGCTAGAAGCACGTATGACACGTGTGTATATCAAAGCATGTATGTCCACGTGTGCGTGTGCGTAAATGATTTTCATTTCAGCTGGGAAGACCGTGGGGAAAAGCTCACAGAGCTTTTCATTGTCTGCCCTGGGGGGGCAGATTCGCGGAAGCCCGGAGCCCGATGGAGCCGGTGCCATGGTGCCGGGGGTCCCACAAACCCTTTGGCCTCCCGTGCCCCGCCCCGCCGGGCTCCGGCTGCTGACCTTTGTCGCCTTCGTTGGAGATCTTGCGCAGGTCGATGAAGTGGGTGCCGATGGCCACGTCGTTGACCTTGTCCGAGTCCCGGATCTGCACCTTGATGCGCTTGCAGAGCGGGGGGAACAGGTCCGTGAAGACCACCTGCTCGTTCCACAGGGGCTCGTAGCTGCTCTTCTGCACCGACGTCTTGCCCTGGGGGGGGGCGTGAGGTGCAGAGGGTGGGCGGCCGTGTGCGTGTGCATGCGGGTGTGCGCAGGCGTGCGCGTGTGCGCGGACGTGGCCTTGTCTCCCCCGCCCTCCCCTGCTCCCCGGCCTCCCAGGCTCCGCTCTCTCGGCTCCTGGCCTCTAGGTGCCCAGCCTTGCCCTCCCAGCTGGGCAGCTGGAGCTCCCGACCCTCTCGCTCTCCTGATTCTAGGGCCTGATTTTGTCCCGTGCCTCCCCCCGGGGACCCGTGCCATCAGCTGATGCCTGCCACCCCGGGCCCCAGCCCCCGGTACCTTCTGGCCAGCAAAGAAGACCTGCACGTAGGGGTCGACGAGGTCCCTGTTCTCGCCGATGAACGCCTTCTTCACGTTGGCCATGAGGCTCGTGTTCATCCGAGGCAGCCCCTCCGCGCGGTAGATTTTCACGTAGAAGCGGGCCCACTGGCGCTCGGGGGGCACCCCCTCGGGGAGCAGGAGGTTCCTGCCGGCACACGCAGTGAGGGCCGAGCTGGCCGGGCCGGGCGCCCCAAGTCCCTCCCCGGGACCCACGTGCCCCTGGGTCCTGGGAGAATCTGTGGGGGTGGCCGAGAGGGGCCTCGGCCAGGGTGAAAGAAACTGGCGGTCACGGCCCCTGCTCTCCCTCGTGTCCTGGGCCCGTTCCCACCTCCCCGAGCCTCGTCTTGCTCACGTTTAAGGGGCAGTGACCACACGCCTCTCCCAGGAACACGGCGCGCCTCGGGCAGGCTGAGCAGGGGCGCTTGGTGACTCCGAGAGGGGGGCCGCGCCGTGGTCTCAGCTTTCCCCCGCCCTGGGCCCTCGAGACTAATCTGGCAAGTGGGCCCGCAGAGGCCATGACTCACAGGACCCCGGCACTTTCTCCAGCTGAATCCACGAGGTCCCAGAATCCTCCTCAACGGCCGCCCTCCGTGGCCCGGAGGTGGCACGCGCTGCGGTCACTTTGCCCGCCTGGGTTTGGACTCGCCCTGGCAGCTCCCTGGCCCCCTGCTCTCCCCGCACCCGCTCTTTCTCCCACCGCACCCCGTTCAGAAGTCTGGGCGTCGAAGGGCCGTCGTTCTCGACGGTTCTCCATCAACCCTGCCTCTGCCCCGGCCCTTTGTCTCCCGCGGGTGCCGAGGAGGGTCCCGGCTCGGTTCTTCTGGGGAGTGGGGGGCGGTGGGGAGGGTGGGGAGGACAGGGTTAGGGAGCCGGTGGGGGGGGGGTTGGTGCCCTGGGGCTGGGGCTAGGGGCGCGGGGAGCCTCACCCCTCAATGTCGTCCTCGTCCGTCTCGTTGGCCTTGTGGGGCGTCTTGATGTTGTCCCCCTTGCCCACCACGGCGACGTCGCACTTCACGTAGCCCTTCAGCCCGGCGGAGAGGTCGTCGGGGTCCGACAGGATGGCCCACTTGTGGTGGAACTGGTGCTCTGCAGCGGCCGGGAGCGCGGGCGGCACCTGAGGCCCGGCCCGGGCACGCCCGCCCTCAGGGCCGCGCAGCCGGGCACCTGCCCTTCTCGGGCCCGGGGGGGTGAGGCTGGAGCCCGTCGGGGGCGCGGTGCACCAGCGAAGCTCGGGGCCTGCAGTGCCCCCTCCCCACCATTCCAGTCACCCCCCACCCCAAGCTAGAGGCGGCCTTCCAGGTGGACCGCCCCCGCCCGAGCCCCCCTCCCGAGCCCCCTGGGGCTCCCCAGCGCTGTGGGATGAAGGCCGGAGCACTCAGCACGGTCTGTGGGGCCGGCCGTGGCTCCTGCCCACCCCCTCTGCTCATTCTTCTGCCAGGTGAGGCTGACTCCTCCTCCCTGAAGCCACCTTGGGTTTCACACCTCCATGCGCTGGTGTCCGCTGTTCCTTGACCTTGAATGCCCTCCCCTACCCCTCCTGTTGCCTCCACGTCGTTTTGTTCCTGCCTCCTCTTCCATGCAGCCTCCCCTGGCTTCCTCGGGCCAGCCGAACCCTGCCCTCTCTGGTCCCTGGCATTCCATAGGCAGCTTGCTACTTCCCCTGGCTGGTGACCGTCTACTTCTTGTCTGTTTCTGATTTTAGAATGAACCCCCGACCCCTCCAAAGTCGTCTCATCTCAGTATCCCCAGGACAGGGTGAAGGAAAGGACAGATGTCGGGGAAGGTCCCGCTAGGTGGGGTTGCCCCTCCAGGTTTCTTTAAAGTCGGTTTACAAGCCGAGAAAAGCACACGGCTTTACTTTCCGGAGGGCAGACCCCCATCTTCTGTGGTTTGGGGTGGGCGCTGATATCCAGGGGCTCGGGGCCTCCCATCTCCTCCCTCCTCTTTCACCCTCTACTGTAGCCAGGCCCCTCCCCTCCAAGGCTCTGTCCCCGGTGGGCTCCGGGGGCTGGGTTAAGGGGCTGTGTGCAGAGGCCAGGGTGTTGGGGTGGGCCAGGCACTGTCCCAGGAAGGCTCACGCCCAAAGCAAGTCAGAGAAGGGAGGGACAAGGATGTGCAAGGAGCTGCTGGAGGAGGGGCTTGGCCTGTCCTAGGCATCCCGGAGCTTCAGGGTTTTGTGAGAGCAGGTGGACGTGGGATGGATGGATGGATGGATGGGTGGATGGGTGGATGGATGGGCGAATGGATGGATGGACGAATGGATGGATGGATGGGTGGATGAATGGATGGGTGGATGGGTGGATGGATAGATGGATGGATGGGTGGATGGATGGATGGGTGGATGGATGGGTGGATGGATGGATAGGTGGATAGGTGGATGGATGGATGGATGGGTGGATGGATGGATGGGTGGATGGATGGGTGGATGGATGGGTGGATGGATGGGTGGATGGGTGGGTGGATGGATGGATGGATGGATGGGTGGGTGGATGGGTGGATGGATGGATGGATAGATGGATGGATGGGTGGATGGATGGATGGATGGGTGGATGGAGGGTGGATGGATGGATAGGTGGATGGGTGGATGGATGGATGGATGGATGGATGGATGGGTGGATGGATGGATGGGTGGATGGATGGGTGGATGGATGGATGGGTGGGTGGGTGGATGGATGGATGGATGGATGGGTGGATGGATAGGTGGATGGATGAATGTGTGGGTGGATAGGTGGATGGATGGGTGGATGGATGGGTGGATGGGTGGATGGATGGGTGGGTGGATGGGTGGATGGATGGGTGGATGGGTGGATGGGAGAGGCATGGTGGGAGCTGCCTGGCTGCCTAAAGGTAGGTGAAAGGACGGCTGGGTAGGTGAAAATGTGTGTGGAAGGATGGCTAGGTGCTGAGTGGATAAATGGATACAAAATGGGTAGAAGGACAGATATGTACAGATGGGGGATTGGAAATGTGGCTGGGGGATGCACAAATAGATGGGTAGGTGGGCAGGTATGAGGGTGATTAGATGAACTGGGGAAATTTAGCCAGGGAAAGCGATTAGGACTTAAGAGGGACGTGGACTTTGCCTTCAGCTTAAAGTCTAGCTGAAGAGGGACCATCCCTGAAGGACAGACCCATGGAAGTGGGGGAGGGCTACAGGGAGACATCTTTTGGTTTGACAAAAGAGAGTGAAAATATCCAAGCTTGGAGGGGGCAAGTGCCACACTCCCGGAAAGTCTCAGCGAGGCTGGTTGATCGGCTGGGGACGCGGCTGCGGGGGTCTCTACTGCGTGAAGATCTCTGAGGCCCTTCAGGCCTAGTTCTGAGTGGTCCCGGGACACCACGAGGCCCAGCTCTCCACCAGCCCGCCTGAAAGCTCATCGCACCCTCCTGGGGACAGGCTCTGACCCCTTCCAGGGGCGGCTGGGTGGGCTGAGCGAGGCATAGCATGCCAGACTCCTCCACGGCCTTTGAGAGGAAGGGTGGGGCCTTGGACAGCAGAGAGGGGCAGGGAGTGAGCGGTTTCCTGCTGTCGCGCTGGGCGGTGCCAGTGCAGCCAGGGTGACAGCAGGCTTCTAGCCTCCCAGGAAACCTTCCATCCCAGGGGGGGACTGGTACCACCCCAAGCCTGCCAGCGGCCCCCAGGAGCCACGTGTCCTGGCAGCACGCTGTCCACCAATGCCCATGCTGGGTCTGACACCACGGACCCGTCCAGAAGTCTGGGCCAAACTGGAGATGGTCAGAGTGAAGACAAGAGGGCCCCCACCGAGGGGCTTGGGTGCCAGCCTCCTACGCAGGGTGCTGGGGCCAGGGACAGACTCAGCAGGAGCGAGGGGTGGTGGAGAGCTGGGCTTCGGGCCCACTCGGGCCTGGGCTCACGTCCTGGTTCTGCCACTGGCTTGCCCCGCGGCTCTGGGCCCCCTATCAAGCTCAACGAGGCTCGGTTCCCGTGTCGTGACGCGATACCTCCGCTGGGTGAGGACCTGCCCACGGGGCGGCGTGCTTGGCCGCGGCCTGGCAGTGGGGAGGGCCTCCCTGGCGCCTGCGCCGGGCTCCTCACTGTCCCTCTCTCTGACCCCTTCCCCTCTGTGGGGCCCGGGGCCTGCGGGTCGTCCAGGGCACCGGTCAGCCCACGGCTGCGCATGCTTCCTGGGAAACACCGCGGCGGGAGGTGGGCCCTCTGCTGAGGACCGCGGCGCCCCCAGGGGCAGTGGAGGAGGCCCTGCCTCTGCCCTCAGACCTGCCACTAGCTCACTGTCGGACTTTGGCAAGTCCCTGCATCATGCTGGGCCTCAGTTTCCCCATCTCCATAGAGAGATGTGGCTAGATGTTGTTAAGGTCCCTTCCGCTTGAGTGCCCTGTGATTTTGTGACTCTTTGTGCAGCACTATGTCCCTGGTTGGAGTCACAGTTACTCTGGGCACCTGCCGAGTGTCCGTTAGGTCGAATCAGAGGAAATTGCCAATTTGCTCACCCTACCCTGTGGTCCCTTAGATGCTCTTAGCCTCGTTGTTCTCATCCGTAAAACGGGGAGGCAGGCTGGTGCCTGCCACAGGCTGTGCAACTGTCAGGTCACTGCCGGGGGGCCCGGTGGGGTCAGCACCGCACCCTGAGTGGGACGGCGTGGGGCCCGATGCTGGGTGGTGTGTGCCAGCAGCGCCTGGGCTGGCTGGGTGGGCAGTTGCCATCGTCAGGCTGAGAGCCCCTCTTCCAAGTGGCCCACCCCTCACCAGCCCTCTGGGACCCCTTCGGGTTTCCCCAGCATCTCCATCTGGTGCTGGCCCATGGCCACCCATAGGCCTGCCATCCTGAACTGCGTTGTGCATCAGGCGGCCTGGGTCCCGGGGTGGACCCAGAGTCCCTCAGCAGCTGCCACACTGCATTTGGCACTGAGGACAGCGTGGATTCCCAGAGCCTGGCCCCAGCCCCGACGACGGGTGGCAGGGGCAGCCATAAAATGGGGAAGATGCTTTCTACACCCCTGGACTCCTGTGAGAGCAGAAAGAATCCTTTCTGCTCCCCCAAGGAGCAGGGGGGTCCCTCACCAGGCGGGAGGATGGGTCTCCAAAGTGCCTGTGGGCACGAGTCCCCAGCCTGCCACGTGCCACACAACAGAGCTACCCCCGGCCGTGTGGACTGACTGAGCCAGTGGTGGGTCAGAAGCCACCGGCCGCCGGAGTTCCTCATGGCATTTGGGGACAGCCCAGGCACGTTCCCCGCGGATCACGTAGCTGTGTGTGCAACCGTCGCCCGACCGCGCTCACGGTCCAGGCAGAGCCCAGCGCCTCTCGTGGCAAGAAGGCCACATGTGCGGGGGTCCCCAGGGCCGCGTGGACCCCGGCTGCTGGGGCTGTGCCCTCGGCTACTCACCAGGCTGCGAGTACACGGTCCCCACATCCATTTTGAAGGACCCCACCAGGGTGCCGCTGCGCAACAGGTTCTTGGAGTGAATCACCTTCCGGCCAGAACCACAGGCCGCCGGTCAGAGTGGGCCGGGGTGAGGCCTTCGGGGTGGGGGTGGGGGTGGATGGGGCAGGCCACCTCATCTTTCTGGGGGACCCGAGCTCCGCGGGGAAGCAGGAGGGCGCGGGGTCGGGTAGGGACAGCTTCCCCAAGGCTCTCACCGGCCCCTCCTGGCCTTGCCTGCCTCTTGCTGGCTGCCGTGTGCGGGTGTATAGGTCGTGCACTCTGCAGAGGCAGCTGGCTAAAGGGGCGAGCGGGGCCCCAAAGCCAGCCCAGCAGTTTAAGCTGGGACCCTCCCTGCCAGGGGCGGCTCCCCGCTCACCGAGATCTTGATGATCTTGTCGAACATGACGTCAGGAGAGACGTGGAAGTCGAAGACGAAGTACTGGGGGTGAAGGACCCAGGCCCGCTGTCACCAGGTGGCAGCAGCAGCTGGCAGCCCGCGGCAGCGCCTGTCTGCTCCCTGGCCTTCCCCCCTGCGCCCCGCAGCTCGGATGACCAGATGTGACAATCGCTGGTCCCCCTTGACCCTGGAGGAGGGAGGAGGCAGGCCCTCCCCAATGGGCTCCCATCAGGAGGGCAGGGCCCCGCCTCCAGGCAGTGCTGGCCAGTGCAGCAAGGGGAAGGAAGTGGGAGCAGCAGGGGGACCGGTCTACACGGATGTGCCGGGGAGCCGGGAAACGGGGTTCTAGCTCCACTTCTGCCCCTTTCTAGTCGTGAGGCCTTGAGCAACCCACTGGCTGATCCTCAGCTTCCGGAGCTGCAGAGCGGGCCTTGTTCTAAGCTCGAAGGCCATCCCGCACCGTGTTTCATCAAATCTCAGGTGCCCGTGGGCTACGTCGTGATGCGGGCCGTGTGGGCCCTGCCACTAACCCCCAGTGCCCAGGGCCCAGAAGATGCACCCCCGTTTCAGAGATGCTCGGTGCAAAATAAGGCGAGTCTTAGCTCAAAGGCACTGCCTGCTGGAAATGTAACCTGCTGGGCACTGACGGTCCTCCCTCATTCTGAGCTGCCGCTCACAGCCGCGGCGCCCACCCCTCTACCCCGGCCTCAGGGTGCGAGGGGCTGGGAAGGAGGGTGCTGGGGGGGGTGCAGCACGGGGAAGCCGCTTGGGTGACTTGGTGGGTGGGAGAAGGAAGAGCCGTGGCCAGGGTGCTTAGGGGAGCCACCCACGGCTCCTGAGGTTCCCGCTGGACAGCCCGACAGCCCTGGCCACGTCCTGCTGGGCACGTCACTTCCTTTCCTGGGCCTCACTTTACTCCTCTGTGATGTGGGGAAACCGATCCCGGGCGCCATGTTGTACTAGTCCGGGGGGCGCTGTTTACACGGTGGGGTCTACGTGAGATGACAGGGGCACGCGCTGTTACGGCGCAGTAACAGTCCTTTGCTGTGGACACTTGTGACACGTCCAGTGGTCTCGGCTGGGGGGGTCTGGGGCACTGGGGGGGCGCATGGAGATGGAACTGAGGCCTGGGGAATGGATGAGATGCCCACAGTGAGGGTGGGAGAGAAGTGGGCTCAGGATGGGGCCCATGGGGTGGCAGCAGAGGGAGCTGGAGGGGTGGGAAACTGGGGGAGCACGAGGGGCTCCCCAGAGGAGGGGGCGGTCAACAGAATGAGCCAAGCAGGCCCGGGCCAGGATGACAACAAGGGGATGTCTGGTTTAGGGTGCACAGGGCCCGTGGGGACCCTGGGAGCCTGTTGTGGGGGAGACTGAGGCACGACTGGGAGCTGAGGAAGCAGAGGCAACTCGCATGGTGTGTGTGTGGGTGCGGGGGGAGGAAGGGGTGAGGCTGGGCAAGCAGGGACGGGGACACTGTCCCTGAGCAGGTGCGGCGCCCTTAGAACATGCTAGACTAGAACCTCTTCCAGGCCGAGGAGGAGCCAGGAGAGCAGCAAAGACCAAGGGGGTGCCATGGCGTGGCTGAGGCCAGGCTGGGGTCTTTGGGATGTGGAAAGAGAAGGAGGCCGGGCGCCGGGGAGAGGTCGGTTCTAGGCAGAAGGAGGGTCATTGGCCCCAGAGGCTCAAGGTCAGGGCCAGATGCACCTGGAGAAGGAGAAGGCCCTGGCCCCGGCCCGAGGAGGGTCAGGTGGTCCCCGGAGGGCAGCGGTCAGATGCCTCCCTCCGTGCAAAGGCAGGTCCAGAGCCGGGCAGAGGGGACCGCCGGGAGGCGCTGCTGTGGCCCGCGGCCCTGTGCTCCCGAGCACGGCTGCCTTAAGCACGCTGGAAGCCTGCTGAGTCCAGGGGATTGCCTCTGCCTCCCTGTGCCGTGTTTAGTGGCGCCAAAGGCAGGCCCCCCCCACCTCAGAGGACGGGGCAGAGGCAGCCCAGGGCCCCGGATACTCCTCATGGAAGAGGCAAGTGGCTTGGGAAGGGGGAATGAAAATCCCAGGCTTGGACTGGGAGGGGTTGAAGGAACACACTTTAGAAGACGGTTCTCGGCTGGCACAAGCTCGGCCCCAGGGAAGCTTTGGCACTGTCTGGGGACATCTGGTTGTCACACTGTGGGGGCAGGTTTGGCTGCTCCTGCTTCTGGTGGGTCGAGGGACGCTGCTAAACACGGCGGTGCCAGGGGCCCCCACCCCGAGGCATGATCCAGACTGGCAATCGGGCCGAGGCGGAGAAACCCTGGTTTACGGGATGGGACAGAAACTCCACCCGCCAGAGCCACTTTGGATTGTGAAAAAGAACAAACATGTGATTAAAGCAGTCTGAGCTGGTCCAGGGATGACTGAAACGAGCAGTCTCAGGGGACAGAAATACAGCTTAAAGCTGGTCGCCAGGCTGGACCTGGGAGGTGGCCTAGCGGGGGCAGGAAACGCCCCCTTCTCTCTGCAGCCCCCACGGCGCCTGGCCTGGCCCTGGTGCATGGTGGGTGCTCAGGGAACACTGGTTGGTAGAAGGACCCGCTCAGCCCGGGGTAGCTGAGTTCTCCAAGGACGTGCCAGGCTCTGAGCTGGGCCCCAGTGGGACAGGAGTCCGGGGGCCTCCAGCCTACCCCGGACACAGAGACATCAACGACCTACAGCAGTCCAGGGAGGTTTCTGCCCCAGAGAGGAGGGTGTGGGGACCTCTGAGTCAGAGAGTGCAGGGAAGGCTGGTGAGGGGCAAGGATATATGAGTGGGGCCCTGCAGGGTGAGTAGGAGTTTGCCAAGGAGCCACAGAGCAGGGGGAGGAGTCCTGGGAGAGAGGAAGCAATCTGAATGAAACCTGAGCTGCATGGGCCCCGTGCAAAGCGAGCCTCCAGTGGCTTCCACAGCTATCAAATAACCGTGGGAGACCCTGGGGACCCGACTCTGTGTCCCCTGGGGAAAAGTACACCTGCATCTAGGCCGGAAGCTTTTCCAGTCAGGGATGTGCGCTGACGTAGGTCAGAGCTGCTGAGCCGGAATTCCCGGCCTCTGGGAAGGCTGCGCAGCCAGGGTCTGCGGGCAGATAGCTGTGCGGAGAGTTCGGCCAGGCCCTGGCTCTGATCTGGGGGCCCGTGAGGTATGCCTGGGCTCTCCTCTCGAAGGTGCCTGCCTGGAGGGCTCCCACAGTTTCCCAAGAGACACCCAGGTACGGAGGGCACCGCTCAGCCCCCACCATACCCGGGGACGGCGCCAAGCCTCAGGGCACGGGGGCCTTGCCTGGGCCAGCCTGCTGACCCCGGCTGCCTGGAGCCAAGGGGGAGACAGACTGGGTGTCCCCCAGGCCAGTGGGCTCATCTGGTGTGTGCTCGGGGGTCCGAGGGACGCCCCTGGAACCCCCCACCACAGCTCCTGGAACCCAGGAGTCCAGATGCCAGGCCTGGGGTGGCCGTGGAGGGTGGTGGCTGGAGCACAGGGCGGGGGGCAGGGCTGCCCGGTCCCTGCTTTGCCAACATGCCTCTGTGTGCCTGGGGCCGGCCCTTCCCACATGGAGGCCTCAGTAAGGTGGGGAGATTGAGCCAGGCTGCCACTGTGGCCCGTCAGCTGGACGCGGCCGGAGAGAGCAAGAGAGGAGCTGGGGGGTTTATCTCTCAACCCAAGAGTTGAGGCCAGCACCCTCGAGAGGAGCCCCCAGGGCTCAGGCAGCTGAACCCAGAATCCTACTCCGGCATGCAGAGCTCAGGCCGGGCCTCCTCCAGGGCCCTCGATGGTGCACCAGAAGCTTCCAGAAGGACGCCTGGCACATCGGAAGGGCTGGAAACAGCTCCATGTGCGGGGTCTGCGGTGAGGGGCCACCCCCGAGGGCTCTGGCCTGGAAAACAGCTGCGAGCTGTTCCTTTCTCAAGGCCTGCCCCGGCCACACCAGGGCCAGCCTGGGAACTAGAGGGCGTGGCCCTGCGCTTCCGCGGGCGGGGGCGGCGGCGGGGGGGGCAGGGGGACGGTCACTCCTGCCGGGGTCTCGTGTGGCCTGTGAGCCCCAGCTGCTCCTCTGGGGCCTGGCGGGGGAGCCCGCGGGCCCCTCTGGGGAGACTCCTTCGCCCCCAGCCCCGGGGCCACTGACCTCGTTGTAGTAGGGGCAGTTGGTGGACTCCTTCATGGACGTGCACTTCTTGTCGTCGCCCACCTCCACGCACACCACGGGGTCCATGTTCAAGCCCACCAGCTGCCGGGCCTCGATCACCGTGACGCTGACCTGCGCGCAGGAGAGAGGCCGGGTGGACCTGGAGGCCGCAGGCGCCTCGGAGCGCTCCCTGGACCGGCTGGGGTCTGGGGGCAGGGGCGGCGGGGCTGGAGGGGCCACTGCCGTGGGGGGCCGCCTGCGCTCTGGCCCACTGGCTCGTCCCGGCGCCCTTCCCCACCCAGCCTCAGTGTCCTCACTTACAGAGGAGCTGCCTAGAGAGGACCGCCTCTAAGGCAGTGTCCACTAGAATCTCCTGGGGGCTTTGGAAGGTTCTGCTCGCAGGCCATGCTTCGGACCCGTCGATCCAGAACCTGTGGGCTGAGGCCCGGGCAGGTGACTTTTCAAAGCTCCCAGGTGGCCCCAAGGACTCCAGCTGCCCACCCCGGCGTCCAGGCCTCTGCCCAGCCTGCGTCACCAGCTCGTGCCTTCGAGAAAGGAGCTTTCGAAGTCTTCACTAACTTGGGTTTAATTTCCTGCTCTAGCTTATCTCATTTTAAGCCTGTCAGTGTTCTCCACCTTTCTAGTTCCCCACTTCTGTTTAATCTTTTTTTGAACGGTCATTGAGTGGCCAGTGAGGCGTCTACACACACCTGAGCCACCTTTTCCAGCCTGGAGGGCTTACGCTGTGTGAGTGCTTCTGGGTCCTTCTTGGGACACCCTGTGCCCCTGAACCTCACTTCTGTCCTGGGAGGTCCCTTTTCACTTGTTCTTTCATCACAGATAGTTATTGGGCACCTACTGGGGGCAGACCCAGGCGGGGATCTAAGCAAACCCCTTCCCCTCGTGGGGGCACCGTAGCGCGGACAGGCTCTCAGATTTTAAGCCCAAATCTGTCATCTCTGATGTCACCACTGCTTTTCCTGACCCCTCATTTCAAGCCAGGAGCTTCTGCTTGGGATTTGGAGGCCTCAGGGCCCACTGGGACGGCTGGAGTGTAGCAGAGAGAGGCACAGGCTTGGGGTCACCGACCTGACACTGAGCCCCAGTCAGGTGTGAGCAAGGGGCAAGGAGCGCGCCCCGTAAGGAGAGCCGCCCAGCGCGAAAGAAAGTGCAGCCTGCCCAGGAGTGGTGCCGCACACACGGAGAGCTGACGCAGCAAGACGACGCAACAAAAAGAAACACAGATTCCCGTGCTGCTGACAACAACAGAAGCGGACACAGAAGAACACACAATGAATGGACACAAAGAGCAGACAACAGGGTGGAGGGGGTGGGGGGAAGGGAAAGAAATAAAAAAAAAAGCAAATGGAGGTAATTAACTTAGCTCTGAGGCATTTACTGTGAGGAGACTGAACTGACACTAGAAGTCCTTCCACAATATTCTTTGCATAGCCGTTTATGGAGTTTTAATCTTCACGAAACTTTTTACATCCAAGGTTTAAAAAAAACATCCCCTGGGAAGCGGACTTGGTGCAGTGGTTAGGGCGTCTGCCTACCACATGGGAGGTCCACGGTTCAAACTCCGGGCCTCCTTGACCCGTGTGGAACTGGCCCACGCGCGGTGCTGATGCGCGCAAGGAGTGCCGTGCCACACAGGGGTGTCCCCCGTGTAGGGGAGCCCCACGCGCAAGGAGTGCGCCCCGTAAGGAGAGCCGCCCAGCGTGAAAGAAAGTGCAGCCTGCCCAGGAATGTTGCCACACACACAGAGAGCTGACACAGCAAGATGACGCAACAAAAAGAAACACGGATTCCCATGCTGCTGACAACAACAGAAGCAGACAAAGAAGAACATGCAGCAAATGGACACAGAGACCAGACAATGGGGGGGAAGGGGAGAGAAATAAATAAAATAAATCTTAAAAATAAATAAATAAATAAATAAATATCCCGTTATTTTCTTCTACAACTCATCCCCCTGCCCCCCGGAAAAAAAAAAAAGACTTTTTGTAACACAGGGCTAGGAAGGAGACAGGTACAGATTTGGCATAAGTTATTGAAGATATTCCGGCAGGGCATTAGCCTTCGCAAGGCGAGAGGTTGGAATGTTTCCATCCAGAGACCTGACTGTGTCCTCTCCTGTCCTCCCCCTTTTCCGGATCCCAAGTTTCCACCTTCCCTGTGGAGCGGAGCCAACTGTGGCTGGCAATCCTGCTTGGAAACTCGGACACCGTAGAGGGGGAGAGGGCGGCGGGCTGGCAGGAGCCGTGCCGGGAAGGAGAGAAGGAGAGGCTCCGGTGCTCTCTTTGCTGGCTGAGGGCGCCCTGGGTGGGGGAGCCGGAGGGTCTGTGTGTGCAGGAGGGGAGCCGGGGGCGCTGGGGAGGGCGCCGAGGGGGCGAGGGCCCCCCATTTCTGTGTGCCCCCTACCTCCTGCCTGGAGCTCTGTGGAGGGAGAAGACATCCCTTGGACTTGAAATAATCATGATTTTTAAAAAATGGGTCATTTTTCAGAATCCTGAGGGTGGGGATTGGCCGTCCTTTCCTTCCACTTGGAATTCAGCAGGAGAGGGTCGGGTTTTCCAGGGAGGAGGATGAGGAGGCGGACAGTCCCAATGGGAGCAGAGCCGGCTGGCTCTTGGCTAGTCCACCTCCTCCCTCGGACAAGGGGCGTGATGGCCAGGTGGCCTCGTGAAAGCCCCCGGGGGCCTGCTTCCGAGGGGAGTGACTGTGCATCAGTGAAGGATGAGCTGGGGTGGTGGCCCTTCCGCGGGCCCTTCCCCAGCTCCCATGACCCTCCCTCACCTGCAGGGACCCGTCGGGCTCCGCATTTTGAGAAGAAGAGTGGGGGTGCGAACCACCATCAAGGCGGGGGGCCGAGCGTCCCGGCAGGGGAGGTGAGGTGGAGGCCACACCTGCTGGGACGTCGGGAGGTGACGGCAGAGCGGGTGTCAGTGCCAGGAAGACAGGGAGGGAAGGGACCCGTGGCTCACGCCGCACCCAGAAAGCACGTCTCTGCCAAGCACCGGTGTTGCTCGAGGAAGGCGCAATGGGAGAGTTTACAGTGGGGCAAGCCGGTGGCGTCCTGTCCTGGAGGACGGAGATGCCAACAGTGACAAAAGGGTTAACGTGCCACACAAATTCTACACGGAAGAGACCAGGCCTGGGGTTACTCCTCAGTTGTCGGCCTCCAGACCTCCTTTCAGTGCTCCCCACCACTGAGGATGATGGTTCAGAGCCTTCCAGATCCCTCCTGCATCCGAGGGCAGCTAAGGTCCCTCCCCCTCTGCCCCCTTCCCCGCACCAGCTGGCTATGCTTTCTGAGGTCTTTCTAACTCATCAAGGTCAAGTTCTCCAAGAGAGTGACGTCCCTGCTGGTAGGTTTTATTGCTTTCTATACTGTATTTATTGGAAGTAAGAAACAATTCCACATCTGCACGCTCCTCCTTCGCTCTCAGTGTGTACCTTCATTTGCCACTGATTTGTCAATAGGGGAAATACCGTGTTACCAGGTTACATGCAACGTTTGAATTCAATTCAGAAGGTTCAGAAAGTGCTTGGGGCAAGAAGACTCTGGCAAGAAGTGGTTTGAAAGGGTTTTCAAAAACAAGCAGGGAAAGCGGTTGTGGCTCAAATGACAGAGCATCCGCCTACCATATGGAGGGTCCGGGGTTTGATCCCCAGGGCCTCCTGACCCATGTGGTGAGCTGGCCCATGCATGGTGCTGCTGTGCCCAAGGAGTGCTGTGCCACGCAGGGGTGTCCCCCGCGTAGGGGAGCCCCACATGCAAGGAGTGCACCCTGCAAGGAGAGCCGTCCCGTGTGAAAAAGTGCAGCCCGCCCAGGAGTGGTGCTGCACACACGGAGAGCTGACGCAGCAAGATGATGCAACAAAAAAAGCAACACAGTTTCCCAGTGCCACATGACAAGAATGCAAGGGGACACAGAAGAACACACAGCGAATGGACACAGAGAGCAGACAACAGGGGGAAAGGGGAGAGAAATAAAATAAATCTTTAAAACACACACACACACAAAACCAGCAGTAGGTAGTGAGCGCAAGGTGAGCTGGGCACAGAAGGCAGCTGCCGTCTGCACGGCTTGGTTGTGGGGCAAGCCGATGCCCCACTGCGGGCGCCCACACCTGGCTTTCCTTTTGACTGACTCTGGGACCTGGGCAAGCTTCCTGACCTCGTCAACCTCAGCTTCTCACCCCTCGGTGCCAGCCGTACCTAAATCTGGGTGGCTGTAAGAATGACGTGCACGGAAACGGAAAAGCACAGCTGCACTCCTACACAGGACACGGCGTGGAGGAAACCTTCCCGTTTTTAATAACTGGGACACGAGCAGCAACAACTGCCCTCAGCCTGGCAGGCCGGAGGGGCTGCCGGGGGCAGGGGGGCATCGTTCTTTGGGACATTCCTGTTCTCAGCGCAGTGTGGGTCCTGGCAGGGAGGTGACGGGGACCCTGCCAACCTCCTGGAGCCCAGGGGAGGGCGTCTCACCCACAGAGGCAGGTCCACGGGGCGCGGCCCGGGGCTGCCTTCCCGGCACCTGGGAGGATGGCCGCCGAGTAAGGTGAGGATGCAGGGCGAGCAGGTGATGCAAAGAAAGCTGCTCCCTAGGCTGCCACAGCCTCACCTGAGCCAGGGGAGGTGGGGCGGGACGTCAAGCCCTGCCTGGGGAAGGCACCCGCTCAGGCCTGGGGCCCGGCGCCCGTACCTGGACAGAACCCCTGTGGGGCGGGGGCAGTCAGGTGGCGCCTCCTGAAGGCTCTGACCCCTTGAGCAAGGCTAGGCGGCCCGGCAGCCTTCTGACCGGGGGCTGGGGCTCCTGAGCCCACACGAGGGTCTGGGGCAGCGGAGGGTCCCCGCGCCCTTTCTGAGCGATGCCACGCCCTCCTCCTTCTCCAGGTTACGGATAAGAATGGGTGCTCTGGGCTGGGGGCTTGTCTCATGTCACACGCACTCTCAGATTCTGATCAGCTCTTGGAGAAGAGACAAAACTGGGGGTCCTACCCCGCAAAGCAGAGGACCCGGCCCCAGGCTGGAAGGGCTACGGCGGGGTCCAACTGCTCTGTGGTCCCGTCCAGCAGCCGCCAGCCCCGGTCCGGCCCCTGTGCTGCTCGTGGCGGCCTTCCCAGGCTCAGAGCTGCGAATCCCTCCCCGTCCTAGGCTTGTCTCCAGTTTTAGAAATACACCAACAACACCAAAGAAGTTAGACGTTAATTTCAGAAACTGGAGAGAAACAAAAAGAAGAAAAACATGACCCATCATCTCACCCTGCAGAGCTAGCCAGGGCTGACATGGAAGCAATTCAGAAAAACCCCAACTTTCTTCAAAGGCTCTGACTTCACCTGATCAGAGGCTCTGGTGTGCGGTTCTGCTGGGTCTCTTGATGGGCTTTCCAGGTTCCTCTCACTTGGTGAAGCCCAGGAGGGACCTGGGAGGGTCCCGACCACACAAGCCTACTTCTCAAGCTCCCGACCAGGCTTGCACCTTCCTACTTACGACACTTCCAGGAAGGCCTCCCAGGAACAGGCTCACGCTGGGAACTTAGGCTCAGCTTGTGGCTCTCTCTGACCCCCAGATCCACGCCTCCACAGAGTCCCTACACTGCACAGCTGGCCAGAGCCCCCCTGGAGCAGTCCGAAAGGCTCGAGGCCCTCGGGCGCCCACCTACCTGGTAATCCATGGGCCGCCCGGCGCTTGGCTCCATCTTAATGTCTGGCTTAGACCTGAGGGGGGAGAATGTCAGACCTGGTGTGAGGGAGGTGCTTGGGAGTGGGGGTAGGTGGGCACTGAGGGGGTCAGACCTTGGAGAAGGGCAGAGGGATGGAATTGTGGTCTTCAAACACTCAGAGAACAGAGTGGGGATTAGCTGTTCTCTGAGGCCCCAAAGGAGAGGCCTAATCAAAGGGCAGAGTTAACCCAGAGGCAGCGGGCTCAGAGGCGGGCTGGGGGGCTCTGAGCAGCGTGAGCCCCCCGGGTCAGCGACCTGGCAGCAGGGGGGTAGCCCCCGCATTCTGCTTTTGCAGGGAGAGCGGCGAGGCGTTCAGGTAGAATCAGGAAGGGGCAGGGCTGGGAACCCCCCGTCCCTGTGCCCTGATTCTGCCCCCGCAGGGCCACCCAGGGCCAGCCCGTCCTGTCTGGTGGGGATGCGGTTCCCGCCCCCTTACCGCTTGTTGGAGACGTTGGTGGTGAGGGCCGTGACCGAGGCCAGAGACACGGAGTCCGGGTCCAGCCCATCCCCCAGCCGCATGGCCAGGCGGTCAAGGTCCTCCATCTCCAGCACGGCCGGCTCATCTGGGGAGGAAGAAGGGCTGGGTGGGTGGGCTGGCCGTGGGAGAGTGGCTGTGTCTCCCCTTTGACTTGGGCGTCCCTAAGCTCAGAGGTGTCCCTAAGCTCAAGGTTTACCTAGAGCACCTGCCTGGGAGGTTTTGGCCTCTACATCTGCACTGTTTCCTACCTGACCTTGCTCTTCTATTTTGATTTATGCTATACCTGGTTTTACTTTTCTATTTTCATTACGGTAACTCCTTTTTTATCCACTAACTGCCTAAGCATTGGCTGCCCTTTAGAGACAAAGGCTGGGACGAGAGAAGGCGTGCTTGTCTGACAATACATAAGCACAGGCCCTATCTCATTTATTGAGCAGCTACTATGTGCCAGGCATCATCTCTCTGGTCTTCCTGGCACGTCCAGGCATTATTCTCATGTCCCAGACGGGGAAATGGAAGTCACTTATCCATGAAAAGCAGCGGCTGGGATTCAGGCCCTGGCCCTGGGCTGGGGTGCGCTGCTCCAATGAGGTGAAGGCGTGCTGACCCTAAGGAGCCCCGCAAGGCGAGGGGTTGGGTCTCTGGGCGCTGTGCCCTCATCTAAGCAGGGGCAGGGGCGCTGCTGGAATCCAGCTGGCCTGGGGGCAGGAGGGGGAAGAGAGATTCTGGGGGCTAACAGGGCCGCACAGGGAATGTTGGAGCAGGCAGCCGGGGGCCCCATGGGGGGGCAGGTGGCCAGCTGCGTCCCTCGCTGGGGACAGATGGTGAACTCCTCTGGGCCCTTCCTGTCCACAGCTCCCTTCTCCGCTCCGTTTCTCCCCTTGTTTTCCACCTGCCCCCCTGTCTCCTTTTAAACAGCTTGGGCTTGCCTCCCCCCAGCCAGCTGCCCTCTTCTGAGCCCAGGGCCATGGGCCATGCCGGCCTCCCAGCCCTTCCTGCTCCCCAGAGCACCCCCCCACACCTGGAGACAAGGAACCTCAGGCCCCTGGTTTTGCCCAGAAATGGGGAGTCGGTCTAGTCACCCTGGTTTTCTGTGATTCCCTCCCCTGATTATAACTCGCTGCGCTGCTGCGTAAAATAAAAGAGCAGGGGGCGACGCGGGCAGGAGGTGCCTCGGTGCCCAGGCAGGCCTGGCACGGGACGATGGGACAGCTCTGCCCGCCTGGCAGCGGGGCCTTCCCCGAAGGCGGCTCAGGAGCGCGGGCCCCCTGGGAGGGCTGGGGGGGGTCCCGCGGGAAGGGCGGCGCTGGGTACCTTGCCTCGGGGGCTCGTCCTTGTGGGGCCGGTGCTTGCCGAGCTTCATGGCCGAGAACACGCTCCTCCCCGCTCTGCGGGGGCCGCCGGCGGCACGAGGCGGGCAGGAGGGGGCGAGGGCGGCACAGAAGAACGGGGACACGTCGGAGAATGAACCGCACAGGGCGCGGCGGGGCGCCGGCCCCAGCCCCACCCCGGCTGTCCCCACGGCGGGGCCCGAGCCTCCTCCACCGGGGGCCTGTCCCTGCAGAGCCACGAGGCGGCTAGGGCAGAGGGGACCCCCACCCCTTCCCTGCCCCATCACCCCGCGAGCAGTGGGGCGGGGGCTCCGGCGGGCAGAGCGGGGGGCCTGCAGTGCATGGAGCTGGAAGCACTGGCGTCCCTCTGGGTCCCAGGCCCCAAGTCCGGTGCTCTCAGCACTCGGGGCCACGCCAGCTCCCTCACCCCGTCCCTGCGGCCCAGCTGGTTGGAAAGGACACCGGATGACCGGGGACAAAGCTGCAGAACAGCAGGGGTCAGAAGGGACCCAAGGGGCAGAGGTTGAGGGGCAAGGTTGGGGGATGTGGTTGAAACGAGCTATTAGGTTCTCAGGTGGGCACGGGTGCCCGGACCCTGCCCGCCTTTCCCCGGCCGCCCTGTGCCCTGGGATTGTCCTCGGTCCCCCGTGCGAGGTGGAGGCGGGCCCTTCCCCAGCTCTTTGGCTGGTCCCGGCTGGCGCCCCTTCTTCCTGTCACCCCTCCCTGCGGAACCCCCGCCCCACCCCCCAGCCCCGGGAGCCGCTGGCCGACCCCGGAGCTCCTACCTCTTCCTCTGGCCCGGCGTGGCCTTGCACCCCCAGGCCACGAGTCCTCAAGTCAGGGGGGCTGAGGGGAGGGGGCCCCTTCAGGGATGTCCCTGCAGCCGAGCCTGTGGTCCCCGGCGCCAGGAGGGACCAGCGGCAGGACTGGCCGGGGGGAGCGAGCGGTATTCCATTTCCCCATCAATCTTGCATGAGCTGGATACCCGACTCCCCTGCTTCCCGCTCTCCCTCCTCCTGGGTGCAGCCCTGCCCTCACGGAGCCCAGGTGCGGCGAGGTGGGGCTCCAAGCCTGCTGCAGAGCCCCCGTCCGCAGGTCACAGTGGCAGCCCCTGTGGGGGCTCAAATAGGGATCCAAGCTCCCCCCGATCCCCCAGATCGCTGTTCTCATCCTGGGCAATGCGAGGCAGAGGAAAACCTTTCTCTCCTTGTAAGAGACGGCCTAGAAACCTCCAGCCATCTTATCCGCCAAGCCCTACCTAAGCCTAGGCCTCTCCTTCACTGTCCCTCTGTAGGACAAGGCATGGAGAGTCGTGTGCCCGTATCCCAGGGAGAGAGCCATCAGGAGCCATCCATTCCGCGTGGCACCAGCTCACAGTTTAGGAAACACTGGCCACGGCCATGACTTCTTAGAAAGGGCTGAGGTGGGGCAGAGAAGGCTGGGGTGGCCCCAATAGATCCGCATGGTCCCGTGTCATCTTGTGAGGGATGTGACAGTGGGAGGAAGGCAAAGGTAGGCTCTCCGAAAGGAAAGCTGATGCCTCTGGGATTCTTTGGAAAAGTTCCCTCTCCTCTTCTAATAAGGAGAGATAAATTACCGATGAAGAATATGGCCAACGAAGGATCGATTACCTAACCTTTCTTGAGCAAGGATGTGGGCCAGAGGTGTTTCCAGATGTTTGTTCATTCCTCTCCACAGCGATCCCGAGAGGGACACACGCTTCTCGATCAGCCAAGGGGAAGGCTGAGGCTCAGAGAGGTTAAAATAATATCAACGTCACACAGTAAGCAGCAGAGCTGGGGCTGAAGCACAGGGCTCCTGGCCCCTGGGCCAGCGATATTTCTAGTACATTCCGCTCCTTTGCCCGGATGCTGCAGGATTGCCCGGCTCTGGGGGTGCGAATCCCATCCTGACCATCCGGACCTTTGGCGAAAAGTTTGCAGGGTCTGCGCTTGGACAGGTAATGGCCCAGAGAGGAACTTCTTCCACACATTTGGAAAGGTGACATGCACGGACTGACCGAGGAGCCCAGGGGAAGGGGCTCGGCGAGCACGTGTGCCTGTGAAAGGCGATGGAGGGAATGCTGTTTCCGTTGGGGCAGGAGTGGTTTTGGCGTGACTCCTCGGGTCACATTACTCTGAAGGCCCCACTGGTTTTCTGAGCGCAGGTGCAGCCATTTGCAGAAGGCTGGGGGGCTGAGGGGAAATGTGGGGTTGCCTTTCTATTCTAGCCCTACCAATGGGGGGCTGGTGAGAACCTAAGACTGGGGGAGCGGATGCAGCTCGAGTGGTTGAGCGCCTGCTTCCCACGTAGGAGGTCCCTGGTACCTCCTAAAAAAAAACCAAAAACAAAAACTCTAAGAGGACTGGACCTGTCTAGGGAACAGGAGCCCTGGGCGATGGACATCCATTTGCAAATTTCAGAGGTGTTCTCTCATGGGCCTCCTCACCTACAAAACTAAGGAAACCTCAGTTCAATCAAGAAGTCATTATGGGGAAGTGGAGGTGGCTCAACGGATAGAGCGTCCATCTACCATACGGAGGGTCCAGGGTTTGATCCCCAGGGCCTCCTGACCCGTGTGGTGAGCTGGCCCATGCGCAGTGCTGATGTGTGCAGGGAGTGCCTTGCCACGCAGGGGTGTCCCCTGCGTAGGGGAGCCCCACGCACAAGGAGTGCGCCCCATAAGGAGAGCCGCCCAGCGCGAAAAAGGTGCAGCCTGCCCAGGAATGGTGCCGCACACAGGAAGAGCTGATGCAACAAAGAGACACAGGTTCCCGGTGCCGCTGACAAGAATCCAAGCGATTCTTCCACAGCGAATGGACACAGAGAGCAGACAACAGGTGGGGGCAGGGGAAGGGAGAGAAATAAATAAAAAAAAATAAATAAATAAAAAAGTCATACAGTGGTCGAGGAGAAGTGTGACTGCAACCACAGGCCCTAAGTCCCGTCGTGATGGCCCCTTGGTCTTTTAAGAGGAGCACGACCCCACACCCTGATTGCTGTGCAGAAGGATTCGTGGCAGAAGTGCCTTGGTTTCCATTCAGGATCCTTAATTAGTAAATGAGAAAATGACCCCCTCGGAGGCTCCTCCTTCTGGAAGCCACGTGCCTCCCCAGACCCCTAAACCAGTGGTCCTGGAAACTGTCCCCTCCGGACCCTGCATCAGAGCCCCTGGGGTGGCTGCTTCAAGGTACAGATTCCCACTGCATCTGACTTGCTGGGGCCAAAGGCTGGGACCAGCGTCTGGCACGCATCCCCGGGAGTTCTTTCCTACAGGAGACTTGGGGAGCGTCTGACGCGGCTGAGGGACACTCCCTGCCTGGTGCCGGCCTCTGTCCGACCCCTGAGGTAGCAGGTGCCTCAGGAAACATGGTGTGGGCCTTGGCTCCTTCTCGCTCGCCCGCTGCCCTTCCCGCCTCGGCGGTACATGGATGCCTCTCTGCCCAGCCGCGCTGCCCAGGTGGCTGCTCTCCCCATGATCCCTGGGTCCCCCGGTGGGCCCAGTGCCTGGCTGGGCTCAGCTCCTTCTTGGCCATTCCTGAGCCGTCCCCCGCTCAGGGTGCCCGGCCCTAGCCCATGTGTGACGTGCACAATGCTGGCGTAGCCTGTTCCAGCCCCAGAAATGTGACCCCCTGCCCTGGAAGTGCTCTGAGCTGGCAGGTCTAAAGACAGGTGAGGAGCCAGCTGCTTCATGCCTCCTGCCCCCGAGCCCAGGGCAGATGCCCAGTAGCAGGGGATTGAGGCTTTCTGAATTGGCCCTATGGACCTACCCAAGTAAAAAAGGGCTGGAGGGGAGTGGATGTGGCTCAAGCAGTTGAGCACCCGTCTCCTACAGGGGAGGTCCTGGGTTCAGTTCCTGATGCCTCCTAAAGAAGACAGACAACGAGCAAAAAACAAAGAACTGACAATGAACCAAAACAACGGACAATGAGCAAACAACGCACAAAAAGATGAGGGAGTCAACGCAGGGGAACCGATGTGGGGAAAAAAAAGGAGGGGAGGCTGGAGGTGTCCCCCAGGCAGTTATGGCCCCCTGAATTCGAAAGGCACTTTATTTCTTGAAACAAATTGGATGTAGAAGTTAAGACTTAAAACAAACAAAAACCAAAAAACAACTTTACTTGTCCAATCATTCCCTTCCACATCCAAATAAACTGAAAGGAGAAACGCCTCTCTCCTGGCCCTGGACAACTTTAACCTCCTCAAGCGGGCAGGTCCCTTGTAGGGCTCCTGTGTGCCTGGGAAGCTCTCAAAATGATGTGTTTTGCTTTTTATGTAAAATGCAAAATGTCTAGGGATGCACGTCATTTCCAGGCTCTGGGCCTCTGTCTGTTTTTCTCAGACAGACGTGCCTTTCCCGAACTGCGGGGCAGCAGATGCGCTAGAACACGAAGCTACCGGCCAGCGCTCCCTTTGTAATTTTCTGACGGATGCCACATCACAAGGTCCCCTGGAGAAGGTTTCTGCCTTATTGCAGAACCAGTTCCTGGCCGGCAGTGGGCCTGCTTCCCTCGGCAAAGGCTAAGGGTCTCTTCTGAAATACATTTTCACTGAATCAGGGAACTGTGAAGATTATCGACTTGTATTAAAGACTTAGATTTCGGAAAAAATGCCATTTGCTGATTCCATTACTGGTGAACTGAGCTTTTTTTTTTTTCTCCTCCAAATAAAATCCCTTTGGTTTAGTCCAGTTCTACAATGACTAAAGATACAACATGGTAAGAAACAAAGAAAACAAACCACAGATCAATTCAGTGCAAAAGTCACTTATACCAAGTGGGCCCTTCCTCCACGGGCACATGAAAGGTGAGAGACAATAGACCGGAGGCGTGGGGGTGGGGGTGGGGGCGGACCCTTAGGGCCTCCTGAGGGTCACATTTGGGTCTCCCCATTGCTGGATCCACCACTGTCAGAATGACAAGCACCTGCAGTTTGGACTGGATTTCCCAGTTAGTCCACTCTCACAGGCTCCTCTTTCCTTTCAGGAGCTGATGATTTCTCGGCTCATCCCACGGTTCAGCTTCAGGAGCGTGTCCTTGCCTGGCAGTCATAATGATGCAGGGACGTTGGCCCAGCTAAATTTAGCGCGCCCCGAATGGAAGCTGTGGGTAGTAGATGTGCTCAGTCCCTGCCCAGGGCTCAGGCCCTGGAATGGCTCAGCCGCTCAGGCCACGGGTAACTGGGATAAACCAACTTTGGACTATGAGAAACGGGGTCTGTGGTCCTTCTCTGCATTTTTTAAACAGCTGGATTCTCAAAACTTGGGGGTGTGTTCCCCAGGGAACCCTTGCTGGGCCTGTTCCTTTTATTTCCCATGTCCCCAAGTATTGGGGATCTCATCATAGCAGGCTTCAGAGTTGTCCTTCAAAAAGTGTGTGGATTTTGTGTGATCTATGTATCTTTAAAAAATAAAAAAGACAATAAAAATATTATAAACATAAAAGTGTGTGGAGGGGAGCAGATGTGTCTCAAGCAGTTGGGTACCTGCCTCCCACTTGGGAGGGCCCAGTTTTGGTTCCCAGGGCCTCCTAAAGGTGATGAGCAGACAACGAGCAGAAGACAACAAACGGACACAAGCAGAGACAATGAGCAGACCCAATGAGCAGACAAATGAGGGAGCCATGAGGGGTGGCATGGGGAAAGCATGTGGCATTTCTTTTCACAAAGTCAGTCTCAAATTTCTTCCCAGCTTTCTGTAGGACAGCTTGGCCCCTTCCCACAAGGACCTCCCTGTCTCGCCTCTGGGCCTGTTTGCACATGTGCCCTTGTCATACCAGCAAGTCTGGGAGACCCATGCCTACTTCTCATGACCCTGGTTTGCCAGGAAAGCTGGCTCCTCATCCCAGGTGGTCCCTGGCAACGTGCAGGCAAACAGCAGCATGGACGGGTACTGCTCATCTCCCCAAACCCACCCATCCCAGAATCTCAACTACGCACAGCGAGCGCGAGTTCTTTCACAGGTCGAAGCTGAGTTTTCCACACTGCAGCTTACACCCAGTTCTACTTTTCTGTCCTCAGTGGAGAGAGAAACCAACCAGCTTCACTGCACAATAACCCTTCAGAGATTTAAAACTGCTCCCCATGTTTTTCTCTTCTCCAGGCTAGAGAGTTTCAACATGTTGAATCTCTTAGAAATTCCATTTTCCTATTCTTCCAATAGTCCTATTAGTCTAACAACCAAATTATTAACAGCAATAATGACAAAAAATGCCAGATTATGTTATCTCATGATCCCTAAGAATTTAGAACGGGTTGTGCTGGACACCCTGCATTTAGGGTGGGAGCCCTTAGGGGCCTGGACGGGACGGAAGAGGAGCTGGAGGTCAAGAGGGGCTATCGGGCATCGCTGAGCCCAGACAGGGGCAGGGATGGGCGGCTCACGCCTCCGCCGTAGCCTTCCACGCCAGCCCTCTCCCTAAGAGGCAACAGCAGCTCTGCTCCACCAGCGTCTCCCCGACACCCCGGGATTCAGCCTGCCTCCCTCTCTTGCCACGTGCTATTCCCTCTCTGACGCTTCTTCTCTTGCTCAGGTCCTGGCAAGCCCCTCCAGCCTCTGGCTTCTGGACCCGCGCTCTCCCCGCGGTGGACCTGCACCCACTGCTCCCGCGGCCCCTGCAGCAGCACTGCCTTGGCTCGTTTGAACAGCGTGAGCTGGGGCTTCAGCAACTAACGAGGCCGTGAGCTCTCGGGTCTGGGTGCGAGCAGATGCTCCAAACCATGCCGGCATGCGTCGGGTCCACCCTCCGCCTACAACCTCGGTGTCGCCCTGATACCCTCGGATGAACTCATTTTTAACTTATTGGGGCCCCAGTTTTGTTTTACATCTTTGGGGCTCAGTTTCCCTACCTGGAAAAGAGAGGCCACATGCCCTGCTTTCCCGCTCTTGGTCGGCACTGGTGTGATCTCAGAAATAAAAAGAGACGGGCGCGCGGAAATTCTCGGATCTCCCTGCCCTCCAGCCCCAGCTCTGCCCCTAGTTGCTTCTCCTCTCCGGGATTCAGGTTTGTCCCTTGTAAGAGAGAGGTGGGAGCAGAGACCCTCTCGAGGGGGTGGGAGGGTGCCACTGTGCTGGGGAAACTCCCTCTGATGCTGGGGAGCCTTCACACGGGTACGTGCTTCTGGGGGCGCTGCAGGGCCCTGCGGTCAACCCCCAGCCGCGAGCCCTTTCCAGCCCCTCCCATCTGACAGCCCGATCTCCCCCCGCCCGGAGGGGAACCCACCAGAGCGAGGGGTGGTCTCTCGTGGCTTTCTGGGTTTCCCGCTCTGGCCACACCCTGCAGGCACCCAGGGCCCGTCTGTCTTCCCGGGACCTCCGGGTCTGTCTGTCTGCCCAGCCTGCCCTGCTTCTGCGAGAAGGGTCTCCCAGCCCCACCTCTGCCCTCAGGGAAGCCCAAGGGCCTGCCCCCACTCCGGGGCTGAGCGGGGCCGTGGGGGAGGAATTGAGGCACCAGGAGGAGGGAGGGGCGCCCCGAAGAGCGGAGGCCCTGCCAGCGGCCGGCCCCTCACCCCCGGAGCCGAGGGCGGTGATCCTGGGGGGGGGGGGGGGGAATCCCGACTGCGCCCTCAGCATTCCTGGCCCGGCCTGGGGCCCCGTGGAGCTTGGCCAGGCTGGCCTGAGACACCTACTTGTGCTCTCCAGCTCTGCCTCCCCGGGTCTTCTGTCTGCCTGGGCTGAGCAGAGGAGAAACGAGGAGACAAGGGGCGCGAGTGAGAGGCGGTGGGCCCGAGACCCCTGCCGCCTCAGCCCCCGGCTCCCGGGGGCTCAGCCGGCAGCCTGAGCAGGGGCCTAAGGACGCCCGGCCCTGCCTTGGGGGCAGGAGGCAGCGGCTCTTGTGCCAGGCCCTGGGGGGACGTTGGTGGCCACCATTGTCCCCCCCCTCCCCCCGCCCCATGCCTGGAGAACCTGGAGCCCCGTGGAGGGGGAAGATCAGGGTACCCCACCTCCTGTTCTCCTGTCCCCCTGGGCTGGAGATCCGGTGGTTTTCAGAATGTGGGCGCCTCTCGCAGGCACCCAGCTCCCTCCAGGCCTGGCCCCCTGCTCCTCCCCCACCTTCCCTCCTCTTCTCCAATGGGGTGTGGGGTGCCATGGGGGCAGGGCACTCGGAGAGGGAGGAGCGCGCCCACCCCTCCAGGGCTCGGGGCAGGCCGGGGGGAGGTCAGGGGAGAGTGGGGCTCCTCTCCCTCTTTAGGGAGGCTCCCAGAAAAACTCTTCTGGAAAGTTCCCTCTACGCTTCCCTGATGCCGTAGGGAAGAAAGGAGGGAAACATTACCCACTTTTTCTCCCCTTGCATTCTGTCCAGGACCAGACCTGGCTCGGGGAGTCGTAACCCTGTGCTCCTCCAGCTCGGACCGGAAGGCCTAGCCCCCTAGCCCAAGTCCAGCCCCCGCCGGCTAACCCCGACGTTAGGCCACAGTGCAGTGGGAAGTTCCCGGGGATCGCCGCGGCTGGCTCTCGGCCGAGCCCACGGAGCCCGCTGCAGGGAAGGGACGGCAGGGGCTTCCCTGTCCTGGCTGGTCTTGGGTGAGGGTGGGGAGAGAGGAGCAGACCCCACCGGGACCCACCAAGAGCGGGTAGCCCCCTCGCACGTGGGTGCAGGCAGAGCTGCTTTACTCCGAATTGTAAATCGAGGCTTTGAGGAATTTTTTTTTTTTTTGACTGATAAAGAACTCTGGGCCTGAAAAGTCTGGAAACCCCTGCACCAGAGGAAGTGGCAGGGAAAGGGCAATGCCTGGGAGGGCGTGGGGGGGCTGGAAGGTGGGATTTTCACACCCGAACGGGTTTTGCCCTGGGACCCGGAAACACGGGCCTGCCCAGTGGGGCACACGGCTCTCCCGTCCTGCCCCTCTTCCCACGCTCCAGGGGAAAGGAAAGGGGCTGTCCTTCTCCATGCAAAGAGGACCCTCTCCCGCGCCCGTTAAAAAGAATACCCACAAGGCCCCTGCTCAGCCCCTGAGCGCGCCTGCCCTATGTCATCCTCCACAGTACAGGGTGGGGGGAGGTTAGTGCTATGACCCTAGTTTCCAGAGAGGAAACTGAGGCCTGCCCCCCCCTCACCCAGCCAACAAGGGAGCCGAGTGACTTTCGACCTCATGTTCAGCCCACGTTGCGACGTGGCCTCCCTGGAGCTGGCATGGCTACCCAGCACCCACACTGAGCTTTCGGGGTCCCAGGCCCGGCCGGGTAACTTCTGTTCCTGAGCAGTGTTCTCTCTCTCCCTAGTTGCCCCCGTTTAGCTCCAACTCTCCCTCAGGCTCCTGCTCCCGGGGCACTTTTCTCTGAATTACCCAGGACAGGAGGAGCCATGCATGGGTCAGCCCGCAGGGGCGTCCTCTAGGCTTGTCCCAGTCTTATGTGGGCAGGAGGTGGGGGGAGCCCAGCCTCAGGGTGGGAGGAGTCTTTGCCCTGAGCACCTCTGTACCCCCAAATCCTGCACGGCCAGCTGGGCTCAGGAGGCGCCTCTGAAGGCAGGTTGGAAGGAATTTCTAGCCTTCCAGAGGGGCTGGGGGAGCTGATGGGGAGGCACTTCGGGGTGAGGCGGGGGTGTACTGACCCCGCGCCCGCCCATGCACCCATGCCCGGCTGCCTCCTGGGCCCAGGTACCTGCCCGCCATTGGAATGCAAGGATGGTCGACAGGGGACCGAGCTAAGTGGCCCCCCGGGGAGACCCAGCAGCACCGGGGAGGCCAGAAAGAGGGCGGGGCAGCAGGGGGCAACGTGCAGGAGGGCCAGGCCAGGTGGAGAGCGCGGGGAGGGGAGAGGCTCCCGGGAGGCAGGGAATCGGGGCACAGCCCCCCCGGCTCCAGAGCTCGGCTGTGAGCGTAAAGCCCTCCCAGCTCTGTCCTTTCTAAGACCCGGCGCCTAGAGACAGCGGCTGCAGAGCCTGGATGCTGGTGGCGTGTGCAGCCGGGGGGCACAGCTTCTCCCCTGTCTTCGGAGCCTGCGGGAGATGCAGGCTCCCGCGCAGGGCCTGATCCCGATTTTGTGCCCCTGAGAGCAGTGTCTGTGCGGTTGGGAAGCCCTTCCTTCTGTGCGCCGCCAACGGCCTGGGGGGGGCCGGGGGCACAGGGCAGGTTGGCGAGAGGCCCCCGCGCCTGCCCCGTGCTCAGGGCGGCATCAGAGCTGAAAGCCAAGCCCCTGCAGCTTGCAGCCACCGAGGCTTCCTCTTGTTGGGTGTGGCCTGATTGAGCGACAGGGGCCCCTAGCAGGTCGAGCTCCTTGGCCTCCCTGGGAAGGGGGGGCAGATGTGAGAGAAGCCAGGACTAGGGGTCCACCTGGGGTCAGAGGCTGGGCACAGATACCCCTTCCCTTTTCCTCCCTTTGTCACACTTCAGGGAACAGGGGTCCTTTCTAGAAGGCTCTTTGGCCCCGAGCCCAGAGGCCTGGTTTCCTAGGGCCCGCGTCAGGCTCCCCGAGAACCTCAGTGTTCCTTGACCAGAGCACACGGCCCCGTGTGGCCACCCAGAATTAAACGGGGAACCCCCCAGCTCCACCGTCTCACCGTCGAAGGGCCCTTCGACGTCCCCCACCTCCAGGCCCGGCAGGGGACAGCATGCACGGCATGTACCCCAGGGTGCCCCGAGGCAGCTGGGGAAACGGGCGCACGCTCACACGGCCCCTCTGAGCCGGGGTGGTGGCCTGGCGGTGGCTGTCATCTCCCCCGGTTCCCCTCCTCCCGGGTCAGCTTTGCATGTGGGGAAGGAGTGGGGAGGCACGGGGGGCTGTGAGGAAAGTTGGGGGGCCCTCTCCACCTCCACATCCCTGGTGCCCTCTGGGGACCTCTCACTCCCTTTGCTCTGTCTGGGTCCCTGCCCCCCCCCCACGGGTGACAGCCTGGCCCATTTGTGAAGACCCAGGAGGGAGCTCGGCATCGCCTGAGCTCAGCTTCCCCGAGAAGCCTGTGACGCCGGCTTCGGGGGCTCTCGGGACGGCTGTTTCCCTCGGACACTCCCCGTAGGACAGAGCTGGAGGCAGCCAGGCTGTACCTCGTCCACCCACACTGCGGCTGCCCCACGGGGGCTCTGGCTCACCCGACAGGCCGCATGGCTAGTGGGCAGCACCGCCAGGCTAGAGCCTGAGACGCCGCCGGGCTCTGCTGGGCGCCGGTGCGTGCGGGCTTCCAGCCTTGTCCCCAGGCAGCCCTTTCTTAGCTCCCGCCTGCAGCCTGGGGGGCAGCGCCCCCGCCCCGGCTCTTCCCAGGGGATGAGAGCCTGGGGACCAGGTGGCCCCCAGGGGTCCCTGCTCCTCTGGGGACCCTTCCTCACCTGACGCCTGCCCCTTTGCACTGTCCAGCTACAGATCACCTCTTTGCCACCGGACCTTCCGTGGGGTGGACAGGGCGGGGGAACTCTCATTGCCCCGCTCCCCATTTTTCAGGGAGGGCTGAGGGTCAGAGAGGTAAGAGGCAGAGCTGGGACTCAGACCTGGGTCTTTTAGAGGCCAAATTGCAGGCTCTTTCCACCCTGGTGGAAGAAGCTTCCACTGCTGCGGCCGGCTCAGAATAGAAATTCCAGCCCTGTCGCTGCAGGTGTGCTCACTTTTTACTTTATTCCCAGTACTCTCCCCACCTGCATTTTATTTGCTCTTCTCAGTGGCCTAGCAGCCCATGGGCCGTGTTTTATCAGCCCTGATGCTCTTTGCTCTCAAAATCCTAAAACCGTATTTCCTTTCTTGAAGAGGAGTCCACGGGGACTGGCTGCAGCGTCCTGCCACCTCGGGGTGGCAGAGGTGTGCAGGGGGTGGCTGGCAAGCACCCTCCTGGGCAAAGAGCCGCGGCGCCCAGCTGGGCCTTGGTTCTGAAGGGGCGGCGGCTCCTTCCTCTCTCGGCTCGCCTCATCCTTGACAAGCCCAGAGCCTCCCCTTGCCCGCCTGCCCCATCCTTCTGGAGCTCGGCCTCCCTCGGGGCGGTGGGCAGCCCCTCGGCCCGTCCTGAGTCGCCCCGCAGGGGACTCTGGCGCGAGGCCGGGTGGGCTGCAGAAGCAGCCTCTTGCCCCTGTCTCGCCAGCCTGGGGCCCTGAGGTGGGGACCAGAGCCCAGGTGCCCCCCCCACTCCCATGTCTTTGGGGGTGGTGGGCAGCCAGGGGGGCCCAGCCGGTGGGTGGTGGGCAGCCAGGGGGGCCCAGCCGGTTACCTCCGGAAGCTCTTCTCTCCTGGTGGCCGGGAGCCGGGCCGGGAGCCGGGGAGCAGCCCGTCTGTCTCCTGGCTGTCCTTCTCTTCCTCTTGAAGGGACTCGTCCCCCAGGAAGTCCCCTTCGTCCCAGGAGCCCACCGTGCCCCCTGCGGCCAGGTACCGGACCTCCACGCACAGGCTGGTCTGCAGGTAGAAGGGTGGGTGGTGAGCGGCGGGGGGGCGATGCCCATCGGCAGCCAGCGGCCGTGCCACCTGGCGTGCTTCCGGTTGCTTCCACACCTCCCCTCCTTGGAGGAAGGCAAGGTGGGCTTACACCCCATTTGGCAGAGGAGAAAAGAGGTTTTGAAAGGCTGGTTCCGGTTCGGGCTATGCTTGGTGCTCCTCTTCCCAGGTGCCCCGGGGTGGGGGGTGGGGGGCCACCCTGCCCTGCTGAGCCCGCTGCCCCCTGGTCCTCCTCGGGTCTGGGGCTGCCTGCAGGGAGGGGCCTGCCCTAGCCAAAGCCGGCTGACCTCACTCCCCCCGCCTCCTGCTGCTTGTTGGGGTGGGGGCCACGGGGGAGCTGGGCCCTGAGTGTGGACCCAGCACGCCCTCCTATGCATCCCACACGACCCTTTCCCACCCTGGGGGGGCCGGGGCCTTGGCGGCTGCCCGCGCCAGGCTCAGGGCCTGAGGACCCCGCCAGGGGCACCGGGAAGGCTCCTTCTAGCCCCTTCCTCACCCCGCGTGGCTGGGAGAGCTTCCAGCTGCAGTCGCCCTCGCTCATGCGGGTTTGCTCCTGGGACCAGGGCGGGGACTTCCCTTGGTGTCCGGGCTCAGATTCCCAAGGGAAGGGATGCCAAGGGGCCCGGAAGGAAACTCACTCCATCTTCTGCACGCCTCGAGCTGCCTAAGGACGCGGTGGGGAGGTGACCGCCCACGGGGACGGCTAAGACGCCCCGGAGCTGGGACTTGAGCCCTGGCTGCCCCGCTCGGAGCCTGCGCCCTTCGCACTGAACCAGCGCAGCCCCTGCAGTGGCACCGAGTGGGCTGCGGGGAGCAAGCGTGGCCTGGATTGGGAGGCCTTGGGTCCCCGGCTCTGCAGTGACCAGCCGTGCCATCTTCGCCATCTAGGACATCCGGTTCCCATCTCTAAAACGGGCAGCAGGGGTGGGCGGTGGGTCTGAATCTACAGTATAGGGCTGTCCTCTCGCCCCTGCCCACTGCCCCAGGTCTCCCTCGGGGGTCCCGCCCTCCCCCCCCTCCTCTTTCAGGCTCCCACGGTTTCCTCCTGGCCCTCCGTTCCCACCGTTGCCCCGTGGCCTGCTTGGCACCCCCTCCCTCCTGCTGTGGTGGTGGGACCCCAGACCCTTTTGCTTTAAGCAGCCCTCCCTGCCCACCTGCAGGAGAGAATGACCTGGCTGGGGCCAAGTCGAGAACCCCTAGATGCTCCCCTTGTTCTCAACAAGGAGTGGTGGGCTCGAGAAGCCTCTCTGCCCGACCCCCGGCACGCCCCCAGAAGGCTCCTTCCTCTGGCTCAGGGCAGCCATCTGCTGCTGAGACTATTTTTTTGCTGGCTTTCCAGAGAGAAGTCAGACATTATCCAGTCCTGGTGGCTGGTGTCACCCCGTTTTATACCTGGGCCAACGGAGGTCAGGAAATACCCAACGGCAGGATTTTATATGTTTAGTGAGCACTTACTATGTGCTCACTGTTATAAAGCACTTGCTGCGTATTCTCATTTGAGCCTCATAACCATCTTACACAGTAGATGCTGGGATTTTGTTCCCAGATGAGGAGACAGAGGGTCAGAGAGGTTATGTTTGTGTGCCCGAGTTACACCGTGAGTGAGTGGCTTTGTCAAGATTTGTACCCAGGGACCGTGTTTCTTGCCACCAAGCCAAACTGCCCATAAGTGGCCACAAATGAGCTCAAGGGGCCAGTAAGGCAGAGGAGAGGCCGGGCATCTGGGTCCAAAGCATCCAGATGGGCTGGCTTCCTTCCTTTGTTGAAACCTCTGCCACCTGCCACCGGGCTGGGCGTCATCACGTGTGCTCCCAGAGGCTGCACTGGGCTGGGCTGTGACAGATGGAAGCACAGACGGGCCCCCACCCTCCCAGAGCGACTGGTCTCCCAGGGGAGCCAAGCCAGACCTGCCGAGTGCCCGTCACACCTGGCAGCGGGGTGCAGGCTGGCCCCTGGGGTGGGAGGAGCCTCTTGCACCCTTCTTGACCTCTTGATGGAGAAGGGAGGGTGTCTTCCAGGCTCGCACTGTCGGGAGGGCTGGGGTGGAGGCCCCGGGTCAGGCCAGGCCCTGCCTGAGGCCAGCAGACCTCTGCCACCTGGAGCAGGGGTCCCCAGGCTGCCCCATGTGTGGGGGAGGGTGACGCCACGATGGGAGCGCGCCGGCGTTCTCTGGACACACCCACCTTGATGATGGCATTGTTGTCGTCCATCAGCGCATCGGCCACCTCCACCCGGCTCTCCTCCACCACCTTCTGCAGCACCATACGGAAGGTTCCAATGAGCCTGTGAGCGGCAGAGGGGGCATGGCAGGTTCGTGCAGAGGCCAGAGGGAGGAGCGAGGCTGACCCACCAAGAGGCCGTAGCTGGCTGGGAAGGAGGAAGAGTGGGCTTGCCCCGGCCGAGGCTGGTGGGAGAAGGCGGCCCAGGCGCCGGGGCTGCTCCCAGCCCAGGTAGCACATCGGTGAGGGCTGGGGGTCCGTGACCCTCTACAGCTGTGTAGGGTCGTGTGCGTGAGACCCATTCCCTGGGAGAGCTCCGAGGGCGCCATGAGCACCCGGGGGGGCATGTTCATAGATTGGGGGTCGGGCCGAAATGGAGGAGCCTCCCATTCCTGGGCCAACTGAGGTCAGGAAATTCCTGTGTGGAATCGAGGTTCAGCTCAGTTCCTGCAGAGTAGCTGCCAGTCACCCAGGTGGAGGGTGTCGGGGGAGGACCTGGGCCTCCTGGGCACACGTAGCGCCTGCCCCTTCAGCCTCTCTAACATGACCAAGTCTCTGGCCGTCGCCACCGCCACTTGCTCATTCATCCCGTTTGGTTAGGAACGGTGCCCACACCTGCAGGTTGTGAGCTCCCAGAGGCAAAGGCCTACCTGATTCCAGATGCCCCCGGACCCCCATCGCTGCTGCAGTTAAGAGCATCTCAGGGGGAAACGGACTTGGCCCAGTGGTTAGGGCGTCCGTCTACCACATGGGAGGTCTGTGGTTCAAACCCCAGGCCTCCTTGACCCGTGTGGAGCTGGCCCATGCGCAGTGCTGATGCGCGCAAGGAGTGCCCTGCCACGCAGGGGTGTCCCCACGTAGGGGAGCCCCACGTGCAAGGAGTGTGCCCCATAAGGAGAGCCGCCCAGCGTGAAAGAAAGTGCAGCCTGCCCAGGAATGGCGCCGCCCACACTTCCCGTGCCGCTGACGACAACAAAAGTGGACAAAGAAACAAGATGCAGCAAATAGACACAGAGAACAGACAACCGGGCGGGGGGGGTGGGGGTGGGGGTGGGGGGTGGAATTAAATAAATAAAATCTTGAAAAAAAAAAAAAAAGAGCATCTCAGAGTCAGAGAGACTGGACTTGAGAGCCAACTCGACACATTTGTGAGCTGTTTGCTTCCTGGGCAACTTGGGTTTTCTGAGTGTCAGTTTTTTCCTAAGAGGAACTAATAACACCTACATCATAGGGTTGGTGCTAGAGGTCTAGATGAGATGCCGCGCTTAAGTTCTTATCAGAGTCTGTAGCAGTTTAATATTGATGAATTCCAAAAAGAAGTATTAGATTATGCTTGTAATCTGATCTGTACCAGGGCATGATTGAGTTATGATTAGGGCATTGAGATAAAAGGCATGGCAAAGAACAGAGTTGAGGGTTTCTGATGTTGGAGTTTTGATGTTGGAGTTTGATGCTGAAGTCATAAGCTGCAGTCCCGGGGAAAGAGACAGAGCCATTTGCCTGAGAGTCTACAGCTGACCTTGTAGAGGAAAAAGAGGACCTGAGCCCAGAGGAACCCAGGAAGCCTGAACTCTGGCAGATGTCAGCAGCCATCTTGCTCCAACACGTGAAAATAGACTTTGGTGAGGGAAGTAATTTACCCTTTATGGCCTGGTATCTGTAAGCTCCTACCCCAAATAAACACCCTTTATAAAAACCAACCGATTATTGGTATTTTGCACCAGCACCCCTTTGGCTGACTAATACAGAGTCCTTAGCACATAAACAACGCCCCCAAAGCAGGACTCACAGGAGCTGCAACTCTGAGAGCCTCTTGAGGGCAGGGCCTGTGTTTTCTATTTCCAGCATCTATTTTACATCACCCTGCCTGCCCTCCCCAGGAGATCTCAATATCTGCTTGCTGAGTTAATAAACAGCAGTGGGTGCTCAATACATGGTGGCTGAGTTGGCTTGAACCCCATTTCACTCTATGAGTTGGATAGTGTGGCTCTGGGGTTGACCAGTCAGCCATGTGGGAGAGCTCTCCTCACACGGTGGTTCCACATGGGCGGGTTAAGATAAACACGCTGCTCTAGTTTGCTAAAGCTGCACATGCAGACATCATCCATGGGTTGCTTTTAATAATTTATTAGTTTACAAACTTGCAGTTTTGAGACCGACAAAAATGTCCAAATCAAGGCTTCATCAAGTGACGCTTTCTCCCTGAAGACCGGCTGCTGGTGATTCTGGACTCCTCTGCCATGTGGCAGAGCTCGTGGCAGCACCTGCTGGCCTCTGCCTTCTCTTTGGGGTTTCGTTGCTTTCAGCTTCTGGCTCCAGTGGCTCTCTCTTTTTGCCTGAATTTCATTTTCTTATAAAGGACTCCAGGACAAGGACGAAGGCCCATCCTGCACCACGCAGGTCCCACCTTAAGATCCTATACTCCCAAAGACCCTAGCTTACGATGGGTCCACACCCACAGGAAGGGGTCAACTTTAAGAACATACTTTTCTGGGGTCCATCCAGCTTCAAAGCATCACGCACACCGTGTGCAGCTGAAGGGACAAAGGCGGCGGGAGGAAGTGCGGGGCTGGGGCAGCGACCTGGAGCCTCTGCCTCAAGCCATCGTTCTGTCTTTAAAAAGGAGGGGTGGGCCTTCCCTCCTGTGCTGGGCAGACCTTCTAAGAGCGGGTTGTGGGCACCACGGGACACACCGGCCCTCTGGCCTCACCTCTTTTGGTTCTAAGTCAGGGTTCTCAAACAGCAGAGCAAAGAGAATCACCTGGAGGGTTGGCAGAGCACAGGCCCCTGAGACCTGCTCAGAACCTGCTGGCAAATGTTCAACGACGGGCTCTGCAGGGGGAGAATGTTGCAACTGGGAGTTTTTGCTGATTTCCCGGATGTAAATATTCCCACCATGGCCAATTTCCAGCTACCGGTGTGAAGCCTCTGGACCCAGGCTTTGGGAGAGATGGGCTGCGTCTGCTCTGGGGAGCTGGGATCCCCCGGGGTTCACGAGGGGTGGGGGACCCGGGAGGGTGGATATCTGACAAGACTCCAGGTCATGCGGAGGTCTGTCTGGGTGCTCACTGGGAGGCCCTGGCCTTTTGCTCTTTGGCGGGCTGGGTCTCCAGGCTGCTTTATTTATTTTTATTTTTATTTTTTTAAAAGATTTATTTATTTATTTATTTATTTTTAAAAAAGATTTATTTATTTATTTAATTCCCCCCCCTCCCCTGGTTGTCTGTTCTTGGTGTCTATTCGCTGCGTCTTGTTTCTTTGTCCGCTTCTGTTGTCGTCAGCGGCACGGGAAGTGTGGGCGGCGCCATTCCTGGGCAGGCTGCACTTTCTTTTCACGCTGGGCGGCTCTCCTCACGGGCGCACTCCTTGCGCGTGGGGCTCCCCCACGCGGGGGACACCCTTGCGTGGCACGGCACTCCTTGCGCACATCAGCACTGCGCATGGGCCAGCTCCACACGGGTCAAGGAGGCCCGGGGTTTGAACCGCGGACCTCCCATATGGTAGACGGACGCCCTAACCACTGGGCCAAAGTCCGTTTCCCAAGATTTATTTTTTATTTATTTCTCTCCCCTTACCCTCCACCCCCGCCTCAGTTGTCTGCTCTCTGTGTCCATTCGCTGTGTGTTCTTCTGTGACCGTTTCCATCCTTATCGGCCGCACCAGGAGTCTGTGTCTCTTTTTGTTGCATCATCTTGTTGTGTCAGCTCTCCGTGTGTGCGGCGCCATTCCTGGGCAGGCTGCAGTTTCTTTCGCCCTGGGCGGCTCTCCTTATGGGTGCACTCCTTGCGCGTGGGGCTCCCCTATGCGGGGACACCCCTGCGTGGCAGGGCACTCCTTGCGCACATCAGCACTGCGCATGGGCCAGCTCCACACGGGTCAAGGAGGCCCGGGGTTTGAACCGCGGACCTCCCATGTGGTAGGCAGGTGCCCTAACCACTGGGCCAAGTCCGCTTCCCTCCAGGCTGCTTTAATTCCATGAGTACCTGCGGCGCAGCAGCGGAGCGCAGGGTGTCCAGACACATCTCTCCCCACCCAGGATGCCCCAGAGCGCAGAGCGCCCCAGGTGGGCTGGGAAGCTGCAATGTGACAAGACACCCCCAGGGGGCAGGAGGGAGCTATTTGCTGCAAGCCTGAGCAAAGCCTCGGCGTCTTCCGGGCTGAACTTGCCTGGGAATAATCCCAGACCTTGGACTTGGGAGGGGCCTGAAAGGGGCCCCCCGCCATCATTTCTCCCAGGAGTCCCTTACACAGTGTCTCTGACACATGCTCCCCAGCCTTTCCTATACACTCCCAGTGACGGGGATCTCACTACTCCGCGGCTGCTCTCATTGCCGCTCCATTTTGTGGCTGCTTTAATCTCAGGTAAACCGAGGTCGGCCTCCTGGCAGGTGCCCTGCTCCTCGCACACGGGTCCAAGCTCTGTCCACACATGGACTACCGGTCATCCCTTAAGGGAGGTGGTGTAGACAGCGGAAGGAGGCCAGCTCTGGAGTCTGACAGATGTGGACTCCTCCAGAGTGGTCTGGGGGGGGATTCTACCACCCACAGCTGTGTGACTCCGGGCTCGTAGCCAACCTCTCTGAGCCTGGCTTTTTTCCACCTCCCCCAAAAGAGTTCATAGCACCCTCTTCTCGGGGCGAGGGTCAACTGAGAAGACGGGTGGGGCGCTCCACCACTGCGGGGCGCTCTGCAGGTGCTGGCCCCTCCACCCTCCCTGACGTGGTCCCGGGCTTGTCCCTTGTTTCCTCCCTTCTGAGGCCCAGAGGACAGGGCTGGGGGCTTGCACGGCCGAAGGACCCAACTTGCCACATGCCCAGGAGGTGGCTTGGGGACCTTAACTCCCATCGGTTCCCCCAAGCCCCCCGCCTCAAATAACATCCCATGAAATGGACAATGACACGGTCTGTCTTAAGGATGGAGAAAAGCCATTTTCTAAACCTTTGCTCTTTTTAGAGATCTGTAACCATCTAAGCCAAAATGGGGTGCCTGCTGTGTGAACAAGGCTTCCAAACAAGGCCCCGGTGCTGCGTTCCCCAGAACGGCACTCCCCACGCCCCCCAGCCTAGTCCTCTGGGGAAGGAGCTGCTGTAGGCAGGGGTGGGGGCCCTGGCGGGACCCCTCGGCCCAGCCCCCCTTGTCCAGCCTGGCTGCAAACACAGGTGAGAGCGGAGGCGCTGCTCGGGAGGGTCGGGCCCCGGGGCCCCCAAGGAGGGGGGGTTCACCTGCCCCTGAGCCACCCAGGTCATTTCTCTAGAAGGTGGAGGTGTGAGGCTGTTCATTCTGGAGGAAGGGGCGCCAGCCTGGGGGGCCCAGGAACCTGCTGTGGGACCCCAGCCGAGACCCCTCCTCTGGGCCTCAGTTTCTCCCTGTGTCCTCTGAATACCTGCCCTGTCTGGGCTCCACATCTGGACTCACCCCATCACAGAGGACACTCCCCTCGGAGGCCCCGTTCCAGGGGGCCAGAGGCCCCCCACAGAGCGTCTGGGTCGGGTTTCCAGGTGCTTCGCCCCAGGGAGGGCCGCAGGAGCCTACGACCCGCAGGCTGCTGGCCACAGGGCGCTGCAACCGGGCACCCGCCCTGTCAATAATTCATCGCCCTCCCCCGCGAGCCGGCGCCAGGCGCCCGGGGCCCAGCCGGGCCCCTGCCCCGCTCCCGGATCCTGAATTATTCAGGGACCCCCGGGCTCCTCGGCGGCTAGCAGACGGGGCGGCGGGGGATGCCCCATCCAGGGTCTCAGACGGCGGACCTGGAACCAGGCGTGTCAGCTCCCCGACGCCTCGTCCTCCCTGAATAGAGGACACTGCTCAGAGCCAGGCCCGTTAGGGCCACGCCGCTTCCTCCAGGCAGCCCCTGGGACGCCGCGTGGGGGTCGGTGGCCAAGCTGCCACTGCCCCTGGGATAAGTTCCTCTCTCTGAGACGGGAGCAGACCCAAAGTTGTCATGTCTCACACCAGCCTCCCAGGCCTCGGTTTCCCCAAATGTATCAGTCCCGTGAGTCTGGCTCTTATACCCTGGAGTGTCCTGAACTCTGCAGAGAAGAAGGGCCACCCCAATTCCAGCACCTTCCTCCCAGCCAGCAGGCTCGGCCTCCTCGGCCCACGGGGGCTCTTACGTGTTCGCTCTCTGCGCACACGGTCCTCGGGGACCGGACGGGCCCCAGCCAAGCGGCGGCTGTGGCTCTGCTGGGTGCTAAGCCCACAGCTGCCCCGGGCGCAGGGGCCTGGAGACTGGGCCGGGCTGTGGGGGGTCCGAGGGCAGTGGCCTCAGTCCCTCAGTCCCTCTGGCCAGATCCAGGCCAGGAGGCCTTTTCCTGGAGCTGAGCGCCATCTGGCTCCCCTGCGCCGGCGCTGGCCTGTGCCTCCCCACGTGGCCCGTCCTGCTCTGCTGCCGGCAGTGGTCTGGACCAGGGATGGTGGTCAGGGGCCACACCATACCTGGTTGTTGACAGCAGCAACAACCAGGTATGTTTTCACGGCGTTCCAGCAGTGCAGCGAATGGCCCGGAGGCCGTCGTGGCGAATGATTTGGCCATCTCCTCTTTCGTGCCCGAGGTTTCGGCCCTCACTGCTGGCCTTTTTTTTTTTCCTTAAAGATTATTTATTTATTTATTTATTTACCCCCTCCCCCCCCCCGTTGTCTGTTCTCTGTGTCTATTTGCTGCATGTTCTTCTTTGTCTGCTTCTGTTGTTGTCAGTGGCACGGGAATCTGTGTCTCTTTTTGTTGTGTCATCTTGTGGCAGCTCTCTGTGTGTGCGGTGCCATTCTTGGGCAGGCTGCACTTTCTTTCGCGCTGGGCGGCTCTCCTTACGGGGCACACTCCTTGCGCTTGGGGCTCCCCTACACGGGGGACACCCCTGTGTGGCAGGGCACTCCTCGCGCGCATCAGCACTGCGCATGGGCCAGCTCCACACGGGTCAAGGAGGCCCGGGGTTTGAACCATGGACCTCCCCTGTGGTAGACGGACGCCCTAACCACTGGGCCAAGTCCGCCGCCACTGCTGCCTTTTAATACTTGGGTTTCTGAGCCACAGAGGAATCAGAAGAGGAGGCTGAAGACACGGTCCTAGCCCCGGCTCCACCACTGTCCACCAGGTGCCCTCAGTGTCCTCTCTGAGACTCAGTTTCCTCCTCTGTGCAGCAAGGAGTAGATGGCTGAGCTCTATGTTGGGGTCCCTGCTGGGGACCCTCAGCTTCCGGTTCTGTTTCCTCCACCTCTGTCTGCTTGTTGCTTCCCTCCTCATGCTGGTCTCTGATGCCAGCAAAGAAGGTGGCACTTCATTCTGTGGGCTCCCAGCAGGTGCCTGTCACCAAGCTCTCTTGTGGGTGCCCGAGGCAGCTGCCTGAATGATGTGATACTGAGAAGCCAACGGGTGGTGTCTGGCCCTAGCCCTCTTTCCTGTGGCCTGCTGGCACACCTGCCATGCCACACCTGCCATGCACCCCTGCCATGCCATGCCTCCAAAGCCATGCCTGCCAAGCACTCCTGCCATGCCACACCTCCAATGCCATGCCTGCCATGCCACACCTCCAATGCCATGCCTGCCATGCCACACCTCCAATGCCATGCCTGCCATGCCACTCTTGCCATGCCACTCCTGCCATGCCTTGCCTGCCATGCCACGTATCCAGTCAGCTGAGGTCTTAGGGGCTCCCAGCAAAATCAGAGACCCTGTGGAGCCCATGGGGTTGGGGCCTTCTGGATTCAGGGATCTCCTCTACCAAGCGGTGGCCACGGGTTGTCCAGCCTCTGTGCACTTTCCCCCGGGGACGGGGAGCTCCTTCCTCCTGGAGACTGCTCTTTGGTTGGGGAGCTCTACTCGCTTGAGGGCTCTTTTGCTGCTCTGACCCCAGTCTTCCAACAGTGCAGCCTGTGTGGGGCCTCCTCTAAGCACACAGCTCCCTTTCCTCTTGCACACGGCAGAAAGCATTCTTGGGGTGGGTGCCTTAATCCTCCACCTTCAGAGCCCCAGTGATCAGCAGAGAGTGCCTGGTACAGAGTATTTGCTCAGTAAGTGTTTGATGAATGACTGCTAGATGGATGGGTGAATGGATGTCTATGTCCTCTAGGCTTTTCTTCTCCACGTTCTCATCCGCCTGTCATAAGATGAGATTTAAAGTCCTTTTTCCATCCTGGCCACAGGGCAGTACTTCTCAGGTAGCTCCAGCTAGCGTGAGGACAGTGGCGCCATCACTTGCCCTGCTCTGATGCTCTCCTTCAGCTCCGCTCTGCTTGTTGTCTCCTCCACTGTTGAGTCGTTGGGTGTTCCACAAGCTGACAGGCTTCCGCTGTCTGGACAAGTTGCCCTTCAGCTGCGCCCCCTTCGGTTTGTCTCAGTGCAATTGACTTTTTTTTTTAAAGATTTATTTTATTTATTTCTCTTCCCCCTCCCCCTCCCTTCCCGTTGTCTGCTCTCTTGTGTCCATTCGCTGCGTGTTCTTCTGCATCCGTTTGCATTCTTGGTGGCACCGGGAATCTGTGTCTCTTTTTGTTGTGTCATCTTGCTGCGTCAGCTCTCTGTGTATGCTGCGCCACTCCTGGGCAGGCTGCGCTTTTTTTGCATGGGGCGGCTCTCCTTGTGGGGTACAGTCCTTGCACATGGGGCTCCCTTTCACGGGGGACACCCTGTGTGGCACGGCACTCCTTGTATGCATCAGCACTGCACGTGGGCCAGCTCACCACATGGGTCAGGAGGCCCTGGGTTTGAACCCTGGACCTCCCATATGGTAGGTGGACACTCTATCCATTGAGCCACACCCGCTTCCCTGCAATTGACTTTTTTTTTTTTTTTTAAAGATTTATTTATTTATTTAATTTCCCCCCCCTCCCCTGGTTGTCTGTTCTTGGTGTCTATTTGCTGCGTCTTGTTTCTTTGTCCGCTTCTGTTGTCGTCAGCGGCACGGGAAGTGTGGGCGGCGCCATTCCTGGGCAGGCTGCTCTTTCTTTTCACGCTGGGCGGCTTTCCTCACGGGCGCACTCCTTGTGCGTGGGGCTCCCCCACGCGGGGGACACCCCTGTGTGGCAGGGCACTCCTTGCGCGCATCAGCACTGCGCATGGCCAGCTCCACACGGGTCAAGGAGGCCCGGGGTTTAAACCGCGGACCTCCCATATGGTAGACGGACGCCCTAACCACTGGGCCAAAGTCCGTTTCCTGCAATTGACTTTTGAAACCAAGGACAGGACTTTACAGTTTTCCTGTTTAGCCCCCAGTCCAGACAGTTGCAATCATTCTGAAAGCTGCTTGCCGCCCCAGAAGAAAGATGGTAACTGCCTTGATTGAAAACCTCCTAGCGGTGTTGCTTGTGAGGTGGGAGTGCTTCATTCGCAAAACATAAGCTCCGTGAGGGCAGGCGCCCGCTATCCTGGGCATTTAGTTCAGCGCCTGATACATGGTAGGTGCTGAGCAAGCATTTGTTGAAGGAATGCATAAAAGACAATCTATCTCATTTAATTCCCACAGCTGCTCATTTAATCTGAGGCAAGCCCTGAATTCCTTGAACTCAGAGAGGTGATGTAACCTGTCCAAGGTCACACAGCAGGTGACTGAGCTGGGGAGCTGAAATCAAGCTTGCCTGACTCCTAAATCCCTGTACCAAACTGCCTTGCAGCCTCTCATCCTCCAGAGGTGTAACAAGTTTGTCCTCAAGGCTGCAGATGCTCTCTGGGAGGACATTATCACCCGTTATACTCTAGCTTCTCTGCCGGGGAACCATCCCCCAGCCTGGGCTAAACGGGGAGACTTAAAGAAGGGGACAGGAAGCTTAGATGGGGAGACGGAAGGGGTGAAAAAGAGGGTTTGCCCGGCAATGCTTAGGGAGTTGGGGGACCCTGAGTTCAGCATAAGACAGAAGAGGAGGGGATCACAGACCAGCCCCCGGCCTCTTTGGTCCTTGAAGATGAACCCAGGGCAGGCATTGGGGTCCCCCTTTGATGCCCACAGGAAAGGGGGGTCCCAGGAGAAGGGCAGGCCTCAGCACCCCCAGGCCCCCTCCCCCGCCGCGGCCCCCTTACTTGTTGCTGAACACTTTACTATAGTTGAAGATCTGGATCTCGAGCACCTCACTGCTGTCGACGCTGCTGGCCACCGGCCACCGGAAAGTCTGGGGAGAGAGGGACAGCTGTGGGTGGAGATGGCAGGTGCGGGTGGGAGGGCGCCCCCGGCACCGCCTCCGTCGGTCACCGGGCCCCAGAGAAGGTGGTCGCCCCTGGAGCCTGCCAGTTCTGACCACCGCCTTGTGGAGCGGGCACCGTTGCCCTCTCGTCTTTTGGAGAGGACGGGCAGGGAGAGTCGGTGACCTGCCCAAGGTCAGCCAGTAGGTGGGGGAAGCTAGCCCTGCGCAGGCGCCTGACTCCCAAGCCAGTGCTCCTGCCACCTCCTCCAGCTGCCTCCCGACTCTGGGGGTGGTGGTGAGGTCCCACGGCACAGCGAGGACAGCGGAGGTGACCTCTGTCCTGCCAGTCACCCCGACTGATCCGGGCTCGACCCCCATTCAGCTCAAGCCGCGGCCCTCCCTGGGGCATTGTTAACCTTGGGAATGGATGGGACCTGCTTCGTGTGACCGGGGGACAGGCCCAGAGGAGAGCCCTGTCCCCAACTCATGGTATCTAGGCTTACCCTTACCACTGCCATCCCAGCCTTGTGCCTAAATGAATAATGACGCCCGGGGTATTGAGTGGGATTTTCCCAGATGCCCTAGAAGTAGCCACAAGGGCTGAGACCGAAGCCAAAAAAGCACCAAGGACACTGTTCTCTAAAGAGCTGCCAAAAGACGGGCCGACCCCTGCCTCTGCCCCACCTGGCACCACAGCCCGCCCCGTCCTGGGTTGTAAAGGAAGCCTGGCAAGGGGAAAGAGACCAAGAAGGATGCCCAGAGTCTCCCTGGCACTGTCCTGGGAGGAGAGCTCGCCACGACTGTGGGCCCTGCAAGAAGGGGAGCCCAGCAGGCAAGTTCCCAGGGGCCTCGGCCCGGGCCACGGGCTCGCTGACCTGCCCCTGGGGCCTCTCCAGACCTGGGGAGACTCCCAGAGCTCTGTGGGGCAGAGGGGGCGGCTGTTCGGTGCGGCAAGTTTGCGCCTACTCTCTGTGGGCCGGGTGGGTGCTGCGGAGGGTAGCCTGGCCTGAGCCGCCTGCCAGAGGCGGGGTCCTCAGTGCTGACGGTCATGGGGCTGGACCCCCAATGGCTGCTGCTGAAGCGGGGGGACCCACTCAGATCTGGGGTCCATGCAGGCCGCCCGGGGCCTCCTGGAGAACCCCCAGGAGAAAGCCGGGGTTCACAGGCCTACCCAGCCAATAGCATCCTGGGGCCGCCGGACCTCCAGAGAAGCTGCTGGAACCTGCAAGAAGGCCCACCCTGCAGGAGCGTGCCGCCCCCACCTCGCTCCTTATCTCGTGCCACACACATGAATGGACAAGGTGAGGTGAGCAGGGTGCCCGGCCACACTTGGAATAACTGAAAATGACCAGAAGCTCTGCAGGCTCTTCCGGATGTTGCCGAGATTCCGCATCAGGGGGGATTTTGACAGAGCAGGTGGAAGTGATTTTTTTTTTAAGTTGTATTTTTATACTCCACCAAATTGAGACTGCTCAATAGACCAGTAATAAATAATAATAATAGAGAAGCAGACTTGGCCCAACAGATAGGGCGTCCGCCTACCACATGGGAGGTCCAAGGTTCAAACCCCGGGCCTCCTTGACCCGTGTGGAGCTGGCCTATGTGCAGTGCTGATGCGCGCAAGGAGTGCCCTGCCACGCAGGGGTGTCCCCCGCGTAGGGGAGCCCCACGCGCAAGGAGTGCACCCCGTAAGGAGAGCTGCCCAGCGTGAAAGAAAGTGCAGCCTGCCCAGGAGTGGTGCCACACACACAGAGAGCTGACACAACAAGATGATGCAACAAAAAGAAACGCAGATTCCTGGTGCCGCTGATAAGGATAGAAGCAGTCACAGAAGAACACACAGAGAATGGACACAGAGAGCAGACAACTGGGGGCCGGGGGAAGAGGGAAAAAAAAATAATATAGTAACAGTGACACTATCTACCATTTATAGAGAGCTCTTCGTTACCTGGTGCCTGAGTGCTTTACATGCATTAGTTCATTTTGTCTTTACAAGAGGTGGCTAAGGGCATCTTTCTATTTTACTAGACAGAGAGTTTAGGGTTCAGAGAAGTGATGTGACCCAGAGAATCCTCCAGTTCCTAGAAGGTGCTTGTGAGCCCACCCTCCGAGCGCAGCATTTCCAGGGCTGTGCTTCCTTAGTCGCCCCCCAGGGGGGGACAACCTGTTTCAGGAAAACGGCCTCGCGCCACCTCCCCGCAGGGCTGGCCAAGCCCCCGGGGGGCTCCGTGGGTCGGCTGGAGTGGGCAGGTGGGGGCAGGCAGCGGAGGAGGGAGGGAGTGGGGGGGAAGGTTCCGGGCAGGCCTGGGCACACAGGGCCCTGAAGGAAGAGGCAGGGTGGGGGGCGCGGGTGGGTGGGGGGCCGCGGCGGGCGGCGGGCCTCCGTGGGCAGCTTCTGTGCCCGCTGCCTGGAGCCGGCGTGTGGGCTCCTTACTGAAGTGGGTTTTACGGGGCAGGGAAATAAGGCAGCTCGTCAGCCTCGGCGCTGTGGGGAGAGGCCTGCGCCGCCCACCCAGAGCTCTGCCTTCCCGGGGCTGGTGGGCCTTGGAGGGAGGGAAGGGCTATGAGAACAAGGAGATGGCACCGCCGTGGCAGGCAGCTGAGGAAGCCATTTCCAGGGAGGGCGACGCCGAGGACAGGGCTGGCGTGCGGGGGGCAGCGGCCTGAGGGCCCACGGGCAGCAGGTTACGGGGTCGCGGCGGCTGGAGGGACTAAGAGGGCCCTTCCTCGGGGACCAGGGTGAGCTTGGCTGAGGGTGCCTGGGACCAAAACTCTGCTCAGGGCCCTCCAGGGTGAGAGGAGACGCGCGGCCCCTCTGTGTCCCGTGGGCTTCTTTCGCCTCTGACGTCCCCCCCGTCCTCTTCTTTCCCTTCCTCACTCGCCTGCCTCCGCCATTTTCTGCCCACACCTCACTTTCCCCTCAGGCCTCTTCCTCCCTCCTCTCCTGCTTTGCTCGTCTGCTTTGCTGTCTTCTCCCCCATCCGCTGGAGCTCATTTCAGTCTCTCTCTCTCTGGTTGTCGATTCTGCCTGCGCTTTAGAATCACTTCAGAAGCTTTTCAAAATCCCAAGTCTAGGCTGCACAGCATCTCTGGGGGCTGTGGCGGGGGTCCAGGTGTCAGGAGGGTAAGAGTTTCCAGAAGATTCCTCTGTGCGGCCAGGCACAAGCACCTTTCTGAGGGAAAGGCCTCCCAGAGGGAACAAACCATCAGCTCCATCATCTGTCCTGTCCCCCCGGGTCCCCCGCCACAGCCAGCTCCTGCCACTTTGCGGGATCTTGCCAAAAGGAAGCAGCCTCCTGGCTCGAGGGAGGTGAACTCAGGGGCAGGGGCTTGGGGCTCTTTGCTTGAGGCCTCCTGAGAAGCAGAGGCCTGCGCTTTGGTAAAGCACTTTTAAAAAAATTTATTATGCTGAATTCTACCTCAGCTGTCTCCCTCATTTTTACCTCTCCTTTGTTAAAATGTTCAATGGCTCCCACACGCCTTCCTAAAATAGGTGCCATCCCCTCCTCCTGCCAAAAGTCCCCCTGCTCGGCCCATGCCGCATTTCCAGGCCCTTCTCCCATCACTCCCACCTTTCTTCCTTCAGGAAACTTCCACAGAGCCCTGGGCACAGGCGCCTGCACAGAGGCCACACCCACCGGCTCCTTCTCTCAGTTTCTTCCGCAGCAGGCTCCTACCCTGTGCAGAGGGGAGGCCCCACGCAGGCTTGTGCCCTGTGCAGAGGGGAGGCCCCACGGCAGGCTTGTGCCGCATGCAGAGGGGAGGCCCCACGGCAGGCTCGTGCCCTGTGCAGAGGGGAGGCCCCACGGCAGGCTTGTGCCGCATGCAGAGGGGAGGCCCCACGGCAGGCTCGTGCCCTGTGCAGAGGGGAGGCCCACGGCAGGCTCATGCCCTGTGCAGAGGGGAGGCCCACGGCAGGCTCATGCCCTGTGCAGAGGGGAGGCCCCACGGCAGGCTCCTACCCTGTGCAGAGGGGAGGCCCACGGCAGGCTCGTGCCCTGTGCAGAGGGGAGGCCCCACGGCAGGCTCGTGCCCTGTGCAGAGGGGAGGCCCACGGCAGGCTCCTACCCTGTGCAGAGGGGAGGCCCCACGGCAGGCTTGTGCCGCGTGCAGAGGGAAGGCTGCGTGGTGCTGCAAAAACTGAGTTTGAGTTCATTGGTGCGAGTGCCAGTGCTGGCTCTGTCTCTCCTGTCACCGTTCTGTGCCTCAGCTTCCTCGGCCGTCACACGGGGGTGACAACAGCTACCTCACCGGGCCGGGGAGAACCGCGTGAGGGTGATCCCCTGGCCAGCCTGCAGGGATCGGGGGTGTTAACTTGTTCCCGTGGGGCCCCTGTGGCTGACCTCAGGTCCCCCGCACGTGTCACCCCTCTCTCCCTCTTCCTCCATCACTTTCTGACCATCACATCTGCCCGGTTCTTTTACGTGCTGGTTCCACTTCTCCCAGCTCCCCTCTTTTTGGTTATTCCTTCCCTTCTACCAGCTGGGGTGATGTGCAGAGAGCGCGGCGAGACTAGGTGGGGAGGTGCGGGGACCCGGGAGTTCCTGGGACACGCACACCCCCACCCCCCAGAACCTGGGGAGCCTCAGGGAAGAGGCAAGTGGGCCGCTCTCCAGGCCCAGGCTCACCAAGCCCCCATCCCCTGCCCCATAAGGCTGTTAAATTTTCAGCTATTCAAAGGAAAGTGCTTCTGGAAAAAAAGTCCATATTCGGGTGGCACATGACTTTTCAGGACACGTTCCTCCCATAACCAGGGCTGGCAGCACCACGGCAGAGATGTGATCCTTTTATAACGGGGAGGTGGGGGGCGGGCGGGCTGGTGGCAGGGGCAGGATTCCAACCCAGGTCTCTGACACTTAGCCCAGGACCAAAGTCCTCTCCTGAGGCCAGTGAGCGAAGCTCCCGAGGGGCCCGGGGTGCCGGCCGGCCTTCTGTCTTTGCCGTGCGCAGACCATGGGCCAGGCCTGGGGCGGGCACTGTCCGCACACGTGGCGTATTTACTGCCCCCTGAGATTCGGAGAGGGTTTGCCCAACGCCTTCTAGTAGGAAGTGGTAGTAATTCTAGCAGCAATTCTGCTAGTAGGGGGTAACACGGCTTCCCAGTTCAGAGGCCACTTGGCGGCCACCAACGTTGTGCGAGGGACCTAACCTCAAATGGAGGTGATGCGGTCACTGAACCCACGGGCGCCGGATGAACCCTAAATCAGGGCTGGCTAATGCTGCCCTCCAGCTTGTCCATCCCAAGCCTGCACGGTCTTTCCAGGGGAGCCCCAGCAGCCCCCCACTTCCCTTCCCTCTGTGTCTTTGCCCCTTCTCCCTCCCACACTCTCGTGTCCTTGAATGGAGACCAGTGCTTTGACTGCCTTTCACCTGCAGAACGCGGCAGGAGTGACATTGGCCGGTGCCTCCACCTGCCGCTCCCATTCTCACCCTCTGAGAAGTCAGGGGCCATGTAGAGGATGCAGGTTATCCTGCCGGAGGGGCCAGGGAGCACAGCCGACAGGCCCAGGTTTTTGTCTGGTTCCGAGGACTCCCCAGCACCTCGCGCAGGGCCTGGTACGCGAGGGCACTTCGCAAATGAGCCTCGAGTGACTGGGTGACCTGTGGAGCTGCTCCTTTTTTTTTAAAGATTTATTTTTATTTATTTCTCTCCCCTTCCCCCCCGTTGTCTGCTCTTTGTGTCCATTCACTGTGTGTTCTTCTGAGTCCGCTTGTATTCTTGTCAGGTGGCACCGGGAAACTATGTCGCTTCTTTTGTTGCATCATCTTGCTGCGTCAGCTCTCCATGCGTGCGGCACCACTCCTGGGCAGGCTGTGCTTTTTTCACGTGGGGTGGCTCTCTTTGCGGGGCGCACTCCTTGCGCGTGGGGCACCCCTGTGTGGCACGGCACTCCTTGCACGCATCAGCACTGCGCATGGGCCAGCTCCACACGGGTCAGGAGGTCTTGGGGACCAAACCCTGGACCCTCCATATGGTAGGTGGATGGTCTATCGGTTGAACCACAACCACTTCCCAGTCGCTCCTTCTTAATGGTGAGTTTACCTCTCCACACCTCAGTTTCTTCTTCTCTAGAGGGTCATGGTAATAAGGACTTATTTCTTGGTGTTATTGTGAGGCCAGCTGAGCACTTGGTACAGTGCATGCAGGCATCGAGTACATGCTGCCAACATATGGGTGTACCTTGTTTTATTGCTCTTTGCGGATATCGAGGTTTTTTTTTTTTCTTTGTTTTACAAATTGAAGTTTCGTGGCAACCCTGAGATGAGCAAGTCTATTAGCACCATTTTTACAAAAGCAGGTGTTCACTTCATGTCTGTGTCACATTTTGGCAATTCTTGCACTATTTCAAGCTTTTTCATTGTTATTGTATCTGTTATGGTGACCTGTGATCGGTGATCCTTGTTGCTACTACTGTAATTGTCTTGGGCCACCATGAACCCTGCCCATACAAGATGGTGACTCTAATCATTAAATGTATGTTCTGACTGCTCTGCCGACTGGCTGTTCCCCGTCTCTCACCCTCTCCTGGGGCCTCCCTATTCCCTGAGACACAACAATATTGAAATCAGACCAATTCATAGCCCCACACCAGCCTTTAAGTGTTCAAGTGAAAGGAAGAGTTTAAAGACTCTCACTGTAAATCAAAAGCTAGAAATGATTAAGCTTAGTGAGGAAGACATGTCAAAAGCCGAGATAGACCAAAAGCTACACCTCTTGCACCAGTTAGCCAAGTTGTGAATGCAAAGGAAAAGTTCTTGAAGGAAATTAAAAGTGAGTCTCCAGTGAACACATGAATAAGAAAGTGAAACAGTCTTGTTGCTGGTATGGAGATAGTTTGAGTGGTCTGGAAAGAATCTCAAATCAGCCTGGATATTCTCTTAAGCCAAAGTCTAGTCCAGAGCAAAGTCCAAACTCTCTTCAATTCTATGAAGGCTGAGTGAGGTGAGGAACCTGAAGAAAAGTTTGAAGTTAGCAGAGGTTTAAGGAAAGAAGCCATCTCCATAACATCAAAGTGTAAGGTGAAGCGGCAAGCGCTAATGTAGAGGCTGCAGCAAGTTATCTAGAAGATCTAGCTAAGATAAATGATAAAGGTGGCTGCACTAAATGGTGTATTTTCAATGTAGACAAAACAGCTTTCTGTTGGAAGAGGATGCCATCTAAGACTTTCCTTCAAAACGTCAAAGGGTAGGTTGAATGTCTTGGTAAGGGCTAATGCAGCTGGTGTCTTTAAGTTGAAGTCAAGGATCATTTACCATTCTGAAAATCCTAGGGCCCTTAAGAATTAGGCTAACTCAACTCCACCTGTGCTTTAGAAATGGAACAACAAAGCCTGAATGACAGCTCATCTGTTCACAACATGGTTGACTGAATGTTTAAAACCCACTACTGAGAACTACTGCTCAGAAAAAAAGACTCCGTTAAAAATATTACTGCCCATTGACAATGCACTAGTCACCCAAGATCTCTGATGGAGATGCACAACGAGATGGATGTTGTTTTCATGCCTGCTAACACAACATCCATTCAGCAGCCCATGGATCAAGGAGTTATTTAAATTTTCAAGTCTCATTATTGAAGAAGTATGTTTCATAAGGCTGTAGCTGCCATAGTGGGTGATTTGTCTGATGGATCTGGACAAAGTCAATTGAAAACCTTCTGGAAAGGATTCATCATTCTAGATGCCATGAAAAACATTCATGATTCATGGGAGGAGGCTAAAATATTCACATTAGACAACCACCAAGATGGCACAAAGTATGGAGCTGCTAGAGTCAGCTCCTGCTACAGGGCAGTTAGTAAACACCCAGAGCTCTCTGGAGCTAGCTGAAGCACGTGTTTGGGGGTCCAGGAGACCAGAAGACACCCTGCAATATCCTTGAAGGAATGGAAGCAGGACACTGTCCATTTGCAGAGAAGATTCGTAAGTAGAGTGCTCCACGCCCCAGAGGCCAGCGTTCATTCTCCACTGGAGGCTCTAGCCGCCTTGGAAGTTGATCTGCGACTGGAAATGGAAGCTTCACTTCCCAAAAATGGGGGAGGAAGGAATGGTTGGGCACCAACTTCAGCTACTGATGAGTAAATTCAGTTGGCTAAAGTATAATCCTAAGAACAGCTAAAATTTGAACTTGTCCAAGTGAGAAAGAGGCTGGTAGCTGCCATCTTAACTCTGCACCTGGCACGAGGGGAAGCGGGGTGGACTGAAAATCACAGTGCTGGTGGGGACGGCTTCTTTCCATCCAGGTCAGACTGCAGCTCTAGCCTAGGCCCCAGCCCCACCTTTGGCAGGGAAGAAGCTGGAGGAACCTGCGCCAGCCTCTCTGGGAAATTACCAGCCAAGCTGCAGAGGCTGGTGATGATCCTACTTTGGCAGCATGAACTGCCCCAGGAACTGTTCTGTGTCTGGAATTAGACATGTCATTTCCTAAAAACAGGGGAGGAGGGGACGGTTGGCCACCAACTTCAGCTACTGATTAGGAAATTTAGCTGGCTGAAGAATAACCCTAATAACAGCTTAAGTTTGAACCTGTCCAGGTTGGAAAGAGGCCAGTAGCTGTCATTTTGACTCTGCCCCCAGCATGAGGACAAGTCTGGCTGATCGAAAATCACAGTGATGGTAGGAACCAGTTTCTTTCACCCAGATCAGCCTGTTGCCCTAGGCTAGACTTCAGCCCCACCTCTGGCAGGGAGGAGGCTGGTGGGCCCTGCACCAGCCTATCTAGGTAACTGCAGGTACCTTTGGTGGGCACAGGCTGAATAATTGGGAGTCTACGGGGGCAACTGTGGTCATCTTGGACCTGCACTTCATAGATTGCTGCCCACACCTGCAGCGCCATTCCTGCCCCAGGAAGGGGAGAAAGGGAGGTGAAGCTTCATCAGTCTCTCTGGGCAGCTAAAAATGGATTATTCCACACAGCTGTGACTCTGTCCCTACTCCTGGCAAAGGAGAAAGTTGAGAGAAGCTTCATTGGTCCCTGGGGCAATGAGGGCAGCTTGAGCCTCCACAGTTTACAGCACCAACTACATCTTTGGCTCCTACTGCACAACCATCAAGGGAGAAAGAGCAGGAAGCCCTAAACTAAAGAGAAAAACTGTGCCCAGAATAAATACTCTAGTAAGCCAGATGCCAAGACACCAACAAAAAAATTACAATCCACACCTAGAAACAGGAAAATATGGCCCAGTTAAAGGAACAAGATAAGCCTCCAGATGACATAAAGGAGTTGAGACAACCAATCATAGATGTTCAAACAAATCTCCTTAATAAATTCAATGAGATGACTAAAGAGATTAAGGATGCTAAGAAGACATTGGATGAACACAAAGAAGAATTTGAAAGCATACATAGAAAAATAACAGATCTTATGGGAATGAAAGGTGCAATAAATTAAATTAAAAAAAACATTGACTCAGATGTGACCTTCCTACACATGTCTCTTCTGTCACTTTTACTGAACCTGTGGTTGGTGCTGGGGTTTGTGTATGCTCAGGAGACTTGAATCTCTGGATTGTCCATGTGCCAGCTGGGCCCTGAGACTCAGCAGAGTTGCAACACCCACTCTCTGATTCACTGGATGTACTCAGGTCAGCTGACGGGGAGGTGAGAATGGTCAACCGCCACACTAGGGAACCAAGAGTATCTACAGCTGCAAACAGGAGAATCACATCCATCAGCCATGTGGGATCTAAGGGCCCTCTCAATTTCGAGGTGGAGTGGACATTGCCATCCCAGGGTCCACAAGATGGAGGAATATAATATGGATTGGAGTGGACTTGCTGGTATTTGACTATAGAACTGTTGTGACTCTAGCAATGGAAGAAATTGTATCATTGATGTGAAGACAGTGGCCATGGGAGTTGCTGAAGGCAGGGAGAGGAAGGAAAATGTATGATATGGGGCATTTTTGGGACTTGAAGTTGTCCTGAATGATATTGCAGGGACAGATGCAGGACATTGTTTATCCTGCCATAAACTACTGGATGGACTGGGAGAGTGTAAACTACAATGTAAACTATGGTCCAAGTGGTGTGGCAGTGCTCTAGGGTATATTCACCAAATACGATGAATGTGCTTTACTGATGAAAGGGGGTGTTGATGTGGAGGGGGGGGAGTGGGGTATATGGGAACCTCTTATTTTTTTTAATGTAATGTTTTGTGTGATCTATTTATTTATATTTAAAAAGACAATCAAAAAAGAAAAAGAAAAAAGGGAAAAGAAAAAGAAAAAAAAACACACAAAAAACATTGGAATCTTATAATAGCAGATTTGAGAAGGCAGAAGAAAGGATTGGTGAACTTGAAGAAATGGCCTCTGAAAGTGAACATACAAAAGAGCAGATGAAGAAAAGAATGGAAAAAACTGAGCAAGGTCTCAGGGAACTAAATGACAGCAAAAGATGTACAAACATATGTGTCATGGGTGTCCCAGAAGGAGAAAAGAAGGGAAAAGGGGCAGAAGGAATATTTGAAGAAATGATAGCAGAAAATTTCCCAACCCTATTGAAGGACATGTATATCCATGTCCAAGAAGCACAACATATTCCCATCTGAAAAAATTCAAATAGACCAACTCCGAGACACATACTCATCAGAATGTTAAATGCCAAAGACAGAGAGAGAATTCTGAGAACAGCAAAAGAAAAGCAATGCATAACATATTAGGATACCCAATAAGATTAAATGCTGATTTCTCACCAGAAACCATGGAGGCAGGAAGACAGTGGTGTGATATATTTAAGATACTATGAGAGAAAATTTCCAGCCAAGAATCTTATAGCCAGCAAGATTGTCTTTCAAAATTGAGGGTAAGTTTAGAATATTCACAGATAAACAGAAACTGAGAGAATTTCTAACCAAGGGAATAGATTTTCAGGAAATACTAGAGGGTGTGCTAGAGCCTGAAAAAAAAAGACAGGAGAGAGAGGTCGGAAGAGAGTCTAGAAATGAAGATTATATCAATAAAAGTAACTAAAAGTGTGAAAATAAAATATGACAGATAAAACTCATATAGTCAGGAATAAACTTAACCAATGATATAAAGTACTTGTATTCAGAAAACTGCAACTCAATGTTAAAAGAAATCAGAAAAGGCCTAAATCACTGGACAGAATATTCCATGCTCATGGATTGGAAGTGTAAATATCATTAAGATGTCAATTCTACTCAAATTGATATACAGATTCAATGCAATCCCAATAAAAATTCCACCAGCATTTTTTAAAAAAATTGAAAACACAATTATCAAATTTATTTGGAAGGGCAAGGGGTCCTGAATAGCCAGAAACATATTAAAAAGGAAAAGCGAACTTTCATCTCCATACTTCAAATCATATTACCTGGCTACAGTGGTAAAAACAGCATGGTACTGGCATAAAGACAGACACATAGACAAATGGAACCAAATTAATTGATGGTTCAGAAACAGACCCTCACATATATGGTCAAATGATTTTTGACTAGCCTGTCAAACCCACACAGCCCGGGCAGAACAGTCCCTTCAACAAATGGTGCTGAAAGAATTGGATATCCATAGATGAAAGAAGGAACAAGGACGCCTATCATATACCTTATCAAAAAATTAACACAAAATGGATCCAAAAGCCTAAAAATAAAAGCAAGAACCATAAAACTTCTAGAAGAAATTATTGCAAAATATCTTCAAGACCTTGTGGTAAGTGGTGGGTTCTTAAAGGAGATAAGAGGAGGGCTGAGATGGACTACTGATTTTAATGTATGCAGAAGTTTTAATTAGTTTTACTGTAAAGGTGTGGAAATGTATAGAGTGGATGGTAACAAATAGTGAGTAGCAGCTAGTTTATAAATGGGGATGTGGCTAAAAATGGTATTCTAGGTATGTATGTGCCAACTGACAGAATACTAGAGAATAATCTAGGAACTGAATAGTACAGTAAACTAAGAGGTGGATGAGAATTGTGGTTGATGGTACAGATGCAAGAGTGTCCTTTGTGAGCTAGAGCAGATGTACATCACTACTGCAGGGTGGTGCGAATATGGAGAAGCATGGGAAAAATATAGCTGGAGTGACCTATGGATCGTGGTTAGCAGTAATAATATAATATTCTTGCATCTATGCGAAAGATGTACTGTGTAGATAATGGGGCAGTATGGAAAATGTGTGCCAAATGTATACTATGGATGTGGTAACAATCAGATATTATCTTATCTGTAACAAATGTTTCACCACAGTGTGGTGTGTTGATAGAGGGGTGTTGTTTGGAAATTCTGCACATGTGCATGATTGTCTTATAAGTTTATAACTTCTGTCATAAAAAATATATTTAAAAAATAATAATAGGGTGGGTTGGGGGAAAAATACACCAAAAATAAGAGGACTATAATTAGTAGTAAGATTTTGACAATATTCTTTCATGGTTTGTAACAAACATCTCATGACAATGCAAGGTGTTGGTGAAGGGTTCATGTATGGGACCCCTGTATGATGGTATGCATGTTTGTTTTATAAGTTCACAACTATTACTATACACTTATTGTTTATGTATGTTTATGGATGAGTGATATACTTCAACAAATTTTTAAAAAGCCACATTAGCAGGAGTTTGGAAGAAGTTGATTCCAACCCTCATGGATGACTTTGACCTGTTCAAGACTTCAGTAGAGGAAGCAGCTGCAGATGTGGTGGAAATAGCAAGAGAACTAGAGTTTAGAAGTGGAGCCTGAAAATGTGGATTTCTGTAATCTCACGATAAAACTTGAACGGATGAGGAGATGCTTCTTATGGATGAACAAAGAGAGTGGTTTCTTGAGATGGAATCTACTCAAGAACTCCTCAGGGAACTAAATGACAGCAAAAGATGTGCAAACATATGTGTCATGGGTGTCCCAGAAGGAGAAAAGAAGGTGAAGCTGCTGTGAACATTGTTGAAAGGACAACCAAGGATTTAGAACACGAATCGACTTAGCTGATAAAGCAGCAGCAGGGTTTGAGCAGATCGGCTCTGATTTGTCCCACCGTGGGCAAAATGCTATCAAAGAGCATCACACGCTGCAGAGAAACCTTTAGTGAAAGGAAGAGTCGACTGATGTGACAAACTTCATTGTCATCTTATTTTAAGAAATCGCCACAGCCACCCCAACCGTCAGCAACCGCCACCCTGATCACTCAGCTGCCATCTACACGGGGCAAGACCCTCCACCAGCAAAGAGATTACGGGTCGCTGAAGGCTCAGATGACGGTCAGCATTTTTTAGCAACAAAATATTTTTAAATTAAGGAATGTACATGTTTTAGACAATGCTATTGCATACCTAACTGACTACAGTAGAGGGTAAACGTAACTTTTACTCACTAGGAACCCAAAGAATTTGTGTGACTCGCTTTATTGCAATATTCACTTTACTGCGGTGGTCTGGAGCTGTCTCCGAGGCAGGCCTGTCGCTTTTCATTACGGGTGCTGTGGTCAGTTCCAGGACAGGGCAGAGCCTGGCATTCTTCGTGCAGACCTGCAGCCTCCGCGGGAGGCTTCAGGCGACAAAGGGCACTTCTCCCCAGCACCCTTCTCTCCCTGCGACCACAACTGCTGACGGTGTGTCCTCGATTTCTGGGAGTGCCCTGAAAACCGGTAGCCAAGAGACTGGGCGGGGGAAACCCAGCACTCCCGCTCGCATCCCGTTCCAGCTCAGCCGCGCGGATGTCCCCGGGCTGCGTGCTGCACGGTGGGGGAACTCAGGTGGTAGCTAAGCCGGATGCCGAAGCTCGGTCGTCGCGAAGCCCTAGGCTGAGCACCTTTGCGGGCCAGGCTCCGTGTGGGCCCCTGTGGGCAGAGCAGGGATGCTGGGGTGTCCCCATTCCGGCACTGGGAGGAGGTCTCGGGAGCCGTGGCTTAGTGGTGAGCTGGGCGGGGCTTGCCAGGGCAGCAGAGCTCTGCAGCCCGGCAGCCCCAGCGACCTCGGCAGGGAGAGGTTTCCCTGATGCAGGCTGGAGGATGACCTGGATTATCCCGGCTTGATCGCTGATGTGACGGATCTAAGAGCATCCTAAATCAGCGAGAGGCCTGGGGGCCCAAACGTCCCTCGTCCCAGTTCTTAAAAGAGATGGTCCTCTAGATTTGGGGGGAAAGTTTAGGATGTGTTGCAAAGCTTTAGGGTGCACTGGAAAGCGATTGTCTTGGGAGTTAAAGACCTGGTTCCCCTTGTCTTCTAGCTGGTAGCCTGGGACAACTCCCTGCCCCTGCCCAGGCCCGTTTCCTCGCCTGTGCCTGGCCTCTTCTTATTTCACACACAGGAGCCGCGCCAGGAGCTAAGGGCTTTGGCACACCAGAGCTCCACCGGGGCCCCCAGGGCTGCGCGCAGGCCTGGTAAACGTTCAGCCTTTTGTTCCTTCTTTTATTGGGCAAAGTCCCTGGCCCCCCTGCTGGGAGCCAGGACAGTGACAAACCAGACAGGGGCCTTCCTGCCCCCGGACATCACAGCCCACCGCTTCCAGGTGTAAGCAGGAGTGGACAGCTGGGGCCAGGCCCCCCCAAGGCGGATGACCTCACCCTCTTCTGGGCTCTGAAGGCCCGTAGTCCATCTCTGCCTTCCTGGGTCCATCTCCCCACGAGACTGAGCCCCTTGAGGCTGGAACCTTAACCACGGTGCAAGGCAGTGTGTGTAGCCGTTTAGCTAACAGGCTCCGGAACCAGAGAGACGGGTTCGAATCCTGACTTGGCTACTCTCAACCGGGTTGATACCAACCTCACTGGTAGAATTAAGAATTAGGTAGTTACGGGGCTGTGTCGGGCACGTTCTGTCCCAGGCTCGGTCAGCAGCAGCAGTTCTCCTTAGTCCCACAAGTCCCATTGCTATTCTGGCCTCTTCTATGGGGTCTGGTCCAGCAGGGTCCAGGTTAGAGTCTGGCTTGAGTGGAGGGGGCAGCGGCTCCCCGTCTCCCGGGGGTGGGGGGACCTCCGCTGGCTGCCATCTGGCAGGAAGGCCGGTGGCCTCTCTGCATAGCTGTGAGCTGTGGGTTAAACGGAGGCTCTCAGGTTCCAGCCTCTGGGAAAGGGGACACCGGTCCAGGCTCTTTCCACCCATTGTCATGGGGAGCATTGTCTTTCCTCTCCACTCAGGTTGCCGAGCCCGGCCTCCAGCTTTGGAATCCTTTATCTGAGCAAAGCCGCAGAGACGTTTGCCTTCTTGTCTCTTATTTCAGCTCTCTGGGAGGCAGAGGGAGCGCATGTCCCCATTTACGGAAGGGAACCCAGGCCCAAAGAGGGTGAGCAGCCAGCCCGCCGCCGAGTTGGCTGCCACCTTAGCACGGGTCTCCTGATGGGAAGGCCAGCCTTCTTTGAACCTCAGTGACTTGGCCCCTGAAGTCATTGGGCAGAAGAAGGCTGAGAAAAGGGCTTTCCCTGGGCAGCCAGAGGCTTTGCGCAGCTTTGGAAGGAGCAGCCAAGGGGCCTTAACCGGGTGTGTTATGAGCCAGTGCCCGCTGACAGGCTGGTTCTTTTAGGACGAGACAGTTTAGACTTGTCCACCCCGGCTTGGGGAGAGAGGCCCAGCAGGGGTGCAGTTCGGGCTCTCTTTGGGGCTGGGCTGATGGAAGCCCCAGGAGGCCCCCCTGGAGGAGGGGACGGTGGAGCTGCCTCCCTTGCTTTGGGGGAGGTCACCCGATGACCACGCCGCAGGCCACTTCACAGACCCAACCGCGGGCCGGGCAGGAGGTCAGAGTCGGGTCCAGAGCGGGTTTCTGCGGCTGCATCCAATGGGGGTGAAGCGCACAGCGCTGCCATCCGCGGCTCTGGAAACGACACTCTTGAACCTGAGTTTCGATGTCTGTAAAATGGGGGGTGGGTGGGGGCACTTGGCCCCCGAGATGACTGTGGAGACTGGATGGGAGTGGCCCGAGCTGTGCTGGAGGCACAATCACCATGGCCCACGGTGGCTTTCCACGTGGGGAAGTGACCGCCAAGTCCTAGGTGACACTGCAGGTCATTTAGCATCCTGGCCCCCACCCCGCTAAATGCCCATTGTGACACCAGAAACCTCCCTAGCCCCCAGAGGGTGGGGGGTGCACTCCCCAGGTGAGAGCCACTTCTCCCCATCCCAGACGTGGGGGAGGCTCTCTGACCCCAGCTGCTTTGGGGCGTAACTCCGACCCCTGCCCTCCCGCCCTGGTCTCCCTGACCCAGAGGCCACCTCGCACTTTCTGTACAGATCATCGGGTGCTGCTGAGCTGCTTTCCTCCCTCTGACGTGTCTTCAGCTTGGGGCCTGCACACATCAGGGGTTCAGGATCTGGCCCCCCACCCAGAGGAGCAGAGCCTGCCCTCCTGATGCTGGGAAGCGGCAAGGCACGGTGATTAACTCTGGATGTCATGAATATCTGTGGCTCAGGTGTCCCAGGGTACAGTTAATGGAAAGGGGTGGCAGTGCCCTTGGAAGGGGCATTGGGTTGCTGGCGGGTTGGAGGCCTGGGTGACTATCCCCTGAGGAGCCTCGGGAGGAGGGAGTCGGACACTGCCCGGCTGATTAGGGGGCAGAGGCCCAAGGGGGCAGCGCTATGAGAAACTGGGCCAGGGGGCCTGGGTCGCGACCCCATTAGTCGCTGCCCGCTCTGGGGCTGGGACTGAGGAAAGGAGGAGGGGCAAGCCTGAGGCCAGGCCTGCTGGGTTAGCACGAGGCAAAGCTTCCGCCATCAAGTAACTTCTCTTTTGCGTCATCATTCTACAGAGGGACTTTGTACTCATCATTTGACAAATGTAACTGAGGCCCAGAAACAGAGGCTGAAAGCCGCTTAGCCAGGAGGGGGAGAATTCAGGGACTGAACCTTCCTTAGCGCTGGGGATTTGCTTCAAGGGGAGGAACTGACGGGGGAAGAGGCCACCACCGTGGGGCTGTGACGGTCAGCGGTTGCGTCTGAGGACAGGTGAGAAGGTGGAGACCTTGCTTCCTGGCGCCTCCAGCTCTGGGAGGACACAGCTGCACTGTGTGGCTGGGGCAGGGAGAGGGGCAGACAGATGGTTCTGGTGGCTCCTCACTCTGGAGGCTGCTCAGCTGATGCCAGGGGCCACCCTTGAGGGGAGCAGTTTTCCATGAGGCCCTTCCCATGCCAAAGCAGAACCAGCTGGGAGAAGCAAAGCTCAGGAAAGAAGAAACTATTTCCAGGTATCAGGACAGAGCTTCTGGTTTCTACCAAGATGGTGAACTAGGATCTGCTGGTTCTCACCCCAAAGTCGACCCCTGGTGAAACTACGGAAATAAGAGGGAAATATGGATTCCTAGAAGTCGATGAACAAACAAACAAAAGATTGTGAGACACCTGAGAAGACCAAAAGCTATTTGAGCTGATGTGGACGTTGGGGAGGAGGGAGGCTGCCCAGCTCAGAGGAGAGGGCGAGGGAATTTGTGGAAAGGAAGCGCTGCAAATTCTGCTTCCATCTCTCCCTGGAATTAACTTGGGGCAATCATTGTCTGCTCCTCTCCTAAGAGGACTGTGACAGCATCTCTGGGGGGGGGGGTAAGGAGTGGATGAAAACTGGTGGTGAGAGACCAGCGGCTCACACCTTCTTTCAGTGAACCCCTGGAGCTAGTTTATGAAAAAATCTATGCTATCCTCTGTGAGTGATGTTTTTCCTTAAAGGTGGAGAGATCAATAGTGCTTCTGATGGGACTGGCGCTCCCATCCTGGTGCCCATGTCTGTCCTTGTCTTAAACCGCTAGGGAATGGCACAGACTGGCCTTGGTTGTGCCTCCAATACTCATTACTAGAGAGTGGCTAATACCAATGGAACTTGAACAAGGCAAAGTATCTCGTGAACCTTTTCATCTTTCGTTTATTCTAGAAAAACTCTGTTGCTATTATTTTTTTCAAATATTCCTTCTGCTCAGTTTTTGTATTTTCTCTCTTCTGTAACTCCTCTATCGGATATCCTTGCCTTCCTGGAAAGGGGCTACTTACTGTACTGAACTAAGTCTAGCTCCTGACTCAAGAAAACCACAGCAGGCTCTAGGGATCTCGCTTGAAGAGTGCGTCTGCTATAAGAGAAAGTCAACACTGAAAAGTATATGCCATCTGGAGCAGGATTATTAGAACGAAAGGACCATAGAGAAAAATATTAGCAAAATGAAACAAGAATAAGAAATCACAAAAAAGGAAAAAAATTGTAAATTGGAATACCAATTTGAAGAATTCCCCCCTGAATGTATCAAGAAAGGATTAATGGATCGAAATATATATATAAACTAGGAGATCTGGCACCTAGAAGTAGAAGTACTGACATCCGATATAGGAGTTACAGAAGAGAGAACTATACAAAAACTGAGCAGAAGGAATATTTGAAAAAAATAATAGCAATAGAGTTTTTCCAGCATGAATGAAAGATGAAAGGGTTCACAAGATAGTGCAAAACAGGAAAGATAAGGAAAATCCACAATTAGACACACTACAGTAAAATTCAAGACTATCAAAGACAAAAGAAAATGCATATTTTCCAGAAAGAAGGAGGTCAGCCACAAAGGTATGAGAATTAGATGATCATCAGACTTCTCAACAGTAACATGGATTGATATTTCTGAAGTTGTGAAGAAAAATAAAATTGAACCTAGACTTTTATATCTGGTGAAATTCTCATTCATATTTGAAGAAACAAGAAAAATATTTTCAGATTTACAAAGCTTTAGAAGGTATACTACACAAAGACCCATACGGAAATAACTTATTGCAGGACGTAAATAAGAAGAGAAGAAAATCCGGGAGATGCTTCAAGAGACATGGGATGTAAAGGTGATAAAGATCTTGGTAAAGACTGTTGTTATTTTAAAAAAGAAAAAAAAAACTAGGACAGATAAAAGAAGTAGAGAAAACACATCCATAATGACCTAGAATTAAAATTTTAAACCAGATATTATCATCATAAGGTGCTGCACTGAGGTGGGGAGACCAAAGAAGCATGCAAGAGTGCTGGTCATGTTGAGGGAAGTGACAAATATTGATTTGTCTAAGCTATTAATGGAAACATTTGGACATGAGTAAGAGTAATTACCTTGAGAGCAAACTAGAATTTATAACTTCTCCATTAACAGAAGTAAGCCTGATTTAGCCAATGGAAAGCAGGAAAGGAGAAAGAAATAAAAAGTACAAACAAAAAGTACAGTAAATGGAAAATAAGACGGTGTAGAAATAAGCCTAATATTAACAGCCTTTACAATAGGTGTAAATGGATTAAACTCAACAATTAAAATAGAGCCCTTCATATTGGGTAAGATAATAAGATCTAATAATACACGCCCTAAAGAGACATTCTTAAATAAATAAGTACAGGCATACTGAAAATAAAGGATGGAAAAAGATATATGAGGTGAAAAAAATAAAGCTAAGGTAACAACCTTAATTTCTGGAAAAAAGAAATTAAGGCCAAAAAATATCATAAAGGACAAAGAAAGATATATCTTGGTAAAGATAAAGTAAACAAGAAGATACAACCATCATAAACAGGTAACTAATGATGTTTCAACATACACAGAGGTAACAACTGACAGAACTGCAGAAAGAAATATATAAAGTAACAATTACAGTTGGAGATTTTTTATAACCATTTCTGAAACTGATAGATCAAATGGGGAAAAATAAGTAGAAAAATTGAAGAATTGAATAATATAGTAAGTTTAAGCTATTTTTTATATATAGAGAACTCTACACTGAACACTTTCCTTTTAAACACAGAAAGAACATTTATGAGCATGTATTAAGCCACAATAAATTCCAAAGGATCAATATCATATGGACTATGTTTTTTTAAAATTATAATTCAATAGAAATAAATAAGGAGAGCTAAAAAAGGTCACATGTGTTTGGAAACTAAATGACATGTTACTGTATAACTCTTGGTTTTAAATGAAAATTGAAAAGGAATTTGAGAAATGTTTAGAACTGAACAATAGTGAAAACACAGAAATTTTGTAGGATTGTAAAAGCTGTACACAGAGCAAAATGTATGGCGTTAAATGCATTTGTTAAGGAACAAGAGAGGTTAAAAATAACAGACATAGCATTCTTCTCAAGAAGTTGTAAAAGAGCCACAGGGCAAAATAAAAGACACAGAAAGAAGGAAATAATTAAGAAAAGGTCAGAAATCAATGAAATGGAGAAAAACCCCACTAACACCAGGGGAGATAAATGAAGCCAAGAGCTGGTTCATTGCAAAGATGAATAAGATAAAAGAACCTTTGGCAAGACTAAGAAAACAGAAAGAAGCTACAAATAAATGAAATATGGATTGAAAAAGGGGAAATAACTATATCATTTATAACTTTTTATTATAACAGAAAAAAGATTTAAGAATAATTTAAAACATTATGATCAACTATGTGGTCATAAATTTGAAAAACCTGGATGAAATATAAAGACTCCTAGAAAAATATACAAACCCAAAATTGGTGCAAGAAGACAGGGAGAAATTGAAATGGGGGTCAAAGAACTCCCCTCCCCAAAAATGCAGACTTGGGTGTTTTTACATTTGATTCTCCCAAAATGTCAAAGAAGAATAAATTCCTATCTTATGCATGTTACAGAAAATTTTAGGCCAGAAAATTTAAGGACATAGCTTCAGAAGTTCTAAATCAAAAGATCTGCCAATCAGATACAACAGTATTAAAAATAATACATTATGGAATATACTACAGGAGTAAAATAATGATTGTCCCAATCAATGCAGAAAAAGCTTTTGATAAAGATCAACCACTTTTTATAATAAAAACTCTCTGTAAACTAGTAAGACAAGGTTAAATAGGAAAATCCTACTATAACAATTGTATTTAATGACAAAGCTTTAGATGCATTTATTTTCTTGAAGATGAAGACACAGAGAGGATGCTCAGCCTTGCCATCACCATTTAACATGCTCTATGGAAAGATAAAGATATGAAAGGGGCAAGGATTGGAAAGGAACAGATAAAATACTTTGTTTTGTAGATAATATGATCATCTACATAAAAACAGAATTAACAGACTATTTAAAACTAATAAGAGTTCAGCAAGTTTGCCAGGTAAAAGATGGGCTTTTAAAAGTCAAAGCATTTCTCTATGCCAGTAACAATCAACTAAACAATATAATAAAAGTAAGATATCATTCACAATAACAAGACCGTAGTATTTCTAGGGGATGATGGGGGATATGTAAGGCTTCTATTTAGAAAACTGTAAAATTCTTGTTTTATCTAGTATATCTAATATGTGGTATATAATCTGAACAGATGATTTTTGTATTATAAAAAAACTGATAATGCCCTAAGTTAATTTCAAATTCAAGATCATTTCAACAAAAATTCCAGCTGGTTGTTTGAAGAACTTGGTAAAATTACTTTAAAATTTCCATAGAAGAATAAGAACAAGTAGTTAGGTCAACCTTTAAAAAGAAGAGTGAAGAGAAGAAAATTGCCCCACCAGATATTAAGGCATATCAAAAAAGCTATGTTTTTTGAGACAGTGTGATATGTTTCAAGAATAGACAAATGGACTAAAGGAATAGAATAGAGGATCAGACAAGGACGCTGGACAATGTAGGAATTTTATATACGATAAATGGAGAAAAGGCCATTGCTTGGTAAACCGATCATGGGGAAATGTGGCCACTTACATGGAGAAAAATAAAATTGGACCCCTATCTAACAGCACATACAAGGTCTAAAAGCAGAAAACGTAGGAAGGAGAATATAGTTGTGACTTAGAAGAGAGGAAGGACTCCTCAAACCAAAACCTGAAAACACAAACTGGAGGACAAAAGTTTGATCAATTTGATTTCATCAGGATTAAGGATTTCTAGTCAATGAGGGACAAAGTTGATAGATAGATGAGAGTGGCAGTAGCCATTTCCAATACCTGAAACCAACCAGGGGTTAATATCTGGAACATGAGAAAGAATGCTTACAAATCAACAAAGAAAAGACAGCCATCCCAGGAAAAACTGGCAGAGGATTTACAACTCAAAGAGGCCTCAGGCATGTCAGGAGGTGTGCAAACCCATTAGTCACTAGAGGAATGGATCACGTTAGAGAAAATCAGAAGGCTGGACAACACCCGTTGTAGATCAGTGAGTGGAAAGGGAATCTTCGGCATTGCTGGTGGGAAGGTAGGGCTTAGTCAATTCAGCATGTGCATACCTCATGAGCCAGCACTTCCAGACCCCCGGTGGTATCCCCAGAGGAACGCTCCCGCCGGTCAGAGGGCTCAGGCCTAAGCGCTGGCATTGCATTTCTGTGGTATGGAATTGGAGGCAAGCTGGGGGTCCCTCCCTGGGGGTGTGAGTGGGGTGACCAGCTCCTCCCGGTTTCCCTGGGGCTTTGTTTGTTTTGGCACTAGAAGTCCATGTCCTGGGGACCTGGAGGTTTGCCTAAAATGTGTTGGCTGCGAACCAGGGAATACTAGGCAGCAAGTAAGAGCAACAGCTTGGCCTAGCAACATGGGTGGGATTAGAAATAGCTCTCAGAGGAAAACATTAGGAAACAAAATGAAACCGGTAATACGAGACCGTTCAGGTAAACAAAAATTATGTGCTCACTAGACGACAATACAAATTTTCTAAGAAGATGTAGGAAACTGAAACTCATTAGAACTATTGAACAGGGAAGGAGAGATTATGGGAATGGAGAATAACGACAGCCATAAAAACAAGAGTGGGGCCTTGTAGGGACCAATGGGATAAGGTGCCATAAACTAGGGCGTATGATTCCCTCAACTCTTCTAGGCCTGCGTCTCAGAAGAAAAAAAAATTCTGGGGAGGCATGTGTCCCAGGATCTCCATCGCTGGGACTTTCTGGTGGCTGGGGTGAGAGAGGTACCCCAAAGGCTCTTAGAGGGAAAGGGGTGAGGTCTGTGTGAATTGGCATTGTTTGAGGCCCAGTGGGGTGAGCCTGGTGGGAAACCCGGGGAAGGGAGCCCTCCTCAGGCCTGCCCGGCCCTCGGCTGGTGGCCTGGGCTGCCATTGTCCCTGTCAGAGGCCCTGAGAGGGATCTGGGCGGAGCCGGGAAGGAGGCTTCCTCAGCTCTCCCGCCACCACCTCCACCTAGGAGCAAAGGCGAGAGGAGGCCTCTGAGCAAGTCCTTCCCTCAGGATCTGGGGCCAGTGCGAGCCCCTGGAGGCAGGGAGGGTGCTCGTTCCCCTCAGGACTCGGGGCTGAAGCAGGAGGTCTGCAGAAGAGGCTTCGGGCTGCTCCCGAGGGCATCCTACCTCATCGAAGTCAGCCACCTCCGCACAGTTCTCCAGGACCCGGGAGTAGAAGGACTGTCCTGTGGAGGCGGGAAGAGGAAATTTTAGTCAGACCCTTTGGAGGCGGGAAGAGGAAATTTTAGTCAGACCCTGTGGAGGCAGGAAGAGGACATTTTAGTCAGACGGCGAGCGTGGGGCCAGAAGTCAGGCTTCATTCAGTCAGGTAGCTGAAGGGAAGTGTTTGGATTAACCGTGGGCCCTTCTAGCTTGCGCAGCTCTCTTCAGGGTGAGGCAAATCTCCCACATGACGCCTTGTGGGATCCTCTCCACAGCCCCAAGAGGCAGGGAGCCCCAAAATCATCAGCTCCGTTTTACAAACCGGGATACCAACGCCAGGGAAACCCGAGGCTGGTGAGGGGCGGACCCGCAGGGCCTGTCCTGGCCTCCTGCAGCCCCCTCGCCCCAGCTCTCCCGGCCTCCCCTGGCTCCTGCTGCCCCAGGCTGGGCCGCCCTGAGCAGAGGCCTGGTCTGGAGGGTGGCGACATCGGTGGAGCCCGGGTCCCTCTGTGACCCCGACTGCAGCCAGGCCCGGGACAAAAGAATGTCAAGCCCAGCCCCTCCTCCCGAAGCTGAGGGCCTCCATCGTCCTCCACTCTCATCATCATGGTTTTTGCCAGCCTTAGCAGAGGGGAAGGCCCCAGGCGGTTTCTCCACCCACCACTCTCCCGTGGCCGCTTTCCCCAGTCGCACGGGCAATGGAGTTTGTGGTTTGGACTCACACTGCCCCAGAACCGCCCCTGCCCCCATCCACAAGTGCTCACAGGGTACAAGCAGAGCCGCCCTCTTCCCCGGGCCTGTGCAGTCAGAATGGGCCCACGCGACTGGAAAATCCAAAATCAGGAGAGCACTGAGGGTGGGTTGAGAGGGCTGGGGTGGCCTCGTGTGGATGACGCTAGCTCGTTTCGTTGACTTTGAGAAAATTCCCTGGCGTCACCAACGGTGTCACCAATGTCCCAGGCCTTGTACAGGACGCTCAGGAGACAGGGATGGACAAGGCGCCCCGGGCCCCTGACTCGGGGAGCAGAGGACAGGCAACTGCATGGGTCGCCAGTTCAGGACCACACAATGTGGACCCCACAGACAATTTGAAATACAGAAGTGGGATGAAGTAGGGAGGATAAATGCTGCTTTGGGGGAGAAACCCAGAGAGGGATGGATTGTTTCAGATAAACGATTATTATTTAGGATTAATTTATTATTCTCTGACCCACAAAAAAGGTAAGAAATAACATGTATAATAGGATCTTGTTTATACAAGTAAAACAAAAGTCTAACCATGTGCATCCATTTTGTACGTGAGTAGGGACGTGGAACCATTAAAAGGGTTATACCTGGGGAGCGGAGGGAGGTGGTACCGGGAGCAGCATGTTTGCCTTTTGACTGGATGCACTTGGAAATTTTTTAACGGCCAGGCTTTACTTTTGTAATGGAAAGAAAAATGCTTTTAACTCTCCACCACACAAGACAGTGCTCCGTTCCACTGAAGGGCTACGTCAAGGTTGGGCTCCAGCCCATTTGGGGGTGAGTTTGGGTTGTCACTGATGGGCAGGGCTGGGGACGCGGGAGAGGACTCGACGTGGGGGGAGCACGCTGTGGCCTCCTCCCCAGGGAATCCTGGGGTCCGGCCGAGGAGCGGATGGCACGAGCCCTCTCCCAGCTGCCCCTGCGATGGGGCTGGGGGAGGAGGCTCGGCCAGGCGGCCTGGTTCCCGGGGGTCCTGTCCCTCTCTTCCGGCCTCAGTGACCTCATCTACATGTAAGAGGGTTGGTGCAGAGATCTCTAGAGCCTGCCGCAGTTTTCTCGAGTCAGGAGCTAGACTTAGTTCAGTACAGTTACCCCCTTTCAAGGAAGGCAGGGATTTGAAGTCAGATCCACCGAAACAGAGGAAGGGTTATGCATGTGTATGCCTGCATGCACATGTGTGTGCATTTGTGTGTGCGTGCATGTGTGTTTGTGTGCATGTGTGTGAGTGCATGCATGAATTTGTGAGTGCGTGTGTGCATGCATGCATGCGTGTGCGTGGGTGTGCACGGGTGCATGTGGAGTGGGGTGGGGAAATGTGGGGATGAGCTGCATCTGAGATCAAATGCACAAACACACAAACAAACAAACACACAAAACACAAAAACCAGCACAGAGAACAGATGTGAAGTGGACAAACTGGGAAAGAAAATCCTTAGCAGTAGCCAGGGACAAAATAAAACAAAGTCAAAAAGGAAGATCTCAACAACGAACCCCAAGGCAGCCTGGGGAGAGGAAAGCCTGCGACGGTGCCTGAGCCTTGAACGCATTTTTTAAAAAATTTATTTTTATTTATTTATTTCTCTCCTTTTCCCCTCCCTCCCCCAGTTGTCTGCTCTGTGTGTCCATTCGCTGTGTGTTCTTCTGTATCCACTTGTAGTCTTGTCAGCGGCACCGGAATCTGTATCTCTCTTTGCTGCGTCATCTTGTTGTGTCAGCTCTCTGTGTGTGCAGCGCCATTCCTAGGCAGGTTTCACTTTTTTCAAGCTGGGCAGCTCTCCTTACGGGGTGCACTCCTTGCACGTGGGACTCCCCTACGCGGGGACACCCCTGCGTGGTGCTGCACTCCTTGTGCGCTTCAGCACTGCCTGTGGTTTGAACCCTGGACCTCCCATGTGGTAGGTGGACGCTCTATCTGTTGAGCCAAATCTGCTTCCCTTGAACGTCTTTCAGTTTTTCCCACTGTAACGTACACTCTAGATTGCGAAGCAGGTGAGCATATGTGCGCGTTGGGCCTTCCCTGCTTCTGAACAATGCACACCGTCTTCATTCTAGAAGATCTTCACAGCCTCAGACGTGGCTGAGCTCCAGGGTCCACAGGAGAAGCAGAGCTCAGTCAGGACGGGGGCGGGGGGTGTCCTCTGGATGGGGTCAGAGTTCGACTGTGCGCGAAGGGAAGGAGGCCGAAGCCCTGGTGCTTGCTAGTCCCCGCCGCCTTGTTAGAGAGGAAGTGGGAAGGGTGAGATGGACCCTCAGAATTCAAATACCAGAGCTCTGTTTTCAAATGTGGTGAAACCTCAGCGACTCTAACTTAACTCCTCTTAGAAGTTTAAAAGAGGAGAAGAAGTTGCTGAAATAAATCAATCATACAAGAATAGTAGAAAGACCAACTTAGTAAGAAAACACACTGTCCTCAAGCACTTTTTTTTTTAAGGTACCGGGGCTGGGGATTGAACCTGGGACCTCAGGTGCAGGAAACGGGCCGGCATTCAACCACTGAGCCACATGGGCTCCCCTGAGTTGGTTTTTTCATTTGTTTGCTTGTTTGTTTTTGTTTTTAGGAGGCTTTGGAGACTGAACCCGGGACCTCCCATGTGGGAAGCAGGCGCTCAACCACTTGAGCTACATCCGCTCCCTCGGGCACGTTTTAAAAGCCGCTCTTCGGGAGGGGATGCACAGACAGTGGCAGGGACCCTTCGAAAGGTCCCCAGGTGTTAGACCAGAGCCGGAGGACGTTCCAAGCAATCCATGGGGATCACTAGCCCCCACCTGTTTCAAGTTCATTTCCAGTTAACATCTACCGCACTCAACGCCAGTCTTGCTGACTTTTCAGCTTCACTTTAAAAGTCTTTCAGACAAAACCATTTAAAATTCCAATATTCAATCGGCTTTCTTGCCCACAGGGAAAATTGAGAGAATCAAGCTGAAGAGAAAGAAAATAGCCGCTTTGCCTCAGTGGAGAGGCTTCTGTGGACAGGCAGCGATGGAGGGTAGGCCAGGGACGTGGAGACCGTCCTCCCCCTCCCGAGGCAGCTGCTCCCGGGATTGCTGCATTGTTTGGTTTGAGTCCCTAAACGGACCTTGACAAACAGCAGAGTCTGGGCTCACCAGGTCATGACCCTGGATCCGCATAGCCACCGGAGGGGATCCGGAGTCTGCAGTGTAAGAGAGGCTGTTTAAAATGTCAATTGCAGCTCTTCTCCTAAGAACAATGGCGAGCTCCGCAGCTTGTCGCCTGCAAGACTGAGTGCTGGCCTTCCATGTGACATGAGTTTAGGGTGGAAAATGTCCCAATTGAGCAAAATAACTCACTCATCCAATTTACCCTGCTAGAGCCAGACCTTGGAGAAAAAGCAGGTGTGTAGGGACTGAGCCATCAGTGGGCTCAGTGTATTCGTTCCTGCCACCTGTCGGGCTCCCACTGGGTCCTGGTGGCAGGGGTAGGGGAGACAAAGGTCACTGGAATCTGTACGCTGCCTTGAAGATGCTTATTACAATCAAGAAGGGTGCTGTGCCGGACGTGCTAAGCTGTTATATGGTTATCTGCGCACACGCTTATATAGATGCCTACGATTTTAGAAATGGAAAATAAGTGTGGACAAGGATGCGGAGAGATGGGAACCTCGTGCATTGCTGGTGGGAATAGAAAATGGTGCAGACTGTGAAAATAGTTTGGTGGTTTCTCAGGAAGTTAAACATGGAATTAGCATATGACCTAGCAATTTCACAACTAGGTATATCCCAGAAGAATTGAAAGCAGGGACTCAAACAGATATGCCAATGTTCATAGCAGCATTATTCACAAGTGCCCATCAGCGGATGAGTGGATAAATAAAATGTGGTCTGTCCATACAATGGAATATTACTCAGCCATAAAAAGGAAAAAGGTTCTGATACATCCTACAATGTGAGTGAACCTTGAAACCATGAGGTTAAGTGAAATAAGCCAGACTGGAAAGGACAAATATTGTATGAGTCCAATGATATGAAATATCTGGAATAGGCAAATTCATGGAGACATAAAGTATATTTGTAATTACCAGGGGCTTGGAGTAAGAACTATTGCATAATGGGTGCAGCTTCTCTGTTTGGGGTGATGAAAGCCTTAGAAATAGATAGCAGTGGGAGTGGATGTGGCTCAAGAAGTTGAGCACCTGCCTCCCACATGGGAGGTCATGGGTTCAGTTCCTGGTGCCTTCTAAAGAAAACAAGCAGAAAATGAGCAGACAATGAGCAAAAACAATGAACAGACGAACAGCAAAATCAACAAGCAAAACAAAGGAGCATACCTCCTGAAAACCTTCTTGCTCAAATGTGGCCTCTTTCTAAGCCAAACTCAGCATATAAATGCACTATCTTCTCCCCTGGCATGGGACATGACTCCCAGGGATAAGCCTCCCTGGCACTGAGCACCAACTAGCAATGCATCTGGAAAAAGAACTTGACCAAAGGGGAAAAATGGTAAATACAAATGAGTTTTTATGACTAAGAGATTTCAAAGTAAGTCAGCCACCAAAGTTTCTAAAGGATGGGAGGGGGAAGAATAGGTGTAGTAAGGGGTCATTTTTGGGACATTGAATTTGCCCTGCATGATATTACAGTGACAGATATAGGCCACTGTATATTTTGTTATAACTTACAAAATTGTGCGGAACAGAGTGTAAACTATAATGTAAACTGTAGTCCATGGTTAGTGGCAATGCTTCAATATGGGTTCATCAATGGTAATAAATGTACCACACTAACAAGGGATATTGTTGATGTGGGAAATTGTGGGAAGGTAAGGAGTGGGGTCTATGGAAGTCCCTTATATATTTATGTAACATTTATGTAATCTAAAGCTTCTTTAAAAAACAACAACCATAAAACAAAAGAGCAAACAACGAGCAAACAGACAAGGGAGCCAATAGCAACAACAAGAGATAGCAGTGATGGTTGTGCAGTATTGTAAATGTCATCAAGAATTGTACCCTGAAAAATGATTAAAATGGTGAATTTTATGTTATGTATGTTTTACCACAATTTTTTAAAAGGCTATTATATTAGACAGAATTTGGTTGTTGGCATGTAGAAAGTACAAATAAGGTGAGAACACAGGACAAGGAGTCCTGGCTCTCAAGTTAGTGGAGGAAGGCTTTGCAGAGGCCTGGCATTTACACTGAAGATCAGATGGAATCTAGAAATGCAGAGGGCCTGGGGAGATGCGGGAGATGTGGGAAAGCCAGGCAGAAAGAAGAGTGGGAGCACATTTGAAGGTGGGGAACAGAGAATGGAGGGGAACGGAGCCTCGAAGGAACTGGGCATGGGACAGGTGAGCTTTGATGGTGACAGGGAAAATGGAAAGGGTCTGCCCTCAGGCAGCAGCCCATCCTAGGGGGAGCTGAGTGGGAGCCTGGGGTCCTGAGGGGGCTCAGGGCGGGTTGGGGGCGTCTAACCAGGAAGGAGAAAGTGCCGAGGACAAACTTAGGGATGTTGTGCTCTGCCCAGGACCAAGCGCTCTGGGCTGTACCTCAGCACGATGTTGCCCCTGGATGAGCTGAGAAATAGACGCAACACCCTTTGCCTGTCACTCTTATTCCCCTGTGATATTTAAAATCAGCCAGGCCTGGGAGGAGGCTGTGCTGTGCCTTCATTCCACTCCTCCTCAGCGCCCTGCGAGGAGGGGCCCTGCGGGTCTCCCTTCTCCCCAGTTCACACCAGTCCGTGCCTTTCTGAAGACCAGCGCCCCCACAGTGTGTGGGGACAGGCCCAGACAGCCCCAGGGCAGGGCAAAGAGCAGGGCCGGAGGCCTGGCGTTGGCTGTCCAACCCCTTTGGCTCTCTGCCATCACCTGTGAGCTGCAGGCGAGGATGCTGGCCCCGCCTACATCCTGGGATGCTGGGAGTTTCCCAGGAGCCCTTGTTTCTGGGAAGGGCCAGTCCAGCCCTTTACAAGCACAAAGGAGCCAAGTGGTTAAGGCTCCAGGGCCAGAACCCAGGGTTCAAACCCCAGCTCTACCGCGTCCTGCTCTTGCCTTTGAAGAACTTGTCTGGTTTCTCTGAGACTCAGTTTTCTCATCCGTAAAATAGAGGAAATGATGGTACTTAGAACAGCACCTGATTCATTTTGATGACTCAGTACGAAATGCCAATTATCATTCTCTGATAGCTTCCTGTTCCCTTTAGACTTTTACGTCCTAGATATAAAAATGGTCTCCTTTATAGGGCAATCCTATTTGGTAGCTTATTTTTAGTAGAGTATAATTAGAAACTTAGATAATTATTTTCTTATCTTTTTGAAATACTTTTCAAGTTTTAGATATGTTAGGTATGATCTCTTTTTTTTTAACGGAGGCAAAATTTACATTCACAAATATTAAGCGAACAATTCAATATTCTGACAAATACACATGCCTGTGTAATCACCACCCAGCCAAGAAATAGAATATCCCATTTCCTCAAAATGTTCCCTCGGGGGCCTTTTCCAGTCAATTTGTACCCTCCATTGGTTACCACTACTCTGATTTCTCTCATCAAAGATTATTGTGCCTATTTAGAGCATCTCTCCATAGAATATATTTTCGTGTGTCTGGCTTCTTTGGGTAAGTGTAATGGTTTGGGGTTTCATCCATGCAGTTGCATAAATCAGTCATTCCTTCTCTTTTATTGTTGGCTAATATTCCACGGTGGACTATACCACAATTTGTTTATCCATTTTCCTGTTGGTGGACCTGGGGTTGCTTGCAGTTTTGGACTATTATGAATAAAGCAGGCATGAACCTTCTTAGACCTATGATTCCACTGCTTTTGGGGAAATGACCTAAGAGTGGATGATAGATGTTTAACTTAATAAGAAATTGCCAAACAGTTTTCCAAACGGTTTGAATGATTTTATATTCCCATCATCAATGGAAAAGACGTTTCGGTTCTTTCACATTGTTCATCCTAGACAACATTTGGTAGGGTATCAGGTTTTAAAACTTTAGCAATTTTAGTGTATATGAAATAGTATTTCATTGTGCTTGTGCTTTGTATTTTCCTAATGACTAATGGTGTTGGGAATGTTTTCATGTGCTTAGTGGCCATTTGTAGATCTTAGTTTATGAAGTGTCTATTCAAGTCTTTTGACCATTTTGAATATTTGATTGCCTTTTATTAGCAGGGTTTCTTTATAATATTCTAACTACAAGTCCTTTGTCAGATAAATATATTGTGAATATTTTTTATCCTGTATGTAGCTTGCCTTTTCATATTCTTGATTGTGTTTTTTGATGATAGTGTGTTTTTAATTTCGGTGAAATCCAACTTATCAATTTTTTGGCAAAATTTATTTCTTAGTTTACTGCTTATTTAATGTTTCCCTTAAGAAATCTTTTCCTACCCCAAGAATATAACAGAATATAACAAAGACATTCACCTGTATTTTCTTCTAGAAGTTTCCATCTTAATTTTTAATTAATTAGTATAGGTGGGAGTTGAGATTCAGCCTCTCCTCCCATATAGTTGTTTCAGATATTTAGAAACTTGGTTGAAAATTAATTGACTGTATATGCATGGGATTTATTTCTGGATACTTTAATCTGTTCCATTGGTCTGTGTGTCTCTTCTTAAGCTAAGTCCATACTGCCTTGATTCCTATAACTTTATAGGGCATCTTAAAATGAAATGGTGGGAAGCGGACTTAGCCCAGTGGTTAGGGCATCCGTCTACCACATGGGAGGCCCGCGGTTCAAACCCCAGGCCTCCTTGACCCGTGTGGAGCTGGCCCATGTGCAGTGCTGATGCGCGCAAGGAGTGCCGTGCCACGCAGGGGTGTCCCCCGCGCAGGGAAGCCCCACGCGCAAGGAGTGCACCCCGTAAGAAGAGCCGCCCAGCATGAAAGAAAGTGCAGCCTGCCCAGGAATGGCGCCGCACACACGGAGAGCTGACACAACAAGATGATGCAACAAAAAGAAACACAGATTCCCGTGCTGCTGATGACAACAGAAGCGGACAAAGAACAAGCAGCAAATAGACACAGAAAACAGACAACCGGGGTGGTGGGGGGGGGGGAAGGGGAGAGAAATAAAATAAATTTAAAAATCTTTAAAAAAAACAATGAAATGGTGTGAGCCCTTCAACTTTCTTCTCCATTTTCAGGGTTGCTTTGGCTATTCAAGATCCTTTGCTTGTCTATATAAATTGTTAAAAAGTTTATTAATTTCTGAAAAATAGCCTGTTGTGATTTTTGTTGGGATTGTGCTCAATGTATAGATCCATTTGGGGAGAATTGATATCTTAACAATTCTGAGTCTTCTAATACATGAACATAATGTATTTCTCCATTTAAATGGCTTTCTTCTATTTCTTTCAGCATTTTGTTGTTATTGTTGATTTCAGCATGGAGATCTTTCACGTTTTTAGTGAAATTTATTTATAAATATTTTATTTTTTAATGCTGTTGCAAATGTAACTGTTTTTAAATTTGTATTTTCCAATTGATGTGTTCCTAGTAGTAGAAATATATTTATAAATATATTTTTAGGGCGGTGGACTTGGCCCAGTGGTTAGGGCATCTGCCTACATGGGAGGTCTGTGATTCAAACCCCCGGCCTCCTTGACCTGTGTGGAGCTGGCCTGTGCGCAGTGCTGATGCGCGCAAGGAGTGCCCTGCCACGCAGGGGTGTCCCCCATGTAGGGGAGCCCCACGCGCAAGGAGTGTGCCCTGTAAGGAAAACCACCCAGTGCGAAAGAAAGTGCAGCCTGCCCAGGAATGGTGCCGTGCACACGGAGAGCTGACACAACCAAAAGAAACACAGATTCCTGTGCCGCTGACAACAACAGAAGCGGACAAAGAAGAAGACGCAGCAAATAGACAGAGAACAGACAATCGGGGTGGGGGGGAGGGGAGAGAAATTTAAAAAATATACATATTTTTTTATTACACAAGATGTGAACATACAAAATAATCATGCACATGTGTAGAATTCCCATATAACACCCCTTCACCAACATACCACACCATTGTGGAACATTTAGAAACACGTTTTTGTATAATAATTGTGTATCCTGAAACCTTGCTAAATTCCCTTGCCTATTTTCCATGTCTTCCCTTTTATTTACTTTGTGTTTAGTTTGTTCTTCTTTCATAGCTTAAGGCAGATACCTAGATCATTGATTTTACCCTTTTCTTTTTTCTGCTCTAAGTACTTAAAACTTTAAATGTTGATATGTTGCATTTCCATTAGCATGCCGTTAGAAATATTTTCTAATTTTTCTGGTGTTTATTTCTTTGACCATAGGTTATTTAAAAGGGCGTTGTTTCATTTCCAACTAGTTGAGGCTTTTCTAGATATCTTAGTTATTGATTCCTAACTGAATTCCATTGCGACCAAAGAGCATACTCTCTAAGATGTCAGTCTTTTGAAATGTACTGAGACTTGTTAAATTGCCCAGCATAGGATCTTTCTCGGTAAGTATTCTACGTGCCTTTGAGAAGAACGTGTATTTTTCAGTTTCAGGGTATAACACTCTGATTGTCAATGAGGGTCAAAGTGGTTGAAAAGTTTGTCAAACATTCTGTATCCCCAGTGATTTTCTTGTCTAGTTATTTCTGATTATCTCTTATAATAATGTACCGAACACATCTTCAGTTTTATGAGAGGTGATGACAAAACAGAATTTGAATGAAGACATTCGATTCACAAATAATCGTCCAGGAAAGCGGTTTTTCTTTCAGTTCTTTAAATAGCTTACGCTCTGAAAATCACTAGCATTTCCCAGAGCCAGGCTTGGGTTACTGTCGCACCAGGGAAGAGGGCCCCATTTCTCAGGTAGATGAAGTTCTGTCTACTTTTAACCCTTTCTTTTCTACAAATCTTATTCAAATACCCTTTCTGCTTCCACACCTGTTTCTTCTCTCTTCCCCCTGTTAGCATCCAGGTACACATGGTAGAAACTCAGGCTTGGGTCAGGGGCCCGTTCAAGAGGCAGAGACAGGACAGCCACATCTCTGGTTTGGCTGAACCTGTACATCCTGCCAGGTGCCCACTCAAACTCTGACTTCGCCACATAACTAAGTGGTAGCACTCATTCCCATTTTTCAGAAATAGCCGCAGAGGCAGAGCGAGAGTGTGGTGCGTCCCCTTGAGCCTAGGACAAGCTCAGCCCCATGCTCAGCAACCGCCGAGCCCTAGGTTCCCCCACTGATGTGACAGGTGGAGGAGCTTGTGGTCCTAGTGATTCACAAGCTGCGCAGTGTATCAGCTCTGTATCAGGCACTGGGAATAAAATGAGGCATGACATGCGGGTGACTCATTTTATACCCTCAGATGGGGTAAAAATGTTGTTAAAACTGCAGTCCCGAGTGTATCTTAAACCCTGGCTTAGGAAAATAAAGCCGGCGAGGGAAAACTGACCTGCCCCTGAGCAGATGAACCCTTCTGCTTTGAAAATAAAAGGTAGTTGAGGCAGACAGCTGAGCCGGTGAGTAGGGGGTGGATCAGTCCAGCCAGGAGGCAGACAAGGGGGTGAAGGCGAAAATCATCCCTCATTCCCTGTCTTAGGAGGCCTTTGTGGAATTGTGAGAAAACCAGGTCATGGCCGGGTGCTGCAGTCACAGTGGCGGCTCTGCAGTGAGCCCCGCTATGACCAGCTGCCCTGGCTCCACGAGCAGGCGATGCCCCTTCCTCGCCCTTCTACTTCAGCTCTGTGCGGGGAGCCAGCCAAGGCGCCCGCCCTGGCCACATGTGTATACTCCCCCTTGCCATCTCCACGCCCGGGGTGTCATCCCCTGGCAGGAGTTCAGAGGAGCATAAGCTAAGGCCCTGCCCTCCAAATCCCCGCGCCCCCCAGGGCCACAGCCTACACCCCTCTCCCGGCTCCCAAAGCCCGGAAGGCTGTGCACGCCAGGCCCGAGCTACCTGGACCCCTGCTCACCTGTGCAGCTCGGTCCAGTCTGTCCAGCCTGTCACAGGTACCGCGCCTTCCCCGAAACCTCCCCAGCCACTGGGCGTGAACCCTCTCTGGGGCACCCACTACGCTGAGGCCGGTTTCAGGCTTCCTGCTGGACATTCTCTCCAGGGGACCCGCTGGCCCCTGGGGCACTGCGAGCCCCCCTCTCACCCCCCATCCCGCTCCTCCCTGGAGGCTCCCCGTCCCGCCCCGGGGGACCTCACCATCACCCAGGTACCGAGCTCCAAATCCAGAGCACCCCTGTCGCCTCCCTCTCCCTCACTCCGGGGCTGCTGCCTCCCTCCGAATGTTGGCTGCGCCCCCCCCACTCCATCCCCACTGCCCCCCACCCCCCGGGCTCTCAGCCCTCTGCCCGCACCACCGCCCCCCAGCTGCTTCCTCACTGGGCTCCCGGCCTGAAGTCCTGAGCCCCGAATGTTCTTTCTAAACCTTGGGGTCCATTCTCCTTCAGCACCTCCCCTTCGCCTACAAAACAGAGTTCAAACCCCACGACGTGACACTGAAGACCCCCGCCCCACCCCGTGTCTGGGCCCCAGCCCGCCCTTGAGCCCCTCCCCTCCCCTCTCCTGCCCCAGCCTCAGGGAGCACTCACGCTCTCCCAAGCCCGGATGTCTCCCCCAGACCCCCGACGCCTGAAACGGAGTGGCCTTTTGTGAGTTTCATCCTCACCCAAATCCTATGATCCCGCAAGGCCCGGCCCCAGTATCGCCCCATTTCCCCGCTTAGTAAAACTGGCGCCCCGGGGAAATGTGTGGTCTCACTGGTATCAACCAAACGCACTGCGTAAACGTACCGAGTTAAACTACAGCGGACAGGATAGTAGGAGACAGGATGTGGGTTGAGAAGGGGCAGCTGAGGCTGAATGTAAGTAGAATGTTTAATAAGCGGAAGTGTAAAAATCAATAGAGTTGATGGTAGCACATTATGATGATTCCAACATGGCTGATTTATAAATGTGATTGTGGCCAAAAGGGATAGTCTAGGGACGTTAGAGATTTCTGTTAATTGAAAGACAGCTAGAGGGAAGTGGACGTGGCTCAACTGATAGAGCGACCGTCTACCACATGGGAGGTCCAGGGTTTGATACCCAGGGCCTCCTGACCCGTGTGGTGAGCTGGCCCACGCGCAGAGCTGCCACATGCAAGGAGTGCCATGCCACGCAGGGGTGTCCCCGTGTGGGGGTGCCCCATGCGCAAAGAGTGCGCCCTGCAAGGAGAGCCGCCCCATGTGAAAAAAGCGCAGCCTGCCCAGGAGTGGCGCCGCACACACAGAGAGTTGACGCAGCAAGATGACGCAACAAAAAAAGAGACATGGATTCCTGGTGCCACCAAGGGTGCAAGCAGGCACAGAAGAACACACAATGAGTGGACACAGAGAGCAGACAATGGGGGTGGGGGGTGAGGGGAGAGAATAAATAAAATAAATCTTAAAAAAAAAGACAGCTAGAGATTAATCTAGGGACTGTATAATATAGTGATTTCAGTGGTAGATGACGATTGTGGTTAATAATACAAAAACCAGAATGTTCCTCTATTACAAGGTATTAAGAAAATGGTGATTCATGGGGAAAATAAAACTAATATAACTTGTAGATTACAGTTAACAGTAATATTGTAATATTTTTGTAGCAAAGGCTAAGAAGGTATTATATCAATGCTAAAAGGAATATGGAATTTAGTTTTATGAGATGTGAATATGATTAAGCTTTTTTTTTTCATTTTCTTCATTAGCGAGGAGACCTTGGTCATGTCATTTAACTGATCAGTGCGCGTGTATTCATCTTTCTGAGAAACAATTGAGTTTGTTTTCATGAGTGAATAAGATAAATGTGCCCCTAAGACATTCATCTGTACACTTATATTTTGAAACTGAAATGGAGTGTACTAATTTTGATAAAAAACGACTCCTCCCAGGGCCCTGCCCCTCCCTACCCCCTTCCTCTAGTTGGCTCTGCTGTCCCAGGGCGGGCAGCTTTCGGGGCACCGGGGCTGCTGGCCCCCCACCCCCTTCGCAATGCCCCTCCTCCACCTTTTCCTACCCAACTCTGACTCACCTCACCCCACCCCGGGGGGCCTCCGGGACCCCCTGCCAGAGCCGCCTTGACGCCCTGCCCCTTCCCGTGGCTCGGCCCCGCCCTCCCCCAGGGCCTGGCGTAGCCCCTGGCCCCGGCCTGGTCCGCAGTGGACTCACACCGGGAGGAATGGGAGAACCGGTGAGGGAAGGGGTAACCCCGGGATGAATTTCACCCAACCCGCAGTGGCCCCATAAAACACAGTTAAACGCAGCTTTTGAGAAATTGCGGTAACTTTTATGACATTCGTGAGACAATTAGAAATGTGATCACTGGCAGAATGTTGGATGGTCGTAAGGAATTGTTCATTTGCCAAGGACGTTTTTTGAAGAGTCCTTATCTTTGATCACAATCTACTGCATATTTACAGAGGGAAGGGTATGGGGTTGGGAATTTGCTTCAAAGTAATTTGCGATGGAGGATGGGGACCGATGAGCAGGGCTGGCCAGGGGTCGGCTTTTGAGGCTGGATGGAGGGAACCGGGGGTCCTCACACTGCTCTGCCTACTCCTGTATTTGAGGTTTTCCATTCTAAAAATTAAAAAGGAAAGGAAAAAAGGGAAGCGGCTGTGGCTCCATCAGCTGGGCTCCCGTCTACCATATGGAGGCCCTGGGTTCGTGTCCCGGGGCCTCCTTGTGAAGGCAGGCTCACCTGCCAGCACCGTGGAGAGCCAACTCAGCAAGGTGATGCAACGAAAAGGGAGACAAGCAACAACGCAGAAGAGTATGCAACGAATGGACACAGAGAGTAGACAACAAGCAAGCTGCAAGGGGGGAACAAATCAATAAAAATAATAAATACAGACACAGAAGAACGCACAGCGAATGGACATAGAAAGCAGACAGCACGCAAAAAACTGCAAATGGGGCGGGGGGGGGGGGGTGGGATTGAAAAAAAGGCCCTGCCCTGGCGGTGGGGGCCGGGGGAGATGTTCTTTTATGTTATGGGTCACAGGGGCTGGGATAACCGAGGCTTCTGCTTCAGGGCAATCATCCGCCCGTCTGCTCTCAAGCACATTTCCAGCCGCAGCTTTGCGGGAGCCTTTGTAGCGTGAGAGTTTCACTGTCATTCCCACGTCACGGAACACGCTCCTCTCACCTGGCAGGAGAGGCTGGGAATTTCCAGGGCGCTCTACAGGCTCCCCACGGCACCCTCTGGGTGGGGCAGGGGAGACCCTCCTACTTCCCACCTGGGGAGCTGGGCACCCCGCACTGGCTAGAGGGTGGGGTCAGCCCCCCCGCTGGGACCCAGGGGGTGGGGGGAGTGAGGGAGGCAGGGGGGACTGCCTCCCCGAGGGTTCTCTCTGTCGCCGCCTGGGGGCCGGACCTTCCCCCAAAGTGGGACAAGACCCTCCCCACCTCCTCCGGGAGAGGACTTGCCGGGCGGGGCCACCTCCGCAGGCAGACGCGCACCGCAGGAGCATCTCGGGGCTGGGGGCGCTGGGTGGGCCGCCCCCTTGACCAGGGATAACCAAGAGGTTTCCAGGTGGAAGTCTCCTTTGCCTCTAGAAGGAGAGCGCTCCTCCTCCCCCACTGATTGGGGAAAATCAGTGTACCCTGGAGCCAGGTGGTCCAGCGGCCATCCCAGGAGGGCGGTCCCGTCCCCTGCGCCCGTCACCTCCCCCGCGTTCCCGCCCCCCTTCCGCCCCCTCCTGCACCCTCAGCTCCAGCCAGACCTCCCGGCTTCCCAGTGGTGCGCGGCCTTGGCCTTCCCTCCCCCCGCCCCTGGCAGGGCCCCCCTTCCCCAGCAGCCCTTGCTCCCGCTCCTTCTGCGTCTCCGAGTGCACAAGCAGGGCCGTTTGTCGGGCTCAGCTTAGATCCCTCGCCTGTGTGCCGCCTCCTCTCCTCGAGCGAAGGCGCTTCTGATCTCAGGTGCCCTCAGCAAGCTGCCGTCCTCCCAGCGTCGCTGCACCCCTCAGCACCCCTCAGCACCCCTTGGCCCTGGAACCCCCCACCTCCCCCACCCCCCCCACCCTCTAAGCACACCTTGGCCCTGGAACCCCCCACCCCCACCCCCTACCCCCTCAGCACCCCTCAGCACCCCTTAGCCCTAGAATCCCCCACCCCCTACCCCCTCAGCACACCTTGGCCCTGGAACCCCCCACCCCACCCCCTACCCCCTCAGCACCCCTTGGCCCTGAAATCCCCCCACACACCCTACCCCCTCAGCACCCCTTGGCCCTGGAACCCCCCACCCCCACCCCCTACCCCCTCAGCACCCCTTGGCCCTGGAATCTCCCCCCACCCCCTACCCCCTCAGCACCCCTTGGCCCTGGAACCCCCCACCCCCACCCCCTACCCCCTCAGCACCCCTTGGCCCTGGAATCCCCCACCCCCTACTCTCTCAGCACCCCTTGGCCCTAGAATCCCCCACCCCCTACCCCCTCAGCACCCCTTGGCCCTGGAACCCCCCACCCCACCCTCTACCCCCTCAGCACCCCTTGGCCCTGAAATCCCCCCACACACCCTACCCCCTCAGCACCCCTTGGCCCTGGAACCCCCCACCCCCTCAGCACCCCTTGGCCCTGGAACCCCCCACCCCCACCCCCTACTCCCTCAGCACCCCTTGGCCCTGGAACCCCCCACCCCCACCCCCTACTCCCTCAGCACCCCTTGGCCCTGGAATCCCCACCCCCATCCCCACCCCCTCAGCACCCCTTGGCCCTGGAATCCCCACCCCCACCCCCACCCCCTCAGCACCCCTTGGCCCCCTGCGTCCTGCACCACGGCCCCGCCTCTGCCAGCACCGTCTCTCCTGCCCTTGGACTTCGAGGTTCCGCGTTCAGCCCCACCCCCGGGACGCGGCAGGCAGCCGTGCTCAGCGGCGGCACAATCGAGGAAGGGGAGGCCCGCGTGCTTCCCACATGTGGGGGGCTGGGCACCCCAGCCCTGGCTAGAGGGTGGGGCCAGCACCCCCCTGGGGCCCAGGAAGGTCTGCGGGGCTGGGAGGTGCAGAGGGAGTCGGGGCCTGCACCCTCTTCCCATTCTCCATCCCCCTTGAATAGAAAGCTGGGGGATGGGGGTTCCGTCGGGGAAACCGAGTCACAGAGAGGCAGTGCCCCGGGGGGAAGAGGACTTCGGCCCAGGAGGCAGAGGCTGCTTCTTATGCCTTTATATGACCAGGCCTTGGGCTCGGTGAAGCGCTCGGGTAAGTGCCTAAGAGCTGATCCCCGCCCTCATGGGGCTCACATTTTGGTGCAACTACAGAAACAGTGGCCTGTTTCTAGAATACAAAGTGCCGTAGCAGAGCTGTGGGAGGAGTCAAAGTGACGTCCTGGAGGACTTCACGGAGGAGGTGACAGGCTGGGCTCTGAGGGAGGGGCAGGATTAAGGGGGGGGGGGCGCTGAGTAGAGGGTGGGGGCCGTTCCAGGCAGAAGGAGCAAGGTGCCTCCTGGCTGGCAGGTGTGAGGGGGCGTGGCCCGCTTGGGAATGACAGGAAGGTCAGCACGGTGGGAACCAAGTGGGGCGGGAAGAGGGGGTGTAAAGGTCAGAGGTCAGCTGGGGGGGGACCTGGACAAAGCAAACCTTGGTCCCAAGAGTGAGTACCTGGAGATGAGATCCGGACCCCAGTGTCACCCGTCTCGCACATAAACCCCCCTGCGTGGCTTGGTGCGAGGGACCCCGGAAACTCAGGCCAGTCCTGCAGGCGCGAGTCCTTGTAAACAGGACCTTTGGTGAGGTCACTTCAGGGCAGGTGTGGCCAGCTGACCCAGGGTGGGGCCTCATCCTGTCACTGAATCCTAGAGGGACGGTCACTCAGGCCAGAAGGATGGAGTCAATAGATCGGAGAAGCCAGGAGAGGCCGCCACGCGCACTGCCACGTGTCAGAGAAGCCCAGGACCGGGGAGCGCCGCAGCCAGTCCCGGAACGCCACGGCCTCCCGAGGGAAAGCATCTCCTCAACGATGCTTGATTCTGGACTTCTCCTTGCCTCGAAACATGCGCCAGCTGGTTCCCAGGGTGTCAACCAATTCATTGCATTGTATTTGCACCAGCAGCCAAGAAACAAAAGCACGGCGCTAACCCAACCTTTGGAGAAGGCCCTGTCCCCTCTCAGCCCCCAAGGCCGCCGTGGGGAGGGCTTGGGGGAGAAGGGAGGCGACGGGGCTGGCCCCAGACGGGCTGTGGCTCGGCTCCCTGGCAGAGCAGGTGTCCACACCTGGGGGCCTGGGCGGGCCGAGTGCTGGACGGAGCTGGACTAGAAGAAGTTGGAGGCCCTGGGGCCCCGGCGTTGGGTCGCTTTATGACTCATGCTAGGAATTATTTCAGGAGTTGGAAACGGACACCCCCTGAGCTGCTACTGCCTCCTTTTGGATCGTGGCCTGTGGGCAAGACAACTCCGTCCCCGACAGCCCGTTGCTGATTCTTGCCGCAAGCCTCTGAATTAACGGGGAATATCATCTCCATCTTACTGAGGGGAAACTGAGGCTCCGGGGCCTTTAAATACAGCTGGGAATGGCTTTCTGGGGCCGGGGCCGGGCTGCTGGATTCTGACTGACCCAATGAGGACTGTGCAGAGCAGGGGCCGTGTCCTCAGCTCCATGGTGCCAGGCCTGGCCCAGGCCACAGATGCCAACGGGTTTGGCGACCAGATGCATAACGGCAGGATGGAAGCGCGGCTCTTGGTGCAGCAAGAGCCAAGAGCCGGGGAGAGATTGCACAGTGAGCACTGAGTGAGCCTGAGAGTGGGGTGGGAAAAGAGGGGTACGTAGGCACAAGGCCGGAGCTTGCCAGCCCACATGGAAACGGGGACCCGGGTTCTCGGGGAACATTTTGGCTGGGCCTCTACAGAGCAGTGGCCAGGCCCGACTGCTCCTGGCACAGGTCAGGGAGCCCCCGGGGGTGCTCTCCTCTCCCTTTCAGAGCTCCCGGGGTGCCTCTCTGCTCACTCCAAACTGGCAGAAGCAGGAAGCTGGGCTAGAGAGAAGACCCAGGGGCCAGCAGTTGTCCCCAAGGAGAATCAGCAAGTCCGCCTCGGAAGTACATCAATCATTTGAATGCTTTGTCCTCAAATTTTTCCATACCTTTCGTCTTGCTCCCGTAACCTTGTGAGGTGGGTATGTTATCATGCCCATTTTACAGATGAGGAGACAGAGGGTCAGAGAGGCGAAGTTAAGTGGCAGAACCCAGGTAGGGCCCAGGGTGTCTGGCCTCCTATCTGGGCCGTTCTGCACTGCAGCCTGGTAGGGGTCTTTCCTAAGTGTCCTGGATGGCACAGCACAGAAAACCAAGCTTATTTCAACCCGTCACCTGGAGCCACTGACAATGGTCACAACTCACCAAGGCTCCCCAACCCAGGCAGCTGCTGGGCTTCACTCAAGCGGCCAGCGTCTCCTCCTGACTGCTCGCTAGTCTCTCTTTTCTTCTGCAGCTTATCTGCTTGAACACTAGTAGCCACTATGCTAGGAGATGCCGTGGAACATTCCAGAGTGGTCAGATCCCTCTGAATTGCTATTCGTGTTGGTCTTTCGGGGCGCCTGTAGTTGTCACCTGCTGCCTTCAGCCAATGAATGGCTTGGGCACTCTGGTGGTTGTAAAGAACTTTTCCTGGAAACCTGCTCGCCATCTGCCTGTTCCTGCTGCCCAAGCCCCCTCCCCAGGAGCGCTGCCTGCGGCCAGCTCCTGCAAATGCCGAGCCTGCAAGTCGATTTCTAACTCAGGCCAGGGAGGGCCGTTTGCCAATAGACTCATCCCTGTGTGTCCCTGGGTGGGGTGCAGCTGGGGGCATCAAGGAGGGCTGCAGCTGAGAGAGGGTGCTCGCCTCCAGCCGGACCCAGCAGGCGATAAAGGAGCGCCAGGATTGAGCAACCAGAGCTGGGGCCACCATGCCTCGCCCCCTCCGCTAAGGTCCCACGGGTCTCTTTCGCCCTGTGCCTCACTTTCTCTGCCTGCAGAACGGGCCTGGACTTGTGCTGCCTGTTCCTGTGCTGTAAGAGCTGCAGCCCCAGGGTGACCCAGAGCTCACGCGGCCAAACTGTGCGATCTGTCGGACACTGGGACATGCTTTGCTGATGAGAGGGTGCCTTTTCTAAAGGCAGCGTGAACTGGCAGGTGGCAGGCGGTGATCCAGGGCGCTGCGGAGAGAGCAGTCCCTGGGCTGGGGTGGGAAGCCACAGGCAGCCTGCTCCACCTTCCCTTGCCGCCTGCAGGAGAGACAGAGCCGTCCCCTCCACCTCTGCCTGTCCCCATGAGCAAAAGTCTGCGGCGTGGACCACCTGTGGCCCTTGTGCCCAGAGCCGGCCCCATGGGGAGAGGCTGGAGGGCAGGTGAGCCTGGCGCCGTGGCCCCCCCTCCCCTCCCGGGGCCCGGATGCTCACTTTGCTCCCTGATATGGGGGGGGTGCTCCCAGCTCTTCCCCTCTACCCCATCCCGCGCTCCCTGGGGAGAAGGGGCCCCATCTAGGGAGATCCCCCCGGCACCCAGGGTGGGGCTGCAGCCAGGCAGAGGGCGAAGACGGCCTAACCCTGGCCCTGCCCTCCTCCCTAGCCTCCTCCACCGTCCAGAGGCTGAGACCCAGCCCGGCCCTCTGGCTCCTGCTCCCGCTCTGGGCTCCAGGCTCCCTGAGCTCTGTCAGCTCTCACACTGCAGCCTTGACGCCAGCTCTTCCTCTGCTTGCACTTTGCTCACCTCCTCACCTTGCTCTGGTCTCTCATCTGAACTGTCTCCTCCTCCTGGAAGGCTTCCCTGACCACCCCCATGCCACCCTGGGTTGGGGTGCCGCCCCTGTAGCCTGTGTGCTCTGCCTGTCCCCACCTTCGCTGTGTCACACCCTCTGCTCAGAGGTCCTCCTTCACCATGGACTGGGGGTCTCAGAGGAAATGGCCTTGGCACATAGTAGGTCATAATTTGTGGTTGCTGAGTGCATGTGTGACAAGAAGCTGGGAAGGCGACCCTCAGGGGAGAGGCTGCTGGGGTTCCTGGGGTCAGGAATAAAGGAGAGGAGCCAACGGTGTCCCCCTCCAGCCGGGACCCCGAGAGCCAGTGGCTGCCCTGGTTTCTAGAAGCTGCTCTGGGTCTGCCAGGCTCCAAAGGAAACGAGCCTCTGGGAGGAGAGGGAGAGGAGGAGGGCGCTCGGGGGGGCTGCAGGGCTGGGCCCCTCATCTTGGGGCCCTTGAGCCCAGGGGGTGGGCTCCTTGCTCTGCCTCCCCAGAACCTCCGCAGGCAGGGACCTGTCGCCCCGCACGTTGGCAAGTGCAAGGGGACGTGCTTGCAGATGCAGACACAGACACCTGGGGACCCCTCAGGTTCAAGAAATCAGGACGGCCACTCAGGGCTGCCCAGGAAACGCCTCGTCGCCGGGACCCAGCTGGGAACTTTCCCCAGCCATCGTCCGCGCCCCGCTCCCGGCCCGCCTCCAGGGCCGGGTACAGCCCGAGACAGGGGCTCGCCTACCTCGGAAAGTCACTTTGGCGATCCGGTCGCCGCGGCCCCGCAGCTCCGTGACGGTCTTGAGGTGGACGAGCAGAGCCATGCTGGCGCCCCCGGGCCCGGCGGGCAGGCGGGAGCCGCGAGGGAAGGAGCCCGCCCCGCGCCGCGCTTCCCGCACACCCCCGCGCCGCCGCCGCCTCCTCGGCCCGCGCCCCCTCCGCTGCAGCCCCCGGGGACCCAGGCCACCCACGACTTGCTGCGTCTCAGCCCCGCCGGCCCCCGCCCCTCGAGTTGTCAGCCCGGCGTGCGGGTATCTGTGTGTGCGTGAATGTGTGTGTGCGGGTGCGCGTGTGCCGCCAGCGTGCAGCCTGCAAGTGCAGACTCTGGCGGCGGCTGTCACCCAGCTAGAGCCCTGCCCAGCCTCAGGTGTCACCCAGCCCCTGCGGCGGAGGCTCGGCCCGCCCCACGCCTCCCGCTGCCAGGCGGGCTCTGCTGCCACCAGGAGGGGGCAAGAGCATGGGGGCGTGGGGCCGGGCGAGGGGGCCTGCCCCACGAGCTGGGTGCCTGGGAAGCTGCCGTGGCCTGCTGGGGCCTCGCTCGCAGCTGAGTCCCCCGTGCCGGGCTACCGGTGCCCACAGGTGCGCAGGCACCTGGCTGGACCCGGCCCGCTGCTCGGGAAGGCTGGGGCTGTGCCATGCAGAGAACCCTACCCAGGGCTTCCTGGTTCGGAAACTGGGATCGACCAGGCAAGGTCAAGGCTGTGCCTGGCGGCTGGGCACCCATGCGGTTAGGGCTCTAAGAGGTAGAGGAATGTTCCCCCCACCCCACCCTGCCCTGGGATCCCTGGCCCTGAAGCTCAGGGGGTGGGAGAACAGGGTTGCTGCTTGAGGGGAAGATGACTGGCCATGCCTGGTTCTGAAGGCAGCCGAGACTTCTGTTCTACTGAGAACAGCCGAAGAAGCCCAGGTAAGAGGAGATCTGGGCTTCCTCCCGCTCCAATCAGCTGCCTGAGGCCCGAGAAAGGGTTTCATGGGATGCCCAAGGGGACAGCAGAGGGGACTGTCCCCTCCTTCCAGTCACCAGTCCCCGGAGGGGCTCACAGGAGAGGAGCCCCGGGGGCGGGGACTCCTGGGCCTGGAGCCTTGGCAGGAAGGCTGCCTCCTGGCCGCTCTTGCCCCTTGCTTTGGGTGGAATATGCCCCATTCCAATCCCGGCCTCCTCCTGGCCGACTCCGTTCCGACTGGACTTAGCCCAGCGGGTGCCTGTTCCCCGGAGCTGCCTCTGCACCCCCACCCCCACCCCGGGCTGGGTTAGGAGTCTCCTCTGTGCTGCCCCTGCCCGCCCCATCTCGCTGCATCGTGGGTGGCTCTGTTTGGTTTCCCCCAATGACCGGGACACCCTGGAGCACAGCATCCTTCCATCCCCCAAGCCTTACAGGGGACCCCGTGCCTGATTGGATGCCCAATAAATGTTCACAGGATAAAAGGTCTCCAATTTGGAACACGGTTTAAGAAGAGAAATATTATAGTTTCCCAAAGTGGTAACAAGAGGTGACTTCCTGTGCATTCTGCAGTCCAAGTGAGCCGTAGGATGGGACAGGAGCCTTTTCTTACCCCCTTCTAGCTGTTTCCTTGTTACTATGCCCTATTTCTCTTTGATCTTTTTCCTTCTCCCGCTTTCCTTCATCACTTCCTGCTCTCCGTTCTCTCTCACTTCTAACCATGTTGGATTAAAGAATATTTTAGAATATCATATAAATGCAGGTGGATGTCGAGATCTTTTTAAAAACCAGGCAAGTTCCATGTTTCTTTAAAAAACTAAATTCACTAGCATTTTCCATCTGGGAGGTTGCTAGGTGGTCTGTGTTTATGAGGCTTGATGGCACCGATAGAGGATACAATCTGTCTCCCCCCTAGACTCCCCGATGGCTTCATGGAGACTGGAGCATCTTTAAGAAAAAGCCCTTAACAAGGAGCTGAGGTTTTCGGAACCTCAGTTCCCATGCCTCTGAAAGGGGAGCATTTCCACCTGCCAACCCTTAGCCCCCCTGAGCTGAGCCAGCCTGGGCATCTCAGGGGCCAGGCACTCACCAGACCCTCCCGAAGCCAGGCCAGAGCCCACGTTTACATTTCCACTCTACTGGCCATTTGGGTGACTCCTGGTGTAATTTAACATTCATTCAACAAACGTTTACAGACCTCCTAGTGTGCTGGGGACTCAGGGATGACTACGATGGTAAGGGGCCCCAAACGGAAGAGACAGATGGATAAGAACACAGATAATTAGATTGCAGGGCAATGGGTGCCATGAAATGGGCCACTCAGAGGACCGGGGGTGGGCAGGGCGGGCAGTGCCCTGGGCTGGGGCTGGTTGGGAAAACTTTCCTCCAGCACATGACACCCGAGCTGGCCTGTTCCTCAAGGAGAATTTAGAAAACTGCAGCTCTGATCAGATTTTTGAAGGGTGGGTGGCGATTCCTTCTGACTAGTTCACAGCCGTGCATTTATCTCCGACTCCTGCTCCTCTCAGACCCCAGTTTTTCTGCTTGCTCGGCCTCTTGGAAGCTTGTGTGGCTACCCCCCAATTTCATTGTTATGTGCCAGAGAGCGCCTTGGGGGGACTTCTGATCACAGCAGCAGGCTGAGTTCTCATTAGCGCCTTGTGTCTTCATCAGCTGCGGTTTACAGATGAGACTGTGAAGAAAATGCTTCCCTGGGACCTGCTGCCCGGCAGGAGGGATGAGCTGGGAAAGCCAATGTGCAGCGGCACAGCTGATCAGCACCCGGGCTGCTGCAGGGGGAGCTGCCCCTCCGAAGGCACAGCACGGGTCTTGGAAGCCAGCAGCCCTCCCCCAACGCCTGGCCGGGACCCCACACCTCCAGGGCCCTGTGCAGGTCACTGGGGAATCTCGGGGCGCAGGTGCCCACAGGGGAGGGAGCCACTATTACCAAGCTAACCTGGCAGTGGACTTCAAAGGTGTCGGGATTGCCTGGGGCCCAACCAGACCGGGGAATTAGGGTCACGTGTAAATCACAGCCCCGGAGTTTTGCCCTATAAGCTTTTTGCCCCTTCCTTATAAAACTACTCTGGTGAGCAGCTGGAGGGACAAGATAAGGTGAGAAGGAAGACCCCAGGGAGAGCCGAGAGGTGGATGAGAAAAAAGTGGGGCACACTTCAGAGCCCCCTCCCGGAGTCCCGGAGTAAGTGGGGCACGGCCCGACAGCCTTGAGGGGAGAAGACCCCCGGAGCCGCTGCGATGGGGAGCGGGGGGCCCGCTTCTTTCTGAGCAGCCTCCAAATCCGGGGCCCGGCCGGTCGTTCCCCTCACGGCCTCCCTGGCGGTCACGCTCCTGCTCCGGCGCGTAAAGACGGATCTTCTGGGGGCCTCTCGGCCAGTTTTTTCTCTTCTGAGCCCGGTCTCCGCGCCTTCCGGCCTCCCGCGCGGGCAGAAACGTCCCAAGGATCAGCCCAGTTATAGGTTTAAACGCTGAGGCTTGAGTGCGGGCGGCGGTGGGGGCGATCACGCAGGAGAGCCCTTGGAGATGCGGGGGCATCTTCTGGGCGCTCCGCGTGGGGCTGCCCCGCGAAGGGGACGGCGAGGAGTTCGCCGCCCGACTCGCGTTGCCAGGCGCGCGGTTGCCGGGCAACCGCCGACTGTTTACCGTCCGGCGTGGGGCGCAGAGGCGCTGGGGCTCGCAGGGCGAGCGCCTCACCCACCATGGCTTCTCGCAGCGCGGGCACCCTCCTGACCGAGTTCAACGCCGCCTATGTGCCCCCTGCCCTCATGCCCGGGTAAGACCCCACCTGCACCTGCTGGCCAGAGGCTCTGGGGAGCCCCCCTAACCTCCTGGCCCCTGCAAATCTCCCAACCCAGTCCCTGCACCCTGTGGATTTGAAGTAAAAGGAATCCCGGAGCATCTGTGTGTCACCTGGCTCGGTGGCCTGCCCGGGGTTTGCGCGCTCTCTGAGCAGGCAGAGACCCTAGGAAGTGGTCCCTGGTGAACACAGCGGAGAGGGTGGGCTGGGGAGGCGACCACATCCCAGCAGGAGTGTGACCAGCCCCAAGATAAGGGGACCTCCCAGGGGAAGGTGGATCAGGGTCCTGGAAGTGGGAACACATGGGGTTTGGGATTTGGAGACACCCAGGTAGGCAGGTTGGAGCCCACGGTGAGAGGGCGAGGATTCCCAGGGAAGGGAGCAGGCTCTTGGGGTCCCCAGCACAGTTGGAGGCGCCCACGATTCATGATTCCTGCAGTAATCCTGTTGTTGGTGGAAGGCATGAAGGAGGCCAGGTGGGCACCTGCTGGGGAATCTGGCAAGGTGCCGTGAGCAGCGGTTAATGTTTCGTGGTGGCGGGAGCTACCCGCAGGCCTGTGGGGTAGGTCCTGTCACAGATCATGCTGAACGCTAGTGGAATTTTGACCGAAAGCTTCGCGGCAGGCAGGAAGATCTGCCTGACCCTTAGCATTTTCAGACGCCAAGTCAAACCCACCTTTTCTTTCTCTGGAGGTACTCAAACGCGGACCGTGGAAGAGGCAAGTCTTAGGGTTCCCTTCCAATCTGGCCTTTTCTCCCAAGGTGCTGGAGATATCCACCCCCGACCTCCTCTCCCAGGGTGCAAGGGTGTCTAATCTTTCCTACCAGGCCACGTGGTCACTCTGGGCAGGGACTGGATTCTGAGGAGCAGCCTGGCTGGAATCAGCAAATCTGTATATGATGGATGGGTGGATGGATGGATGGATGGATGGAAGGATGCAATGTTTGTGAGAGTTCTGCAGCCACAGCTCTCTCCTGCAAACCCAACAGATGGCAAAAATGAAGCAAAGGCCACAGAGAGCAAATTTGCCTGACGTTTGGACTGAAGCAGAATGAACAAGACATTGAGGGGCTGTCGTTGTAAAATCGTTTTTGGAGACCGTGTATCCGGAGGCAGTAATTAGGGGCTGGCACTTATGTAGTGTTAGCTCAGACCATTTGGGGACGGGACCTTTCTGTAGACCTTGGAGAGCTCAAAAACTACTCTGGCTCCCATCAGAAAAAGCTCATGTACCAGGCATGGCAGTTGCCTGAAGCCAGGCACAGCGCGTTAGAAAAGATGACATGACTTTTGCATTTATTCTTTCATCCGTTTGGGCATGGGCCTGGGCAGTGCCAGGTGGTGTGTTGAAGACATTGGGGAGATGTGGACAAACAAGAAGCTGGCTGCCCTGCAGGGCCTCACAGTCTGGTGTAAACATAGAAGTTTTAGTTCAAACCGTCTTTGCAGCCTTGGACGGTCATGTTTGTGCATCACTTTCTGGATGAGGTTTGGTTTTCTATGTTGAATTTTTTTCTTGTGCCAAACATTGACTCAGCTGATACCTCTTCTACTGCCCCGACCCCCTTGCTATGTCCTGCCCATGTGTCGAGAAGGCCTGGGGCTCCTGTAAACCCCTCCCCACTGTCCCCCCACTCCGCCTGGCACCGGGGAGCTGCGTGTCTCAGAAGCAATCCCCAGGTGTTCTTTCTTCTTGCCACCTGTCTGCATTTCCCTTGAGCCCCCGTCCCCCCTGCCCTGTGCCCTGTCCTGAATTGTGCTAATAAGTGAACCATAAACAAGGCTTCAAGGCTGACCACACTGCTTTGAGCAGCTGAGCCTGTATCCGGGGCATTCTCCTCGGAATCTTTCTGGATGGGATAGGCTCTCCTTGCGGATTCCTAGCAGCAAGGAATGCATCGGGCTGGCTTATGTTTCTAAATGTTATCTCTTTGGCAATTTTGTTAACTTGATGAAAGAAGCCAAGATTCCCAGCCACACTTGGATAATTATTATTTTGGTGTGTCTTTTCAAACATAATCACAGGATTTTAAACCCAACCAGTCTAACATGCAAATCACGCCTCCCCCCACCTTGCCAGTTTTATTCACAGAGGCGGAGAATTTTCCCGCTGGTAAGGACCTTGGAGGTATCTAGCCCAGCCCCCTCCTGTTCCAGATGGGGTCACTGAGATCACGTGTGTGTGGGGGGGCATGACTTGCCTGGGTCCCACGCTGGTGATGGTAAAGCTGGGCTGCGTATCCAGCAAGTCAGCTGCTGAGCTAGGTCCTGGTGCCTTCAACATCTGGACTCTGGGAAGCGGATGTGCCTCAACTGGTAGAGCATCCGCCTACTACATGGGAGGTCACGGGCTCACACCCAGGGCCTCCTGACCCATGTGATGAGCTGGCCCTTGCTCAGCGCTGATGCACGCAAGGTGTGCCCCGCCATGCAGGGGTGTCCCCCGCGTAGGGGAGCCCCATGCATAAGGAGTGTGCCCCACAAGGAGACCTGCCCTGCGCAAAAAAAGCGCAGCCCACCCAGGAGTGGCACCACGTACATGGAGACTGACACAGCAAGATGACGCAACACAAAGAGACACAGATTCCCAGTGCTGCAGAGAATGCAAGCAGACACAGAAGAACACACAGCGAATGGACACAGAGAGCAGACAGTGGGGAGGGAGAGGGGAGAGAAATAAATAAAAATAATTCTTTGGGAAAAGAAAAAGAAAAAAAAACCACCTGGACTTGCCCACCGTCTAAGCCACCTGCCCTTCCCCACCCTCACCCACCATCCCCAACCAGTCCCACCGTGCTGCTTCGCAGGGTAAGAGTGGAGTATTATTTAGAGCCAGACTCTGCATCGACACTGCCTGGGGTTGAGTCCCAGCTCATCATTTGGTAGCTGGGTGACCTCGGGCACCTGCTCTGTGAAATGCAGATAACAGCCTGCAAACTAAAGGAGACTTAAATCAGTGAATATGCATCAAGTCCGGCACTTGATAACCGTCAGCCATGATCGTTAGTTAGATCTCTACGTGTCGGAGACCTGATTCCAGGTATCGCAGGGACTGCGAAGCCCGTGTGCCGCCTGGCAGTGGGCAGGGAGCTCTCGGGTTAGAGACCCAGGTTTGAAGGCTTTTTAAGAATGAGGCTGAGCTGGGTGGGGGCTTGCGCCTGCTGCTTGCAAGTCAGACGCGGTGGCATTGCTTTGCCTCTCTGCCTCCTGCCACCCCCCTCACCAGGCTCTGAGCCCAAGCACTTGCCCTGCCACGATGCCTTCATCCATGCCCAGCCGTGGCCCCGCTGCCCCCGGTTCCTACCCCAGCCGCACTCACTGCCTCCCTCTGGGGACGAGGTTGATCTCTGGGTGTGAGGGGACACCTGGCATGCTGGCTCTTCCCTCCACCTGCCTGGCACCAGGTGCTAAAGTCAGTGCATTCCATGCTCGCCATCGTCTGGAGGGTGGTCCCACAAAGGTGACTGTGTCCCTTTTCACAGCTCCTGTAGACATGCACGGCCAGCGCTGGGCTGGCAAATGGCTAACGACCAGCTCTCTAAAGAAAAGAGCCCTAATTCACAGCATTTGCCATTTTCCATGGTCTAAAAGCTCCCATCAGAGCCATTTTCAAGCTACCGACAGGGCTTCGCTGAACTTGGCAGAGTAGCACAGGGTAGCACGTCGTTGTGTATCTTTTCCACCGCGCAGATGCGACAGACACAAAGAGCCTCAAGAGCACAGAAGAAAGTAAAAGGCAGGAAGATAATTTGGGCATGATGAGTTTTGAGTATTTATTGCCATGTTTTTAATATAATTTATTTAAATGTAACTTTATATCATTTCATTTTTAACTGTGGCTTAACAGCAGGCCCGCAAAATTCCTAGAAATTCTGCAGTTGGCTCCCTTGAGCCAGCAGAGCCCGTCCAGGCCACCCTGGCACCCACTGCCTGTACCCGCGGCTTCCCCCTCCTCCTCGGGGGCTGCGTGACATTTTCCACAGAGGGGCGTGCGGGGCGGGGGGCTGAGCCGGGGAGGGTTTGGCCGTTGTGGATGCCCAGCTCTTTTTGCATCCCGAAGCCCCAGGCCCTGGCACTGGAGGGGTCGCCCCCAAGAGAGCTCAGTGAAGCGCCGCCAGAGGTTGAAACATGGGGTACGGGAGACCTGGCGTGCCCAGATGTCGGCGTTAGAATGTCTTGGGTTGCTTTAAAGAAAAATACCCCCCTCAGCCCCCATTCTAGAGATTCGGATTTAGTTGGCAGGGGCGTGTTCGGGCGGTGGGGATGCTGGAAGCTCCCAGGCGATTCTGATGGGCGACCAGAGATGAGAGGTGCGGGTCGGAGACCCTCTGTAGCGCGGAGAGCTGACCCTTGTCCTACAGGCAGGCCTGGGAGTTTTTAAAATTTTTTTATCCTCCCCCCCTTGTGGCTTGCTTGCTGTCTGCTCTCTGTGTACATTCGCTGTACATTCTTCTGTGTCTGTATTTATTTTTATTTCTTCACTGCCCCCTCCTTGTGGCTTGCTTGCTGTCTGTGCTCTGTGTCCATTTGCTGTGTGCTCTTCTGTGTTTCCACTCGTCTCCCTTTTGTCGCGTCACCTTGCTGAGCCGGCTGTCCACGGCGCTTGTGGGCTGGTGGCGATCCGCGGCGTGCGGGTGAGCCCGCCTTCATCAGGAGGCCCCAGGACGTGAACCCGGGGCCTCCCGTATGGTAGCCGGGAGCCAGACTGATTGAGCCACAGCCGCTTCCCCGAGGCCTTGGACTTTTTAAAGAAGGGGTCCACTCTTCTTGCCCTCTCCGTGCGCCCACCGCCACATGCTGAGAACTGTGGCACAGAAGTCAACCACTGTGTCGGTTCCCACCCCCGGCCCAGGGAGCAGAGCACGGCCCCCAATTCGAGCCCAAAATACAGACGCAGGAAAGAAATGCCAAAGCCGCGCTCCACAGTCGGGCCCCACGCAGGCACCCGCCCCCCCCCCCCCCCGCGCTGTCCCCTGGAGGCCTCTGTTCACTCACCTGCCTTCCCCTTCGCACTCTGGGAGCCCCGGCCACTGCGTGGTTCTCACCCCCCTCCCGGGGCCTTCTCCCCAAGGCCAGCCCCCCATCCCTCCCTGCACGTCACCTCTCGGCCAGCCTCCCAGGTGGGCCAGGTAACTGATGCCTACGCGGTCCTGAGAACTGGGGGGCGTAAGGGGAACCCAACCCTAAGGACAGGGACCCTCCTCTCCCAAAGAATCATCAGTCCTTTAAGATGCACCTGAGAGACGTTTCCAGACAGGTCCTGGGTGCTGGGGTACCAAGGATGCGAATGTGGGAGGAGCACGGTCTCCCCCCTCCCGGGAGCTTGTGACTCAGATCTAAGGGCTCAGGCACTTCCAACCCAGCAGAATCGGATGGGGAGCCCAGGGCAGGTGGCAGGAGCCACGGCGGGTTCAGCGGAGGGGACAGGTCACGAGGGCCCCGTGAAAAAGGGGGGACTGGAAATGTACCTTGGAGGGTCGTCATGTTGGGGGTCAGGAAGGAGAGGCAAGCCTTTTGGATGGAGGAAACGGCCTGAAAAAAAAGTGCAGGGCAGGCTCTGCTTTCACAGCAGCCAATGGCCCGGCTCGGCTGGAGCAGGAAAGCTGCTTGAGCAAAAGCGGGTGATGAAAGAATATTCTAGTATTGCTGTTAACCACCGGAGGCATCTGGAAAAAATGTGCCAAATGTATGCTATGGACTGTGATTGGTGGCCTGACGATATTATCTCATAATCTGTAACGAATGTTCCACCAGGGTGTGAAGTTGTATGGGAAACATCTGGATGATTGTTTTGCAAGTTCACCGTATCTGTAACAAATATATATTTAAAAAAATAGTATGAGTTGGGGGGACAATACACCAAATGTAAGATAAGGACTATAGTTGGTAGGGATATTTTGACAATGCTCTTGCACAGTTTGTAACAAACGTTTCACACCAATGCAAAGAGTGATGTGTGCTGTTATGTATGTTTATTTTGTAAGTTTGCATCTTTGCTATGCCGTTATTGTTTATGTGTGTTCATGTATGAATGATATAAATGATACACTTCAATAAAAATAAACAAAATAAAATATATTTAGTAAGTGGGTGAGGAGCTGGAAGGCGAGGTTGGCGCTTGTTCTTCATTCCCTGGGCAACGGGGAGCCCCGGCGGGTTTTTCACCTGGAGGGGAGGGTCTGATGAGACTGTACTGAGGAGGCAGTGTTGTGGAGAAAAGGACGCACTGCAGGATGGGGACGTGCTGAAGAGCGACAAGCCGATTAGTTAATGAGGCCGCCCCTGGGGCCCTGATGGCGCTTGGTAATTAATTTCGATGGTGGCTCTGGGACGCGCTGGTGGGAGAAGAGCCGAGAAGGGGCTGCTCACAGCGGCTCTGCGGGATCCCCGCCCGGGGGCCCGCCCGCCCTGCCTCCCGGGTCCCGGGTGTGTTGGGTGGAGGTGGGGGAGCAGGTGCAGCCCCCCCCCCCCCCCCCGTCCCCGCCAGCAGGCTCTGCACAGGGGGCAGCTGTCCTGTAAGGCCTGCCCTTCCCCTCGTGCTCCCACCTCGATCTGGCACGAGGCCAAGAGCCCTGGGCCCTGCAGGCGCCTCAGATGCCTCCAGGGGACAGGGCCTCTCCATGCCAAGACGTGCCAAATAAATGTGAACACGAGCACGCACGGCCCCCCACGCGTGGGCACACCCGCCCCCGGAGGCTCCGGAGGGACTGGAAGGGGGGGGCTTCTATTGGGATGCAAATCTCTTGACATTCAGAGAAGGTGGAGAAGCGGGAGCAGAGGAGGCTGGCAGCGAGCGAGGAGGGGGCGGCCAAGAAAAGACTCACCGGGCCGGTCGCCGTGCTTGGCTCCTTGCTCCGCCCTGCCGGGGTGGCGCTGGCGCGGCCTGCACGCTGCAGGTCAGAGCCGGGCCCCGTCGAAATCCTGGTCAGCACGGGGGGGTCCCCGTGCTTTCGGGCACGTCACCCCTCCAGTGACCACTTACAGGGCACTTGTCGGTCAGGGGCCATGTGGGTGCCGGGGATAAAGGCAAGCAGAGGTTGCCCGGGGAGATCACGCCCTCCCCGCACCCTGGCATCGCGTGGGCCGTGGGCCGGCAGGGGTGGCACGAGGTCTAGGGGACCTGAGCCCGTCCTGGCCGGTGAGAGGAAGGCTCGCAGCAGTGGGGAGGAGGAGGGTAGGGAGAGAGCTCCCAACGAGGGCATGCAGGAAGGAAGAGGGCGGATGGAGAGTGGCAGGGAAAGGAGCTGGCTGGGCAATGCCTGCTTCCAGCTCAGAGGTGGTGCTAAGTGGGGCAGGAAAACTCAGGAGGAGAGGCAGGTTTCATGGACCGGGCGGCTGGGTTCCACATCCAGGAGAGCGGCTGGAGCTGGAGATGCCAGGGCTGACGTTCGGTGACTCTCATTTCGGGTTTCTCTTTCTGTGTGTATTCACAGTAAAGGCTGGATGGATGGGCCAACGGACAGACGCTGTTATGGGCTGAATTGCGTTCCCCCAAAAGATATGCGCAAGACGGGGGTGATGTGTAGACACGCAGGTATTGGAGGGGGACGCCTTGTGGAGATGGAGGCAGAGCCTGTGGGGACGCGGCTGCACGCGATGGAGCCCAAAGGTCGCCAGGCTCCACCAGAAGCTACCAAGGGGTGACGGAGGATCCTTCCCTGGCACCCCCAGAGGCAGCGCGGCCAAGCCCCGGTCTTGGGCTTCTGACCTCCAAAACTGTGAGAGAAGGAATCTCTCTTGTTTTAAGTCACCCAGTTTGTGAAACTGGATAAGTTGTTATGGCAGCCCTAGGATACTAAGACAGGTGGACGGAAAGATGGACAAAAAGGAATTGGATAAAAATATGACTGCACAATAGTTTCCATTTTAAAATGAAAAGCATGGAATTTAATCTTACTAGAAATTGACTGGAGAAACTGAAGTACAATGGAAGACTAGCTCGACTCTAGATAAATGTTAATTCATCACTAGAGATCTTAGTTCCCCAAGGAGCCCTCTAATAGGAAAAGAGAGGTGGGGTGGGGGTGGAGGGAACAAGAACTACGAAACCGTTGCAGGCTTGGAGTCATTGCGTGGTTTTTTAAAAACAATATGTTCCAATTTTAGATGGCACGGATTGGTTCTCCTTCCACCCACCCCCCAATTTTTGTTGCTTAAATTATTTCACTTTGACAGGTTTTATAACATTCGCCTTCTATTCTGAAACCATCATTCACCTAGTTGCTATTTCTAGGTCCGTACTTAAGTAGATTGGAAGCTATGTCAGTCGTTAGTTACATTACTGAGTATTTTTTCATCTTGAATCATCTCTTGGTTGGCAGGACTTTGCCCCCTGAAAACTGTTCTCAAGAAGAGCCTTCCGGTGCTTTATTTCCTGCATTCTCTCGTGCTGGGAAGGGATCGGCTTTCATGGCTGCACGGCCACGCGCGCATTCTTGGGTCACGTTCTTTTCCTTGCAGGAGGTTGTGGACAATCTCACGTGGCTTTTCCTCCTGTGACCTGATTATCTCAGTGTTGGGTTTGGCAGCACCCGATGAACCACGTGAGAAAGAAGGTAGAAGAGGGAAAGCTATTGCTGCAGAACGAGGCTGATGCGGAACCCCAGAATGAGAGGGGCACGGCCCCAGCCACAGGCTTCCACCCCCAGGGCAGGGTCTGACCACCCAGAACTTAGGGCCTGTGGGAGCCCTGAGCGCTTCCTTGCTTCCAGGGAGAAGGTGGCAGATCTTATGTGACCACAGGTAAAAAGCACAGGTTCACATCTAAGCGGCGAGTCAGAAGTCAGAGTAGGAGTCGAAGAAATGGAGAGGGTGGGCTCCAGCTAGCACAGTATTTTCCTCTAAACTTACCAGTCAGGTGTGCCTCCACCACCAGCGTGGAAGAGTTAGTGGGCTCAGAGGCCCCAGAGGCCCTCTGTGGACTCCTTCCAGGCAGACGAGCAAGAAGCATCCCCCCAGTGCTTGTCTTTGAATTCTTAGTGCCCTGAATTTACCTTTGTGCTGCGTTCACATGGAGCACCAAGAACTCTCGGCAAGTCTGCTTCTCTTTCTCGGGCTGTTTTCTTCTAACAAGTTTCTTCATCAGTGCAGATGCTGCAGAGAGATGGTAGGAGCCGAGGACGTTGGATGTGGCAGTGAGATGCTCTCATGTGACCGCAGTTAAAGAGCACAGGTTCACATCGAAGTGGCGGGTCAGGAGTCGGAGTTGGAGAATTGAAGGAGAGGGTATAGGGTATTCCTTTAGAGAAGCAGGAAATAAAAGGAGAGGAAGGGCAGCAGCCGGTGAGAAGGGCCAGGTTGACTGGAGACTGTGGCAGCCTGGGAGAGGCCTGTGTGTCCTTACAGGTGGAGGGGCAGAAGCTAAGGGAGGAAGAGATTAAAGAGGGCCAGGAGGGAGGACAGAGGCAGAGAGGAAGAGGGAGAGACTGCTGGGGGTGTGGGGCCCTGGGCAAGGCAGGGGTGTGGGGCTCAGTGGAAGAGACCGAGGTGACAGAGGGGAGGACACGCTGCCCTGGGAGTGGCCCAGGTGGTCACAGAGGTTTTCACGGGAGAGTAGAACGAGGCCCTCTCCAGTCCCCCAGGAGATGGGGTCAGCAGCCAGGGAGCCAGGAGCACCCAACGGGAAGGGTGGCATGGCAGCCCCGCCAGCAAGGTGCATAAAGGGCAGCCGAGAAATCAGGAGATGGGAGACGTGGGAAAAGGCTATGGCCTTGGCCATGCGGCGGCGGCCACCAGGACAGTGGGAAAAGGCCCTGAGTCCAGGGGAGGAGTCGCTCACCTCCACGGCCCGCTCTGCAGCTGTCATCACTGCTCTGGCTACGGAAACCACGGCACCCGGAAGGTCCAGCAGATGAGTCTGTAGGAGCAGGAACCAGGAGGAGCTCTTCACACTTTGGCTACAGTGGAAGCAACTGAAAGGTCTGACAGCGGCCCCTGCGCTTGGCCTCCTTGCTTTTCTCCTGAAGATGAAAAGGAGGAAAACGTGTATCCTTCTCTAATTCTGGTCCAACACCCATTCTAGTGGTGAGAAGACTGAGGCCCAAAGCAGCCCTCTGAGGAATTCAAGCATGGACTTCAAGGACCTCAGTTTCTTCAGCCTCTGGTGCAGGACAAGTTCCTGAAATGTAGAAGCAGCTGATGTCTCAGCGGCTTCATTGGGAATGTTTCGATTTGTGGAACGAGAACTCAAAGGAGAGGCCATAAAAGCAGTCAGGCGTCTTGGTGGGGGGTGCTGTTGGGAGATGGGCGGTCCCTAGAGCACCATCCCTGAACTTTGGGTGTTGGTCCAAGCAGACATCCCTCGCATTGTAAGCACATCATCTGTTCATCGTTCTTTTGCTGAATTAGCATTTCCTATCTACATGATAATGTGTGGGACCCAGCACTGAACTGGGGATACAGAGATGAGTAAGATATCATCAAGCTGCCCTCGACAAGCCCACAGTCTAGTGGAGGAGACAAAGTTGTAAAGCAGCAATAGCAGTGAGGTGACAATAGAGTGAGGTGTGGCTAATGGAGGTGGTTCTATGGTACAATGGGGACAGAGGAAAGGGCCCACATGGACCTACAAGAGATGTCAAGGAAAGGCTTCTTAAAAGTGATGTTTGGGCAAGTCTTGCAGGACCAGTTAATACTGGGAGGCAAAGAGCAGGGGTTGGCAAGTGTGGGGTGGACAGGTTTGGCATTTCTAATGGCAGAAGGCACAGAGGCAAGGATCCAGGAGAGGGGGGAGGGAGGGAGAGAGAGAGAGAGAGCGAGAGCGAGCAGTTAGGGCTAGAGAACGTCACTACTGAGGTGCAGATAGCTGATGGCTGATGAGGCTGCAGGAGTAGGCAAGGGTCAGGTGTGAAAGGCCTTGAATCCACGTTAAGGAGCTTGACTTTGGAAAGTTCAGTCTGACTGAAGTGTGGAGGATGATTGGAGGGCCAAGGATATGGGTGTGGCTAGAAGAATAGTGAGTGGCGGCGGACTTGGCCCAGTGGCTAGGGCATCCGTCTACCACACGGGAGGTCTGCAGTTCAAACCCCGGACCTCCTTGACCCATGTGGAGCTGGCCCATGCGCAGTGCTGATGCGCAAAAGGAGTGCCGTGGCACGCAAGGGTGTCCCCCGCGTAGGGGAGCCCCACGCTCAAGGAGTGCGCCCTGTAAGGAGAGTCGCCCAGCGCAAAAGAAAGTAAGCCTGCCCAAGAATGGCGCCGCACACACGGAGCTGACACAAGAAAAGAAACACAGATTCCCGTGCCGCTGACAACAGAAGTGGACAAAGAAGACGCAGCAAATGGGTACAGAGAACAGACAACCGGGGTGGGGGGGGGAAGGGGAGAAAAAAAAATAGTGAGGATGCTTCTTCCATACTCCAGGTAAAAGGTGATGATGGCTTGAGCTCAAGGGCTGGAGATGGGGCTACAGGATGTGACTGTGAAGGATGAAGCTAAGGGAGATGGATACCCAAGTTCTGGCTTGGGATGTTGGGGTGGTTTGGAGCTGTATGTACCCCAGAAAAACCTGTTCTTAAACGTACTCCATTCCTGTGGGGGTGAAGCCATTGTAGTAGGACCTTTTGATGAGGCTCCTTCAGTTAAGGTGTTTCTCACCTCAGTCAGGGTGAGTCTTGATCCTATTCCTCGAGTCTTTCATAAGCAGAATGAAATTCAGACAGAGAGCGAGAGAGAAAACCTTGGGAAGCAAGAAGCTGGAGGTCAATGGAAACTGGAGAAGGGAGAGGCCAGGAGAGCGGCCATGTGCATTGCCATGTGACAGAGGAACCAAGGACCAAGGAGCACTGGCCGCCAGCCCAGACCACCACTCTTTGGGAAGGAAGCATCACCTTGATGATGCCGTTGAGTTGGACTTTCACCTAACCTCAAAGTCATGAACTAATAACTCCTCATTGATTAAGCCACCCATTGCGCGGCATTTGCTTGCGCAGCCAAGGAAACTTAAAACAGCCAACTGGGAGTGCTCTTCACCACGGTGGGGAATCGAGGGCTGGGGGGTGGGGGTGCCAAGATAATGCCTGGGGGACTTTCCATGTGAGCTGTCTAGAGGGCAGTTGCATACAGGAGTCTGTAGCCTTGAGTGGAGTCTGGGCCGGGGGTGTAGACCAGGGGTCACCTGCACCCAGGCGATGGGTAAGGCCGTGACTGGACTTCATCACCCAGGAAGACTGTGTGGAGTTATAAGTGGCCCAGGATGCACCCCAGAGGGACGGCGGCACTGAAGAGGAGGACAGAGGACGAGGCTCATGAGAAGACACCGAGAAGGAGGAATGGTCCGAGGCGTGGAAGGGAAACCCCAGGGTGTGGGAGAAAGGTGCTGGTCAAACCAAGGGAGGTGCTTCCTGAAGGAGAAGGTGAGGCGCGCCCGGCACGGCAGGGGGTCGAGTGAGATGAAAGTGTGAAAGGGCCCCCTGGGTTTAGCAGCGACAAGTTGATCAGGGACTGTGCCCAGAGCAACTTCCATGGCATGGTGGGGGCAGAGGCCTGACTTCAGGAGGGCGGGGAGGGAAATCTCAGAATCGGGCCCATCTCAAAAGCTTTGCTCTTGCTGAAAGTCCGAGGCTCGTGCTCCAGAGTGTTGCCAACTTAGTCCCCTGGCGTCGCCGAAACCAATCTTGAGAGTGCCCCAGTCTGCTTGTGCTCCCAGCGTCTCCAGGGGCCTCCTCCTGCCCGTCTCCTGTCCCTCTCGCTGGGACCTCTTGGTGGCACAGGGTGATGGAGCTCCCATCAGCTTTTTTTTTTAAGATTTATTTTTTATTTATTTCTCTCCCCTTACCCTCCTCCCCAGGTGTCTGCTCTCTGTGTCCATTCGCTGTGTGTTCTTCTGTGTCCACTTCTGTTCTTGTCAACGGCACCCGGAATCTGAGTCTCATTTTGTTGTGCCATCTTGCTGCATCAGCTCTCTGTGTGTGCAGCGCCACTCCTGGGCAGGCTGAGCTTTTTTCGTGCTGGGCGGCTGTCCTTACGGGGCGCACTCCTTGCGCGTGGGGCTCCCCTACGCGGGGACACCCCGGCGTGGCAGGGCACTCCTTGTGTGCATCAGCACTGCACATGGGCCAGCTGCACACGGGTCAAGGAGGCCGGGGGTTTGAACCGTGGACCTCCCATGTGGTAGACGGACGCCCTATCCATCGGGCCAAGTCCACTTCCCCCATTAGCTTTCCAGACCTTCTCAGCAGCACCCGGTGATACAGCTCTAGGAGAGCCACCACTCCTGTCCCACTTTAATGACAGTGCCCCTACCACCTTCTTCTTAGGTTTCCTCTACCCTTTCATTAAATAGTCACAGCATGTCAGAGCTGAAGGCGCCGCTGGGGGTCCTCAGGTTGCCCCGAGGGAACGGAGGCCTGTGGAGGGAGGGCGCCTTGCCTTCAGCCTGGCTGTAGGAGGCAGGACTGGTACCCGGTGCTCTGCCCCTGTGGAAGGCCCTGGCCGGAAGAGATGACTGGCCTGGCAGAGACTTTTGTGGGGAGGAAGAGACCCCAGGGTTTATCCCCCTTGTCTTTCCCCCAAAGACCGGAGCATGTCAGGGCGTCTCAGGAAGCCTGGCAAGGCTCAGACATGCCCAGCGGGGCCCACCGACCTCAGCCTCGTTTTTAAGGGCCTCTGGGGGAGCCGGCCTCGGGGCCCTCCGCTGACCGCCTCCCCCCGCCACTGCAGGTACCAGGGCCACGTGCCCGGGGTGGCCTCCTCCTTCGGCTCCACCTATGGCGACACCACTCTGAAGTACTTCCAGGACCAGCGCAACGCGACCTTGGGGGACAGCCACACGGCCTTCGGCACAGGAGGCCACTTTCCCACCCTCTTCTCCCCCAACCCCAGCCTGGTGCTGAGCAGCCGCGCGCGCGCCCGGGACCGCAGGCTGCACGCCCCCAGCTACACGCGCTTCAACCTGGACAGCGACCGCGCGGCCGAGCTCACGCGCTTCTACCAGGTGGGCGGCCCGGGCCGGGGCTGCTGCGCCCCACACCCCCACCGCTGCCAGAGCGGTCAGGGCAGACCCCCGCCCTGCAGGCGGCCCTTCTGGGCTCCACCAGAGCCCCTGAGCCTGCAGGGAGGCCGGGGGGGGGGGGTCGCGGGTCTTGGGCCTGGGTCCCTGGTCTCCCCCTGGCCCTGGGTGTCGGTGGTGGCCCTCCTTGCTTGACCCTCTGTTGGGGAGCTGGGGAGCCTTTGGAGACGGTCCCGGGTTCGCTTTCTGCCCTGCAGCCTCTTGGCCTGAGAAAAGGCCCTGTGAAAGCCCCCCACCCCATGCGCAGCCCCGGGTCTACTCTCGATTGCGTTTACCTGGACCCCGGCACCCAGCTGACATCTCCCTGCTACTGTCCCTCTAAGAGGGGACCCCAGGGTGGACCCCAACTGCCCTCAGGGAAGAGAGGAGTGGAGGAGGCCCCTCCCCTGCTGTTCTCAACCCGCTCCTCTGGCTCTTAAAGCCTCCCCTGCATCTGGCTCAAATGTTCCAGAAGGCTCTTGCGATGCAAGGGGAGGGCCAAACTACAGGTGCACCGAGGCTCGCCCAGCTCAGCAGGGACAGGACCTCACCTGGACAAGGGGACCCCTGGGCTCTCTGCAGATGCATTATCAGCGTGTCCCAGGGACCCTCGCTGCCTCCCTCCCCTTGCCAATGCCCCTCCCAGCCCGATTCCAGGGACATGGGTGCCTCCGGGTGCCCGGGCAGAGAAGGCCCCTGAGAAAGGCAGCTTCCCCCGGGAGAGGCCCAGGATGGCACCATCAGACCCAGAGCGGGTGGCACTGGGTAGGCCTTTCCCTCCACCTTGACTCTCACGCTGACAGTCCTGGGGCCATGCCCTGGCCAGGAGGGAAGGGGAGGCAGGCACATACCTGTTGAGCCGGGCTTCTGCCAACGCCCCCTCACCCTCCACAGTGTTAGACAGATGGGGAGCCGAGGCTGGTTAGCCAGGGAGCCAGAGCCCCAGGAGCTCGGGGGCCTCCTCTGGGGGCCTCAGGTGGGGGCAGAGGTGGTGGTGCCCCAGGGGAGCCCCCACTTCCTGCCCGGGATGAGCTGGGCCCGGGCCTGTGGAACCCAGGGCCCCTGCATGCCTCTAACGCCTGCTCCTCTCTTCCTCTGTCGAGCTGCAGGTGGTCCAGCAGCACCGAGACCACTATCGAGACAGGACGGCCACGGTGCCCCGGGCCCCCCACTTCGTGCTGCCCGTGAGAGAGCGCGCGCGGTACCCCCTCCCCACGGACCTGTGAGTGCCTGCCCCCTTGTCGCGCACCCAGCGAGCACCCACCTGCCAGGCAGGGCGGGGCACCCAGACCCGGCCAGGAGTTAGCGGGCTCGCCTCACAGGCGGGGCCAAGGGGCGGTTGGGGACCCGTGGGCTCGGGGCGTGGGCAGCCCGGGCTAGGCGGGTGCCGGGAGCTTGAATGGATGGAGTTGGGGAGAGTGTCTCCTGGCCAGGTGCACTGGAGTTGGGGAGCAGCCCCCATAATCTTTGATGGCCTGAACTCGTAAGCTTCCCCCCCCTGGACTCTGCAGCTTGCAGCCACCCTTGAGTGCAGTTTCCCCCGCTGAACTCTTTAGAGTTCCCTCTGGACTTTGCAGCTTGCAGCCACCTCTGAGCGCGCCAACTCCATGACGGCAAGGTGCGGGCGCCCTCTGGTGGACCCAGAGGACACTACAACCAGCCGCGACTAGGTGCCCCCCCACCTCGACTCCGGGGGCAAAACGTTCTCTGCAGACTTGAAAAGACCCTTCAGAGTCCAGCTGTCCATGGAACGGAATAGGAACGTTCCCCACCACCCGCCCCTATCCGAGTTAGCTCGTTTCGCTGGGGCAGGCCAGCTCCGGATGCCCAGGCAGGGGAAGTCCAGTTCCATGCTCACCCCTTGCTTGCCTCGCGAGCCTGGAGCCTCACCACCACCATTGCTGGTAAAGCAGTAAACCTTTCCGCCGAGCTTAAGGGCTTTTAAGGAAACGGACTGAACCTGCACTAAAGGTTCCTTTCTTCAGAGAGGTGGGGCGGCATTATCACCCCCATTTCGTAAATAGGGAAACTGAGGCTCAGCCATGGGCTCGGGCACTTGTCTGGGGTGGCCCTGCTGGTTGGAGGCAGAGCCCGGGAGGGAACCCAGGTTTCCCGTCACCTGATCCAGAACTTTGGGTTAACCGTCTCCCTCTCTTGGGGTGACCCTGAGCCAGCCTCTGCTGGGGCCAGGACCTGCACCCCAGCAGCTGCTGAGAGCCTCTTTCTTTCTGTTCCGCGCCCCCCACGCAGGAGGGGGGGCACCAGGCAGCGCCGCCCAGACCCTGACTGCCCCATGGGACTCTGTGGGGTGGGAGGTGGGGAGGCCCCCTCGGGAGGGCTTGAGGGGGTCTTGCGGCCACTCCTCACCCTTCACCTGATTTGCTCCTCCTGGCCTCAGACAAGACCCTCCCCTCCCAGAGCCCCAGCCCCTTCACTGTCATCACCAGCTCTTACAGCTTTATGGGGTGCCTCCTCCTTGCTCAGCCCTAGCGAAGTGCTCTACGAGCATCACCTCCTTTACTGCAGAACAAAGCTAAGAGGGAGCCCCCAATGCTTGTCCATTTTACACGTGCCCACTTCCAGCAAGGGTGGGGACCAAAACCCCCTCCCAGAGCCGTCCGATGCCCCCTCCGGCCTCGTGACCACTGGATGTTAAGCAGATACGAGTTATTCTCACGCAAGTCCAGGGCGATTTATGGATGCTAAGCTGAGGAGGAGTCCACAGAGCGGGCTGGGGAGAGCGGGGTGCACGGGGCCGGGCTGGGTTCTCCTCAGCCCCCCACACCGCCTGATGGGGGCTTCCTCCCACCCCAGGCCTCCTCTGACCCCGAAGAACAAGTGGCACCTTCTAAGGGTGTCCCCCGAGAACCTGAAGACCTACCAGACCTTCCCCTCAGGGAAGAGGGTCTCCCCACAGGAGCGGCAGAAGAGAGACTGCTACTTTGAGTTCAGGGCGTGAGCCCCGGCTGTGACGTCCGACGGCCTGGGCCCCAACGGGGGGCGGGGGTGGGGGGGCTGGTTGGCAATAAAATCCCAAGCCGTGACCAGCCCGCGCTCCTCTCCTCTGGGTCCCAGGGACATTAGGCCGGAGCAGGATAGCCCCCGAGGGCCCCCTGGCATCGGCGCTGGATCTTCAGGGCCTGGAAAGCTCGGCCCAAGGGACTGAACCCAAGGAAGAGCTGTGTCCAGCTCCCTGCCGGACCACCCACCCTCTCCCCCCAGGTGAGGGCAGGAGCGACAGAGGGGTCCCAGAGCCCCCAAGTCTTGGTGGCAGGCCCAGAGACCCCTGCCTTCTCCTTCCAGTCGGGGAAGACTAGTTATCCTGCTTCTGAGAGGAGGACGCGGTGACCCCGGAGCACTTGCGCTGAGTGTCCACTGCAAGGGAGTTCCTGCTTGGCCTCCACCTCTCTGTCCTTTGATCTGTGCAGTTCCTTTGTAAGGGGAGTGTTATTATCCCCACTGTACTGATAAAGAGACTGAGGGCCCGAGAGGTTGAGAAAGTTTCCCCAGGTCACACAGTTTGTAAGTGAGACAGCCAGCATTTGAACCCAGGTCTTTCTGACTCCCAAGCTCCTGGTTTTCTCGCTCCATGTTCTGCTTCTGACCCACGTGGAGGCTGAAGGTCCCTGGGGAGGGGCGGTGCCCCTCCGAGAAGAAGCTGCTGCCACTGCGTTCCGCCAGACTGGCATGCACAGGCTGATGTGGCACCTGCCCCCAGAACCTTTCCTAGAAGGGTTGGGGAGGGAGTGGAGCAGGACCAACCCAACTCTCGAAGGAATCTGTTTCAGGGGTCTCCAGGTCAGAAGCAGACACCTGGGCGGGGCCCCAAGGCTGCACGCTGGGGGGCTGGGGCCCTGGGGGCGGCCGCTTCCCACCTCCTGTGTGCAAGCCCCTCAGCAGACAGGGGCTGGGAACGGGGTCCTCGGGCCAGGGATTCTCCAGTGTCCCCCGCCTCCTGGGCCCGATCGAGGGGACCCATCAAACAGTGGGGCCCTTGCTGTCCCTAAAGGTGGGAGGCACCTGAGCGTGAAACAGCCTTCGCCGTGAGCCAGGGTAAAGAAGAAAACCCAAGCTTCCACTGGCGGGGGAGGGGCATCTGGCAGCCCTCGGAGACCCCCACGAGGGGCTTCTCGTGGGCTCTGCACTCCCCGACCAGCGGGGCCCCCAAGGGTCCCGGCAGTGGCCACCTGCATGCCAGGGCTTGGCCAGAGACACCCTGGCTGCTGATCCCAAGCCAACCCACCTGCTGGGCACTGGCCAGCTCACCCCGAGGGCCCGGGGGTGCAGCATGGGCCCCCGTGTCTTCTCCCTGGACGAGGGCTGGGGAGCCGGGTGCCACCCAGAATGACGCTACGTGCTCCTCTCCATGCGGCCCCGCGCTGGGACAGGTAAGGGTGAGGCTGGGGTGCGGGGGCCACCGGGGAAGCGAGGGTGGAGCGGGCGTTTTTCCTTATGACCTTCATCCCGTGTGGCCTTGTCCCCTGCTCTGATGCCATGTGGGACTTGAACCTGGCCTTCAAAAAACTGGCCGTCCCGGCTTGTGTCATCGGCAAGTCTTAAGTCCTGGAATGAGCAGCTCTTAATAGAATGTATGGGGGGGGCAGCGGACTTGGCCCAGTGGTTAGGGTGTCCGTCTACCACATGGGAGGTCCGCGGTTCAAACCCCGGGTCTCCTTGACCCGTGTGCAGCTGGCCCACGCGCAGTGCTGATGCGCGCAAGGAGTGCCCTGCCACGCAGGGGTGTCCCCGCGTAGGGGAGCCCCACGCACAAGGAGTGCGCCCCGTAAGGAGAGCCGCCCAGCGCAAAGGAAAGTGCAGCCTGCCCAGGAATGGCACTGCCCACACGGAGAGCTGACACCACAAGATGACGCAACAAAAAGAAACACAGATTCCCGTGCTGCTGACAACAACAGAAGCAGACAAAGAAGACGACGCAGCAAATAGACACAGAGAACAGACAACTGGGCGGGGGGAGAGATAAATCTTAAAAAAAATTATTTAAAAAAAATAGAATGTATGATACATAATGCTGCATTTAAAAAAGAAAAAAAGATGAACTGATGGGGCAAGGGAAAGGCTTTTTCTTTTGCTTTATTTGATAAATATTATTATAAAGGTGAGGAGAGACAGGGAAAAAGCTGTGCTTCCCAGCCGGTGCCCGCAGCACGCGGAGAGGCTGAATTCCAAAGGGATCTCCCTCGAGGCTGCGGGTCAGGCATTTGTGGTCACATCAGCATCCCCAGAAGTGAATCCGAAAGGCGCTGAAAGACAGAATTCCACGCCTGAGTTTCTAAGGGGCCTCTAGTTACTTGGGGCGCCATCTAAACTGCAAAACATCTCAGAATCTCGTGATGCAGGAACCAGGGCAAAGGAATGGGAATGATTCAAAGGGAAACTCTGAGAAGACAGGCCTTCAGCTTCGGTTATTTGATGGGCTGTTATGTAAGCATGGCTGGGCTGGCCCCAAGCGGTCCTGAGCCCCAGCGCCCTGGCAGCCCTTTTGGAATGGTGAGGCCCATCCTGCACTGAGGAGGCTGCAGAGGAGAGGACCCCTGACCCGAGCCGGGCCATTCAGAGTCTCTGCCTGGGAATTGGGGGTCAGAGCTGAGGGCCATTACCTAGGAGTTGCTGAGGGCCGTTTGAAATCAAGGAGAGACCTGACGGTGGCAGGGAGGCCGCGTCGGGCCTGATGTCAGACGAAGCAGGGATTTGTTTTGCAGCATGAAGCCCAGTGCAGAGAGAGGAGCCGGGAGAGGCAGGGGGGCTGGGCAGAGGGGGTGTGAGCCGCCCCGGGCTCCAGGGCTGGTGCTCCCTGAGTTCTAGACGTTCTCGTTCTTTCTGTTTGTTTGCTTGTTAAACCATTTTGGGTGGGGCCTCTTCCTTGCTATCGAAATGACCTGGGCTCTGAGATGAAAGGACAGAAGGTCCCTGGAAAGAGAGGTGAGCCCAAGTAGCCGCTCAACAAGGGACCCGCCGCTCTGGAGGCAGAGTGTTCCTGTGACAGAGGATTCAAAAGACAGAGGAGCGGGAAGCAGATTTGGCTCAATGGATAGAGCATCTGCCTACCACATGGGAGGTCCAGGGTTCAAACCCCGGGCCTCCTTGACCCGTGTGGTGAGCTGGCCCACGCGCAGTGCTGATGCATGCAAGGAGTGCCAGGCCACGCAGGGGTGTCCCCTGTGTAGGGGAGCCCTATGTGCAAGGAGTGCGCCCCTCAAGAAAAGCTGTCCTGTGCAAAAAAAAAGTGCAGCCTGCCCAGGAGTGGCACTGCACACATGGAGAGCTGACACAGCAAGATGACTCAACAAAAAGAGACAGAACCCTAGTGCTGCTGATGGGAATAGAAGTGGACACGGAACACACACAGCGAATGGACACAGAGAGCAGACAACTGGGGGGGGAGGGAAGGGGAGAGAAATAAAATAAATTTTAAAAAAAGATGGAGACACATGGCCAGGGGACACAGAGGCGCCGCCCTCGTCGCCAGGCTGTTTAGACCCGCGACTCCCACTCTAGGAAGGCTCCTTCCCACTCTCAGAGGTTGAATCGGCCACGGCTCTGGTCAAGTTTCTTTCCCACCCAGATCGAGGACTGGTGGCACCTGGGTATTCCTCTGGGAGAACCCCCAACCCCTAGGTCCCCCCGAGGTTGTGGGTGGGGGCAGCAGGAAGAGCAGAGACCAGGGTACCCCGTGGGTCAGTTCTGGAGCCCGGGGGGCCGTGGGAGAAGCGGGCGGCGGGCCGGCCACCCCGTGCCTGACGTCGGGCCCCCACATAGCCACAGAGCCCGGCAGCCTGTGCCCCTGTGCACCGGCCTCTGTCTAGGCTCCCTCACTTCTAACAAGCCCACACGGCTGATTCTGAAAGAACCCGCAAGGTGCCCCGGACACGGGGCGGGGGGGCCTCCCTGGGGAGACAGAAGAGACCGGAGAGCCACCGCCCTGGCAGCCCCGCGTCCCCCCGAGCTCCTCACTTCATGAAATCCGGGGACTTGGCCATCGCGTGCTCAAACTCTGAGAAGGACAGCATGTTGTCATTGTCCAGGTCAGACTCACTCAGGACCTGCCCGGGGCGGGGAGCGGGGAGGGGCCCAGCGTCAGGATGGAGAGGGATACCACACAGGGGGGGCCGCCACGCTCCAGGACCCCTGCCCGCAGCCTCAGGCCCGGTGCATCTGCCTGGCCTTCCTCTTACCCCCGTCCCGCGCCAAGGAAGCTGAGAGAGGAGGCCCCGTGCACTCAGGGCTGCGACTTTCTCGGCTGCTCCCACCCAGAGGAAGATGCCACGGCCCTCGGTTGGCAGCGAGAGCCGGAGAGCGGGGGCGCGCCCCCGGGTCGGGGGTCTGCACTGTGAGGGGCCCGGCCAGCTGGGGACGGCAGTGGCGACACCCTCGGCAGAGGCTACTCGTGGGCTTTGCTTCTGGTTTCCATCCAGACCCAAAGCTTTGCATGTCTCAACAAGTGGGACCATGTCTTAGCCCATTTGGGCCTGGGCCCCCCAGGATGTGTGGGTGTCGTGCTGCGCTGGGACCCTGGGGGAGGGGGGTAGCGAGGGGCAGAGGGGCCTTGCACTGTGTCTCTGATGCTGAGCTGCCATGGGCCCACCTGCAGGCTTGGTGGGAGCGTGGAATTGGGGTTAGGGTGCATTGCTCCAGGACCCTGGCAGGGAGCTGGGGGTGGCTGCCCCCCACCCTCATGCCTGTGTGCCACCCACTGTGGGCCCCCGGCCCGACCCGCCTTCTCCCACCAGGGTGGCCCATCGTCCAGGGGGCTAGGGAAAGGCGGCCCACGGCCCCCAGGCACGCACATGCTTCGCCAGGTCCTCCAGCAGGTCCTCGGCCTCCTCGTCGCTGTTGAGCAGGCGCAGGACAATGCTCTGCAGGTCCTCCTCGTCGATGAAGCCGTTCTCATTAAAATCTGCCGAGAGGAGGCGGCTCCTGGGCTGAGGGCAGGTGGGGGCGGGCGGGAGCCCAGGGGAGGCCCCGCAGAGCCCACCTGTCCTGAGTCAACCCGGGGAGACGCAGCCAGGTGGAGCCCACCGGTCCCAGGTCAACCCGGGAGATGCAGCCAGGCCCAAGGGCTGGGACGCTGCAGCCCCGGGGTCGGCTGCAAACTCAGGCCTAAATAACACGATGAAAACCGCAACAGTAACAGACGGCGACCCAACGCTGACCATGTCCTGGGTCCTTTACCTATTTTATGTCATTTCAGCTTCACAATCAACCTTTACTTAGACTCACTTCACGGACACCGAGGCCCAGGGCCTCATTTTGCCCAAGCTCAGCCCACCACTAGGTGGGAGGGCTGGGATTCGAACCCAGGCCACCCTCTCAGCCCGATCTGGACCTGAGCTCAGAAGCCAGTGCCTCATGGGGTGGCACCGGGCAGCCGGCGGGGGGCAGGCAGGCCCGGGTCTGGGGCCAGGGAGCTGGGCGCGCGGTTCGGTGGCCACGGGTGCCGCCTCCACCTCCTCTGTGCCGTGGGGACAAGGCCCTGGCAGCTTGGCCTCCAAGAGGGACCTCGTTCCCGGCCCCAGGCCACAGGGAAGGGTGGGCGGAGGGGGGAAGGCAGCTGCAGCCCCGGGGCCCCCCCACGTGCCCGGAGGCTGCCCGGTCCCACACAGTCCTGGCATCCCAGGTATCGAGGGCACTGCCTGGCCCCCGCCCGCAGCCCCGCCCCTCCAGGGAGCACCTGACCTTGTCCGACCTCCAGGGCTCCTTTCTGAGTAGAAAATAAGCTCAGGACGCAGGAGCCCCGAGTGCAGCACGGCCCGGTCCGTTTGCACCGTTTCCCGTGCCACCGTGCGGTGCCCGCTTCGGCACCCCCGGACAGATGGCCGCCCTGCCCGCAGCGCCTCCACGCCTCCTCCAGGCTCGAGACCCTCCCTGGGCTCCCTGCCCTCCACGCCCGGCTCCCTGCAGGGTCCCCGACCCCGCCAGTCTCCTCCGGCAGCACCTGGCACCAGCCCTGCCCACCCCGCACAGGCCTCGCGTTGCCTCATCTGCCCGGGCACGGGCGAGCTTCCTGACGACACCCGCTCAGTGGTGCCAGCAGCCACGGGGGGGGGGGGGGGCCTGCTGGGCACCGGGTGCAGAGATGGGCCAGGCTGCTCCCGTCCACCAGGAGCTCCCAGGCTGGGGGTGCAGGGAAGGCCGTCGGGCACCCAAGCAGGGTGGCTCCCGGCAGAGCCGGACGGGTTGCCCGAGAAGGCACCCAGGGCCGCGGGGGCCGGCGTCCGGCTGGGAGACGGGTGTGGACGTGGAGGCCTTTCTGGAGGGCGCTGGTTAGAACCCGAGGGACCTGGGCCCGTAGAGCTGGCAGCAGGAGGACGAGCCGGCGTCGCGAGGGCCCGCGGCGGGAAGGAACGGCGCCAGGGGGCTGCCCCGGGGGTGGGTCCGACAGGAGGGGCCGAGGCTGGGCAGGGCCCGGGAGGGGGCGGAGGCGGGGGGGGGGGTGCATCTGGCAAGGCGGGCCGAGCTGAGGAGGGCCTCGCATGCCAGGGCGGGGCCATTATTCCTGCGCTCTGGGTGACCCACCCCCCAGAACACTCACCCAGTGCCCCGAACCTCTCTTTAGCCCAGGAATAGATGCAGGAGCCTTGAGCAAGTGACAGTAATGACGGCCACCGCTGCGAACCCTTACGGACGCGCCCGGCAGTGGTCCAGGTGCTTTTGGTACTACCGCACATAAGCCTCACGATTCAGATGAAGAAACTGAGTCACGCAGTGAACAGTGAACGCGCCTGCCTTCCTTGGCCTCCTTTCGGCCTCTGGCCTTCAAATGTGGCCCATGTGTCGACAAGTCCCAAGGCCTGGCCCAGCCGGGGCCTCTCCCTGCACTCCAGGCTCTGCAGCTTCTGCCTTCCCGCCTTCTCTGCTGGGAGGTCAAAGGTCCCCCAAACTCCACGCGCCCCAACCCAAGCCGCCCCACCAACCGGCTGCGCTCGTGGCAGGCGGACAGCCCCACCTTCTCCTGATGTTGGGGCACCCCCGACCCACCTCTCACAGCTGTAGCTGTCCCATCAGCAGACCCTCTCACGGCCACCCTCGTGTACCTGCTCCCCTCCCCTTGTCCCTGCTAGGGCCACTGTCCCTCACCTCTCCCCGCCGGCTTTGCAGTCGCCTCCTAAGCAGCTGCCCTGCTCTCGCTCTGCCCTCTTCAATTTATTTGCAACTCAGAGGCCAGAGTGATCTTGTGCATTTTGTCATTTGTCCCATGTCACCCTCCCACCGCCTCCCCTGTCCTGACAGTAACCCCCAAGCCCTCCCCTGCCCCACCCTGCCTCCCTGCTGGTCTCCCATCAGGCCAGGCATGGTCCTGCCTCAGGGCCTTTGCACGCGAGGATCCTGCTCCCGGGGACGCTTTCACCGCAGACACCCCTTGGAATCGCCATTCAGATGCCACCTCCTTGTTCTCATGGCCCAGCACACATCTACGACTGCACCTCCAGCTCCCTTCCCTGCTTTATTTTTCTCCGCAGCACCAAACACTACCTAGATACTAGAGGCTCTACTGAGTAGCGTGTTTATTGCCCGCCGCTAGAACGTAAACTCCACGAGGAGTTTGTCTTTGTGCTCACTGCTGTAGTTGTAGTTCCTACAACAGGGCAGGGACAGAGGAGCTGCTCAAAGAAAATTTGTTGAATAGATGAGCAGACAAACTGCCCGAGGTCATGCTTAGATAAGTGACAGAGACAAGTTAAACCCAAACAGCTGAATCTCAGTGTAACCACTGGTAACTGCCTTTAGTGGAATAAAGTGCTGACTTTTTAGCTGGACATGTGGCCACCCGCAATGACCACTACATTTCCCAGCCTTCTTTGCTGCTAGATGCGGCCATGAGACTAAGTTCTGGCCAATGAGATGTAAGCAAAAGAAGTGCGGGAAACTTCTGGGAACCATCTTTAAAGAGCAACTGCAGGGAAGCGGACTTGGCCCAGTGGTTAGGGCGTCCGCCTACCACATGGGAGGTCCAAGGTTCAAACCCCGGGCCTCCTTGACCCGTGTGCAGCTGGCCCATGCGCAGTGCTGATGCGTGCAAGGAGTGCCATGCCACGCAGGGGTGCCCCTGCATAGGGGAGCCCCATGCCCAAGGAGTGTGCCCTGCAAGGAGTACGCCCCATAAGGAGAGCCGCCCAGCATGAAAGAAAGTGCAGCCTGCCCAGGAATGGTGCCGCCCACACGGAGAGCTAATGCAGCAAGATGATGCAACAAAAAGAAACACAGATTCCCGGTGTTGCTGACAACAACACAAGCAGACAAAAGAAGAACACGCAGCAAAATGGACACAGAGAACAGACAACTGGAGCAGGGGGACGGGGCGGCGGTGGGGGGCAGGGGGGAAGAGGAGAGAAATTTAAAAAAAAGGGTAACTGCAGCCCTTTTGGTCAATGAGGCAACCTCGGGATAAAATGTAGAGTGACAAGAAAGGAGAAACCTGGGTCCTTGACACTGTGGAGCTTTTGAACCACTGGGACAACCACTGGATTTCTACAGCTTAGAGAAACAAGACACCTTCTCATCGCCTTGGGGGTCTGGCAGGCCACTGTCTTTTGGGGAGGTTTCCTGTCATTTGCCACCTTTTTAATCCTAATTTGTTTGAGCCTCAGTTTTTCATTTATAAAATGGGAGCCATAGTGGTTCACAGAGTAATTGGGATGATTAAATAAGAAAATAGCCACAAATCGCCACACAGAAGATGCTCAGGGCGGGAGATGCCTATTGGACGCAGCAGCACCCAGCTCTGGATCACTGATGGTTAAATACTGAAGGTGCAGCCCTCCAGGCGATGGCCCGCCTTGCCGAAGGAGAGACAGAGCTGTATTGGGCTCCTGAAAGAAACGGAGGCCCCAGTGGAGGAGGAAGTTTGCCGGTGTCACAGTGTTCTTCAGTGGCAGAGCCGAGACCTCTGTCTCGTGCCCCGGAGTCTGGACGTGGCAGGGGCACTGCCCTCGCCCGTGAGCACTGCCCTACCCTGGCTGAATGGTTATCGGCCTCGGAGGCTGCGGGCTAAGGCCCCCCGCTGCTGTCGCGCACTGCGAGGGCTCTGAGCAGGCAGAGCGGACGGGAGGGCCAGGGCCGGGCCCGGAGGCAGCGGGCGCCTGCAGTGACGCGGCGCCGCTGGTGAGAAGCTCTGCGGCCTCCGCTGGGGTCCCCGCAGCGTCCCCAGGCTTCCTGCTGGCCCGTCTCCCATACGCAGAGGCTGCAGCCCAGTGACATGGCTCTGGTCCCAAGCCACCTGGAGGCAGAATCACTGGCTGGAGTGAAAATGTGCTCCTGCAGAGTTCACCTCATGTGGGGGTGCATGGGCAGAGGAGGCCGGGAAGGGGCGGGGGGGGGGGGGGGCTCCCGGGGCTGCTGGCCGGCCCTCGGACCAGCAGCTCTGGGAGGGGGGGGCGCTTTGTCTTGCTGGCCCCCAACAGTGCAGGAGCTCGGAGAGCTGGCGGGATCAGCCCTCGGGGCCCCTGGGAGAACCCCATCATCATCCGTGTCATCCCATGCGCACTTTACAAAGGACTCTGGAAAGAAACGAGCCCTCTGATTGAGGGAGAGGGACACGCTGTCATGACCACTCCCTCCCTGGCCTCCCCAGGCGCCGGCGCCCTTTGTGGCTTCCTGGGGTCCAGGGAAGGTGCGGGAAGATGGCCCTGGCGCCTGCCTGCGGGCCCTTTGTGTCCCGCAGCAGCTGTGCTGCTGCAACAGGAAGGCGTTGCTTTCGTGTTGGTCTCTGACAGGTAGAAAATGTCCTCGGAGGGGCTGAGACACGGAGGTGAGGCGTGACCCTGGAGCCCGTAGCCGAGACCCAGGGGCTCACCCCTGCTGGATTCTTTCTCCCCGTCTCTCCTCCTAACAGAACTGTGGTTCTGGCTTAGGATGACCCCAGGTTCAGCTTAAAATACTCAGCTTTCCCATCTCCCCTGCATCCACGGGTGGCCATATAATACAGTTCTGGCCAGTGAATTATAAACCAAGTGGGGGAGGGAGGACTCCCAAAGCATTCGTTATAGGGGAGTAGATTTATCTATGCCTGAGATCTACATCTTGCCCTTATCCTTTTTCTCCCATCCCCCTTTCTTCTGGTCTGGAATGCAGATGAGATGCCTGTAGGCACAGCAGCCATTTTGTGATTATGAGGAGTACCATTTCCATACTGCTATCTTTGATGGCATATTAGGAAGCTTGAAGGAGCCTGGGCCTTTGTAACTTCCTTGGGTCAGTGCCCCAACTCTGGACTGCCCGCTTCCAGACTTTTTTTTTTTTAAACATGGGGTCTGTTATAGGCAACTGAATGAAATTCTAACTGATATAATGGGTTAGGGCAGTAGTTCTCAAACTCTGCTGCATGTTAGAATCACCCAGGAGGCTTTGAAAAGGGCCAGCGACCAGGACATACCCAATACCATTACATCAGATGTCTGGGGGGGGGCCCAAGTGTCACTATTTTTTAAAACACCCTAGCAGGAAGCAGATTTGGTTCACCTAATAGAGCATCTGCCTACCACATGGGAGGTCCAGGGTTTAAACCCAGGGCCTCCTGACCCGTGTGGAGCTGGCCCATGTGCAGTGCTGATGTGTGCAAGGAGTGCCGTCTACACAGGGGTGTCCCCCGCGTAGGGGAGCCCCATGCACAAGGAGTGCACCCCATAAGGAGAGCTGCCCAGCACACACACAAAAAAGTGCAGCCTTCCCAGGAGTGGTGACGCACACAGAGAGAGCTGATGCAACAAGATGACGCAACAAAAAGAGACGCAGTCTCCCCCTGCCACTGACAAGAATACAAGCAGACACAGAACACACAGTGAATGGACACAGAGAGCAGACAACTGGGGTGGGCAGGGAAGAGGAGAGAAATAAATACATCTTAAAAATATAAAACACCCTAGGCGATTCCAATGTGCAGACAAGCTTGAGGTCCAGTGAATTCGGTACAGTGGGAGCGTGTGGGGATCTTGTTAAAATGCAGATTCTTAGTCAGTAGTTCTGAGACGTGACCCGAGATTCTGCATTTGCAATACGTTTCCAGGCAACGCTGACGCGGCAGGTCTACGGGCTGCACCTTAGTAGCTGGGGGTTAGAGGCATCGGCTACAAATACCATCACCACCGCCACCTTTCTGTCTCCTCTTTTTCCTTCTTTTTTTCCTCCTCTTCTTCTTCCTTTGTGGTACTCTGCTCCCTACCCCCCACTTTTTGAGGCATTAGGCTTAGGCGTTCATCTCTCCCGTCTCTAATCCTCCTGACAGCTCTGTAAGGTAACAAATCTTCCGAGCCCAGAGAGAATTAAGATTTGTCTGGCACAGCTGATGAAGCCTTGGAGTTTATGGGTCCCCTGGCATCTATTTGCACAGCTGATTTGCATGAAGGTTTCGAGCTTTTTGTTTTTGTGCTTGGGCTCAAGGAGGAAGGCAACGGTCCATTCGAGGGGGAGGTGGGGGGCAGGGAGCCCCGGAAAGAGGCCGTGGGGGAGGAGACAAGGCCCCTGCGGGGGCAGTGTGGCCACTCGGCCTGGCCGCTTGGGGGTCAGGGCTTCCTCTTTGCGGAGCTGAACACAATTCGGCTCCTGTGCCTTGGAAGCTCAAGAGCGCCTCCTGCTCTTCGGCTCCTCCCGGGGCTGGGTGGGTTTGTTTTGTCTTGGAAGCCATGGAAAGGCAAGCAAGGCAGACCTCTTCGTGGCCATCTGCCCGACCTGCCCTTCACCACCCCTGAGAAGTGCCCCCGCCCCCAAGGGTGGGCTAATGGAGCGTGTCGGTGTGGGGACCTCTGCTGCTTTTCAGCTGTGGTTGAGTAGACCAGGGGCAGTAAATCACCGGTTCAGCCAAGCCCATCAGCCTCTCTTGAGAAGACAGAGGTGAGAAACAGATGCTTGTGGCTGGACATTGCGTGTGGGGCCCTGGGGTAATCATCACGGGCCCAAAGGCAACAGAGGCACAAAAACGAGATCTGGAGAAAGCAAACCATGATGCAGGTGCACAGAGAGGAGCAGAGAGGCAAGCCTGGGCCGCCAGGGAGGGAGGAGGAGAGAGTTGCCGTCTCCCTGATCGTGTTCCGGCTGCAGCCACGGCCCCCAGGAGGCCTGCGGCAGCTCACCGTGGGCTCCGGGTGGCTCCTGGCAGACGGCCTCTGTGATGCCCCATCGCCCCTGCGTCCCGGTCACACCTTTATATAATCCCCACCCCTGTAGTGTGGGCAGGACCTATGACTTGCTTCTAATGGATGGACAGTGGCAAAGGAGGTTGGCGATCACTTCCGTGATTATATCATGTTGCATAAAATTCCTTCTTGCTAGCAGGTTGACTCAAGATTCTCTCTCTCGGGCGGCGGACTTGGCCCAGTGGTTAGGGCATCCGCCTACCACATGGGAGGTCCGCAGTTCAAACCCCGGGCCTCCTTGACCCGTGTGGAGCTGGCCCATGTGCAGAGCTGATGCGCACAAGGAGTGCCCTGCCACGCAGGGGTGCCCCCTGCACAGGGGAGCCCCACGTGCAAGGAGTGCGCCCCGTAAGGAGAGCTGCCCAGCGTGAAAGAAAGCGCAGCCTGCCCAGGAATGGTGCTGCACACATGGAGAACTGACACAAGATGATGCAACAAAAAGAAAACACAGACTCCCATGCCGCTGACGACAACAGAAGTGGACAAAGAAGATGCAGCAAATAGACACAGAGAACAGACAACTGGGGTGGGGGGGGGAGGGGAGAGAAATAAATAAATAAATAAATAAATCTTAAAAAAAAAAAAGATTCTCTCTCTCTTTGTCTGTCTTTGGACTTAGTGCAAAGCCCAAATGGCAACAAGCTGAGGGAAGCCTCTGGAACCTGAGGACAGCTTCCAGTAATGGCCAGCAGGAGGACGGGCCCCAAGCTCCCAGCTGAAAGGAAAGGAATTCTGCCAAAACCCTGAATGAGCTTGGAAGCAGATCTTGCCCCAGTAGAGCCTGCAGAGGAGAATGCAACTGGTCAGCCCCGTGACTGCAGCCGGATGACTCTAAGAGGAGGACCCAGCAGAGCGGTGCCCAGACGCCCGATCCCAGGAATTGTGAGATAACCAGTACCTGTGGTTTAACGCCACTAAGTTAGTGGTAATCTGTTAGACGCAATAGAAGAGTAATATTCCGCTGTCTGCCTTCAGGTGCCTTTTACACAGGTGGGTTTCTGTGACTTGCAACCTAAAGGCTCTCTGCTAAGACAAGAGCCCCAGCCTGGGCCAGCGTTCTTCCAGAGCTGCTGCCCCATCCAGAAGGTACTGGCAGGAGGCAGCAGGGCTTTAGCCAGTACAGCAAATGTTTTGTGGTGGGAGCTCTGGCAGAGTGGCAGTAACTGGTGAGCAAGGACTCTTTGGATATATCTGGGAACTGGCAAGTACCGGAAATACTTGGGCGTAAGGAAGGAGAAACACCTGTAGTGGCAGGTGGGGGGGGGTTGCTACAGAGCCAACAGAATTTTGGTCTGTGATTTCATTTGTTTCTATTCTGCTTAGGGTTCACGGAGTTCTTGAATATATAAATTTGTGCCTTTCATCAAATTTAGGGGATCATTATTTCTATTGATTCATCTTCAAGTTTACTCACTCTTTCCCGTCTCATTTCCATTTTGCCGTTAAGTTCATCCACTGAATTTTTAAAATTTCAGGTGCTTTGGTTCTCCATTCCATGTTTTCCATTTGATTCTTTTTATGGCTTCTATTTCTCTGCTGCTATTTCCTATCTTTTCATTCATTCTGAGCATATTTTCTTTTATGTTATTGAGCAGGGTTATAATAACTCCTTGTTCGCTAATTTCAACATACAGGTCAGATAGGAGTCAGTCTCCATTGATTGGTTTTTCTCTTGAGAATGGATCAATATTTCTGGGTATGTTCATATCTATCAAGTCATTTTGTGTTGCATAATTGTAAGGGTTATGTTGTGGAGACTCTAGATTCTGTTATATTCCTCTAAAGAGTCCTTTTTGTTTTTTAAAAAAGGTATTTTTACAGGCAGTTGGTTGAACTCAAACTGCAAACCAGTCACTTGCGATCTCATTAAAATGAGGTGGCAGCTCAAATCTCAGTTCAGTTCTTCCATCCTTAGCTGTGCTGCTTTGAGTTTGCTAAAGGTGGGTGTGTTTGGAAACAAGGTGGATCAGAAGTCAGACCAAGATTTGGGTATAGTTTATACACAAAACTGGGCTCCCTGTCCCTGCCCCAACTCTCTTGTTTCATTGACTGTCTCCTCACTGTCTAGAGGCTGTGATTGTCCCAAACCCTCTAATTCTTCACTGGCTGCAGCCTACTCTCAGGCAAAAAAAAAAAAAAAAAAAAAAAAAATTGGGGGGTAAAGGGTGGGAATCCATCCAGTGGCATTTTCTTCTGCCAGCGTCAACTCCCTCTAGAATCTGTCTGCTTTGGGTGACTCTCTAGTGCTGTCAGGTAGGCGATTTTTATATGTTGTTCAAAATTTATAGTTGCTCTCTGTGAGAGGGACGGTTTGATAGGTGCGTACTCAGCCATTCTCAGGAGTCTGGTTTCACGTGTGCTTACTGGATGGTGAGCCTGACGACACAGGGGTGACAGAATATGACCAAGCCCTCTTAATGTTGAAAAACTGAGGCCTCCTTCCACCCCATTCTATGCATGTTCACTTGGGTACAAAAATAAGAAGTTTCCCACCCTGTGGAGACAGGCAAGGAAGACAGGTGAGAGGCCATTTCCATGCACGTGTCCGTTGGGGCCACGGAGTTGTCCTGATGCTCTCAGAGCCTCCCGCGTCAGGCTGAGTGAAGGCGTCTCTGGATCTCTTTGCTGCTTTCCTTTTCATTCCTTTTGAGAATTCCAGGCTGTGCGAAGGGGACGTTTGCCTGGTGAAAAGCAGACCTTTGGCAGGGCATCATGGCTGCTCCAGACAGACTTAGAAACCAAAATATGTCACAGGACCCCAGAGAGCATCGCTCTCACTTCCCTTGTTTTAGAGGTGAGGAAACTGATGCCCAGAAAAGTGAAATGACTTTCCAAAGACTGCTCAGGCCTTTGAAAGGGACCAGCACTCGAGTCTCTTGACTTCACACCCGATGCTCTTTCTGCCAACAAGCACAGCCCGTTCCTCTGCCCCGTACATCGTCCCCTCTCTCCGACCTGCCGGGACCTCTGTAAAATACCACGACAATGACGCCGTTTGCCTCTGATGATGGGGGTAGGGCGCATGGAGCCACAGAAAGAAGCAGTTGTCCACCTTTTGTTCCATTCCAGGGTACTTGAGCAACCAGATACACACAATAAACGGATGTCGATGAATGATGCCAGGTGTGCTGCTTCCTCAACACTCCCCCCATCCCACCCCTCAATTACACAGAGATTTTGCACCCACCGTAAATGCGGAAGGCGTACTCGATCTTCAGGCTGGGGCAGGCCTGCTCGCTGAAGACCGACGCCATGCCCAGCACGTCCTCGAAGGAGAAGACGTTGTTGTGCGAGAACACTCTGCAGATTCGGTCTCTGAAGGGGTTAACCTGTGGGGGAGGGAGAGGAAGGGGGCCTGTCAGTGTCAGGTTCATGCCCCCCACCTGCTCGTCTGCTGGAAGAACTTCATCCTTAGCTGGAGAAGTAAACAACAGCAACAACCCAAGAGTAGAAGCTGCCTCAGTGAGCCAGGGCCCCAGGCGTGACGGGAGAGGGGGTTCCCGGGGGTGGGATCCCGTGCTTAGTTCCCCCCACAGCTGGCTCCTCCTACACTCTCATCCCAAAGACTTGTTTTGTGATTGTGTGATTTTTTTTTTTAATTCTTATTTTAAAAATGTATTTCTTTTTTTTGTTGTTGAAAATAGTACATTTTATTTTATTTTTTTAATGAACTTTTTTTTGTTGGATTTTTGAAGATACATAGATCCCAAGAAATGTTACATTAAAAAATATAAGAGGGGAAGCAGCTGTGGCTCATTCAGTTGGGCTCCTGTCTACCATATGGGAGGCCCTGGGTTTGTGTCCCGGGGTCTTCTTGTGAAGGCAGGTTCGCCTGCATGCCGTGGAGTGCCACCCGGCCTGCAGATGCCACAGAGCACCACCCGGCCAGGAAGCGCCGCAGAGAGCCTATTCAGCAAGGTGATGCAACAAAAAAGGGAGTCAAGTAAAAACACGGAAGAGTGCACAGCGAATGGACACAGAGAGCAGACAGCAAGCAAGCTGCAAAGGGGAAGGGGAAATAAAATAAATAAATACAGGAGGCGGAGGACTTGGCCCAGTGGTTAGGGTGCCCGTCTACCACATGGGAGGTCCACGGTTCAAACCCCGGGCCTCCTTGACCCACGTGGAGCTGGCCCATGCGCAGTGCTGATGCGCGCAAGGAGTGCTGTGCCACACGGGGTTGTCCCCAGTGTAGGGGAGCCCCACGTGCAAGGAGTGCACCCCGTAAAGAGAGCCGCCCAGCGCAAAAGAAAGTGCAGCCTGCCCAGGAATGATGCCACACACACGGAGAGCTGACACAGCAAGATGACGCAACAAAAAGAAACACAGAATCCCGTGCCGCTGACAACAACAGAGGCGGACAAAGAAGACGCAGCAAATAGACACAGAGAACAGACAACCGGGGTGGGGGGGGGCAGGGGAGAGAAATAAATAAATAAATAAATCTTTTAAAAATAAAAAAATAAATAAATACACAGAACACACAGCGAATGGACACGGAGAGCAGACAGCATGCAAAAAGCCACAAGGGAGGATATAAAAAAATATGTAAGAGGTTCCCATATATCCCAAACCCCACCCCACCCCGCTCCTCCCACATCAACAACCTCCTTCATCACTGCGGCACATCCATGACATTTGGTGAATGCACCTTGGAGCACTGTTGCACGGCGTGGATGACAGTTCACATTGTAGTTTACACTCTCCCCCAGTACATTGTGTGATTCTTTTTCATTGTTACTATTTTTTCTCTATTTTATGTAGAAAACTCGGAAAATACCCGCCCCCCCCAAAAGTATAAAGAAAAGGATAAAAATAGTTTGTGAACCACTTCCCAGAATTAAGCGCGGTTGACACATGGACTGCGGACGCCAGACAGAGCTCGGCTTGAGTCCTGGCTTCGCTATTCGCTGGTGAGTGACCTTGGACAAGTCGTGCATCTCCCAGAGTCCAGGCTTTCTCGTGGACCTGACCAGGTGGGGTCCTGGCTACACCTACCTGATAGGAGGGTCAGGACCAGCACGGTAGGTTCAAGGCTGCCCAGTGACCGACAAATAACAGCCAACAAACGGTAGCTGCTAGTTGTTCTCCCCCTGCCCTGCCTCTTGGCAGACCTGCTCTAGTGTTGCCAAGTGACCCCGGAATCAACCCAGATCACCTTTCGTTAGATGCACCTCTGCTAAGAAAGCGGTTTCATTTTGCAAATTCACACAGAAGATGTGAATGACCAACAGCTTTTCCATCTTGCCGGTTTCTCATTAGTCGATGCCAATCTTGGTTCGCTTTTCCTAGGCGCCCTTTCACTGCCGGAGCATCTTTTCCAGCCTCCAGGCTTCTTGCATTGGGGTCAGTCCTGGCTCTGCCTCGAGCAGGCCGAGGCCCCCCGCCCTCTTCGTGGCACCTGAGCACAGCCCCAGCCCCGGCGGCCTGCGTCCCCATCGGTCGCTGGAGCTGCCCAGCAGGCAACTCCTACTTGACTTTCTGGGCTTGAGTCTCTCTTCCTTTTCGACACGTGAGAATTGCTCCTTCATTTCTTTTGAACTCAGCCGCGTATTCAAATGCATGGTTTTATTTCATTCAGCGTATCTGTGCAGTTGAGGGGGGAGAGGGGACATTCCGTGACATTCTGTGGCTATGTAGTTCTCAAACTTTAGCGAGCATGTGAGTCACCTGGCGTGATGGTTAAAAGCTTGAGCTCCAGCTCCCACATCAGAGCTCCTGACTTAGAAGTTCTGGGGTACAGCCCAGGGATCTGCATTGTAAACAGGAGCCCCAGGCGACAGGGCCTGGGACCCTCCAGGCGGCCCTGCTAGGACCCCCAGACGAGCCCCTGCTCTGCCCGGCTCCTCCACCCTTTTGCCTCAACATCCCCCGGAAATCCTCGATTTGACCGCCCCAAATGCGTGCTGCGAAGGGTTATCTCCCGGTGTGTGTCCCAGGTGGCGTGTGCCAGCTAAGGGGCTTCACAGATGACATGACCAAGTTTTACCTAAATTAACTCTCACAGACGGCTCTGTGGCTAAACGGGATTCCTGCACGGAAACCGCAATTGAGGACACTGCTTAGAATGCAAATGCAAGAGAACAAGAAAATGTCAGGGCGGATACCTCTCCGACTCAAAACACGTGGATTCTTCTCCACGAGGCGGGAGGCAGGAGAGGCCCACGGGCCATGATGAGCCGCCTCTGTGGCCGCTCTCCTTTCCCGTGCTCACGCAGGCGCCGGGAGCAGCCACGAGCTCCCTGCGTCAGCACGCGTCCCGGCAGGCGATGGCAGCCGCACCTTCTTAGGGCCCTCCCCCAGTGCTTGGCTTTGCTGGCAGAGCCAGGAGGAGGCGGGGGCCAGAAAGCCAGGGCAGCCCCTCCCTGGAGGCACGGCACACGATTCTGATGTCCACACACACACCGTTTGTCTTACAGGGTTGGGAAGGGGCCGTTGACTCATAGCGGGTGGTGGCAAGAGAAGAACATGGAACACAGCATGGCAGCGCTGCAGACTGCTGGAGATGCAGAGAAAATATTACCGAAGGTAGAAACAAGCCTTAGAGCAAGTTTCGCACTGTAGAAGGTTTGCTAACTCGCCGGACGCAAGAACAGATGTTTCTAACGTGGTTTTCTGGAATTCCGTTTCGATCATGAGATACGCGAAGAACCACCTTTCTGTGAGCCACTAAAGCCAAAGGGCCACATAGACCAAACGTGAAATGACTTCTCTGATTAAAAAAACACCACTGGGGGGGGGATTAGTGAGCGTGATCACTGCTGGGGTGGCTGCACCCCGAGAAAAGGGGATTCTGGGGTAACGGCCGCTCCACCCACGGGGAGCCAAGGCCCTTGCCTGACTCACTGCAGGTGCAGCAGGCAAGCAGCGGAATCCAGAAGCGTACAAAGTGCGACAGGATGCATCACTGGGATGAGTCTATCTTTTTAGAGTTTAAAATATAACAACACTCACACAATACTTTGTTCTAAAACGGGAGTGACCATGAAAATCTTTTGAACCACTTGGAGGTTGAATCTCTTGGCAAAGTACTTAAAAGAGTCATCAGACTTCAAGAAGATGAATTATGCATTTTGCTTGTTGAAAAAGACAAGTGTTCCAAAGTTACCGACCTTGTTAGGATGGCACATGACTGTTGGCGGTTTGCTATCCAGCAGATATTCTCCAAAAAGTGAACTCAGATTCATCTGCCCTAAAAAGTCAAGGGGACCCATTTTAGCAATGAGTGAGAAAGTACCTGCTTTGTACACACGATTTGGAAGGCATCTTTTGAAAATTGGATTTCTCCTGTTGAAAACATGTGGCACCATCTATAAAAATGCTTAATGGGCCTACCTGAAATCATTAGAATTGGATTTTTCTAACCTGTTTGAAGATCGTCCAAATTCAGTGGATTTGGAGTCCATTTGTTAGAGATATTAAAATGCAGTGCTTCTAATTAGTTTGTAAGAGCCACTGATTGGAATCAGGAAAGATAGACATTTACTAGTTTAATTTCAGTAAAAGGCCTTTAATTGGTGGATGGGATTGAAAATGAGTAACATGCAGCTGGTGATACATTTCTTCTCTTTGAATTGACTATGACAGCCATTAAAAAGAAACTAAACTAGAACCAGACCTCTGCATTGCTGTGTCTCAGAGTTAGAACAAGATTTCGAAGACTAATGGAGCACTTTTAATCACATTGCTTTCCCTTTCCATAGTAAGTATAAGCAGACAATAAAACAGCGAGTGGAAGAAATTTTGTTATATCGATGGAAAAGAAACCTACTTTTAAAATATTTTATGTAATATTTGGCTTATCCTTCTAATTTATTTTGCATTTTTATATAACATATTAGTCTAGCAATTAAGTATATAATTTGTAGATGAATATACACGTAACGTGCTTATGCGCATTGTGGTGTTGTGCATGTGTGTAGGTACATTGTCTCCTGTGCGTGTATGTATGTGCACCTTTGCGCGGGTATTGTATATATTGTGTTGTGTGTGCAAGTTGCATATGTGTACTGTGGATCATTTTTATTGTTCGGCTGCATGATCAAAAAGGCCTGGAGACGGCGGACTTGGCCCAGTGGTTAGGGCGTCCGTCTACCACATGGGAGGTCCGCGGTTCAAACCCCAGGCCTCCTGACTCGTGTGCAGCTGGCCCATGCACAGTGCTGATGCGCGCAAGGAGTGCCCTGCCACACAGGGGTGTCCCCCGTGTAGGGGAGCCCCACGCGCAAGGAGTGTGCCCCGTAAGGAGAGCCGCCCCGCGCGCGAAAGAAAGTACAGCCTGCCCAGGAATGGCGCCGCCCACACGGAGAGCTGACACAAGATGACGCAACAAAAAGAAACACAGATTCCTGTGCTGCTGACAACAACAGAAGTGGACAAAGAAGACGCAGCAAATAGACAGAGAGAACAGATAACTGGGGTGGGGGGAGGGAGGGGAGAGAAATAAATAAATAAATCTTAAAAAAAAAAAAGGCCTGGAGAGGTGTCCCATCTAGACTCAGTCCCCCTCACAGATGAGGAAATGAGGCGCTGGAGGAAGGGGACCGACTGGCCTGGCCGAGGACCAGGTCCCCCAAGGCTGGCCTGCCCTGGTTCCACAAACACGCCTGTGCCCCCCAAACATCCAAAGAGGAGGGTGCCGATGGAGCGGAGCCTGCCACCCCTGAACGGTGGACAGCCTCCCAAGCGGGTTCTGTTTAAAATTCTATTTTAAATTTTTAAAAAAATTTGTTTTTCACACCAGTGTAAACACTGAGCCCAAGACTGAAGTCGAAGAAGGGGCGCCCGGCCCCAGCCCTCTGGGAGCCCCCGGTCAGGCCCTCGTGGGGAAAGCGCGAAGGTGGGACGTGCTGGGAAGGGCGGCAGGAGCCCACGCTGCGGGAGCGGGAAGCCAAGAGGAGAGGGGGAAGCCCACCCGGAACCACGAGCCCCCCAGGCTCGGGAGGGGGACCTGGCGGAGCGGGGGACGCTCCTGCCGAGGGGGCAAGGCTGACGGCTGCCCTGGATTACCAGAGCTGGGCCTGGGCCTGAAGCCGAGGGGGGGCGGGGTGGTTCTCAGGGGGGCGGGGGCCCGGCCTGGCACCTGCTGGGAGAGGGTTGCAGACCTGTCCCTCCACCAACAGGCTCCCTGCCCTGACACTTCTCAGAGCGGGGTGCCAGGGTGCAGCCTCCCCAGATGCCCCCTGACATATTGGCAGCTCCACGATAGGCGCGCCGTTGGGGCTGGGGTCCTCAGGTCCCACCCAGCCCCCCTGGCAGACAGAAGAGCAGCCCGTGAAGGGACAGGGAGGGAGCGACGCTCGTTAGCGAATGACTGTTCCAGTTTTCTGCATTTCAGTTTTGCGTTGCTCTAACTTTAACAATCTGAATATTTTGAGACCTAGCCAGAGACTTTTTGTTTGCATTAAAATTCACACTCGTTAGGAAGTCTTCAGTGCGCAGGAGGAGGAAGAAAATGACAATTGACAAAGCAGCACTCCGTTTCAAGACTCACACACACCCTAGTTTGAAGGGGGATATCAGTGTGTCAGGATAGCAATTTATACAGGTAACTCAGTCATGCCATCTCCATCCACACGTGATGAAACTAGAGGAGATGAAAATAAACCCCAAATGCTGGGGTTTTTTTGGAAACAGAAACTAGAGGTTGCTGGCAATAAAAAGATTGCAGTCCCTGCCAAAAAAAACTAAAAGATTTTTATAAGATCCTCTCAAAGTTACTGAACAAGAGATTTGATTTGAAGATGAAAGTCAGAAGAAAAATATTTGGGTTTGGCTTAAAAATATCTCCTCACCATTTCTCCAGCTAGCGCATAGTCAAAAAGAGATGTTTACAGTTGCTGGAAAAAATTCACACAAAAATATGTTGGTGACTCAATAATGACATCACTGATGCAGTTTGATTTTTAAGATCTTTTTTTTTTAAAAAAAAGATCAAACAGTATTACTTCATTTAAAATCTCTCATTGCTAATTAACTTTTCTTATTTCTTAGCATTTGCTCTTTTTGAACAATAATTTTTTTCATTTTATCTGCTACCAATTCTTATTAAAATGATGTGCTTGGTGTTTATATTTTTGACATTTTAAACAGATATGAAGTGCCTGTCAAAGAAGGGATGGGATGAGGATGTCTGTTGGGAGGTGTACATAAAATACCAGTCCCTCCTCAGTCTTTAGTGGGGGACCCAGCTGAGGGAATAGAAGGTGGAAAATCCCCTCACAGTTGTTCAAGTTGGATGAGCAGACCCCAGTGTTCTCTAACTTAAACTTTCGCATTTCAAGTGTAACACAACCTTTTGTGTCTTAGTGCCTTTAAAAAGTTCCTTCAGATATACCATATTCATGGATTGGAAGGCTCAATATTATTAAGATATTAAGTCTTTCCAGGGAAACGGACTTTGGCCCAGTGGTTAGGGTGTCCGTCTACCATATGGGAGGTCCGCGGTTCAAACCCCGGGCCTCCTTGACCCGTGTGGAGCTGGCCATGCGCAGCGCTGATGCGCGCAAGGAGTGCCGTGCCACGCAAGGGTGTCCCCCGCGTGGGGGAGCCCCACGCGCAAGGAGTGTGCCCGTGAGGAGAGCCGCCCAGCGTGAAAAGAAAGAGCAGCCTGCCCAGGAATGGCGCCGCCCACACTTCCTGTGCCGCTGACGACAACAGAAGCGGACAAAGAAACAAAAGCAGACAAAGAAACAAGACGCAGCAAATAGATACCAAGAACAGACAACCAGGGGAGGGGGGGAAATTAAATAATAAATAAATAAATCTTTAAAAAAAAAAAAAAAAAAAGTCTTTCCAAATTGATCCAGAGAGTTCATGCAATTCTAATCAAAGTCTTTCAGAAGTTTTTTGTTTTTTGTTTTTTTTGGTGTGGAAATTGACAAGTTGATTCTATAATTTTTATGGCGATGCAAAGGTCCAAGAACAGCCAAGGTGACCCTAAAGAAGAGGAACAAGGCTGAAAGACTGATACTATTAGGTATTGAGGTCTATGCTGAAGCATTAGTAATTAATACAGTGTGACGTTGGTGCAAGGATAGACAAACAGACCAATGGACATAATAGAGATTTCAGAAACAGATCCATACATATATGACCACTTGATTTGTGACAAAAATGACACTGCAACAGAGTAGGGTTTTCTTCAGTAAGTGGTATTGGGTTTAGCAGATATCCATTGGGAGGGGGGGAGAGGAATCTTTATCCTTACATCACACCATACAGCAAAAATCAATTTCAAATTGATCATAGATCTAATGTAGAAAACTAATAAAACGTTTATAAGAAAAGTAGGGGAATATCTTCATGACCTTGGGGCAAAGATTCTTCAATGATATACAAAAAGCACTAACCACAAAGGGAAAAATCATAAATTCAACTCTATTAGAAGAACTCATGTTGTTCCAAAGATTGAGAGTGAAAAGGCAAGCTACAGCCAAGATAAACTTTGACGAATGGTGGTGCATTCATACAATGGGATATTCAATAATAAAAAGGAACAGATTATTGATTCACACAACGATGTGGATGAATCTTAAACACATTTTAGTAAATGAAAGAAGCCAGACCCAAAAGCCTATCTATCATATGAGTCCATTTAGATGACATTCCAGAAAATGCAAAACGATAGGGAAGCAAAAACAGATTAGTGGTCGCCAATGGTGAGGGAGTGGGGAGACTGACCACAAAGGGGCCACACAAGAAAATTTACGGGATGATAGAACTGTTCTGTGTGCCAGTGAGTAGATGCCGCTATTCATTTGTCAAAACCCACGACCACAAAGAGTGAAATTTACTGCATGCAATTAGAAACAAAACAGGGGTGCAGATGTGGCTCTAGCAGTTGAGCACCTGCTTCCCTCATGGGAGGTTTTGAGTTTGGTTCCTGGTGCCTCCTAAAAACAGAAACAAAACAAACAAAAAACAACAGCCAGGATGCTCACAAACCCACAATGAAATGTGGGTTGTGACAAATGAAACTAGCCTTATTACAAATGTATGACATAACCTCATTGAAAGGAGTGGGGAAAAGAGGAACCGACTAAGTAATTTTGGAAAGTAACGTTCTGACTGGATACTGTAAGTCTAAGAAAAGAGACCTATAAATAAACACTGAACACTAGTTGGCAAATCTGTTTCTCACAGGGGTGTGGGTCAGCAATTTTGAAACTAGAATGTGGTTAATAGGAAAACTATGACTGTTCTTCCATGAACTAGAACATACGCCACTATTACAAGGTGTCAACAGTGGGGTAGTATACGGGGAAAAGCACACCTATGGCAAATTATAGACTATAGTTAACAATTATAACAATTCTAACACCGATGCTAAGGGTCAACAATACAGGAGTGTAAGGGGTAAGGAGATTTTTGTTTTTTGTTGTTTTTGTTTAGAGCAATGACAATCATCTAAATTGATTGTGCTGAGGAATGCACAACTCTGTGATTATACTGAGAGCCACTGATGGTACACTTTGGATGGATTGTATGGTGTGTGAATGAAACTGTTCTAAAAAATTTCTGAAACTATTTTATATGTATACTAGAGTTGAACACATAGATAAATAAATAGTAGATAATGGGAGCCAGGATTCTCACTATCATAGAAAGAAAATACAAATAAGCAAGGGGGGCAGGCTACAAGAAAGCCTGTGATGCCAGATTAGAATCAAGGAGATCTGTATGAATCGATGCACATTTTATCATACATACAGATGGACAGACTCAGAAATAAATCCTGAAAGGTGGTCTACATGGTCTGGTATATGCACATACATTTTCTTGCTCTGCCCAGAGAGAGGACCTGGAAATGACACCATAGTAGCAACAAGCACACCTGGCTCCTATCTCTTAATTTCTAAATCTCATTCTCCAATAATAGGAAACTAGGGATCCCTAGAGAAATGGCTAATTCTAGGACTAGGGGCAGGGAAAATTCAAAATTAGCCTGAAGCATTTCCTAGTGCCAGAAAGTTAAAAAGTGCTCAAGAAACAGACAAAAATGAGGACACGTCAAAAGAATGCAGGAGCCAACCTGAAAAATCTCCCAAAGGCCAAAGCTGGAACAATCTGAGCAACAAAATAAATAAGGCAAATATTGGATTATAACTCAAAGAATGAAATTAATATCCAAGTGTCCATACTGATATAAATAAATGATTGAATAAAGGGAGCAGAGGAGAATGGACAAATCTTCCTTTAGAAGAATTCCCAGGGAAGTGGATGTGGCTCAAGCAACTGAACTCCTGTCTACCACATGGGAGGTCCCAGGTTCAGTGCCTGGTACCTCCTAGAGAAGATAAGCAAGACAGTGAGCCCATGCAATGGGCAGGTGCAGTGAGCTGATGCAGCAAGATGACACAAGAGACACGAGGAAAACACAATGAGAGACACAACAAAGCAGGGAGTGGAGGTGGCTCAGGGGATTAGGTACCTCCCTCCCACATCGGAAGGCCTGGGTTCGGTTCCCAGTGCCTCCTGAAAAGAAGACCAGCACACAACAAGCAGACGCAGCAAATGCAAACAACAAGGGGGGTGGGGAGACATAAATAAAATAAATCTAAAAAAAAAAAGTCTTAAAAAAATAAAGGTAGCAGGATGAGGGAAATAAAGCACTGTAGAATACCACCATAATTATTGCAATCAAGACCTACTGGGAAGCAGACTTGGCCCAGTGGTTAGGGCATCCGTCTACCACATGGGAGGTCCGTGGTTCAAACCCTGGGCCTCCTTGACCCGTGTGGAGCTGGCCCATGTGCAGTGCTGATGCACACAAGGAGTGCCCTGCCACGCAGGGGTGTCCCCCGCGTAGGGGAGCCCCACGTGCAAGCAGTGTGCCCTGTAAAGAGAGCCGCCCAGTGCAAAAGAAAGTTCAGCCTACCTAGGAATGGCACCACACACATGGAGAGCTGACACAACAAAAAGAAACACAGATTCCCATGCCGCTGACAACAACAGAAGCGGACAAAGAAGAAGATGCAGCAAATAGACACAAAGAACAGACAACTGGGGGTGGGGGGAAGGGGAGAGAAATTAAATTAATAAATAACTCTTTAAAAAAAAAAGACCTACTAATGAATGCTAATATTAGTGAGTGAAACTTTAAGGAGAAACAGGATATTTGTACAGTCTCAAAGCATCTCCCTGAAAATAAGTATTAATTCCAGTGGTGGTTTTACGTATGTCTATAAATTCTTTGATAGTCCTCCCTTGCGGGGGTGAAACCTAATTCCTCTCCCCTTGGTGTGCAGATTGGATTTAGGGACTCAATTCTAATGAAGAGAGTGAAAAGGGAAACAATCGTAACTTTATAGTGGACACCCGGGCAGATACCACCTGTCTTAGCTTCCTGGGGCTGCCATAACAAAGAACCACAAACTGGATAGCTTCAGACAACAGCAATGTGTTGTCTCACAGTCTGGAAGGCCAGAAATCTGACAAGGGTGCAGCAGGGCAGTGCTCCCTCTCAAGTGGGTCCGGTCCTGGCAGTGGCTTGCCAGCAACCCACGGCAGGACTCAGGGTCTGCTTCCATCAATGACTGTTTACTCTTTGTCTCTCCCCTTCTTCTAAGGACACCTAACCCAGTCTGGCCTCCCCTTAAACTAATCTCATCTTCAAAGACCCTGTTACAAGACAGGATCACATTCATGGGTCCTGGGGTTAGCACTTGAACTTTGCATTTGGGAGGAACATGATTCGATCCATACGCCACCGTAAACAAGTGACGAAGGCTGACGTCACAGTAACAGAGCGTGTTGAAATCATGAACCCCCGGTGTGATATGACGAAAAGGGCACTTTGCTTCTGTTGGATTCTCCATCCAAACCCACAATGCCAGGCTAATCGTGAGACAATAACTGATGGACTCACTTTGAGGAAGGGTCTACAAAATACCTTACCAGTACTCTCCAAAAAACTATAAAAGGCAAGACTAAGAAACTGTCACAGGTTAGAGGAGATCAAGGAGACACAATGATGAAATGCAACATGATCTCCTGGATTGGATCCTGAGACAAACAGAGGGCATTCGTAGAAAAACTGGGTGAACTTCAAGTAGTTTGTAGCTAAGTTAATGGTGTTTATTAACATCAGTTTCTTAGTTTTGATAAATGTGCCAGGGTTACGTGAGCCATGAACATTAGGGAAGTTTAGGTGAACTGTGTATGGGTTCTGCCTTAACAATTCTTAAAAGTAAGCCTAGAAAGGATCGAACTGACTTCAAGTAAAAAAACTGCATCTAAGAACAAAATTCAATAATATTTAGAGGAACACAACAAATTAAGCATCTACTATTATAAAATTCACAACGTTTGGTATCCAGTAAAAAATGACCAGTCATGCAAAAAAGTAGGAAAATAAGACCCACAACCAGTATAAAAATATAATTAATAGGAATAGAGCCAGAAATAATACAAATGATGGAATAAGCAGGCAGAGGCATTAAAACAACTATTATAAATATATTGCATATGTTCAATAAGGTAGAGGGAAGCATGATGATAATTACAAACTCACAGATCCAAGAAGTTTAACACAACCCAAGCAGAAGAAATTGGAAGGAAACTACACCAAGGCTCAGCATAATCAAATTAAAAAACAAAACAAAACAGTATTAAGAGGGTTATCTTAAAAGCAGCCAGATGCAGGGGCAGGCAAGTGTGGGGGGGGGGGACAACGACCAACATACATACAGAAGAACAAAGACAAAAATGACACCAGATTTCTGGCAAGAAACTAAGCAAGCCAGAAGACAATGGAGCAATATCTTTAACACTCTGAAAGGGGAAAAAAAAGGACCTCAACCTATAATTCTATACCCAGCAGAAATATCTTTCAAACATAAAGGCAAAAGACATTTTTTCCTGACAAACAAAAGCTGAGGGGATTCAGCAGCAGACCACCACTATAAAAAATATTAAAAGAAGTCCTTTAGGGAAGCAGATATGGCTCAAGCAGTTGGGCACCTACTACATGGGAAGTTCAGGGTTCGGTTCCCAGTGCCTCCTGAAAAAGACAAGCAAGACAGTGAGCTGATGTGACAGGCCAGTACAACAAGCTGATGCAACAAGATGATGCAATGAGGAGGCATAACAAGGAAACACAATGCGAGACGCAACAAGCAGGGAGTGGATGTGGCTCAAGAGATTGGGCACCTCCCTCCCACATGGGAGGCCCCAGTTCTGTTCCCGGTGCCTCCTAAAAAGAAGATGAGCAGACACAGAGAGCATACAATGAGCAGACAGCAAGCACAAACGATGGGAGGGGGAAGGAGAAATAAATAAAATAATCCTTAAAAAAAACCAACAACAAAGAAGTCCTTTAGACAGAAGGAAAATGATACCAGAAGGAAAGTTGGATCTACACAAAGGAATGAAGAATACCAGAAATGGAAAATATAAAAGACTTATGTTTCTCATTTTAATATCCCTTTCAGAGAGACAGAGCCATAATTATCATTCAATATCCCTCTATCAATAATTGATAGAATAAGTAGACAAAAAATAATTAAGGACATTGAAGACTTGCAAAGATTACTAACACTCCACCCCAAACAGCAAAATGCACCTTCTTCCCAAGTGCACATGGACCATTGACCAAGACAGACCCATATTCCGGGTTATAAAAACAAGTCTAAGCATGTTCTCCAACAAGAAAGAAATTAAATTAGAAATCAGTAACAGAAAGATATCTTGAAAAATCTTCAAGGTTCAAGAAATCACAAAGGAAATTAGAATATAGTTTGAACTGGATGCAAATGAAATGACAACATATCAAAACTACAGGGAGATCAAGAGAAAAAGTGTGATAATGCATTCTCCAAACTTGAGGCATCCTTTCCAATGGCTATAGAGATTATATAAAATTCCAAAATATTGAAGAAAAGTCTATGGAGGCAGAGTTGTTCTGGACGGAGAGGGAAAGGAAAGTCCCAAGACCTGGTGTGTTGGCTTCTCCTTTGTTCCTCCAGGGAACCCTTGGAACACAGTTTGAAAACCATTTCCCTATTTCCCCAGCCCATGGTTCTCTTGGGGGGCAGTGTTAGGTATCTGGGTCCCAAGCATAGGATCTGGCACGGAACAGGGAAATAAATACTTGAACTAGTGACTCTATAAAATGGGCTAAGAACATCCGCTTCCCAGGCTCGTTTCAGGACCGAACTGCAGTAATGCACGTGGAGGCGCCGGGCACTGGCTGCGCTTCCGCCCCAGCGGGAGGACGCTCTGAGGAACCCCACATCCCCGCAGCCCCTTTGCTCTCTGAGGAGTCTGGTTATCTGTATTAGTAAGTGCTTCACCTCGTTGCCCTCCCTGGCTGCAGGCCCTTCAAGAAGAGGCCATTCCACTAAAACCCCTGGGGCTGACGCTGGCAAGTCACCTGCCGGCCGGGCCAGGAGGCTGTGCGCATGACGCTGAGAGGCGACCCTTCTCTCTCGTCCTCCCTCCGCTGACCCAGCCCTCTTCCTGGCCTCGATGGCACCCAGTCCCCCCTGGTCCTTCTCAGCAGCCCTTGCTTCTGCAAGTCCCCGCTCCGAGGGCTCCTCTTCCAGCCCGGGCCCGGGAGGAGTTTGGAGTTCTGCGCTGACCCGGGAGTGGCCCTGCGGCACTGGAGTCACTCTGCCAGAAGGTGGCAGTGTTGGGTCGGAGTCGTTCAGTCGGGTCCCAGGCCCAGCCTGAGTGAGCGCCTACTGTATGCCCGGCCAGGCTAGGCCGTGACTTGCACCAGGCAGCGGCAGGATAAATATCGCCGCCCCATTTGGCACGGCGGGGAGAGCAAGTCCCAGAGAAGGAAAGTGGCCGCGCAGCGCAGGCAGCTGGTAACTGAGCCCGCGCGCTCCGCTCGTCCACGGCCCGCTCCGCGGTGCTGCTCTCCACTGCCAGGCGTTGAAAGGAAAAACCTCCCACGAACATCTCGCAAAATCCCGTTCCTGCACACCGAGCAGGCAGCGTTTGAGGGGTTCCCGCGAGGCCTGCGGGGGGTGGGCAGCCGCTCTCGGAACAAGGAGGCAGGAGGAAGCGGGTAGGGACGGGAGACCCCCGGCTCACGATCCCAACCCCCAAGACCTCGTGCGGCGGAAAAGGACCAGTGACCACCTGCCAGGCACCAAGCTAGGGCCAGCGGCCCCCAATGAGGGAGGCGCCCCCTGCCCTCCAGGGGGCTCCGCCTAGGGTAGCAGGTGAGGGGGGAGGAGCGTCCAGATCAAGCACAAGCCACGTGTCAGGACAAGAGCTGAGACAGTGGGCATGGTGGAGCCGACCCGGGTCCCTGGGGGAGGAGCCCGGGCCCCACCGAGCAGAGCGGGAGGGGAAAGGGAAGATGAGGCAGGGTGCAGCGGGCACGGGCTGGAGCAGGCGGGGCAGCAGGGCGCCCCCTTCCTTCTGCGCATGCCCTACGGCTTTCCCACCTGGAGGGAGAACCTTGGGGTTCAGCCTGGGCCGGGAAGCCCCTCAAAGGCCCATTTTGGTCTATAGGGAGCCTCACTAGGCAGAGAGAGCCCCGATCTGTTCATTTCAGGGAATTTGGAGGGCGAGAAGCAGCCTTCCCGCCAGGGACTTAATAAGCAACAGATGGCCTCTGAGTTGTGGCTGTTCCACCTTCCTGAAGGCTCAAAACAGGACCCCCACATGGGAGCTGTCCTCCAGTGACAGAGGGGCTGGCAGCTCCCGCCTGGGGGTGTCCCAGTGGCAGCTGGAGGCAGACCATTAGCGGAGCAGACCGGGGAGAGAGGCAGTAAAGTGGTAAATGTTATGAAGTGTTGGGGGCTGCCTGCCACCGTCCTCAGAACCTTCTGGAGGGACTGCAGACCCCAGTTCGGGGGGCAGTCCAGGGGCCAGGCATTGTGTCCAGGCAAGGAGGGGGTGGGGCATGGAAGGAGCAGAGGCTCTGGAGTCAGACTGACTATAAAAAGCTAGTTTGATAACCTTTTATTTGACATCAACAAGATTTTGATGTCTTGAAATTTTTGACCAAGTGCCTGCCATCTCTGGTTCTCAATACTGCAAGGAAAAAGGAAAAAGAAGGAAAGGAAACAAAAGGACCAGTGGTCCCCTCACTTGGTTAGAAACAGCTACTCTTGGTGAAACCAAACATACCCTATCAGAGAGATGTGTCTAGTCTCACTTGGATGTCACCAGGGTAAACTCTACAGTGTCTTACAACACATCAGCACTATTCGGGTGCCTGGGTAGCAGGAACAAGCTGGGTGACCTCGAGCCTCCCCGTTTCCCCGTCTGTAAAATGGGCAGAATCATAACCTGCTCAAGGGAGTTTGGGGAGGACCGAATGAGACCTTCTTGTGAAGCACCTGGCCCTGGCAGGCCCCCCAAAAGGCAACCAGCCCCCGACTCCACCTGCCCTCCCGGCCCCGCCGCCCCTGGCACTAGTGAGCTGTCGGCGCCAAGCTCCGGGGCAGAGCCGTGAGCGGGGCCAGCGAGGTGCTCGCCTGCCTGCCTGTGAGTCAGCCAGGGTTCACGGCCGGCCGATCCCTTGGGGTCCGCTGATGAGCGTGGCCAGAGGCCCCGGCCAGGTTTTAACTTCCTGGGAAATCTCCGGAAGACTCAAAGGGGAGGAGCTCTGGGTGGAAAGGGGTGAGGAGGCACCTACGCCATCCCGGCACTGCTTTAAAGGAGCTGCGCCACCTTCATTAAAGCTCACAGTGAGGAGGGGCGCTGTCCCCTGAAGGCAGGAGCTGGGTCTCTGGTGTTGCCATCATGCCGGAAATACAGATCGCCATGTGCCCCCTACTACTCACCCCTGCACCCGTGCGGGGTATTAGAAGCGCTGAGCGCGTGTTTTTGTCATTGCTCTGTTAACTGTAGCCCGTGGTTTACATTAGTTTTCAGTTTGTGCTCTATAGTGCTATGGTTTTTATTTTTATCTGCATAACCTAAGATATCCCCCTCTAACCACGTCAACATATATAATTCAGCGCTGTGTGCCACCTCCTTTTGCAGCTGAGGGAAGAGGCACAGAGAGGGGCTGCCGCGCTGGTTGGGTGCGGGCACCACAGGAGCTGCTAGTGAGTCGCAGGTTCTTGCACCCCACCGTGGACCTGCAGTCAGCACCTCTAGGGGCTGGGCCTGAGAAGCTGCATTTTAACTAGTGGTGCAGGTGGCAAATCCTCAGACTACACCAAGGGACATGGTGGGTCACATAGTAAATGGCAGAGACGTGTCACTGAGCACTGCCTGCAGGCTCCAGGGGCTGCCCCCCACCCCACCCCTGTCTCAACCATGATCCAGCTGCCCACCTAGCAAAGGGGGTTGGTGAGGGACGTTGGGGCACGTGGCATCAAGCCCCTGCAATCCCCAGCCTCACCCTAGAGCAAGCACCCAACCCGAAAATCCGTTGTACACCAATGCCTCACCAAACCTCCTTCTCGGCCCTCTAGCTGCCCCCCCGCCAACTACGTCCCCCCAGCCTCCAGCCCCCCACTCCTCTCAGGGCGGCCGTGACATCATCCCTTCACCACTGGATGCCCTCTTCTTACCTTCCCTCATTGCTCACAGGTAATTCCACCTGCAACAAACTGTCTCTCCCACAAACCCGTCTTTGACGGCCTTGCCTCTTCTCTTCTAATTCCCACGAGATTTAGAAACTGTTTCCATTTACCGTCTTATCCCTTCTGATGGAAGCATCAAATAAAGTGCTGTTGTTGAAGGGATGACTCTAGTTTTGCTATCTTATCAGATTGCTAGTATACAGAGAAAAAAAAAATGGCTGTGGACCATCTAAAGCCACTGGCTCCCGGGGAGGAGGGTCCTGGGAGCAGAAGAGCCTGTGCTCTGCTGAGGTCTGGTGGGTGGGGAGGAGAGCTACTGTGCCCGGCAGAGGAGGGAGATTCGGGGTCCCGGGGGGTGCTCCAGGAGGTAGAGCGTGAGGAGGATGGATGGGAAGAGGCAGAGGAGGCCGTGAAGGCCAGTGCGCCCAAACAGGGCCCTTCCCGGACCGCCTGCCTCTCCTGGCCTCCAGCGGCACCTGGCAAGCTCCCTCTGGCACTGGGCACAACTGGAGTGATCGTGGAAGTGTGAAGTGTAGCATGTTTTCGGGGGGCAGGCTGAGGGGCCCGAAGCCATGAGAGCGCCTCCTCCCTTGCCCTTAGAACCCCCAACCCCCAAAAAGAGGCCAGAAGAATGGGGGCAGCTCTGTACTCCCACAGGCCGTAGAATTGGAGGCAAGGGGGCTCCCCGCCATGTCACCTGTTTTCCGGGACAGGGTGAGCCCCGGGTGGCATGCGGCTCCGCTCCTGGGCAGAGGGGTTGTGTTCTCGGCTCAGGGCAGCTGCCCTGGGGCAGAGTCAACGCTGGGGCCTCAGGCTGGGAACCTAACGAGAGTTTATATCCTTTTTCCCCGCAGAAAATGCAAAGAGAGCTGCTAAGTGTGATATGAGGGCTTTTTTGGGACTTGGAGTTGTCCTGAATGATACTGCAGGGACAGATGCTGGACATTGTATATCCTGCCATAACCAACTGAATGTGCTGGGGGAGAGTGTAAGCTACAACATAAACTATAATCCATGCGGTGCAGCAGTGCTCCAAAATGTGTTCACCAAATGCAACGAATGTGCCACGCTGATGAAAGAGGTTGTTGATGTGGGAGGAGTGGGGGTGGGGTATATGGGAACCTTTTCTATTTTTTATGTTACATTTTGTGCAATCTATGTATCTTTTAAAAATATAATTTAAAAAAATCTTTAAAAAAAGGCAGTTAGTGCAAAGCAGACAAGCTCTCAGGCAATGAGGCCAGGCCAGGGCCAGGCCAGGCAACTGCAGTTTAGAGAGCTGCCCAGAAAGTTAGCTCCTCTGCCTCTCTAGGGAGCAGGTGGCCCTGCTTGCCTGCACCCGGCTCTTCCCCTGCTGTTTATAAGCAATCTTCCTGTTTGCAAGTGCCCAGAGGTTCTCTGATGGGGTCAGGGTTGCTTTGCAGCTGTCGGGGACACCTTCCCCAGGGCATCCTGGGAACTGGGTTCCCACTGTGAATGCCACAGGATGTATGTTTTTGCATCAAGACAACACTCTCTCTTTTATCAGTGCATCTACACAAGCAGAGTTGATTGGTTTTGCCGCTCATTTTGAATCGGCAGATACCAACTGAACTGGGCTCACTGCTCAGCCCTCCACCACCCACAGCTGCTGCTCTCTCTCTTTGATGCCCAGTGACTCTTTAAACCTCAGAACACCCAGGCTGAAGTATCTCAAAGGGACTCTGCTGCAGTCTCCAACATTTTGGATTATTGGATTTTCAGCCCCCTCGCAACTTTCTATTCTTTTCTTTCCCCTTCATCCTGGGGCCACTGCCCCAATCCCAGCAGGCTGCCTTTGATTCCACTCAAAGCCCAGCTCTCAGTCATGATTCACCATTACCCAGGCATTTATTAAGTGCCTGCTGTTAGCCTGGCACCGCTGGGCACCTCACCATACTTCTTCTTGGTTCCAAGGGAGACAGGAAGAAAAGAACAAAACTGGTGCTCGTTGAACAGTGAGTGGATTCCAGGTACCGTGTCATCCACACTCACATGTGTTAGCATTTTTATTCCTTATGACACCCACCAGGAGAGATTGGTACATCCATTTTGTAGGTTAAGAGAACTGAGGAGCAGAGGTTAAGCAACTTAAAATAAGAGGAAAAGCAGGAATTGGATCCCAGGTCTGTCTGATGCCAAACCCGAGCTCTTTGCACAAAGTGATTCCTGGGAAGACCCCACATCAGAAGGGAAAGGGTGGAGCGAGGCTGACCAAGATAGCGGCATAAGACAGAGCTCCATTTCCCGATGGAATTTTTGAACAACTGGCAAAACCTGGCAGAGTCATCTTCCTCAGAATGCCTGAGGAGCACAGCTATTGGGCAAGTGCCAAATCAAGGAAACACAGCCTTAAAAAGCAGTAGGAGGACCTTGTGATACCCTTGCTGGTCCCTCTCCAATCCCTATCTGGGGTGGTGTCGAACCAGCCTGGGTTCCTATTGGGGGGTCCCTGGTCCTGTTCTGGAAGGAGCAGAGTAACCCCAATGCACATGCTGGGGTGCCTATACGTCAGTGCCAATCTATCAGGTATTAACCTGGAAAGACTAAACCAGAAAGCTCCTCTCAGGCTAACCCTCCCAGAACTTCTTCTGTAGACAAATAAAGCAATGTAAGAAACAACTGAATCAAAGCAGCCTGGAGCAAAGAATTACCTGCTTAAAAATTTCCAATAGAGCACCCAGGAAGGGGAGAAAGTCTATTTCGTAGGAAGTAGAGAGGGCATACAATTTCCTGTAAATTGGGAAATTCCTAAACCCAGGAAAAGATGCAGGATCAGAAAAGATGTAGAGAACCCTGTATTAGATTTTCGCTTCAGGTTTATCTTCTTGATAAGAGAGCTAAACTCTGAAGGAGAGTATCAGCCAATGCAGAGTCAATTTGCAAAGACTGGAAAGGTGTTTTTTGCATTTGTTTGTTTGTTTTTGTTAGCTCCTGGCAGTCAAGCAATCTCTTTCACATCACTAACTGAATACAAACTTAAGGAACAGACAGCGCAGGAGCTAAATCCCAGAGGTAACACTTCAAAATATTAAAATATATATGTACAAGAAAAGAATACAAGTAAAGAAACAGGAAATGATGGCCCATCCAAAGGAACAATATGAAAATCCAGAAAACAACAATGAAGACGACCAGACTTTGGACATATTGAACAAAGACTCTTTTAAAAATGATTTTCAATATACTCAAGGGAATAAAGGAAAACAGAGAAAGAAGTAAAGGATATCAGGAAAGCAATAAATGAATAATATGAGAATCTCAATAAAGAGCAAGAAATTTTAAAAAAGAGCCAAATAAAACTACTGGAGTTGAAGGCCACAGTAAGTGAAATGAAAACTTTCCTAGAGGATTTCAACAGCATATTGGACCTGGTAAAACAAAGAATCAAGTTTCAAAGACAAGACAATTGGAATGATTCAGGCCGAGTAGCGGAAAGAAAAACCCTGGGAAAATGTAAACAAAGCCTATGAGACATGTGAACAAGCATACCAAAGTATGGATTATGGGAGAACCAGAAGGAAAAGGAAGAGAGAAAGGGGCAAAATGAATATTCAAAGAAATAACAGCAGAAAATTCCCTAATTTTAATGATGCATGTGAATATACAATAAAGAATCCCAACAAACCTGAAGCAGGATAAATTCAAAGAGAATTACAGCTAGTCACGTAGTAGTCAATTTTGAATGCCAAGAACAAGATGAGAGTTCAGAAAGCTGTACAAGTAAAGCAAAGTGTTATGTATGAGGGATCCTAAACAAGATTAAATGCCTATTTTGCATCAGAAACCATGGAGTCAAGAAGGCAGTGGGACAAAGTATTTAAAGTACTGACCCAAGAAACAATTGCCAACCAAGAATTTTATATCTTGTGAGACTGTCTTTTAAATATGAGGGGGAGATTAATACATTCCCTGATAAACAAAAACTGAGAGAGTTTGTCACTACTAGACTTGCCCTGCAAACAATGCTAAAAGGAGTTCTTCAGACTGAAAGGAAAGGCCATTAGACAGTGGATTGAAGCAGCGTAAAGAAATAAAGAACTTTATGTAAAAGAAACTATGGATAGTTTAAAATGCCAGTGCTCTTTGACTGTATTTTCTGGTATGGAACTCCACTTGTTACCTCTCATAAAAATAATGATAAATCTATGGACATAAGCATATAAAGATATCATTTGTAACAAGTACGACAAAAAGTTGAGAAGACAGAGGGTATAGGAACAGTGTATATATGTGCTATTGAATTTAAACTGGCACCAAATAAAATGTGGTTGTCATAGATTTAGGATGTTAAATTTAAATACCATGGGAACCACAAAGACAATGTCTGAAAAATACACACAGAAAGAAATAAGAAGGAACTCAAAATGGACAATGCAAAAAATGAAATAAATATGAAAGTAGGCATTAACAGAATAATTGACGAATGAAAGACATATAAGATTTACAGAGACCAAATAGTAAAATGACAACAGAAAATATGCATTATTGGGAGTTATTGTAAATGTAAATGGATTAAACTCTCCAGTCAAAAGGCTGAGATTGGTAGAATTGATTAAAAAAGTATGACCCAACTATATGCTGCTTATAAGAGAATCACCTTAAATTCAAAGACACACACTTTTACTGAACCTGCGGTTGGCACTGGGTTTGGTATATGCTCAGGAGACTTGAATCTCTAGACCTGTCTATGTCCCAACTGGACCCTGAGTTCAGCAGAGTGGTAACATCTACTCTCTGGGTTGTTGGACATCGACTAACAGGGATGTGAGGAAGTCAACCACCACACTAGGGAACCAAGAGAGTCTACAGCTGCAAGCAGGAGAATTCCATCCATCAGCCATGTGGGATCTGAGCCCCCTCTTGATTTAAAGGTGGAGTGGACATCACCATCCCAGGGTCCTCAGGATGGAGGAATAAATTATGGATTAGAGTCAACTTACTGGTATTCTACTATAGAATTATTGTGACTCTAACAATGCAAGAAATTGTATCACTGATGTAGAGACAGTGGCTGTGGGGGTTGCTGAAGGCTGGGGGAAGCAAAAAAAGATGTAATATGGGGGATTTTGGGGACTTGGAGTTGTCCAAAATGATATTGCAGGGACAAATGCAGGACATTATATATCCTGCCATAACCCACTGAATGAATTGAGAGAGTGTAAACTACAACATAAACTATAATACATGCTGTGTAGCAATGCTCCAAAATGTACTCATCAAATGCAATGAATGTACCACAATAATGAAAGAATTTGTCTATGTGGGAGGAGTGGAGGGTGTGGGGCGTGGGGTATGTGGGAACCTCTTATATTTTTTAATGTAACATTTTGTGTCATCTCTATATCTTTAAAAAAAAGAATTTAAAAATGGGGAAAAAAAGAGTACTGCTATGAACATGCTGGGCAAGTCTTTCTTGTTTTGCTTTTTAATTCAATATTATTGATACATATTATAATAAAGCATACAATCCATAAAAAAAATTCAAAGACACAAGTAGGTTGAAAGCAAAAGTCTGGGAAAAAATATGTCATGCAAATAGTAACCAAAAGACAACTGAGGTAGTTGTAGTAATTGCAGATAAAATGGACTTTGAGTCAAAAACTGTTATGGTGGACAAAGAAGGTCACTATATTCTGATTAAGGTGTCAATTGAACAGGAAAAAAATAACGATTTTAAATATATATGCCCCCAATGGAAGAACCCCGAATATATGAAACAAATATTGATAGATTTTAAGGGAAAAAATAAGTTCTACTTTAATAGTAGGAGATTTCAATACACCACTTTCAATAGTGAATAGAACATCTAGACAGAAGATCAAGAAGGTAATACAGGGAATGCATACTTGGCCCAGTGGTTAGGGCGTCCGTCTACTACATAGGAGGTCCACGGTTCAAACCCCGGGCCTCCTTAACCCGTGTGGAGCTGGCCCATGCGCAGTGCTGATGTGCGCAAGGAGTGCCCTGCCACGCAGGGGTGACCCCACATAGGGGAGCCCCATGCACAAGGAGTGCGCCTCATAAGGAGAGCCGCCCAGCGCGAAAGGAAGTGCAGCCTGCCTAAGAATGGCGCCGCACACACGGAGAGCTGACACAACAAGATGACGCAACAAAAAGAAACACAGATTCCCGTGCCGCTGACAACAACAGAAGCAGACAAAGTAGAAGACACAGCAAATAGACACAGAACAGACAACTGGGGTGGGGGGGGGGGGGGGAAATAAATAAATAAATCTTTAAAAAACAAAAAAGAAGGTAATAGAAGCTTTGAACAATACTCCAAAGCACCTAGTCCTAACAGACATATATAGAACACTTCACCCAACAACAGCAGAAAACACATTCTTCTCTAGTTCACTTGGATCATTTCCAAGATAGACCATATGCTGGGTCACAAAACAAGTCTCAATAAATTAAAAAAATATTGAGGACATACAATATATCTCCTCCAACCACAATGGAGTAAAGACAAATCAATAATAGTGGGAGAATTGGAAAATTCACAAGTATGTAGAAATTAAATAACATACTCAAACAACCAATGAGTCAAAGAAGAAATCACAAAGGAAATTAAGAACTATCTTAAGATGAATGAAAATGAAAACACAACATACCAAAACTTATGGGATGCAGCAATGCAGTGCTGTCAGGGAAATTTATAGTTCTAAATGTTCACATTTTTTTTTAAGAAAAGAAGATCTCAAATCAGAGACTTAAGCTCACAACAAGAGAACCTAGAAAAAGAAGAGCAAACTAAACCCAAAGCAAGTAGAAGGAAAGGAATAGCAAAGATTAGAGCAGAGATAAATGAAATAGATCATTATTTTTAAAGAAATAGAATCAATGAAACTAAATTTGGTTCTTTGCAAAGATCAATAAAACTGATGAAACTTTAGCTAGACTGACAAAGAAAAAAAGGACACAAATAACTACCATCAGACATGAAAGAAGGGACATTACTACCAACCTCACAGAAATAAAAAGTAGTATAAGAGTGTACTATAGAGAAAAGGATGTGGCTCAAGCAATTGGACTCCCATCTATCATATAGGAGGTCCAGGGTTCAATACCCAGGGCTTCCTGGTGAAGGCAAGCTGGCCCGTGTGGTCAGTTGGCCCATGCAGAGTGCTGCCTCATGCAGGAGTGCTGGCCCACACGGAGAGCTGGTGCAGCGAGATGATGCAACCAAAGGAGACACAGAGGAGAGACAATAAGAGACACAGAATACCAGGGAGCTTAGGTGGTACAAGAGAATGATCACCTCTCTCCCACTCCAGAAGGTCCCAGGATTGGATCCCGGAGCCACCTTATGAGGATACAAGCAGACACAGAAGAACACACAGTGAATGGACACAGAGAGCAGACAACTGAGGGGAGGGGGTAGAAATAAATAAATCAATCTTTTTTTTAAGTATACTATAAACGACTATGGACAAATTAGATAAGATAGATGAAATGGGCAAATGACTAGAAATAAACAAACTACCTACACTGACACAAGAAATAGAAGATCTTCACAGACCAATAACAAGGTAAAAAGATTGAATTAGTTAAACAAAAACCTCCCAACATAAAAAGCCCAGCATCAGATGGTTTCACAGAGGAATATTACCAAAACTTCTAAGAAGAAATTCTGCTCAAAGTTTTCCAAAAATTGAAGCAAAGGCAACACTCCCTAACTCATTCCGTGAGGTCAACATCATTCTAATACCAAAGCCAGATAAAGATACCAAAAGAAAATTACAGACTAATATCCTTTGTGAATTTAAATGCAAAAATTCTCAGTGAAATACTTGCAAACTAATTCCAAGAACACATTAAAATAATCATACACCATGATCAAGTGAGATTTATCCCACGTAAGCAAGGGTGGTTTAATATAAGAAAATCAATTAATGAATTAATGTAATACACAAAATTAATAGAACAAGGGAAAAATTACATGACCATGTCAACTGACACAGAAAAAAGGTGTCTGACAAAATTTAACACCCCTTCTTGCTAAAAACACTTAGAAAACTAGGAATAAAAAGAAATTCCCTAAAATCAACGGTGAAAGATTGAGACTTTCCCTCTAAGATCAGGAATGAGGCAAGGATGCCCACTGTCACCACTATGAGTCAACATTTTACCAGGAGTTCTTGCCAGAGCAATTAGGCAAGAAAAAGAAATAAAAGACATCCAATTTGGAAAGGAAGAAACAAAATTTTCCCTATTTGCAGATGACATGATCCTATATATAGAAAATCCAGAAAAATTCACACTAAAGCTGCTAGAGCTAATAAACAAATTCAGCCAAGAAGCAGGGCACAAGATCAACATGCAAAAATCAGTAATGTTTCTATACACTAATAGTGAAAAATCTGAACAGGAAATCAAGTAAAAAATTTCACCTGCAATAGCAGCTAAAAGAATCAAATATTGAGGAATAAATTTAACCAAAGATGTAAAGGACTTGTACATGGAAAACTACACAATATTGCTAGAAAAAATCAAAGAAGATACAATGAAATGAAGAGATATTCAGTGTTCACAAATTGGGACACTAAATATTGTTAAGATGTCAAGTCTACCCAAAGCGATTTACAGATTCAATACAATCCCAATCAAAATTCCAACATTCTTTGCAGAAATTGAAAAACTAACGATCAAATTTATACAGAAGGATAAGAGGCCCCCAAATAACCAAAAAACATCTTGAAAAATAAGAATGGAGTTGAAGGACACACACTTCCTGATTTTAAAACTTGTTACAAAGTGAGAGTAATCAAAACAGCATGGTACTGGCACAAGGACAGACATATAAATCAATGGAATAAAACTGGGAGTTCAGAAACAAACCCTCATATTTTTGGCCAAGTACACTCCATGGGGAAAGAATTGTCGCCTCAAGAAATGGAGCAGGGAAAATGGAATATCCATATGCAAAAGAATGAAGGTGGATCCTACTTCACACTATATACAAAAATTAACTCAAAATGAATCAAAGACCTAAATATAAGAGCAAAAACTAATAAACTCCTAGAAGATAACAAAGGACAGCAACTTCAGAACCTTGTGTTAGGCAATGGTTTCTTAGAGTTTATATCAATAGCACAAACAACAAAAGAAAAAATAGATAAATGGAACTCATCAAAATTAAAAACTTTTGTATGTCAAAAAAATTCATCATGAAAGTAAAAAGCCTACAGAATGGGTGAAAATAATTGTAAACTAAATATCCAATAAGAGTTTAATATCCAGAATATATAAAGAAATCATACAACTCAACAACAAAAAGATAAACAACCCAATTAAAGAAAGGGCAAAAAATAGACATTTCTCCAAAGAAGATATACAAATAGCCAATAAGCACATGAAAAGATGCTTAACATCATTGATCAATAGGGAAATGCAAAGCAAAACCATTTCACATTTACCAGAGTGGCTACTATGGGGGAAAAATGGAAAAAAAGTGTTGGAGAGAATGTGGAGAAATAGGAACAATCATTCATTGTTGGTGGGAATGTAAAATGGTGTAGCTGTTATGGAAAACAGTTTAGCAATTCTTCAGAAAGTTAAATATAGAACTACCATATGACCCAGCAATCCCACTCCTAGGTATATACCAAAAAGAACTGAGAGCAGAAACTCAAGCAGATATTTTCACACTGATATTCATAGTGGCATTATTCACGATTGCTAAAAGATGGAGGCAACTCAAGAGCTCATCTACTGAGGAATGGATAAACAAAATGTGGTATGTACATACAATGGGATATTACTCATCGATAAAAAAGGATGAAGTCCTGATACAAACAACAACATGGATGAACCTTAAAGACCTCATGTTGAAAGAAATAAGCCAGACACAAAAGGACAATATTGAATGATCTCATTGATATGAAATAATTACAAATAAGCAAGTTCATAGAAACGCAAAGTTTAATACAGGTTATCATGGCCAGGGAGGGGGTAGGGAATGAAGAATTAATGCTTAATCAGTACAGAGTTTTTGCTTGGAATGATGGAAAAGTGTAGGTAATGGATAATGGTGATGATACCTCAAAATTGTGAATGTATTTAACAACACTCATTTAAATATTTGAATGTTTTTAAAGGGGGAAATTTTAGGTTGTATGTTACTAGAATAAAAATTTAAAACAAAAAAAGCCACACAGGACTAAACAACACAGTGAACCCCACTGTAAACAATGGGCAATAGTTATTAGTACTATTATTAAAAATGTCCTGGGAAGCGGATGTGGCTCAAGCAGTTGGGCACCTACCACGTGGGAGGCCCCAGGTTCAATTCCCAGTGCCTCCTAAAGAAGATAAGCAAGATTGTGAGCTGACACAATGAGCAGGCACGATGGGCTGGCATGGCGAGCTGAAGCAACAAGATGATGCAATGAGATGATGCAAAGAAGAGACACAATGAGGAAACACAATGAGAGACACAACAAGCAGGAAATGGAGGTGGCTCAGGCAATTGGGCACCTCCCTCTCACATGGGAGTTCCTGGGTTCACTTCCCAGTGTCTCATAAAAAGAAGATGAGCAGACACAGAGGGCACACAATGAACAGACACAGAGAGCAGACAGTGAGCACAAACAATGAGGGGTGGGGGACAAAATAAATCTGTAAAAAAAAGTCCTTTCATGAATTATAACAAATGTGTCACACTAATGCAAGGTGTTGATAACAGGGTGATATATAGGAACTCTATTTTCAGCATGATTTTTCTATAAACCTACAACTTCTCTATAAATATTAATAATAAAAGAAATGGAATAGATGCCTGTTTTAGTTTGCTAAAAGCTGCCAAAGCAATGCACCAGAAATGAGTTGGCTTTTACAATGGGGATTTGTTAGACTGCAAGCTTACAGTTCTGAAGCTGTGGAAGTGCCCAAATCAAGATGTCATCAGGGGGAAGCGGACTTGGCCCAGTGGTTAGGGCGTCCGTCTACCACATGGGAGGTCCGCGGTTCAAACCCCGGGCCTCCTTGACCCGTGTGGAGCTGGCCCATGTGCAGTGCTGATGCACGCAAGGAGTGCCCTGCCACGCAGGGGTGTCCCCCGGGTAAGGGAGCCCCACGCACAAGGAGTGCGCCCCAAAGGAGAGCTGCCCAGCACAAAAGAAAGTGCAGCCTGCCCAAAGATGGCGCTGCACACACGGAGAGTGACGCAGCAAGATGATGCAACAAAAAGAAACATAGATTCCCGTGACGCTGACAACAACAGAAGCAGACAAAAAACACGCAGCAAATGGACACAGAGAACAGACAACTGGGGGGCAGGGAGGGAAGGGGAGAGGAAAAAAAAAGCCATCATCAAGCGATCTTTGCCCTGAGGCCCGGCACACTGCAGCCCCTCCCTTCCCTCCGGGTCGCTTCAGCCTCTGGCTTCCTCTCTCCCGGGTCCCCTTTGGCTCAGCTTCTTGCTCTTCGGTGCTCTCTCTGCTCCTGGGGCTTCCTCTGTCTGCACGGCTTTTGTTGTTTTCTGTGGTCATCCCTGGGTCACGCTCTACCTGACATGATCTAATCAAAAGGTCCCGGCCCTGGCAGGTTCACACCTCCAGGAACAAATTAGCTCTCGGGGCATGATCTTCTCTGGGGTCCATAAAAGCCTCCAACGACCAAAGCGCCCACGTAGGCATCAAGCTCCTGGGCCAGCACGAAGGTCCAGCTGCGAGCAGAGGCCTCTGCTTGTGACCAGTGACGGTGCTGGCTCAAGGGAGGACCGAGGGGCAGAAGCGGAGAACGTCTTGCAAATCTCCGCATCTGCCGGGGTGAGCGGGTGCACCGAGGAGCGAGGAGCTCTCTGCGCTCGGCCCACAGCCCCTCTCCGTCCAGGATGGTACCAGGTGGATGGCAGCGCAGGTGGAGGGGACCTGGGACTCTGAGAGAGCAGGGGCCACCTCGGGCTGCAGGCCTCTGTCAACAGTGTCCGGCAGCTTCTCATGCCGTATCCTCGTGGGAGGGTGGAGAAACGGGCTGGGTGGCAGCACGGGCACGGCGGCCACACGTGGAAGGGCGTTTCTGCATCTACAGCACCCTGAGGGAAATCTCTAGTGATGGGTCACAGGGCTCTTCCTTTATTCCTTGCCTAGGACTGATGACATTTAAAAGTCCCAGCCTTCTATTTTGTACTTTCTTCCCGTTAGACAAACATATTTTCCCGCGTTGCTACATAGTCAGAGTAATTAGCATTTTAATGGTTGCATTTTAACAGAGGGCCCTATCTATCTAATGCCTCCAAGGAGAACCTGGAAATCTAAACTAAGACAATAATTCAAAAGACAAAGAAAATAATCTGTGAGATGTTTATTACAAAATTAGAGAAGGAAAAAATCAGCCGTGGAAACAATATCCATGTCCAGCCATGAGGGGATGGTTTAATAAATCAGAACTCAACGCAGTTATGCAACCATTAAAATGGTAATTACACAGACTACACAGCAGCATGGAAAAACATTTATGCCTAAGGGGGAAAAAAAGAAGGCCCAAACAAAATTGTATGTACATATATCTACAGCCACGTGAAATGCGATCTGCCTAGGGAGAAAGATGGCAAAAGAAAATTGTAAATGAAAACCTATGTTAGGGTTAAAAAGGAATCACTTTTTAAAAAATTATTTTATTATGCTGACATACTATTTGAACAAAAAAAGCAAAACAAGTAAAAATGGAAGTATGCTCCCGAGACAATTTGCTCAGCAAGCAAACAAACTTGCCTCCCCAGATGGTTGGATGCAGGTGCTTTCACGTCTGCAGACTGCTCCACTCTCTGGGTCTCTTGACCCCCGGGCTCCCTGAGGGTCCCATCAAGCCAGGATCTATGAGAATAAAAACCCAGTCCAGAAGGCCCGAGCTGCATCTCGGGATCTTTGTTTCTTAAAGGCCCATCTCTGTCTGAACCGTGCCTTTAAATCCGTAGGCAAAGGGGGGCAGCTTGTGGTCGGTGAGCGTGTTTGCCGAGAATGCTGCAAGGTTGGCAAGGAATTTCTGGCCCCTTGGGCAGCTTTCCTGCTCTCTCGAGCGTAGACCTAGAAAAAGCCCAGTGGCTCCACGGTGTTCCTCTCTCCGGGGGGCTCAGGGGCTTCTCCAAGGGGGGTGGGGCTCGAGGGAGGTGCTGGGGACACCACCAGCTTCCTGCTCCCCCCGTGTTCCAGGAGGGGCCTGCCGGAAGACAGCGAGCCAGGGCGGCTGGCCAGGCAGGGGCTGACCCGCGGGCATTTGGCCTCAGGCAGAAAGAGGGGGCCCCCTCTCCCTGAGCCTGGCTGGGGGAAGTCAGGGCCTCCCAGCAGACAGAAGACACCGAGAAGCTCTGCTTCCACTTCCTGGGTGAGGGGGACGGCTCTGCCGGAAGCCGGGTCCCTGTGCTTCATGGGACGTCACTTCCTCCCTGGGCCGTCCAGCTGGGGGGCCCCCAGGGCCAGGAGCTCCCTCTCGAATCAGCCCATTCTCTTTTCACCAAGAGCATCTGTTTAGGAGCTTCTGCTGAAACCAACCTCAGGGTCACGTGTCCAGCTTGCCTTAGTTGCGCCTTTAGGACCCAGGCTAATTCCTCCCCAGTCCAATTCCTCCTCCAACCACTGGCTCTGGCGAGTATATCAAGATTTCCCAAGTCGTTTGCCTTAGGTGAAGCACCCCGGTCTCTTAGCCTACTTGCCAGTGGTGTGGTTTTGGGATCCTGGGCCAGTCTGGGGGCTGTCCAGGGAAACTGTCCCCTTCCCTGGAGCCCTTCTCGCACCTAAAGTCTCCATCTGGTCCCACTGCTTGGAGAAGTACAACCACCTCCCTCCCTCTACATGTTAGACCTCTATTAATGCTGCCTAAGAGCCCATTCACTTTCCTAGAGCATTTTAGTCTTTTCACTTCCATCCTCCCAGCCAGTCTTCAGAAAAAATCTGCTAAGGAGGGAAGCAGATTTGGCTCAACGGCTAGTGTATCCATCTACCACATGGGAGGTCCGCGGTTCAAACCCCGGGCCTCCTGACCTGTGTGGAGCTGGCCCATGTGCAGGGCTGATGCACGTAAGGGGTGCCGTACCACACAGGGGTTCCCCCGTGTAGGGGACCCCCATGCATAAGGAGTGCGCCCCATAAGGAGAGCCGCCCAGCGCAAAACAAAAGTTCAGCCTGCCCAGGAATGGCGCCGCACACGCGGAGAGCTGACGTAGCAAGATGAGGAAACAAAAAGAGACACAGATTCCTGGTGCCACTGACAAGAATACAAACAGACACAGAAGAACACACAGCAAATGGACACAGAGAGCAGACAACGGAGGGGGGGGGGGAGAAATAAATAAAAAATAAATCTTAAAAAAAAAAGTTTGCTAAGGTAGGTAGGGCCACTCTCATGGGTCCATTTCTCAGATGGGGCAAGTGGAGGTCAGATGTAACCCCAACCCGGGACTTTTAGCCTCAAATACAATGGGCCTGGGGGACAGGAGGGGCTGTGCCCCGAGAGCCTCACCCAGCGTCCAGCACCCAAAGGGTCCATGGTCCCGTCGGCTTAGGTGTGGAGCTCGGGGCGCGGGGGGCCCCTGGCGGGTCCGTCCACGGCTGGGCCTGTGCCAGGTGGACCTGCCTCTGCTCCTGGGTGGACATGTCCCTGCGCCCCGGCCGCACAGTGCGGGCACCCTCACCGCCTCCCGGGCTGCCAAGCTGCAGGCGGCAGAGGGTGGGAGCCCCGGGCCAGCACCTCGTCAGGAGGCCCGGGGGTGGGCCCGGGGGTGGGGGGTGGCGGGAGCCCGGGGGGGCACCTCAAGAACAGTTGTGTGTATTTTTCTGTGTTTAACCCAGCCTGGGTCTCTGGGGGCACAAATGAAGCCATCAGAAAAGCCAGTGGACTCGCGCCCCAAGCCAGCGGGCCGAGCGGGGCCCTGGGGCGGGGACTCCCGGGGAGGTGCCAGCGGCTGGTTTACCCCTTGCCCTGTGAGCGCGGGACGGTGACCCAGGGCTGGACAAACGTGTCCCCGGGCCCCCCGCCCTCCACGGCCTATCCCCTGAGCAGGGGCGTGCGGGCGCGCACAGTACTGCAGAAAGAGCCCCTCTGGGTCACCTGAAGGACGGGGGGCCCAGGCCTGGCAGGCGGCCCCGGTCACTGCTCACCCCAAGGTCTCCCAGCAGGGCCAGGGCCCAGGCCCTCCCCTGCCCGCCGCGGCTTCTGTGGCCTCCATCGCCCTCGCCTGTCAGATGGGGGAGGCCTTCCCTGCCTGCTGGGGGAGGAGCAACGGGAGTTTTCGGGGGGCTGGGGCCCTGCGGCTCCCTGGGTCCCTGCCAGTGAAAGGCGAGGCGGTCGAGAGGCCTGCCCGGGGTGGTCCAGGAGGATCGGGACTCACGCCTGCCTCGCCCCTAAGTCTGTTGTCTCCCCCCGTCTCCAAGCGGCCTCTCCGGGGCAGCACCCTGGCCGCTCTGGGGAGCTTTGGGAGAAATCGGGAGCAGCTGACGGAAGCGCCGCGAGCCCCTGGGTGGGCACTTGCCAGGAGGTGAGGCGCATGGTCTGCAGCACAGAGGGGGGCCCGGGCTGGGCCCCGGCCTCGGCCGCCTCCTGGTCAGGCCAGTGTGGCTGGTCACCGCGTCCCCCTGCTCCTGAAGGCCAGCCACTTCCTGGGGTCCCTGGAGGACCCGATACGACTGGGCGGAGCGGCCGAGCTCCGTGTAACTGAGAGCAAACCCCTCTCCCACGCAAGACCACAAGAGGGGTCGAGCCCATCACACCCAGGCAAGGGGGGAGGTCGAGGCCTCGCCCCCTTAAGAGGCACCACACGCCCAGGCAGCCAGAGGGGGACAGAACCGGCCCGGGCCGTCCCCTCACTTCGGCCTCTAGAGCCACAGGCCACGGGCCTGGGGTACAGGCCATGGAAGCGGGGGGACCTGCCCAGGCCCGGCCGCCTGCCGAGGGACCCAGCGCTGCCACTGCACTCCCCGGTCTTCCCGAGGGCCCCGTGGACGGTGTGAACACACGTGTGGAAGGTGTGAACACACACGTGGGAAAGGTGTGAACACACGCTTGTGGAAGGTGGGAACACACACGTGTGAAAGGTGAGGAGACCGGGACCCGAGAAGAGCGCCGGGCGCCAGGGGCCGAGGCCGGGCCAGGGCCGTCCCTCGCCGTCCGCTCAGCCCAGGGCGGGCAGGGCCGCCTCCTGCGCCTCGGAGCTTTTTCTGCCACAAACCCCTGCTCGGTTCTCGGGCTGAATGTCTAAATAAGGATTTTTGCCAATTCCGAGCCCTGCTAAGGGATGAAGTTGTCAGAAAAAGATCTAATGATGCTTGAAAACGCAGGGCGGGAGCCAGCTGCCTAATTGCCCTGGCAGCTCAGACGCGGCATCAGGGGGTGGGGGACCCCTCCACGGGGCGGGGGCGGGGGCCGGAGGGTGACGCTCCGTGGCCTTCCTTTCGCAGCGCGGCCGTGGGGGGCTGCTCCCCCTTTGATCCCCCACTTCCCCGCTGTAAGGGGGACCACGGCCCCCACACAGGGCTACCTGGAGGGTTAAGCAAAGAGGGGGTGCGCGCATCCAGCCACCAGAGAGCCCCCGGACAGGCTCGGTTAGTCCCTCCTCGCAGGGCTGGAGGGGTCAGGCGGGGAGGGTGGGCTGGGGGAGCGCAGGGCTGAGGTCGCCGGCTCTGTTGGGTGGGGGTGCTGGGTGTCTGATCGGCTCCCCGTTGTTTATCTCCGGGGTGCTCGCGGGGCCGGCGTGCTTCTCCCCACGTGACCTCCCGCCCCAGGAGGTGAGCCTGGGCGGGGCGGGGCCGGGGTGGGGGCTGGCGCCCGTGGGCTCATGGCTCGGTTTTCCCTCCACTGGAGTCTGGGTCTGAGGGGTGGGGCCTGGCTTGGCTTGGGGACTTGGGACCAGACCATTCCCAGGCCTGCCGCCCGAGCCCCGGGAGGCAGAGGGGTCCTGCCATCCTGGGCCTCCCCTGCACGGGGACCCAGGCATGGGTCGGCCGCCCGCGGGCGCCCCAGCTACAGAGGGAAATGTCTCCCACCCCGTCACCATCACAGCTGTCCACTGGCTCCCTCCCCTTCAGCCCCCCACCCACGTACACACCGCGTGCACACACAGGCACACACACACAATGCATGCACACACAGGCCCGCCCCCTGCGTGGTGACCTTGACTTCCCCTTCCCTAGAAGATGAGCAGTACGGAAAAGAGCAAACGGAAGTTTTGGATTCGCGTGTATTTTTGGTATCAAGTGGACTTGGGTAAGGCTGTTAACTTCTCAGGGCCTCAGTTTCCTCATCTGTAAAAGGGGGAAATACCACCGTGCCGCACAGACCTGTTACAGCCAAACGAGGCAGTGTGTCCAAAGGGCTTCAGTCAACCACGGAGGACGTGACGAACGGCAGTGGACATCTGGGGCCGGGGCCTGGAACTGCTGTGTCCCTCCCATCTGCTTCTTTTTTTGGCAAGCCAGGAAAATAGTCAAGGGAGGGGCTCAGGGCAGTGGCCGAAATGTAGGGTGAGGATTATCGCTGGGTCCAGCTGTCCCGCGGGCAACCGAAGACGGCCCTGCCTGCTGACTTCCCTTCCCGCTCAATTCTCTTCTCCCGGGTGAACCTGGCGCCACACGAGGGCTGCCCCTGAGCTCGTGGGCGCCTGGGCACCCATGGTGGGAGTGGGCAGGCCGGCCTCTCCGCAGTGGGTAAGACCCTGAGGGCGGCGTCTCCTCAGGCTGTGGTAGAAGTTCAGAGCGTGGAGCACAAAAGGAGCCTCAGGTGGGGTCAAGTCTCGAGTTCGGACCTGGCTCGGCCTCTGGCTGCCCCTGGACCCTGTGTGGGTCACTTCCCGTGTGTAGGCCTCAGTTTCTTCATCTGTAAAGGCCCTGCCACCCCCTGGGAGCTGCAGTGACATGGTGGCCATGAAAACACTTCGATCAAACATGCACCGGAGGGAGGCGGCTGTGGCTCAAGCAGTCGGGCTCCCGCCTACCATACGGGAGGCCCTGGGTTCACGTCCCGGGGCCTCCTGGTGCAGGTGGGCTCGCCCACAAGTGCTGCGGAGAGCAACTCAGCAAGGCGATGCAACAAAAAGGGAGACAAGCAAAAACACAGAAGAGTGTGTAGGGAATGGACACAGAGAGCAGACAGCAAGCAAGCTGCAAGGGGGGAGGGGAAATAAAATAAATAAATACAGACACCGAAGAACACACAGCAAATGGACACAGAGAGCAGACAGCACGCCAAAAAAAAAAAGTTGCAAGGGGGGGATAAAAAGAAAAAACTCACTGGAGGAGTGGGGAGTCGGGTGCTACCTCCCTCCCACCCCCACCTCTTCTCAGGCCAGATGGACAGCCGGATTCAAGCTCCTCGGAAAAGGGGCCCTGGAGCCCTGGGGCTTCTCGGGCCCCTCCCCGCCCAGGACTCTGCCAAGCGGGATGTGGATTGTAAGAGGGACGTGGGGTGGTTGCCTCGGGCTCCCGGCTCGTGTGTGAGGAGGCGCCATGGGCTCCGCGTGCCAGCCTGGCTCCTGGGGGTGTGGGGCTGGGAGCTGCCCTGCTCGGCCTCCTGAGGTGGCTGCAAATGATCAAGGTGTCTCAGGGTCTCTCTCCCAGGTGGGAGAGGGAGGGACTGGGGTCAGGAGTCTGAGCGCTGCCGAGCCCCCTCGCCCTGGGATTCTCTCCTTGGCGCCTTTACCCAGAATTCCCTGAGAAAAGGGAATGAGCTCAGGGCTCACCGCGGGGTCAGAGCCTCACAGCTCCTTGTGGGGTGAAAGGATGAGAACCGGCGTACGGACCCTCTGTGCAACCCTATTCTCCACAAACATTTCTTTAACCCGTGGACATTTCTCTCTGGCGATGTTCCCAGGCATCTGCGCGCAGGGCCCACCTTGGGGAGGAGGGGGGGCGCCTCCACGTGCCCCCAGAGCAGCCTCCCTGGGCTGTGCATGGTGTGCGCTTGGAGGGGGCTGTGGACGGCACCAGGGCCAGGCTCTAGGACCCGGAGCACGTGGAGAGCTGGGAGGTTGAGAGTTTGAGAGTGGACGAGAGAAGTTGGGGGGCAGCCCTGCTGGCTGTGTGGAAGAGTCTGAGAGGGCAGCAAGGAGGGGGGCTGCTGTGGGTTTTTGGGTAGTGTTTTGCCATACACCAGGCATGCATGCTTTATTCCTGGGTAAAAATGACAGGCTGAAGGCTTGCATCTAATTTTGGTCCCTCATAAAACCAGTAAGACTGGGAAGCAGACGTGGCTCAACGGATAGAGCATCCGTCTACCATATGGAGGGTCCAGGGTTCAATCCCCAGGGCCTCCTGACCCGTGTGGTGAGCTGGCCCATGCGCAGTGCTGCCATGCGCAAGGAGTGCCATGCCACGCAGGGGTGTCCCCCGTGTAGGGGAGCCCCTTGTGCAAGGAGTGCGCCCCACAAGGAGAGCCGCCCTGCATGAAAAAAGTACAGCCCACCCAGGAGTGGTGCCACACACACGGAGAGCTGATGCAGCAAGATGACGCAACAAAAAGAGACACAGCTTCCCAGTGCTGCCTGATAATACAAGCAGATGCAGAAGAACACACAGTGAATGGACACAGAGCAGATGGGGAGGGGAGAGGGAAAGGGGAGAGAAATAAATAAAAAAATCTTAAAAAAACACAACAAACCAGTAAGACTAAGGTAAAAGGACTTTTTAAGGCATGCCCCACAAAAACAGAGAGCATGGGAGGAAGCAGCTGCTACGTTGTTCTGAAAGCGGAAAGCGGGTACCGAGCAGTAGCCGACCCCGCAGACAGGAGAGGGCAGGACGCCGGGTCACCGGCTTTACGTCCCAGCATCCTCGAACGGCGCGGGCCCTGGAAGGAGACAACAGCTGAAAGGAGCATTGATTGTGTTCCCAAGCAGGTGGGGCTCACTGCTGCACCACTAGACTCAGGTGGGTGATTGGCCCTGTCTCCAGCACCTGCAGGTTGTTCTCCGGGATGGTGTAGCAGAGGCCTCCTGCACGGGGGACATCAGGCACAGCTGAGAACTGGGGTTGACTAATGACATGCCACCCGCTGAGCTCTGAGTCCCCGCCAGCCCTCTATCCCCACGCGGCCCCAGGATGCTGGCAGCCAGACATTCACTCCTGTTTTCTCAAGGGAATCTTCCAGAAATGGCACTCACTTCATCCAGTAAAGCTCCTTATCGATAAACACCACCCAGGGACTCAGAGCTTCCAAACAGCTTTTTAGCAACCACCCCTCACTCTTACTGTCAGAGAGCAATGCCCAGATATCCAAGGAAGGCCGCTGGCATGAAAGACAGAGACTCCAAAAAGCAAACAAGAAAAGAGAAAGGGGGAAACGGACTTTGGCCCAGTGGTTAGGGCGTCCGTCTACCATATGGGAGGTCCGCGGTTCAAACCCCGGGCCTCCTTGACCCGTGTGGAGCTGGCCATGCGCAGTGCTGATGCGCGCAAGGAGTGCCTTGCCACGCAAGGGTGTCCCCCGCGTGGGGGAGCCCCATGCGCAAGGAGTGCGCCCGTGAGGAAAGCCGCCCAGCGTGAAAAGAAAGAGCAGCCTGCCCAGGAATGGTGCCGCCCACACTTCCCGTGCCCGCTGACGACAACAGAAGCGGACAAAGAAACAAGACGCAGCAAATAGACACCAAGAACAGACAACCAGGGGAGGGGGGGAAATTAAATTAATAAATAAATCTTTAAAAAAAAAAAAAAAAAGAAAAGAGAAAGGATCAGAGGAAATATTGGCTCTAGGAAAAGAAGAGAACATTATTTAAAACGAAGGGTGTGGGGGGGGTGGTAATCAGAGAGCAAAAATGAGCTCTTGGAAATTAGAAACATGATGGCAGAGATGAAAAGCTAAGTAAAAGTTGAAGATAAAGTGGAGGAAATCTCCCAGGAAGAAGAGCCAAGAGACATAAATGAAAAGTAGGAGAAAAGAGATGAAAAGTAAAGGACCAGACCAGGATGTATAACATCCAGAAAGTGAGAACAAAGAAAAAAGAGGGGAGAAAATTATCAAAGTAATAAGTCAAGGAAACGTCCCACAACTGAAAGACATGGTTTTCCAAAAACCGAATGGGTTTCCCTCATGCCCAGTACCCAGAGAAAACAGACCCACATGGTGGCACATCATTGAAAATTTCAGAACACTGATGTTAAAGAAAAGAGCCCACATGTTTCCAGAAAGTAAAAACAGGTCACAATTTTAAAAGGTCAGGAGCCACAAAAAGCTTTGTACTTCTTAACAACTACAGTAAAAATGAAAATACAATAGAACAATGCTTTCCATATTCTGAAGGAAAATGATTTCTGACCATATTCGATTTCATCTAAACTCTCACTCAAGCATGAGAAGAGACTAAAGACTTATCAAGTATGTACATTCTGAAAACCTTTGCCTCCCATGTACCATTTATCAGAAAGTTACTGGAGGATGTGCTCCACCAAAACAAGGGGGGTCAGGGAGTAAATGGAAAGAGAAGATGGGAGGTGGAAGACAGGAGAGAGGTGAAAAGAACCACGATGGTGAGTGGAGATTCGAGGATGAGAGCATATTCCAGGCTCAGAGGGCAACCCAGCCCTAATTAGAGTGGTCAGAAACCTCCAAGAGAAGTTCCCCTATGAAAATGATACATATAGAAAATGTCTTACTTCTGAATGTCTTTATTTTATTTATTTATTTTTAAAGATTTATTTTTTATGTATTTCTCTCCCCTTCCCCCCCACCCCAGTTGTCTGCTCTCTGTGTCCATTTGCTGTGTGTTCTTCTGTGACTGCTTCTATCCTTATCAGCAGCACATCATCTTGTTGTGTCAGCTCTTCGTGTGCGTGGTGCCATTCTTGGGCAGGCTGCACTTTCTTTTGCGCTGGATGGCTCTCTTTATGGGGCGCACTCCTTGTGCTTGGGGCTCCTCTACACTGGGGACCCCCCTGCACAGCACGGCACTCCTTGCGTGCATCAGCACTGCGCATGGGCACTCCACACAGGTCAAGGAGGCCCAGGGTTTGAACCGCGGACCTCCCATGTGGTAGACAGATGCCCTATGCATTGGCCAAGCCCGCTTCCCCTGAATGTCTTTAGAGGAGATCAATTGGCAGAGGTTTGGGAGCCCACATCACAGCAAGTACATGGAACACTAAGCAAAGCAATTATCACATACAAGAACCACAAAAAAAGATTGTGCAGAAAGATGAAAGTAACTATAGTATATGACATGGCTCAGCTCTGCATAGTATAAACAGTTGTAATAATGTGACCCTTTAATACTGATCTAACCAAAATTACAATGTAACTGTATGGGGAGGATGGAGAAATGGGAAGTGATTCGTACCATGGGAGTGGAGGGAGAGGAAAGAGTTAAACTGACTTCTCCCAGGGAAAGTAAAAAACCGAAATATCAAGAAGTGGCAATACAAGTGTGCCCTTTAGAGATATGGAGGTAAATACCAAGAGAATCACCTAAGAGCTGAAAATAGTTATCTCTAGAGAGGGGAGATAGAGGTAGCCCCTGTAGGGTAAATTGACTCTCTGTGTGCATGTAAAATCTTTACTTAAAAAATAAAAATTGATTTTATTTTCATCTTCTTTTTACTCTTTTGGTAATCCTTTCTGCTAGTCTTGTCTTTTACACTCTCCTCCAATGCTCTCCTTTTTCTTTCGGGCTATAAGTTTCCCTTTAATACTTCCTGCAAAGGTGGATTCTTTTTCTACAAACTCTTTTGGTTTCTGTTTATTTAAAACTCGCCTTTGTATTTGAAGGATAATTTTGCTGGATAAATAATTCTCAGCTGGCAATTTTTCTCTTTCAGTTTCCTAATTACATTGCACTGTCTTCTTGCCTCCATGGTTTCTGATGAGAAATCCACAATAAGTATTACTGGGCATCCCTTGTATTTGATGGTTTGCTTCTCCTTTGCTGCTCTCAGAATTTTCTTTGTATTTTTGATGTTTGACATGCTAAGTAGTATGTGCCTTGGAGTAGATCTATTCAGATTTATTCTGATTGGGGTATACTGTGCTTCTGGACATGTAAATTCATTTCTTTCGTGAGAATTGGGAAATTTTCAGCCATTATTTCCTCAACTACTCTTTCTGCTCCCTTTCCCTTCTCTTCCCTGGAACTCTCATGACATGTATGTTGTTGCTGTTCATGTTATCATTTAACTCCCTGAGCCCCCGCTCAATTCAATTTTTTCCATTCTTTTCTCTCTGTTCTCTATCTTCAATTTCAGCTGTTCTATCTTCTACATTACTTATTCTTTCTTCTATCATTTCAAGTCTGCTTTTGTATGCCTCTTACGTGATTTTTAGTCTCACCTCCTATGTCTTTCATTCTCATATGCTGTTATTTTTTTATTCTGGTTTTCAAATTATTCTTTGTGCTTGCCCAGTGTCTTCTTGATGTCCTGTATCATCTCTTTAGTCATATTGTCTTTCAACTCATTGATTTGATGTTAGAGATTTGTATGAACCTTGTTGAATAGTTGTCTCAAATCCTGTGTCTCACCTGGGACTCTGATATATTCCTTTGCTTGGGCCATTTCTTCCATTTTCTTAGTATGGCTTGTAATTTTTCGCTGGTGTCTAGGTATCTGATTATGATGGTGAGTTTACTCTGATGCTCAATTTCTCTCTTTCATAGGGATTTAGTGATGGGAGGCTGTGTGTTACTGCTGTTCTTTGATACTCGGTCCAAACTATTCTAAGTCTTTCAATTTGTCCCTGTTAGTTCCTCACTTCTGGGCCATGGGTCCAATAGTGGGTTGCAGACCCGCTTCCTAAGGTCTTGGGGAATGAGGCTGTAAAGGCAGGAAAAGCTCTCTTATTTAATTTCCTCATATGCTCTTCCTTGGCCTGCCAGGAGATGGTGCTCCTCAGCAGCCCGCTCAGTTCACACCCCTGTTGGAGTGTGTTTGCTGCAACAATGTGGCAGAGGATCCTGCCTCCAGGCTGCTCAGGGCCTTGCAATTCAAACTTTCCCAGAGGCTGCTCTCCAACCCTTGCTGGCAAACCCTCCCTGTTTCAGGTAGGAGATAATTCCACTCCCCTCTCCTCAACAATTCCAGTCAGTAGGGTTGGTGATTGAGAGGGTCGGGTCTCTTTAGTCCTGCGCGGGCTCCCAGGGCAGACGTGGGTGACACCCCACCCGGCCTGGAAGGGCTCGTGGGACACAGCGACCAAATTTGTTGACCGGAAGCTGAGTCAGCCTTAGTCTGGGTCCCTCTCTCTCCCCTTTCCTGAGGAGGTGGATCCCTGCAGCCCCCTCTGTCCACAGCCACTGGCCAGAGGCTGGAGACTTCAAAGCCGTCCGCTTGGACCGGGCAAGCGGGCAAGGGCCCCTGCAGCGGCAGCTGCGGCTTCCACTCATCGTCTTCCCACTGAGATTCTTTTCCTGGGCCCCCCTCTCTTCTTGGTGGTGGCCAGCCTTCTTCTAGTGTCCTAAGCCCTAGAACATTTTTTCCCATGTCATTTCTGCCTGTCTTCCAGCTATTTTTCTGGGAGAGAAGTGAGTCCTGTGTCTCTCTAATCCACCATTTTGCCAGAAGTCTCCTTCTCTTTCTCTAAAAATTAATTTTAAAACTACACTTTCATCCCTCCCCTCTCCTCCCCACTTGGGTCATTTGAGAGGTACCGAATAAATATCGAGAAGGACTTTTCACTGTTTTTCAGCCTAGGAGCAAGGTCTTTGCAAGCTGTTCTAGGCAGATAGGGCCCAGTCCAGGGCCAAAGTGCAGAAAAATCCAGAAAGCCAGGGACAGAGGGAATTGGGATGAAGCTGAAACCTTAGGAGCTGTACCCAGAGTGTCTCCTTCCACCTTGGGCAGGTGTCCAAAGCTCCCTGAGCTTTTACAGAATTGAGGCTGGGAGATAATGCAGAAGGAAGCAGGCCCTGCAAAGAGAATCTACCTGCAAGAATCCAGGTGGAGAAGGAGGACAAGCGCTCAGAGGTGACGGTGGCAGTGCTGTGGCACAGGCAAGCTCTAGAGTGTGAGCTCTCCCTCCAGGCCCTGCTGTGGCCTCGAGGACGCAGAGGCAGCGCCGAGCCCGGAAACAAGACATCCACTTCGCATCCTGCCGCCTCATCCGTGTTTACATAGAGTAAGATAATTATTTACAAGAACATCGAGCCAATTCACTTTTAAATATACCAAATAGAGCGGCAGACAAAAAGAAAACAGAAGCTTCTGGGTCCTGGCCTGTCAGACTTCTGTCCTCTGCTCCCTGGCAAACTCTTCCCAATATTAACAACAAATCTGCTTTTTTCCACAAGGGCACCCAAGTGAAGAAAACAGAACTTTCTTCCCAGACCCCCCGGACCACTGAGCCAAGTTCTATCAGTACTCGGGACCCCCTGGGGCCCAGGTCCCCAAGCCTTTCCCAAAGGAGTCGTCTGGGTGGCATAAGTCGTACGGCTGCTGTTCTTGGGGTCACAGGGGAGGGAGGACACCCGGTCCCCCATGCCCGGCGGAGCTCTCCTCGCTCATTTTGGGAAGCAAACTTTCTGCTTCGCCAGAAAGAAAAAGACCCGTGCGCGGGGAGGGGAGCTTTCGTAATAGATGGAGGTCCCCAAAGGCTGGTCTGAGGACCCGTGGTGGTCCACGTTGGAGATTAAACCACATCCCCCACTAAAGGCATGCCCGGGTCCCAACCCCGGGCCCTGTGCGTGTGAGCCTGTTTGGAGATGGGACCTTGCAAGATGTTATTAGTTAGGGATGCCAGACTGAGCGAGGGTGGGCCTTCATCCAGCGGGGCTGAAGGAAATGGGACACGGGGAGGAAGCCCCAGGAGGCAGCTGGACCTTGGAGGTCAACAGCGCCCAGAAGAGAAGATGCAGCCGCGTGCACGGCCGGGCGATGGAAAAGCCAAGGACCAGGGCGCGGGCAGCCAGCCCCAGAACCCCGCGCTCCTCAGGGAAGCATGACCTTGCCAAGTCCTTGGTTTTGGACTTCTCCTAGCCTCAAAACTGTGAGCCCAGAGAGTCCTGTAGTTTAAGTCGACGCGCTGCACAGTGTTTGTTTTAGCAGCTGGGAAACGAAGACAGTAGGTGGCCAAGTGATTGACAGTCAGTGACAAAGGGGGAAAAGAGGACGGAAGAGGAACGTGGATGGAAGGAACTGGCTTTGCCTCTGGGATTAAGTCCTTGCATTTTTGTTTTAAAATGACATGCCAGTGATTGTAGAGGATACAGTGTTTAAAGGTCCTGACTTGGCAAAATCCAAAGTTAGCCTCCCTAATCCCTCCTCAAAAAGATTGTTTCTGGAAATGTTTTGGGCTATGAAATTCCAAAGTCGGGAACACCCTGTGGTAGATGATAACAGAGATTGATTAAGACCAAGCCCTAGTGAGAGAGCCACAGACCCAAAGGTGCAGCAGGCACTACGCATCCACACCAATTTCCCTTCGATACCTAAGCATGCCGGGACACTCCAGCCAAATGCCCAGCCAGCCTCCACTTGGCCCCCTCCGTGATGGGGAACTCACTACCTTGCAAGGGTGCCCATTCTCTCTAATGACTTTAAAGTGCTTCCTCGTATTGTCACGTCCTTGGACCTGTGTCCCCACACCTCGACCATCTAGAGGGTCTTCCAAGGACAGTCTTTCACCCTCATGAAAACATGCTCTGTGTCCCCCACCCCCAGTCTTCTTTGAAAGGCTCTATTTATTCCTTTGGATCTTCCCCTGTAATCAGTCCTTCTGTGAAGTGACTTACCCAGGGTCATGTGGCTAGCAAGTGAATTCAAACCCAGATCTTCTGCTCTTGGACCAAAGCCCTGTCCCCTAATTTCTCTGAATGTGGCAATGGCTCAGTGTCCTAAATTCCCCCAAAGATGGGTCTGGCTGTTCAAAACCAGTTGGAAAGACAACAAAGAAACTTAAAAAAAAATTTTTTTTAAAGCAACATACAAAAAAGTCAATGTGATTCTGACAAAAATTTATATATCTGCGTAGAAAAAAATCTGGAAGGAAAGATGCCAAAACGGTCATAGCAGTTCTCCCTTGGAGGTGGGGTAAGGAGTGGTTTTTCTGCTAATTTTGCTCTTCTGTGTTTTCCAGTTTTTCCCCTATGAACTGCTTTTATTTGTATGATAGAATAAAATAGTCAGAAAGATGAAACTAGCAAAGTAAAAATGAGGTCTTCCACCCAAGACTCCGCTTTTGTTCCCAGCCACTCTGCAATCACTAAGTGCTTAGTGTCGGTTGCTCCAGAAATGGCCCCAGAATCTGGGGCAGCCCGGGGGGTGGGCGTGGCCTGCCCCGAGGGAGAAGCAGCCCCGAAGCCCCTTCCAGCTGCAACCCCTGCACCCCCCCCCACAGCCTGGAATCCTTCCGCCTCAGGCCAGCAGCTGCTGGCTGCTCACAGGTGTCGCACCTGCTGCAGGTGACGCAGCGTGCACAGATCCCGAGCCCCTGCAGGTGGCTCTCAGGTGTGCCCGCCCCCTGCTCTTGGCTCTTCTCCAGTCCTGCTACTCTGCACACCTCCACCCCACCTGGCTCCCCAAGCCTGAGACGGAAGAGAGCAGTGGGGGGCGGCTCCCCCTACGCGGGTCCTTTGCAAGGGGCGTGGGTTGTTTTAAGGACCAGGGGACAAGGGCTTGCAGCGCCGCTGACCTTAGTCCAGCGCTTGCTCCCTCGGGGCTCAGAAAGTGCCCCAGGGCCAGGCCGGGAGGAGCCCGCAGTAGGCTGTGCGGGGGTCCATGCCGAGGGCTGGGCCCCGGGGACCCCTGACAACCTCTGCGCCGCCCCTGCCAGCAGCTGCCCTTGGACGCCCCGGGGTGCCTTGCAGAGCCAGGCACGGGGTCAGTGCTCAGCCAAGCCCTGATTAGACGTGGGGGGGGGGGTCCCCGGCATGGGAGTCGCTGCCCCGCCCCCTGGACCAGGCCCTGCCACCACGTGGTCCTGGACAAGTCGTTTCCCTCTCTGGGTAAAACAAGGGTGGGGCGCATTGGACAGAGACTGAACTGGGTGGTCTCTAAGAGCCTCTCCAGTGGCAACGTTCAGAGCTGCTGGGACTGACCAGCGACGCCAGCGCCCACCCCAGGGAGGGCAGAGCTGCCGTCAGCCTGGGCTGCCTGGGCTGCCCGTCCCCCGGGTCCCTAGAGGACAGTCCAGGTCTTCGAGAAGCCCCAGCCGCTCTGCCAGGGGGTCTGAACATGCGGGGGAGTCACAAGGAAGGGTGCGTGCGAGCGGGGTTGCCAGAAGGCGCCCGCAGGGTCGAGGGCCCTACTTCTTTCCTCTCCAAACCCTTAGCTCCTCCCAGCCCCTCCCCACACACACCTGCCCTTGCCCATCCTTTTGCTCTCGTTGTTCCAGCCTCCATTCAAATCAGGGCTTTGTGTTCTCTCTGCAGCGCCCTGGGCACAAGGCCTGCCCCCCGGGGGGTGCGGGCGTGGCAGCCTTTTGTTGAATGACCTCGAGGGCCCCCCTCCAGGTCCCTCCCACCGCACCCCCAGCCCGAGCCCCTCTCCCAAGCGGCGGCCACGGCTCTCAGAGCCCACCCTGTGCAGACAGAAATGAAGGGGCACGCTCGCGGCGCAACGACCAACTCAAACCATTATTCTGCTGAGATGTAAAACCAGGGAAGCCCCGCAGCCATGACGCGTTAACCTGACGTTGCCTCCCTGTGCCTTGTGCAACTCTGAGTTCAAATCTCAGGAGCGGCTTGGGAGGCCTTTTGCTGGGAGCCTCCGGGGAAGGAAAGTCCTCTTCCCGCTTCCGAGGGTGGCCTCGGGGCCGCGGGGTGGAAGAGGCTGCCAGGCCCCGCTGGGTGGGACACGTGGGACCTCGGAGAGCACAGGAAAGTGCCGGCCGCCCCGCCACTCCACCCATTTTACAGACAAGGAAACTGAGGTCCCGGGAAGGGGATGGCACAAGGAACGCATCTTCAAAGCGGGCGACTTGGGTTGGACGGTGTGTGCGTGTGTCCTGGGAGTCGGCCCGAGGAAAGGGGGAGAGCCGGAAGGGGACGCGGTGGCGGACTCTCGTCTGATGGGAACGCCCGGCTCAGGGAGGAAAGGTAAATGGGGGGAGAGAGGACGCCAGCCCAGAGACGCAGGGGCGCCCCTCCGCGCCCACACCTGGGGATGGAAGAAGGCAGGTTGAGGGACAGTCCCGGGGCTCCCAGTCTTGCTTCTGGCTTCTCAGTGGAGAAGCTGAGAAAATTCTAAGTCCTTCCAGAAAACCTCTGGGGTCAGTAGCCCACCGTGGCAGTCTGCGCAGGAGAGGAGAGTGCTGAGGAGGGACTGGGCAGACCCAGGCCCTGTTCTGCTTTGGAGCACAGAGGTGTTGGGGGAGCTGGCTGGCACAGGGGTCCAGGACCGGAGAGCAGACGGCCACAGTGGGCCACAGGCTGGGGTCCAAAGGGCGTCACAGGCCCTGGAGCAGCCATCAGTGGGGCCAGCGAAAGTCTCCAGCTGAGGTGCTGGAGCAAGTCTCTCTCTCTCTCTCTCTCTTTCTCTCTCTCACACACACACACACACACACACACACACACACGGGCAGCTCAGCCCCTCACCCGTGGTCCTAGAGGCAGGTGAGAAATGGGGGTTGTTACACTAGGACTGCTGCAGGAGAGAGTGAAGCCAGACGCCTCTGACGAGCGCTGAGGAGCCATGACGGGGACCTGGGGGGATTCAAGGACCCCCGGGCGGGAAGCTGACGTGGCTCAGCTGATAGAGCGCCCACCTACCATAGAGAGGGTCCAGGGTTCAATCCCCCGGGCCTCCTGACCCGTGTGGAGCTGGCCCACGTGCAGTGCTGATGTGAGCAAGGAGTGCCCTGACACGCAGGGGTGTCCCCCGCCATCCAGGACTCACCCTCAGAGCCGGCAGGGAGCTGACCTGGTCCATGGTCAGTGTGGCCTCCTTGTAGTACTTCCCAGGGGGGCAGAGCTTCAGGAAGGTGTCGTGGATGCTGAGAAGAGAGGGGCATGTTGGCGGCACGGGATGGGGAAGAGGGCCCTCTTTGGGGGGTGGAGAAGAGGCATTTGTCAACCACGTGGCCCTTGTCAAACATGCCCAGGGCCTGGCTCCATGGGGGATGCAACGAGGAAGTGGGCAGGAGGAAACGACATGCGGACACGCTATGTCCTGGCACACACTCTCCAAGGGCTGGGAGGCACGTCTGCCGTCACCCCATCTACAAGTGGGAAACTCGGGACCTCTGCCAGCACCAAGAAGAGGCCTCTGAGCCAGCACCAGGCTGCCTGCACCCCGCCAACCACACAGCCCCCTGAGCCCCCCGTGGCGAGAGGCCAAGCAATCTTCTTGATTGTTCCCGTAACCGATGTCTCCATCCCGAGGCCCCAGCGGCAGTCCAGGGGGTGGGGTGGCTTGTAAGTGACCAGCAACTGTCTGAGTGACCGAGAGGAAGAGGGTGGAGGGAGCTCGCCACCCTCTGGCCTCCCTGACCACCTGGGCCTTGTCCAGCAGCAGGTCCTTGGGTCTGTCGGGCTGGCGGTCAGGGTGGCCATGGAGAGGAGAGGGGCTGCCCGGGGCCCAGGGGGCCAGGCGCCAGGGTCCCGCTCTGTGCCGGCAGCTCCCCCCCCACCTCCCGGCCTTGGTCCTGCCCTGTCGGGTACAGGGCCACAAGGGGCCCTCTCTTGGGGGGCTGGGCAGGGGCCCGACGCGACCGCAGCTGTGAAGGGCATGTGCGTGCCAGGAGTCGAGGGAGCCGAGGCTGGCCGAGAGCCCGGCCCTGGAGCTGCTCAGGCCCACCCGCCAGCCCCCACCTGCTACGGCTGAGACCTCGAGGTTCTGCTCCACCCCAGCCCCGCCCCCCATCATTTTGGGGGGCCCTCAGCTGCCCCTCCGAGGTGCTCAAGGTTAAAGGAGGGGTGGGCGTGCCACCTGTCGGCGTTGCACCTGGCACGGCAGAGTGCTGGCATAACCTGGGCCCGTGGGGGAGACCGCCAGCCTCCTGCCTCCCTGGGGGTTCCCTCAGCCTCACCCCAGCAGTCAGGCCTAGCCTAGACGCTGGAGCCCCTCTCCTAACCCCACCTGCCCTCTCAGCACCCCAAGGCTCTAAACTTACCAGTCCCCTCCTGGCTCTTTTCCTCTCCCTCCCTCCCCTCTTTCAGCCGGGTGCCAGGCGGCCCGCAAGGTGAGCCAACTAATTCATATGCAAGGGTGAGTGGCTGCCAGCCTCTGGAACTAACCTCCAATCAGTGGAAGGTAGGGACATGTGACCAAGGGAAGAACTCGCAGGGTGACTTTGTGGGTACCGATGGGGACGTAGAGGCCTGCCCACGGTCCCGCTAAGTAAACGGGGACCTGACGCCAGGGGAGTGCAGAACCCCTGCTCCCCGTTGAGCCGCTCCTCTTTGCACAGCCCACTGGCTGCAAAACGTGCTGTAGATCCCAGCCACGGGGCTGGGGAAAGACAACGAGCCAGGCGCCTCGTTTGCCCGGACCCCGGCTCTGTGCCCCGGCAGGCTGGCCTCCACTGACGGCTGCCCTCCCGAGCCCCTGCCCTCTGGCTTCTGGGCGTCTTTGGCCCAAGGGAAGCTGGAGCAGGAGGAGACTGGAGGTGGCGCAGGCGAGGTCGGGGGCTGCCCCTCCTCCAGTCCCAGCCCGGGCCTGGCGGTGCCCGTGTCCCTCCTGTCCCGCGGCCGGCTTCTGCAGCTCCAACTCTCCGCTGGGGCAGTGACCACCGGCCCCGGGGCGCCTCGGCCCCCGACGTTTCCCTCCAGCTCTGGAAATAAGTCCTTCATTAAACAGGGTCTTCAAAGACCCCTGCGAGTCGCTGCCTGCCCGCTGCTGGCCACTGACAGGTGCAGGGAAGGCAGACTGCCCCCTCTGCCCACTAGGCTGTGTGACCCGAGGGGAGAGGTGCGCCCTCTCTGAGCCGACGGACCAGGTTCAAATCCTGACTCTGTCCAATGGTGGCACGTTGACTCCCGGGAAGGGGCTGACAAAGTGTTCGGCAGCCTCCTGGACGGTGCCACAGTCAGGGTGGCCTTGGAAGGACCCTAAACTGTGTCCAGATCCTACGCCTGGGCAAGGAGCTAGGGAGCTAGAAAGTGCTGTGGGTGGGGGTGGGGGACCTTCTCCAAAGGTGACTGGGTGGGGGGCGGGGAGGACTGCAGGACGGCGAGGGGACAGGAGAAGCGTGGCCGAGGGGTCGCCGGGTGGCACCGAGGGGCTGGGAGGCGGCGGAGGCGGTCCGCCCCAACCCAGAGGGCGATGGGATCGCTGACATCATCAGAACGGCTCGTGTGGGGTGGTAATAAAAGCAGGCCAACTTTTAGGACGTTTTACTAATTTTTCAAGTCCTCTAAGGCAGCGTGTGGCTGTGGCATGCACTGAGGACAGACCACTCCCGCTGTCCCACCGCCACCCCCGTGGCCCTCTGGAATGCCTGCCATCTGCGGCCACCTCCCCTGGACCGGTGCCACCGCACGACAGCCCTGCGAGGAGCAGACCCCTGTCTCTATTTTACAGACCTGGAAACTGAGGCTTGAGGAGGTAAACTAACCTGCCCGAGGTCACCCAGCAGTCAGTGTTCAAGTCCGAGCTGCGGATACCAACCCGGGAGCTCAGACAAGAGGGGGGGCATCAGAAGGGCTGCTGAGCGAACGAGAAGGAACCCACTGCCGCCGTGGCCACCCCCACTTATTTAACAAGCTCCACGCGGGCTGCACTCAGACACATGCTCTGACTCTCCCCTGCAACCCCTTGTGGGAGAAGTGTGGGCATCATCGTTTCTACTAATGTGCCAACCAAAGCTCAGAGAGGTTGAGGGCGTGCCCAAGGTCACACAGCTGGGAAGAAGCAGTGGGAGAGTGGGCCCTCAACTGGGCTCTTCCAGCTGGGCTGCCCACCCACAGAGGGCCCAGGCCCTCACACCCCCCACCGTGAGAGATTCTCGACCCCATCCCCCCCCGGAGAGCCTTCTGGGGAGGGGGTGCTTGGGGAGGGCCCTGCCCGGACTGCCGAGGGACGGGCTGCCCGCAGTCGACTCGAGGCTGCCTCGCGGCTGCCACAGAATGTTCTCCTCCTCCAAATATGGATCAGCCGGCTCTAAATGGAACTCGGAATTAATCACTAATGGACTCAAAAGTCAAAGCCATTTGAAAAGCTCACACGTTCAGCCTGCCAGAAAGCAAGCGGCCCAGACGGCGGCCGCCTCCCTCGCCTGGCCCGAGACGGAGGCCTCGCCAGGGAGCCTGGCTCGCCCCGCCCTTGTCCGGCTGCATTCTCCCTCGGCAAAACGGGGGTCTCGGGGGTGCCCCCGGCTTCCCCCACTTGCAGCTTCCTCCGCGTCTGTGCCGCTGCCTGGGACCCCCCCGGCCTCTGAGTCCCTCTACGTGGGTGGTTCTCAGCCGGGCCCCAGGTTAGAATCACCGGGGGAGGTCGTGGAAACGTCTGCACCCCCTCCCCAGTGAGTCTCAGTGGGGTCGGTGTGGGACCCGGGCGTAGGAAAGTTCCGGGCTTCCTGGGTGCTTCCACTGTGCGGCCTCAGCTCCAGCACCCCTGGGATGACGGCTGGCACCCCTTGGCTCTGTGGCGCAGCCTGCAAGTATTTCACCAGGGTCCCCCGTGCTGTTGTCTCCCGGCCCTGCCATTCCCAGGCTGTGCCCCTTTGGGCAAATCCCTTCCGGGCCATTTGCTTGTTCAGTAGCCACAGGTGCTCCGTCTCGACCCACAGGCTGGGCCCTGCTCCGACGCCCTGGCGAGGATTAGCTCTGTTAATTGTCCCATCCACAACCGTGCGTGATAGGGGTCCGTTGCTCTCATGTCACCGTGTCTTACAAGAATGGAAACTGAGGCACAGCAAGGGTTAGAAACTCACCCACGGTTACAAAGTGGCAGAGCCGAGCCTCAAACCCAGGCAGCTGGGCTCCAGAAAGCAGGCCTGGACCCGTTCTGCCTGCTGGCCTTGCCGTGTCCGGGAGGACCAGGGAGCTGGCGGCCGGGACGGGGCCGGGAGCCTCCAGGGGGCTAGAGGAAGGAGTGGCCCTGGGGCTGCGCCAGCCTGGGCAGCGGCTAGGAGCACCACTTCCAGCCCCAAGCAGGCCCAGGCCCAACCTCGAGGCGATCGTGAGCCTTACAGCGCGGTCCAAAGGGCTCCCGCCAGGGCAGGCCGATCCGTCACCCGCCACGGAGGTCTGGGCCAGAGGCAGCCCACGCCCTGGCCGGGAAGCCACGCGTGCCCTGTGCGGGGCCAGGCCCATTAACGGGGTCTGCAGCCGCGGCTGAAGGGACGTCTCCCAGCCCCGTGGAGCCCAACAGAGACATCTGGGTGGCAGGGGCCTTGGGGACCGCCGAGTCAACCAAAAGCAGAGAGGGCTAAACCTGCAGCTGAGGCCACCAGGGTCTTTGCTCTTCCAGAGACCAAAAAGATGTGCAAGAAAAGGCGCACAGGCTGGGCACTTAGACTGCGTGGCCCCCTTTTTGGAGAGCCAAACTCAGGCAGCGCCGGCCTGGAAGAGGCCGGCTCCACCACTGGCATCTGTCACGTGGGGCTGCCCCGCCCAGTGGGTGCCTCCTGCAGACCTGGTGACCAGACCTGTGCGTCCCTGTCCACATCACCGACAAGAAGGTGGAAACGTGTTCGCAGAGGGCCAGCGCCTATTCTGGCCCGACTCAGTCTTGGCAGCTCACGATGGCCACTTTCTGCCCTGAGCACCGTGTGCCATCTGGGCTCCGAGCCACTGCAATGCCCCTGGGCAGCCACATGAAGCCGCTGGCCCACGGGTCACCCCGTCCTTCACTTCACACACACACTAGATCGCTCGCCCTATCATATTCATCCCAGGGCCCCTCGAAGAGTCTCCCTAGTATTAGCCCGTGCATGTATGTGTGTGCGTCCTCCCGGGGTTATTCTCTCTCTCTGGGTGTGGGTATGATGCTCCTTTATTTTACAAACACAGTAGCCTCCTGTGTGCACCAATCTAGTCTACCGAAGTCATACAGTTAAAGAGGTTAGGGAAACGGACTTTGGCCCAGTGGTTAGGGCGTCCGTCTACCATATGGGAGGTCCGCGGTTCAAACCCCGGGCCTCCTTGACCCGTGTGGAGCTGGCCATGCGCAGTGCTGATGCGCGCAAGGAGTGCCGTGCCACGCAAGGGTGTCCCCCGCGTGGGGGAGCCCCACGCGCAAGGAGTGCGCCCATGAGGAAAGCCGCCCAGCGTGAAAAGAAAGAGCAGCCTGCCCAGGAATGGCGCCGCCCACACTTCCCGTGCCGCTGACGACAACAGAAGCGGACAAAGAAACAAGACGCAGCAATAGACACAGAGAACAGACAACCAGGGGAGGGGGGGGAATTAAATAAATAAATAAATCTTTAAAAAAAAAAAAAAAAAGAGGTTAAAAACACAAATAGTATTATTCGGCTTACCATTAAAATCACTCATACCCAGTACCCCAGGCCACCCCTACACCCCAGCTCAACAGGGAGCATTTTTTTTAAAAGTTTTATTTATTTACTCCCCGCCTTGCGGCTTGTTCTGTTCTTGGCTGTCTCTTCTCCGGGTCCATTCGCTGCGTGTTTTTTTCTGTATCTGTTTGTCTCCCTTTGCTGCATCGTCTTGCTGTGCCAGCTCTCCGAAGCGTGCGGGCGAGCCTGCCTTCGCCAGGAGGCCCCGGGACTTGAACCCAGGGCCTCCCATGTGGTAGACGGGAGCCCAACTGATGGGGCCACAGCCACTTCCCTCTAGGGGCAGCATTTTAAAAAAACGCTTTGGCGTTTCTCTTGGTGTTTCTTTAATGCTTCATTAGTACTTCTGAATATTAAACTGAGACTGCCGTTTGCTGGTGTTTTCATTATAGACGATGTCTCATGCCTCCTACTATGAGACGTGAGGAGTTAGCTCTCTGCAGAGACTCCGTCCCCTGTCCCCAAGCTCCCAATATAGAACAATTTGGCTGAATCAGTATGCAGACTTTCCATTATTATTAATATTATTATCATGCACACACTGTTCACAGCTGTGCTCTGTAGTGCAACACGATGATGTTTTCTCTCTTGCAAGGCTTTTTGTTTTTGCCGGAGTTATTCCTCTCAGCATGGTCAAAGACATCACACAATCTACAGGTTCATTTTGTTTTCTTGGAGGCATCATACCTGGAACCCCCTGACTTCTTCATTCTAACCTGGGCCCATTGCTTTCCAGGATGCTGCTCTGTTTCACCATCAGCTGCCCCTTCGCTATCATCCTGGTAATTCATGTTTCCTTCCTCTGTGTTGGAATCCTTCATCTCCTGGATCTCACTCTTTCTTCCTTCTTGGTTTACTTGCTTGTTTTAATTTTAATGAATTCCTACAAAAGGTTCATGAGAAGGAAATTTATCATCAGAATTTGCATGTCGAGACATAGTTATTCCACCTTCACTCTTGATTAATAGTTTCGCTAGAACTTAATTCTAGATTGGAGATGATTTTTCCTTAGAATTTCAAAGGTGCTTTTAGCCACTGTCTTCCAAATAACAAGTCCAAAGTCCCTGTGATCTCTGTATGTCACCTGTTCTATCATTCTCTCTCTCTGAAAGCTTTTAAGATTTTCTCGTTATCTCTGGTGTTCTGAAATGTCACCGTGCCATGCCTTAGTTTATTATTCTTTCGTCAAGTGCCTAATGAATCCTGGTTTTCAATTCGTGCTACGAAGGAGGCTCTGCAAAGCTGACCACAAGCTGTCTCTGCCCTTGTTGTGCCTGGAGCCCGCGTCAGTAGCCCGTCAAGCTCTGCTCCTTCCCAATGGGAATGCGCATCCTCCACTCCAGGGGGCAGGGGAGCCAAGGGGACAGCAGCAAAAGAAAAGGAATCCCATAAGTCGGCCCGTCTTCCTGTTGCCTGCCCCTGCGTCCTGGCACGCAGAGCTCCCTGAGCCTCTCTGGGTTCTGCTGACATCACCCTGATCCCTGCAGGCAATTCACCCTCAGATTTCTGCTCTGCTACGTCTGTATCATGGATCCATCCACTTGCATTTTTGAAACTCTTGTTGGCCTCTCATCCACTGTCATCTCTTGCGTTCTCTTTGTCCTTTTGGGTACTTCTTTTTTATTCCTTTACTGACCTTTGAGCAGAGGAGACAGAGGTGGAAGAAGATGCTCTCTTCTCCATTTTAACCAGAAGAAACTGCAACTTTGCTTCCTTGGCTTAACAACACCTCTAGGGGATGGTTCCATAGCAAACGTAAAGCTCCTCCTCCTCCTTTCTTAGGGCAGCCGTCCACTGGTGGGAGTCACGTCATCTGTGCCCTCCAGACGCAACGGCCAAAGGACCTTTCCCTTTTGAACCAGGACATGTGAGTGTCCCCAGCCTGTCCTCTTGCATCTTCAAGGCCCCTGGCAGCTGTTCCACGTCCTCGGCTGCAGCTGGCCCTTGCCCCCCAGGACGCGGCCTTCCGGGGCTGGAGACTCACTTTGTTTTAGGGAGCGGGGGGCTCTCTCTAGTATCGCTGCCCTTCTTGGAAGTTCTGTGCCCACCCAGTGTTTGTCCCACCCTGACTTGTTTGACGGTCTCCAATTTGGAGAACTAGAGGAGGATGGAGCCACTCTCCCCTCCGCTCAGCCTTCCTTTCTCTGTGGCATCGTGGCACCCTGGCACTGACCCACGCCTGTTCTTGGGGCCCAAAGGGTTTAGAATCCCCTGGGCAGGAGCTGCCGGGGGTGGAGTACGGCCCCTCGTGCTCAGGGATAGAGCTGCCGGGAGAGGGGGCAGGCCGGGACGCCTTTGGAGCGGCTGGTTGGAGAAGCTGGGGCTGAAGTGGCACCTTCTCTGGTGGCGCTGATGGGTACCTGCCTCTCCAGGAAAGCACGGCCAAGGCTGTGCCCTTCCCCAGGGGGGCGTCACCGGCGACGGGGAACGGAAGCAGGTGCCTCCCGGGCGGGCAGTCCAGAAGGCAGGAGCTTCTAGCCAGGAAACGTTCCTCCCAAAAGACCCAGAGAAAATGGAGGGAGAAAGACCGGAAGCTTCCCCCGCCCCTCCTCGGAGCCCGCCTCTGCCACCACGCTTGCTCCCGTCAGCCTCCTCGTGAGCCAGGAGCCCCGGGGGCCCAAGCAGCACCCTCGGAAAGCCCCTGACCTTCCTGGCGTGGAAAGAGCAGAGCATGAGCTCAGGCTGCACCGCTGAGAGGCTTCATGGGACAAGCCCACAGCAGGGCCCTGGCGCCTGCCCCTCACGCTTTGAGCATACCCACCCTTTGCCCGGCATTTTCCTGGCTAGGAATCCCCCCGTGGACTTACGCCCACCTATTGGATGAGCTCTCTGTACAGAAGTGATTAGTACAGCATTATTTGTAAAAGTGTAAACCACTGAAGTGTCCACAACGGTGGGGTTGGTTAAATGAATTATGGCTTGTCCACAAGAAGGAATGCTCCGCGGCTATTAAAAAAAGAACGAGGCAGATCTCTATATACTTTATGCAGCCATCCAAGAGGCCAAAAAAAATGCTTTAAAAGGTACAGAAGAGTATGAATGCTTCACCAGAGGGATCAAAATGTGAAAGGATATGTATGAGGTCTATGCCAGCAAAAATCTTCTGGAAGGCTAAAATAGAAACCGGGAACAGCATTACCTTTAGGGAGAAAGACAGGGGAGAGGGACGGAGACATTTATTTTTCATTTAGAACTTTCTATACTCTCTGAATTTTCTAGCCATGCTCAAATATTACTTTTTTTAACTTCACATTTCCCAAACTTTACAAACCTCTCTGGATCCATCAAGCAACAGCGCCCCCGCCCCCTGCCATCCCCTGGTAACTTCTGATCTACTTTATGTCTCCACAAATCTGCTATTTCTAGACGTTTCCTACAAGCAAAATCATATACTGTTTGTCCGTACGTGCCTTGCCCGTTTCCCTCAACGTATTTCCAAGGTTCATCCATGTTGCGGCATTGTCTATGACTTTGTAAATTTTTATCTTCTTTTTATTCGTGTTCCTTTTTAGAAAATGTCAGTTGGGGTCAGACAGGGTAGGGTCATTTGGAGTTTTGTCACATTTTCTGTATTTTAAAAAAGTGAGTAGATACTGTTTTTTTGGATACCCTTTTTAAAAGGAACGGGACGCAGCCTCGCGGATCTCTCTGGACTCTGCAGCACCCGACGCCGGAGCCACCCCTCGACCCACCCGCACTTGTACCTGGAGTGTCTGAGGCTTTGCTAAGTCTTTGCCCCACCTGAGCCCCCACGTGGAGAGTGCCGCTGCCGGGCCAGATGGCCGGAGAGGGTGGGGCCAGGCAGAGAATTAGGGGGGAAAGGAGAGGGTGCCCAGGCCCGAGGGTCTAGGAGTGGTCTCCTCGCTCCCGCTCACCCCATCCCCCCCATCTCGGGAGCTCCTTCACTCCTCTAATTCAGTTTTGCTGCACCGCAGGCACTCAGTCGTGGCTTCACGCCATTGCCGTGGGGAGGCACCTGGGGCCCCCCAGGGTCGTAGCTGTCCTTAGCCTGAGTGCTCCCCCGGCCAGGAAACTGCATGAGACGTGGGCGTCGCATCCCCGGTGGCTCGCGGCATGTGGCTCGCGGTGGGCATGGAAGGGCAGCCGGGGAGGGCCGGGGCCCGTTCGGTCACGCGGCAGCCCCGTGCGCGCCCAGCGGCCTCAGCCTTGGTCCCCAAGCCCTCCTCTTTCGTCCACTCTCCCGCGGGGCTCTGCGCTGCTCGGTGAGTCTGTGACAGAACCCTGCCTTGAGCCCGCGCTCAGGAGCAGCAGCCCGAAGCCTCGCTGGACCCCAACGTGGGCCCGGGGGACCGTGACCCCTGGAGCCCCGGGGGGCCCCCTCTCGGCCTGCCCCGCACCGGGCCCGTGTCCAGGGCTCGGGGGCTCTGAGCAGGCCCCACGCTCGGGGAGCAGAGTGAGGTTGTGCCAGGACGAGCACCAGCTCAAGGGGCGCCCTGGGGCCCCGGGGACCCCTCTACTCACCACAGAATTTCATTTCTGGTCAGGAAGGTCAGGGCCTGCAACAGACGCAGAGGAGTGAACCCCCCCGGGCCCCTGGCGAGCGGGGGCCTGGGGGCTGCAGAGGGGGACCCCGGGCTGGTGGCGGAGGAGGACGCGGAGCCCTCCCCTCGCCGCCCAGCCGCTGACGGGGAAGGGGGGCGTAGGTGCAGACCTGGGGAGCGGGCCCCCGAGCAGGAGATGGATGGCCCGGCGGCCGCAGAGCCCCGGTCTGGGACACGGGGACAGTGACGTCGGCCTCAGCAGAGGCGGGGGCCACCCCGGCCCGCCCGGGGAAGCCTCAGTGCTCCAGGCAAGCCTTTTCCCAAGCACCCCACCTGCCTCGAGGGGCCCCCGCCCCCACCCGGGGTCTCCCCCGCGGCGCCCACCTGGTACTCCTCCAGATCCTCCCAGTGCATCTGGTACCTCAAGCACTGACCCATGGCGCCCCACGCCGCTCTCACCAGCAGTGGAACCCCAGCCCCAGGACTCACCGCCCGGGGCGCCCCGTTGACCGGGTTGCCATGGTGACCTGCATTCCACCTTCCGCCCATTCTACCTGAGCCCCTGATGGGCAAGGAAACAGGTTCTTAGGGCTCCCAGGCCAGGCAGACATCACCCACAAAGCAGCAGGGGTGGAGAGCATGGGCTTGGGTGACAGGGTTCAAATCCCAGCTCTGCCACAGACGAGGGTTCAAATCCTAGATCCACCATAGACAGGGTTCAAATCCCAGCTCTGCCACAGACTATGGTTCAAATCCCAGATCCACCATAGACAAGGGTTCAAATCCCAGCTCTGCCACAGACTATGGTTCAAATCCCAGATCCACCATAGACAAGGGTTCCAAATCCCAGCTCTGCCACAGACTGTGGCCCTGGGCAGGTCGCTCGACCGCACCGTCTTGGTTTCCTCCCCCACACAGTGACTGTGGGTGCGTGAGGGCTAGGAGTTAGGCATAGCTTGTGCTCCGTACGTGGCACCAGCTAGCACCCCGGGTCTATTTCTGTGCCAGGTGTGGGGCTGCAGAGGTGAAGAAGCATCGACCTTGACCTCCAGGAAAGCACAGAAAAGCACAGTTCCCGTCAGTCAGGGTCCCAGCGAGAGCAGAGGGTCCCAGCGAGAGCAGAGGGCACCCTCCAGCTAGGGTCATTTGAAGAGGATCTGGTAAAGGGGCGCCCCATAAAGGCAGGCTGAGGGCACAGGTAAACCATCTAGGGGCGTGCCGTAACCCCAAACCAGTAAGTAGGGAGCGGCTACGGGAGCTGGCCCGCAGGGAGACGGGATGAAAGGCCGGCGGCATGCTCTCCTCTTTCTCCAGGCTCCTGCTGGGGCAGGGAGCAAAGCGGGGCCAGGTGGGGAGTGAATCTGGAGAGAGAGAGGACGGGCAGCCCGGCCCTCGAGGCTCCCAGCTAGGGGGTCCTCCAGGAACCCCACCCCACCCCTGCCTCCAGCATGGTTGGCACATCCGCCCCCGGCCGCGGTGGCGTCCGTCCTGGTCTAGTGTGTCACTCGCACTTGGTCAGCATGCTGCTAGCCGGCGGGAGGAGCTCATGCAGAGCTCCAGAAATGCAGCTGCACCCTTTTCCTCGGTCTGCCCTCCATGGAGACGAAGCCTGACAGGAGAACCCAGGAGCCTCATTCCTTCACCAGCGGGTGCAGGTGGAACGTCTGGGAGATGCTGGGTGCTTGGCTTGACCCTAGAGTGGTCTCGGAGATGAATGAATGTGGTTCCAGCCTGCGCTGACCACACGGCTACCTGGCCTTCCCAAAGGAGGTGGGTGCAGAGGTCCTCAGAGAGGCCGTAATGATGAAGATCGTGGGCGTCAAGACGAGTCTGCGGGGCAGCAAGTCTTCTCGTAGGGGGTTAGCTGGTTGCTATGATGCAGCAGGTGAGAATATGGGCTTTGAAATATTTCGGGCCTGGCTCATGGCCTGCCGGCATCACCCTGGGCAAGTCAGAAAACCACTCCTAAGCCCATCTGTAAAACGGGAGTACTGTGGGCCTACTGCACAGGATTATTGCAAGAGTAAAATAAAATTACAGGCATGAAGCTCTTATTTAGCATGGTACCTGGCACAAGGGGAGTTCTCACGCATGGAAGGGTGGCTAAAAGTACTCATGCTTCAGGGACGTGGATGTGGCTCAACCGATAGAGCGTCCGCCTACCATATGGAGGGTCCAGGGTTCTACCCCCGGGGCCTCCTGACCCGTGTGGTGAGCTGGCCCACACGCAGTGCTGCCACGCTCAAAGAGTGCTGTGCCACGCAGGGACACTCCCGTGTAGGGGTGCCCCGTGTGCAAGGAATGAGCCCCACAAGGAGAGCCGCCCCACGTGAAAAAAGCGCAGCCTGCCCAGGAGTGGCGCCGCATACACGCAGATTTGACGCAGCAAGATGACGCAACAAAAAGAGACACAGATTCCCGGTGCCACATGAGAATACAAGTGGACACAGAAGAACACACAGCAAATGGACACAGAGAGCAGACGGGGCGGGGAAGGGGAGAGAAATAAATAAAAATAAAATCTTTTTTTAAAAAAGTATTCATGCTTCAAGTTGGGGCTGGAAGGAAGGGTAGGACTTTACCAGGCAAGGTCAGAAATTCGGCCCCATCTTCTGCACAACCCCGAGCGTTACTGCTGCCGTGTAGCGCGCGGCTCCCCTCTGCCAGGGGGGTCCCTATAAACCGCCCCGGCGTGCCCAAAGCGGCCCGTGAGCTCAGGACCAGCATCCCTCCTTGACCCCGGGGAAGGCGGGAGCTGGAGGCTGTTAAGGGACCCCAAGTCACCCAGGGGCGAGTGAGCAGGTGAGGATTCAGGGCAGCGGGTGGGACATGGGGGAAACCAGGCTGTCTGTGGGATCGCACCCTGTGGAGATGGCCTGTTCCAGTCTCACTCTGTCCTGATCATGTCGAGGTGTGAGTATCCGCGTGCCACTAGCCGGTGCGTGTCTTTGAAAAAAAAATACATAGATCGCACAAGATGTTACAATAAAAATATAAGAGGTTCTCATACACCCACATCCCACCCCCATCCCCACTCCTCCCACATCAACAGCCTCTTTCATCGTTGTGGCACATTCATTTCATTTGGTGAGTACATCTTGGAGCGCTGCTGCACCGCATGGGTAATAGTTTACGTTGTAGTTCACACTCTCCCCCAGCACATTCAGTGGTTATGGCAGGATATACAATGTCTAGCATCTGTCCCTGCGATATCATTCAGGGCAACTCCAATTCCAAAAATGCCCTTACATCACACCTCTTCTTCCTCCCTAACCCTTGCTTGTCCCTTAGCAGGAGAACAAAAACTAACAGGGGAACAGGCCAATGCTGCAGAGCTTTTAACCACTTAGTCGTAATTTTTTGCTGAATTGGGCAGTGGAGGCAGAGGTGAAGAAGACAGCGTCTCAGGGCCTGACACACACACGGGTAAGCTGTGCATGCGAGGAAGGCCTTCCTGAGCAGGTGCAGCTGAGAGGCGGGGGGGTGGGGGGGTGCTGTTCAGTCCCTGGAGGCAACAGGAGACAGCTAGAGTTTAATGGCACGGTTTGGTTTTCATTATATCTATTTTTATGGTACCTGTGATTTGCAAATGATACCGATTTGCCGTTTATGATTGTGATGTGAAGTTTCCTTTATAAATATATGTTTAGAGAAGCAGATGTGGCTCAAGCAATTGGGCTCCCACCTACCCCTTGGGAGGTCCTGGGTTCAGCTCCCGGTGCCTCCTAAAGAAGACGAGCAAGACAGCGAGCTGACACAATGCACTGGTACAACGAGCTGAAACAATAAGATGACACAAGAGGCACAAGGAGGAAAACCTAATGAGAGCCACAATAAAGCAGGGAGTGAAAGTGGCTCAAGTGATTAGGCACCTCCCTACCACATGGGAGGTCCCAGGTTCAGGTCCTGGTGCCTCCTAAAAGGAAGACAAGCACACAACAAATATGTGGGGTTTTTCTGTTTGTTTTGTTTTTGTTTTGTCCATTTTTAGTTTTGACAATGAATATGTTTAATTAAAAGAAATAAGAGCTCATTTAAAGAGAAATACTAAGTAAATAATTAAACAGGTGGTAAATAAATATGGCAGAAGTCACAAAAGCCTCTTTCTCTCAGACACACACACAAAGACTCACACGACCAGCGTTAGACAGCTACTCTCCACTCTCCTTTAGCTTCATCCCAGCGCCTCACACCCCACCCTACACACACATATTCACAGACTGTGGGTTTCATTGGTTCCTTCAAAAAACAACAGTAATGATAAGAATATCGCCTACGTTTGCAACCCCTTTATAATTCCAAAATGCTTTCCTGTGTACCCAAGAAATAAAATTTGCCCAAGAAATGAAAGCCTGGTCTCCTTAAAATAAAATAAAAAAAATTTAAATCACCAATACAATTGTGCCTTTGATACACTCACCAACCAGCCTCCCTCCCCCCTCGGCCTGCTGAATCTCTCGCTCCTCTTTGGCAGGTATTTTGAAAGGGGTGTAATTGAACTCCAATGACCGGGAGCAGGTTTCCGGGCCTGCTGGGGCAGCTCTGCCTCCTTCCCGCCGGGGTCTGCCCCTGCACACGCTTTCTGCGTGGGATGGAACACATTCTTTGCAAGGCTTCTGTCCCCTTCACAGCAGGGGTATTCCACAGACTGTTAAACTCCAGGCCCTTCTTCCCCCTTGACTTAGAAGTCTCTTGGAAATCCCAGAGTTGAAAAGGCACTTGTTTCCAGAATTTGTAAAGAGCTCTTACAAGACAACAATAAAGAGGCAAATAACCCAAAAGCAAAGGGGAAAGAATCCGAATCGACATTTTTCCAAGGAAGATATCTGTCGGGCCAATAAACACGTGAAAAGGGGCTCTGCCTCATTAGCCATGAGGAAAATGCAAATCAAATCCACGAGACATCACCTCACATCCACTAGGGCATCCAAAATCAAAAGGACAGACGCTGACAAGTGTTGGGAAGGATGTGGAAAACTTAGAACCTCATGCTTTGCTGGTTGGAATGTTAAACAGGACGGTTACTTTGAAAAACAGTTTGGTTGTTCCTCCAAATGTCAAACACAGAGTTACCAGACGATTCAGCAATTCCACACCTACCCACCCAAGAGAAATGATAACGTATGTCCGCAGAAAAACTTGTCCACTAATGTTCATAGCGGAATCATTCATAACAGCCAAAATGGGGGAAACAACGCAGATGTTCATCCGCCGATGAATGGATAAGTAAAATGTGAGATAGCCATATAATGGAATATTAATCAGCCATAAAAAGAAATGAAGTCCCGGAACTTGCTAGAGCATGACAAACCTTGAAAACATTATACAAGTGAAAGAGGTCAGTCCTCAATGGCCACATATTGCATGATTCCATTTGCATGAAATGTCCAGAACAGACAAATCTGTAGAGACAGAAATAGCCTGGCGGTTTCCAGGAGCAGAAGGGAGCAGGGAGTGGGGATTAGGCTGCTAATGGGCCAAAAAGGGTTCCTTTTTGGGTGATGAAAATGTTCTAAAATTGTACAACCTATGAAAAACATTGAGCGGCACACTTGAAAAGAGTGAGTTGCCTGAGGTGTCAATCATCTCTTAATAAAGCCGTTATTTTTTTTTTTAAGTCAAGAGGTGTTTAAACCTAAGTTGGTGCCTGGCACATAAATATTGTTAAAAGAATGTGCAACCGGAATCCCGTATTTTGAAATAGCTTCAGCTCTATTTCCTCAGCCTATGCGTCTCCCAGCCCAGGGGTTCCTCCCGCTGGAGTTTTCGGGGCCAGAGGGCAAAGCTGGACCCCGCTGGAGCAAGTTCCCGCGGGGCGCCTGCACATCAGCTAGAGTTTTGTGTGAGTTCCCAGCAGCCGAGCAGGCCGGGAAGCCCTCTGGAGAGAAGATTTTCGAAATTCCTTTGGTGTGGCAAGAGGCAGGCCTGGCGGGCGGATCCTGGGCTGGGAGGAAAGAGCCTGGAAGGTTCACCCTTCCGGTTGATGGCGAAGAAAGGACAGGGAGGAGGTGAGCTACAAGCGGTCAGCTGCAGGAGGGCATGCAGCTCGAGGGGCCAGGTTTCCCCGGCCTGCTGGGGGGGCAAACGTTCCCACAGGCCCCAGGAAAAGGGGCTGAGAGCAAAGGGGCTGAGCGCAGGCCTGGCCAGGAAGAAGCCACTGCGGCACTTTCCCAAGGCCCCACGGGCCACCAGGGGCCCCACGGCGCAGGCCGGCTCATGGGCCAGAAGGCCAGGTGTGACCGATGCAGAGAACAAAGATGGATCCAGGGCCCCTCCCGCTGCCACGATGCGCCCAGGTACTGATGCGACAGAGAAGGGGTGTATGACAAATATTTATAGAGAACACTGCGTTGTCCAAAGAGCCTACTTAATTAAATCAGTTCTTTGGTCTCCCATGCCCATAGTCTGGGGGCAAAGCAGGATTTTTATAGTAAGGGGATAAAGCTAGAAACAGGGAGTCAAGGCTTGAATAGATGGAATATTTAAATGGGAAAAAATCTATTTAACCTAGACTAGGAACAGCAAGTCTAGGGGAGGGGTGGGAGCCTGGAGGAAGGTCTGAGCAATTTTAGAAAATAAACTCGATTTTCTTTGCAGACACCAAGGAAAGACCACAAGGCCGGACGAGGAGAACACCGAGGTAAGAGCAGCTCGCGGGGACCTCCCTGGTCTGGGGAGACCGGACCTGAGCCCTGGTGGCCCTCGGTGGCCAGATGAGCCGGGCCGGAGCCTGTTCACCGACAGTGGGAATGAGGGGAGGGCGGGAAATGTCGGGGACATGCTCCACACTGCCCCCCAGGAGATGGCTGCTCACCCCAACTACATCCCCTCCCCAGGCGTGCCGGGTAGATCCAACCGTGTCCTGCGTCCCGTGGACATGAACTCGTCTGTGACCGGGATCTTGCAAGGGCCTCTGAAGGAGAGGCCAAACTGAAGCAGAGGGTGCCTCGATCCAGTGTGACCTGAGTCCTGATCCCCCGAGGAAATTGGGGCACCGGAGTAGAAGCCAGAGGAGGAGACGGAAGGGGACTGCCCGCCCCGGGTGGGGACAGAGGCCCCGCCACCGCCGGAACGCTGCCGACTCCAGGGAAGGCGTGGCCTGCCCACACCTCCATTTTGGAATCGGAGCCACCAAAACTGTGCGACCACGTGTCCCCGTTCTTTCAGCCAGCCCATCTGTGGTGTTTGTCGCGGCAGCTCGGGCAAACTGAGACATGCACCCCAGGCTTAACTCCACGGCGGTTCTGCCTCTGGTACTGGCTTCCGGGGAGCGAGGTGCCAAGGAGACACAGCCCCCCACAAGTTGGTGGTGCCCCGCGGTGGCAGGGGACAGGTGGGTCCACCCAGGAAACTGGGGTAGGCAGGGAAGGAGGGAGGGCAGGGGCAGGTAGAGGCGAGAGCCAAGCGCCGTGAACAGAAAGGGGAAGGAGACGCCCTCTGTGAGAGTGACAGCTATTTCGGGGTAAAAAGGCTCACCCAGGAGAAGAATGTGGACAGATACAATCTTGAAATTGGAATCTTTGTGTTCTAGTCCTTACCCTCTCAGAAGAGACATTTTTCCTTTCGTTTCCAGTTCGCTTGGCCTGGGGGGATGTAGGATTGTTACAGCAAGCGGAATAAAGCTAGAAGCAGCCAAGGTTCCTTTTTCTATTAACAGATAAGACTGTGGAGAATGGCAGGGCAAGGCTGCGGGAAGCAGGGTCCACGTGCGTAAACAGGGCAGAATGCGGAGTCCCAGGGCCCCGGGAGGCCGGGTCGGGGCAGCCAGAGCCCACGCCGTGGTCAGAGCCCCCATTGGCCTCTGGGGAGCCCCCCTCACTGCCCGGGTGGGAGCACGAGGCCACCGCCTCCTTACGGGGGAAGGGGCCGCCGTCGGCAGCACCTGGCCTTGCCCTGCGCCATGGACCCACCCAGTAAACAGCAGCCCGCCACCCTTCCCAGGGGCCCAGGACTCGGAAGAGCTCCCCAGAGTAGAGCATGAGGGGCCTGGACAGGCAGAGGGGGGAGGGCCGGGGGGTAGGGGGAGGAAAGCCCCAGCGCCAGGCCTGGGGGGTGTCTGGAGGATGGTGGCTCTGCCCGTAGGACCTGTACCCGTGCCCCGGTGTCCAGCGTCACCCAGGCAGCTCGAGTTGGCGTCCAGCCAGTGGACGTGTCTACACAAGCTAGGTCCACCTCCCACTTCTTCTCTTTCCTAAGAAGAATGCCTCCCGGGGCCGGGGGGGCAGCGGGGGGGGCACAGCCGGAAGTCAGGGACATTCCTGGGAGGGGAGACTTCAACCAGCGGGCGCAGGGTGATGGGGGGAGAGAAGCTCCCACCTGCCGCTGTCCAGGGACTTTCGGGACCCTCGGCAGGCGCTCCGTGGTGGAGCAAAGCCTCCCATGGATAGACGTGACCCCGCCGCCCCCCCTTGGCTTTTCCTCCTTGCCCACCCCTGTCCCCAGGACCAGCTCTCAGATAAGCCACCCTCAGGTCCCGATGGCCCTGCTTCCCCCCGGAACCGCCACCTCTGACGGTGGGAGCCCCGGCTCTGCCGCTCTGCCGCACGTGGGGAGCAGCGAAAGCGGGGCGCAGCGAGCCGAGACGGAAGAGGACGCCAACTCTCTGCTCGGAGCAGCTTGGAACTTTTTGTTCTAAAATTTAATTGATGAGCCCTGAAGGTCATCTCTGAGGCGCGGAGAAGCAGGGTGCCTGGGAAGACGCGGGCGGCGAGTCCCTGGCCCTCCCAAGGCCGGTCACTGGAGGTCACGGAGACGGTTTAACACGCTCGTGTCCCTGGAAATGCCTTGTACAGCAAGAAGCGTTACGGGCACGCCGTTTGTCAAGGTTCCTGCAGACGCGGGACTGGAACTCAGCTCTGCCGGCGCCCTGGCCCGTCCTTCCAGCTCAGCGGGGGCGAGACCCACTAGAAGCACCTCAGAATGCCTAGTTTTTATAGCAGGCTCCCAGACACTGTCTAACGAGAAGTCCCACCCAGCAGCCCTCTCTGCTTGCCCCGCACCGCTTCTCCTGGACGGCTGGGGCCTGGGGCAGGACCTTCTGCGGGCTTCGTCCGTCTTTTATTCACTCGTTCAATCATCATTTACAAATTCAATTCACTATCTCATTATGACTGTCCCGAGGTCTACGAATGAACCGCGCAGGTGTCAGGCTCTTTTCAAGGTGGCTATGACAAATGCCACAAAACTAGTTGGCTTGGGAAGTGTAGGTGGCTCCGCCAGTTGGGCGCCTGCCTACTACATGGGAGGTTCTGGGTTTGGGTCCCAGGGCTGCCAGATGCCCACACCTGCCTTAATGAGCATAGACACCCAAACCCACCTCACCAAGCGGATGCCTAAATGAGCAGATGCCACAAGCCAGCAGGTGCCGCAGCCCTCAGGGAGCGGGTGTGGCTCTGCCTGTTGGGCACTCGCCTCCCACGTGGGAGGTCCTGGGTTTGGTTCCCTGTGCCTCCTGGAGAAGGTGAGCAAATAATGAGCAGACAGACCAGAGAACTATCGGGGGACCAGGGGAAAGAGGATGAATTAAAACACTGGAACCTCTTATATTTTTGAATGTAACTTTTTTGTGTGTGATGTATATATATCTTCAAAAAAACACAATTTACAAAAATGATGTGGTGGGGGTGGCATATATGGGAACCTCTTATGCTTTTTGTTTTTTTATGTTTTTTTAATGTAAAATCCCTTGTGATCTCTTACCTTTAATTAAAAGAAAAAAAACGCAACACACCGGTTGGCTTAAACCACAGGAAATTTTTCACGCAGTTTTGGCGGCTAGGGGTCCCAAATCAGGCCATGCTTTCTCTGAAGCCTGTGGCATTCTGGGGGGGGTCTTCCTGGGGTGCTTGGCTCTGCCCCCGCCTCTGGTTTCTGGATTCTCCCTCCACACAAGGCTGTAACGTGCCCTTTCTTGGGGCACACGCCCCAATTCCCAACAGCAGGCCACAACCGCGGTGAGCTAACCGAGGTCTCTCACCGCTTCTTGGGGCCAGGGAAACCTCTCTGAGGCAGTGACCTTCAAGGTGAGAATTGGCAGATGACGAGGAGAGGGGCGGCGAGGGGGGGAGGAGGGCGTGGGCCGAAGAGGCATTTCCTGCCAGGGCAAGAACGGGTGAAGGCCGCGGGGCAGGGCAGAAGGGGGCCTGATGTGCTGGTGCACCCTGCCAAGGGCAGGCGTGGGGCAAGTCGGGACCGGGAGGGGACTCGGGCCCAGTCCCCAAGGCCTGGCGCTCCTTGAGGATCCGCTTCCAATCAGCAGAAAGTCATTGAAGGGTATTACGCAAAGAAATGACATCATCGCGCTTTTTTTCCCCCAAGGGAGCGTCCTGCACACGGGGTGGCTGGCCAGCGCGTTGGAAGGAGGCCAGCGTGGCTGTGAGGAGACTACTGAATAATCTAGAAGGAGAACGGTGGAGGGGCCTGGATGATGTCATGTGCCATTTCAAAGGTGGACGCAGTCACCCTGGGAGATGGGCGGGGGAGCGCAGGGACCCGCGGGTTTCCGGCGTGAGCAGGCGGGGTGAGAAGGTGCCTTGCCTGGAGCTGGGAGCATGCAGGAGGGGCGGGGGCAGGTGGCAGGACGCGGTACCCGACACCGGAGGGCTGAGGCATCTGCGCAGTGGCCGGGTGGCAGCTGGACGCGTGGGGCAGGAGGCTCCGAGCGGAGCCCTGGGCGGGAGGCGGGCATCTGGAACAGTCCGGCATAGCTGGACTCTGAAGCCCCGGATCGGGGGATGAGGGCAAAGGGCCCGTGCCCTCCGAGCTTGCATGCCCGTGGTGTGGCTAGAGGCCATCACTGCCTGCCCTGCCAGAGCAGCTCTGTGCTGACCAATCCTCCCACCAGGAACCAGCCGGAACAATCCCACAAACCACTTGTTGGAAGGCAATCGGGAGCCCAGAGAGAAGGGAGGGGTGTGGCGGGGACCCTCGGGGCTACTCTTCCCCTTGGGGAATTGCTGACTCGTGAGCAGCAGCGTGGGAGCAGGAGGCGAAACCCCAAGCAGGAGGTGTGGTTGGGAAGAGGAGAACTAGCTGGGAGGTTTGGGCCGGCTTGGGGGCCGGGGGACAGAGACGGGATTCAAACTACCGAGGCAAGCGGGACCTGGGGTCCAAGTCACCGAGAGGAGAATCCTCGGCCCGTTTCAAAGCCTCCAGGCGTTTCTCGGCTCTGAAGCAGCTCAGGCCCCAAGCTGAGTAGAAAGCAGTGCCAAGCGGAGCCTCACGGGGCTGGGTAGACAAAACTCGGAGTTCAAGGTCCTCCAAAGAGGAAGGGCCATAGAAAACAACCCGGATGTCCAGTTAGAACCCCAGAAGCATTTCACAGGGGGTCCGGGACCCCGCAGATTGGGCTGCCCGGCATACACCTGCCAATCCCAGACTGGTTTCGGGCCACCTTCCCCTGCTCCACCTTCTGGAAAGCCAGAAATAAATCTCCGTGATGAAAGATCATCGGTCAGCTCCAAAAAGTATCTCTACGAAAGAAACGGACTCCAGGTGATACAGAGATTGGGGTTTTCTGGTACAGGCGTTAAAATAACAGAGATTAAGGCAGTCAAGAAAACAGAGGACAAGATAGAAATTTCACGAGAGAACTGGAATCTGTACACAAGGATCAGATGGCAACTCCAGTGCGATGGATAGAATTTGGATATCCTTACATGGCTAACATTTTTCCATACATCCCGGGGCAGCTTGGAAACCCTGGAAGGGAGAGCCTGGCAGGGCCGGCCCCTGCGTTGAGTGGAGGAAAATTCGGGGCAGGACAGTGGGAACCACTTTATGTTGGAGCTTGACTGCCAGATGAAGAGTGAACAGTAATCATATTTATTTATGTCCTTGTTGGACTTTGTGTGCCTCACGGTCAATTTATAAAAAGTAAAAAAAAAAAAAATATGTCATTTGCATTTTTTTCGGCTTTTTTTCCAAACGTCAAGAAATGCTCTGTCCGCACCGGTCCTGAAAGCATTTTTTCACCTGCTTCTCCATCCCTGAAGATTTTCATCTTTGCGGCTGTATTTTTTAAGACTGCGTTAACGAGCCTATACCACGGGTAAAGAAATTTTGTTACTGAGCAAGGCCTTTTTCGGCTGGCTTCTTCTGCCCTTCCTTTCCTGAGCTTGTAAACGACTTAATTGGGAAATGTGGTTTGTCTCAGAGTGCCTCTTAACATTGTATTCTTTAAAATAGGAGATTTTTCCATTGCACGGGAGACCAACGGCAACATCTTTCACACGCTGGCACACGAAGCAGGGCTCCTCGTTCCACTTACGCGGAGACATATGGTTTTCATCAGCCACTTCTCTCTCCTTGGCAGCAGCCATGTGAGCGTTTAGCTTCACTTAGCAAAGCCCACCCCGCTCATACCAAGCCCCCGGTCGCTGCGCGCCCCCATCCCCAAACAGTGTCCCCCTCCCCCCATTCGCCAGCCCGGCAAACCCCATTGATTAAGTGGCCCCTGCCTGCCAGGCCCGGCAGCTTGACCCTAAAGCCCCAAATCAGCCCAGAGGCCTCCGAGAGGGGGGGGCAGCTCAAGCCGGGTCTCCACCGTCATCCCCAAGGGAGGTCTCCAGAAGTCAGAGCCACCGGCCTCCTGTGGGTCGCTCATCTCCGCTGCAGCCAACTGGTGGCTGATGACAAGGGCTTCGGGATTACAGGTGGCTGACATCCGGGGTGCCCTGCCCGACTGCAGACCCGGCGGGGAGACGGGGGTCCCGCGCCTCGCCGTGGGCGCCCCTCCTCCTGCCTCCACCGGCACCTGCCCTCCCTGGCGTCACTGCGGGCAGGGCAGGCGGCTCCCGCCTCAGTCGCCTCCAAAGCCGGCAGCGAAGTTTGGGGAACCCTCAATCCCTTTTTCTGGAGCCGGCTGAGCCACGCTGACGTCCGAGTCCACGTGAGCGCAGATGGCAACCCAGTGTGACAGGGACTGAGGCCCCTGAGCTCGCCCGCCTCCCCGGCCTGGCCGCTTTTGTTGCAACAGTGGATCGTTTCGACCTCAGATCCACGCGCCTCTCTCCAGCTCCCCTGCCGCACCTTAGTCCGAGCCACCAGCATCCCAGCGCCACTCCCTGACTCCTGTCCCGCCTCCTTTCAGTCCTTCTCCGCCAAGAGGCAGAGAGTGCTCTTGAAGACAGAGGACTTGGCTCAACGGATAGAGCATCCGCCTACCACCTGGGAGGTCCAGGGTTCAAACCCAGGGCCTCCTGACCTGGGTGGTGAGCTGGCCCATGCGCAGTGCTGATGCGCACAAGGAGTGCCCTGCCACACAGGGATGTCCCCCACATAGGGGAGCCCCACGCACAAGGAGTGCACCCCACAAGAAGAGCCGCCCCACGCAAAAAAAGCGCAGCCTGCCCAGGAGTAGTGCCACACACACGGAGAGCTGATGCAGCAAGATGACGCAACAAAGAGAGACACGGATTCCTGTGCCGCTGACAAGAATGCAAGTGGACACAGAAGAACACACAATGAATGGACACAGAGAGCAGACAACCTGGGGGGGGGGAAGGGGAGAGAAATAAATGTAAAAAAAAATAAATCTTTAAAAAAATAAAATAAAGACAGAGGACAGAGTGCACCAGGTGTTTCAAAGCTACCACACTGGGAATAACCCCCCTTCTCTCTGTGCCTGCAAGTCCCTGGACCAGCCAGCCCCTGCCCATCTCTCCAGCCTCCCCTGGAGGGACTCTTTCCCTCGCCCCCCACTCCAGGCCCTCCCGGGCCAGCCTTCAGTCCTCCCGGCCCTCCGAGGCCACCAGCCTGCTGTGCCTTGGCCCCTCTGGCTCCAAGACACGCAGCCCCCCGCCGCCGGCAGCAAGCCAGTCCGGGCACTGTGATGAGCTCCCGCAAGGTACGACGGTCCCTGCCCAGGGTTCTCTGCCACCTCGAGGTCAACTCGCTCAACCTCTCCCTTTTCAGATGGAGTCAAAGGGATGTGCCCAACCCGGGCCGTGAGCTGGCAGCAGAACAGGCCTGGCAGCTTTGGATTTGAACCCACAGGGCACGGACTCTTTCTCTTCTCCAGGCAGCCGGAGGAGCAGAGGGGAGCCAGTTCTGCAGTTTGTGCAGCATTTGGGAGGCCAAACTCCAGTCTGCTTCTCTCCCAGGATACAGGGGGACCCTGGTCTGGACAGATGAGCGTTTCTTGAGTGTGACCCCTCAGCTGGCTGCTCCCCCGGGGGCCGGGGACCTGCCCCTTCTCTGACCACGGAGGGCTCGGGGGTCCAGATTTGAATTGCACATAGTAGACCCTCAGCCACACAATGGGCAGAGTGGCGTGAGAGAGCCTGCGGGCCTTGGTCCCCCCACCCAAGCATGTGCCAGCCTCGCTCCTCATCCTTTACATCTCAGCTGAAGACAGTTTAAGAATTTCCAGAAATCTAAGGGGGCAAAGTGGAAGTATATGCCAGAGATGATCCCATAACCCTTATCGGACGTGGCTCCGCTCAGAGCCCATGGCCCAGAGCTGACTTCAAAGTCCTCTACAAGCCGACTCCCCATGTGCCTCTGCCTGCCTCTGCGGGGCCCAGGCCAGCTCACCCCTCACCACCAGGCCTGTCTCAACCAGTCCCTTTCCACGGAGTCCAGGACTTAAGTAGCCGTGTTCTCCACTCGCTCACATCCAAGATTGCCCCCCGGGTCCCCTTGTCCTTCCCTGCATGCCTGACAACAATAACACGGAAGCAAAATGCCTGCCAGAACATTCCAGAAAGCTGGCGTGGTCGAGTCTAAATCGCACCTCTTACGGGACCTCGGTTCCTGGGTCCAGGCCCGGTCTGGGTCGTTTGCACGGTTTCGCTGCGGCCTCCGCTGAAGCACCTCCTGCCACCTCCCCACTCCTCCCAGCTCCTCGCCTTCTGCAAACCCCTGACCCCAGAGTAACACACACAACTTTGCAGGACCACACCAATTTCAGGCGTCAAGCAGGCCAGTTTCAAATTAGGAGTGGGAGTCGAGGGGGTAGGGAGCGGGTAGGGAAGTCCTCTAAATAAAACAACCCTCAGAGGTCTAATTTTACAGATTCATGGAACGTATTTTACTAAGGGGTGCTGCCATCTGGGATTAACCTCTCAGGGCTCCCGTGCATTCCCATGCTCTCCAGCAGCGACGGGGCAGGCCTTGCCTTACATTAGCAGGGCTAAGAGGGTCCACTCAAGTGGTGCCTTCCTGACACAAATTTCAGTCTCCATACTAAAAGGTCAACAAAGCTTGTAACCCTAAAATGGCAATCTTTCCAGTTAAAAACTGAAAATAATCTAATATCCAGCATTCATTATAAAGTAATGTTATAATTCCAAGAAAAGGACAATAAGGAGAGAGAAAGGGGCAAGTCTGGTTTCAAGGTTTTGCCATGAAAGACCTACCGAGACATCCAATCAAACCCCAAAACTAGTCAGACACGGGAATTTCCCCAACTTGGTCTGAACACAGTGGAATGTTGTGTAATTGTTTAAAATCGTATTTGGGGGAGCGGTTGTAGCTCAGTGGTTGAGCACCTGCTTCCCACCTACAAGGTCTAGGGTTCAATCCCTGGTACCTCCAAATGAATGAATGAATAAATAAAACTTTATTTTAAGACATAGCTGTTTTAGTTTCTTGGCTGCTAAAACAAATACCATGCAAGGAGTTGGCTTAAACAATGGGAATTTATTGACTCATGGTTTTCAGGCTAAAAGTACAAAATCAAGGCACCAGCAAGGCAGTGCATTCTCGTGGTGCTTACACTGGGGCTGACTGCCAGCATTCCTTCATCCTTGGCTTTTCTGCCACATGGCAGTGAACATGGCAGTCTCTCATGGCTTCTCTTTCCCTCGGACTTTCACTGTGCCTATAAAAGACTCCAGTAATCCACATTAAAGCCCATCCTAATTCTCTGGAGCTACGTGGAGAGAGGTCTCTAGAAGAAGTCTTATTTTTTTTTTAAGTTTACATTACAATTTTTATTTCTTCCCAGTTATTATTTTTTTTCCCATGCTTTAAAAATTTTTTTAAATTTATTATTATTATTTTTAATTTATTAAAGTATACCACTCATACATAAGCATATATAAACTTTAAGTGTATATTAACAATTGTGAATTTACAAAACAAATATATATAACATCATACAGGACTCTCATACCTCACCCTATCACCAATACCTTGAATTGTTAAACATTTTTACCTAATGATTAAAGAGCATTGTCACAATATTACTATTAACTAAAGTATTTTCCCCCAACCCACCCTATTATCTTTATATCATTTATATATGATCATTCATAAATAATAAGTATGGTAAAAATTGTGAAGTTAGAAAGCAAACATGTGTAACATCATTCAGGCATCCCATACATCAACCCTCCACCAACACCTTGCATTTTTGTGAGATGTTTCTTACAAATTATGAAAGATTATTGTCAAAATCTTATTGTCCTTATCTTACATTTGGTGTATTTTTCCACCAACCTACCCTATTATTATTTTTTAAGTATATTTTTATGGCAGAAGTTGTAAACTTATAAAATAATCATGCACATGTACAGAATTCCCAAACAATACCCCTCTATCTGAACATTTGTTACAGACAAGATAATATCATCTGATACCATGACCACAGTGTACATTTGGCAAACATTTTCCATACTGCCCAATTATCAACACAGTACATCTTTGACATAGATATAACATTATTATTTTTTTAATTTTTTAAATTCCTTTCTAAAAAAATATTACATTAAAAAAATATGAGGCCCCATTCAACCCCACCGCCCCCACTCCACCACTCCCCCCACAGCAATACTCTCTCCCATCATCATGACACATCCATTGCATTTGGTAAGTATATCTCTGAGCATCGCTGCACCTCATGGTCAATGGTCCACCTCATAGCCCATACTCTCCCACGTTCCATCCAGTGGGCCCTGGGAGGATCTACAATGTCAGGTAATTGTCCCTGAAGTACCACCCAGGACAACTCCAAGTCCCAAAAATGCCTCCGCATCTCATCTCTTCCTCCCATTCCCCGCACCCAGCAGCCACCCTGGCCACTTTTCCCACACCAATGCCACATTTTCTCTGTGGACCTTGGATTGGTTGTGTCCATTGCACATATATGTCAAGTGGAGGCTTAGATTCCACATGGATGCTGGATGCAATCCTCCTGCTTTCAGTTGTAGGCACTCTAGGCTCCATGGTGTGGTGGTTGACATTCTTCAACTCCATGTTAGCTGAGTGGGGTAAGTCCAATAAATCAGAGTGTAGGAGCTGAAGTCTGTTGAGGCTCAGGGCCTGGCCATCATATTGTCAGTCCAGAGATTCAAATCCCCTAGATATATCTTAAACCCAAGCACCAACTACAATTCCAGTAAAGTAGCATGAAAGGCTTATTATATTATTACTGCTAACCAGGGTCCATAGGTCACTCCAGTTGTATTTTTCCCATGCTTCTCCACATTCCTACCACCTTACAGTAGTGATATACATTTGCTTTAAGAAGTCTTACTTACATGTAGTCCCCACTTGCCAGAATGTAGGGCAAGACCAAGAACAGTCTAAACTGGGGTGCACAATTTAATCTGCCACAACAGCTAAGCCCCAAAGCAAGAAAAAGAACATTTCTAGCCACCAGAAAGGAAGCAGAAACCCATAACCATAGAGGGCCATAATGGGCAAACCCCACAAAGACTAGGAGGAAACAACAGTGAAACCATGCCATAAAGAGGCCTTTAAAACTCAGGGCACTTACAGGACTCCTGAGGAAGATAACCTGTGTTGAAAATGAATTCACAGGCAAAAATTATAAAACAGATGAGGAATTCCAATGCCAAGACTGTCAATTTACTGCCTAACCAATGGGATCATTTACACCAGAGGAAATTATATATATATAATGAAAAAGACTTTCAGTTTGACTAAGGGGTTAAAGAAGAGATAAAGGAAGGAATATGTGCCATATAACAAGAATAGAAAATTATGAAATTGGAAAAAGGGGATTTGAAAACTCCAACTGTGGCTTTATATATTCCTCCTTACAGTTCTAATTTTGCTTCATGTATTTTGAAGCTCTGTTAGTAGGTTCATAAACATTTAGGATTAATGTTTTGATGGGTTCATCTCTTTATCACTATGAAATGACCTTCTTTCTCCTTGGTTACGTTCTTTGCTGGGAAATCTCCTTTGTGTGATATTAACATTCCACTCCACCTTTCTTTTGATTGGTGTTAGTGTAGTATATCTTTATCTATCCTTTTACTTTCAACTTATTTACATCTATATTTCAAGTAAGCAGTATCTTATTGGACCGTGCTTTTTTTCGTAAAAGTGGAATGTTTAGGCCATTTACACTTAATGCGATTGTTGACATGGTTGAGTTTAAATGTACCATTTTGCTATTTGTATTCTATTTGTCCCATGTGTTCTTTGTTTTCTATTTCCTCTTTTTAGAGTTAATTGATATTTTTATGATTTGATTTTATCTCCTTTGTTAACATAACTATAACTCTTTATTTTGTTATTTTAATGGTTACTTTAGGAATTGTAACATGAAACTAACTTATCACTGTCCACCCTCAAGTTATATTCATGTATAATATAAGCTTACAATAGTATATTTCCATTTCTCTCCTCCTAAACTTTATAATATTGTCATGTGCCTTATTTCTACCTTTGATACAAATACTACACTGCATTGTGGATATTTTTGCTTTAACTCACTTTTTAAAAGAAATTTCAATAATAAGAAAAGACATACATTTACCCAGGTAACTACCATTTCCAGTGTTCTTTATTCCCTTTGTAGGTCCACATTTCCATCTGGTATCATTTTCTTTCTGTGTGAAGGACTTCTTCTAACATTTCTTGAAGTGCAAGTGTGATGTGATGGGTGATTTCAGCTTTGGTATGTCTAAGATTTTGCCTTAGTTTTTGAAAGATATTCTCACTAGGTATAGAATTTTAAGTTGGCAGTTTTTTCTCTCAGTATTTTTAAAGATGTTGCTACACCTGCCTCTGTTCTGATGAGTATGCTTGTGCATGTGAAGCACACGCTCGACCACTGAACCACCCACGCTGCACTTTTTTTTTTTGAGATGGGATCTTTTGATTCAGTTCAGTTAAAGGACCTTTTGATTGGATCGCTTTTGATTAGACTGCTTCCGTTAAGGGCCTTTGACTAAACTGTGGGACCCAGGGTAGATCTTAATCCTCTTACTGGGGTCCTTTATAAACAGAGGACTAAAAAGCCACAGGCACAAGAAACAAGCCCCAGTGACGGAGAGAAGCCTCCAGATGTTAATGAACCCAGGAGAGAGAAAAGCCACACACAGCACAGTCCATCTGGAGAGATGAGCGGTGCCTGATCACCCACAGCTGAGCTAGGGGAGAAAGCAAGCCTGGAGGAGAAGGCAGAGACCAGTAGGGCTGCCATTGCGCCTCGCCACGTGGCAGAAGTCTACGATTGCCAGCAGCCAACCTTCGGGGAGAGAGCTTCGCCTAACGCCTTGATTTGGACACTTTCACAGCCTCAGAACTGTAAGCTTTTAAACTAATAAATCTCACTATCAAAGTCAGCTCATTTCTGGTATATTGCTCCCAGCAGCTTTTAGCAAACTAAAACATACGTGCCGTAATGTATTTACTTATCGATACGTATTGGAAATGCTTTGTTTTTTCTATGTTAATATACATAGGGCTACTTCAGTCTTTTGAACCTCAGTGCAGTGTTCCATAGTGTGGATATACCATAGCTTATTTACCTATGATGGATATTTACTTCTTTTTTTCTATTTTTCATTATTACCAAAAATACCACAGTTAACTTCTTGTGGGTAACTCTTTGTGCTTGTGTGGTACTTCTGTAAGATCAAGCCTCAGAAGTGAAACTTCCGGGTTGGAGGATATGCTTGCATTTTTTTTTCCATTTTGATGGCATCTGCTAAGTTGACCTCCAAAAGTCTGAATCAATTTATCCCACTAATTGCGTTTCTTACATCCTTGCCAATCCTAGGTAGTATCAATCTTCTTTCATATTTTGCCAGTCTTTTGGAGGAGAGGGATGTCATTATTTTTTCAGTTTGCATGTTACATATTAAATATATATAGCTATATATTCCTTTCTGAGCCATTTGTACTTCTGTGAATTGCTTATTCATATATACTGCCTATTTTTCTACTGGGTTGTTTATCTTTTTCATATTTTTTTATAAGAATTCTTTCTATAGTCTCAATAATAACCTTTTGTCTGAGGTGACCATAAAATTTATCATACAAAGCAAGACACTTTTGAAAGTGACAAATACTAAACCAGATAAGATGCCAGGATAATAGGCATAAATCATAACTGTCCTGAGCAAACTAGAACATATGGTCACCCTACTCTTGCCCTTTTTTTTTTTTAAACAGATGACTTTTATTGCATCTTTAAATATCACAAACAGGTCCGGCATCTTGTTGTTTGCATTGCTACACAACATTTAGATCTTATTCACCAGCCTGCTGAACTGTTCCTTTTTCAGAGACATAAATACCATCCCCAATTTTTCTTATATACTTGTTTTTAACCATTGTGGCTTGCTGAATCAAAACAGCTGAGTTTGATACAAGTTCAATGTCATTTCCTCCAAGAATGAACTCATCTATCAAGGCTTGAGATACTGAGCAAGCCACACCTGGCCTCATCCAAACCCTGCGCAAGTATCTTTCACCCTCAAAATTTCAGATTTCAACCAGGCACACACTCTCCTGAATAACAACGTTGATGGGGAATTAAGGGTACCCAAACCTCATCTTTAACGGAAGCACTATGTGTCCCCCTTGATCGCGTTCTGTATGTGATGACAGATAATGTGATCTGTAGCCAGTTCCTTTCTAGTTCCCAACATTTGTCAACCCGAAGCCTCTTCTTTTTTTTTTTAAAGACTTATTTATTTATTTATTTTACTTACACACACACCCCTTGCCACTTGCTTGCTGTCTGCTCTCTGTGCCCATTTGCTGTGCGTTCTTCTGTGTCTGCTTGTCTCCCTTTGTTGCATCATCCTGCAGCACCAGCTCTCTGTGGGCGCAGGCCAGCTCGCCTTCATAAGGAGGCCCTGGAACGCGAACCCAGGACCTCCCATGTGGTAGGTGGGAGCCCAATCGACTGGGCCACAGCCGCTTCCTGAAGCCTCTTCTTTTCCTTCCCAAGTAGACTGAGCTCTACACTGATGGGATCGAAGTCCCTCCACAGGTTCCCCTGGGACCTTCATGATAACAGTGCACCCCTTCAACACAACGTCATTATTTTTAGGCGTGTTCACTGTCTGCTTGCTGACACTGGTCTTCATTCTTGTAGTATGTGCTGCAAAGCCCTACTATTGCTCTTTTATTTCCTATTAATTTTTTAAATCGTTTTTTTTTTGAAGATACATAGATCACAAAAAATGTTACATTAAAAAATATGAGGGTCCCATATACCCCAACCCCCACCCCCTGACTCCTCCCACGTTAACAACCTCTTTCATCATCGTGGCACTTTCATTGCATTTGGTGAGTACATTTTGGAGCACTGCTGCCCCGCATGGATTATAGTTTACATTGTAGTGTATACTTTCCCCAGTACTTTCAGTGGGTTATGGCAGGATATATAATGTCCAGCATCTGTCCCTGCAATATCATTCAGGACATCTCCAAGTCCTGAAAATGCCCCCACATCTCATCTCTTCTTCCCTCTCCCTGCCCTCAGCAACTACCATGGCCAGTTTCTCCACATCAATGCTACAGTTTCTTCCATTACTAGTCACAACAGTTTCATAGCAGAAGACCAGTAAGTCCATTCTAATCCATATTTCACTCCCACCATCCTGTGGACCCTAGGATAGTGATGTCCACTCCACCTCTATATCGAGATGGGACTTAGATCCCACATGGTTGATGGATGTGATTCTCCTACTTGGAGTTGTAGGCACTCTCGGTTCTGTGGTGTGGTGGGTGATCATCTTCATCTCCTGCTATTGCCCTGTATATTTGCTGCCACATTTTTCTCCAAGGTCTGTTAACTACTTTTTTTTTTAAAGAAAGGAAATCAATAACAACTAATTTAAAGCATGTCTCTATATTTTCCAGATTATGTGTCTTTCATACAAATGCCTTCCTTATGCCAAGGTTATATAAATATGTCCCTATAATTTCTTTATTGTCTTCTAATTCTCTTCCCTCCTATGATGTCTTTTCTACGTGCATTCAGTGCCAAATCAAACTGGCAAGTCCTGAAGAGCAAGAATCTAAATTTGACCTACTCAGTAAAATGGACTCACGTTGATGATACTCTATTTCTCCATTCTTTGTACGTGTATTTACAAGATTCACTTGTAGTCTTCCTGATTCTAATCTCAAATGAATATAAATTATAGTATTATTCCTCTTTATAAGAAAAAGAGATAAGTTTTCAGTTTTGAAAACATGCCTATAGGTGATATTTCAATGCAAAATTATTTATTGTATCAAAACAAGCTTTCTTCTGCCCAAGTCAACAGAACTTGACCTAAACCTGTTTTTTTTTCATTCCCACTCTTTTTAAATTTTATTTTTACTTTTATAAACACACTCTGCCCCTTTCCCCCACCGCCCCCTATTTCAGTAACCTCTAATGTGCCTTCTATCTCTGCAAATTTGCTATTTGTAGGCATCTCTTATAAGTGATATCATGCAATGTTTGTCCTTATGTGGCTTGCTTGTTTCACTGAACATAATATTTTCGAGGTTCTTCCATATTGCAGCACATTTCATAACTTCAGTTTTTCTTATGGCCAAATAATATTCCATTGTGTAAATGTACAACATTTTGATTTTCCATTCATTTGGTGATGGACACTTGGGTTGTTTCTAGCTTTTAGCTATTGTGAAGAGTGTCACTATGAACACTGGTGTACAAGTACCTGTTTGCAACCCAGTTTTTTTAACTTGGATTTTTTTTTTACAAAAGTTGTAGATTTACTGAAAAATCAGCCATAAAATACAGAATCCCCATATACCATCCTATTTATTAACACCTTGCATTAATGTACATTTGTTACAATTTATGAAACAACATTTTTATAATTAATTACAGTCCATCATTTACAATGGGGTTCACTGTTAATGTTTTCATTTTCTTTGGGAATATACCTAGAAGGGTAATTGTGGGGTCAAATGGCAATTCTATATTTAACTTTTTGCTTTCAACAGTGGCTGCACCATTTTACATTCCCACCAATAATACACTAGAGTTCCAGTTTCTCACCATCCTCCAATACCTGATATTTTCCCTTTATTTAATAATAGCCGTCCTTGTGGGTGTGAAGTGGTATATCATGATAGTTTTATTTTGCATTTCCCTAATGGCTTCTGATATTGGACATCTTTTCCTGTGTTTATTGGCCATTTTTATATCTTCTTTGAAGAAATGTGTTTTCCAGTCCTTTGCCCATTTTTTAAATTTTTAAAAAACTTATTGAAGTATATCACTCATACATAAACAAACATAAACAATACATGTCTAGTAATACCTTTGCCCATTTTTCAATTAGATTGTTTGCCTTTTTGTTGTTGCATTGTAGAAGTTCTTTATATATTCTGGATATTAAACCCTTATCCAATATATGGTTTCTAATTATTTTCTCCCATTCTGTAGGTTGTCTTTTCACCAGTTTGGTAATTTCCTTTGATGCACAAAAGTTTTTAATTTTTATGAAATCAAATTTATCTTTTGTTTCTTTTGTTGATTGTGCTTTTGGTGTCATATTTAAGAATCACATCTAAAGAAATCATTAGCTGAATCCCAAGTAATGAAGATTTGCCCCTATTTTATCTTCTAAGAGTTTGATAGTATTAGCTCTTATATTTAGACCCTTGATCCATTTTGAATGTTTTTGTATATGGTTTGAGGTAGGGATCTAACTTTATTCTTCTGCGTATGAATACCCAGTTTTCCCAATACCACTTGTTGAAGGACTATTCTTTCCCCATTGCATGTACTTAACACCCTTGTCCCAAATCAATTGTCCATAGATGTGTGGGTCTATTTCTGGGCTTTAAATTATGTTTCACTGATCTATTTGTCTATCTTTGTGCCAGTATCACACTGTTTTGATTACTGTTGCTTTTTAATACAATCTGAAATCAGTAAGTGTGAGTCCTCCAACCCATTCTTTTTCCAGATTGTTTTGGCTATTGGGGGCCCTTTGCAGTGCCATAAAAAGTTAAGGGCTTTTTTTTTCTATTTCTGAAAAAAAAGGTTGCAGGAATTTTTCTACAGATTTCATTGAATTTTTACATCACTTTGGGTAATAGTAACACATTAATAATGTCAACTCTTCCAATCCATGAGCATGGGCTGTCTTTTGTGTTGTTGTTTTACCCTGCCATTTTGCTGAATTCATTTACTAGCTCTAATAGTTTTCTTGTGGGATTCCTTTGGTTTTCTATATAAAAGATCATGTCATCTGCAAATAATATTTCTTCCTTTGCAATTTGAATACCTTTTATTTCTTTTTCTTGCCTAATTATTCTGGCAAAAACTTGTAGTAAAATCTTGAGTGGCATGGATGAGAGTAAGCAGCCTTGTTTCATTCCTGATCTTAGGGAGAAAGCTTTAATTCTTCAACCATTCGGTATGATGCAAGCTATGGGTTTTTCATAAATGGACTTTAACATGTTGATAAAGTTCCTTTCAATTCCTACTTTTTAAATTGTTTTTATCAAGAGAGGATGCTGGATATTGTTGAATGCCTTTTCAGCATCTATGAAGAGAAGCATGTGATTTTTACTCCTGCATTCTATTTATGTATATTCTGATTGATTTTTGTATGTTGAACCACCTTTGCATTACTGGGATGAATCCCATTTGGTCATAATGTATAATATTTCTACTATGCCACTGGGTTTCGTTTGCTAGTATTTTGTTAAGGATTTTGGCATCAACCTTCATAAGGGAAATTAGTCTGTAATTTTCTTTTCTTGTGATGTCTTTACCAGGCTTTGGTATTAGGGTAATGCTGACCTCATAGAATGGATTAGGAAGTGTTCCCTCCTCTCAAATTCTTTGGAAGAATTTGAGAAGGATTGGTATTAAAGTTTTTTTTAAGGTTTTGTAGAATTCACCAATAAGTCATCTGTCCTTGGACTTTCCTTTGGTGGAAGGTGTTGATTATTGTTCAATCTCTGTACTTGTTACAGATTTGTTGCTGTTTTCTATTTCTTCAATTCCTGTAATTCATGTATTCTAATATTTTATAGGTTTGATTTTTTACCTGTAGCTCTTTCATCCACTTGAAATTTATTTTGTATATGGTGTGAGGTAAGGACCTGTGACAAACAGATACTATAAGTTGGCTGGCTCAAACTCATATCAACAACCTTCTGTTATGTTTCCTTATATTGCAGAGGCTCTCTTTAAGCTAAGATTCCAGATGTTATGTAGAGTCCCCCTAATTAGATGCCATCAGGATCTGCCACTACTCCATATCAATGGCTGAGAATGGAGAGAATACTAGAGCATGGCCATTTCTTCCCAATATAGGAGCAATCTTCATGGTGGCCAAGACTTTCTCAGAGCTGCTTTACAGTCTGAAGCTTTTTGTACCCAAATCTCTTTCCCTATCCCTTTCCTTTCATGGGTCTCAGACCTCTATCACAGCCTTTCTCTGCTACTCCTGTTCCTTCTCACCTTTATTTTTCATAGGTATTACCCCAACAAATCTCTTGCATTTCTAACTCTGCCTTGGTATCTGCTTCCTAGAAGACTTGAGCAAAATATAACTTAGGTGACAATTTGAGTTATGTGCTGAATTATGTGCATAAAAAGGAAGCACCATTTTGCTGGCACATATCCTGGCAGAGGTGGTGTGGTATTGGAGCAGCACCCATGGAAAAAGCATCCAACTCTCTGGCAGCTTCCAGATGGTAGCAGAAACAACTTCAGTAGTTCAGTTCTGCAATGTGGCTTTGGAAGTTGTTCTGGGAAGCTCGACTTAAAGTCTTTTTCTTCAACACTCCCTACAATTCTGACTGCTACATATACCCTTCAATAAATTCCTTTCTTCTTAAAATAGCTAGAATGAATTCTATTTTCAGGAAGTAAAGTCATCATCAGTACAATATCTAACGACATTTTTCCATGTGGATATTCTGTTGTCCCCAAACCATTCTTGAACAGGCAGTTCTTTCCCAGTGATTCAAAACCCCCCTTTAGCACCCACTAAATTTCCATATAGACATGGATCTGTTTCTTTACTTTATTCCATTGATAAGATTATCTGTTCTTACACTAACATCACTATTTGATCTCTTTATAGTAAATGTTTGTATGTGGAAAGGCTGATTTCACCAATGTTGTTGTGTCAAAATTTGCTTGGCTATTCTTGTGCATTTTTCCTTCTGGATGATTTTTAGAATGAGCTTGTAAAATTCCATTTTTAAACCTCTCGTTAACTTTTTATTGGGATTTCACTGAATTTATGGATTAATTTGGGAGGAATTTACATCCCTCACAATATTGGATCTTCACCAGGACCTATTTCTCCTGGGGGAGTGGCTACATGACTTGGGAGTGGGCCTGAAGCTTGAAGATGTGGGGCTGAACCAGGCAACTGAATTTGGCAAAGAATAGATCAATAGTGTCAGAAAGAGAGAGAGAAGTTTTCCAGAATGTGGAATGCTTGGAATGTAATCCAGGGCACCTGAAGTTCAGGAGTGGTTTGATGGCAATGCCTTGAAAGCTAAACAACCCCTTTTCCCCTTTACATGTAAAAGGAAGAACTTTAGGCCATGAACTATGGCTGAGGAACGGACTCTGGAGCCATAAACAGTTCTGTGAGGAAGCTTACACCATGTGCTGATGCAACCAAAAGGTTCCCAAATTCATCCAGATGGGACTGGAGATGAAACAGCATGGAAGCCTCCAAAGATCTTCGAGCCATGAAAGAATGGAGGAATGTACCTGGTTCCTTGAAGCCCAGGGTAGCTGAGGCAGATTCTGTGGGAGAAGGAGAAGGAGCTAGGAAGAGATGACTGACTTCTTCGAAAGTCAAGAAAAGAAGGACCAGTTTTGGAGGAGACTGGATTTGGGCAATGGAACAAGGTTTCCCAAGTCAACACATCCCTATGCCAGGCTCACCTCCCTTGGGGACCACAGATCAGTCTTGTATCCCATATCTGGGCAGAGCATGCTCATCTCGAGGTTCCCTGTGCCTCAGTCCTTCCCTGGCAGGAAGACACCTCAGTTCCTCTGGATGCTGGTGGTTTATTGTTGACTTATCGGAAGTAGGAAGCAAGGTCCCTGGAGGAAAGGCTTTTATGTTGACTTTCCCAGGGCCACAGCTTCAAGCCCTGGCTGATCACAGGAAGCGTCAGAGAAGGCAGAGAGTGTCATTGACATCTCCTCAGAGCCCAAGCACTGGGATGCTCTCCAGAGGTCTTCTGAACTGACCCAAAGTCTCTTTAGAGCCACTGGGCTCCCCAGGGCCACTGCTGAACTCCAGACTGAATCTTTTCTACCTTTCTAGATTTTTCAAAATCTGGCTGGCATTTCAGAATTTATATTCATTATTTCATTTGATCCCCTAAAAACACCCTCAGGTGCTATAATTATTGATGGGGAAGCAGGGGTTCAGAAAGATTGTTTGACCCACCCAAAGGCACAAAGCTACTAAGTGAAAGAACCATTTTTTCCTTCAGTTAATGTTTCCTGGGGGCCTCCTGTGTGCCCAACACTCTAGAGACACAGTCCAACAAGGCCTGTCCTCTGTCATCAAGGAGCTCTCTGCTTAGTGGGCAGACTGGCCCCTGACCCAGCAATTCCAGCGCAATAAGATTATATTGTGATCAGTGGTGGGTCTGCACCCAATGCAGAGGTAGCACTGGAGAAAGCCCCCAGGATGGCCTGGGTGAGTCCAAAAAGTCTGCACATGCAGAGAGGCAGCATTTAAGCTAAGACTTAAAGGATGACTCAGAATTTTCTGGGAAGGACTGTGGAGAAAGAATGTGTTCTGGGAAGGGAACAGCATGGGGAAAAAAATGGTACCCAGGCATGAAAGAACATGGAGTTTTTGGGGAATCTACAAGTTGTTCTGGATCACTGACTCATGCAGTGGCCAGAGGTGGCAGGAGCGGGTGCACAAGCAGCGAGCCATGGGGCTGCAGAGGCGCTCGTAGGTTGGCTAACACATATGGCAGGCGCCATCATAAGCACTTGGCATGCGCTAACTCAATGAATCTTTACGACATCCCAATGACATCATTGCTGGATGATCTCCTTTTTACAGGTGAGACAGAGGACTTAAAGAGAGGTTAAGGGGCTTGCCCCAAGCCATTTGGCTGGAGAGCAACGGAGGTGGGATTCGAGTCCAGGCAATCCAGCCCCAGGGCCACCCCTCTTCTTGTCACTACATCCTCTTAAGTGTCACATATGCAGAATCATGGCATCTGTTTTCATCCCGTGGACAGAAAGGTTTTATAAACCAGGAGCGGGCGAGACATGACAATTCCTTCTGCAGAAGGCTCATTCCAGCTGCAGCCTCAGGAGAAGGCTTGGGGAGACAGATGAGATGACCGGGATGGCTGAAGGGCTGGGCCAGGGGCCATCAGGCCTCGAACTGCAGGCTCAGGCTCCAAATCAAAGCTGCTTTTCATACCACATTCATTCAGTATTTATTAAACCCCTATTGGGTACCAGAAGGTGTGCCAGGTACTGGGCTACATCCTGCTTCTGCCCCAAGATCAGACCTAAAGGGAGGCTAAAGGGAGTCACTGCCCAGAGCAGCCCGACAGCATCACGTGACGAGCGGTACCACGCCCTTGGCAGCCTTCCCTGTCCCCGCGGGGCTCGCGCGCACCCTCCTCCCGCGGGGTGGAATCTGCGTCCACGGTCCAGCCCACTCAGGCTAGTGCTTTGTCCAGGGCTGACCCCGTGCCCCGACGTGGTCCCCAGGAGATCTCTGACGCACTCCTCTCCTTGGCAACCTCAGCGCTGGGCCAAGAAACCCAGACTGAGAGCGAAAGTAGCAGCAGAAGACGAGAGCTCTCCTGCCTACCTGGAGCTCCTCCTCAGGCAACACCTTGGACGAGCCTTTGAGCGCCCCGGCCCGCAGGATCCACAACCTCAAGTTGGCCAAGTCTGCCTCAGTTTCCTTGCCCATCGCTTCCTTCCTGCTGAGCCTGGAACTCTACTGCCCAGAGCCCCAGTCAGCATGAGCGGGGTCCAACACACTGTGGGGTGCTCAGGACCAGGAAGCAGGGCCCGGGGCACCTCTCCCCTGAGCCCCAGATCCGTCATGCCCAGTTACTTGCTAGACACCTCCACCAGGATGTCCCCTCTCAGCCCCCCACCCCACGCCAAAAATTGAACATGTTGGCCCTCTCAGCCCCCCACCCCACGCCAAAAATTGAACATGTTGGCTTTTTTTTCCAAAGATTTATTTTTTATTTATTTCTCTCCCCTTCCCTACCCTCTCCCCACCCCCAGTTGTCTGTTCTCTGTGTCCATTTGCTGTGTGTTCTTCTTGTGTCCACTTGGATTCTTGTCAGCGGCATGGGAATCTGTGTTTCTTTTTGTTGCGTCATCTTGCTGCCTCAGCTCTCCATGTGTGCGGCACCATTCCTGGGCAGGCTGCACTTTTTTTTGCATGGGGCGGCTCTCCTTATGGGGTGCACTCCTTGCACGTGGGGCTCCTCTACGCAGGGGACACCCCTGCGTGGCACGGCACTCCTTACACGCATCAGCACCCCACGTAGGCCAGCTCGCCACATGGGTCAGGAGGCCCTGGATTTGAACCCTGGACCTCCCATGTGGTAGGCGGACACCCTATCCATTGGGCCAAATCCGCTTCCCCATGTTGGCTTTCTAAGCTCCCCGCTCCTACATCCCCCAGCTTGGTGAATGGAACCACTCTGTAGTGGAAGCAGAAGCCAGGGAGCCATTCTGGAATCCTCCCTTGTCCTTCAAATTCTTTCAAGTTTCCATCCTTAATATTGCTCCTGCCTGTCCTCTCTTCCAGAGTCCGTTCCTGGGTCTGGCCAGGCCAGGCAGAGCCCGCCGATCCACCCGCTGCCGCTTCCCCAACCTCATTGCCGGCCTCGCTCACTCACCCACTCCTGGCTGGTCCCTGAGCCCTTGGCCTCAGGGCCTCTGCCCGCACCTCACGGGAGAGCGCTGCAAGGACAGACGTGGCTGACGCCTTCGCTTCAGGGGGACTTTCATCCGAACTTTGTTCAGGTGTCACCTTATCAGAGAGACTGCCCTCACCAGCCTATCCAAATCAAAACACGTGTGTGAGATGTGGATGTGACTCAGGTGGCTGAGCTCCCGCCTACCACAGGGGAGGTCTGTGGTTCAGGTCCTGGTGCCTCCTGAAGAAGACAGCAAGCTGGCGTGATGGGCAGGTGTGGTGATCTGACACAACAAGATGACACAACAGGAGACACAAGAAGAAAAACATAAGGAGAGACACAACAAAGCAGGCAGCAGAGGTTCCTGGTGCCTCCCAAAGAAAATGAGCAAGACAGTGAGCTAATGCGATGGGCAAGCGTGGCAAGCTGACGCAACAAGATGACTCAACAAGAAGGAAAATATAATGAGAGACTCAACAAAGCAGGAGCAGAGGTTCCTGGAGACTCCTAAAGAAAACGAGTAAGACAGTGAGCTGACACTATGTGCAAGCATGGCAAGCTGACGCAACAAGATGACTCAACAAGAAGGAAAACCTAATGAGAGACACAACAAAGCAGGAAACAGAGGTGATTCAAGCAATTAGGTTCTTTCCTCTAACATCGGGGTTCCCAGGTTCAGTTCCTGGTACCTCCTAAAGACACAGCACACAGCAAAGTGCAGACAAGGAGGCAGTGGGGAGAAATAAACAAATAAATTAAAATAAATCTTTAAAAAAACAAAAACACTTGTGCACATACACAGTCTCATTCCCTGACTCTCCTGAGAACTGTCCTTGGGTTACTCCCCTGGGGAGCCCCTTAATCAGTGACTGAAGAGTGTGGGAATGGAAACCCCCACCCCCTTTGTCTTGGGTTGGGACAGCGATGAGGACACCCTCCACTCCAGAGACCCCTGTGGGGCCATGCGTTAGTCCCTGAGCAACTTTCTTTTTTAGGAGGTCCCGGGCATCGAACCCAGGACTTGGTGCATGCTAAGTAGGCGCTCGACCGCTAAGCTGCACCAGCTCCCCCATGGACTTGACCTGAGGCTGTCTGCTTGGCCTCCCCTCGCCCTGCGCCGCCTCCCCCTCCCCTGCTGGTTTTCCCATCTCGGGAACTGCTCCTGGGTACCCAACGTAAGGCACCTGCTCTGTTGTTTTTCCATCACTTCCCGTGACTTGACACAATGCCACGTGTTTATTGGCTCACTGTCCATACCCTCCGCTAGAGCATCAGCCTCGCGTGGGAATATGAGCTTATTCGCTCATACATCTCCCCTCCTGGAACGGCATCTGGCACCCAGGAAGTGCCCAAAAGACATTTTGTTGAACTAATTCTGTCGGTCACTTCTCTCAATGACTCTGTGAAGTGCAAGTTATGCCCTCACTTTACAGATGAGGAGACAAGTTCAGAAAAATTAAATCACCTGCCCGAGGTTACACAGCTAGCGCATGGCACAGCCAGGATTCCAAGAACTGTCTGTGTGACTCCAAGCCCAAGTTCAGACTTTTAAACCCAACCCGATGTTAGCAATTTCTGGAACATTCTGAGCTACACCTCCTCACAGCTGCGGAAGCTCCCCCATCCCAAACTGCTCACCGCAGGGCCTTTTGAGGCCCTCTGGACAGACCCCGATGGCCCTTTCTCTCATTGGGCTCCTCTTTCTCTTCTGTGAAACCCTTGCAGATAAAACTTCACCTGTGCTTCTCTAGTGCCCAGCCCAGGGCCTGGCAGTGGGTCAGCAATCCGGGAATATCTGTTGAATGAAAGGAAAACAGGTAGGAGGAAAGGAAGGAGGGAGGGAGGGAGGGAAAGCGAGGAAGATCGGCAGGGCCATGGGGTTGCCAAGCTGGGTCCACTAGGACCCTCGGTCCCCATGCTCTGTTGTCCACAGCAGCCCAAGGCTGTGCCCGTGGGAGGAGCTGGCTTCAACATGTTTGCTGATGGTTAAATTCCCAAGAACATACCTCTACAAATACTTTAGCACGTACAAGACCATGTCACATAACTTGGTGATGTCGGCAGGGTACATAGCAAGCTCTGTACCTGCACTCCCGTGGATGGATGCACTGTCATCTCCCCAACAGCCTTCCTGTCCCTTCCCTGCCGGGCAGCAGCTGTGCCACATGGGTAGGGTCGTCCCACCCAGTTCAGGGATCTAAAAGCAGTTTGGGCCAGTGGAGAGAGGTGTGGCTGGGGATCATCTGGGTTCCAAATTCTAGCCTGGCCCTAACTGGCAGCATGACCTTGGGCACATCCTTCCCCTCTCAAGGCCACAGTTCCTCTTCCGTGGCATGAGGGACTTGCACTGTGACAGGTGATCTCTAACGTGCCTTCTGGCTGTCGTCTCCCCGTATTTGTGAGCATCTAAATCGCCTGGTCTGTGGGAGGGCAGGGAAGGGGGGTAGAAGGTCTGTGCTCAAACAGGCCCTTGGGGCCTCAACTTCTTCATGCCTACAAGAGAGGAAAAGTCACTTTCCTGAGTGAATAAAGGGATAAAACATGATGAAGATGAAGAAAAGGTAAAAAAAAAAAAAATTACGCTTGTTAATTTGCAAAAATCTAAGCATGGTGGCAGGAACCTTCCAGGCTTTGTCTAACTTAACACTCGGTGAGTTGTCTAATTTACCAGCGGTGCGCGGTCAACACGCCCCGCCCTCTGCGGAGGGACGCCTTGCCGTCTAGTGTCTGCCAATTCCCGCGGTGTAAAGACTTCCACTTGCGTTACTGAACGTGTTGTTGGAAAGCGATGCCCACAATTGGCGTTCAGAGCCAGGATGAGCCGGATCCAGCACGTTGCTGGCTTCCCGCTCTACTTAGGAGAAAACAGATTCAGAAACCTGCCCAAACTCACACTGTCAATGCCAGCCGGCAGGTCCAAACCCAGGCCTGGCTGGCTGAGGGCGTCACGTCTTCCCCCAAACCACACTAGCGCTCCCTGCTGAGGCCGACGGGTGCCTGTGCCGCGAGGGAAAGGGTTAAAACCAGCACGCGTGGGCTTGAGCCCGGCCCACCGCTTTCTAGCTGTGAGAACGTGGGCCTAACGTTTAGTTTCTTTTTCTTTCTTTCTTTCTTTTTTTTTTTAATGAAAGACGTTGTAGGTTTACACAACCAGTATGCATAAAATACAAGATTCCCGTCGCCCACCCTACTATTGGCAGCTTGCCTGGGTGTGTACATTTGCTGCAATTCATGAAAGCACATTTTTATAGTTGTACCGTTAACTGGAGTCCATGGTTTAACCTGGGATTCACTTTTTGTGTTGTTCATCTATTCTTTTAAAATTTTTGTTCTAGCACCACATATACGACCTGCCATTTCTCCCTTTTAACCGCATTCGGGTATTTTTCGGTTCTATCCATTACGTTCATGGTGTGGCGCTCCCATCGCCACCATCTGTTACCAAAACGTTTCCATCATTCCGCATAGGAGCCCTGGGCATTTGACCCCTGAGCTTCCCCCTCCCCGTCCCCACCCTGTCCCCAGGTAACCTATATTCTGGATTCTGACTCAATGAATTTGCTTATTCTAATGACTTCCAATCAGTGAGCTCATACAGTGTGTGTCCCTTTGTGCCTGGCTTATTCCACTCAGCACAATGTCCTCAAGGTCAGTCCCTGCTGCTCCACGTGTCCGGCCTCCGTTCCTTTTTACGGCTGAATAGTATTCCACCGTGTGTTAGCAGTTCCTCCGAAAGTTAAGGATGGAATTCCACCTGGCCCGGCAACCCCACCTCTAGGGATCGACCCAAAGGAGTTGAAAGCAGGGACTCAAACAGATATTTGCCCACTGGGGTTCATAGTGGCATTATTCACAGCTGCCAAAAGATGGGAGCAACCCCAGGGTCCATCCCCCCATGAATGGGTGAGCAAAACGTGGCCAGTTCACTTCGTTTCTTTTAACCCCGGGCCTCGGCCTCCTCATGTCCTAACTGGGAGGGAGCACGCAGCACACTCGGCTCAGGGATGTGGCAGTGCTTTTGTGGCAGGAACATCCGGCCTCTAGGCGTTAGCCACACGGGGACGGGGCGGAGGGGCTGCTCTCCCGGGAGCCCGTCTGCTCTCAGGAGGTCCCTGCCGGCCGGCCGTGCAGCTTGGCCCCCCTCCTTCTGCCCCAGGGTCCGTGGCCAAAGGCAGGGAGGAGCACCCTCCGCACCCTGCTTCTGTCCTGCCACGGGGAACCCCTCCCTCGAACCTCCTGACTTCTCACATTCCAGCACGAGGCCCCCCCCCCAGCCTCTTCCCCGGGAGCTCAAACCCAACCTAAGCCAGAACTTTCCCAGAGCCGCTGGAACCCTGAGCCCCATAAATCAGGGTGCATCCTGAGCTGCGGGGCCAGAGGAATGCTCGGAAAAGTGGGTCAACCCCCTGATGCTCGTTTCCAAACCTCAGGCCACGCCCCCCACCCGAGCGCAGAGCCCTGCCCGGGCTTAAGCAGCCAGCGCCAACTGCCCCCCACCAAGGCTATCTGGGGCTCAAACCCGCCTCTCCCGGAACTCAAGCAGCGTGGGGTGGAAACAGCCCTGGGGCAGGGCTCAGGGCTGCTGGGACCGTGCCCTGCCCGGGACGGTCCCCGGGAGGGGTCTCGGACCTCCACCCACACCCCACAGCCGCCTGCTGACCTCCAAGGAGGGAGGCAGATGGTCTCTGTAGACCTTTGCAAAGAGGGAGTTCTTGTGCACCTTCCAGGGACCAAGACCAACTCAGCATACCCCGAAAACATGCAAATCCCCCCTCCACACACACATACCTGCCTACCCAGCCGGGAGCATCCTGGGATTCAGGGGGGCACCCTGTGATGTCAACTCTGGTCCTCAGAAGAGGCAAGGCAAAGATTTGTGGGTGACCTGCGTTCGTGGGGAGCACGTAGGGAAGGAGATGGAAGTTGAGAGCGCAGGGAACAGGGGGAGGGTTTCCTGAGCGGGAGAAGGGCACCAGGGCACCGCAGCTGCTTCGGGAGAGAGAAGCGGGGCCGGTGGGGGCCTGCGGGGCGGGGGGGCAGGTTTGAGCTGGAACTGAATCTCAGGTTGGGGGGGCGAGAAGGGGGCGGGTCTTTCTGAGAGAGGGGAGAGCTCAGAGAAAGCGCTTTGGCCCCAGACAGAGGATGGGAGGAAGGTGAGCCGGGAGGAGGATCAAAGCACCCCCCGACTGCGTTGCGTGGGCCGGGATTTGCGGGTGATGTCACCCTTGAGATTTCCTTTGTAAAAAGCTGAGTGGGGGAAGCAGACGTGGCTCAGGCAATTGGGCTCCCGTCTACCATATGGGAGGTCCAAGTTTCGATGCCCAGGGCCTCTGGTGAAGGCGAGCTGGCCCACAGGGTGAGCTGGCCCACACGGAGAGCTGATGCAACAAGATGACACAATAGAAAGAGACACAGGGAGACAATGAAAGACTTAGCAGACCAGGGAGTAGAGGTGGCGCAAGAGAACGATCGCCTCTCTCTCGCTCCAGAAGGTCCCGGGATCGGTTCCCAGAGCTGCCTAATGAGAATCCAAGCAGATACAGAAAGAACACACAGCAAGTGGACACAGAGAGCAGACAACGGGGGGAGGGGGAAAATAAATAAATCAATAAACCTTATTTTTTTAAAAAGGCAGCTGAGTGGTAGACTTCGGCTAGAGAAGGGCTGGGGACGTGGGGTGTGAGCCTCAGGGGGCAGGTTCAGACACTGTGGTGGCCCTGGATGGAGAGCGGGCACATCTTCTTGGCGTGTCAGTGGGGGGTCCCAGGCCTTGAGGGATCCGTGCTGCGGGAACCTGAGCTGAGCACAGGTGATAAAATGGGAGGGGCGGGGGTCCGGCTGGCCAGGCGGCCTCAACCAAGAGAACTCCCAGCCCAAGAGACAGGACGCTCGCCCGAGCCCTCCCTAGCCAGGGTTCCCCCACCCGGCTGCCCCCACCCAGCACCGGGCCCCCCAGTCGGGTGAGGGGGTGAACAGGGGATCCGTGCCAAGGCCCAAGGACCGTCCCGGCCTGGGCCCGAGCCCACAGCAGCCTGGTCCCTGGGGCATTTCTAGATCCAGGGGTCTCCCTCCAGGGGGGTTGGACAGGGCTCCTCTCTCTTCTCCAGGCGGATCAGCCTGTCCCCGTCTGCTCACCCCCAACCCCACTGTTTCTGATTCTGCTTTGCTATACTCTGCCTCTTCCTGCCTCCCTGAAATCACCCTGGCCCCCTCGGTGGGCACAAATTCTTCAGGCTCCCGTGACCTTCTCTTGGCAGACCCCCTCTCCAAGGGCAGAGTCGGAGAGCTGCCCCCTGATCCTGCCCTCGAGAGGGGCTTGGCCTCTCCGCGGCAGCCGAGGACGGTGTCAGTGGGGACAGCTCTCTGCCGCCAGGGTGCCAGGGCTGCGAAGGGGCCCCAGAGACCCCCCACAGCCCAGGCACATCACCAGGGAGGGCCCTCCAGGGTCAGAGCCCCAGGTGACCCGGCCTTTCTAGACCAGCCCCCCGCCATTCCTAAGCCCCCGCTCCCCTCGCCGGGACCCAGGCCCTCCCCGCTCTCCAGGAGGAGAGGTGGGCCGGCCTGAGCCCCTGCCCGGGCAGGGCAGGAAAGTGCTGCCTGAACCCGCGGCCGGGCCTCCGGGCCTGGAGGGTTGTCACCCGGCTCAGGTGGGCCTCTGACACTCCGCAGGAATTTTCCATTTGCGCATCCTCTGGCTGGTTGGGATCCAAGGCATTTTCAAACCTTTTTTTTTTTTTCCATTGCCTCCCCTGCCCCACGGGGCCGCAGCCTGGTGCTCAGGACATGGGGCCTAAATTCTCAGGGAGGTTGGCGGAACCCCCACCCTCCGCCCATCGAGAGTCTACCTGTCGGTACCTAGACTATAAAATTCTAGGGTGCGGGAGCAGGAGTTCTTAAAACAGTCTGCACAGACAATGGAAGGGATGTTGCGAAAGAGGGACAACCTGCCCGAAGTGACCCTGGTACGGTGGAACCAAAATCAAACGCAGGTTTGTCTAAGTGTGACACCGTTATATTTACAAGGTCAGAAGCCAAGGTCACTGGGAGACCTCGGCCTTGTTCAGGGAGGTGGGCAGGGGAGAAGGCCTGGAGTGTCACATGACCGTGCTGCTCGTCAAACTGCTCAAGCAAGATGCCCCGTCACCAGCCCAGGGTTTCCCCAAGATCTGTGAAACCACGTCAAAGGGGGTTAGAGAAGAATTTTGTCTGCATTTACCAAGTTTGGGGAGCCAGGTTCAATCACTCCTGGTTCTCGAACTTACTAACAAATTTCCTGCAGGCCCAGAGCAGGGCTTTTCAACAGGGAGCACACCTTTCTCGGCAATGTCCGGGGCCATTTTAAATTGCACCAATGGGTGGAATCCCAGGGGCCACCAAACACCGTGCAATGCGCAGCACGGCCCGCAACAAAAAATTAGCTGGTCCTCGCTGTTGATAGTGCTGAGGTTGAGAAACTGTCCTAGCGCCTCGCCACCGCCCCAGAAGGTTGTCCGGGGCAGCCAGGGGAGAGGACAGTTGTCATTCTTCGGGCCACTTCACATCTGCTCTCCCTTTCTGTGTTTGAGGATTTCCCCTGGGCCTTGAGGCAGAGGCTGCCACCCAGGGCAGAAGCTGGAAGATGCAGGTTCCCAGGGCCCCCCACCCCACCCTGTCTCTCTCGCAGCAAGGGTGCAGGCTCGTGATCTTCCTCTACAAAGGGATGCTTTTCCCCGCCCTGAATCGAAAACTAGCGAAGCCAAGAAACAAGGACCATCCAGAACCCGTTCTGGGGAGGGCGGTGACAGTGGTGGTGGCAGCTAAAATCTATTTCCAGAGACGGCTGGTGGTGGTTCGAGAGGCAGGTCCCAGTGCTGGCGGAGGCCATGGCACAAGCTCAAATGCCCAGCGGTGGCAGCAGCAGGGTCTTGTCGGGGCCAGTTCTACGAGAAGATTCTGGGCATTCTTTCTGGCTTCTTTGTCTCTGACCTTGGCTTTCTGACCCTAGAGGAGATTCTGTTGAGCTACCCAAGATCTCTAGAATAAATCCCTTTAAAGCTTCAAATGGCAGAGTTGGCCTCTGATGTTTGCAAACAAGAATTCTGAGCGATGCTCCGATCCCGGCGGTAACTGAGCGCGGGATTCTTTCTTTCTCAGGACAGCTCAAGGAACCGTGTTGCCTGAGTATACTTCAAGGAATACTGACAAAAATGGCAGGGTCAAACAGGGTTTCCATGAACTGCCACCCAGCAGTGCCAGGGGCTCCCCGGCACGTCTGTCTCCTGGTCGTGGCTGGGTCAAGGCTGCCCCACAACTGCTCTCCTCCCCAGTGCCCGCAGTGGCTGGGGACAACACAGCTGGCTCAGCCTCAGGATCCAGGACGTAATTGAGGTGTGGAGAGGAAGGGCTTGTCCGAAAAAGGAGGAAAGAAATGAAAATGTGGATTTGATTGTTTCGTTGGGCTCATGGTGGCGGCAGGTCAGAGATAGGTTTATAAAGAAATGAGGGAAGCGGACTTGGTCCAGTGGATAGAGGAGATGGGAGGTCCACGGTTCAAACCCCAGGCCTCCTTGACCCGTGTGGAGCTGGCCCACGCGCAGTGCTGATGCGCGCAAGGAGTGCTGTGCCACGCAGGGGTGTCGCCCATGTAGGGGAGCCCCATGTGCAAGAAGTGTGCCCCGCAAGGATTGCACCCCGTAAGGAGAGCTGCCCAGTGCAAAAGGAAGTGCAGCCTGCCCAAGAATGGCGCCTCACACACAGAGAGCTGACACAACAAGATGACGCAACAAAAAAAAGAGACACAGATTCCCATGCCACTGACAACAACAGAAGTGGACAAAGAAGAACACACAGCAAATAGACAAACAGAACAGACAACTGGGAGGGGGAAGGGGAGAGAAATAAATAAGTAAATGAATCTTTAAAAATATATATAAAGAAATGAGGTTTTGAGAATCTCTGGGGTCAGGGAGAAGAAAAAGGAACTTTTAGAAAAGGTCAGCTCTCTGCCCAGAGAAGAGTGAAACTATTTTAGGGAATTTTATGTCCAGATTTCATGGAAGTTGCCTCACCCAGTTTCTGGCATGTTTAAAGAGAGTAATTTTATGTATTTATTTTTTTTCAAGATTCAGTTTTTATTTCTTTCCCCTCCCCCACCCCGTTGTCTGCTCTCTGTGTCCACTCACTGTGTGTTTCTTCTGCGTCCTCTTGCATTCTCTTTCCGTTGCATCATCTTGCTGCGTCAGCTCTCTGTGTGTGCGGTGCCACTCCTAGTCGGGCTGCACTTTTTTCTGCACGGGGCAGCTCTCCATGTGGGGCGCACTCCTTGTGCGTGGGGCTCCCCTACATGGGGGACATCCGGGTGTGGCATGGCACTCCCTGCACGCATCAGCACTGCGCATGGGCCAGCTCACCACACGGGTCAGGAGGCCCTGAGTTTGAACCCTGGACCTCCCATGTGGTAGGCGGACGCTCTATCAGTTGAGCCACATCCACTTCCCTAAAGAGAGTAATTTTAAATGTCATTCATTCATTTGCTCAATAAATACATATGGAGCACCAGGCATTGATCCAGTGCTGGGGAGACAGGGCTGGACAAAACATAGAGGCGCGTCCCTGCCCTCATGAGCTTACAGTCTAGTGCAGGAAACATACATCCGATGCTTAAGATGCAGCTAGTCTTAACGGTGTTTCACGGTCCAGAGGAGGACAGGGGAGTCCAAGGAACATAAGACGAGGGACTGAATCCCTTCGGGGGCCAAGGAGAACTTTCCTGGAGAAGGAGCCTCGAGCTGCCCTCCACCAGGAGTGGCGGTAGCGGTGCCCACGGGGGCCAGGTGGAGGGAGGATGGAGGGTTGAAGCACCTGCTAGAAGGATCCAGGTGCTAGAGCCCAGAGGGGCAGGGCCAGGGGGCTGCAGAGGAGGGGGAGGCAGGGCTGGTGGGTCACCTGGAGCCGCGAGGGTCTGGGTCTTGGCCTTGCAAGCAGTGGGAACCATTCGAGGGTTCAGACTGGGGCCTGAAGCCAGAAAGAACCAGGTGGCTCTTCAGGAGCCCAGGCAGGTGGGAGCCACCTGGCCTCGAGTGGCAACTGCGAGTCCAGGTGAACGGAAAAGAGGGAGGTGGAAGGGACAGGACGGCCGCTGTGCAGCGCCAGCGGTCTGCCCAGATGTCCTGCTGGGAGCTGACCCGTGCAGCAGAGCGCCCCGGCCCCACGAAGCCGGCGTGCACGCCCACCCCATCTGCTGTCCTGCGCACTGAGGACATCTGGAAGGAGCACAAGCTGCCCTAGCATGGGCGGCTCCGGGGAGCGGGCCCGGCAGCAATCAGTCTCATGTATTTCTCAGAACGAGCTTAGACATCATCCCATCCAATCACCTCACTTAACTGAAAGGGAAACTGAGGTCCAGGGGTCAATGGCCGAGCTGGACAGAGAGCCCAGTCGTCCGGCTCCTCCTCCAGGGCCTTTCCTGCTGTTGCCAGTTGTGCATTTACACCTGTGTGCACGCGTGTGTGGGCGCGTGCGCGTGTGGCTGAGCTATCCCTCTCTCTATCCATCCATAATCCAGGCTGGCCACGATGTCGGCACAAATTAAAATATTTACAGAAATGAAAAAAAGAAATGCTTAGGAAAGAAGCTAATCTCTTTATGGGGAGTGGCCAGTTTTCTGAGGTTAATGTCTTGATTCCTTTTTAAATCCTTTTCTGTTGTGTTCAAAGAGGATTTGGTGTTCCTGGTCCCAGCTGGGGACGTAAGCGAACAGGGCAGCGTCTCCCCGCCCACTGCCGTTCCCCGCAGCTCCGGGTCTCTCCTGCTGAGCCCGGGGTCAGGGATGCCTGGAGCCCGGCCTTGGTTCAGGCCAGCCCCGTGCCTCAGTTTCCCTCTCCCTTCAGAGGCCTGAGGCTTCCCTTGCTGCATCCCCCTCGCCGCTCTTGGAGGGGAAGTCTGGAGCAGCTCAAGAGCAGAAGGACTCAGACCCGGGAGGTGGGATGGGGGAGTTGAGGGGACCCCGGGCTGGCAGCTGAGGATGAACCCCAGGCTCTGAGCGAGGCCCTGCAGGTGTGCGCAGAGAGGAGGGAGATGGACAAACCCCAGAGTGGGGGGCAAGCCGGGGGCCCCCCGCCCCTCTTTCCTGGGTGAACCTTGGAGCCATCCTTCCTCCTTGGAAAACAGGGTGACGATGGCATCGCATGTGCAGAACGTGTTGACACAGAGCTTCAGGGCCAGCATGAGAAGGTACTTCTGGGATCACCCTTGGTGGGTGGACAGAGGCCTCGGGGTGGTCATTTGTGTCCCCCCCCCCCCCCCACTGGAATCCCAGCGCATCAGACCCAGCAGGCCCCTGGTCCAAAAGTCCCAGGAGAGAATCCCAGCTCTGCAGAAAGTTGGACCCCACAGGGCAGCAGGAGGGGAGCTGGGCTCCCCACCCTGGGCTAATGGGGTTCTCTGCCATTTGGGTCACAGCCGTAAGCAGGCTCCTGCTAGTCCAGGTTCCAAAGGCCCCCCCAGCGTCTCCGCTCGAAGCTGGCGCCTCCCCTTGCCTGGGACCCCAACATCCCTCTGCTGGGCCGGGATTTCCCCGGGGAGGGAACTCACAGCAACGGGGTCTGAGCCCAGTCAGGGCCCAAGCACCGCCAGGCAAGCCCTGGGCCTTTCCCCTGCCCGCGTGTCCTCACCTGTTTAACGGGAATTGGGGCTGGATGACTGCTCTTCCGCCCACCCCCACCCTGACAAGGCCCCTCAGCCAGTGGCTCTTGCCTCCAGGGAGCTGGATTCTTCCCCAGCACCCCAGCCCAGGTCAAAGCTGGGAGGTCACCTGCCACCTCCCCGCTGCCTCCCCCACTCTCACCCCCCACCCCCAGCCAGGTCAGCTGAGCCTCGGGGCTGGCTTCCTTCCCGGCCTTAGCCTGAAGGAGAAACTGAGGCAAGGGAGGGAAGCCTTTGCTCCGGGCCAGGTGGTGAGTGAAGGGCTGTCACTTCCCCTCTCTCACGGAAACTTCCAGAACCCCGGGGTAGGAGTGGCCAAGAAGGGGACGTGCCCAAGGCCTGGCAGCCCGAGGGGGCGAGGCAGGGCCCCTTCCCCGGGCCTCTGGCTGCCTCCTCAGGTCAGCCCTGGAGACAAGGGACAGACTTCTCTGCGCCGGACTCAACAGGCGTGTATTAATAGACCAGAAGGTTTTCTTGGCAAGGAATTAGGGGGATGGGAAAGGTCCACGGGTGACCGCTCCTGGGCCCTGGGCTTGGGCTCAGCCGCCTCGCCCAGGGCAGTGTCAGCCATCGCCAGACACCCCCGGCCTCTGGCAGCCGCCGTCCCGCTTGTCGTTTGGGATCCAGCAAGTTACAGCTCATTCCTCTGGCCCGCATTGTTCCCTAACGACATCACTTTTTCCATCTCCCGCCGCCCGGTGCCCTTCCGCCGCAGCGCTGCCTCCCAGCTGATCGCCATCTCCCTGGCGCGCTGTGCTTTCCCTGGGTCACCCAACCGGGTGCTCCCTGGATCCTCTGAGACCCATGCAGCTCAGAGCCTGGGGAGCCCCACCCCCAAAACCCCAAGCCTCCTCTTGGCGACCCAGCGCCGTGACCGGCCCTTTTCCTTGGGGTTCAGGTCGCTGAGTGCCACGGACACTGCCCTTCTCCCAGGCACCCGGCCCCAAGCCAATCTGCCCAGCGGTGGAGCCCCTCCGGCACCCCTGCCAGGGGCTGGGGGCCTGGGTGCAGAGCTCTAACCCCACCTTCGCCTCCCCCCGGGCTCAGAGATGAGGCCAGCTGCTCCGGGGACAGTCCTGTCTCCCAGCCTCTTTGCAAGCGGGAGCCCCCCGGGCCTCACCCCCAGCTCGGCCCTGTGTACTACTCAAAGTCAAGCACCTGTTCCTCCTCGGGGGTGGGCCTGCGGAGAACCTGGGTGCTGGGTCCCGGCCCCCCCTGGCAGCCTTCCTTTTATGGAGCTGCCCACTCCTTCTCACCCCCAGGCCTTTTCAGCTCTTTGTACCTGGCCTCTGCTGATAGCTCCTTCTCTTCTCGTCCCCTGTCGCTGCCTAGCCCCTGCCCTCCATTGTCTTCTGGAAAGGTCACGTGGCACCCAGGGAAAGCACAGGCTTTGGAGTCACTGGGTCCGAATCCCAGATCTGGCATCTGTCTACCTGGGAGGCCTTAGACAAGTTGCTTTGCTGGGAGCCTCAGTTTCCTCATCTGTAAATTGGGGGTGATGCTGCCCACTCCCTCAGGCTATGGGGGACCCTGAGTGCAACCATGTGTGTGCCTGGTAGGACGTGTGTTTCCAGCATCAAGGCAAGAAAGAGCTAGGTGCTTTGGGGCAACCAAGAAGACTACAGAGTGCCAGCGCCACGAATCCTCGGCAGAGCGTTGGGAAGGGAGGCCGGAGCGGTGGTCCGGGGGTGGCAGTGCGCTGAGGACCCTGGAGTTGCCGCCTGCCCGCCGCCTCCAGGCTGGGCTGCAGGCTCCCAAGGCCACCTCTCCAGGCTCCCCAGCCGTCTCCCTGTCTGGCCATCTCACCTGCGCAACTCCCGGAATAAGACGGGCTCACAAGAAGCCAGAGGCTGCTTCTTTAAAGTCCGTCTCCTGGCAAATGAGGAGGGGGGCTCTTCCGGGCTGCTCTGCGCCCCCAGCCACCACATCCGGCCTCTGCCTCCTCTCCGCTGCCAAGCCTGAGCCAGGGATCAGCTCTCCTCAATCCCATCGCTGAACCAAGGACGCTGCCACACAGCCTCCCTGCAGCTGTCACAAATGCCCAAAGGCCGGGCCTGGCCCGTCCAGGCCACCGGTAGCCAATCAGTGCTGTTTGAGGACAGATGAAACGGTGGTCTCATTACACGTGCACCCACTGCAGCAGGTCACCCATGCCAGGAGGAGCTAGTGGTCAGGGGGCTGCAAACCCTGATCTCCGAGCAACCATCATGAGAATCAAAACAGGGAGAAGGGCTGGGGGGGGAGGCGGACCTGTGCCCAGCTGTCAACGACATGCTGGCCCTTTCATGGAAGATCACAGCCATAATCTCTCCTGGTGTTTCCCAGCCCTTTGTGGGAGGCAGACTCTATGGAGAGTGCTCTCCTTGCTTCCCAGGCTACAGGGGAGGTAACTGGGGCTCAGAGAGGCCACGGCTTGCCCAAGGCCTCATGGCTGGTCAGAGCTGGGCTAAGACCAGGCGTCCTTCCTTCTGGTCCACTCCCCTGTGCTACCTGTCTGGAGAGTTTGGGTCACACCAGTTGCTGGGTACTTTGGCCCAGAGTTCTAGATTCTCAGCACTGGGAGGAACCAATTATTTCAGACTCCCAGCAAGCTCAGCCTCCTGAGAGTATCCAAAATTCTTTCAGGGAGCTCTCCCCCTGGGGAAGGAAAATGACGCGTGAACCATCACAGACAAACAGACACTCATCTGTCTCTAACTCGCTCGTCACCCCCTCATTTCCAGGGACATCCCCCCCCCACCCCCCGCCCTCCATTTCCTCGTACTGTAACATGACCCAACTTCCCAGAAGAAGCTGGGACACAGAAGCCACTGGATCATGGTCAAAAAAGTCAGGGCTGGTTTTTTTGGTTTTTTTTTTCTGTAGCGCACATTTCAAAAGAATTCTAAAGGAAAAAAGTGAATATCAGTACAGCAGGCATATTTAAATATATATTTAATTTCAGCTATTTTTAAAAACGGTCTCAATAATCGGATCCTGTAGCATGAATTTCCCTATTTGGGGACTTCTCTTGCTGGGTCAGCTCACTTTAGCCTGGATAACTAGTCCAAACGAGATGGGCTGGAATTTCACATGTAGAATGAGCTATCCCCAGTCCATCCCACTCAGATAGGGAAACTGAGGCTAAGGTCAGAGAGGAGGACTTCCCAAGGAAAGCCAGCTCCTTAGGGGCAGGGCCACGCGGCCCTCCCCATCCAGTGCCATTTCCACGATGCTGCAGCTCCACCGTGGCCTGGGGTTCTGCAGCCTGGGAAAGGGCCCGTGGACCACTTTCTCATTAGCTCCTGGCCTCAGACAGCCTGTCCAGACCTGGGCCTCAGGCTGCTTTGATGCTCCGGCTCACGTGCGTGTCTGGCTCACACGGCTGTCCCTTCGGACTGCTGCAAGGGGATGATCAGATGTAATTGCTTTGCCTAGAGCGAGCTATCTGCTTAATAGAATCAGCTCCCGGTAATTAGCCTGCCAGAGGCCCACTTCCCTTGCTGGAGTCCCAGGGCCTCCACCCTTCCTCAAAACTGTTTGGATTGGACCTCTGCAGGCAGCAGGGCATAGGACAGCGTGGTGGGCCAAGGGCGGGGGGGCGGGGGACTGAGTATGGGAAGAAAGCAACGCTGCGTGGAGACTTGGAGACAGCTCCAGGGGCATCCCTCCCTGGGGCCAGGGAATGAGAGCATTTCAGGGTTGCAGGGACAGAAATGTTTAGCCGATCCCCACTGCACCACAAAGGGCATCTAGTCAAGTCAAAAGGCATTTCTTGCAGAACCTGCTGTGCACCAGACATTGCACTGGCTCCTGAGATCCCTCTAAAACAGGCTTAGCCCAAGGGATCAACCAGGTTGGACTTGCACACTTCCAGTGACCAGGAGCTCGTGACCATCCCGGGCAGCCCCTTCCTTCCTCGGGGGCCTGTGTCATCTCACACAGAGCTGAGAGTGCTGTCGCTGTGGCATCTGCCCGCGGGTCACTGGCCCCTCCTGGGCCACACGGAGCAAAGCTCATCCCTCTCTCACTTAACAGCTTACGTGTCGCCTGCGTCCTCTCCCCGGCTGCGCATCCCGAGTTCCCTCCGCCAGGCCACGTTCCCCACGCCGGGGAGGCGCCTCGTTAATCCCCTTGATGAGCCTGGAGCCTGCTTCTGTTTGTTGATTCCTTTTTCCCAGCACGGTCAGACACACCTGCCACCCTCCTCCCCGAGGGCAGGACACCCACCACCTGCTCACCGGGAGTCAGCGCAGCGGCCTCTTGTGCCCCCTCCCCGCCCTCCACACACACACACACACACACGCACGCACACACACAGCCGTGCACACTCACAGGCTCCTCTCCATACTCGCCGGCTGATTAATCACTGCCAGGGCTACTCCAATCACCGTGCGTGGGGCTGAGCACAGCCTGCCTCTGCTGGCTTCTCAGAAGCCATAAACCTGCAAAGAAGGATTTCAAGATTTGTGAGGCTGTTGGCGGGATCGCCAGGCTCACTTTCTTCTTCTTTTTTTTTTTTTTTTCTTTTCTTTTCTTTTCTTTTTTTTTTTTTTTATTGACTTTGTAATAATATTACATCAAAAATATATATGTGAGGTCCCATTCAACCCCGCTCCCCCACCCCCCTCTCCCCCCCCAACAACACTCGTTCCCATCATCATGACACATCCATTGGATTTGGTAAGTACATCTTTGGGCACCTCTGCACCTCATAGTCAATGGTCCACATCATGGCCCATACTCTTAGGACACGTTTGTCAGGGAATGCAGGCCGTGGCCGCGCCAGAATCCCGCAGAGGACGGCTTGAGCCACTCGATTCTTGCAGGCGGTCGGGGGGAGTTGGAGGACTTCTCGGGAGCCACGGGCTGGACGTCGGGAGAGCGGGAGAGCCGGCGGGCTCTGGCCCCAGCTCTGGCCCAGCAGGCCGTGAGGCCCGGGCCTCGGTTTCCTCATTGGCAGCGGGTGATCTCAGGTTTCTTCCAGCTTTAATTCATCTGGGATCCTTGGCCAGATACAGAGAGGGATGTGAGTAGAGGGGGAAGTGGGGAGAGCCCCAAGATAGAGGAAGGGGAGAGAGGAGATCAGGGCCTGAAGATGTCACGCTCAGGCTCACAGCCTCCTACAGGCACACAACACACACAGACACACAAAACACAATACGCACGGAGACACACACAACATACACACAGACGCATATACAGATGGATACACAAAGACACAACAAAGTCACACACAACACACAGACACACACCTACAACACAGATACACACGCAACACATACACACACCCACTTCCCAGACTGGAGAAGAGCAGCTGATTTTTCATTTCAGGGCTCCCTCGCTCATCCTCGGGAGCCTGCCTGAGCCCCCAGCAGGGCTGGCTCTGTCCACTCACCTGCCCCCACATGCGAGGAGGAGCGCGTGGCTGAAAAGGAAAAAGGACAGGGAGAGAAACGGGGATGGCACAAGTAGAAACTCCGGAGGCACCGATAACACCAGCACCAGTGAAGTGACGCGAACTCTCTTAAGCAAGGCCAGAGGGAGTGAACACTCAGCCAGCCATGCTGGGGGCAGCCCAGAGGTAGTGACATAAAGTGGCAGAAACTTGCTGACCCTTCTGGGTACCTGCACAGCGAAAATACACCCAAGGGCTTCAGAACGCACATGCAAGGATGGCCATCCCAGTGGGGAATTCAGACTTGAGCCACGGAGGCCACCTGGGAAGGCCTTCTTAGGAGAAGGGATCGTGACGTGGGGTGGACTCAGACTTTGGAGCGGGTCCTAAGGCCTGATGCTAACGAATGGAGGCTGGCAGCTGGAGCCAGCCTGACCTGACAGCAGCCCCAGGAAGTCTACTTGTTTCTCACTCGCAGGATCAGGAGACCCAAGTCCGTATCGTGGGCTGAGGTCAGACTCAAAGATCTCTGAGTCTGATAGGTGGGAGCCCTGGGGCCCAGAGAGGGGCAGTGCCTTTCCCAAGGTCACACAGCTCAGCTGCGGCAAGACCAGAAGTGGAGCCAGCATCCAGTCTCCCTGCCCGGAGCTCCCTCCCCAGCCATGCACAGAGCCTCTCTCTCTGTTAACAGTTGCCTCTTGTGTTTGATTTGGGCTTGAGATGTTAAACAAATCGTGTCTCTTGACAAATGCAAGCTGGCGGCCCTGGGACCTGTTATGCTCTCTGAAGCCAGCCTAATGTCCAACTTCTCTCCCAGCAGAGACACCAAGGAACACCTCAGTTCTATCCCAGGCACCCCAAACTCCATCAACCTGCCAGCTGAGGCCACGCCCCCTGGGGCAGCCACCTCCCCGTCCTTCTGCCTCCTTGCCCCAATTCCTGGGCCCACCGAGGCCCCACTCCCTCCTCTGGCAGCCTCTGGCTTGTTGCTGAGCTGGCTTTCTTACAGGACCCTCCTTACACAGCCAGCCGGGCCCCTCCCCAGCCCCCTAACCCTGGTGGGCCTACCGAACAGACGGAGGAGTGTTTGCAGAGCGCATTCTCTGAGCCAGGGGCTGTGCCAGCTGCAGTGAGGACAGGCATGAGCAAGGCCCCAAACCTGCCCGGTAGGAGCGCATGGTCTGCTCTAGGAGGATGGGCCAGAATCGCACGGGTGGCTCGGGCCCAGCTGGGAACCGATAGAGTCCGATTTGAACTCCAGCTGGCCTGACTCAGGGTCAAGTCTGCCTCCCCCAACCTGTCCTCCAGCCAGACTGACAGAGAGGGGCCTGGAAAACAGCAGACAGGGATCTGGACCCCTCCTTCTCCAGACCACAGCCTTGATCATGGCAAAGTGGGTGTCGCTGCTCTAAGGGCCATTCCTCTCCTTAATATCATGGAATGTCCGAGCAGGAAGGGACCTTGTGCGAAGGCAACCCTTCCAGCTTGTAGAAAAGGAAAGAGGCACCAAGAGGCCAAGTGCCTCTCTCAAGTCCACCCAACTCGTTGGTGGCAGCCCTGGGACCAGCTTCCAGGCGTCTGGACTCAAGTTCAAGGCTCTTTCCTCTGCATCATATGCTTCTGTGGACCTAGGGACACTGCACATCTGCCTTTACCTTCTTCTCCCAAACTAGAGAGCACTGGCTCCAGCTTGAGAAGTGTGTCCATCTGCAAAGAGTCACAGAAGCAGATTAGGATCTGCCACTTGCCAGGGCCCCTCTCTGCCTGCCATCCTGCCATCTGTGCCCTCTCCCCGCTGGCACTGCTGGTCTCTAGCTCAGCAGGTATTGGAGGCTTTCAAGCCTTCACTTGAGGACCGAGTACATAAGGATATTCTACCGTCACTCAGAAAACACGCTGGGCAACGCTGATGGGCAAAGCACTGTGCTCGGCTCTGCAGGAGGCACAGCACGGCGCTTTCCCAGCAAATAGAGCCTTGAAGGCGGTGGGTGTGCCCTCTTTTCATCGGGTTCTTGGGAGAACTGGGGCACAGAGGCACAAGCCGGTGCGGGGAGGTCACGGGATATGAAGGAAAGGAGCGCAGCCTTTCCTGGTCCAAACCCCTCCGTTGATGGATGCGGAAACTGAGCCCCAGGGAGAAGGGGCCACTGGCCCCAAGCCAGAGCTAGCAGGTGGCAGAGACAGGACTCCAGCTCAGGCCTCCCGACGCCCGCCCCCTCCCCTGTGTCTCCATATGGGACAGGCCTCGGGACATCGCCACGCAGATGGCTGACCAGGATCCTGGTTTGTGGGGTGGAAAAAAAATCTCTAATTGGCCCAAAGCTCCCTCCACTGGGGTCACTGATGGACTGGGAAAAAGAGAACTTGGGGGAAGGGACAGCTGAGTGGCTTCTCTCATACACCAGAGACAAGGCCGATACATGTGCTGTCTTGGGCCCTGGGCAGAGGGGACATCCCTGCCAGGGAGGAGGAGGCGTGAGCCCATCCCAGGGGCCCTGGCGGAAGGGCTGGGACAGGCTGCTCGGTCTTGGGCACCAGCCAACCCCGGTGGAGGGCGGGAGGGCAGGACTCCTGCCTGCCAGTCCCAGGGGATGCTCCAAAGCTGGACTGGCACCAGCATGCCTCTTCCCCGCCATCCCTGCCACGAGGAGAAGAGGGGGAGATGCAGGAAGTCGGGGTCTGGGGCCCCTAAATAACCGATGCCGAGAGGAAACCCTGCTGCCCCTCGTTCACTGTGACCTGGGGCAGACCCGGCCCCTCCTCTGGGCCTCGGTTTCCTCATCTGTGACAGGAGAGGGTTGGACCAGGCCATCTTGCAAGTCCTTCTGAAGTGCTGTGAGAACATGTCTCATCATGACTAATAATAAATGCCCTGCCCCGAAAGAGCTTTCTCTTTTTTCCAAAGCACTTCTGCTCATATCACCTTTCATCTGCCCTGCCGTCTGGCCTGGCAGCCAGAAGCAGGCAGCCCCTGGGTGCACGGGCTTCTCCCACTGCAGCCAGGCCTAGCAAGCCACTCGCCTCACCCAGATAGGCTCCTCGAGCGGCTGTGGTCAGAGGGTCACTGCGACAGAAGCGTGGTCAGGCCCACCCCTGGGAAGCCAGAAACGGCAGCGCCTCTCTCCCTCCCAGCCAGAAGTGCCGAGGCGGGAGCCTGCAGCCGGCTGAATTCACGGCCAGAGGGCAAGGCCAGAAAGTTTCTGTATGAAAGGAATCCAAGGTGTTCCTGGCAAATGTTTCAAGACGATGCCAGGTGCCGGTGGTGGGGCGATGGAGGGGAGCCCTGTCTGATGATACGCACGTTTGTTTTGTAAGGACAAGTTACTCCGAGTTCAGAAACCTGAGTCCTGAGGGAGAAGTTGTAGCAGAACTCCCACTGTGGGATTTGCCCCTGTCTGGTCTCACTTTTTAAAAAAAATTATTTATTTATCTATCCATTTATTTACTTATTTATTTATTTCTCTCCCCTTCCCCCCAACCTCCCCTCCCCCCGCCCCGTTGTCTGTTCCCTGTGTCCATTTGCTGCGTGTTCTTCTTTGTCCGCTTCCGTTGTTGTCAGCGACCCAGGAATCTGATTTCTTTTTGTTGCATCATCTTGTTGTGTCAGCTCTCCGTGTGTGCGGTGCTGAACTTTATTTCACGCTGGGTGGCTCTCCTTACCGGGAGCACTCCTTGCACATGGGGCTCCCCTATGCGGGGGCACCCCTGCGTGGCACAGCACTCCTCACGCGCATCAGCACTGCGCATGGGCCAGCTGCACACGGGTCAAGGAGGCCCGGGGTTTGAACCGCGGACCTCCCATGTGGTAGAAGGACGCCCTAACCACTGGGCCAAGTCTGCTTCCCACCACAGGCTCCGGAGAGGAGGGGAGAAAAGCAAAAGGCAGGGAGAGCTCGTGCACTCCAATGCCTCCAACTGCAGATGAAAACAGCCGAGGCTCAGCGCTGTCCTGGAAGGGTGGGAGGGCTGAGCTGGGGCCGGGGACAGACTGAAGTCTCTTCCAGCTGAGTGGCCGACCCTCTTGGCGGCCTTCAGCCTCCTCCTCTCGCTCATCTGCATATGGAATAAACTGGCCTACCTTTCGGAACCGCGGCAAGGCTGAGGTGATGAGCGTAGCGCGCCCACCCTGGCGCGCAGCAGGCGCTTACCTGAAGGAGCCATGGACCGGATGGGCTGGTGGGTGGCACTCCCAGGTGCCCTGGAGAAGCAGCGCAATGTCCAGCCATGCCAGCGCAGCCCGGGAGGCAGGCAGACGGCACTGCTGCTTCTGGCTGGCTGCCTCGGCGCCTCCCTCAGCCAGGGGCCCTGGGGCCTCCCCCACATCTCGCCACGTGGCCCCCGGCTGGCTCTGGTGGAGGGCCTCCTGAGTCCCCTGGGCACTGGGATTTGCATTCCAATCATGCCGCTCACTCAGCCCATCGAGTCTGGAGTTGTTGGGGGCAGAGCAGGGCCTCTGGCCTCATCTGCACGGCCCCTCCTCGAGGAGATAAGGAAACCAGAGGGGCAGGAGGGCCTCGCCCAAGGTCCCACTCTCATCCCTCTCGCCACACTGCCACCCTGCTGACAAAATAAGAAACTGAGGTCCAAACGGCGGAGCCCTTGCTCCTCTATTGCGTCAGTGAGCCTCCTGATCCGTGCCCATTTCAACTAGATCCAGTCCTTTTGGGAGGCCCGAGTGTGCAGGGCAGGGGACCTGGGCTGCAGGACAGCGCGGCAGACCCCTGAGCCGGATGTCCTAGGACTGGGTGCCGCCAGCTCAGCTGCCAGCCTGATCCTCAGCCCCTTCCAGGCCCTGCGCTGATCTGGAAGGGGCGTATTTCCCTCCCTCGGCTCGCGTTTGCCCAGGCCCGCAGCTGCACTCTGCCTGTTCCGAGACAGCCAGCAGCCTGGCATGGGGAGCACGGAGGGTTGGCTGCATCCCAGCGCTGCCACTAACGCCCGGGGATCCCTCGCACGCCACTTGACCTCTCTGAGCCTCAGTTTCCCCACGCACGTTATAAGGCCAGGACAGTTCCAGCCCCCGGTTCCTTGCAGGTGTTACAGGTGGGATTTCGGGGGAAGGAGGGAGGCGGGGGGCTCGCCTGGCCTGCTCTTTCCCCTTCCTTGCTTTTCTGCCTTTTTCCGTGTCATCAGTTTCTCTCGCTGTCCAGGTGTCCCTGCCTCTCTCTGTCACTCTCTCGGCATCCGCCTTTCGCTCTCCGGCCCTGCCTTTCTGCTTGCCTCTTCTTTTCCGGGGTCCCTTCGTGCCCCTGCTTTGAGCTCCTCTGTCCCGTCGCCCCCGCGCCCCCCTTGTCTCCCTGTCCTCGGTCTCTCCCCGCCCCTCCTCTGTAGTTACCCGCGCCTCTCGGGCCAGTTTCCGCTCCGCCCGGGTCCCTCTCCCCCTGTCCCGCCCGCCCCCTCCCTCCCCCGCCCCCCTCGGCGCGGCTCCCCAGTCCTTATTTGGCTGGGCGGGAGGGCTGGCGCGAGGAGGCGGCCGCGGGCGCGGGGCGGGGGGCGGGCGGAGGAGGGCGGTGGGTGGTGCTGAAGGGACAGCTCCGCGGCGGCGGCGGCGGCGGCGGCGGCGGCGGCGGCGGCGGCCCCGGGGCGCGGAGCGGGTGCCCGGCGCGGGGAGAGCGGCGAGCGCAGCCATGCCCCAGGCCGCCGGCGGGGCAGCAGCAGCGGCGGCCGGGGCCGGGGAGGCGGCCCGGGCGGGACGATGAAGCGGCAGAACGTGCGCACGCTGGCGCTCATCGTGTGCACCTTCACCTACCTGCTGGTGGGCGCCGCGGTCTTCGACGCGCTCGAGTCGGAGCCCGAGATCGACGAGCGGCGGCGGCTGGAGCGGCGGCGGCGGGAGCTGCGGGCGCGCTACAACCTCAGCCAGGACAGCTACGAGGAGCTCGAGCTGGTCGTGCTGCGCCTCAAGCCGCACAAGGCCGGCGTGCAGTGGCGCTTCGCCGGCTCCTTCTACTTCGCCATCACCGTCATCACCACCATCGGTAACTACTCGCCGCGGAGGGGGGTGGGGGGGGCGGGACCCGGGGGTGGGGGTGGGGGGGAGCTGGGGAGCGGGGTCCCGGGGGAGCATCTGGAGCCGCCGGGGGGGCCGGGGCGGGGGTCCCCGGAGAGGGTCCTCCTGGCGCCGAGCCCCGCGCGCGCGCGCGCACCGCCCGCGAGTCCAGCCGGGCGGGTAGGCGCCGCGGGGACCCGAGTCCGGGGCGACGCGTCGCGTCCTGGCTCCTGACCTGCCTCTGCGGCCGGGCCGGCCCTAACTTGTCGCTGCCAGGCTTGCGCGAGGCCCCCAAGGGGACTCGGAAGTGGGCGCGAGGGGCAGGCACGGCCGGCGGGAGGCTAGCGGAGGAGGGTGTGGCCGGCAGCCGGCTCCTCCGTGCCCCTGCGGAGGGGCTCCCGCACCACGGGCGTGTCTGTACGGGCTGGGGCTCCAGGGAGACGTGGGGACGCGGCACTCCGGGCCGCTCTGGGTGCCTAAAACACCCTGTACCTGTGGCTGCTAATGGCTTGGGGGGCGTGAGTGTGTGAGCGTGTGTATGTGTGTGTGTCCAGTACCAGGACTTTGGGCACCACCAGCCCGTGCCTGTAATTTTCTTAGGGCGGCAGGGCTGGTCCTGGAAGCCAGACTCCAGCCCTGCTGGCTGCCTTCTCCCACGTCCCAGCAAAACAGTCACCTCACAGGAATGGCCCCGGCTCTCCTCTCCAAGCCAGGGCAGCCCAAGGTAGAGGCGGTCACACACACACGGCCACACACCCACTGCACACACAGGCTCACACACCCGAGACTCCCAGACACACGCAGGCACACACCTGGCACACAGGCCCACAGACGCACAGACGTCCCGGGAAGGATCCCCAGGCGGGCCCTGGCTGGAGCCTGGACCCTGAGGGGCAGCCACAGGGACCCTGCAGAAAGGAGGGGGCTTAGGCCCAGAGGGAGGCGCCCCCACTCTGGTGCCCCAAGAATCATTCCAGCAGCCGTCCTCTCGCCGAGCATGCGGGGGCCCCTGTGGCCACTTCGAGAGCAGAGATGGCGGTTCCGTTTCAAGGGTGCTCCGAGTGAAAGGTCCACTCGGGAGCGAACGCCTTAACCCTTCGCTGCCTCCTGAGCCAATGGCAACAAGACCCAGTGACTGCAGCCAAGCTCAGCCGCTGCCCTGCTGGGCCGGTCCCGGCCTGGGTCCCAGGCCTCCTCTCCCCTCCATGAGGGGTTGCCTGAACTGATATCCAGGGTTCCTCCCAGCCCTGGGGTGCTGGGGTTTGGGGATCGGAAGCCACCTTCCTCCAAAGCCTATTGGGATGGCTCTAGGAGCCGTTTCCGCCATCTTTCCCGTTCCTTCTCCTCTCCCCAGCCCCCCTCCTTTCCTTGGCTGAACTCCCAGGGGCTCAGTGCCACTTGGCGTGGCCAAAGACAAGATGGCAGTGTTTTCCCGGAGGTGACCAGAGAGGAGGGGGTAAAAGGCAAGACTGGACGCTGTCCCCGCAGCCCCTCCACTGCAGGACTCGCTCCCCAGGGAGAAGAGGAGGCTCCACTTCTCTGGGGATGAGTTTCCCTCTGGGAAGAGAAAGAGTCGGGGCCCAGGAGTGGACGTGGCCCAGCTGGGGGAGCCTCTGGGAGACTAGGACAGGGAGGCCCTGTCCCCGGAGCCTGCTTCCCCGAGAAGAACCAGACCGGATTCGGCCCGGGGTCTCCCCTCCCCTCCCACCAGCACCCCCATGGCATGCCAGCTGTGTGCAGAAGCAGACGGAACATCCTCGGACCTTCCATGCAGTCCTCGCCTGGGTTCTCCCTGCCTTCCCACCCCTGGCCTCCAGGCTCATTCCCCGTGGAGCAAGCGCCCCTGGAGGCTGCGACTGGAAAGAGTCTCCCCAAAGCACAGCTCTGATCCTGCCACCCCCTGCTCAGGAGCCCCTGGCTCCCCACTGCCTATGGAATCTTCCTCCAAGTTTGAAGGACCACCACACCTGGCTCCAACCTCGTGTCCAGCTTTGTTTCTCATCCCTTACTGGGCCCTCCACTGCAGCCACAGTGTCCCCTGAGAACACCTTAAGCCTGCCTGCCCAGGACACCTTTTTTCTCTATCTTCCATTTCTCCGGTCCAAGTGAAAATTCTAGGCCCAGCTCCAAACCCACCCTTTTGAGGCTCTGAGACCATCCCAGGCCACTGCCCTTAAACTGCAGGACTTATCGTCAAGATCACCAGGGTGACAGTGTAGGCACTTTTGAATGGTTATTTGTATTTTAGGGGATGCGCTCTGTCACTTTAATCAGATTGTCACTCACCTCTGTGCGGGTAGGGCTCTGCGCCTCCCATCCCCGCGCCAGCTCCCAGTACCGTACCCCGCGGCACACGGGAGCGCTCAGAAAACGCTAGGCTAGCGATGGGCTTAAGGGGGCAGAAACGAAAGGGCATCGTGCTGCCCTCCATCCCCGCCGCTTCCCAGAGTGCTTGTCGTCCTCACCAAGAGACACTCTAAAAGCTAGTGGAGGGAGGCAGACAGAGGGTGGTGCTGGTGATTATTTATTTATAAAGTGCTGGGCGAGAGTGAAGACAGCGGCAGAGAGCCACCCAGGGCTGCGGGGCTTCAGGCCGCCACTGTCCACTCCCTGCCCCACCCGTCGTCCCCGCTCCGTCCCTTTTGCTCCGCCGCTGCCTTCTGGCTGGAAGCTGTCCGCGGGGCTCTTGTTCTAAGAAAACCCCATCTGGCTCTGATCGCACGGTGGGGAGGGGCCCTGTGTCAGACCAACCCTGACCCAGAGTTCAAGGCCAGGGGCCTCTGTCCACCAGAGACCTGGCAAGTCAGCTTCTGAGCCGCTGGGGGTCCCCCCAGGATACCGGGGCAAACCCACCCGTTCGCGTGGTGCCGTAGGTATCACAAAGCGCTGTCGTTTCTTCTTCTGCTTTTCAGACTTCACGTCTCTGAAGTGGTGACATTAGCAGGGCAAGTGTCGTTAGCTCCACTTTCCTGAATGGAGGAGTGGAGGCCAAAGGAGGGGAGACTCCCCCCAGAGTCAGCCGCGGGGGGCAGCCCCGTTGGAGCTGCACCCGGGTTTTTGGCCTCTCTCCCGGCTGGTCTCGGCTGCCCCCTTGGCCTCCACGCGCTGGGGTCCGGCCGGGCCACCCTTAGCGGGGCCAACTTGGGGGACACTCACGGGCAGCCCTGATGGGAGGAGGGTGGGCAGGGTCTGAGCCAGTCATTCATCTGGTTAATGACAGTCCCCACGGCTGGGAGGATCCCTCCCTGGCCTGCAGGCCGGAAACCCTTCCTTAGTGTGCCCTTAAGCCATCCAACGCCAGTGGAAACGCTCTTCTAGGGAAACCTTAACCTTTCTAGCGGTTGAGTCATTAAACTCCTCCAGGGCCCCCCCAGTCCCATCTATTCATAGCCCCGAGGCTGTCGGAGCCGGAAGGGGCCTCCGAGACCAGCTGCCACCACCCCCTCCTCTTTCAGATAAGGCAGGGCCTGGGAGGTGACCGAGGCACCCAGGTCGCACCGCCAGAGGATCAAATCCCGCCCGCCCAGGCCCACGCGCCTCCCGCCTGCTCAGGGAGGCTCTTTATTATTTGTATTCTGGGCAGCGGCCGCCATCCTCTATTACCTGCTTTTCAGCCCCATGCAAGATACTTACTCTGCATTTAATTCTCTCAGCAACCCTTTAGGATGAGCATTTTCATCCCCATATTGCAACCGAGGAACCTGAAGCTCTGAAAGTGCACATGACTCACCCAAGGCCCCGCAGTTTGAAAGCGAGGCGCCTGCCCCAAGTCAGTGGGGCTCTCTGAGGCCCATGCCCTGACTTTTATTTTTTTCCCAGTTCTTTCTCCCTGCCGAGCACCTAACCCAGCTCCTCATATCTCGCGGGTACCAAGGGTGCCTTTTCTCCTGGCCAAGCCCTCCCCAGAAGGAGAGGCCTCTAGCCCCAGCACCCTCCAGCAGTGCCTGCTGCCACCCCTACCCAGGCCCTGGCCACACCAGATCACCTGTGCTCCCACTGCGGATCCCAGGCATCCTGTGGCTCTAAAGCAACAGGCAGACCCGGCCATTGATTCGCTTGGCGGAGCCGGAGCAGAAAACCTTCTGTTCTGTCCTTAGCAAAATACAGCCTCTGTCACCCACCAGGTGGCTCGGGAACCCTGAGACTGGGCAGCCGAGCGGGTGGCTCATGAGGAAACCTGAACTTTTGGCAGCTTTACAAGAAGGAGGGAAGGAGAGGAGTGACCTGCAGGCCCCTCCCCCCACTCCCACTGTCCTAAAATTAAAAAGACACGAGCAACCAGCCCATGCCACCCACTCAGGCCCAGAGGTGAGTGACTTGCCCAAGGTCACTGAGCAAGTTGAGGGCACAAGCCTGATCAGAACCCAAGCCTTTGAGTGCCCAGACTAGAGCTATCTCCATCTCCCAGCCTGCTCTGTGCCCAGCAGAGAGCAGCCGCAGGGCCCACTCTTGCTAGACTCTTCCTCCCCGCTGCTCCCAGGCCAGCCCCCCTGCTTTGACCCCACAAGCCTTTGCTGTAGGGACACGTGCGTTAACTTGAAAGCCGGCCACGCAGGGATTCATTTCTCAGCGCCGCCATCCCACCTCCAGCTAGCTGGATGACCTTGGGCAAATCTCTCTGAGCTTACTTATCCATTTACAAAACGGGAATCGTCATATCTGCCTCCCAGAACTGAATGGGGTAAGGTAAAGTGCCTGGTACACAGTAGGCACTTAATAAATGCTATTAATGAGGCTATTATGCATGTTCGATTACTTCTCCCACGGAAGGGAATGGCTTTGTCTCCACCGCAGGGGCCTCTGGGCCTTCCCAATAGGTGGGGATCCTGGTGTTGGAGTTTGAAGGCTGCCACCTCCCTCCCCCTGTCCCCCACTCCCAGTGTCCCGGCTCCTCCCCATGCCTGAAGTCAGCCTGGCGCCCTGGCTCCTGAGCAGGGAGGTACTGCTGAAAACTAGCCAGGGAGAGCGAAGCCCTTGGGGGTAGGAAAACCCACCCTGGACTGGAGCAAGGAGGCAAACATTCCCATTTCCCTCAGCTCCACTGCTGGTCTTCTGTGAACCTCGGTTTCCTCATCTGCAAAGTTGGATGTGTTTGCCCCGAGGCCCATCTGCCTCTGCCGTGCCTCCAGCCTACACGTCCATTTCCCACACATCACGGTTGGGGCCTGGAAAGCCGGAGGGAGTGGGGTGAAGATAGGACAGAAATAGAAGGCACACGCCTGGCCACGGTGGGGACAGGACCAACACAATAAGTGTTTCCAAAGAAAATATAAACAAGCACAGATGAGCGTAGTGCAAATAGCCCCTTTCAACAGCTTTCAGCTGGCAGCACCAACGGTGAATCTGCGAGTTGATTTTGTCATTTAAAAATGTAAAAACCACTTCCCCGCAGTCAGCCGGCAGCACCAGAAGAGACTGGGCTCTTGGTGAGACCACTGTGGGCCGAGCTGAGCCTCGGAGAGCCCAAGGAGGGGCACCCACCTCCCCTCCACCCCCACCTCGGGTGCAGGGAACTGACGTGCGTCTGGAGCGTGCCAGACGCAGGACCAAGGCGCTTCTCACCACCCACGTTCCCACAACTGGCCTGGGAGGGCAGGCGTTAGCATTCCAGGACCTTCAAGAAAAGGGAAGCTCAGAGAGTTGGGGGAATTCGCCCCCGGGTCCTCGGGCCCCAACGTGGCAGGACTGTCGGGAGGGTGTTTGCCTGGAGCCGAGCCGTCCCCTGCTCCCCGCTGCGCGCCGCAGCCTCTTCTATGTGAAGGTGGCGAATGATGCACCCTGGCACTGGGTCTCAGGCGGGCGTGGGCGCTGGACACCCAGACATTCTGCTGTGGGCTCAACCCCGGGGTCTCCTGCCCTCAGACCTACAGACGAGTCTGAGAACTCCCAACTGTAGCTCCAACCCTCTCGTGTTAGGATGGAACCCAAAATCCAGGCTAGAGCAAGGGCTGGCGCGAGGTCCCACTTAGTTCTCCTTGGGGCTCTCCGGGGGCCCCGGCTCTGAGAGAAGAGGGCAGGGCGGGTCCGCCCCTCTTGGTGCCCCCGTGATCCTCTGCTCCTCAGGGACAAATGCCTTTTGCGGCGGCACAGGGAGCAGCCAAGCGCCCAGGGGTGCCGCCGCCTCCCCAGATGGCCACCCTCCTCCGTTGTCCCGAAACTGCCCGCCTACGCCAGCCCTGACCCTGTGCTGGAGCCACCCCGCCCCGCGCTCCTTCCGAAGGCCCCCTCCCCCAGCTCCCGGGGTCTTCACGTCCCCGTGTGCTCCGGGCCTCCTGGGAGCCCAGTCAAGGGTGCTCAGGCGGGAGCCCACCCCCACCACCACCACCCCCGGCCTGGCGCCGTCAGCCCAGGCCCCTTCCTACCCCACTGTACCCCCCTCCTGCTTGCTCCGGGGACACAGCAAGGACAGGTGGCCCTCTGTTCCAAGGACCCCTTGGGGAGGCGTCACGTGGCTGCTGGGACAGCGGTTGGGGGGTGGGAGTGTGGCCTGGTAGCTAGAGATAGTGCTCCTTCCCCCCCCCTCCCCCCCCACTGGGAAACCTGACACTACCTGCCCCCTCCTCGGCTGCCCCTTTGCAAGGCCAGCTAGGAAGGCTCCAACCTCCCCTGGATTTGCAGGTGTCACAGGTAGAGCAGACGCTTCCCTGGTGGGTCTCAGTCTTCCCTTCTGTAGAGAGGGCGCAGTCCCCACAGAGAACGGAGGAAGGCTGGCTCAGCAGCCGAGAAGTCTCTGAGCCCGTGTCCTCCCACCGTGACGTGCCAGGAACCACCTGGCCGATCTTGTTTAAAAGCAGAGTCTGGCCGGGACTGGGACACCCCCTTTCTTTTTTTTTTTTTAAAGATTTTTTTTTCTCTTTCCTTCCCCCCACCCCACCTCCCTTTGTCTGCTCTCTGTGTCCATTCGCTGCATGTTCTTCTGTGTCCGCTTGGATTCTTGTCAGCAGCACCGGGAATCTGTGTTTCTTTTTGTTGTGGCATCTTACTGCATCCACTCTCCGTGTGTGCGGCGCCATTCCTGGGCAGGCTGCACTTTCTTTGCGAGGGGCGGCTCTCCTTATGGGGCGCACTCCTTGCGTGTGGGGCTCCGCTAGGCGGGGGACACCCCTGTGTGGCAGGGCACTCCTTGTGCGTGGCTCGGCACTCCTTGCACACATCAGCACTGCACGTGGGCCAGCTCCACACAGGTCAGGTGGCCCTGAGCTTGAACCCTGGACCTCCCAGGTGGTAGGCGGACACTCTATCAGTTGAGCCAAATCCGAAGCAAATTTGGGATGCCCCTTTCTGATCAGCTCCCACGGGATGCCCAGGTTGCCGACACCAAGTCCTGCAGGATCTGAATAACCCCGAGACCCGGCTTCTAGGCTCAGCTGTGAGGTGTGGGCTGTGGTTTGGGGGGAAAGAATGTTTCGCGTTGGAAGGACCCTGAGGAATCTGGCGGTGGAAGGTTAGAGCCATGCCTTGGAGCTGGGCCGGACCTCCCCGGAGGCCAGAGTGGAGGCCGGCTGGTGCCACGGGAGCAGCAACAGAGCCCAGTGGGGCCACAGGCTGTGCTGTGGCTGTCACTGGGAAGTGAGGAAAGGGCAGTGGACAGTGAAGGACGGGGAGCAGAGAGGAGCAGAGGGCCTGCCCGGGAGGAAGGCGGGGCTGGCCGCCAGCTGCCCCCTCTCGCCCCTCTGCCAGGGAAGCCCCTTAGAATGGAGACCTGGTGTCCCAGAGACTAAATGTCAAAGAAGGAAACGGGCTCTTCTCAGGGCATCCAGCCCAAGTCCCAAAGCCCCCCAGTTGAAGAGGCTTAGGCTCCTTCCTTCCCCCAAGAAGGGACCCTGCTGGCCAGAGGCTGGGCGCAGGGGACCCAGGTGCTGGGGACTGCAGAATGGACCGCAGGTGGCAGGGCCAGGCCAGTGGGTGGTGGCCCCGCCTGGCCTCCTGTGTCTGTGAACTGTATGAGGGACACCAACCAGCAGGTGACAGGCAGAAGGGGGAGCAGCGTGTCCAAGAGGCCACTTGGTGGGGACGGGCAGGGACATCAGTGCCACCACCGGACATCTGCCAGCCGCTGCGCCGTGCCAGGACCGGCCTTGCCCCGGGCGGGCCCGAGGGGTTGAGCCGGCTCCACAGGGGAGAGTCTACGGGGACGCGACTCAGTCCACTAGAAGGAGGAACCTGCGAGAGTCGCAGCTGACCAAAGATGGGCCGGGCCGCCTCGAGGGACAGGGAGCGCCCATCCCGGGACACCCGCAAGCGTCCTGGACGGCCGCCCCTGTAGCCAACTGGGCACTGCGATTCAGGCCTCTCCCAAGCCCCGAGTGGCGCCAATTTCCTGATCTTCACAGGAATCACCTGTGGAGACAGGGCACCCAGAGTGGGACTTGGGGTATCCTGGGAGAGCCCGTCCAGCTGGACCCGACGTCAGCCTTCATTTTGGTTGAGTTTACCAAAAATCATATTCAGGGACCTCCTGTGAGCCAGGCCCTCTCCGAGGCCCCGAGGGAGGAGAAAAGTAAGCTGCAGGTTCTTCCCGCACGGGCATCTGATCCAGAGGTGCCCTAAAACCCCCAATCTGAACGGCATCTGCGCCAAATCCCAGGAAGTGACCCGGTACAGGGAAGGCTGGCAGGGAGAGCTTTCTGGGCCGAGGGGACAGCCCGAGACTGGCTGCGGGGCGAGAGGGGGTCGGAGCACAGCTGGTGGGCGGCAGACCCCTGAGAGGCGTGAGTGCTGGACGCCGGTGGGTGGGCTCGATTTGCCAGGCACTGGGGAGCCACTGCAGACACAGGAGGAAGGTTGTGGCAGACCCCACCCGGCTCTGCATGTGGGTCCTGACCAGTGCCCCCCTCCATGCCAACCAGCTGTGCCCTGATTGCCTTACTTCCCTCACCCTGGTCGCCTGGCAGAACGCAGCCAGCACCCAGGCCATGCTTCCCCGCCACCCCCCGGCTCCCGCCACCATTTCCTTTCCTGGCCCCATGGTCCCCTCCGGACCCCAGAGCAAACCCAGCGTGGTGTCATCAGCCGTGTGCAGAGCCCCCGGGGGTGCCGGGCTGAAGGAGATGCTGTCACTCAACACCGCAGGGGTACATTGTGCTCCGACACCCCCCGCCCTGCGCGCAGACCCCTTCCTCTACCACCCGCCCCTCCCCCAAGGCCCCATGTCCGGGTCCCAAGCATCCCTTCCTGGGTGTCTGCTCGAGGCATCGCAGCTTGGCCCGGACCCGATGTCCCTCCTCAGGAATGTGCAGGATGTCCCCTGGCCAGCACGGCCGTGATTCACAAATGACCGTCCCAGAAACGTCGGCGGAGGCGCGTTCCAGCCCGCCTGGCTAGGACGGTTTGGGAGTGTTTCTCCGGGGACCTGAACTGTGGGGGCCCGGGGGGGCCGACTCTCAGACAGGAGGTGCCTCTCCTCCAAGGAGCAGGGCCAGTCCCCCTGCTCCCGGGGGCACCCCTGGAGCCTCGAGGCGAGGTGCAGGCAGGTCCAGCGCCGGAAGGAGTGAGCCGCCGGTCAGCGCAGCAGATGGGCGGCTGCGTCCCAATCTTAGACATGCTGCGAAACAGCCCCACGTCGCGCCTGCCTCAGTTTCCCCGGGTATGACCAAGGCCACCCCGGGGCGGTTACTCAGGGCGGAGCTCTTTGTATCACCTCATGTAGTCCTCACAAGCACAATGGGAGGGGGGCATTTTTATAGCCCCCATTTAGAGGACCCTGGGGCGCAGAGAGGTTAGGGAATGCACTCAAGGTCACACAGGGCTAGAAAGCACGTGGCCGGCCAGCATCTCTTCTAAGCCTCTTGCCCGTCCCAAGGCCCAGGTACCCTCCTTCCTGCTTGGCCAATGGACTGGAGGTGACAAGGTCACTTGCCTGAGATCCAGAGCCAGCAGGTGCGGGAGCAGAAGTCAAACCCGGGTCTTGCAACCCTCCAGCCTAGCTCTTCCCCTTGGAGCACAAGTGCCCTCACCCCTGGACCGTGGCTGAGGGTGGGCCCTTCTCACAGAGTGGGGGCCAGCTGAGGACACTGGGCGTGCATGCGGGGGGACGTTGTGTCAGCCTAAGGGTGCTGTCGGGGCGTGTCCTTAGGTCCGTGCATTTGTCAATATTACCTTACCCAACAGGAACCCGAGGCTAGGGACGCGGGCAGGGTGGCAGTTCTTAAGAGGGGTCGCTGAGCGAGAGACGGGCCTTGTTGGGTTGACTCGGGCCCCACCCGGCTCCCCGTTGGGGGTGTGGGGGGGCAGACAGGTGGGATGGCCCTGGTGAGCCGAGCTGGACCATCTGCTGGGCGCAGCAGCTGCCGGGGGCCCGGCCAGCGATGTTAGGGACCCCCACGGCAGTCGTCCCCGTGGGCCTGGGGTAAGCCCAGGTGGCTTTAGGTTTTTAACAGCCCCAGGTGGCCGGGCTCCTCCGCGGGGTTCGGGGCCGCAGGGCTGGAAGAGCTGGCTGGAAGCAGCCCCGCGTTCCCGGCAGCGGGGCCGCCGCGCTGCTCGCCTCTTGCTGCTGGTTTCCTTGGTGCTTCAGCATCCGAGGGGTGTTTGGGGAGGAACCTTTGCTGGCTCCCAAGGCAAAGTGCTAAAAAAGTGCTCCCGGGGCGAGCCAGGCGGTAGAGATGTCAGGAGTCAGTGGGCGGCCCCGAGAGAAGGTTAGGTGCCCTCCGGCTCACCCAGAAGTCTCCCCTAGAAAGGGGAGGGAAGCGTCTGAGTGGGGGTGCTGGGAAAGGCTGAGTCTCCCCCTTCCTCTTTGGCTCCCAGCCAGCCCCGGGGCGGGGGGGTCCGGCCCCCAGCTGGGGAAGCTGCAGCGGCCCCCGCCCGGGATGGAACAAATGGAGGGGCCGTGTCCAGGCGGAGTGGGGTGACGCCCTCTCTGGCATGACTCTGAGTCATGGATTTTCCACTGTGGGGGTCAAACAGTAAGACCCAGGGGGGCCTGTGGAGCCCTGGAGCAGGGGCCACCAGAGGGCCTCAGGCCCCCCCAGGCAGGGCCAGGGAGGCCGAAGCGCTGGCGCCAAACTCAGCGACAGCCCCTGCCCAGAGGGAGCCCCGCCGCACAGCTGGCGCCCCCGGCGCCCCCAGCGCTGATCCTCCCCGAGCTCCCGAGGCGCCCGGCGTCCCCTCCCGCCCCCAGCGTGACCACCCGGGGGCCTCAGAGCCACGCCGCCCCCCTTGGAGCTGGGACCAACGCTCGTGCGTCCGAGCAAAGGAAAGGGCTTCCAGCCCCTTCGCCTCTTCCCTGTGCCCGCCTGGCCCGGGGGCCTGGGACACCGCGGCGGGCCTGGCAGCACCTCCCAGCCTCCAGTGGTCTCCCCTGGGCAGACCCTGCCCTGGCAGCGCCGAATGAACCAGGCTCTCCGGGACGGCGCCGTGTCCCCACTTCACCCCACGCCGTCCGGGCCCTGCAGGGACGTCCTCCACGTCCGGTCCCAGGAACAGAGGTCTGTCCAGGACCTCCGGGTCACCCCTTTCTGGAAAGAGAGAATTGCTGCCTGCGGCCGAGGTCTGGCTTATCGGCAGCGTTGAGTCCGCTGCGCCGGCCCCTGGGACAGCTGGAATGCAGGCACCTCCCTCCCGGACAGGGCTGGCAGCTCCCACGGCAGTCTCCGGAGCAGGGTGGGCTGAGAGCAGGCTGACCCCGGCCAGCGCCTTCCAACAGGGGGGTGGACAGGAGAGAGGCCACTGACAGTCTGTCTTCCCAGATGGCCTTGAGGCCCAGGGGGCACTGGTGGCCGGTCCTGCCATCCAGGCTGCTAGGCCTGCTCCTGCTTGGAAACTTCCAGAGCTCAGGGGCCAGCCTTCACTGCCCCTGCCCAGACCGACAGGCCTCCACGGCTGGATGTCGGGGGACCAGGCGTGAGCTGCGTGGGGCCTCACCACGGTGCGGTCAGCACCAGGGCCCGGCGCAGAGCTCCCTCGGGCCAACCGAAGGGCCCGGCAGGCGTCCGATTAGCCTCCGGCTGGAGTGGGTCAGCTCAGGGTGCCCACGCCGGCATGCTCGTGCCGAACAAGGGCCCGGGGTGGCTGGCGGATGGCGTTACAGGAACCCCGGGGGTCTTGTGCATTCCGAGAGCCGCCCAAGCATTGTCTCTTCCAAATGAGGAGCCCCCAGTCGTCGCGGGCACGACTTGTCCAAGTCACGCGGCAGTTCCTGCGCCCCTCGCTTTGCTTGGCCGAGCGTCTGCCGTGGGTCACGGTCACCTACTAGGCCCCAGGGACTTGGTGGTGGAAGGAGGCAGCGCCTGTTCTCAGGGTGCCTCCATTTCAGAGAAGCAGCTAACCAGTAAGTGAACCAAAGAGGTAACAAGAAAACAGCACATTCTCTGAGGGCGACGAGTGCCAGGAAGACAGCAGAGCGGGGGGTGGGACAGGGTGGGCAGCACTGCTAGGAGGGAGCCCGGCGAGCCTTCCAGATGGGGGGACAGCAGATGTGGAGGTCCAAGGCAGGCAAAGGTTTGGCACGTTTGAGGATCAGGGCAAGAGGGGCAGCGTGACTGCACAAAGGGAGGTGGGGACATGGCGGGGCCTGTCCTGCTGGGGACTTAGGCTTGTATTTCGAGTGTAATGGAAGTCGCTGGAAGGTTTTAAACCAGAGTGGCGATGTGAAGGGACTTAAGTTGTTTAAAGATCCCTCCTGACTGCTCTGGGGAAGTCAGATGGTTGCAGTTCAAGAGGAAGCACAGAGAGACCCCCAGGCTGTAACTGGGAATGGGGGGGGACAGAGGGTGGGCTGGCCACGGGTGGCCGCGGGCATGGGCTGCTCCGGAGGCAGAGCCGATGGGACTTGCTGGGGACAGGAGGGAGGGAGAGGTGGGCTTGGGGAGAAAAAACCACCAGGGTCCTGCGCCTTTGACCTGAGACCTGGGTGGAAGGTGGACATTTACTGCAGCGGGAAAGAAAACCCAGGCAGGAAGGGGTCAGGCCCGGGGCTTCTGTTCCAGACCTACAGGTTAATTTTGAGATGTTTATTACAAATCTGCGAAGGCAGTGAGAGCTACAAATCCGCAGCTCCAGGGAGAGGTCGAGGCTGAGAGAGAAATCTGTGCGTTATCAGATCGAAATAACATTTAGGGTCACGTGGCTAGATGAGCTCAGCTGGGGAGAGGGTACAGCTGGAGAAAGAGCAGGGGACCCCGGTCCTGGGGGAGATGCAGCCAGAAGGGGGGTGTTGAGAAGGGGGCCCAGGGAGGGGGGTGTCCCAAAGGGCAAGGGGAGGGTATGGGGAAAGGAAAAAGAGCCCACGTGCCAGCTGCCTCTTGGAGAGCAGGTCGGGGGCCACCGAGAAGCTGCCGGCGATCTGGGCACTGCGGTGGGCATTCAAACTGAGCCCAAGGTGGGACAGAGGGGACGGACTCCAGGGCCGGCAGGCAGGGCCATCAGCCCCCGTTGCCAAGCCTCTCGCGGGGGCCCCTGAGGTCATTATCCTTCTCCCCATTAAGCAAATGAGGCCCGAAGCTCTGCCAGGCTGTGCCCAGGGCTGGCGGCCAGCGCAGGCCGCTGGCACCCGAGCCCGGTTGTCTTCATACTCCGTCCCCTTCCCCACAAAACCCCGCCAGCGCTGGCTGCCCCCCCTCCGCTGTTCCTTTGCGCATCTCCTCCCTCTTCCCATCCATCCTGGTCCTTTGATCATTCCTGTCATCTCCCAGCAGTCCTGGCCTCGCCTCCCTCCTCCGGGAAAGCATGGCTTTGTCCCTTTGATCCCTGCCCGCCATCCCCTGCTGTGTCCCTCCCTCCCGCCCTGTCACTGCAGGACGTTCGCACCCTCTGCCAAAGGCGGTGGATCGGGGGCCTGCAAGCGCATCCAAGAGCTGCGGGGGCGGGGAGCCTGGGCGCTCGGGACGGGGGCAGGGGCTCCCGCCTCCCTGACGCCTTTGGAGAAGAGCCCGGGGTGGGGGGCACTTTCGTGCAGCCGCAGCTCGGCAGTGAGGGTCCAGAGGTGGGACCCCCAGGCCATGGGGGGCAGCCACAAGGGCCACACTGGGTCACTCGCCTGATGGGACACGAAGGGCCGTTAAGCCTTTTCTCGAGACAATGGCACCGGCAAGACGTGCTGGCCCGGAGGCCTTGGCAGAGCATCCCTGGCACACCAGCCACCATCACCACGCACACCCCAGGGGCAGGGGGACAGCGCCGAACGTTCCGTGTGGAGCCCGGGTGACTTCAGCCAGGCGCAGAGACCACGCGGGACATGGAGAGAAGCCCCGGTGGCGAGCGAGGGCACGTGGCTCTCTGCCCAGCCTGGCCCCTGTGCCCGCCTCGGTGCCCCCCTCCCTGCCCGGCCTCCCCTCCTGGCCTCTGCGAGAGGGGCAGCCCGGGCTGCCCGCAGCTGCCTCCAGGCCTGACACTCGGGGTCCTGCAGCCCGGCCACCCCAGGAGCACCTGGTACCTGGCTCCCTTCTGGTAGAGCCAAGAAGGACCCCCCAGGAGGCCCCGCTGCACTCCCTGAAGCCTGCTGGGGGGACTGCAGCAGTAATTAACTCCCCGCACATCCCCTGAGTTATTTTTAAGCCCCGCTCCTCCCCAGTTTATTTTTACAGCGACACTGGTACTTGGCTGGCCGGCTGGCCTCCCCAGGTGCTTGTGCCAGTTTGGGCCCGGGAGGGAGCAGGGCAAGGTTTGCCCCCCCAACCCCCAGTGCCCCTGCAGAGTGCCAGAGTCAACCAACCCCTGGCTGGGTGGCAAAGGAGATTCCTGGGTCCAGCCTGGGATGAGCTGACGGGCGGCCACAGAAGGGCCCTGGGAAATGGCATTTCCACATCTCCAACTGGCCTCGGACACACGTGTTGTATGGCCCTGACCAGGTCGCCGCACCTGTCCAGGCCTCTGTGTCCTCCTTTCTGAATGGGGAGAGCGATAGTGCTACCCTGTTAACACCCGCGCAGCAAGCCATGAACTAAAACACTACAAAAAGGAGTATTGGGGTTCTCTACCGTGCAAACACGCTGCCCCCCCCCAGGCCCTCCAAGCCACAGCTTTCTCCCGGCGTGAGCAGCGCCTCCATTCCCATTTGTCTCCCTGAGACGCCTTCCACCTTTTCAGGCTGGCTGAGCTCTAACCCAGGCCAGCAGGGGCGAAAGGCAGCCTGCAGGCTGCGGGTGGCCTCTAAAAGCCGGGCTTGGGAGGACGGGGTGGGGGGGCAGAGCCACCCCTGCCCCTGCACCTCCCCCCTCCCAGGCAGCCTTCCAGGGAGCTTAGCATGGGAAAGCACTGCCAAAAGTTAGCTCCCAAACCCTTTCCCTGGGTTTGAAATTGCAATCGCGAAGGCTGGAGGTCAAGGGCATGACACAGAGGGTGTCGAAAGGCAGGCCAGCTTCCTGCCCTGCAGGCAATGGGGAGTCATGGAAGGTTTGTGAGTAGGAGAGGGGCATCTGCGGAGTGGAGCAAGATCCGGAAGGAGGTGTGGGGAAGACTGGGGGAGGGGGAGACTAGAGACCACCGAGGGTGACAGGAGGCTGCCAGCCCAGCCCAGGCTGGCGCTCACCAAGGCCAAGGCCGTGGCGGTGGCTGCTGGGACAGAATGGGAAGGGCAGGACTGGTTCGCCTTGTGAGGGACGAAGGGGAGAGAGTCGGCTGAAGGAATGAGGACACGAACGGAAACCAGGCAGTGCGGAAAGGACGCGCCTGGAGAGCAGGGACAGCTCAGGTGGCCAGGCCAGGCTTGGGTGCGCCTGGCCCAGGCAGGTGGGGGCTAGGGACAGAGCAGGAACGGGAGCCGGTGGCAAGGTCGTGGTGGCCTCCCCTGGGCCAGCCTCGGAACAGTGCAGGCAGAGCCTGGGCCCACTTGGCACCTGAGGGGCAGGAGAAGGAAGCAGAGGGAGCTGCAGAGGAGCAGCGGGCAGCAGGAGGCCACGGCGTCCAGAGATAAGCCAGGGGCCTGCCCGACAGTCAGGGCAGCCATGTGTGAGCGTCCAGGTTGTGCACTGCCCAAAAGCCCTCAGCCGAAGGGCCGAGGGGGGCTGACACCCAACCCGCTCTGCTCACCAAGCCACGAGGGAGAGCGGGCGGCATCTACCCAGAGGGGGCTCATTTTCTAATCTGCCCCAAGGTGCCAGGGAGCTGGGGAGCCCCTACCCACAGGGTACTGGGTCTGAGTGGGTGGAATGGGGGCAGCCCGGTTGGGAAGGAGAAACAATACCTCTAACACCCAGCAGAAGACCAAGGAAAGGGGCTGGCAGGCAGTTAGGGGTACAGCTAGGGGTCAGCCTCGGGGAGGGGAGACCTTCCCTCCTCTGCAATGGGAGAAGTGGGGAGAGCAAAGCTCACAGAGGCAGGGGGAGACGCATGTCAGGCGGAGCTCAGCTCTGCCATGTGCTCGCTGTGTGACCTGGAGCACATCGCTCACCCTCTCTGTGGCTCAGTCTCCACATCGTGAAATGGGGCCCTTAATAGTACCCACGAAATCGAGCTGTTTGACGGTGACAGGCGATACACATACGAGCTGGCTGAGAGCAGGGTCTGGCACGTAGTAAGGGCTGTGTAAATGTTAGCCAGTGCGGTTTGGAATCGGGGAGGAGGGAGCGGTGACAGGGGCCTTGAATCATTTCAAGAAAGTCAAGTGCAGAGAAAGGCAGCTTGCCTGGCTCCAGCGCAGGGGTGGGGGCGGGGCAGGCCGTGGGTGCAGGGGCGCTGGGAGCAGGACTTGGGCGAGTCTGGCGGAGGCTGCCCAGCTCGGAGCTCCTGGCACCACGGAGAGCGGGCTCAGGACACGGCCGCCCCAAGAGGACGCCTCGCGGGAGCGCGGGAGCCCCAGGGGCGTCTCCCTGTGGAACCCTGGCCCGCCTGGCTCCCGGCCAGCGGTGCAGAGGGCATCATGGAAAAGGCTGAAGGGCAGAGCCTGGAGGAGAGGGGGCATGCGGGGCGTGCCAGGCCCGGAGAGGCAGCTGGGGGTGGGCACCTGCTGCAGGTCTCCCCAAGGATGGCGGTGGCTGGTTGCGTCCCCGCGGAGGACGGGCCAGGAGGCGCGGGCCGAAGCCTCGTGCTTTCATTCGCCACCAGGAGCTTTGCCGACCGGGAGGAGGGCTGAGTGGTGGGTGCTGTGGGGGAGAGGCGGGGTCCCAGCCTCGGTGGAGAGGGGCGCCCCTGTCCGGCCTGGGCCTGCGCGGGCGAGGGGGGCTTTGGGGGCTTCCTTGGGTCCCTGGCAGCCCAGGGAACGGGTGGGCCCAGAAGTCAGGTCCCGGGAGGGGACCCTGCTGAGACAACGATCTCCTGCTTTTCGGGGTCTGTCCAGCCTCTAGCCATGCCCGTCCCCTGCCCTGGGTGGTGGACAGAAGCGGGGGGGGGTGGGGTGCTGGGGTGACTCTGTGTGGGCACGAGGGAGTTTGGGGTTGGGGACGCCCCGTCTGCAGGTGGGCTCAGGGGAGAGAAGGTTCCGGCGGCTGCGTCCAGGCCCCAGGCCCCGGCGCCTGGAGACCTTCTGCTCCTGGGCACGGTGCCAACCTTTCACATCTCCTGCCATCTGCTCCACGTTCCCCGCTAGGCCAGAGCTGTCTGGGCCACTAGCCATGACCACAGAGGAGTGGGGGGCGCAGGTGACGGATCCGGGGCTCATGGCGCCCCGCCCTGCGCGCCACACACCCGCCGCATCCGTCACGGCCAGCTTCGTTCACTCCCTGGGTGTCCGCCGTGGGCACTGGGCGAGGGGGGTCGGGGGAAGGGGGCACCTCACAGCTGGGGTCCGGAGGAGCAGGAGCCCTGGGCCTGCCCTGGAAGGGCAGCGGAGAGGGGGGACCCGCGCGTCGCGGGGAGGGCATAGGGGGCACGTGCCGGCTGCAGCAGAGAGGACCGGCCGCCTCGGGGAGTGGGGGGAGAGCAGGCCAGCTTGGGGGCATGGCTCGAGTGTGACAGTCCTTCCGGGCAGGACTGAGAAGCCCTGGCCTGTTCTGTGTCCATTTGGGGAACTAAGAGAAGCTTCCGAGGGTGACAGCTCAGAGCCGTGCTTGAAAATAAAAAATTAGTGGCAGCACCTACGTCCTGGGCCCCTCCACATGCCAGACCCTGAACTAGCACAGTACACACTTGATGTCCAACCCCACAGTCACCCAGGCAGCTGGTAGGAGACGGGCTCCCAGGGGCAGCCCGCTTGGCCAAGACGCCCAGCGTTTCCAGGCTTCGGGGTCCCCCCCTGTTGCATGGGGGGGCTGCGCCAGGCTGCACGTGGGGATTCAACACTGCAGAGTCGTCCCTGACCCTGGAGAGGGCTGTGCCCAGGGCGGGCTCCCAAAGCCAGGCCAGCGCCCTCCTGCTGTGCTGCCTCGCCTTGCGGGGCACGCCTGGGCTGCAGCGCTTGAGGGCCGGGCCCCCATCTGCAGGGCACGGCGCCCCTTTGCCCCAGTGAGAGTAAAGGGGGGCTTCCAGGGAAGAGCAGCGCTTGGCCAGCGCCCGGCCCTATCTCTGCCTCCCCCGGCCTCTCCCCGCCGTAACGCTGACCTGCAGGCAGCTTTGGCTCGCCCTGGCCCCCGCTGGGCCCCAAGTCTTTATAACCCCACAGCTGAGCACCCCAAAGCTGGCCCAGCCCTGGAGTCCTGACCCCCCCTGGGCCCAGCCTGGCCCATGGCTTGGGTCCACTTGGACCCCGTGTCACACGCTCCAAAGGGGCTGCCTAGCTCCCGCCCTTTGATTAGGGTTTTTTTTTTTGGAATGGAGCAAGTACCCCACACACGCCTCCACAGTCGGCCCCCCTCAGGGCCTGGGCTCTGGCCCCCCAGCTCCCTCTCCCCACCTCCTGCTCTGCCCGGCTCAGGGCTACACAGAGGCAGCCCGGGGGTCCCCTAAGAGTCCTGCAATGTGGGGAGCCCTGGCCACTTGGCCCCTGGGGTGTTGAGCCTGGAGGAAGGCAGGGAGGGGCTCAGAGGACAGGGCCCCTCGCCACCAGGCTGTCTCCATCAGCCCGGGGCTTGAGCACCCACTGTGTGCAGGGCACCGAGACTGCAGGACCCAGGTCCCACCCGAAGGCTGGCGGCGGTGCTGGGGTGACGGCTGCCGGACATGGTTTCCGTGCTCCGCGAACCAAGCGGAGGGTCCCGGGGACACCCCACGTGGTCAGTCCTTGAAGGGAGCTGGACCCCGCGGGGCCCAAGGCCCAGGTTGAAGCTGGATGCCCGCGGGCGATTCGCGTTTCACTCCCGGAGCCTCATCAGACGAGCTAATGAGGCGCGTCAGGGTGCAGCTTGCAGATGGTTCACCCAAGGCCGCCTGGGTCCCCGGTCCCGCCGATGTGTCACGAGAGGCACTGCTGGCAGAGGAAGCAGAGGCTCTGCTCCAGCCTCCGAACACCCCCTTTCTCTCCCTTCCACCTTCCCTGCTGCCCAGGCCCAGCTGCAGAGGAGGGGGCGGCCCAGGAGGCGAGACCCCAGCCAGGGGACCAGCCCTCCAAAGCCGTGTCCCGTGGCCAGCGCTGCCCCCTCCCCACGCGCCGCAGGCTTTCCTAAAAGGAGCCTTGCTCCCGGAGGTATCCCCGTGCCGAGGAGGGGGGCAGACATGCCAGGCAGCACCCGCCAAGAGGGGCCGTGCGAGGGCGGGGGTGGGCGCGTGCGGGGAGCTGCGTGGAGGGGCCGCGCGGGGCCGGAGGGCTCCTTGAGAGGGGGTGACGCGGCGGCCAGCAGTGCATGGAGGGAGAGCAGGTGCCGAGGGTGTTGAAAAGGGAGAACTGCCCAGCACTTCTGCGGATCCGAAATGGTTCTCAGAAGAAAAGTTTAACGAATGGCAAAAATAAATAAGAGGGAGGGAGGAGAAAAGAGAGGGTGGTATCAGCGCATGACCTTGATGCAACTTCTAGCGACAACCGGATGTTCACACCGACTAAGAAACCGAGGCTGCTTCCAGGGGCCAGGCCCCACTTTGGAGGCGGCTGGGAGTGGGGGGCGCCGGGCCCCCAGCCCCGGGTAGTAGCTAGATTGGTGGCCCTCTGACCCCCTTCCCCGGTTTCCGGGGCCCACTGTCCCGACAGGCCCCCCGCACACCCGCAGCACACCTTGGGATGGGTCTGTCCTTGCGGGGCCCAGCTCCCCGCCTGCCCGCTGGGGGCCAGGCCGAGCCCTCCTCACCTCTGCAGCCCTTCCCGGTGCTCAGCCTCGTGCCTGGCACAAAGCAGCGGGTGCTCAGGCGACGTTTGCTGGATTCATTGGTGAAGACAAGCGAAAGGGGAACGGAGCCCAGCCAAGCACGGCAGGCTCCCTGGGGCCCCTGCTTCCCCACCCTCCTGCCCTGGTGCCACCTCTTCCAGGTGGGTGCTGGGTGTCCCGTCTCCTAAGGCCGGTGGAGGGAGCCCTCTGGGGAGCCCCAGGGCGTGCCCAGGCCCGGCTGGCAGGAGAAGCGCCCTGCTTGGCAGTCGAGGCAGCATGCTGCTGACCCGCCCTCTCCACGCCACTGCCTTCCAGGACAGGCTGACGGGGAGCAGTTGGTGAAGGCCCCGTGCCAGTCCAGGTGGGCCGTGGACCCTCATCCCCGACCCCCATCCAGAGGTCCTAGAGGCCACCAAGACGTAGCAGGAAGAGAGCAGGACTTGGCAAGGCGGGCCTGGCTCTGCCTGTGGCCGTGTGGCCGTGGCCGCGTCCCCCGGGTGGATGAAATCAAAGAAGGCTTCACGGAGAAGGTGACACTTGAGATGGGTTTTGATGGAGAAGTAGAAAGCCATCAGGCGAGAAAAAGCAGGAGCAGGGTCCAGAAATGTACACATGCAGTGATGGCCCTCAAAGAGGCACAGAGTCCAATCCCACAGGCAGACCCTGCCCAGAACTCACTTCTCTCCTTGGGGCCCTACTGTGGAACACGGAGTAGGGCCGGGGCTGACTAACAATTTGTAAAATCCTAAAATCAAACTCATCAGACAGAAAGAGACCTCAGGGACCTCACCACTGAGGCTCAGGGACGTGGCATGCCTTTCGAGGGCCCCACAGCCAGCCATGGCCCGTGGGCCGAACTGGCCCTGTTTGTGTAGATAAAGTTTTATTGAAACAGGGTCAGGCTCGTTCGTGTACACGTTGCCTAAGGCTGCTTCGGGCCACATCGGCAGAGTTGAGTAGCTGTGAGAGAACGTTCGGCTGCAAAGCCTAAGATACTTTCTATCTGGCCTTTTACAGAAAAAGTTTGCCGAGCGTGTCCTAAAGCTCGGATGGGAGCCAGGCCTCCAGACAACTAGTCAGGTGCTCTTAATTCCTGCGCCCCGCAGCCCCTTCAGGCAGCTCCGGGACACTTGGTGCCCCCACCAAGGATCGTGGGGCAGAAGCCACGCCCAGCCCGGCCACAGGCGCCCCGAGACTCAACGGGGCGACTCGCTGGGAGCAGTTCAGCCCCACCTGGGCGTCTGACGAGGAGACACCAGCGTCTCCTCCGTGGCAAAAGGAGGAAAGTCAGGGAGTGTAAATGCGTAAGACTTGGACCAGCCAGATGCCAGCGTGGCCGATGCAGCCTTTAAAACAAAGCAGCGCGGGGTCAAGGGCAGGTATCTCTTGGCCAAGATGGCCAAGTTCACCTTCATGGTACTTTAGGATTCCTTTCGCTCAAGCCCCGGGAGGATGGAGAACAACAAAAAAAGGACAAACACCCCTGCCTTCCCAGAGCTTCCAGCTTCTACCCGCGAACGGAACTAGTCGACTCACATGTCGTGCCTCTGCTCCCCCTGCCTCCCTCCCTCCCCTCCCCTCCCTAGACCTGGCCACATTCTCAGCTCCCCTCTAGCTCAGGCCTGAGCTCTTGCAGCCGGCCCACTGCAGATGGCCCCCTCCTCCCCTCTCCCACTGCCCTGGTGGTCTCCATACTTCTGGGAGCACGTCCTGCCCTGCTCAAGAGCTCTCCATGGCTCCTTGTGCCTGCAGGTTAAGACTTAAGTTCCTGAACCTGACAGGCAAGCTCTTTGAATTTTAGCCCTTGCCCACGGGCCTTCAACAGGCCCGTGAACTTTCTGCTTCCAGAAAACCAGTGAAAGTTTTGTGGCTGCTTCTCCTGTAATAGCCACCATAATCTACCTATAAAAGTAAAACGTTTACAAAGAAACTCAACTCAACCATAAGCCCATAATTCAGAGAGAAACTCTGTGAGCATTTTGGCGTATTTCCCTCAGCTTTCTTTCTGCGTGTTGCTGTGCTTGTGTGTGCATATATATAGATGTATTTACAGTGGAATAGCCACTATGCATATAAGGTCATAGCCCACTGTTTTCGTTGAACATTATATGGTGGTTTTCTGTGTAATTAAAACACCCCTCAAGAACAGCACTTTAATGGCTGCATAATATTCCATCTCATAAATATACCTTAATATGTTTAACCAAATCCTATTGGTGAGCATTTGGACTGTTTACAATTTCTCACAATGAAAATGCTGCTATAAACGCCCGTGTTCATAAATCTTTGTTCCAATCTCTGGTTATTTTCCCAGCAGAAATTCCTCGAAGTGGCACTGCAGGGTCGGCGGGTAGGAGCAGCGCTAAGGTTCTCCGTGCCCTGCATCCTGAGAGAGTCTGCTGGGCCCCCAGTCACCCCCATTTGCAAGAACCCCCATCAGGCCCTCTGCCCGAACACGCCTTGTGTCTTCCCAGCCATCCGCCTTGGCTTCAGCGGGAATCCTGCATTTCCCATCCATCCTTCCGAGCTCGGCACAAGGCCACCTCCTCCACGAAGTCCTCCCTGACCCCTCGCTGGAAGCCTTCCACCTCCAGCTCTCCTTCAGCCCCTGCTATAAAGCACTGCCCACCTTCGCGGCAGGTTGTAATAGCCTGGGTCATAAAAGCTCCTTCTTCCTCCTGAGCACTGGAACTTTCAGAGTTGCTTTCCCTGAGCTGTTTCATCTGATTCACTCCTGGCCTGCAAGTTTTTAGAGGGCAGGGACCTTGGTTTCATCAGCTGTTTCTTCCGCCCCTGGCCCCGTCACCCAACTCCAGGCTAGGACAAACTCGAGCGAGCGCTTGATTGAATGCAAGGTTTTAACCCAGGCTCCTCAGCCTGTCAGAGAAGACTTCAGGGTGCTCTGCTCTGCACACGGGGACAGTGGAAAGAAGGCTCAGCTGGGCCGGGGGACCCTAGATAGCCCAGCCCTAGCTCTGGCACTGCCTTGCTGTGACCTCGGCTGGCCCCTGCCCCTCTGGGCCTCGGTTTACCCATCTATACATTGAGCGGGTTGAACTACTGAGTCTCACACTCCAGGACTGGCCGCTGCTGCCCCGGGCACCTAGAGCAGCCCCGGGGCATCTCGGGGCCCCCTCGCGAAGCTGGCCTCTGGGCCGGGACAGAGGGAGCTGGCCCGGGAGGCAGGCTGGCCCTGGGCCAAGCTGTGTCTGCAAACACTGACCTTGGCTGCCGCAGGGATTTTCCATGACACCAGCACCCTCCCTCTCAGCTCCCCCCTGCCCCGCCACGTGGGCCTGGGGAGGTGGGGGATGGGGGTGTCGGGGGCTGCCCCACATCAGAGGCCCCTGGAGCCCAGGGATGGGGGCATCTGCTGGGGGGGAGGCAGGGGAGAGCTAAAGGAGAGTGCACAGAGAGCAGTGGCCCTAAGTGGAAAGTGGGGGGAGTGGAAGGAGGGGAGAGAAGTCCTGCTGGTGGGGCCCCCGGGAGAAGAGAGCAAGGGGGATGGGGGGATGGGGAGAGGCCTTGGAAGGGGGAAGGGTGGAGGGAGGAGGTGCTGGGCCTCCGAGCCGTCCTTCTGAGAGCTGTGGACTGGAGGGGGACAAACTCCAGACCCTGCTCTCTGTCCCCACCCCCACGCCAGCTCCGGGAGGCCTTGGTGGCTTTGTAGCCCCGGCCGGGGGGCGGGGGGGCTCGGCCAGGCTGGGGTGAGTGTGGGGCGGCTTCCTTCAACCTCGTGTGTGTCCAGGGGGAGCTTTCTGTCGCCCCCACCGCACACCTCGGTCGGAGCAGCCAGGGCCACCCCCATCCCACGGCATCTCCTGAGCGGCCGCTCCCACCCGGACCCCGTGTGGGACCCCAGGGCACGTGCGTGGCCCTAGGAGCTCAGCGCTCTGAGACGACGCCCCTGTAGGAGGAGTGCGCCTGCGCAGGAGGAGCGGGCAAGGGGGCACCCAGCGGGGCCTTAAGGAAGGGGGCGGGCAACCCGGCTCCCCCACCCCCACCCAGTGCCTGGGCACCCGCACCGGCTTCCTTAGGCGCCCTCGGGGTGCCCACTTCCTGGCTTCACCCCTTGGGGGGCTCCCCGCTGTGGCTGGGCCCTGCAGAGGCCGGTGAGCCCTTCCCCGCTGCCCCCAGCAGCCCCTGGGAGCTGCCCCCCGCTGCCCTGCCCCAGGCCCAGCCCCCTCCCCCTTCGGCCTTGCCTCGGCCGGGCCCTTCCCCGGGGACACAGGTCGCCCCGTCCATCTTCCCACAGGGCAAACATTAGGTAAATCGGTGCCGTATTTACCTTAGATAACTATGTCTGCAGGGAAACAGGTGACAGCTGCCACCCAAAGGGTTGCGTGTGTGGAAGGGCTGGGCCACCCAGAGGTGGGAGTTCAGACAGGGGCCTGGAAGGACGCTGGAGTTCCCGAGGCTACAGAGCAGCAGTTCCCAAACTGTGTTCCCAGGAACACTTGTCCATCAGGCAAGTGTCCACCGGTCAACCAAGAGGGGCAGCCGAGCACATGCTTGCCAACTCCGACTGACCTTGCACATGAGCTTCTGGGTGGCTCTGAGAAAGCCGGCTCGGACCTCCAACTTTAAATCCTGTTTGCTTCAGCACTTCCCCAGGGGATTTCACCAAGCCACTCTGCTCTCATCCAACAGCCCCGGGAAATGAACTTTGGGAAACACTGTTTCCTAGAATGTTGGCACTGAAAGGAACTTTATTTTTTATTTTATTTATTTATTTATTTCTCTCCCCTTCCCGCCCCCCACCCCAGTTGTCTGCTCTCTGTGTCTATTTGCTGCGTCTTCTTTGTCCGCTTCTGTTGTTGTCATTGGCACGGGAATCTGTGTTTCTTTCTGTTGCGTCATCTTGTTGTGTCAGCTCTCCGTGTGGGCGGCGCCATTCCTGGGCAGGCTGCACTTTCTCTCGCGCTGGGCGGCTCTCCTTACGGGTGCACTCCTTGCGCGTGGGGCTCCCCTACGCGGGGGACACCCCTGCGTGGCAGGGCACTCCCTGCGCGCACCGGCACTGCGCATGGGCCAGCTCCTTATGGGTCAAGGAGGCTCAGGGTTTGAACCGCGGACCTCCCATATGGTAGACGGACGCCCTAACCACTGGGCCAAGTCCACCGCCTGAAAGGTACTTTAAAGATCACCTTGATCTGGGGAGGTCCCAAAAACATTCATCGTAATATGGAATTTTTATCGACCCCTGTGTCCTAAGCTTTTTAAGTCTATTAACCCATCCAATCCCAGTGGCAATTCCACAAGGGAAATCATCATTATTCCCATTTTACAGATGAGGAAACGAAGGATCAGACACTTCTCTTGGCCAAGGGGAAAAGCTGTTGGGCTCCAGAACCTGCCCTATAACCATTCTGCAAAACTGCAGAGACCCCTTATCTTCTTTCAGTAGTTCAAGAACAAAACAATAACTTCGTCCAGTCCCATAGACTCTGTTATCCCAGGCTCATCAGAAGCTCTGATTGGCACGTATAGCCTTAATTAATTTTAATGGGAAAAGTAAACATATCACCGCTTGACCCATGATCTGGGAAGCAACTACACTGCACTGATCAATACAGCACACTCAGTAAAATCTTCCAGACAGTGAAGGGGCAGGGGAATGGGGAAAATAGCCAGAGGCCCTGGGGCAGCGCTAGGAAACTTGCCCTGCCCTCCTAGGTCACCCATGTGACAAGCAGAGGACCGGAGTGGGGAGGGGCGCACCCAAGGCACAGAGGCAGCTTAGCCCCCGCGCTCTCCTCCACCCGAGGCTGCGGCCAGCATTCTGGCCTTGTGGCGAGGCCAGGGGTAGGTCATCAGGTGGACGGAAGGACCAACGGGGGGGCAGGCAGTGAGCCCAGGCCAGAGCAGCCAGCCGTGCTTTGACTAGAAGGAAACGACCACAGGGAGAGAAGGACCCACACGAGACAACCAGAGCCCAGGCCCTTTGCACCTGCCTGGAGGACCGAGCTTCAGCCAGTTTCTAGGCTCCTGAGTGAGAGCAGGAGGAAAAGAGAACTGAAGCCCAGAGTTTCCCGCCCCTGGTTTTTCCTGGGCCCAGGGGGCTGACTCGTGGGCTCATTTGCCACGAGGTTTCGTAGGTGAATTCTGGGTTCCCAGGCAGGTTCTGGTGCTCTCTCTCAGTGGAATTGTGCCCAAGCAGGGGTTGCCAGGCCCATGGTAAGGTATCCTGAGTTATAGTCCTGGCTCTGCCGTTCACCACTGTGTGGCCTTGAGCAGGTTGCTTTCCCTCTCTGGTCCTCCACGTCCGTACAATGTTTCTTACTTGGCGAACCTGGAAGTCTCTGGTGCTTTCTGGAAAGGGTTGCTGGCAGCCCGGAAGCCCCAGTCGGTGCTCCGAGAGGCAGTGGCTGGAGTCTTCAGGCTGTGGGTTGAGAATCACAACGGGTCGGTCCAGCCTGCACTGTTAGGGGGGTCCTCAGAGTCACCCCTTTGAGTGTGTCAGTGGCACAGAGGCCCAAGTGGAGCCTGTCACCAGAGACCCGCAGGGTCGGACAAGAGGAAGAAGGTGGGGGCTCCTTTTGGCCCTCCCTCTCTTGTAAATCCGAGCCTGGCGTGGGCGAGGGCCAGGAAGGCGGGGGGCCTGCTGGCGGGCAGGCGGGCCTTGCAGAACTCCCAGGAATTACAGGGCCCCCTGGGAGTGGCTCGACCCCGGCTGTGTCCCTGCCGACGTCAGCAGGTCCCCACAGCTCCCCCGCCCTTTTGCCCGGGCCCGATAACCAGGGCAGCGTCTGCCTCCCGGGGCGGGCCGCTCCCGCTCCGCTTCTGCCGGGCCCAGCTCGGGGTGCCCCTGAGGCCGAGGCTCCCAGTGGGACGCTCTCGTCTCCAGACCTTGGGTTCCCATCCTGGGGTCATCCTCGGCGGGGTGTAAAACTCCAGCCCTGCCCTGTGCTAACTGGTGGCCGCCCCAGCCTCCCTTCCCCCAACTGTCACATGGAGAGAGTCACAAGAACGGCCTCTTAGGAACAAGTTAGTAAGTACCGGAAGGGTCGGACGTTCTTCTTAGGCACCTCAGCCTGTGGTCGGAAGTGGGAGCAGCCCCTGGGGGGGAGGGGACATCTGACCCCAAGGCTAAGGGACCCCAGGCTGGGCTGACCTGCGCAGGCCAGCGGCGATGAGAGCCTCCGCTCGAGCCTGGAAGGGCCGCTTGCTCTGAAAGTCCCCCGGCTCATCAGGACAGGGAAGCAGTTGTCCCTCGAGCTGGGAGAGAGGGCGAGCAAGATGGCACTGAAGCCGGGCCCTGGGGGGTCCTCAGGATTTAGGTGGGCAGTGGCAGGGAGGAGGCAGCGTGAGCAAAACCCAGCAGGAAACAGGCAAGCGGTAGGACGGGGGCGTGGGGCGAGGGTGGGCCACCCGGCGTGGCTGCTGAGGGGTCTGGCAAGGGCCGGGAGGTGAGCTGGAATCAGATCTGGGGGGGGCCTCAGATGCTGATCTGCTGCCCCCCGAAGCGGGCGGCTTGGCGGCAGCCCACAAAGGGCAGTAAGGCTGCCGGGCAGGTGGGCCCTGGGTTTCCTGAGGGTCCGTGTACCCGAGAGAAGACACCGACGATGACTTTGACCTGTAAACGCCTGTCCGCACAGCTTCTGCCGAGCACGCCACAGTTTCTGGAGTACTCGCTTGTCCGGGCTCCTTCCTCTTGACAGCAGCAGCTCTGGCGGGCAGCCAGGGCAGGGATTAGTAGCTCTCCAGCACAGCACCCACTCCCCGCCCCAAGAGTGCAGGCCAGGCAGGTGAGGTCCAGAGAAGGGCAGCGATTTGCCCGAGGTCACACAGCCAGCAGGGGGTCGAGCTGGGCCCGGCACCATGGCACCATCGGTGGCAGCACGCCCTCCCCCACTCCCTGAGCCCTGCCCGGCCTGGGGGACAGAAGGACAAGAATGAGAAGCTGCTCTGGCTCAGGGCCCGCGCAGCTGTCGAGGTGAGTTGTGGCCTGGCTGCCGCGACAGAGCTGGCGGGCACAATCTGTTCTCACCCTGCTGGGGGCGCGGACGGGCCAGGCTTTGGCGGCTCAACAGCTCGAGTGTACAAGCGCCTGGCAGAGGTGGCGCCGTCCCTGGCTCCCCACTCGGTGGCCGGCAGGAAAGCCCATTCTGAGGACACTGTCCCACATGTCCCGAGCAGCTGTCCCCAGACCTCTCTGAAAGTTAAGATTGCAAGGGCTCTGGGTTGGCAGAGATGCCAGCGTTACTGGAACTGAGCTGCCCCACATTTCTCCTGGAAATGGGAGGGAAATCTGGCACGTCCTTCATTATTAATCATAGTCATAATTGAGCACTTAATAGGCGCCAGGTTCTAGGTTAAGTGCTTGTCACACACTATCTCACACACTCCTCCCCAAAGTCCTGGGAGGCAGGCGCTATCTATCAGCCCCATTTTACAGACGAGCGAAGGAAAACACAGGTTACATGGGAGGGAGACTGTTAGCCCACAGCAGAGTCAGAATTTGAAGTCAAATCGGACACCAAAGCATGCATTTTCTGCCTTGAGGTTTACTCATGCAATGCACTTTGGTATATGGCTGGTAACACGGAGGTGGAACCAGAGAGGAATGTGACAAGGTCCGACTGTGCCAGCCCCTCCCCCAGAAGCCAGCGTTTAGCTGGGGGCACTGGGGGACAGAGCAAGAGGGAGGGATAACATTGGCCCCAGAGTTCAAAGCTGAACATTTAAATACGACAGAGATCACTTCCCGCTCTAAAGAATCCAGGAAGGCTGCATGGGAGAAGCAGCATTTGGTTGTTTTGCTATGGCTTGGAAAGGAGGGAAAACTGGAAGGGCCTCCGGCATTGTTTTATTATTGTAATTCTATTAATAAAAGTAATAGATACTCTGGTGAAGGCAGCAGGGCCAGGAGCAGCAGACCTCATCCTGCAAGCGAGGAAACATGCTCAGAGAGAGGGAGTAGTTTGCCCAAGGTCACACAGGCACTAGTCACAGGGCCAGAACTAGTGCCCAGAGCCCCTGAGGTCCCGTGCAGGGGACTTCCCCGTCCAGGTGGCCAGGCAGACGCCCTGATGTAAGGCCACCTGATGGTATGAGTGGCAACACACCTCACAGGACACCGAAGGGCAATGCCACCTTCCCATGAGGACAGATCCCCCACTTTGGGGCCAGGCACAGAGGGCAACCCTGGCCCCCAGACAGACCCTGGAGCACTGAGCGCACCGCTGGGAGAGGGGACAGGGTGGCAGCTCCTTTCTCCTCCCCTGGTGCTGGAGGTCAGCCATCCTGGGGAGGCTGGAGGGCCCCAGCTGCCAACTGCTCCAGAGAGCTTGGGCCAGCAGCAGGGAGGGCCCTGCCAGCCTCAGTTTCCCTCCCTCCCCAGGGAATCACAGGAAGTTACCACCCAGTCAGTCCACCCTCCTCACCTAATAGCCAAGGAAACCAGAGCCCAGAGAGGCAGAGCCCGTGGGCACCGACCGCCAACCCGGTGTCCGTCGCGCTGGCCCTGCTGCCTCTGGACCAAGTTCCCCGGGAGGGGGGGGGGGGCAGGGCATAGAAAACGGCCCAGCGACTCCAGTTCAAAGGCGGCAAGTGCTCGGTCCCCAACAGCGGGACCTGGGGATGTCTGTTGTCGCCTCCCCCTCCTTTCCTTGGTCACAAGGGTAAGGAGTTGGGCACCTGCCTGGGGACAAAGCACTGCCCCTCCCCCCAAACTCTGGTCGTTCCCCTTGCAGAATGGGGCTAGAAGGCCAGAGAGGCCTGGCACGGGCCCGGCGGGGGAGGGCGGACGCGAGCGGGGACAGGAGGCGGTTTCCTGGCAGGACCGCCCCACGGGTGCACTCTCTCCCTCCCCACCCCCCTCCCCCGTCGCAGGCTACGGCCACGCGGCGCCCAGCACCGATGGCGGCAAAGTCTTCTGCATGTTCTACGCGCTGCTCGGCATCCCGCTGACGCTCGTCATGTTCCAGAGCCTGGGCGAGCGCATCAACACGCTGGTCAAGTACCTGCTGCACCGCGCCAAGAGGGGGCTGGGGCTGCGGCGCGCCGACGTGTCCATGGCCAACATGGTGCTCATCGGCTTCTTCTCGTGCATCAGCACGCTGTGCATCGGCGCCGCCGCCTTCTCCTACTACGAGCGCTGGACCTTCTTCCAGGCCTACTACTACTGCTTCATCACGCTCACCACCATCGGCTTCGGCGACTACGTGGCGCTGCAGAAGGACGAGGCGCTGCAGACGCAGCCGCAGTACGTGGCCTTCAGCTTCGTCTACATCCTCACGGGCCTCACGGTCATCGGCGCCTTCCTCAACCTGGTGGTGCTGCGCTTCATGACCATGAACGCCGAGGACGAGAAGCGCGACGCCGAGCACCGCGCGCTGCTGACGCGCGGCGGCGCGCGGGCGGGCGGCGGGGGCGAGGGCGCGCGACCCGGCGACGCGGGCCCGTGCGCGGCGGCGACGCAGGCGGCGGCGGCGGCGGCGGCGGGCGGCGGCGGCTTCCGCAACGTCTACGCCGAGGTGCTGCACTTCCAGTCCATGTGCTCGTGCCTGTGGTACAAGAGCCGCGAGAAGCTGCAGTACTCCATCCCCATGATCATCCCGCGGGACCTCTCCACGTCCGACACGGGCGGCGAGCAGAGCCACTCGTCGCCCGGCGGGGGCGGCCGCTACAGCGACACGCCGTCGCACCGCTGCCTGTGCGGCGCCGCGCCGCGCTCGGCCATCAGCTCCGTGTCCACCGGCCTGCACAGCCTGGTTCCCTTCCGCGGCCTCATGAAGCGCAGGAGCTCCGTGTGAACGCCGGGGGGGGGGGGGTCCCCGCGGGGCGTCCCCACCCTCCGCGCCCCCCCCCCCCCAACCTCCGACTGTGCCTGCTCGCACCAGCCGGCCGGAGCTCGGGCTCTGAGGGCCCCTGGAGCCCCCTTCTGCGCCCTGCAAATTCCGAGAAATGTGAAACTGGGGGTGGGGGTGGGGAGGGCAGAGAAGCTGGGAGCCCCCCATCCTTTTGGAAATCTAAGGAGCTCCCCAGACCTCAGAGGCCCGGCAGGTACCAGACCCCCTGCCTCTGGCGGGGGGGAGGGGGGGGGCCGTGGACCCTGTTCCTTTGCATCTCTATACCTCTGACCTGCCAGGTCTCCCGCCCCCACCCCTTCCCTGGGCTCCGGAAGCCACGTTGTCTTTGTCCAGGTCACCCCCACTTGGTCCCACGCTGGCTCCTCACCCCCAGCCGTGTCTCCCAGCCTCCCACCCTTCTGTGTTGTTTGCATGGCTTTGCAGTTATGGGGAAAGTGGGAACCCAGCAGTCCGTGGAGCCAGCCGTCAGAGAGCAGGATGGACAGAAGGACGGCTGAGCAGGATGGCAGTGGATGGGACGGTGGCTCTCCACTCTGCAGGGAGGTTGGGGCTGGGGGGAAAGCCGACTGCCCTCCAGCCGCTTTCTCCTGGGAGGTGGCAGGGCGGGGAGTGCAGCCTTGGGGACACTGCCTTTGGAGTCTGCAACTGAAAACTCCAGCATGGCCGTCCCCGGCTGCCCTGGAGAACCGCCGGCTCCTAAACTCGTGGGGTGATATCCGGCCTCCGAAAACCCTGGCTGCTCATGCATTTCATTCTCATGACACCCAGTTAGGTCATGGGGCCGGCGTTCTCATCCCCAGGTGACAGATGAGAGCCCTGAGGCCCCAGCGGGCTACACTTAGTCACAGAGGTGCCACAGGTGACCCAGATAGCCAAAGGTAAAGGGGAACAAGCACCCGACTGCTTGTCCCTGGCCTGGCGCCTTCCTCCCAGCTCCTCGGCCTGCTCAGCACCCCGCGGGCTGGCGTGGGCACCCGGGACTCGAACCAGTGCCGAACGCACCGGGGCTGGGCCGCTGCCGAGGCTCAGCCTCTGCTGCTCTTGGCCAGGAGGCAGCAGGCTCCGAATGAGCCCCGGGGGCGGGGCAGGGCCCCTCCGTCTCTGGACTGCCTGCCCGCAAGCAGGGGAGTCCCTGGGGCCAAGGGGAGTGGAGTGGGGTCCCATAGAGGAAAAGCGGGGAGCTGGGGCCTAGGGGGGTGGGAATTGGGCAGAACAGCCAAGAGAGCGGCGGGTGTCCCCGCTAGTTTTCCCTGGCCCCACAGCCGGGCGCGGTGCTAGGGGTCGGCCAGGGCTGCAGCTGGGAGCACCCCTCCTGGGGGGCGGCTGGCCCCGGTGTGCCCGCTGCCCACTCCACCTGCCATCCAGAGGCCCGGATGGAGTACAGCCAACGCAGGAGCCCCAGCCGGAGCTGGTACAGGGACTTGGGGTGGCACCAAGCCGGAGTGAGCGGGCGAGGGGCTGACGCCTCCAGCCTGTCCTCTGAGCACTGCTGGGGGCCCGTCCCGGCATTCCGGGAGGCCACGCAGGGGTCCACAGGGCGAGCTGCCTTAGCCATACCCTCCAGCCTCTGCGAAGCCCTAGGACAAGCCTGGCATGAGCTACCCTTGGCCACTTCCATGCCGCGGAGTGACCGCCCGGACGCCCCGGCCCGCAGGCCGCCCTTTTGTGTGTGTTGGGGGACACAGAACTCCGCTGCTCGCCTCTGCCCTGTGTGTGACCCTGCCCTCCAGGGGTCCTGTCCTGTCAGTCCTGAGGGAGCCACAACCAAAGCTGCGAGTGGGGAAGGAGACGGGCCGCTCCGGCCGGGGCTTCCCTGGGGAGCTGGGGGGCCGGGGCGCCTCTCCCCCACCCCCGCCCGCCGCAGGCAGCCCCTGTGCTTCCCCGATGCCTTACGCCTGGGCGCACTGCCACAGAATATGCAATACGTGTGGGCGCACGCCCCCACCGCACCCCGCCCCGGGCAGCCCCTCCACCCCAAAGGCCGCCGTGGCTGCCGCGGCCCCCTCCCAGCTCCCCCCCACCCCCCGTCTGTCTTCACACTGAGAATGGCGCCTAATAAATGCTGTCCATGGAGACCAGGCTGAGGCTCCGGCTGCCTCTGTCCCCCCAACCCTTGGCGCGGCCAGCCTGACCGTACCCCTCGCTGCAGGGGCCTCTAGGAGAAACCTGAGGCCAGCACCAGCTTCCCTTTTGTGATTTCCGCGAAGCCCTCCTGAAACAGGCCACCAGAGCAGGCGCAGACCTGGTCCAAACCCCCCTCTAGATGAGTCACCTGAGGCCCAGAGAGGGCAAGCCCCTTGCCCCAGGTCACCCAGCAGTGAGCAGCAGATCCAGGTTCAGAGCCAGAACCGGGGACTCCTGGTCCAGTGCCCCTTCTCCCACCGCAGGCGGTATCTGGACTGGGGACCCTCCCGGGCTGGCTTGGCCCTGGCAGTGCCTCCTGCCAGCTAGAAGTGGGTGCCCTGCCCCTCAGCGGGGGCTCTGGTGGCTCAGTGGATGGATGGACACGGAAGGGTCTATTTCGGAGGGGACCAAGCACATTTTTCAGGGTACATTTTTCTCTGCATCTGAGGGACACCTCAGGCCTGGGACAGGGCCACAGAGCCCAGGACAGATGCCCCCGGCCCAGCTGGAGTCGTTCCCTGGAACGCTAGCCAGTGGCGTCCAGCTTCACTGAGCCCAAGCCAAGATGCTCCACCGTACAGCACAACCCCAAATCTGTCCATCCTCCTGCTGGTCTGTCTAGCTGTCTAGCTTTCATGAAACAGTACTTAACCCCTGCTGCCTCCCATGCACCTGACACTTCGTGTTCTGTCTCATTTTCTAAAACGCTGGTCACCACCCACTAAATTGATTTCTTCACCCACTCATGGTTTGCCACCTCATATGGAAAAACACTAGAGTGAAGGGTAGTCCACCCTAGGCCGGTGGAAAGAGAGAGACTGAGCTCTTGGGGAGTGCAGGGTGCCAGGAAGGAAGCGGCACCTGCGCCCCCCAGAAGGCAGGACCCGGGCGGGCCGCTCGGGTGGGAGCTCCTGGCTGCTCCCCGCGGCTGCAGGCCGGCTCCGGCGCCCGGTCCTTGCCGGCCCGCGGCCTCCGGGCGCCACGGCAGAGCCGGGGCTCAGCTCCTGTTGGCTCGCAGCTCCTAAAGCCCCCTCGACGGAAGCCGGGTCGGGCATCTGGCCCCTTGGCCCGACGGCGCCTGTCTTAGAACAGCTCATGGCGACGACGGCAGAAACGGTTTCATTCTTGAGGTCAGCAGTGACCAGTACGAGGTCACATCTACTTTCTCGCAGGACAGACACGTGCGGCCACTTGCCCTCCTTTATTCCCTGAGGCAACATCATCACAAACAGAAGGGGAAGGAATCCCGGGGGCTGCGCTGATGCACCCAGGGCTGTGCAGCTGGGAAGGGCAGGCGTGGGCTACAACCCGTCCCTGGCCCCCAGCTCAGAGCCACCTGCGGGTAACCAGCCCCCCTCCCCTTGCCTCCCTGCCACGTCCAAGGAGTCGTACAAAAAGAGCTACGTGTGCAGCAGAACTTAGAGAAAAGCACAGGGCGGGGGGCGGGGGGTATAAAGAGATGGCGGTCCCAGTGGTGGGATGTGAGCCTCACACAGAGACAGCAGCTGCCTGGGAGTCATGTGTCCCCGCGGTCGGCTGGGTGGGAACAGGGTTCCTTGGTCAAAAGGATTCGGGGGAATGCTGCACACGGCACCCGCTCCTGAAGTGCCACAGGGCAGCTGGGCCGAGTGAAGGCTCTGAGAAGTCCTGCAGCCAAGGCAGCTGTTGGCCTTCGCTTAGCCCGGCGCTGCCCAAACTCATTCCAAGTGCCAGACACCCCGCTTGCATGACACCTCGCCACGTCTCGGGTGCCACGGAACACACTTTGGGAAATGCTGGTCTATCGAAATCTCACTGTCCGGCAAAAAGAGTCCTGCAGGGCACACCCAAACGTTTGACTTGTAAAAGTCCTTCTACAGCTCAAGGCCAAATAATACGAAATACTTCTTTCATCCTCAGTCATGTGTCAGCCCAAACCAAGGCTCAGAGCTGCTCTCTGGCCCCCGGCTAAGGGGCAGCGGAACGGGAACTTGAACTCGGGCCCGACGGTGCCGCGGCAGAAACTCTCACCCCCTCACTGGGTACCGCCCGCGTCACAGCCCGTGTCCTCGGCCAAGGTTCGGCAACAGTGGCTGAGCTCTTTAGAACCTTAGAGAGGAAGCTGTGCCCTGAAGGATGACAGAGCTGATGGGGCTACCAACGCCCAGGTTCCCGGTCCTGCCAAGTCCATGTCTGGAGCCACCCAGCTCTCTCTACAGGCTCAGGCGCACCCTCCCCAGGTCCAGCCACCTCTCCACAGCCTGCCCCAGGAGGGTAGTCAGTGGATGTCTCACCCCAGGGACGAGCACTGCCCGCCCTGGCCGCACGTGTCCCTGCCCCTCCCCACTGCCCACACCCGCTTCCCAAGTGGCCTGACGCCCAGAACATAGCGGAGGCAGTGCCCTCCTCTTGCTCAGCCGGGCAGGAGCCACACGGCTGGACCAGCACCCCCCCGGGCACCGCCATAACCTCTTGTCAAAGATTGTAAAGAAACACACACACACGTGCAAATTTAGGTCCAGCTCCCTCTTTTTCAGAGGCAGGAATTTTGGTTCCCAGAGAGGAAGTGACGTGCCCAAGGTCATGAAGCCAGATAAGGGTGTATCGCCCCCCCCACACACACAAGTGGGGCGCAGCCTTCTCTGACTCCGATTTCAGATGAAAGCTGCTCGTCTCCGGGGTTGAGTCATTCTGATGCTGGAAATTTACCACATCCAGACGTGGACAGGTTCCCGGAGGCTCGGTCCCTGGCGCTCTTGTCCCAGCAGCAGGCGGAGCGCCTGGTGGGTGGTAGCGTCCCCCGCGGGGGGGGATGGTGACAGAATCGTCACCGGGCTCCTCTCTGGCCAGCACAGCCCCAAGAATCCACCACGACACACGTTCCACTGGCACAGCTCTCTCACGCCGTCATCCCACTCGATCACTGGGACGACTCCGGCTTCAGCCAGGACTACTGTCCCACTTTACAGATGATGAAACCAAAGCTCTGGATGACCCGGGGCCTCTTCCGCAGCCGCCCGCGCGTCCGCGGCTCTCGGCAGAGCACGGGCGCCTCCCTGGCGACTGACGTGCCGGGTCCGGGGCTGCAGCGCAGTCCCCAAGCGCTGGGCTGGCGAGTGTCCCACCGCCCACAAGTGCCACCGCTCACTGGGCCGCTTCCCATGGGGTGGGGGGCTCCCGGGGGAGCTGGGTCTGGGCAGGGAGACGGAGTCGTGAGTGCTTTACCACGTCACCACGTGCCCCGGGCAAGCTGCACCCAGAGCCCTGACTTGGCACCGCGGGCAGCCACCCCTGCCCTTCAGCAGGGAGCCGAGCTGAGGGGGCCACGGGCTCTCGGGGAGCAGGCCAGGCCTGGACCCGAGTTCCTGCCCACTGAGGAGGGCGACGGCGGCCGGGCCAGCTCTGCCTAGGGAACCCTCTGGCCTGGCCGCCAGGTCAGAGCGGCAGGAAGGAGGTCCTGTCCCTGAGCTTGTTCTGGTCTCAGCGCTGGGGCATAAGGGGCTACTGTGGTGGCCTTAGACTCAGGGGTCCAGCTGGGGAGTCCAGAGGTGCCCCTGGGCCCGGGAGCCTGCGAGGGCTGCTCCTCGCCCTCGCTGTGTCCTGAAAACGACCAGGGCTGGGGGACCCTGTCAGGGTGTCCTTGCGAGCACCACGTGGCTATCTGCTGAGTGACCCTTGTTCTAAGGCACAAAAGTGCTGACGCTAAAAAAAAAAAAGGAAAAGTGCTGACACTTTGGGCTGCCAGGGGTCGTGTACAGCCTGCCAGCTTCTCTCCAAGGAAAAGGAGACGCAGGAGAAGGAAGAGTCCATTCCCTGCTGAGCACCTACTGTGTGCCGTAGACTTTCCAAATCCCACCACCCTGAGAGGCAGGTGCTGTGGCCCTCCCGCTGGTGGACGAGAAGAGTGAGATTCCAAGAGGTTCCGAGACTTGCCCGAGCTGGCACAGCTAGTGAGTGGCCCCTCCTAGGACGCTCTGGCTTGACGGCTCGAGCACGTCCCCCTGCACCTCCGAGCCTGGAGTCCACGTAGCCCAGCCTCCCCGCTGCAGCAGGGATCACCTGCGAGCACACGACCTTGACCCCAGGGCACGGTCTCTCTGAGGTGGCCCGTCCAGTCCCTGGTAAGGAGCAGCTCCAATGCCGTAAACGGCTCCCTTCTCCTGAGACGATAACCGTTTCCAGCTCTAGCTCTGCCGTCTGCAGCCCCACGTAGGAAGTCCCTCCGTCGCGGGCGTAGTGCCACACAATTCAAGGTGGTGCCTGCATTGACGAGTGCCTCCAAGCCTTCACCGGGGGAAATGGGGTTCTTTCACGGCACCTCCCCTGACGGCACTTCTAGACCCCTTGCCAGGCTGGCCCCCTTCCCTGGAAGCACTTCAGCTCACCTTTGCCCCCACAGCTTAAGATGCTGTGTGTGGTCCAGCCAGCAAGAGGCAGTGACCGTCCCCTCCCGTGCTCTGGGTACCGTTCTCCTATTAATGCGACCTAAGAGTGGTTCTAATTTTTAGGCAGCTGCCTCACAGTGGGCCCCCCAAAATCCCCACCCTGGAATCTGTCATGTAAACTACCATGGCAGACATCGTGGGTGACCTCATCCAGAGCTGCCTTAATGGCAAAAGGCTGGCGTTTCTCAGGTGTTCGTCCTTCCCAATGCCAATCCTAGGGTCTGCGGCACTCACCGGGGCCAGAAGCATTTTGGTGTGCACGGGTGGCCAGTCGTGGTGATGGCATCTCCAAGGAACTCTGCTGGGGCCTGCCGGGAGAAGCGTTCTTTCTCCTGAAAGAAGTCACGGGGGAAGAAGCACCCCTCCTCTACGTGACTAGAGCTTGCTGGGTGGAGGTATGTGTGATGCTTAGAGCCGTGGCAGCCACCCCGTGACCAGGAGGAGGGCAGAAGGAGGAGATGGCGCCCACAGCTGCCGCTGTGCTTTTGAACGAATTCCGGAACCCCTGAGCTCGGGAGCCTCTTGCCGTGGGAGGTGGGAGGTGATGGATGCGGGTGGGCCCCTTCTCCTGGGAGCTGTGACAGGATCGTTGAGCAGCCTTCGCCTGGTGGGCCACTAGGAGGACAGGCTTCCTTTCCCTCCCTTCATGGCCTTTCACAGTGCTATGTGGAATCTCCAGTTCTTGTCACTTAAATAACAGCTGGGGCCAGTCCTAAAGCTTCGTGGTCCCTCTTGGGTAAGGAAGTTCAGCCCAGCCTAATCCAATTTAAAATTTCAATCTCAAATTCATTTTCATGCTAGTCTCTTCCCTGCTCCCAGAATAGCCCCTACCTCAACCTGAGGGACTTGGGAAAGGGGAGGGGTCGTGCGCTGTTCCCCCACCCCCCTTCTATTCTGACTGGTCCCCAGCAGGGCTGGGAAGGAGGGACTAGGAGGACAGAAGAAGCCCTGGGTGCCGTGAGGCCCCAGCTGCTGGCTCTCCAGGGCCCCCGAGGAGGGCTCTCTCCACTGCCCTGTTCTACAGCCCAGCGCCCTGACAGCTCCCGTCCCTGGGGTCCCAGGCTCTGTCCCCAGTCCTCATGGGTGGAGCACCGCAAACATCCAACGCCCAGCCACCTGCCTGTGTCCACTTGGCCCCCCAGACACCCATCCTCGCCACGCCAGATGGGGGGATGTGGACAGCCCAGGGGTCCCTGCCACCTCTGCCCAGTGCCCTCCACCCTCGTTCAAGTCAGCATAGAAGGCAGAGTGGCAGGTTCATCTCAAAGGTAGGCGTCCAGCCGGGAAAGAAGACGCCATCACCCTTCCTCAGTTTCTACGCAGGACTCCCTGGGAGCTTGCGGGCTCAACGTGGCTAGTCTGGAGGGAGAGGGGAGCCAGGGTGACAGCTCATAATAAAGTGCTTATCTGTACAGGCTGGGGAGAGCAGAGGCCCTCTCTTTGTCCTTGGCCACTCATTCTGGTGGAACATTCCAGGGAGAGAGAAAGTAGTGCCTGTTTTCCACCTTTTGAGCTGAAACCGATCAGTCCCTCTTGTTAATCTCAGTGCAAGACTGCACTCTTCATCTGTACTTAATTTCACATGGTTTAAATTTGGACCTGGTTCCACCATTAAATCTACACGTGCTCTCTCCCGGCTCCCTGTCACCCGCAGACTTGATAATCAACCCTTCTGTGCCATCATTCAAGCCTTCGGTGAAAATATGAAAGAGGACAGAACCCAGTAGAGGACTCTGAAATCAGGGTGACATTTATTCCAGCATGCTCTTGGTGAACTGTCGCTGGCTCCAGCTGCTCGCCACCTCCTCTTATCTGTGTCCTAAAAGCGTCTGGCTAATCAAAGCTCACAGGCGTCACATTAGCTTGGCCCTCCAGTCTCCCAGGGATACCAGCGATCTGCGCTGGGGATTTGAACTTGATGAAAATAAGCAAGTGCTTCCTTGCCTGGCTCGGCCTTAACTCCCTCCTCCCAACCCCACGCTACTTGTTTGGGTTTCTTCATCTAGCAGGTCTCTGCCCAGCCCACACCCCCATGCCCGCCCCAGCCCACACCCCATGCCCAACCCCAGCCCACATACCCCCATGCCCAGCCCCTGCCCACACCCCATGCCCAGCCCCTGCCCACACCCCATGCCCAGCCCCAGCCCACACCCCATGCCCAGCCCCTGCCCACACCCCATGCCCAGCCCCAGCCCACACCCCCATGCCCAGCCCCAGCCCACACCCCCATGCCCAGCCCCAGCCCACACCGCATGCCCAGCCCCTGCCCACACCCCCATGCCCAGCCCCAGCCCACACCGCATGCCCAGCCCCTGCCCACACCCCCATGCCCAGCTCCAGCCCATACCCCATGCCCGCCCAGCCCACACCCCCATGCCCAGCCCCTGCCCACACCCCCATGCCCAGCCGCTGCCCACACCCCCATGCCCAGCCCCTACCCACACCCCATGCCCAGCCGCTGCCCACACCCCATGCCCAGCTCCAGCCCACACCCCCATGCCCAGCCCCTACCCACACCCCCATGCCCAGCCCCAGCCCACACCCCCATGCCCAGCCCATGCCCACACCCCATGCCCAGCCCCTACCCACACCCCCATGCCCAGCCGCTGCCCACACCCCATGCCCAGCCCCTGCCCACACCCCATGCCCAGCCCCTACCCACACCCCCATGCCCAGCCCCAGGCCACACCCCCATGCCCAGCCCCTACCCACACCCCCATGCCCAGCCCCTGCCCACACCCCCATGCCCAGCCCCTACCCACACCCCATGCCCAGCCCCTACCCACAACCCATGCCCAACCCCTGCCCACACCCCCATGCCCAGCTCCAGCCCACACCCCCATGCCCAGCCCCTACCCACACCCCATGCCCAGCTCCAACCCACACCCCATGCCCAGCCCCAGCCCATACCCCCATGCCCAGCCCCAGCCCACACCGCATGTCCAGCCCCTGCCCACACCCCCATGCCCAGCTCCAGCCCACACCCCCATGCCCAGCTCCAGCCCACACCCCCATGCCCAGCCCCTACCCACACCCCATGCCCAGCCCCTACCCACACCCCCATGCCCAGCCCCAGCCCACACCCCATGCCCAGCCCCAGCCCACACCCCCATGCCCAGCCCCAGCCCACACCCCATGCCCAGCCCCAGCCCACACCCCCATGCCCAGCCCCTACCCACACCCCATGCCCAGCCGCTGCCCACACCCCCATGCCCAGCCCCAGCCCACACCCCATGCCCAGCCCCAGCCCACACCCCCATGCCCAGCCCCAGCCCACACCCCCATGCCCAGCCCCTACCCACACCCCATGCCCAGCCGCTGCCCACACCCCCATGCCCAGCCGCTGCCCACACCCCCATGCCCAGCCCCTACCCACACCCCATGCCCAGCCGCTGCCCACACCCCATGCCCATCTCCCGCACTGAGCACTGCCCTTCTCTTCTGCTCCTCTCTCGGGCAAGTGATTTGTGCGTGGGAAAGGGATTGGGAAGACGGTCCCTGGAGCACTCGGGGTGGCCCCAGGACGTCAGAGCTGATGAGCAGCCCCAGGTCAGTCGGGGCTGCCGGCGGAAGGAAGACAGCGACACCAGCAAGCGCCCCCTCCATGCCGCGCCCGCACCCAGCGTGTTCTTGAATCTTCACAGTCACCCTGCAGAAGGACCGCAGTTACCTCCAGGCCATGGGTGAGGAAAGGAGGTCCCGCCACTTGGCCAAGGTCACACGACCGGAAGCGGCAGAACCAGGCGTCAACCCAGGCCCGCGTGGCTCCACCCCCCGTGCCCAGCGCCCGCCCCCTGCGCCCCATCCTTTTCCCGCCTTCCCAGGTTCTGCCCGCTGCTGGTGGGGACCCTGATGCTGCTTTGGTGGCCTGTGGCTGCCCGAGAGAGCCCGGGCACACTCAGCCCTCCCCGACTCCCTGGGTGATGGTGTGGGAAAGCACTTGGCGCCCCGAAATCCCAAGGGACTGGGGAGTCCCCTTCCAGACCTGGCACCACACAGCCTGTGAACCTGCGGGGCCCTCCCCTTGCCCGCCCGTCACAGCGAGCAGCTGGGGAGCGCCCCAGCCCTCTAGCCTCTGGGGTCCAAGGAGCGCCCCGCTGAGGCTGCTGGGAGGCAGGGGGTCCAAGGACAGCCGGCACCCCGGGCGCTGCTCTCTGGGGCTGGCAGTGGGTGGGGCAGCCACCATGCGGGGTCCCCCTGCCCCCCAGGAGTGCTCCAGCAGAGGGGGACAAGCATTTTCAGGGGCTCCGCGCCCCACGCAGGGCGGCCAGACGTGGCACGGACAGTCTCTTCTAATTCTAAACTCCTGCAAGAGCTGTTATGCAACCAACGCTCACTCCTCGGGGCTCCAGAGGGGGACATGGGCAGCTCGGGGGCCCCGAGAACCCAGTCCATCCTCTACTAGCACCAGGGGCGGGAAGGGCGGGCGCAGGGCACTGGAAAAATGGCGAGGCCCGAAGCCAGCAGACTCAGAGCTGGAGGGACCCTCAGGGACCATGAGTCCAGCCTTATGTCCCAGAAGGGAACACTGAGACTCCGAGAGGAGCAGGGACATGCACAGAGCGAGTCGGGGACAGGCCGGACCTGTGTTCCCTCCACGTTTTGCTTTATTGGTAGCACCCCCATCCTGGAAACCACCCACCTGCCCGTCAACAGGTGCAGGGATAAACCGTGGAATAGTACTCAGCAGTGAAAAGGAGTGAGCTCTCCACACCCGCAGCACTGCAAATGCATCTCACAACCCTTATGCTGAGGGAGAGGAGTCAGACAAGCAAGGGTGTGTGCTGCATGCTTCCATTTATAGAAAGCGCTAGAAAGTGCCAACTCATCAGTGGTTGGGGAGGGGGTGGCAGGAGGGAGGGATTGCCCAGGAGCCCGTGGAAAAGTCTGGGGTGATTGATGTGTTCACAATCTCGATTGTGGTAACGGTTTCACAGGCACACGCGGGTGTCAAAACGTATCAATCCGACACTTTCAATATGTGCAGTTTGTTGTATGTCAGCGCTACCTCAATTAAGCTGTTTTTTAAAAATCCGCAGAGGCGCGGACACGGCCGAGCTAAGCCTCCCAGCCACGCCCCATTCTGCCCCCGTGACCAGGGTCGGGAAGAAGTTTCCCACACTTCCTTAGCAGAGGGTCCATGGGAGGTCCCCCAACCCAGGCCGGCTGTCCCCAGCGCCAGGCAGGCCCTGTATGTCCTCTGGTATGTGGAGGTCATAGCCGTGAGGCCCCTCGGGGGTGTTGGTGGCACAAGCCAGATGTCACGCAAAGGGTGGTGGGCTAGAGGCTTGTGCCCCTGCCCCGTGAGACAGGGGTCGTCCAGGACCTACCAGCCGGGGGCACCCAGGAGTCCCCAGAATCCACAAGACCACTGGTCACTGGCTCTCGCTATGGGATCTTTAGCTTTTTATTTATTTATTTTGTTTTTTTTTTTTAAATTTCTCTCCCCTTCCCCACCCCCCCCGTCCCATCTGCTCTCTCCACGCACAAGGAGTACGCCCCGCAAGGAGAGCCACCCAGCGCAAAGAAAGTGCAGCCTGCCCAGGAGTGATGCTGCCCACACGGAGAGCTGACACAGCAAGATGATGCAACAAAAAGAGACACAGATTCCCGGTGCCGCTGGTAAGGACAGAAGCGGTCACAGAAGAACACACAGCGAATGGACACAGAAAGCAGACAACTGGGGGTGGGGGAGAAATAAATAAATATAAATCTGCCTTTTAACAGGCAGCCACACCCACCCCCACCCACCCCCAGTAGTAACCCCAGTTCTGGAAGCACAGTTTGGAGAGAGAAAGGAAAAAAAGGGCTAGATCTGCAGCTCTCAGGACAGGCCTTGGGTGTCTCTGTTTGGGAAACAGGAAGCCCAATTTCTGTTCTCCTCTACCAGGTGCCCAGAGAGCACCAGGTGCCACACCTTGGCGGCCTGAAAAGGGCCCCTTCTGGAAGGCACGAGCTCACGTGGCGAGCAGGGGCCCCTTGTGTGGGAAGGAAGGGTGCCCCTTGCTCCAGGCGGGGACCTGGGGAGCAGGCACGGCCATTCGCCTCCATCCCCTGGGGAGGGGGCCAGAAGCCCAGAGGCCTCAGGAGGGGACCCCCCCCCCCTGCACACAGGGGCACCGCGCTCGGGAGAAGAGCGCCCCCCCTCTGATGCCCTCGCCCCTCCTGCCCCTCCGCTAATGCCAGTCTCCGCTGTGGGGAAAAGGTCATTTCGCCCAGAGTCCCTGAAAATGACACATTACCAACCCTAGCGGTTTCCAGCAGTTCCGAAGGCTGGCTTTGGCCGAAAACTTCTTAAAAAGGCCATCTTCCCTTCTTATTCCATGTCGTTTACATTTTATAGCATTTAAACAGAACCGCTGATACGCAGTGCTTTCCTCACACGGCCCCATAAAAAGAAAAATCTGGGAAACGCCTGCTTTGGATGGCCGGGGAATTCCTCCTGCAGAACAGTGAGGGAGGCTGTGTCGCTGCCTCACCCCGGGGCTCCCTCCCCCAGAAGCCCCCCTGCTCCTGGCCTGCTCGGTGCCAGGCCCCGGGAGAGGACAGTGCCCAGGAGAAGGCGTCCTCTGCAGAGGCAGCTTTCCCGTCACCTGCAAGCAGGACAGCTACATTAACTTAGCCCTTCTGGTGCGTCAAGGTCAAGGCCTGTCCTCAAAGAACTGCATAAAGTATAAGGAATATTTGATGCATCCACCTGACAAGGTAGTTGGGCCCTTATACCCATTTTACAGATGGGAAGGAGGCTCAGAGAGGTCAAGACACCCACCACCCTTGATTGCACAGCCCACGCCCTTCAAGGTTCTCGGCCCCAGCCACGGCGTCCGGAGCTGACGGGGGGGCCTGCCACGTCTTGCCATGCCTGGGCTGCTGCCCCCCTTCTCAGCCGGCTGCCCCGGCCGTCCTGGTTGAGGACGCATGACCACCTGGCCCCTGGAGAAGCCCCGTGCTCAGCCCCTCCTTTTGTTACACCGCATCTCCCTGAATCACTCACCCTGCAGGACCCAAGAAACAATCACTGCTGGGGGGTTGCATTTCGATGTGAAAATGCCTTCGCCTGACTCACCCTCATTTTTAAAAGCTTGGTGGGCCCGGAATCTCTGGCAGCAGGGTCAGCACGCCATCTAGTGGCTGAGACAGGAACCGCGTGCTGGACTAACCACAGCCGCCACTGAGCTACCCCCATTCCCTAACCTATTCATTTTTTCTAATGCCTCCCCCACCCACCACCCCACCTCCATTGTTTGTGCTCGCTGCCTGCTCTGTGTCAGTTTGTTGTGTGCTTGTCTTCTTTTTAGGAGGCACCAGGAACCAAACCCAGGACCATCCCGTGTGGGAGGGAGGTACCTAATCACTTGAGCCACTTCCACTCCCTGTTTTGTGTCTCTCGTTGTGTTTCCTTGTTGTGTCTTTGTTGCGTCTCTTTGTTGCGCCACCTTGCGTCGTCTTGTTGTGTCAGCCCGTCACACTAGCTCACCTTCTTCAGGAGGCACTCAGAACTGCACCCAGGACCTCCTGTGCAGTAGACGGGTGCCCAATTGCTTGAGCCACATTTGTTTTCCTATCCTCTTTGGGGGTTTTTGGTTTGCTTGTTGTTGTTGTTTTTTAATTCCATCCTCTTCATTTTTAAGACTTCTTTTTATGTTCAGGAAATTAGCCCTTTGTGATGTGAGTTGCAAACATTTTTCACAGGTTGTCATTTGCCTTTCGTCTTATTTATGCTCTTTGTCCAGAAAGGCCTTTCCCACTCCAGAACTACTACAATTTAAAATTTTAAATGCCCTCCAATGTTTTCTTCTACTAAGTTTATGGTTCTACTTTTTTCCCCGGGTCAAATCTTTTATCCAACTGGCATTTTTTTGATGTAAGTTTAGAGGTTGAAATCTAAATTTATTTTTTTCCAGATAGCTTCCCAATTGTCCTAATGAAGGAGGCTAGTTAGGGAATCAATAGATGGACCTGGAACCTGGCAGGAAAGCCCACATGGACTTCAGTACCCCCAGGACGGCCGCTGGAAGGCCCTTTCGAGGTTCCCACATTCAGAGCAAGATTTCCTCTGGAAGCCCCAGATATTCTCCAGGGCCTTCTCCTTGGGCCGTCCCGGGCATTGATGGGTGGGGCCATCAATGAAACCACAAACAGCTGGGACTCCGCCCCTGTCATTAGGAAAGGGGTGGAATAATTAAGAATTTAAAAAGCAAGTGCAAAAGCGGAACTGGCCCTCTCTTGCCTTTTGACCCCTGTCCTTGCCTGCTGCCCCCTATTCTGACCTTCTTCACTCCCCTCCTGGATCAATATGCGCGTAAAGCTGGGCATTTATGATCTGTAACGGGGAACCGCAGTCTGTAAATCAGCCGCCTTTATCACTCTTCACCCCTTCCTTTCTACCTAGGACCCAAGAGCTGCTATTTTCTCCCATTTCTCCTCTCATCATTCCTTAATAAATTACTGGCCTAATGAACCCGGCTTATTCTCGAAATTCATTTCTTATAGCTTAGCCAAGAACCTAGAGAAAAGCTGACATTTCAACAATCCCCACTAATTCAAAATGCCACATTTTTGTTATATTCCCACATTTATTTGCACGTAATTTTGGACTTTCTATTCTTTTCCACTTATCCATCTGTCTATTCATGAGCCCATACCATGGATTGTACTTTCAATTTTTTATTATGGAAAAACTTCAAACACACAAAAAAATTAGAGAAAAAGTACAGTGAGTCTCCATGTATCCACAACAGCTTCGACAACCATCGACTTTCTGCCATTTTGTCTTTTTTTCCTCCCTTTTCCACTTTGTGTATTTAAATGTTTAAAAAAAATCATTTGTTTGAAGTAAAATAACATGGCCACACTGGGAAGGACCTACCACTTCCCTGTTCCCTGAGAAAGGATTTTCCAGAAGACAAAAGCAATTGACCTGCAGGGGCTTTCTGAAAAAAGGGAATATTGGGATTCACCCACAGAACTGCAGATAAGAAACACCTGGTGATAAACCACAATCAATCCAGGAGAGCATATCAGGTTGGACATACTGCACTAACAAACATGTATCTGCTCCTCAGGTTGTAAGAACCCCTGTCACCCCACCCCCGTGGAAATTTAACATCAGCCAATCAGAGCACATCCTAGGTAAGCTCCCTTCCCTTTCCCACACTCAAGGGAGATGCTGCCCTCAGCTCAGGAGTTGCTCAATAAAGCCTGAGATCCTGCATGAGTTTTTCTTTGAACACTTGTCATTGCTCGGGTCTCAAACAGCTAAGGGCTTTTTTAAAAATGCAATCACGATACTGCTCTCACAACTGTTGTAGCCACAATCCCAGGGGCAGGTTCCTGCCCTCATCCCCGCTATCTGTGAACATTAACCTTGCACAGCAAAAGGCACTTTGCAGGTGTGATTGAATTAAGGATTTGAGATGGACAGATTATGTTAGATTATCTGGCGAGGTCCTTATAAGGGGGAAGCCAGAGTGTCAGAATCAGATGTGATGGAGGAAGCCGAGTGTTTTGGGAAACTGATTTACCTTTCCTTACTGTACATATTATACCTGTTCTACTGTAGATGTTGCAGTTGTTCCCTATTATTGTAGATGATGTTGCAGTTCTGAGAGCAAACAGCTGCTTGGCAGTTTCCAGTAAATACGAGGTGGAAACTAGGGTCGAGGCTCTCAGTTCCAGGAGCTGTGAGTCCCCTGGCCCCATCTTTATTCCTCTCTTGTGTCTCTTTCTCTGTCCTTTTATTCTGTAAGTTCTGTGTTGCCTTCCCTTCGAGCCAACCTACCCCTGAGCTGATAGCAGCAGCCGAGGTTGGAGGGGTGCAGAGTCTGGCCTGAAGATGGAGGGCAGGGCCACAAGCCAAGGAATGCAGGTGGCCTCTAGAAGCTAGAAATGGTAAGGAAAGGTTCTCCCCTCAAGTCTCTAGAAGGAACGCAGCTCTGCCAACACCTTGATTTTAGCCCTGTAGCATAATGAAAAATTTGACTGGCCTTTGTCCCCAGTTCCTGGGTAAGCAGTCTCTGAATCTTTGGAGTTTCCTGGGACGGGAATGTCTTTTATTGTTCATGGTGGGCCCAGAATCACACCTGCCAGCTCCAAGGTGGGGCCAGCAGTCCTAGGATGGGGCTGGCCACACCAGAAAGACCCGTGAGGTGAGGGGGCCCTTTGAGCCAGGTCGCAGTGGCACACATCAGCCCATCCCCCTCGCTCTGGGAGGGGAGGGGGCCTGCAGACTGAGTTCAGCCACGTGGGCAGTGACTCCGCAGACCCTCTTCAGTTCCCCAGGTATTTCAAAAGTATCTTTTTGCAAAGTGTGTGTTTTCGCCAATTATATGATCTGAAACATCATGGAGCATTTACAGGGCTGGTGGACTTTTTTTTTAATTATTACTATCCAGTTTAACTTAAATTAATAAAGCCTGAATCCAAGTAAATAAATACAAGTGGTCGGTGGCTCGCCCGCGCTGGAGCTGGGCAAGTCGCCTCATCTACACGTCAGTGGTGGGGAGTGGGTGAACGTTCTCTGGTGGGAGACCCACGTCTGAAGCCGCGCAGGCCTGAGCGTGAAAGGGCTCCCACCCTGTCTGTCCCTCGGAGGCCCAGGGCCAGTCTGCTGCCGTCCAATCTCTCCCCGGCCCCCATCGGGAGGGTGCTCAACACAGGAGCCCAGGCCCCCCCACCCCAGCGTAAGGCCACATGATGGGGGGGCTGGTGTCCATGGAGAGACCTCACGGGTGGGAGGAAGAAAGCACCCTGAGCTGGGGAAGTGAGTGCCTGAGACACGCCCCCCCCATCCGGTCCCCTCTAGTGTCTGGCCTTCTCTGACACAGGCCCTCCCCAGGTCGGCAGGGGTGACATGCAGCAAATAGTCTGGACCTGACTCCACCCTACCCCCAGAGGACCAGGCCCAACTCCAGCTTCCGGGGACCTCCCCAAACGCTGGTGAGCAGGGCTCCCTTAGCAGCCGAAGATACGAATGGAAAGACGGGTTAAGAAACGACCCAGGGCCGGCCAGAGGCTGGGAGGAGCGGGTGACCCCAAATCTAATCATCCTCATCGGTGCCAGCTATAAACTTGGCCCTGACCTTGCGGCCTCTCAGAGCCTGCGCAGCCAGTCCACACTCCCTCCCAAGCCCCTGGCTGTGGCTTTAGCCCCAGCCTCGGGGGGCCAATGCCCGCTGGGGAGACGGGTAACGGGACACACCTTTCCTGCCATAGGAGGTCACATTCTAACTGGGGACCAAACACACGGGGGGGGGGGCTGCGGCCAATGTCCATGCAGCAGAAGCTTGTTAGGAAAGGAAAACACCATTCCCACTCCCCGTCCCAAGTTCTAGGGGCCACGGCTGGCTCTGGCCAACGTGGGGGGCTCCCCCCGGCCTCCACCAAGCAGGGGCTGATGAAGTAACCCTTTCCTGGCCCGGACGGTGACGGAATGGATTGGAAAAACGTTCTATCGTTCAGACGAGCCATGGGCTGGCAGTGAGCTGCGAACACTCAAGCCGGCGTCACCGCGACGGCGTGGACCCTGGAGATGGGCCTCTCTGGGGGTATCGCGCCAACCTCTTCCAAATGTCCCCGGCCTCTGGGGCGGGAGCCTGTCCAGCCCTTCCGCAAAGGGTGCCCAGTGCCCTTGACCCCTCGGCCCGCCGACCGCACGGGGCCCTGATTCCCCCCGAGGTCCTCGGCCAGCACATCCCCGTCCTTCCTTGCTGGCTCTGCACCACCGACCGTGAGGCACTCAAGGTCAGGGTTACCGTTCCCATTTTACAGCCAGGAAAGCGGGGCCCAGAGTCAGCGGCTGAACCGCGGTCACCTTCCTCTAAGGCGCAGGCGCGGCGGAAGCACCTCTGTCCTTCCTAGCCAGGGGGCAGCTTGCGCAGATGCTGCTCCAGCCCTGCAGACTGTATGCCCATGGGGTACATGAAGAAATGCTCATGCCTCCTGCGCCCCCAGCACAATTTCCTCCCTCCCTCCCTCCCTTCGCTGACACTCGCCCTGTGTACCTACACCTGGTGTGGGCAGGACGGTCACACCTGAGCAAGCAGGAGACCCCTGCCCATCTGAGGGCTGTGTCCTCTGGCCACCCAAGGATGGCTGCTCCACCCATGGCCTCCTAATGGCCCAGCAATGAAGGGAAGGGACCCCCGGGGGCCCTCCCCATGCCTCCCTGTTACCCGACCCTACCCCACTCCACTGCCCCCAGCCACCCAAGTCCTCTCTGGCTTCCCTGAGCAGAGTCCTGAAGGACACCAGATCCTCCTGGGATTCGGGTGGGCAGGTACCCACGACCTGGGGCCATTGGCGCTAGTGGCAGATGTGCTACTGAGCCCAGGAGAGCAGGGCTTCCAAAACTGTGAGATAAAAACGTAGCCAGCGTACAAATTGAGCTTCATCCCCAAATCCGATCAAATAAAATCTGACGGATTCTGCAAAGCCTACATACGAACACGGGGCCCCTCTGGTTTTCTTGGAATTCTCCGGAGACCCTGACAGGTTCTCCTGGGACCAGCTGCGCCCCTGGGGCCACTCATGTCCACCCCAGTGAGGCAGGCCAGTCTAGGGCATGAGAAGACGAGTCTAAGACCTGGCAGAAAAACGTGGCCATGAAACACGTGGCCATGAACTTCCACCTGGAAATCCCGAGGGAAACGCCCCACAACAAGGCTGCAGGGGAACCCCACAAGAATGCCCCCTATAGAACGAGATTATGTCTGGGATCAAGGAAAAGCCCCTGAGGGTGGGGTAGTCAATCCAAACAGCAAACAGCTGCCCCCCCCCAAATATTAATAAGGAGAGGAATAATAATGGTTTAGAAAGCAAGCACAGGGAAGTGGATCTGGCCCAATGGATAGGGCGTCCATCTACCGCACAGGAGGTCCAAGGTTCAAACCCCGGGCCTCCTTGATCTGTGTGGAGCTGGCCCATGCGCAGTGCTGATGCGCGCAAGGAGTGCCCTGCCACGCAGGGGTGTCCCCCGCAGAGGGGAGCCCCACGTGCAAGGAGTAAGCCCCGAAAGGAGAGCTGCCCAGCGTGAAGGAAAGTGCAGCCTGCCCTGGAGTGGCACCACACACACGGAGAGCTGACACAACAAAACGCGACACAGATTCTGGGTGCCACTGACAAGAATCCAAGCAGACACAGAAGAACACACAGCCAATAGACACAGAGAGCAGACAACTGGGGAGGGGAGGGAGAGAAATAAATAAATAAATCTTTTAAAAAAAGGCAAGCACAGAGGCTAAATCATCCTCTCTTTGCCTGGGCCAGCCCACAAGTACACCTGGGGCCCTGCAATCTGTTCTTTTTTCCCATTTCAATTCTCTTTTCTCATCTTTTAATAAACTACTGGCCAAACTAAACCGGTATGTTTTTAAATTCTTCTATGTAACACGGTCAAGGACCTACAGGGAATCCAGCAACACTAGTTTTCACCTGCAAAGCTCATTCGAGCCCGGCCAGCAGAGACCTGGGGCCTCCCGGTGGGTCACTCCTTGGCCTGAGGGCTGGCTGGTCACCCCCATACTATCCCGGCTCTCCTTCGAGTCTCTGAATTCCAGCCTACCACGTCATTTTGTCACGTCACCTTGCTGAGCCTGCCCGTTGGTTGGGTCAGCTCGTTCATCTTCTTCAGGAGGCACCGGGAACCGTACCAAGGACCTCCCATGTGGAAGGCAGGAGCCCAACCGCCTGAGCCACATCTGCTTCCCTGGATTCCTCTTCAACTACACAAAACTAGTAGTGTTGTCAAGGACAAAAGACTTAGAAGAAATATCCTTCGGGGTCTCCCATGTCTCCCACTGACTGAGGAGAACACATTCCAGGGAAGGAAAGTTCTGGGATTCATCTGTGGGTCCAACACACCCCACGCTGGCTCAGGCCTCCGTGCTTTGCACATGCTATTCCTACTCCCTTGGCCATCTGGTGACCACCTACACTTCATCCTGCTTATACGCCCCCTCTGTCAGGACTTCCTTGAATAAAAGGGGCTGGTGCTGTCCCTTGAGAGATTTTCACAGGGTCTTAAGGTGAGCGAGCAGTCGGCAGGCAGGTGCCACCGCCGTGTCTCCTGTGACAGGCCTGCAGGAAAGGGGCAGTGTGCCCTGCAGGGCTGTGCTGGGGAGGTCACCGGGTGCAGCCTAGAGCCGGGCCCGGCCTGGGCACCAAGACTATGGTTTGAAAAATCAGAAAGCCTCTCGGGGCAAACGCGCGTCCTGCCCTGGGAGCCTCCGCGCCAGGGGAGCCTGCGGGGCGTCTGGGCGGTGGCCCCTGGAGGCCTACGACACTGGGCGCAAACGGCCACTCCGTCCCTCGCTGGTCTTCGGCCAGGCCTCTGGCTCCTCTCGACTTCACTTCCTCAGCGGTGCAGGGGCTTCCCGGCGGCCAGGGCCAGGTTCCTAAGCCGCCGCCTGGAAGACATGACTAGCCACCAGCGGGGCGGGGACGCCGGAGGCCCTCCCGGAGGTCCCCGGGCGCCGCGTGGGGGGGACCCCCGCACACACTGGCTTGTCCCCGCCAGCCCCAATCCAGCCCCTCCGAGGTCTGCAAAACGGCCCCGCAGCCCCTCCCACAAACAGGCCGCGGCCGCAGAGCCGCAGCGGGGACCCCGGGGACCGCCGGCGCGCCCACCCCGCACAGCCGCCGCGACTCCGGCGCGCGGGGCGGGATCGGGGGCGGGGCCGGCCGGCGCGGGGCGGGGGCCTGCGCGGGTCACGTGACGCCCCCGGCCCGGAAGCGCCCGAGGCCCCTCCCCCCACGGGCCCGGCGGGCGGGCGGGCGCGGGCGGCGGGAGCGCGCGTGGACGTCGCGGGCGTTCCCGGTCCCGCGCCGCCCGCAGCCCCGCGGCCATGGCCTGGACGCGGTACCAGCTGTTCCTGGCCGGCCTCATGCTGGTCACCGGCTCCATCAACACGCTCTCGGCCAAGTGAGTGCGCCCCCCCGGCCCGGCCTGCGCCGTCACGCGGGCCACCCCGCCGGCCTCGCCCCGGCCCGGCCCCGCGGGCGCTCTCGGTGCCTCCGGCCGGTGCCCCCGGGGTCTGGGCCACCCCCCGGCGGGGGCGAGGCCCGGCCGTGGCCGCGCTGCACGGCCAGGCCCGGCGGGTCCTTTCCCGGCTCCGCGCCTCGCCGGCCGCCCGTTCTGCTGCGGCCCCTGGCGACGGTGGCGTCCTTGCCCGAGCGCCGCCGGCCAGGACCTGGGGCCGGGGGTGGGGGGCTCCCAGCCCCGTGCCGGCTGCCACAGAGGCCGCGCCGACCGAGGGAGGGAGCGGGCGCCCTGGGCTGTGCCCCGCGCAGCCCCGATGCGGGAAGGGCTGGAGCTGGGCGGGCGAGCTAGCGTGCGATTACCATTTGCGGAGCGGACTCGGAGGCCGGTGAACGGCCAGCTCACATCGCAGTGAGATTGTCAGTAGCTCCAAATCTCCAGGCCTGTTGTTTTTTTTTTTAATTAATTTTATCTATTATTCCCACCCCCATGACTCCCAGTTCTTTGCTCATTGTTTTTGCTGGTGATCTGCACGTTGTTTTTGGTCGGTGTCTGCTCGCTGTTTGTCTTCTTTAGGAGACCCAGGCAACCAAACCCAGGACCGCCCATGTGGGAGGCAGGCACCCAGCGACTTGAACCACATCTGATTCGTGCCCCCTCCAGGCCTGATTTTATCCCGTGATCGATGGGGGGCTTTTGAGCAGTGGAGAGACAAGTTAAGAGTGATATGTTTGGAAAAACAGGGATGTGAGCAACGTGGTGGCCAGCAGGGAAAACCACCGCAAGGCTGCTGTCTAGTGGTGGATGACCTAGAAGGAAGGAAGGGACAGGTAGGGGAGCCCAGGTGCAGAGAGGAGCCACCGGACTCGGCAGGCAGGATGGCGAGATACCCACAACTGCCCGGTGTCTCCCTGGAAGAGCAGAGGTCTCCCAAGTGCTCATTCAAGACCGCTCTGGTGTATGGGGGTTCGGGTCTGGCAGGGAGGCGAGGCTGGGGTTCAGAGCAGGTATTGAGGGGCCCAGGAGGCGCCCCCTTCTCCCGGCGGCTCTTTATTCTCTCTGCCCTTCGCCACAGGGCCAGACCTTCCTGCCCCTTTGTCACCACCTAAAGCCAGTGCCCAGAGCCTGGCCTTTCTCAGAACTGAATCGGACACAGACATGTGCGTGGAGAGCGGCGGGCTGGGGTCCTGCCGGGCTCCGGAGCAGGGAGGAGTTGGGTGCGATGACCCCAACAGAAGCTTTCCCCCCCTGCAGGCCCCCTGGGTTTCCTCGCGGGCGCCGCTCTTTGAGAGACTGACTGTGGGCTTTTTGAAGGGGGGGACAGGCGTCAGTACCTCACACGCTGCATCAGTCACGTGAGAAACGCCAGAAGAGGCGTCAGGGCTGCTCAGCAGGCACATCCGAGGTGCCCCCAGCAAGGGAGGCCATCTCGGGCCAGGAAAGGAGCGAGCAGGGGCCAAGGGGCATTTCGCGCATGCTTGACAACCACGCCAGGGCCCTTGTGGAGTTCTGCGTGGAGCCGGGCTGTGCGGTGTGGACAGTGGCTGGCTTCCCCAGCCCCACGGCCCCCCGGAGGGCCCTCTGTTTTCCCGGCCCTTAGCCAGGAAGGAGACCCAGCTTTAGGGCAGCGGAACGAGTCTTCCATCTACCCATCTCCCTGGCTAAGTCCTGGGGCACGCGCCTAGAGAGCAGCTGTGAGCTGCTGACTCCGCACCTTCCTGTAAAGCTTCCAACTGGCCAGGTAGGACGCCACCCACCAGGTAGGACGCCACCGGCCAGGTAGGATGCCACAGGCCAGGTAGGATGCTAGGTGAACCTCGTGCCCCGAGGCAGAGTCACTGCCCTTAGAGGCCTGCCTGGGAGGCAGGAAGAGGGAGATCCAACCTGTGGTCCTGTCCCCCACCCAGTAAACCAGCGTGGGGCCTCTCAGGAACCTCCCGACCCCGAGACAGGCCTCAGAATCAGAGTCCAACCCGTGTCTCGACCCCACACCCTGAGGACGCCCGTAGAGAGAGCATGCGTGGGGAGGGCAGCCGTGTACGGCCCGCGCTGGTTTTAAACGACAGGTCTGACCGGTTTCTGGCAGATACTGGCACCCAAGAATGTGGCCGCAGCCAGCACAAACCAGCTGCCTACTGGGTGCCCCTCAGAGAATTCCATAGCCCCCTGACGAGGCAGATGCAATCCTTGTCCCTGGCCAAGGACACCAGGTAGAGAAAGGCGAAGTGCCTCGTCTAGTCCACCTCAGCGGCCGAGCAGCAGAGCGCGCGTTGGCGCAAAGCGGTCTGGCCCGAGAATCGGTGCCCTTAACCCCTAAGGCGAGGCGGGGCCTCCTACAGTCATTTTTCGGGTCATTTAGAGGGTTCGAGACACAGTAGCCGTCCAGTCTAACCTCCCCTTTTTCAGAGCTGAGGTCCCAAGAGAAGTGTGGGCTCCTGACTCAGCGGGTGGTGCCCGGGCTGGGGCTAGAACCCAGGCCTCAGGACCCTGGGCCAGTCCTGTTCTTCCAAAACTGTGGGTCCCAGCAGCACCCCCCTTCCTTGGGGATTTCTTCCCATCTCGCAGATGAGGACAGAGGAGCCTGTGTGGGGACACTTGTGATCCTAGGGTCGGCCTCTCCCCGCCCTGCCCACGGGCTGCCCGTCCCTCCTGCCCGTCTTCCCCCTGGAATTCATTCTGATTCGGGCAGCTTCGATTCCTTGTCCTGCGTGTGGTCACACGTTTCCTCCAGGGTCCCTGGGTGGACTGGAGGGAGGGGATGAGGAAGTGGGTGTCAGCCACGTGCCCTGCTGCGGGCAGGGAGGGGAGCAAAGACCACTGGCCGTTGAGGCCGCTCGTCCCCACTCAGCAGGTTTTGGTCGGCTGCAGGGCCACGTCCTGCCCCGACTGGGACGGGGGCAGGGCCCAGTGACCGTGGGAGGCGGAACCCTGGCCCCGGAGAAGTGGCTGCCCCGCCTTTGGGCAGCGGTTTCCTCCCCGTCTCCTGGGGCCTTCGCAGGCCGTGCCTCCTTGAGACCGAACCGTGTCGCCCTCCCCTGGCGCTGTGGCAGGGTCTGCCCCGACCAGTCCCCTTCCACAGGATCCTGCCCGTTCAGAGCCCGCAGCTGCCGAGCTGGCCGAGGCAGACACCGCGAGTCCCTTCGGCTTAAACAATGGGAATTTCTTCACCATGGGTTGAGGCTGGGAAAATGCCCAAATCAAGGCACTGCCCTCCCCGAGCGTGGTGGCCCTCTGCAGCCGGCTGCCAGCCATCCTTAGCTCCTCCTTCACGTGGCAAGGCGCACAGTGGCGTCTCCTGGTCCCTGCCTTCTCTTTCGGGCTCCAGGTTCCAATTCAGCTTTTTTTTTTTTTAAGTTTAGTTTATTTATGTCTCTCCCCCCCCCCAGTTGTCTGTTCTCTGTGTCCATTTTGCTGCATGTTGTTCTTTTTGTCCGCTTCTGTTGATGTCAGCAGCACAGGAATCTGTTTCTTTTTGTTGCGTCATCTTGCTGTGTCAGCTCTCCATGTGTGCGGCGCCATTCCTGGGCAGGCTGCACTTTCTTTCGTGCTGGGTGGCTCTCCTTACGGGGCGCACTCCTTGTGCGTGGGGCTCCCCTACATGGGGGACACCCCTGCGTGGCAGGGCACTCCTTGCGCGCATCAGCACTGCGCATGGGCCAGCTCCACACGGGCCAAGGAGGCCCGGGGTTTGAACCGCGGACCTCCCATGTGGTAGACGGACGCCCTAACCACTGGGCCAAGTCTGCTTCCCCCAATTCAGCTTCTTGAATCCTGTGCCTTTCTCGCTCTCAGGATGGAAGTGATGGAATATACTCCACTTACCAAGGGCTCTGGTAATAGGATTAAGCCCCATCCCCATGGGGCCACACCCGCCTTTCCGAGGTGCCCTCATCACACCGGTCGCTGTGGGTCCACACGCTCAGAGGTGGGGCTCCGTTTCAGAGCGTGCGCCTCTGGGCTACCTACAGCTCCACACCGCCACGCCAAGTGAGGCTCAGAGTCCCTTCCAAGCTTCTGCAGGCCGAGGGCCCACCCGGCCAAAGCTGGGGCCGTTTGGGGTGACTCCTCTCCCCCTGGGCTCTGTTTAGCCATCAGGCCCACTGGGGCCAGGGTCCCAGCCAGGAAAGACCCCTCCACAGCCCCAGGCCTCCGTCCAGGAAGAACGCTTTGCTGTCCTTGCTGTGCCAGCTCCACCCTTTGCCCTTGGCGGCTGCCCCCATCCCCAGGTCCCGCAGGCTGACACGGTAGGAGAGATGGTTCCAAGAGGAACCATCTCTGAGCCAGCTCGAGAAACCCTCCGGGCAGGAGGGTAGCACAGTAGAGTGACAGGCACAGGTGGCTGTGAGATTAGCCCTCCCCAAGCCCCCGGTGTCCCCTGGGAGACGGGGACGACCCCTGCCCCACGTCCTTCCCGGCCACAGCTAGGATTTTCTGAGGCAGGTAGATGAGAGGACTCGTCCCTGTTGGTCAGCTCGGAAGCCAGGGCCACCTGCTGGGGTCCCCCTGAGAGAGGAGAGGCCCCAGCCCCTCACTGGACCCCAACTCCTGAGACTGCCGGGCAAGGACACTGACTCACGGGTGTGACAAGCTGGAGCCGGGAGAGGAAGTGGCCGAGGTTGTCTGGGGAAGGAGCACCGCCACATCCGGCGCTCCCAGCCTCCCTGCCCACACAGGACGCTGAGCTTTGAGTTTGGCGGGGCTGTGCCTGGGGGTGACTCACTACGCAGGAACGGGGAGCCCCGGCTCCGCCCCAGCCTGTCCTGGGCAGCCCCCTGCCCTGGGGACCCCGGCTTTTCCCCTTCTCCACAGTGTCTTCCAGCCCCTCACCTGGGGGGACGGGCAGGTGTGGAGGGACCCGGAGGCCACCCTGTCTCAGCGCCCGACACCCTCGGCCTTCTCTGGGCCCTGGGTGCCTCGCTGGCAAGTCAGGGCCTTGGTGAGGAGGTGGCGGGGTTTCCTCTCCTATTTCAGCATTTTGCGGGTCTGGGGGCTGCAGAGGTAGCAGCCAAGGCCCCTCCTGCTGAACACCTGCTGTGTACCAGGCCTTACGTATCCGCTCTTATTTCCTACTTTGGGCAGTTCGTCCATGTGGGCGTCACTGACCCCATTTTACAGATGAGGAAACTGATGTCTGCGTTTGGGGCTGCCTTTTCTCTGCGGAATCCGAGCAGCATTGGGTTTTAGCCCTGGATCCGCCCGTTGTTCACTCTGCTCTCTCCACGGCCTCCACCCCGAGCCTTGGAGCCCCCAGCCGTGACCTGAGGCTTAACTGAGACACCCGCTGTGAAGTGCGTGGCGTGGGTGCCTGGCGCACAGTCGGCGCTGCAGGAGTTTGACGTTGAAAAGCCTGTCTTGGAAGCGGGCCGCCGCGTGCTGCCCCGCTTAGGGGCTGTTGCCTCATCCCCATGAACTGGTGGTTTGGACTCCTGTTCCGTGAGACCTGGGGTCCTTCTGTGCCTGCAGGATGGACCCAAGCCCGTCCCGGGGCTGGGACGAGTCCCTGACTCCCCTGCAGTGCTGACACCCGACCCCCTGGGCCCAAGCCGAGAGATACAAAGGGATCCCGTTTCCCCGGCCGGGAGCCCTGCCAGCGACTCCTCTAGCCCCGGCCTGTCCAGGCAGAGCCACCCCCAGGAGAGCAGAGACGTGCCGGGGGGCCGGGCAGGTGCACCAGCGCTCGAGCCAGCTAGCCCCGAAGTGCCCCGGCCCCGGGGAAGGGCAAGACCAGGCGGCTTTCCCTGTGGGCACAGCGTGTTCGCCCAGCAGGGGTGGCAGCAGGGCGCGTACAGGTGCTGCCTCTGGGCTGCAGTGCTCGGCCTGCCGGGGCGGGGCCGGACACCTCTGTCATTCATGCCACCGCTAGTTCCTGAGCTTTATAGTAATGCGCCAGGAGCAGGGGCTAGAGAGGTGTGGATGGAGCTGGCTGGCGAGCGCATGACCACGAGCGTGGAGCCGGAAAGCGACGCACACGTGACCCGTCGTGCCGGATGCCTGCTCGGGCAGCAGCCTGGAGTGACTTCTAGTTGGTGGCAGCACTGCTAGGTCTGGGGACCTTTCTTGAACCTGCCAGACTGTGCTCTAGGTGGTCCTAGGATGAGGAGTGGCTTCCCTAACCACACCCACCCGGCCCCTGAGCTGGCGGTTGAACCCCGGTGGCGAGCCTGGCCGCGCTGCCGAGGGTTGACCTTCTCCCTCTCTGCCGCAGGTGGGCGGACAACTTTGTGGCCGAGGGCTGCGGAGGGAGCAAGGAGCACAGCTTCCAGCACCCCTTCCTCCAGGTATCTGTCCACCCGCCCCCCTCCTGTCTCACAGGCCTCACACCAGGTGTCCCCTGGAAGGTCGTGCTGCTTCCTGACCTGGAGATGGAGGCTTCCCTGCTCCAAGAGGCGTCCGCTCCTCTCCCTCCCGCCCCATGGCAGAGACCAGGCTCTGCGGGTGCCCCTGGAAGGAGGCGGGGCGCACGGTCCCCGCACGTGGTCATGCCCCGGGCCCCCATCAGGCCAGACCTCCCCATGTCCAAGTCAGAGCACATTTGGAAAACAGAGACCCCAGGAGCAAAGGCTGCTGGTCCCACCAGGACCCCGGGCCCCATCCAGCACGGGGCGGGCACCGTCACTGGGTGGTCCCTCGAGCCACATGGGAACTGGGAGCCTCAGATTCAGCAGCTTCGTGACCTGCAGTAAGGCCGACCCTCTCTGGGCCTCAGTTTCTCCGTCTTGAACCTGACGAGAAGGATCGTTTTCAGCTTGGTTCTCCCCGGCCTTCCGGGTTCCACAGAGACGTTTCCAGGGTGTAGAGGTGGGGCCCGGCCCTGGCCAGCCTCCCCCCACAGTTCTGCATTTCTCTCCTCAATGCGTTGGGGTTCTGGGTCAGCCTCGTTTGAAGAAGGCTGTGCTGCCGGGGAAAAAAAAAAGCCTTCAAGGTGACCCCCAGGGCCCCTCCCTAAAGCCCGGGGTCCTCCCCGCTGCAGGCGGTGGGCATGTTCCTGGGCGAGTTCTCCTGCCTGGCTGTCTTCTACCTGCTGCGCTGCCGCGCGGCGGGGCCCTCGGACCCCGGCGGGGGCCCCCAGCAGCCCTTCAACCCCCTCCTGTTCCTGCCCCCGGCCCTCTGCGACATGACGGGGACCAGCATCATGTATGTGGGTGAGTAGCCAGCCCCAGAGGGGCCCGGTGAAGCCGGGGGCCCCAGGCACCCCCCCCCCGCACTCCTCTCCTCCCCCCCTCCCCCACCGCTGACGCCGCGCCGCCTTCCTCTCCCAGCCCTGAACATGACCAGCGCCTCCAGCTTCCAGATGCTGCGCGGAGCGGTGATCATCTTCACGGGCCTCTTCTCCGTGGCCTTCCTGGGGCGGCGGCTGGCGCTGAGCCAGTGGCTGGGCATCCTCGCCACCATCGCGGGGCTGGTCATTGTGGGCCTGGCCGACCTCCTGAACGGGCCCGGCGACCAGCACAAGCTCAGCGACGTGATCACAGGTGCGGCTCGGGGCCCCGGGGGGTGGGGGTCCCATCCTCCCCAGGAGCCTGGCACACGGAGCAGGTCCACCAACTTGTACCCAGCCCCGGGGGCGGGCACGTGGGGCGCCACGGTTTGGACGTGCAGCTGCTCTCAGGGTGACCAATACCGGGTAGGAAGGACCCGAGGGCCGTGGTGGGTTCCACAGAAGAGCGTGAGGAACGCAGGGTCAGGGGAGGGAGGGCGCCTGGGCCGTGGCACGCGGGCACGCCCCCGCCGCTGGCTTGGGGAGAGGAACGGGGACCCGTTCTGGTGCAGCCGTGAGCACACTTTATCCCTGCGCCCTTGGACCCCAACACCGAAGGGCCCATCCCGGGCCCCTCCGAGCCGGGATTAACCCAGAAACGCCCGTTGCCATGCCCACTGCTTGCCCCCTGGTGGCGCGCTCAGACCTGGGCACGCCTTCCGGAGCCCCAGGTTCTGGGTGAGAGAAGTGGGGAGCGAGCGGTGACAGTGCCTGCCCTGCCGCCCAGGAGCCAGGGAGCTCAGGCCCGGGGCCCCGCGTGTCGCCGTGCCCCTGGGCCTCGGGCCCACTGCCCGGCTGCAGCTTCCCGCGGCCTCACCCCGGGCCCGTGCTTTCCCACAGGGGACCTGCTGATCGTCATGGCGCAGGTCATCGTCTCCATCCAGATGGTGCTAGAGGAGAAGTTTGTCTACAAGCACAACGTGCACCCGCTGCGGGCGGTCGGCACCGAGGGTGTGTGGGGCCGGTGGGGCGGGCCGGGCGCGCTGCAGGGGCGCGTGGGGGCGCGGTTCCCAGGAACACTGGGGCGTGGGCCTCCCGCCCCCCTCCTGTCCCCGGCCAGGGGCTCGGGAGGAAGGTCAGTGAGATGCAGGCCCCAGCGGGTGCCAGCCGGGGAGAAGAAAAGCCCAGGCCCCCTGCGTGCAAGGGCCGCTTCACTCGGCGAGCGGGTCTGGTCTGGGGGTAGAGGAGGTGGCCCTCGAGCCACGAGTGGGGAGGGGACTCCAGGCAGAGCAGAGACGCGGTGCGCCTGACCCGCGTTGGGGATGCCGTGAAGGAGGGGCAGGTTCAATGTTGGGAAATCACCAGGATCCGGGAGGGCAAGGTCAGGTTGCAGGGGACATCAGCTGTCAGGCAAGTGGACTTGGACTTGAACTGACCGGAAGGGAGGAGCCTCTGCAGGCTTGTGAGCAGGGAGGTAACTGTCGAAATTAGGCTTTACAGTGATGGAAACGCGCAGCGTGGCCTGTGCCTGTGGCCGCCAGGGCTCTGGGGGTACCACGGGGAGGTAAGGGGCTAACAGAGTGGGAATCAGCTAGAGTACTAGCTTCCTGCTTACTTCCATGGATTTCTTTTTTTTTTTTTTTAAGATTTATTTTTTATTCCCCGCCCGCCCCAGTTGTCTGCTCTCTCTCTCCATTCACTGTGTGTTCTTCTGCATCTGCTTGTATTCTTGACAGCGTCTCTGGGAATCTGTGTCTCTTTTCATTGCATCTTGCTGCACCAGCTCTCCTTGTGTGTGGCGCCACTCCTGGGCAGGCTGCACTTTTTTTCGTGCTGGGCGGCTCTCCTTACAGGGTGCACTCCTTGCACGTGGGGCTCCCCTACGTGGGGGACACCCCTGCATGGCACAGCACTCCTTGCGCACATCAGCGCTGCACATGGGCCAGCTCCACACGGGTCAGGAGACCCGGGGCTTGAACCCTGGACCTCCCACGTGGTAGGCAGATGCCCTGTCTACTGGGCCAAGTCCACTTCCCTCCACTGGTTTTTTTTTTCTCCTAGCAAGGCTGTATGAATGCCACAGTGCACCAATTTACCTCTTGGCACACGCTCACCGTCAAGGACTGATAGACCCCAAATGAGTAGCTATGTTTTCCAAAACCTGTGGAGGCGGTGTAGTGTGTGGCGGCCAGCGAGTCTTTTTTTTTTTTTTTTTAACAACTAGGATGGAAGGGATAAGGAATCGATGAGGAGAGGTCAGAGTGCATTGTGGCTCGTTCGGTGGAAATTCTTTTGCGAACGTGCGCATGCGTGCCTGCATGTGCGTGTGTGCCCTGCGTGGCTGCGCGTGCCACCACGCAAAAGGCACTTCTGACTCCTGTCTAGATCCCATGCCCTGGGTTGACGAGGGGAGAAGGGTAGCCAGAGCTGCCCCGGGGGAAGGCCGCGAGGGACTGACTCTGGAAGGGGCCGGGGACCCAGGAGGAAGGCATGGGGTGAGGGCCTCCAGGAAGGGGTGGCCCGGAGGCCGGGGCCATGTGGGGTGACGGGCTCCCCCCGACAGGTCTCTTTGGCTTCGTGATCCTGTCCGTGCTGCTGGTGCCCATGTACTTCCTCCCCGCCGGCTCCTTCAGCGGCAACCCCCGCGGGACGCTGGAGGACGCGCTGGACGCCTTCTGCCAGGTGGGCCGGCAGCCGCTCATCGCCCTGGCGCTGCTGGGCAACGTGGGCAGCATCGCCTTCTTCAACTTCGCGGGCATCAGCGTCACCAAGGAGCTGAGCGCCACCACCCGCATGGTGCTGGACAGCCTGCGCACCGTGGTCATCTGGGCGCTGAGCCTGGCGCTGGGCTGGGAGCCCTTCCACCCGCTGCAGATCCTCGGCTTCCTGGTCCTCCTGCTGGGGACCGCCCTCTACAACGGGCTGCACCGCCCGCTGCTGAGCCGCCTGCCCCGGGCCCGGCCCCCGGCCGAGGAGGGCGAGCGCGAGAGGCTGCTGGGCGGCGCCCGGACCCCCATCAACGACGCCAGCTGAGCCTCCTCCGGGACTCGGGCCCCCCCCCACTCCTTCACCTGGGGGCCGCGGCCTCACCCTGCCACCTCCCCGGAGACCCCCGGGGCAGCCACCGGCACCGAAGATGAGACAGACCCACGTCCTCCCCCTTGCCCACCACCACCTCTGGGGAGGTGCGCCCCTGCCCCCCGGGCCCCTCCCGTGGCGCTGGGGCCACGCCGGGAAGCCGAGTCGCACCGATTCGCAACCCCCCTACTTCCTCCTGAATCACAAGCCTGACTGGGTTCTCAAGAGAAGTCGGCGAACACGTTCAGAGCAAAGCTGAGCCCCGTCTTTTCTAAACCGCGTCAGCCGGGCCACCACGGCGCGCCCCACACCTGCCTGTGAGGCGGCCCCGGCCCCGGCGTTGGCTCCCCGCACGTGGCCCAGTCGCCCCGAGCCCTGGTTTTCTCTGGGAAGTAGACGGTATCCGCTCCACGACCTTGGGTGCCTCCTGGCCGTGCCCTTCTGGGGGCCGGTGACAGCGACTTATCCAGGAAAGGAGTCAAAGCTGCGTCTTTGGAAACGTCCCTCCTCCCTGTGCACATTTTGGTGTCCCTGTCCCCTCCCCTCCCCCAGGAACCTGGGAAAGGCTGGGGGGGGGGGTGATTTCAGGAAGCCCTTGGTGGCAGTTTTTGTGACCTCGTCACCTTCCATTTTAAAAGTGAGGAGTCTGAGGTCGAGTTGTGAGTGGCTTGGCAGGAGGGGCCTCCCGCCATCAGCTCTGGTCGGGGTTCCTGGGGGTGCTGTGAGCCGGCAGCAGGTTGGGACCCAGGGCAGGCGGGGGCCTCAGCCTCGCCCCCAGCAGCCGGCTCTAGAAAACTAGTGCCGGGGAGATGAGAATGCCTGCCCTTTAGGACAATTCCAGTATCCCAGGCATTTTCTCTGCTAACACCTTCAGAGGTGGGCATGGGTGAAGAAACCGTGGCCCCGAGAAGGCCACGTGACCTCCCAGGGTCCCACAACTGAGTGGTGAAGCCAGTATCCCAGCCTGGGTTTGATTCCAGACCCGTGGCCCCACCTACCACTTTGCTGCGGCTGGGACGGAAGCTTCTGGTAATGTCCCCCTGGTGACCCCACCCTGAAGAGAAGGAACCCCAAAGAGCTGAGCACCCCAATTCCAGGGTTTCTCCTTGGCAGTTTCTGTGGCCCCAAACCATTTCCTGGGCAGCTCTGTCATGCCACAAGCCAAGTGCTCTCCTTAAACCAGGAGCTGGGCGAAGGGACATGTGACACGCAGAGTCCCCGGGCTGTGGGGGAGGCCAGCAGGTTATTGCAGTGGGGGAGGGGGCCATCCATTCCACCAGCCCTGAGTGCCAGGGGCCCCTGAGCTTCTTGGGGCCACAGTGCATGCCACAAGGAGGAGGAGACAGAATGAGGACGGTGAAGACAACGGCTGCCTTGTCTGAAACCCTAAGGCCTTAGAATGTTGTTTTGAACTTTATTTTTAAAAAGTAAAGGAAAGGTGGCAGTGTAAGACTTTTTTTTAAGATTTGTCTGCCCCCCCCCCCAGTTGTCTGTTCTCTGTGTCTATTTGCTGCGTCGTCGTCTTTGTCTGCTGCTGTTGTCAGCGGCACCGGGAATCTGTGTCTCTTTTTGTTGCATCATCTTGTGTCAGCTCTCCGTGTGTGCGGCGCCATTCCTGGGCAGGCTGCACTTTCTTTCGTGCTGGGCAGCTCTCCTTACGGGGTGCACTCCTTGCGCATGGGCTCCCCTACGCGGGGACACCCCTGAGTAGCAGGGCACTCCTTGTGTGCATCAGCACTGCGCATGCGCCAGCTCCACACGGTCAAGGAGGCCCAGGGTTTGAACCGTGGACCTCCCATGTGGTAGACGGACGCCCTAACCACTGAGCCAAGTCCGCTTCCCTCGTGTAAGACTTCTTGAATGAGGGAGGGGAGGGGCACAGGTGGTTGCAGTGTCCCTGGGGTAGAGCTTAGGATGCTGGAATGGAAAAACTAACACTGCAAAGCATGGAAATCCTCTAGTCGGCCATTCACTGTTCAGATGAAGAAACTTAAGCCCAGAGAGATGGGGATCTTCCCCAAGGGCACACAGCCAGTTACCGGCAAAGCCAGATTTCCTGGTCCTCGCCATTCTGCCACTTACAGGGTGAAGAGCTCTGGGCTACCTGCCCGCTGGGGTGTGCCCACCTGCGTGCTGCCCCATGCAAGCCACCGAAGGCTCCTGGCCTTGATCTGAATACTGTATGGGGTGGGGGCGCACATTTCTGAGTTTGAAGGGCTGGGGGGAGTTTTTCAGTGGCGAGGGGCGGCAGAGCTTGGGGAGGGGGACACCCCACCAGACCTGCCGCTGTTAACTCAGGCAAACGCTTAACCTCCAAGAACGTTGAGTCTTCGCTTCTCCAAAACGGGGGTCCCAGAAGCAGCGTCCATCTCAGGACAGACGTGAAGATGACAGATCAGTCTGAGGGTGCACGTGAACGGCCGAGCCACAGCAGGCTGTCCCGTAAAGCGGTGTTTGTCAGCCTGGGGTGGGGATTGGGGGCCTGGAGCCCCAGCAGTGGCAGGGGAAAAGGTTTGATTGGGCCCCATCAGGGAGTAGAAGGAAGAGCCACCGAGAGGGTAAGATGAAAGGGTGCCCCCAGGAGGCGCACTCCCGTGGCCCTGGAGGCGGGTGCACTTGCTCCTGCAGTGGGGGGCCTTGGGAGGCGAGTTTGAATCTTGCTGAGGGGCACTGGGTCTGGGGGGGAGGAGAAAGGTTCTCCCCGTGCCTGCTGATCCAGGCAGTCTAGACAGGGGTGGGAGCTGTCTACACCTCTGTCTTACCTTTCTGAATCCGAAATGGGAATTGACTGATAACACACTTCTGTCCACACTGGCTCAGATACAGTCTAGTTTAAACCATTTCAGTAAGCCAGTCAACCTCTGCCCCCCACAGAGCGATCCCAGGGGAACCCTGGGGCTCGCTCTCAGCTGCCGTCCAGCCCTCGGGCCCCCTCCCGCCGCCAGCGCCCCCGTGCACCGAGACCAGGGCCCCGTGGCAGGCTCGCCTGGCATGGAAGGCTCTGCGGGCTTCACTGTCCAAAGGTCTCTGCACAGTTCAACAAGCAAACTGCACTCACGAGGTCAGAGCCCCCACCGCGCGGTGAGGCCGGGGAGGAGTGGGGCAGGCGGCGCTGGTGGGGGGGGGGCGGAGTCCAGCGTTCACAGCTGCCCCTCTACCGTGACTAGGTACCCTGGGCTACCTTCAAGTCTTGGCTGCCTCTGAAAGGCAGCGGCCCCTAGCCTCCTTAAAGACCTCTGATGGACGGGTGGCACTCAGTGATATTTGTCTGGGATCTTAGTGGTCTTGGCCCCTAACAGCCTAGAGCGCTTCCACAGCTGGCCGGCAGGAGGCTCCAGGGAGCACGGCTGGGGCTCACGACTGACGGTGACACCCAAAGGAAACGAGGCGGTCTGGGCGTGCAATCCAGCCCCTTCCTCCAGCTCAGGAAGGGTGAGCAGGCCTCTCCAGGAGTCCAAAGTCTGCCCTCCAGAAGTGCCAGGTCCTCCTGCTCTCAGGAGGCAGGTCTTGGCCATCCCTGCCCTCCTGGCTTAGACCCTGGATGGGGTCACCTTACAGTCGGGTGACTTGTCTCTTCCCTGTTTACTTTTTTTCCAGGGATCACTCCAAATGTTCACCTGGATCAGAAGCTGCATTCAGATCAGGACAGGGCACGGGGGACGGGAAAACGCGCTTTCCTCTGCATCCCCCACTGCGCTGTTTGGGCCGATCCACTCCTTCCACCCCTGAAATCATCCTCCTGGACCCGACGCCCCGAGATTCTTTTTTTCCCCCTAACCCTAACGCTAACCACCCTGAGGGTCTCCGGTTCCCTTTCCACCACACTGCGACCTTAGCCCCTCAGCACTTCTGCAGCTTCCCAGGAAAGGAACCAGGAGCAGGCAGGCCCCAGCCTTCGCTTGCCTCACAGCCCAGGCCCGTGTACCGAACTAGAAGCTTCTTGCCCTCTTGAGGCACTGGCCCCCATCTCTCACACCCCTTTTCACCAGATCCCAAGAGGGATCAGTGAGTTTGGGGGAAACTGACTGCCTTTCTCGCTTCATCAAATCACTGTTCATTCCCTCTACAGTCCCTGAAGCAATTCATGATGTTTGGCCAGAATATAAGAGCTCTAGGAGAATTCCAGTTACCAGGGCACACGGGGAACTGTTTTATAAGGGAAAAGTTAATTCAGATTAAAAGGAAAAAAGGAAGGGATAAGGGTAAAAGATCACATTAGTGGACAAAGACGGGCCTGAAGTCAAATTCTGCAGGCGTCCGTTCTGGGCTCATTCCCAGTAAGCGCGTGCTGGGGTTGGCCCAGGGGCACCGAGCGTGGTCATGCACAGGTTGGGATATGCAGCAAGCTCCACTGAGAAATGCGAGGCCTGCAAAGTAGCTGGTGAGGATGAGCCTGAGTAAACAGAAGTAATGCACCCCGGAAAGGAAATCCAAATGGTCCCATAGAACAGGCCTTGCCAATTCCCATGGCCCACTGGGGTTCTCCCTCAGGCATGTGCCTTATTCCTAGGTCTGCATGCCCTGTAAGCACTTATCTGTGCATCCAACTTTTGTCCCTGACACACTGGCACCCTGAAACACTTTGGTGTGCTGACCTCAACAGATGGCAAGCATTTCCAACCACTGCCAGCCAAAACTTTTTAACTTTGGCTTTGTTTGAATACTTTAGTGCATGTTGCCTTTTTCTACACATAAAAATGAATAGAGGGACGCAGATGTGGCTCAAGTGGTTGAGCGCCTGCTTCCCATGTACGAGGTCCCAAATTTGACCCCCAATACCTCGTAAAAACAAACGAAAAAACCAACTCCCATTGGAGAGTGGTGTAGCTCAGTAGTCGATTGCCTGTTTCCCATGTATGAGGTCCTGGGTTCAATCCCCAGTACCTCTGAAAAAAAAATGAGTAGAAGAAAGATGAGTGCTGTTATTGGTGACGTCATAAACAACGCACCTGACTCAGATGGTGATCGTTAGAAAGGAGAAGGCAGGGCATCTTGAGCTTCAGTCAAGACAGAAATAATGACGTGCTAGAGTATATCCACAAACACTGTCTAAAAGGCAAGGGCCAGTTAGAAATTTGCTATCTTTTAGCTCCTTAGAAATCACCCAGCTCTGCCCCCAACCTCCCATGTGGCCCAGAAGCCCACCGTTCCTCTTCTAAGCACTGACTTCCCTAGGTGTTCAAGAATGCACCTGCCCTAAAATGACGATCTGAGTCCTAGGACCAAAAACTCCTCGAGGGCAGGGACTGATTTGTAAAGGAGAAACATCCTCAGCGCGGGAGTTTCTGTAGGGAGAAGTACTTGGGGAAGATAGTGATGGAAAAACATGCCCGTTCCAAGGACTTTTTGCCTAATCCAAGAAAAGTGAAACAAGGAAGGTCCACCAACTGAAAAGCATGTCTGTGCATGCCAGCCTTGCTTCCCAAACATCCCTGAGCACACGGCTCATCTGGGTGCTTGTTACAATGCTGATTCCTGGGCCCCACCCCAGCCCTCCTGAATCTGAATCCTCAGGAACATGGATGTATAACCAACAACATCCCCAGTGACTGTTCCCACTCCTGAGTGGCACGGCACTCCTTGCATGCATCAGCACTACGCATGGGCCAGCTCAACACACAGGCCAGGAGACCCTAAGCTTGAACTCTGGGCCTCCCATGTGATAGGCAGACGCTCTATCAGTTGAGCCCAATCTGCTTCCCTGTGTTTGTTTTTAGGAGGCATCAGGGATCGAACCCGGGACCTCGTACATGGGAAGCAGGCACTCAGCCTCTTGAGCTACATTCCACCCCCCCCCCCCATATTTCTAATATAAATACATTCCTATAGGAAAATATTTATATTATAGTTATAGATAACTATGCAGATATTTATCCATGGATAGGTCAAGTCCCTTTCAACATAATGGGAGAAGTGGCGCTAAAATACCTTTGTAGCCAATGAAATCTTGGATCTCTTTAACGAAGTCTCTTAAGGAAACTTGATGGTCACTGACTGGTACACAATCCTAAACTAACCAGGTTTCTCTCTTTCTCTCTTTTCTCCTTGTGTTCGCCCTCCTCTTGGATGTCTGCAGCCCAGTGAAAACAGGGTTTTTTTTGTGGTAAAAATCCCTGCCAAAGACTAAATACTTGCACACAAGGACAAAGTGAAAAAATCAGATCTAGTCCAGAATGGGGATTGGCCTCGCAATGAGATAACCTGCAAATCATTTCATCTTTCATGTATTCCAGAAGTTAATGAACATTTACAAGGGGCGAGGCGCAGTGTAGCCACTGGAATGCTGAAGAGGCGAGACCCAGCCTTGCCCTTCCAGAGCTTTCAGTCCAATGCCCAGCACAAGGCGACGACTCTCAGGAGCTTTCAGTCGGTGTGTCAAATCTGCATGTCATTCCATTTCTAATTCTCACTGCCGCTTTCCTGTCAGCTGACTGCCCCCAACAATCTTAATGTGTCTTTGAGTTCATGTCACTTAACATGTCTTTAAGCCATGAAATTAGTCTGGGTCAACTCTATAACCTCTTCCCTGGTGTGAGTGAGTTCATGTCACTCCCCTGCCCAAAATCACTTGGTGGCTTCTCAGTGCACTTGGAATAAATTCAGCCTCCTTACCCTAACCGAAAGTCCTACTCTCCCCTCCCTGGCCTCCTTTCAGTTTCCTGGAACATGCCAAGCTCTCTCCTGCCTCAGGATCTTTGCACCCATAGTTCCTTCTAGCTGGGACATCCTTTCCCCTTCTCCAACTCCTCCACCTGCTGGCTCCTTTTCATATCTCTGGCTTCAGCTCAAATCTCACCTTCATGGAGGGACTTTCCCTGACTTCCTCTACAGAATAAAGGCTGTCACCTCCTACCCTAAGTGACTCTACCCATCGCCGTGTTTATTTCCATCCTAGCACTTACCACAGTATGTAATTGGTTCATTATTAATTCACTTGTTTATTGTGGTCTTTTTCCTCCCACCAGAACATAAGACTTTGAGAGCATATGTCTAATTTGCTGCATTAGCCCCAACCCTTATAATATTTCCTGGCACCTAATAGATGCTCAACAAGTGTCTGTTAAATGAACAATGAAAAACTGAATTCAGTGTGCAGATAAAAGTGATCCATTCGATGCCAGGGCTGTCCAAGAGAAACAGAATGTAGGCCATTTCCATGACTGTAAATTTTCTAGAAGTTACTTTAAAAAGGTAAAACAATACATGTAAAATTAATTTTAATAATATATTTTATTTAGCCCAATATATCCAAGAGCTTATCATTTCAACATGTAGCAATATAAAAAAATTAGTGAGATTTTTGTATTATTATTTTTTGTACTGTCTTCAAAATCCAGTTCACACTTTACAGCACATCTCAATTTTAAGTGCTTAATAGCCATCTGGCTGACAGCTGCCATAATGATCCGTTCAGGTCTATATAGCAATTTTTAAATGGCTAATGAAAAATCACTTCCCTTAGGAAAAGGACTTAAAGTAGCTGTGAGTAATGGCTCTTTTTTTTTTTTTTTTAAGATTTACTTATTTATTTTTCTCCCCTCTCTCCCCAACCCCCGTTTTTCTGCTCCCTGTGTCCATTCACTGTGTGTTCTTCTATGTCTGCTTGCATTCTTGTCAGCAGCACTGGGAATCTGTGTCTCTTTTTGTTGCATCATCTTGCTATGTCAGCTCCCCATATGTGTGGTGCCACTCCTGGGCAGGCTGCGCTTTTTTTGCACGGGGTGGCTCTCCTTGAGGGGTACACTCCTTGTGTGTGGGGCTCCCCTATGCGGGGGACACCCCTGCGTGGCACGGCACTCCTTGCATGCGTCAGCACTGCATGGGGGCCAGCTCACCACATGGGTCAGGAGGCCCTGGGTTTGAACCCTGGACCTCCTATATGGTAGGCAGACGCTCTATCCTTTGAGCCAAATCCACTTCCCCGTGAGTAATGGCTCTTAAAATTTATAAGAGTATGTTATCAGTCCCTATTCCTCCTCTCCAGTGATTTGATTATCTCTTAATTGGGACAGGTGGGGGCAGGATGGGAATCTGAGCTAGGTTAGGCTAATGAGAAATATTTGACCCCACTTAATGGGCAGCTTGTACCTTAGTCAAAGAGGTCAGAATTAAATTTCTGAGTTTTTGATCATGTCCCCTAATGTCCTTTCCACTCCTTCTTTAGAGAAATTGTGTAGTCATAGAATTAAAGAGTGTTAGTACTAGCTTAACTACTTCGCTTTAAATCTTAACCTGTGGCTCAGCAAAGTGCAGTCACTTTCGTAAGACAGGCAGGCTCTAGCAAATCCCACACCCTCACTCTCCATTCTTCATCTGCCTTCTTCTGACGAGGTCAGATTCCCCATCACCTGCATCTACTCAGTCAGGATACCCTCTGTTCTCTAATGCCCTGCACTGTTTTAGCTCTTCTCAGGTGTGGCCTCTGCTTGGCACAACACACCTCCGTCCCCGCATCACCACCCTTCCAAATCCCCTACACTTCTACTCCGCATTCTTGAGGAAGACTCAAATAACCTCGACCCAACTCCCTCCACCTGGAGCTTCCAGCTCCCACTTCAGTGTCTTCTCCATCACAATCGTCCTAACAATGGCTTTACCAAGTGCTTGTCCTTCCTTCTGGTCAATAATTTCATCATGATTCAAACCTGCACCAGGGGTTTGCATCACGACCTCAGGCCTTTGACGGAATGCTTTATTTTATTTTTCTCATGCAGTTAACTTTTAGATGACTGTTATTGTTTTAGTTTGCTAAAGGATGCCAAGGCAATACACTGGAAATGGGTTGGCGTTTACGATGAGGATTTATTAACGTATACGCTTACAGTTCCGAGGCTGAGCTGTCCATATCAAAGCATCAGGCGACGTTCTCTCTCCAGCGGCGGCTGCAGGTGCTCCTGGACTCCTCTGCACATGGTGCATTTCACCAAGTCTCTGCCTTTTCCTCAGGGCTCGGCTGCTTTCAGCTTCTGGCTGCTCCATCTGTGGCTTTCTTTCTCACCTTCTGTGAGTTCTTCTCTGTTTGTGTGTCATTTTTTTCTCTCTGCCTTCATCCCATTTATAACAGATGCCAGGAAAATCATTAAGACCTACCATGGGACATGCCTTACTGCGTAAACCAATTTCAGAACATAATTTTCTGGGGTCCACAAAAGACTCAAACTGCCAGTTATTACCCCATTTGAAAGATAAGAAAACGGAGGCTTTTTTTTAAAAACAGTTACTCCACCCCCCCCCCCCCCACTGTCTTCTCTCTATGTCCATTTGCTGTGTGTTCCTCTGTGTCTGCTTGTCTTCTCTTTAGGCAGCACCTGGAACCGATCCTGGACCTTCCGGATTGGAAGAAAGGTGCTCAATCGCTTGTGGCACCACAGTTCCCTGGCCTGCTGTGTGTCTTATTACTTCTCCTGTGTCTCTTTTTTGTTGTGTCATCTTGCTGCCCCAGCTCTCCGCTCAGGCCAGCACTCTGCGCTGCCCAGCTCGCCTTCACCAGGAGGCCCTGAGAATCCAGCCCTGGACCTCCCAAATGGTAGACAGGAGCCCAAAGGCTTGAGCCACACCCGATTCCCGAAACTGAGGCTTAGAGACAGTTATCTGCCCTCACACCTAGGGGCAGGGTTGGTGGAGAACCCAACCTGCACCGGCGTCCCGGACTTTGAAAGATTACACCCTTGGACATGGTTAACAGAACTCCGCGCCTCGCACAGGGCAGCTCTGCATAATGGGTCAGCTGAAATCACTGATGTAACTAACATCTTCCTGACTGCGGTACAGGTTCCCTGTAGAACACTTGGGATACGCAAGAAAGCAAACTCTAGAAAGTTATAACCCCCTTTAACTACCAAGACACATGAAGTGAATTCATATTATCCCCATCAGGCCGGGATTGCTTCGCTTCCTTGGGACGATCCCATGGCCATGCTGGAGCGAGTGCTCCCAGCACAGGGATGGCGCCTGCCCTGCCAGGACCCCGCCCTGTCTGGCTGTCCTGTCGCCGGGAGAGTCACAGGCGCAACGTGGGGTTGCCGCGTTCTCTAATGGGTCTCAGTTTCCTCATCTTTAAAAGCCACCTCGCGCGGCTGACCAGCCAAAACAAAATGCTTGAGGAAGGTGGTTTATGTGGCGACAGAGGCGTGCCACGGCCTCACCCGCCGCCTCCTCACAGCCGCCTCCGGCTCGCGAGCAGCGGCGCCTCCGCCCCGCCGAGCCCAGCGCAGCCGAGGCCCCGCCCCCGCGCGCTTCTCCAGCGCCCTTTGGTGGGTTGCGCCGTCGCCCCGCCCCTCCCGGCCTGGGCCCTCATTGGTCCTCCCCGCAGTCGTGGTAGCCAATGGGAGTCGGCGGCTCTGGGTTTGAAACGACGCGGCGGGTGCAGTCCCCGAGCGAGCCGCGGGGCTCGGACGCCATGGCCCCGCGCCGCCGGAGCCGCAAGCCCGAAGCCCCCGAGAGGCGGCCCGCGGCCCCCGCTACCCCGCGGCGGGACGTCTCCTCAGGTAAGCGGGTGACGCCGAGCGGGGACGGGACGCGTCTGCTGGGGCCCAGCGTGGGAAGGGCTCGTCGCGGGGCCCACGGGCGGTCCCCGGCGCCCGGCATTTGCTGCGGGCTCCGCCCACGGCCAAGCCGGGCGAGGGCCTGGGGAGGGCGGCTCGGGAAAGCGGAGAGCACCGGCCTGGGGGACCTGACCCCTAATAGCAATTCTGCATTTTATGCCTGCTCCTGTGTATTGAGCGCCGAGCACTAAACTAGCCCTGGGGTTAAGCTCCTTATGTGCCTTATCGCAACTTTATAGTGTCCCCATTTTACAGAGTAGGTAAACTGAGGCTCACACAGCCCAGGAAGCACAAGGTCACACGACTTGTGCCGGCAGATTCAGGATTTTTAAAAATGTGTATTTGTGCCAATTGCAGAAGCGTTGGGCTGCTTTTTGCACCAATTTCAGTCTACTCTTAAAAGGTATCTTTCCAGGTTTTTCCCCTGTGAGTGGCTATGCTGGGCCTTAAGTCTAGGCCCTCACGTGGAAGGAAGAACGGCGAGTGCTCTCACCCCGTTCCCTTCCGGAAGTGTGTCACTGGGCAGAAGAACCGGGTTTGCGGGACGCAGTTCCTACCCGCGGATGACCGCACGGGTGGACACCATGCAACCACTGCTTTACCAAACCTCTGACTTGGTATGGTAGCGAGGAGCAGGGGGGCAGGAGGTGTTACAGGTTAGGTAGAGATTTTGCAGTTGTGAGTGGGATATTTTTTTCTTAACTAAAACATATTTAACCTTTGCAGCCAGCTAACTTTTTGAATTCTCACATCTTTTAGTTGCTTCTATTGATATTTTTTAAACAGAGCCTTATATTATCTGCAAATCATGACTTTTGAATCTTCCTTTTTAGGTTTTATACCTTTTATTTCTTTTTCTTATTGTATGCTCTTCTGGGACTAGTACTGAAATAAAAGCAGTGCCTTAGCCATCTCTGACTTGGTCCTAATTTTAACAGGAATGATGAAGGATGTTATGATGATGTTTGCTGTTAGCTTCCTTCTACTCCTGGCTGAATTGACATACTAGTCTTGTTCTTCATTCTCTTCATTTTCTTCAAGGACTATCCCATATCTTTATCTTCCACCCCAGACTTGCTACCACTCCAGTCCCCCCACTCACTTTTCTTTTTTTAAAGTTTTATTGTAGTAACATATATGCAACACAAAATTTCCCATTTTAGCCACTTATATATGTATAGTTAGGTGGCAATATTGTGCCATCATTACCAGAGCTTTTTCATCACTCCAGACTGTATCCATTAAGCAATAACTCCCCCTTCCTTCCTGTACCCCTCACATAATCTGCTTTATGTCTCTATGAATTTGCTTATTCTGGGTATTTCATGTAAGTGAACTGATACAACATTTGTTCTTTTGCGTGTGGTTTCTTTCACTCAACGTGATGTCTTCAAGGTTCCTCCATGTTGTAACATGTATCAGCATTTCATTCCTTTTATGGCTGAATAGTATCCCATTTTATGTATATGTATACCACATACGTTTTTCCTTTTATCTGTTAATGGACATAAGGATTACTTCAGTCTTTTGGATATTATGAGCTGTGCTGCTATGAACATTGGTGTACAATTTTCTTAAGTCCTTTTTTTCTTCTTCAATTTTTTGGGGTATATTCCTCAAAATAGAATTGCCAGGTCCTTTGGTAATTTAACTTCTGAAGAACTGCCAAACTGTTTTCCACAGCAGCCACATCATTTTACATTCCCACCAATGTGCAAAGATTCTGTTTCTCTGCATACTCACTAAAAAATAACAACAGCCACGCTAGAGGGTGGTTTTGATTTGCACTTCCCTAATGGCTAACTAAGGGTAGTCAAAATCTTTTCACTTGCTTATTGGCCATTTGTATGTCTTCTCTGGAGAAATGTCTATTCAAGTTTTTTTAATTGGGTTTTTTGTCTTTTTGTTGTTAAGTTGTAGGATTTCTTTATATGTTCTGAATATTAAACTCTCAAATATATGATTTCCAAATGTTTTCTCGTTCTGTAGGTTGTATTTTCACTGTTTTTTTAAAGATTTATTTACTTATTCCATCCCCCCCCTCATTGTTTTGTGCTCGCTTTCTGGTCTCTGTTTCCATTCACTGTGTGTTCTTCTGTGTCCACTTGTCTTCTCTTTAAGTGTCACCAGGAAAAGATCCAGCACCTTCCAGAGTGGGAGAGAGGCACTCAGTCTCTTGCACTACCTCGGCTCCTTGGTCTGCTGCGTCCCTTATTGTCTCTCCTCTGTGTCTCTTTTTGTTGCGTCATCTTGCTCTGCCAGATCTCCATACAGGCCAGCATTCCCCATGGGCCAGCTCTCCACTCAGTCCAGCTCACCTTGTGGGCCAGCTTGCCTTCACCAGGAGGCCCCAGGGATTGAACCTTGGACCTCCTTTTTGGTAGACAGGAGCCCATCACTTGAGTCACACCTGCTTCCTTCACTTTCTTGATAATATCCTTTGCACAAAAGTTTTTAATTTTGATGAAGTCCAATTTCTTTCTTTTTTCTTTTGTTGCTCATGCTTTTGGTGTCATATCCACGTATTCATTGCTTAATACAAGGTCCTGAAGCTTTTCACCTTTGTTTTCTTATAGGAGTTTTATGGTTTTAGCTCTTATATTTAGGTTGGTCTGTTTTGACCTAATGTTGTGAGGTAAGGGTCCACTTTCATTCTTTTGCATGTGGATATCCAGTTTTCCCAGCACCATTTGTTGGAGAGACTCTTTTTCCCCCATTGAGCTGACCTAGCACCCTTGTCAAAAATCAACTGGCCGTGGATTGTGATTTTATTTCTGCACTTTCATTTCTGTTCCATTGGTCTGTATGTTTGTTCTTAATGCCATTACAACACTGATTACTGTGGCTTTGTAGTAAATTTGTTAATCAGGAAGTATGATTCCTCCAAATTTGTCCTTTTTCAAGATGATTTTGGCTATTCAGAACCACTCCCCCTTCCATATGAGTTAGTTGACTTTTCCATTTCTGGAAAAGAAAAGAAAAAACTGCTAAAAGTTTCATCAAAATTTCATTGAATTTGTAGATCTTTTTGGTGATATTGGTATCCTAATAACATAAATATGTCTTCCAATCTGTGAACATGGGATGCCTTTTCATTTATTCACATCTTTCATTTCTCTCAGCATTGTTTTGTAGTTTTCGGTGTATGAGTTTTTCACATCCTTGGTTGAATTTATTCCTAGATAGTTTATTCTTTTAGAACTCTTGTAACTGGAATTGTTTTCTTGGTTTCCTTTTTGGGTTGCTCATTGTACATATTCTTTGATGATGACCTTGCTTCATGCTTCATTAGGAGAATAGAAGCCTTCAGACTGGCTTCCCCTCATCTTCTCACAACAGACAACCTAAGTGTCCCCCTTCCTTTCAAAAACCACTCTTGTCTCTTGGGCATATCCTCCTCTTGTCTTCTCAGGGGCCTTCTGTTATTTTTTTCACCTACACTTAGAATTAAATTCAAACCCCTTACATTGGCATTCCACAAGTGAGGTCTGGTATTTCTGATCTTAAGAGACAGGACAGGGGTGTTTCCTTGACCCCACATATTCCCCATTTCTCTCTACTTTCCTTCAGAGCTACCCTGTTTTTAAGTCTATCCTCATTGTGTCATTTTCTTCACTTCCCAATCACCCTTCAGCCTTTTCCAGTGTGACTTCCCACAGCCATTACCACTATTTCTAGTACACTTAAACTATTCTTGTCAAGGTCACCAACAGCTTCCTTATTGGCAAATCCAGTAGACACTTTTATGTCCTTAAGTTATTCTGTCTCTTAAGTATTTAACACAATGGACCACTCTCCTTGGAAGTATTCTCTTCCCTTCACTTTCTTGACACCACACTCTCTGGCTTTTCACTCACTCTGCACATCCAAAACTGAACTTTTGGTTATTCACCTCCAACCTCCTCACCCCCAATTTTCTCCTATTTAAGTAAATGGCACAACCACCCATTTAGTTGCTCAAGTTAGAAACCTGGGAGACAGCCTTTTCTCTTACCTCATATCCAATCCAAATGCACGTTCAAACACTTCTGTCTCCAGATTGTCATCTTAATCCATTTGTCTCCATCTCTACTGCCACCAGCCTGGTCCTAGCCACCAGCATCTCTCAACGTAACTGCTGCAGGAGCCTCCTATCCTGCTTACTACTCTACTTCCACTCTTGCCTGTCTCCATTTCTTTCTTTACTCAGCAGCTGTAATGGTCTTTAAAATGTAAATGGATCACTCTTCTCTCTTCCATGGCTTCCCATTACTTTTACAATTAAATCCAAACTCCTTATGGTAGCATTTCAAAATCCAAATACTGATTTTTTTAAAATCCGAGTTCTTTTCCTGATCTCTTTAATTGGTTATTCTTCATAACTGCTTGTTTTTGTGGTTGATAGATTTCATATATTCCTCTATCCCTCTGAAGTTACATATGCTTCTCTCAAAGTCTCTCTCCCTTTGCTCCATCACCTCATATTCCTCTGGTATCGGTTATTTCGTTTGTTGAGTTTGGTTCCTTTCTTGCATGGTATTCACTTTCTTAAATTGTTTGATTTTTAATTGTGTTCATCTTTACATTTTCTGCAACTGCTGTATCTATGTCCCGAAGGCTGCCTCCAGTGACTCTGGCTGCTGATTAGCAGTGGGGCAGGGGGCAGGTGCCAGGATCTTATCTCCTCAGTATGGGGTTTCTTTCTTTCTCCTAAATGTCACTCACCATCCTGGACACTGCTTTGTTTCTTTGGCTTATGTTCCTTATCCCCACTCAGGGCTAAAGTCTCTGCTGGCAGCTGCTGGGCACAAGCATCCCTGGACTGCCTCACCTCCCCCCATTTGCTCTCAGCTCTTCTGAGACCTTTGTGGTTAGTTTGCTATGCTAAGTCCCTTCTATTGAAATATTCAGTGTGGGTTCTCTTTCCTTGGCTGGGCCTTGAATAACATTTCTGAAGTTCATTTTTATTCCTTCACAATGTTAGCTTCTGTTTTTCTCTTTATTCTTTGTTCAGCTTAAAGGTTTATACATTTTATAGGTCCTTGGTTTTATCTCTTGAGCAACTCTAGTTTCACTCTTTTTCATTAATTTTATCTCAAGCAACTATAGTTTTTTTTACTCCTTTTCATTAATTTTATTATCTTTAATATTTCTTTTGTTTCATCTTTTTCATTTTTCTTTTGTTCTACTTTGGTTTTAAGTTCTCTTTGTAACACTTGAGTTGAATGCTTAGTTCAGCTATCTTTTTTTAAGATTTATTTTATTTATTTATCCCCCCCACCAATGTTTACACTCACTGTCTGCTCTCTGTGTCTGTTCATTGTGTGCTCATCTTCTTTTTGGGAGGCACTGGAAACTGAACCCAGGACCTCCCATGTAGGAGAGAGGTGCCCAATGGCTTGAGCTGCCTCTACTCTCGATTGTTGTGTCTCTCATTATGTTTCCTTGTTTTATCTCTTTGTTGCATCATCTTGTCGCGTCAGCTCACCATCTTGCTCACCTCTTTTAGGAGGCGCTAGGAACCAAACCCAGGGCCTCTCATGTGGCAAGGGGGCACCCAACTCCCTGAGCCTCATCTGCTTCCCATCAGCTATCTTTTTAATGTTCTTGTTTTCTTATAACATATTTTAAGGATGTACTTTTCCCTCTAATACTACTTTAGCTGTATCTCATAAACTTTGAGATGTAGGCTTTTTATTGTGATTCATTTCTAAATTGTCTTAATTTCAGTTAGGATTCTCTTTAACACAAGAGTTATTTAGAAGAATTTTGGTTTCAGTATTCTTTTTGTATTTTTAATTTTTAGTTTCAATATAGTTTGAGCAGATAATTTGACTTTTATGATGTCTACTTTTGTTATATTTTTAAGATTTTTTTCTTTTTGTTTGGAACCGGGATTGGAGCCACATAATCCATGTGCCTAGGGCTGAGCTATGCCTCTCCTGAGCTCCTGACTCAGCCACTAATGAGCCCTGCCAACTGCAGCCAATCTAGGAGGACTACATTCCATCTCCTAGGGAAAGTGAACTAAACTAAAATAAAATACCTGAGTTTCCAGCATAAGTGTGTAAGATATAAGAATGGCACAAAGTACTTTGGGATCTAGAGGAGGGAGGTGACCCATCACTTTGGAAGGGATTGGGATTTGGGAAAGACTTCATGGAATAATTGGCATTAGAGGGAATCCTCAAAAGGTCATTCATTCATTCAACAAATATTTATTTAGGTGCTAAAGATAACAAGTGAATAAAGCAGACAAAAATCCCTGCTCTTGTAGAACATATTATTATCTAGTGATTTGACAGTTTCCCTTTCTTTCGGCCAACCTGTGAGGTAGCACTTATTTTCCTTTGCACTTTACCTTATGACCCAACTCTTTTGCTCAGGCGCTTCCTTCCGTCGACGTGGTGTGCAGAGATACAGGGTTCTGAAGGAGATCAAAAAGCTTCAGAAGAGCACAGATCTATTGATAAGGAAGCGGCCCTTCAGCCTCCTGGTGAGCTCCAGGGAGCTTCCCACCAACCCCACGCTGCCCTTCTCTAGATGTCCCAGGCATCGGGGAGCCTGCCATCTCTCTCCTAAATGACTATGGGACCCCTTCTCTAATCTGAGGAGACTCTCTATGTTCTGAAACATAGGCCCTCCAAGGGCCTTTGAGACTGGGTTCTTTCATTATATACCTAAGAATCCTCTCATCCATTCATCTTTTGATCCTTTTCCCCACCCAGAGAGTTCGCCCCTCATTTCCCTCTCCCACTACCAACGAGAAATATGCCAGTTCCTGAGGTCCCAGGAGTCAACACCTGCTACAGTGTTGGGCCAGGAAGGAATAGTGGAAATGACAATGCAGTGGAGACTCATAGGGAAAGTCTATCTTTCCTTGAATATCTTTTACTTTCTACCCTTCCCCATTTCCCTTCTCCACTCCCCATCCCCACTCCTTCACAGGTAAGAGAGATATGCTCTAAATTCACTCGCGGTGTGGACTTCAATTGGCAAGCCCAGGCCCTGCTGGCCCTACAAGAGGTAAGAAGTGGCCAAGATAGAATTGGATGAGGAGTGAGTGTGGGAGAAAGAAGTGTTCTTCACTTCCATGTGCCCACCAGAACTTGTTGACTATGGAGTGTCACATGCTGAATCTTACTTTCTTGAAAATAGCAATAAAGTAACACATCATAGACTGGAGGCTCCATTCTGGTTTGACAGCAGAATTCCCAGGCACAGTTCAGTCTCCTTATGTGAACAATCTTTGCTACTGTCCTTTGAGCCTTCCAAAGTAAATTTAACAGGTCTCTAAGAAAAGCAGCCCATACCCCCTTGTCCGTTTTGGTGTTTTTATTTCTCTTTCTGCCCCCAGGCAGCAGAAGCATTTCTAGTTCATCTCTTTGAGGACGCCTACCTCCTCTCTCTGCATGCTGGCCGTGTCACTCTTTTCCCGAAGGATGTGCAGCTGGCCAGGAGGATCCGAGGCATTGAAGCGGGACTTGGCTGAGTTCCTGCAGCCAGTGTCTCTGTAAGCCTTTCCTGCTTACCCAGAGAGCAAGTGGATTTTGGGGAAAAAAAAAACAAACACCACCTAGCTTCTCATGGCTGAAGTTGAAATTTCTCTGAAGGAGTTTCCCTTCTCCATCCTTAGTTCCTTGTCGTCTGGCCTTCCCTTTGTTCTTTAGAAAAGGCTGAACCTGTTTTTAACTTCATGTTTGGGGCCCAATGCTAAGGCCTTTTTGTACAATATTAAATAAAGATATTTCTCTATTAAGTAATGACCAGACGACCTGAATCTCCTGACAGATTTAAGCTTCTCCATATTTTAAGGACCAGATGACCTCATTTTGATTAGGAGAATTTTTTTCTTACTTGTGAAAACGCATTGTGAGAATTTCGAGGATGATACCAAAGACTCTTCCTAAAGCCGTGACCAGATCCCCGGAGTCTGAGTGCTGCCTGCAGCCAGCCGACTCAGGGCAGTACGTGTGTGTGGCCACGTGGCTTTGCGCTTTTTTTTTTTAAAGGAGGAGACGATTTAAGATTGCATGGCTTTCCTCTGCAAGAGTGGTAAAAGAGCAAACAATCAACCCAATTCCAAAGACTTCAAAATTATTTTCAGATAAAGAGTCTCCAAGGTTGGCTTCAGTTCACAAATTATTCCTATGACTGTTTTAATGATTTTGAAGACATCAAATTTGCTGGTTAATGAAGAAAAGGACGTTTACTTGTTGTTTTAGACCTTCTGTACTGCTTACAATTTTTACCATGTGAATATTTAATTTTATTTAAAACATAGGGCAAAAAAAATTGAGATGACCACTACAATCAGCTTCATGGAAAGGTCCAGCATGTCTAGTATGCAGATCTCCGTCCACCAGATTAATCTCATCTTTAGTGGTGATATCAAGTTCTTGAGTGGCCTGTGCCTGTCAACAAATGTATAAATGTATAGCTTTTCAAAAACTTAGTTGAGGTTGAAATAGAAAATATTTAAGGCTTAATCTTCCAGTTCCTTCCAGAAATTCCTATTAATGTCATTCAGAAATTCTAACCTATAGAACTTAACATTTTATTCTTATTTGTAAATCAAGATGTGTAATAATTTATACTGTGTGATTTTGTATAACTCATTGTGGAGAGGTAATAGAAATAATTCTTTAATGAAAAAAAACTTAAAACCAAGGTTGTTATACTTTTTACATGTATGTTAGCATTAAATTCTATACCTGTATTTTACATTTTTGCAAATTTAAATGAGATTTGAGCAATATTTGTGCCTCCAATAGAATGAATATGAACGAATAAAAATGTTGCCTTATTACAACTGGAAGCAAATTTAAAAGATTTCCAGAGAAATGATAAGTGCCACCCAAAGATTTCAGATTTTGTGCATAAAAATGATTTGCGATGGGGGGCTACTGCTAATAAAGTGTCAGTCAACTGAATGCAGAGACAAACTGAAGGGCAGGACCAGGTACTATTGCTGAGAAACCTGTAATTGTTCCACATTGTCGTATTTATGAAGATGTTTAAAATAAAGCACATCTGTCCGTGGAATATATTTAAAGTTCTTGCCAAGGGTGTCATTAATTAAGATAGTCTTCCATTGGTTTTCTTTAAATTGATACTTCTCTGCTTCTTTAAAATTGTTCTTACCAGTACACATGTGTGTCATACTCAAATGCCAGGTAGCGTGCATGCTGTCACCACCACATTGCATTTATTTATTTATTTATTTATTTTTGAACATTTTCTTTTATTGTATTTTTTTAAAGATACTTTATTAAAAAATACAAGAGGTTCCCACAAACCGCCCCCCCACACTTCTCCTGCAGCAACAACCTCTTTGATCATTATGGCATATTCATTGCATTTGGTAAATACATTTTGGAGCACTGCTGCACCACATGGATTGTAGTTTACACTCTCCCCCAGTACATTCAGTGGATTATGGCAGTGTATATAATGTCCAGCATCTGTCCCTGCAATATCATTTATGACAACTCCAAAATGCCCCCACATCACACCTCTTCTTCCCTCTCCCTGCCCTCAGCAACAGCCATGGCCACTTTCCCTACATCAATGCTACAGTTTCTTCCATTACTAGTCACAATAGTTCTATATTAGAATACCAGTAACTCCACTCTAATCCATATTATATTCCTCCATCCTGTGGACCCTGGGATAGTGATGTCCACTCCACCTCTATATCGAGAGGGGGCTTAGATCCCACATGGTTGTTGGATCCAATTCTGCTTGGAGTTGTAGGCACTCTCAGTTCCCTGGTATGGTAGTTGACCATCTTCACCTCCCTGTTAGCAGACCTGAGTAAGTACAGCAAAATGGGGGGGTAGGAGTTGCAACTTTGCTGAGGCTCAGGCCCCAGATGGCACATGGACAGTTCAGAGATTCAAGTCTCCTGAGTATATATACCACAGGTTCAGTAAAAGTGACAGAAGAGGCGTGTGTACAAACGTCACATCTGAGTCCAACTCCATCACACTCAAGAACACAAATTCCAAACTAGAGCCCTCTGACAAGGCACTGAACTCCAGAGCCAACTGCCTTGACCATAGAACCTGTGTGTCTCCATAGCCCTCGGGAGCAACAGTACCTGGGGTTGTATCTACTTTGGCTGTCTCTGGGATCCTGCTGAGGGGTGCATAAGTGCAACCCCTCTGATGACTTCCCAACTCTTTTGAAGACTCAGCCATATAACACCTCATAGCATTTAGACAGTAACAGTATAAGTCACATCATAATGCTATTGTTTACTATAAATTTTGAGCACTTAGGCTGTTGATGGTTTTCTTGTTTTGCTTCATTTGCTCTACTTTCTTGATGATCTCATCAACATTATTGTCTAATCTTTCCACCAACTCTTTCATTTCTGCTTTCACATTTTTAATATCCAGGAACTCTATTTTGTTTGTTTCTATAATGTTTCTTTTTTAGGTATACCATTACAATTCAATTTTAAGTCAAAAAAATCAATCATCCTAGATATTTCAAACACAGGGATTTAATGGAGAGGATTGGTTATAATGTTGGGAGGTTGGAGGAGAAAAATGCAAGAGAGAATGCTACCCAAAAATCAGGAAGCTCCCGTGTAGCAGTTTGGCATTATTTATGAATTCCAAAAATAGATACTGGGTTATGTTTGTGAACTGGTCTTTTTCTCTGAGCATATTAGATTATATTGAATTCAGAGATTCCACTTTTACTTGATTAAATAATGATTAAGGTTTTGATTGGGCCATGTCAGTAGGGCCTAGAGTCCCCAAGAGACCTCATAGCAGAGAAGGGAGTTTAGAGTTTTGAGCTGTAGTCCTGGGAAGTAAGCACACTGAGGATCTTGGTCATAAAGATGGAGAGAAGGCCTCAGGAAAAGAGATGGGCCAATCGCCTGACAGTTCACAGCCTACCTTGTGGAGAGAACAGCAGCTGAGCCAAGAGAGAATCGAGCCCCAGGGAGAGAGACAAAGCCTAAAGAGGAAGAGAAAGGCTGAAAGTTGGTAGCTGTCTTGCTCCAACACGTGGCAACAGACTTTGGTGAGGGAAGTAACTTACACTTTATAGCCTGGTAACTGTAAGCTTCTACCCCAAGTAAAAACCCTTTATAAAAACCAACAGGTTTCTGGCATCTTACACCAGCACCCCTTTGGCTGACTAATACACTCTATGTTAGAACCACACCATTGCTACCAGCAGGAGCTCAGGTGCCCTCACTCTGACCAGTGAAACTACGACTGACACTAGGGGCACTACCAAAGCAAGAAAGAGAATGTCTCCTTTCTTCTTCCTACCTTCCAGTCCCCACTAGCTTGTCCCGTGGACAGAACCTAACCAGAAGCAGCTTGCAAGGGAATCTGCAAGTCGGCTGGCTTCTAACCCCCTGTATTACAGAAGATAACCTGGAAGGCAGAATGGAGCTTAGAGCAAATAGACATATAATCAGTATACATTCTGCTCTTATGTCATGGATGTAATACCATTTTTTTTTAAGGTGGTACCAGAGATTGAACCCAGGACCCTGAAAATGGGAAGCAGGTGCTCAATTATGGAGCTATATCCGCTCCCCAATGAGGTCCAGGGATCAAACCGAGGATCTCATACATGGGAAGCAGGGGCACAATCACTTGCTCTATATCCACTCCCCTGTAATACCTTTTTTTTTAAAATGATCTTTCCCCCCTCCTTGTTTGCACTCACTGTCAAACTCTGCATCCATTCACTGTGTGTTCTTCTGTGTCTGCTTGTCTTTTTTCTTCTCATCTTTCTTTTTAGGAGGCACCAGCAGCTGATCCCAGGACCTCCAGTATGGGAGAAAGGCACTCAGTCACCTGAGCCACCTCATCTCCCCAGTCTGCTGTGTCTCACTGTCTCTCCTCTGTGTCTCCCTTTGTTGTGTCATCTTGCTGCACCAGCTTTCCGCAGTGTGAGCCATCAGCTCTCTGCAGTGCAGGCCAGCTTGCCTTCACCAGGAGGCCCCAGGAATTGAACCTAGGGCCTCCCATATGGTAGACGGGAGCCCAATTGCTTGAACCACATCTGTTTCCCTGTAATACCATTTTAAGGACATTTATTATGTATTTTTTTTCTCGCATAGTGTTTTTCTCCAAATTTTTTTCTCATTTGTTTTGATCTCTTCCACTTCTGAGGATTCCCTCAAGGTTTTAATAATGCTTAAGTTTGAAAGTGGGGGCCAAAAAAGGTAATTGGAAGCTCTGCACATGTTAATGGGACTTGTGAACTTTGAGCTTTACTTTAGAATGATCAGATGGGCCATTGTTAGGGAATTCCCTGTTCTCAGGCTAATCAAGAAGTGTTAGCCAATCTCCTGCTTGGTTCTAGGAGCTGAGTAGAGAAGGAGAGCTGAGGATATCCATACTGAAAATTATTATGCATAAACTTACTTAATATTCCTATTTTGGCTTCCACAAAACCTCCCTAGGTGCCCTCTAGACTTCTGCTGGATGGGCGAAGTCAGACACACAATGTTGAGTTGTAGAAGAAGAACATCTGGGAATTCCGTTTTCCTGAACAGTTTTCAACTAATGCTTATTCATGCCCAGAAATACTTCGTGCTTTCAGTTCCTGAAGCTTTTGAATGAAGTAAATTTGATGGTCCTTAACTTCCCTCACTTTTTGCTAAAAAATTCCTTTCTTGGATCTGTAAAATCAGTTCCTGCTTGTCCATCTGCTTTCTAGCATTCAAAAATTTGTTGCTGTTTTCTCCTCTCCTGTTCTCTCCAACCTTGTGAATTTATATTGGGCTTTTTACTGGCATGTGATTATAGATTGGCACTTATTTTCTTTCTTCACATGAGCAACATGATTCCACAATTTTCTGGGTTCCATTTTTGCTGTTGAAAGGTCAGCTGTTAGCCCAACAGTTGCAGCTATAAAAATATTACTTCCCTTGCTATTTTTAAAAAGATTTTTTTGTCATTTTTTGGTGTTGTACAATGTCATTATCATGTGTCTAGCTGTGGATAACTTTGTCTTGCTTGGCATTCATCAGATTTATTGAATGTAGATTGAGATCTTTCATCCTTTTTAGAAAATTCTCAACAATTATCTCTTCAAATATTGCATCTGCTCCAGTCTGCTCACCTTCTCTGATTCCCATAATCTATTTGCTAGGCTTTCTCTGTATCCTCTGTGTTTCCTTCCTTCTCTTCTATTTTGTATCTTTTTGTCTATTAGTGCTTCATGCTGAATTGTTTCTTCTGCCCTACTTTGTAATTCATTGCTTTTCACTTCGGCTTTCTCTAATCTAGTTTTTAACCTGTTCATTTTCTTACTGTCAAGTATTACATTATACTCTTTTAAAAGTTTTAGAATTCCTTTCTGTCTTATTCTTTTCAAATCTATCTTGTTGCTTTTTATAGTGTCCTGAAAATTTCAAGCTTGACTTTCCTCTCCTTTAATATAGTAATCAGACTGGGTCTGGTGATTCTAACATATTTTTTTAAGTTTTTAAAAGTTATCTTTTTTTAAAGTTAGTAGATCACATAAAACGGTACATTAAAAAACATAAGAGGTTCCTATATACCCCACTCCCCACCCCGCACCCCATCATTTTTTATTGTATTTTTTTAAGATACAAAGCTCACAAAAAATGGTGATTCTAATATTAGAGTCCCCTTAGATCTGTTTCTATTATCTATAGTTTCCATTGGTTCTCACAAGATGTATTTCCTCTTTGTGTGCTTGATCACCTTTGGTAGTATGCCTGAAATATCTATATGAGGAAGTAATTTGAGGCCTAGGATGATAACTTTCTAGCAGATGTCTGGAGGCAGTAATGATTCAGAACTACCTTACTTAAGTTGAAGGCTTGAGATTTTTCTAGGCTATCCAGAGCCAAGATGCAGTCTGTGTAAGGTCTGAATTGCTTCTTGTCCATCTTACTTCTAGACTACAACTAGCCTTCCAAGGACCCCAATTCACATGAGAGGCAGCCTACCATGGTCCCCACACTTGGAGGGCTTATGCTCCAACCTTTGTCTCCCTACCTTCACAAAGCTAAAAAGCACAGCTCACTGGTCAGCCAAGATGGCAGTATAAGGTGCTCCAGTGGCTGATCCCCCACAGAATCTTTGAACAACTAGCAAAAACTGTCAGAACCATTTTCCCCAGTGCTCCTAAAACAGTTCAAGGGTTGTAGTAACTAGGCAAGTGCCAAATCAACAAAATGCAGCTTTAAAAGCAGGCAAAGCTTGTGGTGCCCTTTCGAGCCCCTTTCCCACCCCTCCTCCGTGCAGTGTGGAGCCAGTTATGGGCACCTGACCCTGTTTCAGAGCAAGAAGAGTACCTCGTGTGCATGCTGGGGTGTCTGTATGTCAGTGCTATTCCATTGACTGGAAGTCTGAAACAGGAAACTTGTGGCTCCATCCTCCCAGAACTTGCCCTGCCAGCAGAAGCAGCTTGCAGGCAGCTAAAGCAGTTAAGGAATGATTAAGCAAAAACAATCCAGGACAAAGAATTGCCTGTATTAAGTTATACAACAGAGCACCAAGGATGGGAAGAAAGTATATTGCTTAGAGAATAGAAAAGCATTCCAATTCCTGTAATGGGGAAACTCATAAGGCCACAAATAAGCACAAGTCCAAGATAAGAAGCAGTCTCCGATAAGACAGAGAAGCCCCTCCACATTTGCCACAGCCTGATTTTCTTGATAGGAGATCTAAACTCTAAAGGAGATTGCCAGCCAAAGCAGAGCCAATTCACAAAGATTGAGAGGGGGTGCTTTTTACCTTGGTTTGTTTGTTAGTTTCTGGTACCCAAATAGATCCCTGTCATATCACTAGCTGGGCACAAACTCAAGGAACAACAGGGATTATACCACTTTAAAATATTGAAATGTACAAGGTATGGAAACGGAGGTGGCTCAAGCAATTGAGTACTCTCTCCCACAGGGGAGGTCATGGGTTTGGTTCCCAGTCCCTCCTAAAGAGAAGATAAGCAGAAACAGCACACAACAAATAGACACGGAGCAGACAGCAGGTGCAAACGGGTGGCAGGGGGGTAATAAATAAAATAAATCTTTTTTTTTTAAAGTACAGGGTGCAACAAAAGATGATAAGACAAACAAAATGACGGCCCATTCAAAAGAACAAGATAAGAATCCAGAGACTACCAATGAAGAGGACCAGACTTTGGATATACTGGACAAAGACTTTTGTTCAAAGAGATAAAGGAAAACACAGAAAAAGAGCTAACAGGTATCAGGAAAACAATGAACAATTATAGAATTTCAATAAAGAGATTGAAATTATAAAAAGTAACCAAAGAGAAATACTGGAGTTAAAGACCATAACAACTGAAATAAAAATTCTCCAGGGGAGCAGACGTGGCTGAAGTGGTTGAACATCTGCTTCCCATAGGGGGGCGGTCACAGGTTCATTTCCTGGTGCCTCCTGGGGACAAAGAAACAGGCAACAAGCAAAGGGGCCAACTCAGGATAACCAATGTGGCTCTGTGGTTGGGCACTGGCCTCCTATATTCCTGGTCCTGGTACCTGAAAAAAAAAAACCAAAATTCCACAGAAGAAAGAATCAGTGAACTCAAAGACAAGATAAAATTATTCAAGCTGAAGAGCTAAAAGAAAAAGGAATTTTAAAAAGTGAACAGAACCTAAGAGACCTGTGGAACACCATCAAATGTACTGATACTTGTATTATGAAAGTCTCATAAGTAGAAGAAAGAAAGGGACAGAATATTCAAAGAAATAATGGCAGAAAACTTCCCAAATGTAATCAAAGACATGAATAAGCACATCCAAGAAGCCCAATGAACTCCAAGAAAGACAAACCAAAAGAGAACCATGCCCAGGTGCATAGTAGTCTGTGGCAGTTTGACATCATTTATGAACTCCAAAAAAGATAATCGATTATGTTTGTAAACTGGTCTGTTCCTCTGGGCATGATACCCTTTGATTTTATTGTATTCAGCTGAGATGCCTTTGATTAAATTACATTAAGATTAAGACTTTGATTTGACCACATCATTAGGATGACTTGTTTTGAGTCCCTGACTCCCTCTGTGGGCTATATACAGATACTCGTTCAGGGAGAAGACAGAAGTAGATATACAGAAAAAGACACTGCAGGGAAGAGAACTTGGTTTTAATGCTGGTCCCAGAGACAGTTGAACCATTTGCTTGATAGTTTACAGATGACCTTGTGAAAGAAGCAGAGCAGCTGAGCCCAGAAAGAAACAAGCCTGAAAGAGAGAGACAAGCCTTATGCCAGCCTACAGCTGGGATCAGAAGAAGCTGGATCTACGAAGCCTTAAGAGGGAAGAGGAAGGCTGAACCCTCGCAGATGTCGCCTGCCATCTTGCTTCAACACATGGCAACAGACTTTGGTTGAGGAAGTACATCTTATGGTACCCTGAGTTGGACTCTAGGGATTGTAACTGCAAGCTTTTACCCTAAATAAATACACTTTATGAAAGCCAATAGAGGGAAGCGGACTTGGCCCAGTGGTTAGGGCATCTGCCTACCACATGGGAGGTCCGCAGTTCAAATCCCGGTCCTCCTTGACCCATGTGGAGCTGGCCCATATGCAGTGCTGATGCGCGCAAGGAGTGCCGTGCCACGCAGGGGTGTCCCCCGCGTAGAGGAGCCCCACATGCAAGGAGTGCACCCCATAAGGAGAGCCGCCCAGCATGAAAGAAAGTGCAGCCTGCCTAAGAATGGCGCCACCCATACGGAGAACTGACACAACAAGATGACGTGACAGAAAGAAACACAGATTCCCATGCCGCTGACAACAACAGAAGCAGACAAAGAAAACGACGCAGCAAATAGACACAGAGAACAGACAACCAGGGTGGGGGGAGGGGAGAGAAATAAATAAATAAATAAATCTTAAAAATAAAAGCCAATAGATTTCTGGTACTTTGTATCAGCACCCCTTTGGCTGACTATTAACACTGTCAAATGCCAAGGACAAGGAGCTGCTCTGAAAGCTGCTCAAAAAAGGCAACAATCTATACCCAAGGGAATCCCAATGAGATTAAGAGCCAACTTCTCATCAGACACCACAGAGGCAAGAAGGCAGTGGGTTGAAATATTTAAAGTACTGAAAGAAAACAATTGCCAACCAAGAATTTTATATCTGGTGAGACAATCTTTCAAAAATGACAGAGAGGTTAAGACATTCCCAGATAAGCAAAAGCTAAGGGAGTTTGTCACCTTTACACCTGCCATGTAAGCAATGCTAAAGGGAGTTCTTCAGACTGAAAGGAAAGGACACTAGACAGTGGTTTGAAGTGGCATAATGAAGACCTCCAGTAAAGATAGCTGTATGGGTAATTATAAATGACAGTGCTAGTGTATTGTATTTTTTATATGTAATGCCATTTTTTACTTCTTACAGGTTCTGAAATATAAATGAATAAAAGGTAATGATAACGATGGTTTTGAATGTACAATGTATAATTTGTAACAAGTACAGCAAAAATGTGAGGGGACAAAATGGTATAGGAACAGTGTATATGAATGCTATTGAAGTTAAATTGATATCAGACAAACATGATTTTTGTCAGTTTAGAATGTTAAATTTTAAAACCATGGTATCCACAAAGAAATATAGAAAAAATATATACAGAAATGAGAAGGGACTTAAATGGCACAATACAAAAAAAAAAAATGAAAGTAGGCATTAAGGGGAAGATTGAGGTACAAAATAGGTCTAAGACTTACAGAGAAAAAATAGCAAAATGACACAAGAAAGTCCTGCATTATCAGTAGTTAATTTGCATGTAGGGAAGCAGATGGGTCCCTGCCTACCACATGGGAGGTCCTGGGTTCAGATCCCAGTGCCTCCTAATAGAAGAGGAGCAGGCTGGGCAAAGAAGAGCTGGAGGAGCACGTTAGAGGGGAGAGAGTGGAGTCCAAGCAAGGAGAGGGAGAGCAGAGGCGGGAGTGTTTGGCACTTGGGTGGTTGCAGAGAAAGTGCCAGGTGAGATGTCCTTAGAGCAAAGCCCCCAAGAAAGTCAGAAGGAGTGAAGGGTGAAGGTGGGCAGCAAGGGGTGGTGGGGCAAGAGGACACCTCTGCTGATAGGATCAGAGGAAAAGAAGTGAGGACAGGCATGGCCACAGATTCGTTTAAAGAGGGAGCTGGTGAGAGACACAGGCTCAGTAAATGTTTGCTAAGTCAATTAACGGTGTATCCTTGCCCAATACTTGGGTAGTTCAGGACCGCGGCTTTCCTTTCTTTCCTCAGCCAAATTCCTTCTTCCTTCCTCTCCCTTGAAGCTTCCACCGCTGAGGAGAGGTACCTTCAGTTCAGAAGCCAGTACAGAATGTGTCCCTTCCAAGAAGTCACCAGTAGACAACTCCAGCCCTCCCTCACCTTTCACTCAAAGGCCCACTCCCATCAAAGGCCCACGAGGCTGCCCCCTGGGAGGCTGGACCCGGCAGGGCAAGCTTTGTCCCACCTCCCAGCCCCACCGCCAGGCTTGGCTCCACTACCTCCTAATCGTTCCTCATTCAAATCGGTTTAGCCCTTGATCAGCTGGTTTGGTGTTTCAATGGAGACTTTATTTCTCAAGGCTGTTTCCTTAAAGTCCTCGAGCCCCTTCCCGAGAGGATGGAGGAGGGTAAGATTTTAAAAAAGCAGGCCTGAATGTAAAATAATTATCCTCACTGAGCTAATTACCGATGAAATGATTGCCTCAAGATAATTCAGTAGGTGGGAGTACAGATGAAAACAAGACTGGTCACATGTTGGTAATTTTTGAAGTTGGACCATGAGTACATCAGGTTTTGCGTGAGTACGTCGGGATTTGTGTTATACCTCTCTCTACTTTTGCATATGTTTGAAAATGTCCATAATAAGAAGTCCAAAAAGAAAAGTTGGTATTTTAAAATGCAAAAATAAATAAAAATAAAAGAAGAGGCGCAGACACTGCCCCCTGCTGCAACAAGCAGATGCCACCAGCCAGCAGATGCTGCAGCTGGTGGGGAGTGGAGGTGGCTCAGGCTATGGGGCACTCATTTCTGACTTGGGAGATCCAGGGTTTGGTTCCCGATGCCTCATGGAGAAGACGAGCAAAGAGATGAGAGAACCATCTGGGGGAGGGGGAAATAAAGAAAAATACAGTAAATAAATCTTTTTTTAAAATTTGCATGTAAATGAATTAAACTCTCCAGGAACAAAAAAAGGGCTTTGGTAGGTGGATGAAAAAGCATGGCCCAAATATATGCTGTTTTCAATAGACATACCTTAAATTCAAGGACACAAGTAGGATGAAAGTTAAGGGGGGTTGGGGAGTAGCAGTTGTGGCTCAATTGATAGAGCGTCCGCCTACCATATGAGAGGTCTCAGGGTCAATCCCCAGGGCCTCCTGACCCATGTGGTGAGCTGCCGCATGCAAGGAGTGCCATGCCACACAGGGGTGTCCACCGCATAGGGAAGCCCCACGTGCAAGGAGTGCGCCCTGCAAGGAGAGCTGCCCTGCATGAAAAAAGCACAACGCCCCAGGAGTGGCGACGCACACACAGAGAGCTGACACAGCAAGGTGACGCAACAAAAAAAGCGACACAGTTTCCCGGTGCTGAATGACAAGAATGCAAGCAGACACAGAAGAGCACACAGCAAATGGACACAGAGAACAGATAACGGGGAGGCGGGAATAAATAAAATAAATAAACCTTAAGGAAAAAAAAGACAGTTTAAAAAAGGGGGGGAGGGGTTTGGGGTAGGGGACCACGCAAATAATAATCAAAAGAGAGTTTGTATAAGTGTACTAATATCAGGTAAAGTAGACTTTAAGTCAAAAACTATTATAATAGACAAAGGTCGCTACATACGGATAAAGGGGTCAATTCAACAAAAAGATATATATATGTACATACGTAATGGCAGAGTCCCAAAATATACGAAGTAAATATTGACATATTTGAAGGGAGAAATTGATGGTTCTACCTTAATAATAGGAGACTTCAATAAACCACTTTTAATAATGGGCAGAATATCTAGACAGAAGATTGATTTTGAAAATAGAAGCTTTAAATGATACTGTAAATCAACTAGACAACATACATGTAGATCACTTCACCCAACAGCAGCAGAATACACATTCTCCAGGATAGATCCTGTGCTAGGTCACAAAATAAGTCTCAATAAATTCAACACTATTGAAATCATTCTATTTCTTCCCAGGCATAATGGAATGAAGCTAGAAATCAATAACAGAGAGGGAGAATTGGAAAATTCACATATATATGGAGATTAAACAACACTCTTAAACAACTAATGGGTCAAAGAAGAAATCACAAGGAAAATTAGAAAATTGAGGCAAATGAAAAGAAATACTCCACAACATACCAAAACTTAAGGGATGAGGCAACTGCAGGGCAGATGGGGAAATTAAAAGTTCTAAGTGGACATTAAAAAAGAAGAAAAATGTCAAATGGCAGACCTAGACACACCTGGAGGACCTAGGGACAGAAGAGCAAATTAAACCCAAAGCAAGGTAAGGAAGGAAATTGCAAAGGTTAGAGCTGAGATATATAATTTAAAAAAATAGAATCAACAAAACCAAAGGGTTCTTTAAAAAAAAATCAATAGAATTAAAGTGACAAAGAAATAAAGAGAGGATGCAAATAACTAAAATCAGAAACGAAGGGGGGAACATTACTATCAACCACATAAAAATAGAAAGGATTCCAGGAAGATACATGAACAACTGCATGCCAACAAATTAGATAATGTAGATGAAATGCAAAAACTTCTGGAAACACCAATTACTTACACAGACTCAAGAAGAAATAGAAGATTTCAACAAACCAATAGCTAGTAAAGAGTTGAATTAATAATCAAAAACCTCCCCAACAAAGAAAAGCCCAGGACCAGATGGCTTCACTGAAGATTTTGCCAAATATTACAAGAAGAATTAACACCATTCCTGTTAAAACTCTTCCCAGAAATTGAAGAAATTTCTTCCCTAACTCATTCTTGGAGGCCCTCATACCAAAGCCAGGTAAAGATATCAAAAGCAAAGATAATTACAAATCAATATCCCTTATGAATATAGATGCAAAAGTCATGAACAATAGGTAACCAAATCCAACAGCACACTAAAAGAATTATACATCCTGATCAAGTGGGATTTATCCAAGGTACACAACAGTGGTTCAACATAAGAAAATCAATGTAATATACCACATTAACAGAATGAAGGGGTAAAAAGAACCATATGGTCTTCTCGATTGGTGCGAAAAGGCATTTGATGAAATTCTACATCACTTCTTGATTAAAAAAACCCTTAGAAAACTAGGAATGGAATGAAACTTCCTCATCATGAGAAGGGAATATATGAAAAACCCACAGGTAACATCATATTCAATGGTGAAAGACTGAAAGCTTTCCTTCTTCAATCAGGAAAGAGACTAGGATGCCCACTGTCACCACTGTTATTCAACATTTTCCTGGAAGTTCTAGCCAGAGCAGTTACGGGAAAAAAAGAAAAATAATTAAAAGGCATCCAAAATGAAAAGGAAAGTAAAACATTCCCTATATGTAGATGGTGTAATCTTATCTATAGAAATCCCGAAAAATCAACAACAAAGCTAATAGAGCTAATAATTTTTTTTAATAATTCAAAGTGGTGGGGTATAAGTTTAACAAGCAAAAATCAATATGTTTCTATACATTAGTAATGAATAATCTGAAGAGGAAAACAAGAAACTAAAAGAATTAAGTATAAAATTTTTTTAACAAATCAATTTTATTGATACATATTAATAGAGCATACAATTCATCCAAAGTGTACAATCAATGGTACTTGATATAATCATATAGTTGTACATTCATCACTTCTATCATTATTAGAGCATTTTCATTAATTCGATAATAATAAAAAACAGACAATCTTATACAAGAAAATTCTCCACCTCTCAATAAATTTAACCGTGGATGCAAATGATGTGTACATGGAAAAGTAGTAAACATTGCTAAAAGAAATCAAAGAAAACCTACTAAGTGGAAGGACATTCTGTGTTCATGGATTGGGAGACTAAATACTGTTGGCATGTCAGTTCTACCAAAGTGATTTATAGATGGGAGTGGGTGTGGCTCAAGCAACTGGGTGCCTGCCTCCCACATGGGAGGTCCTAGGTTTGCCGTCACCCCTCGGGCTGAAGCGTGGTTTGCTGGCCTGGCGGGGGAGCAGCCGCGGCAGGCCAAGCCGCTGCCCCCATAATAGGATGGCTGGTCGGACTCACCGCCACCCCTGAAGGGAGCTCGGCATGGGCACAGAGTGCCCTCGGGTCTCCCCTTCTCAGCAGCCATGCTTCCGCGGCCGCCCCTCCTCCCGGATGGCGCCACACGATGCCTGTGGGGCAGCACCCTTCTTCTTCTTTCTCCCTGCGCAGGCTCAGGGTGGAAAAATCCAGTCTGCCCTTTTCCCCTCCCCCGACAGCAGCAACAGCCAGGCGTGGGCGGAAAAATCCAGTCTGCCCTTTTCCCTTCCCCCGACAGCAGCAACAGCCAGGCGTGGGCGGGAAACTCAAGTCTGCCCTCCACCCCAGCAACAGCAGCCACCAATCCCTAAACCCTGCCCCTTCCCCCAGCAACAGCGACAGCCAATCCCTAATCACCACCCCTCCCCCGTCCAGTACCGCCCACTGACCTTTCCCCGGCAACCAATCAGAGCAGGGTGTGGCTTCGACCAATCAGCCTTCCCCAGCCCCTATAAAACTGTTGCCTCTCCCTCAGTAAAGTGGACTTTCGTGTTTACCTTGTCTCCGTGGTAGTTCTTCTGCCGTGGGCCCTCCAGTCCTGAGAGCCCCCGACAAGGGCCTGGCCTCCCTTGTCCCCAGTTCGTCGCCTGCTTCTCCGGGCGACCCCTTCGTCGCCGGCTTTGCCGGGCGACCCCGTCAGCCGAACCGCGCAACCCCTGTGAGACCGATCCCTCGTCTGCTGCCGGACCGACCCCTCGTCCCAAGCGGGACCGACCCCTCGTCCAGAGCTGGACCGACCCCTCGTCCGCAGCCAGACCCCACCTCTACCGACCGAGCAAGCTGCCACATGGGTTCAGTTCCTGACGCCTCCTAAGGAGAAGACGAGCAGACAGTGAGCACAAACAATGAGGGGTATGTGTGTTGTGGGGAGATAAATAAATAAAATAAATCCTTAAAAAAATAAACTCAGTGAGATACCACCTCACACTCACTAGAATGGCTATCATTTATGTAACTTAAAGTAACCAATGTTGGTGGAGAAATAGGAACCTGAGTACATTTTTGGTGGGGATGTAAAATGGTGTAGCCACTGTGGAGAACAGTTTGGCAGTTCCTCCAATAGTTAAATATAGAAGTACCATATGACCTGGCATTCCTGTTTCTAGATATATAGCCAAAAGAATTGAAAGCAGGTACTCAGATATTTGTACACCAGTGTTCATAGCAGCTTTATTCACAACAGCCAAAAGGTGGAAACAACCAAAGTGTCCATCAACAGATGAATGGATAAACAAAATATGGTATATACATGCAATGGAATCTTATCCAGGATTAAAAAGGAATGAAGATCTATACATGCCACTACATGGATGGTTGCAACACCATGCTGAGTGAAAGAAGTCAGACAAAAAGGGTCAGGCATTGTATGATTCCACTTAGGTCAAATAGATTATGTAATTTTATAGAGACAAAAAGTAAAGTACAGATTATGGGGTAGGGGATATGGGGGAGTTAATGTACAATGGCTGTAAGTTTCTGTTGGAGTTGATGGGAAAGTTCTGGTAATGAATGGTGGTGAGAATAGTGCAAAACTGTGTGTGGTTATTTGAGATTATTTATGAGTCCCCAAAAAAGAAAGATTATGTTTGTAAACTAATTCCTTTGGGTGTGATAGCCTTTGATAGTATTAAATGCGAGGGATTTAAGTTTACTTGATAAAATCAGTTCAGGGTTTTTGATTTTACCACATTAGCAGGGCTTGACAAAGGTTGAGTCCCCACCCCCTTGGTGGGCTGATATAAAATGGACACTCACTCAAGAAGACACCCTGGAAGAGAGAGAACTCTGTCATGTTTGATCCTGGGGCCCCAGAGAGAGAGGGACCATTTGTCTGATAGCCTACAGCTGACCTTGGGAGGACAGTGGAGACTGATATAGGAAGCTCTGAGAGACAAGCCCTAACCAGGAGAGAGAGGACTGAAAGCCTGGAGGCAGGAGAGACCGGGCACAGATCAGCAGCCATCTTGCTTCAACATGTGTCAACTGACTTTGGTGAGAAAGCAACCTTGAATTGGACTCGTTAGGGCCTTGTAACTGTCAGCTTTTGCCCCAAATAAATACCCTTTATAAAAGCCAACCAATTTTTGTTACTTTGCTTTGGCACCTGTAGCAGTCTGATATGGTTATGAATTCCAAAAATAGATATTGGATTATGTTTGCAATCTGGTCTGTACCTGGGCATGATTCAGGTATGATTAGGGCTTTGATTGGGCCACATCATTAGGGTGTTGACTCCCCTGGGGACTCACAGATAAAAGGCATGGCAAAGGACAGAGCTGAGGATTTTTGATGTTGGAGTTTGATGCTGAAGCCTTAAGCTGGAGCCCTGGAAAGTAAGCTCACAGAGGAAAAAGAAGCAAGCCCCAGGAAGAGAGGAACCCTGAGCCCAGGAAGAAGCAAGCCCTGGGAAGAGAGAAACCCTGAACCCAGAGAGAAGCAAGATCCTAGAAGGGAGGAACCCAGGAAGCCTGAACCCTCCCAGATGTCGGCAGCCATCTTGCTCCAACACATGAAAATAGACTTTGGTGAGGGAAGTAACTTATGCTTTAGGGCCTGGTATCTGTGAGCTCCTACCCCAAATAAATACTCTTTAGAAAAAAACAACCAATTTCTGGTATTTTGCATCAGCACCCCTTTGGCTGCCTAATACACTGTGCATGTGGTTAATCTCCCTGAATGATGCTTCAGAGCAGTTGAGATGGGGAAGTTTATGTTGCACATATTTCCACAATTTTGAAAAAGGGGGTGTGACTATTGAGACAATGGCAACTGAATACAATACATGACCCTGGACTGGATCTAATAATGGAGGAGGGGGAAAGCTCAAAAAAGTCTTTTTTCATATTTTAATTGGGACATACAAAAACATTGGAATATAAAAAAAAAGTGTGAGCTTTATATCAAGGTTAACTTTCTTGAATTTGATAACTGTTTAAGGTAGTTACATAAGGAAAGCATGTGGCAGTATTAAATGTTCAAGGAGCATGACATATACAACCTACTCTCACAGGCTCAGAAAATGGAGGGAAGCAGATTTGGCTCAACAGATAGAGCATCCTCCTACCACATGGGAGGTCCAAGGTTCAAACCCAGGGCCTCCTGATCCATGACATGAGCTGACCCATGCGCAGTGCTGATGCGCACAAGGAGTGCCGTGCCACGCAGGGGTGTCCCCCACATAGGGAAGCCCCACACGCAAGGAGTGTGCCCCGCAAGGAGAGCTGCCCAGCACGAAAAAAGTGCAGCCTGCCCAGGAGTGGCACCACACACATGGAGAGCTGACACAGCAAGATGACACAACAAAATGAGACACAGATTCCTGGTGCCACTGACAAGAATACAAGTGGACACAGAAGAACACACAGTGAATGGACACAGAGAGCAGACAATGGGGGAGAGGAGAGAGAAATAAAAAATAAAATCTTTAAAAAAAAGAAAACAGATGGATAGACAGATGAGAGATAGATGATGGATGGGTAGATAGATAGATAGATGATAGATAGTTAAGGCAAACTGGATATGGGTATCATGGTCGGGATGGAATATGCTGGAGTTCTTTGGGTTTTGTATTACTTTTGTAACTGTCCTGTAAGTTTGAAATTATTTCAAAACAAAAAGTTAAAAAGTAATAAAAAGGATAGCCTCATTGGGTAGGCAGTGTGCTCAAGAGAGAACTTCTTTCTTTTTTACAAGGAATCTGAATATTTATATGCATTTTTACCTATAAAAATTTACATGTAAATGTTATGATTTATTTGATATTTTGTAATAAAACTTTAAAATGATCACAAGTATATGACAGCTATGGTCATACACAAAAATGTAAGTGAAACGATGGTAAATGAAGAAAGAATGGGCAGAAGGGGAAGCTACTTGGTTACATCACATGAACATGCTTTTTGATAAGCATCATAGAGTGACAGAGGTAACAGGTGTTTTTAAAGATTTTCACATTTCTTTCTATAAAGCTGTATAGATACAACACCCTGATTCAGAGTTGAAAAACAAAGATCTGGTGAATCCTTCTGAGATGATATTTCCCCTTTGCTTTTCCATGATGCCTTCCACAAGGCGAGTCCATCGGAATTACTGAGCCAGAATCAGAACTGCTCCTCACTTTCTGTTTCCATGGCAATGAGGTAACCAAGGGGCAGCAGCGGAAAATGCCAGGAGAGGACAGAGACGAGGCAGGGTCAACATCTGGGCTGAGCCATGGGCACATTTGGAGACGCCTCTCCCCCCCTCCCCACGCCCCTCCCCTCCTAGGCAGGATTGCCCTCCTGACCCTGCCCCGCGTCACCTCCCTCCCCTCCTGGCTGCACAGGAGATGGATGTCCTAGGGACAGGTTTTCCAGTGTGCTGGACACTGGCCAGGAAATCAGGGAGCTTTGCTTTAAGTCTGAAGTTGATTTTCTTGCCAAATGTACCTGATACTTTTCTTTCCAGGGTTAAGTTTGAAGGGCAGGGCTCAGGCAGTTAGAAGCAGATGCGAGGGAAGTGGACTTGGCCCAGTGGTTAGGGCGTCCATCTACCACATGGGAGGTCTGAGGTTCAAACCCCGGGCCTCCTTGACCCGTGTGGAGCTGGCCCATGCGCAGTGCTGATGCGCTCAAGGAGTGCTGCGCCACGCAGGGCTGTACACTGCATAGGGGAGCCCCACGCGCAAGGAGCGCGCCCCGTAAGGAGAGCCGCCCAGCGCGAAAGAGAGTGCAGCCTGCCCACACGGAGAGCTGACACAACAAGATGAAGCAACAAAAAAAGACACAGATTCCCCGTGCCGCTGATAAGGATAGAAGTGGTCACAGAAGAACATGCAGTGAATGGACAGAGAGAGCAGACAACTAGGGGGGAAGGGGAGAGAAATAAATAAAAATTTAAAAAATGAAAAAGAAAAAGAAGCAGACATGAGCTCCCTGGTGGCCAGGAATCTTCTACGGGAAGGCATCCCTGGTTCCACCCGGATCTTTCTCATATGGCTCAGATCATATTCAGAGATACGTGTGACATGAACTGGCACATTCTTAGAGGCCCTGAGTTTTCCTTCGAAATACGTTTCGTAGGCCAGCTTCCCCCCTTGGCCTGGGTTCCGGCCCTGGAATCCTGCTGCTCATTGGCGGTCTCGGCCCCTCCCGCCTTCTGCCGCCCCCGGGTGCATCGGAAAGCTAGTGCCGGGCGCGGCTGGGAGAAGGGACCCGAACACGCACGACAAGGGGCGTGGCAGTGTTCCCTGCAATGCTGGGGTGTCCCAGGGTTCGTGGGGCACTGAATGAATACCTACTGTGCGCCAAGCCCTGTGCCCGCTGGTGGGGATCTACACACCACTGAGGCACAGTCTGTGTCCTCAAGTTGCTCCCCAGCAGGTGGAGGGAGCCAGACCAGGAACGGGCATTGCAGTCCAGGGCGGGCGACCATGGCAGAGGAGCACGCAGGGCTGGGACGCACCTCGCAGAGGGGGCAGGAAACGGCCCACAGCCCACGGGAGGCCCTTCCTCTGAGGAGCCGTGAAAGCCCTCAGTGCTTTTGGCCGTGGTTTCTGGGACAGGCTGCAGGCCACACTGCTTCTCCAAAGTAGGGGAGGCAGCAGAGCTCCCACTCTCCCCAAACCTGCAAGCAGTGGCCACTGTGAACGGAGGCAGAGGGCAGACGGGGGGCCCGAGGGAGCCCCGGCCCCGGAAGAGCCCTGGGTTCTGGCAGCACGTTCAGGTGAAGGAGCCACAGCGTTTGCGCTTACCTGCCACCTAAGGATCATGGGTGACAAAAGCCCTCCACGAGACAGGCCCTGACCGGCGGGCATGGCTCCTGAGCCCCACGGGTGGCATTCCAGCAGGGCCCGTGTGCCTCGGGGCCACGAGATGGCTGTGACCCCCACGGCCACACACCTGTCACTAGCTGTCTGCAGCGGACAGGAACGGCCCAGGGAAGCTGGCCGAGCACCACCCCATTGTCATGGTCTGAGATGGAGACAGTCACAGTTACGTGACAAAGGGACCATATTTGCCAACTCTCTTCCCCCAAAGGGCAAGGTGACACCTGTGTCCTGGACAGTCTCAAATCAGTAAATGTGGCGTTTTAAAATCTTACTGGTTGGCTCTTAGAGACCTGAGGAGCCATCGCGGACAGCCTCTGTTAAAAATGAATAAACCCAGCCTAGAGAGAGGAAAGGGGCTTCCTTCAGTCGCAGAGCGACCTAGTAAATGATCCTGCTGGACTCTGAACCGGAGGACAGAGCCTCTGTCACTCTCGTCTCCGTATTCCCAATTCCTGGCCCAGTTCCCAGCTTGGAATAAATACTTATTGAATGACTGAATGAGCGACTGCCCATGTTGTACTGTAGATGTCAGGTTTTGTGTTTTTTTTAAGATTTTCTTTTTTAAAATTTCTCTCCCCTTCCCCTCCCCCTATTGTCTGCTCTCTGTGTCCATTCGCTGTGTGTTCTTCTGTGTCCACTTGCATTCTTGTCAGTGGCACCAGGAATCAGTGTCTCTTTCTGTCGCGTTATCCTGCTGTGTCAGCTCTCTGTGTGTGCGGCGCCCCTCCTGGGCAGGTTACACTTTTTTTGCGTGGGCAGCTCTCCTTATGGGGTGCACTCCTTGCACATGGGGCTCCCCTATGCGGGGGACACCCCTGGGTGGCACGGCACTCCCTGCGCGCATCAGCACCGCGCGTGGACCAGCTCATCACATGGGTCAGGAGGCCCTGGGTTTGAATCCTGGACCTCCCATGTGGTAGGCGGACGCCCTGTTCGTTGAGCCACATCCGCTGCCCGATATCAGAGGTTTTGAGGTAGTGCAGGTGTCATGTTCACGAGCATGTGTCCAGGCATCTGCAGCCTCTGGTCACCTCTTCTCCGTCCGGGAGGTTTCAATCAGGCAGACTAGTTTCTCACTTAGAACATCCAGAACCGAAAGTGACCACAAGGGCCCTGGGGCCATGGGAGGCAACAATGCTCACGCCTTGCTTTCGTGGTCAAGCAAGTCGCCCTCAACAACAACGAACCAAATCCAGAGGCCCCCAGCTCCTAGCATGGAAGAAAGAAAGCTCTTCTCTGGGGAAAAGAGCCCTGGGCCCTGTTCCAGGGAGAAGGCTCAGGGGGCGGCAGGGGCAGTGATTGGGCCGAGCTCAGGCTGAGGCTCAGGGAAAGCAGAAAGCTTGTCATGCATGGGCTTTTGAATAAAATTGGTCACCCTCAGGCTCCAAGGCAGAGGGAATGATGCACCGTGAAGTCTCAAATCCATTCAGGGCCTCCCTGCCAGGGAGATCAAAGCACATCAAAGTGATTTCCACTAAGCTTTCCTGAGAAAGAAGTCAGCAGAGAAAAAGTCGTTTCATCCAAGAACTTGCTCAGTGTCAGTCAGAATCTCGGCAATTTGGCAATTCTCTTGGGTTTACAAAAGGCTTGGCACGTCCCCTCACTGACACTCTGGCAGTGCCCGAGGTGGCCAGGCAGAGGGGTCGACGCCATTGTGCAAAGGGGTAAAGGGGGGCCCAAGAGCTCAAGGGGCTTCCCCAGCTAGTGACCCCCAAGCCGGCACCTTCCCGTCACCCCCCACGGTGGAATTTCCATGGCCCAGTGCCAAATTCAACCCAGGTCTCCAGAAGGACGGGGACCCTGGAAGCCTGGGACAAGGTTGGCGTGTGACTCAAGCAGCTCCTTCCGCTGCCCCAGACGGCCTCCTCTCGGAGCCTCCAAGGGCCCGGCGCCTGCCCAGAATGGACGCAAGCTGCCCCTTCCCTCAGGGCTCCGGGCGCCCGGCAGGCTTCACCCGGGGAGTTGTCCTCCGGGCCTTGTCGCCTTTGCAGTTTTCTCCTTCCCAGGGTGCCCTGCCTTCCTCCTGTGCTCTCAATCTCTCCCCTTCCCCCCCAGGACTCACTCCCACAATCCATCCACATCTCTATTCCCACCCCACCTCCCCTTGGCTTCTTGCGCATCCCAGGACACTGCTCCTTGTCTACACACGCAGCCATCTTCCCAGCTGGGGAAACCTTCCCAACCCTGCAACCCTGAGTGCCTGGGTTCAAACTCACAACAGTGCAATTCTGAGGGCCGTGCTTCCTCTGCTACACCCCGTCCCTCTGACTTGTCCTGCCTCGTGGGCCTGGCCCTGACTAGGACCTCCAGCTACGGGCCCTCCCTCGCCAGCAGCGCCCCTTCTCCTGCCCTCCATGCCTGTTTCCCAAGGTTCTCCCTTGCCCCTCCGCCCTCCACACCTACACTCTGCCCAGGGCTCAGCTGTGCTCTCTCCACAGACAGTGCCCAAACCCACACCTCCAGCTCCAGGCCCCCTCCCAGGTCGGGGTTCCGTATTTCCAGCTCCGTGGGGTCACAGCCCTTTGGCTGCTGAGCTTCCCGGATTTTCCGCTATGTCTGGAAATCACACTCTTCCTCTTCTCCTCAAACCAGTCTCCACCTTGCAGCTCCTGACTTCTGCCGAGGATGCTGCATTTCTCAGTCCTCCACGGCTCTTCTCTAAGCCTGGCCTCCCCAGCCCAGGCCAGGCCCCAAAGTCTAATTCTTCCTAGCAAAGTCTAGTTGCTTCCTTCCATACCTCAGCTCCCCAGTTTTCTTCCCATCAGCCTTGCCGGCCCTGGGAGGGCTCCAGCCCCAGGGCCCCCCCATCCCCTGCCCGTGCCTGGGGACCGACCCCACTCCTCAGTCGTGGCTCCCGACGGGACCCCACCTCCCTAAGCTGGGTGCCAACCCCCCTACAGGTACGATCACAAGAAGCAGCCGCCTTCCCTGGACTGGCCTCCCTCGCCTGTCCCTGCATTAGCTTCCAGGGACCGCTGGCCCCTCACCCGCTGCCCGCGCAGGCTCACCAAGTTCTGCCAGCATCAGCTCAGGGAGAAGAGCCGAAATTCACCTATTCACCTGCGCAACAAACATTTGTGGGACACCTACCGGGTGGCAATAGGACAAGGTCTATAAGAGGGTGAGTTGTGGGGTTGCCTGGGGCCCTGTAGGAAAAGCATCTCACGCAGTGTTCAGGGATCAGAGATCCAAGTGGGATCTGACTGGTAAGTAGAAATTGGTAGGCAAGGCAGGGGGCGGGGGGGCTTCCAGGGAGCAAAGACTCAGAAGCAAAGACGCGGCTAACCTGAGAACGGAGAAGTCCTGGCCTTTGTGTGTGTACACGTGTGTGTTTCAGAAAAGACTGGAGAATATAGACATTAGCGTGTATATCTAAGGACTGACATTTGAAGCGGGGGTCAGGAAGAAACAAAGGAGCTAGTGAAAGGAACAGATGCCGCCAATGAAACTAAGTAGGGTAGTTCTGGGAAGCACCAAAAGGAGAAAGCACCTGTGTTATTAAAGAAAGCATGGAGGGAAACGGACTTGGCCCAGTGGTTAGGGCCTCCATCTACCATATGGGAGGTCCGCGGTTCAAACCCCGGGCCTCCTTGACCCGTGTGCAGCTGGCCATGTGCAGTGCTGATGCGCGCAAGGTAGTGCCCTGCCACGCAAGGGTGTCCCCCGCGTGGGGGAGCCCCATGCGCAAGAAGTGCGCCCATGAGGAGAGCCGCCCAGTGCGAAAGAAAGTGCAGCCTGCCCAGGAATGGCGCTGCCCACACTTCCCGTGCCACTGAAGCGGACAAAGAAACAAGATGCAGCAAATAGACACCGAGAACAGACAACCGGGGGAGGGGGGGAATTAAATAAATAAAATAAAATCTTAAAAAAAAAAAAAAGCATGGAAACTTCTAGTTCTCCCATCCTTTTCCTCTCTCTACCCTATTCTGAAAGGTTCCTCAGTTTTTCCCTTATTCAAATCTGTGAGCTGAAGGGAGGCAGAGACTCATCCATGCTCAAGTGTAAATGACTTATTGTACCTTAAAATGTTATTTTGGGGGTTGGTTAAAAGGGCTCAAAGCCAGGGGCTGAGGAGAATTTTTTTTTTTTGCAAGGGAGTAAAGAGTTTATTAAGAAATAAGAAAACTAGAAATGAGATAAGTACACAACCCGAGACGTGGATTGCGGGTGTGTTACAGGGTGAGACGCGCTATTTATTAATTTTTTATTAATTTTATTTATACACACTCCATATCTACCCAACATACACTTCCTTATCCCATCTCTGGTAACTTCTAATCTACTGTCTGTCTCTGGGGATTTGCTTTTTCTAGAAATCTCTTATAAGTGATATCCTACAATATTTGCCCCGTGTACCTTATTTCACTGAACACGAGGTTTTCAAGAGCCTTCCAGGGAAACGGACTTGGCCCAGTGGTTAGGGCGTCCGTCTACCACATGGGAGGTCTGTGGTTCAAACCCCGGGCCTCCCTGACCCGTGTGGAACTGGCCTCCTTGACCCGTGTGGAGCTGGCCCACGCGCAGTACTGATGCGCGCAAGGAGTGCCCTGCCACGCAGGGGTGTCCCCCGTGTAGGGGAGCCCCACGTACAAGGAGTGCGCCCCGTAAGGAGAGCCACCCAGCGCGAAAGAAAATGCAGCCTGCCCAGGAATGGTGCCACGCACACGGAGAGCTGACACAACAAGATGACACAACAAAAAGAAACACAGATTCCCGTGCCACTGACAACAACAGAAGCGGACAAAGAAACAAGACATAGCAAATAGACACAGAGAACAGACAACCAGGGTGGGGGGAGGGAAGGGGAGAGAAATAAATAAATAAATCTTAAAAAAAAAAGTCTTCCATGTTGCAGCACGTCTCAGACCTTCATTCTTTCCAATAGCTGAAGGCTATTCCAGTTGTGTATGGACCTCATTTAGTTTGCTTGATTTTATACGACAGTCAGTGCACGAGAGCAGGGAGCAGGGAATAGGCTCCTGTTTCTTGAAATCCCCCCAATATGTATAATAAGGCCAGCTCTGGACAGAGTCAGGTAAAACCAGAAACCTAGAGTGTCTAGGAGCTTCGAACCTCCTAGCACCAAGAAACAAGATGTTGACCTCACGCTTGCTCAGTCCCTTAACCTGCTCCAAAATCCAAACCCTCGTGTCTTACAACCTAAACCAGTCCCTGAGGTGGCTTCTCCAGGGAAAGCAGAAGAGTCTGGCACAGGGTTTGAAGTTGGACTTTCAAAATAGGTATTGGATTATGTTCGTGAACGGATCTGTTCCTCTGGACATATTATATTGTATTGGATTCTGAGATTTCACTTTTACTTGATTAAATTATGCTTAAGGCTTTGATTGGGCCACGTCAGTAGGATGTTGAGTCCCCACCCCCTTGGTGGGCAGGGACTCACAGGGAGAGAAAACTACACAGCAAAGAAGAGAGTTTGGAGTTTTAATGTTGGAACCCCAGGAAATAAACACACAGGAAAGCAAATACATGAGGAAGGAGAGAAGGTTCCATTAGATGCAGCAGAGGCTCCGGAAAGAGGGATGAGCCATTAACCTGATTGTCTACAGCTGGCCTTGTGGAGCGAGAAAAGCAGCTGAGCCCAGAGAGAAATGAGCCCCAGGAGAGAGAAAAGATTTCTCCCAGCCTACTGCTGATATTGGAAGAAGCTGGGACCACGGAGCCTTATGAGGAAGAGGAAGCCTGAACCCTCACAGACGTCGGTAGCCATCTTGCTCCAACATGTGGCAACAGACTTTGGTGAGGGAAGTAACTTACACTTTATGGTCTGGTAACTGTAAGCTTCTACCCCAAATAAATAAACTTTGCAAAAGCCAACAGATTTCTGGTACTTTGCATCAGCACCCCTTTGGCTGACTAATACTCTCCCCCAGGCTGCGGAATCTCGAGTGGTTCTTTGGAGCTGGTAGGAAAAATTAAGTTGGCCAAGAAAAGGAGGGGAGGAGGAATGTTTGGAGGTGTTAGGTAGATGCAGATGGGAAGTGTTGTGAGAAGATGGCTGATGGATTGTCAGTATTCTACCCCTGCACTGGTGATATAGTGGCCAGACTGTGAGATTGGCAGTTGCCCCGTGCTTGGGAGCAGCTGGCCAAGCCATTGATGCTTCTGCTTGGGAAACACCGAGCCAATATGAGAATTTATTGGCTAAGTTGGCAGCTTTTTGGACAAGATTTTTAAAGGGGTGTCTGGCTTGCCCTCCCCCTAGCCATAGGGTGATGTAGTAGACTACATGAAGCTTCCTTTGGGCTAGAGTTAGAGGCAATAGCACATCATTTATGTACCGGCTCTGACACAGACAATACTTAACTTGGTCTCCTGAAGAGGTATTTCAGGCTGTCCATCAGTTGGCACTCGAACATCTCAACAGGTGCTTCCAGCAAGTTGGCACTTCCTTGCACCGTGGGCTTCACTCAGGTAAGTGCACCCAGTTGGCAATTCCTTTAACTTTAACAGCGGGGGGAGTGGTCAGAACCACAGAGTAAGGTCCCTTCCATTTTGCCTCTAAATGGGAGTGAGGCCTGTTCTCCTGCAGGTTTTGATCAGAACCTGGTCTCCAGGTTCTGCTCTAGGTAGAGGTAACTCATGGTTGGAGCTAAGGAGGATTTTGTTCCCAAGCTCCTGGATGATTTGTTGAGTTTTCCCTAGGTTTATAAAATATTTGGTGACTTCCTGGGTCTCCTGATTTACTACCAGGTCCTGAGTGAGGAAAGGTCCCTACAGCCCATCTCGAAGGGGCTAAGCGGAGGCAGGACTTTTGGAGCTACACACAGTCTCAGCAAAGCCAGGGGCAGGTTGGTGACCCAAGGCGATGTAATTTCCTGGCAAAGTTTGGCCAGAATTTGTTTCAGGGTTCCGTTGGCTCTACTTTCCCTGAGGATTGGGGTCTCTTGGAATTAGGAAGATGATATTTAATTCCAAGGGCTGCTGATAGACGTTGGGTTATTTTGCTAGTAAAGGTTGGCCTGTTGTCACTTTGAAAGGACTTAGGCAGTCGGAACCTGGGACGATTTCCTTTAGGAGGGCCTTAGCCACCTCATTTGCTCTTTCCCTCTCACTGAGAAAGGCTTCCACCCATCCAGTAAAAGAATCTACTAAGAGGTACTTACAGCTCTGGCAAGATGGCGTGTAGGTGAAGTCTATCTGTCAGTCCTCCCCAGGGTGTGATCTCCACAGCTGGAGAGGGGTGGGATGGGGGTGGCTTCAGGGAGGGGCATTGTTAAGCTTTCCATTGTTTGGGTCATTAACACATAGGAGGAGCAACACCTAGAGACTTCCTTGATTGTTTTTGCCAGGCCTTGACCCTCGCAAACCCGTTCAAGATGTCCTTCCCTAGATGTGCATGTTGTTAATTTTCTTCTAGAAAGGAAAAATCATGACTCCTATATAGAATGAACACGTATTTAAGATTTTCTTACTCATTATTTGCTGAGAGAATTACTAAGATATAAAAACTGTTTCCAAGGTGTATCCAAAGAACAAATACATATACGGACAATTAGGAATGCCGAAATGAATTAGCTAATAGATGTAAGACTGGCCTCTTCCACCGGCAAATATAATTGTATCGTTATTGGACAAAGTTCATTTGCGTGTCTATAAGAAGAAATCCTTTGCATCACTATCAGTCTCCTTGAGTTATATTTTATTCTTCTGAGTTGCAAAATAAAGACAATGACAGGCACACGTCCTTTTAGAACCAGTTAAGCCTGGTAAAGTCCAAGCCTAGCTTTCCACTGAAAGCATATCCAGCACTCTTTGCCCTTTCAAAGTCTTCCACAATTTTCCTAACAGTCTTGCCCAACCTTCTTATGACCATAGGGATCTCAGGGGTTATTCTCCATCACACACACACACACACACACACACACACGAGCTTTTTAGATATAGCCTGGTTATTTGCATAGACGCAAAAAGCATATTAATTAATCACACAAGCCTTCTTGAGTCTGCTTTGCAAACCGTTAGGTACTGAACAAGTATCAAGGCCACGAAACAAACTTGTGTCTGAAAGTTTTCATTAGGAATCCATGGTTGGACTTTTCAAATAGCCTCTATGATTTGCACACCTGAGGGTAGAAAACCAGCCCCCCTACCGCGATCTCCCCACCCCTGCCAAATGTCTTCACCATATTTCACCAGAGCTACATCTAACTTTGGGTGAATTCCTCTCTTCTTAAGGTCCCCCAAATTTGCTAGAGCTCCTGGTCGGCCCTACAGGGGAATTTCCTTACCACCTGTACAGCTGCGGCCCTGACAACCAGGTACTGGGCAGTTTTCCTGGGAGAGCTTTTTTAAGCTTTGACTCCATGTGTAAAGTCTCAAAGCTATCCAGGTGTTCTCAGCTCGGGACCCTGGACCTAAGAGTCTATTCTTCGAAATAATAACAGTTACAGGTACCTGTTACAGTGCTTTTCCCCAAAGCTCTGAGTCTGTCCTTCTCTGTTGAAGACAGACTCTGGTCTGTAACTTAGAGCAAAGCTTTCAGGTGAGCCTCCAAGAAAAACCTACCTGTGCTTGGCAGTGTCCTAATGGTTGTGGTTAATTTATTACTATAACCAATAAAATCAGAATGGAGGACAGTACAACCCCCTATTGGCATATAGTGCTTAACTATTTCACAAGTTTTGATCCATGTTTTCCCTGAAAATAAAGGATTTTATGGACAATGAGGGCATTGAAAAATCTCTAGAAACTTCCCAAAATTAATACCAATTTCTGAAATATATGTGCTCTCTCCCATACAAGCAATTTTTTTTTTAGCGTCTCTCTTTTTATAAGCTGAAAGAACACGTCTTTGTGATTCTCCAGGAAAGTGCTAAGAAACCTCAAAGTTAGTTTTAGGTATAAAAGATATCCTAAACATTTTATTTCATATTTTTCTAAATTCAGGGTCTGATTTGGGAGGGCAAAGAATCAAGAGTTGTCAAAGGAGATTGGAGCACTTCATTAAATTGGGATCATCAGTGTCTGGGAAACAGTATTTGGTTCCCTATTTAATCAATGTGAGGATAAAACATTTCAATATAGACATAGAAGGTAACGCAATTTTAAAGAAACTTACCTCTTTCATAAGTTGTGTTAGTCAGCCAAAGGGGTGCTGATGCAAAGTACCAGAAATCTGTTGGCTTTTATAAAGAATATTTATTTGGGATAGAAGTTTACAGTTATAAGGCCCTAAACAGCCCAACTCAAAGTTATTTCCTCACCACACTCTATCGCCACGTGTTGAAGCAAGATGGTGGGTGAAGTCTGCAAGGGTTCAGCCTTCCTCTTCCTCTTAAGGCTCCGTGGTTCCAGCTCCTTCTGATCTCAGCTCTAGGCTGGCATAGGGCTCACCTCTCTTTCTCTGGGTTTCATTTCTTTCCAGGCTCAGCCGCTCCGGTCTCTTCACAAGGTCAGCTATGAACTATCAGGGGAATCATTCAGCTCTCTCCAGGGCCCCAGGATCAAGTTCTCTCCTTTGTATATTCCTTTTCTTTGTATCTACTTCTGTGTTCTTGATTGGCCATCCATTTCTATAGCCCACCAAAGAGGCGGGTTCTCAACCCTGCACGCCCTAATGACATGGTCAAATCAAAACCCTAATCTTGATCTAATCAAGTAAACATGAAGCCTTGCATTTAACACAATCAAAGGGTATCATGCCCAGAGAAACAGACCAGTTTACAAATATAATCAATATCTCTTTTTGGAATTTATAAGTAATATCAAACTGCCACATAAGTGAGGGAATTTTGTTCATTGTTTTTTTCCCCTTACCCTTAAATAATCAAGGACATAATAAAATTCATATAAGGCACAGAAAATTACACTGGTAAGACACAGAATGTCTTATATCTAGGCAGACTTCACAGAAGGTAAAGAATGACTTTTCATATTGTAGGTAAAGGCATTAGAGAATCAAGGAGGCAAAACCAAGAAAACAGAATAAACTTGCCAAAATTTGAACATGTTCTGTGCATTAATATATTTTGAATTTTTAACAACTTCTTTTCAGACTCAGTGGTTATAAAACAAGAAAAAACTCACTTTCCAAATTTTGTCCTTCATTATGGCCTTTCATATTCTGGAACAGACTGACACTTTAGGACAGCAGTGTTCCATGTGTGATCTGGGGACCTCCAAAGGGTTCCCAAGGTCAAAACTATTTTCATAATCATTCTAAATATGAGTGTAGAGAGCAGTTTTCCAGAGGCTACATGATGTGCGATATGGCAAGACTGAATGCAAAAGCAGATGTGAGAATGCAGCTATCTTCTATTTAGTCAACATTAAAGAGATATGCACATATAAAATAATAATGCTTCTCTTCTCATTAGTTTATAGTTATTTTTACTTATAGTTGGAAAATATAGTTATTTCGCAGAAAAAAATGTTAACATGCAACCATATCATTATTGCTAATTTTAATTATATAAATATTTTTAAATTTCTTAATTTTTAATGGAGAGAATATCAGTAAGTGAAACCCATATAAACAAAAACTCTGTACATTCGCAATGATTTTTTAAAGCATATAAATGAGTCCTGAGACCAAAAAACTTGAGAATTGCTATTTTGGAGATTCTGCTCTTTTCCTTGAAAAATAAAAACTCGAGCACAGTTGTATTTCTCTTTCACTATTGCTTCTGGAATAATTTCAACCACTCATATTAATTATAACTTTTAACCAAAATAACTATTCTGTTTCACAAAGAAAATTAAGGGGGTGGATAATTGAGAAACTGTCTTCCAAAGGAAAATATTTTAGCAAACCAGCAAAAGTCTGCACACACAACTTTCTATAGCCGACCTTTTTTTTTATCCCCCCCCCCACACTTGTGGCTTGATTGCTGTCTGCTCTCTGTGTCCATTCGCTGTGCACTGTCCTGCATTGTTGCTTGTCTGCCTTTTTGTTGGGTCGCCTTGTTGAGTCGGCTCTCTGCAGCGCCTGCAGCCTGGCGGCACTCCGCGGTGCAAGGACCAGTGACTCTCCACAGCGTGCGGGCGAGCCTGCCTTCACAAGGAGGTCCTGCCATGCGAACCCAGGGCCTCCCATATGGTAGGTGGGAGCCCGACTGATTGAGCCACAGCCACTTCCCTATAGTCCACTTTTTTGTACAACTTCTTAAAATGGCAAAAATGAACATGTTCATTAAAATGCCCCAAAGACACAGGCTCTCTATAACATATAAAAATAAAAACATAAAATGCAAGATTATGCCAAGGGATCGGTTTCAGTATTTTATCTCATTTAGAAAGTACCTAGGTATGCAAAGATTACCCACCAATTAATTCAATTTAGTGCAAAGTTTTAGGTTATCTTACATTATCTTCAAGCTGATATACTACAAAATATATAATTAGTGTGAATATAAAACCTTGTCAGAATGATTATTCAATGAACACAAATTTGTTTTTTTCAAAATCTTAAACATTATATAGGAATAAAGTTAGTTTAATTGATCAGCAAACCTGTATAAATTTAGGAAGTTAAGATTAACTATGTTCTACATGAGAAAGGAGAAAATAAAATAAGATGCATTCTTATATTATACTTAACACTGATAAATCACAGAAAAATACAGATTTTTAAAATAAAATGATTAAATTAGTCTTATTAACAAGGAGTAACCCTAATGATGGACTAGGAGTTTTAAAATGTTTCTGAGTTTGCAATTTGTAAGAGGGATTTAAAAAAAATTTTTTAAAGCATTCAAAGCATTTGAAATGGACATTTAAAATAGGATATTTAAAGCATTTCGAGTTAAATTTCTTTGTTTTTCTAGGAATTTTAGGAACATCTGATTCATATAATCACTTATTATCACCACAGATCAATCAGAACAGAGGTCCTTTAATATAAAAGATCAAATAATCTATTTTAAATACCCTTCAAAGCAGGAAACTACTTCCCACTCACAGATGATAAAGGCCTTTGTGACTTACAGACAGACTCACAGCTCCATAAAGAACTTATAGCTTCTGTTCTACAACTTTGGCCACAGATCAAGAGTCAACACAAAAACCCACCAGTTCTAAAGCCAAAGAGCTCTGCATCCTGTTGGGCAGCATATTCTTCACTGATTTGCTCGCAGAGTAGACAAATAAACCAAAAATTCTCTGTCACCTCTCACTAGTAGAGAACAACTCCTATTATCCATCTACAGAGATCACCAAATAGAGTTAGAGCATAAAATCCAATTCCTGGGAAGCAGATGTGGCTCAAGCAGTTGGGTGCTCGCCTACCATATGGAAGTCCTAGGTTCGGTTTCCGATGCCTCCTAAAGAAGATAACTGATGTGATGAGTTGATGCAACAAGGTTATGTGATGAGGAGATGCAACAAGGAAACAAAATGAGAGACACAACAAGCAGGAAGCTGAGGTGGATCAAGCGATTGAGCGTCTCCCTCCCACATGGGAGGTCTGGGGTTTGGTTCCCAGTACCTCCTAAAAAGAAGATGAGTAGACTCAGAGAGCAAACACCAAGGGGGGAGAGAGAAATAAATAAAATAAATCTTAAAAACAAAGCAAAAAAAACCAATTCCCAATCGTTGCTCAATGGGGAATAACACTGTATACAAACTAGAAATAAAAGCAAAATATAAAATCAGTAAAGACGGGGAAAAAAATAGAGTCATCAGAGTTAAAGTTCTACTGCCACTTGTAGATCACTCTGGGAGCCAAGAAAAGAGCTGGCGGGTCTGAAGCAACCCATGAGGTGAGCTCTGCCCCCAGCAGTTTACCTGGAGCTGCCAGGTGGCTCCTCAGGCACCTTGGTGAGATTTCCAGAATGACCAAAGATTTTAATTTTTTTAGCGGTGAAATCATGATTGCCATGATTAGTTCATTCTAATACAAGCATAAACATGGGTCAAAGATTCACTGGTTTTCAGTAACATTTATGTAATCTAAGTATCTTTTTAAAAAATAAAAAAAGATTCATTGAACTTATTAATTAATGAGGAAGATGGAAAACTGGTCTCTTCCACGAGTCAGAACTCAAACAAAAATCATTTGCCTTTCTACGAGAAGGAATCATTCGTGTCATCATCAGCCTCCACATGTTGACTTTTTTATTACAGAACTGCAAACTATTCTAAGGCAAAGAATGAATGATGCAGCCCTTATAATACCAGGCAACCTAAGAAAGGAGGCCTAGAGCAGCTTGATCCGGTAGTAATGCAAGTTACACACTGTAAACTTCCTAGAAGCCACGTTTTAAAAAGTCAAAAGAGGGAAGTGGACATGGCTCAACTGATAGAAGATCCACCTACCACATAGGAGGTCCTGGGTTTGGTATGCAGGCCCTCCTGGCCCGTGTGGTGAGCTGGCCCATGCGCAATGCTGCTGTGCACAAGGAGTGCCGGGCCACACAGGGGTGCCTCCCCGCATAGGGGTGCCCCACGCACAAGGAGTGCACCCTGAAAGGAGAGCTACCCCGTGTGAAAAAAGCAGCCCGCCCAGGAGTAGCGCCGCACACACAGAGAGCCGATGCAACAAAAAGAGACACAGATTCCCGGTGCCGCCTTACAAGAATGCACGTGGGCACAGAAGAACACATAGCGAATGGACACAGAGAGCAGACGGGGGAAAGGGGAGAGAAATAAATAAAATAAAAATCTTTTTAAAAAAGTCAAAAGAAACAGGTGTAATGAATACTAATGATATATTTCATTTAGCCCAATATTTCTCAAATAGGATCATTTTGATAGGTAATCAATACAAAAAAACCATGGATTTTACATTGGTTTTGGTACTAAGTCTTTGAAATCCAGTGTTATTTTACACTTACAGCACAACTAATTTGAACCAGTCACAATTCAAGTAGTTAATGTGGTTAGTGGCTTTAATTGGTTGGTGTCCTCTCTATTCTTGTGGGGGTGTGTTGGAGTGGGTGTGATATATTTATTAAATACTACACAGGATAGTGTGGACTTAATGAGGGGTCCGTGGTTTTCACCTGACTGGGAAAGGGGTCCGTGGAAAAAAAAGGTGAAGGACCCCTGTTCTATTGGATGGGGCCCTCTACACAATTTATAGCATCACAATGAGAGGTTACTATCCGACATTACTGCCTATTTCAAAGTCCTCCACCATTTTTCACGACAAAAATGATGATGCGAATAGGTATATATACATTAACATGGAGACATTTTTAGGCTAAGTGAATGTCACATATAATAAGATCTCATTTGTGTGAAGGGAAAAAAAAGTATAAATACATTTGTGCTAAAAAAAATTTGCAGGGATATATGTTCAAATATTTACTGTGCTATTACAAGGTTTTAATAATGCGGTAGCATGTGGGAAAAAATACACCTAAGACAACTATAGATTACAGCTAACAATATTATTTTAATATTCTCTCAGTTGTAACAAAGGTACCACACCAATGCTAAGTGTCAATAATAGAGAGGTATAAGATGGATGGGGGTTCTCAAATTGATTGTGGTGATGAAAGCACAACTCTGTGATTGTATACTTTGGATGGATTTTATGGTGCATGAATAAACTGCTTTAAAAAAGTTTTTTTTTTCTGTGATTCTCTCTGGATAATGGGAGGGTGGATGATTTTTTTCCCTTCCTTTTTCTTATTTATCTTTTCTAATTTTCCACAACAAATATGTCCTACTTCTACAATTTAAAAAAATCTATAAAATGTAATTTTGAAAATAATATAACATTCAAAAAGCTCCCAGCCTGGATTTTGCTCATGTTGAGCCAATTTTGAGTGTAATATGAGGACAGTTTCTCCCAGGCCATTTATCCGTCTGGAACAATACCCAGAGCTGCTCTTAAACAAAAAACTTTATGGAAACAACAAAGGCTCTGAGGAAAATAATTAAACTCCCATCATGAAATGGCAACTGAATGTCTTCCAGCAGCAGGCCCAGGATCTCCAGAGATGCTCAGTAAATATTACTTTCCTTTCTCCTCTCCTGTCTATTCTTTGACCAGACACAAGTCAAATAGCCTTTGAAGGTCAATGTCCCATTGAACAGATCTTTGTGGCTTCTCTTGATCACTGTCCTGTATGGACAGTCCATGAGCCTTTCTGGGTCTGAAGTCTGCCCAGCCTCTAACCTCATCCTCACCCAGACCTCTCCAAGTGATGAGCTCTGAGCCTGCTGTTTATTTTATCCCACAGTGCCCTTCCTTCTCAGCTAAAGGGACAAGGGACACGTCCAAGGTCCCTTGCAGGAGCCTGGGCTGAAGGGCAGTTCCTTCCTCGGCAGAGAATCTGCCTTCAAGGCAGAGAGTCAGGTTTGCTGCACATTGACTCTGAACTTGGCTGTAAACCACGATGAATACTTGCGGGGCATTCCAGTCTAAATCCCCAAGCTCTCCCACTAGCAAGCTGGTGAAGACCCTTCACCTGTCGTGGTGAAAACAGGTCCCTCCTCTGGCTGGGTCTGGGGCAATGTTTAGATGACCTGGACTTGAACCCTGTTCACTGCTTACTAATCTCATGCAAGTGGCTTAACCTCTCTGTCTCACTGTTTTCCTTATAAACATGAAGTCAATATAGGAAAGTGCTCAGAGTGGAGCTTGGCATGGGAGTTGGCGGTTGAAGTTTCTTTTTACACCAGAAGCCCTCTCAGCTGGGGTGGCAGAGTCAGTGTTTGAGGAAAAGCATTTACTGAGCCTTTCCTTGGAATGACACGGCCTGTGGTTGGTTGGCAACCCCATCTCCTTGAAAACTGCTGGACAAAGCCGGGCAAGCGGATTTTTTCAGGTAGAGCCAAGGTTGACCCCATCCTAACCTCTGCCTGGGGGGCAGCTTCTGAGCTCTTTGGCCCCAGGATGCTAAGTGGTGACCCAAGAACCTGCCCCCGACCCCTTTGGCTGGAAGGTTGGACATTGCTGGACAAAATCAACGTTGGACTTCGTGCCCTTCATTCCAGAGGCTGGGCGTATCATAATCAGAAAACTAGCTGGGATCCATCCCAGAATAGCTCCTAGGTGGTCCTGTGAGAGGTTATCCAAAACTTCTCATGTGTGTTTCAATGGGAAACTGAGCTCCACGGGACTTTTTGTCCTGTATCTGGGCAGTGAGCGAAGTGGATGGAAAAGAACAAAATGAAAGAAATAGGTATTTGTTGAATTTGTCGGGGGCCCAGGGCCTGGCTGTTAGCATACCTGGGTGGATGTGAGGTTTGGCTCCAGCAGGTGTGTCTGAAAGCACAGGTGCCAGGTGACACCTGGGGACTACTGCCCTGAGCTCTAGAACCTTAGACTATGTCAGTGGGTGGCACCTCCCACTCTGAGACACAGTGACACTTTCCTCATAGGGTCCATTTGACTAACATGTTTAGAAATTGCGTTAAGGAAGATCTTTTCCCACAAAATCTGTTCAAAGCTTGTTCTACCAGGTGGTCTTTCATCCTAACTCATTTGACACAGTTAATTCCAAAGGTATGACTTCATCTGAAATTTTTTCTCTCAAAACTATGGGGGTATTAATTTGTTCAACATTCTATATAACTTCTATGATCATTTCCTCCTTAGCAAATCATAGGCCATTATTTTACACAAGGACCAAGCAGGTATCTCGGCACCATTGTGTTTCCTATGGTGTCATCTATTCAGTATAACAATTTTATAGTTCCTACCCATTTCCTTTTGGCCTTTGACCCAGTGAACAAGTAAACAATTATCAGATAAACTGAAATCAACATACCTTCTCAGGTATTGATGCTTATACAGAGCTAATGTAACCACTGGGAGAATGAATGTCAGCAGGTGTAATCTCCTGAAAGCACTTCTCCATAACCTAATTGTTTCATACCCAGAAACCCTATGTGGAGGGTCAATTTATTTAGCTACTTAAGGGTATGTGTTGCAACTAACTCATTCTTAGATCTAAAATGGTTGTAAACCAGCAAGCAGCTGGGTGATTCTAGCTACCCAGCCCCCGTATCAGAAATCTACACTTTTAAAATTTGCATTTATTTCACATGCACATAGAGATTCTTTAAGCCAAAAGGAACCTAGAAATTGCATAGCCTCACTGCCAACCTTAGGTGGGTAAGGATAACAAGCCTTTGTTTTAAGCCTTTTTCTTCCTGAACAGATAAAATTCATTCGTATATTCGCAAGAATAATGGTGAGGGCAAAGAACAGAACTATATAAAAACAACCACCTTCAGAGAACAGGAGTTTCTCTTCTGTTTTCCACCTGTCACACTCCACAACACTCCTGGCCACCCCAGAGGGCATGGGTATGAGCCTCTTGTAGATGGTATCCTGTGGTTAGATTACTTCAGTAAAGCATAGCCCAGGGTGGATCTTAATTCTCTTACTGGAGTCCTTTATAAACAGGATGAATATACAGAGAAAAAAGGCTACAGAAACAGAGAGAAACCTCCATAGAAGCTGAGACAGAAAGTCCTGGAAGTCAGAAGCTGAAATCAATGGAACCTGGGAGAAAGGAAGCCACAGGAGTAAAGAGAAACCTGGAGGGAGCCAGAAGCTGAGAGCAACAAGACCTGAAGGAGAAGGGAGAGCCAGCAGATGCCGCCATTATGCCCTGCTATGTGTCAAGGGTCCAGGATCGCTGGCAGCCACGTTTTCAGGGAGAGAGCTTCGCCTAATGCTTTGATTTGGACCTTTTTCTCAGCTTCAGAAGTCGAAGCTTCTAAGTTAATAAATCCCTATTGTAAAAGCCAACCCATTTCTAGTATATTGACTTGGCAGCCTTTAGCAAACTAAAACAGTCTGCTGGGAAGCAGACTTCGCCCAACGCCTACCACATGGGAGGTCCGCGTTTCAAACCCCTGGGCCTCCTTGACCCGTGTGGAGCTGGCCCATGCGCAGCGCTGATGCGTGCAAGGAGTGCCGTGTCACGCAGGGGTGTCCCCCGTGTAGGGGAGCCCCACACACAAGGAGTGCGCCCCGTAAGGAGAGCTGCCCAGTGTGAAAGAAAGTGCAGCCTACCCAGGAGTGGTGCCGCACACATGGAGAGCTGATGCAGCAAGATGATGCAACTAAAAGAAACACAGATTCCTGGTGCCGCTGATAAGGATAGAAGCAGTCACAGAAGAACACACAGCGAATGGACACTGAGAGCAGACAACTGTGGGATGGGGCTGGGGGGAGTGGGAAGGGGAGAGAAATAAATAAAAAATAAATCTTAAAAAAATAAAATGAAACAATTTGCTAATATTTTGTTGAGAATTTTTGCACATATGTTCTTGAGAGAAATTGATCTGCAGTTTTACTTTCTCATGATGTCTTTATCTGGTTTAGTATTAGAGTAATGCTGGTCTCATAGAGTGAGTTAAGGAGAACTTTTAAAGGATAACTTTGCTGAATAAAGAGTTCTAGATGGGTGATTTTTCTTTCAGCACTCCTTATTTTACCACATTCTCTTCTTGCTTACATGGTTTCTGATGAGAAGTCTCCTGTAATTCTTATCCTTATTCCTCTCCTGGCAAGGTGTTTTTCTTCTCTGGCTTCTTTCAAGATTTTTCCTTTGTCTTTGGTTTTCTATAGTTTTAATATGATATGGTTTTGTATAGGTGTAAATTCTTGGTACTCGTTCTCCTTGGAGTTCTCTAAGTTTCCTGGGTCTGTGGTTTGGTGTCTGTCTTTAATTTTGGAACATTGTCCACCACTATTACATCAAATATTGCTTTTGCTCCTTTCTTTCTTTTTTTCTTTCTTCCCTTTTTGGTATTCTCATTATGCATGTGTTATACCTTTTGTAATTTTCCCCTGGTTCTTGGACATCCTGTTCATTTTCTCACCTTCTTTCTCTTTGCGTTTCAGTTTAGGAAGTTTGTATTGACATATCTTGAAACTCACCATGGCTGTCTTCCCAACACCCCTCAGCTTCCCCACCCACAGGCATTTGCCCTTCATACTAAATATCATGTTAGAATCTCGCGCCTTTGCTTAGCGCCATCCATCAAAACTCAAGCTCTCTCTCACGACCCAGGAAAAATAAAAACCCCGCACCTCCATTCTGATGAGCTGTTCAGCACTGAATTCCTATTATGTTGTGTCTGAACTGGTCATATGAACTTTATAATAAATTCATTGCACCTGCCTTTTATATATATTCTATATATATATTTTAAAGATTTGTTTATTACTCCCTCCCCCTCGTCTGCTCTCTGTGTCTGTTTGCTGTGTTCTTCTGTGCCTGCTTGTCTTATCGTTAGACGGCACTGGGAATCAATCCTGCGAACTTCTGGAGCAGGAGAGAGGTGCTCAATCTCTTGCACCCCCTCCGCTCCCTGGTCTGCTGTGTCTCTTTTTGTCTCTCCTCTGTGTCTCTTTTTCGTTGCACCATCTTGTTGCGCCAGCTCTCTTCACGGGCCAGCTCACCACACGGGCCAGCCTGCCTTCACTAGGAGGCCCCGGGAAACCAACCCTGGACCTCCCATATGGTAGACAGGAGTCCAAACACTTGGGGCACGTCCACTTCCCTATTTATATACTTAGGAGGAATGGGGATTTAACCCAGGACCTTGTACATGGCAAGGAGGTGCTCAACCACTTGAGCTACATCTGTTCCTCAGCATTTGCCTTTTGTGGCTATTAGCGAGTATGTGTGTCACACATTTGTATATTGTCAACTGTTCAATAACCATTTGCTTTTAAATAAATGAATGATAAGAGTTACATCTGTTGAATGCATGCTCTATGGAAGGCAGTGTGCTATGCCCTTTATGAACATTTCCTCACGTAATTATTATAACAAGGTTAAAAGGATGTATTATACCCCCATTTTCTGCGGGGAGCTGAATGTAAGGTGGAATAAGTAATTTTCCTAAGGTCAAGACCCAGAAAGTGAGGGAAGCATGGCATGTGGCTCCAAACCCTATGCTGGTGCTACTTCCTGGGAGAGAGGATCTAGATTTAAAGAAAAAAAAAAAGCTAACGCCCAGTACTGGGACATTTGCAGTCTCAGATTTGGGTGCAACCATTATCACAGTCCCAGATAGATGGATGATTTCCAGGTAGCCCTTTCTCTGACCCAGGCTCAAAAAAGCCAGGAAGCAAGAGTGCAAATTTGAGGTCCCCTAAACGCTGCAGAAAACGTTTGCTACCACAAGAGGGCTCCCTCCCCTTAGCCAAAAAGTGCAGCGTCGCCTGCGCGCGGTCGCCTGCGACCCGGCTGCAGCGAGAGCGTGGGCTGCTCTTCTCAGCGCTCCCAAGGGCTCCATCCATTTTGCCTCGATCCTTGGGTGGGGGTCACAGCCTGGCCAGCCCTCTCAAGTGTTCCCGGAGTCCCCTGGGTTTTGGGGGTGCCCTAGGCTCATCTGGGGCATCCCCTGACTAACCTCACGAAGCAGGGCGTCAGAGAAGCCAACTCTCCTCCCTAGAGAAGCGGAGATCTCTGGAGACATCCAGAACTGCCACCCCCAAATGTCAGCCTGGGCTGGGCCAGGGCTTGGCCGGGCTCTGCCGGGCCCCGCGCCAGGGTGGCTTTACTGGGACCGGGAGGGACACCCTTCCGAGGAGGGAAGCACCCTTCTGTTTGGAAATACCCCGTTAGGGAACCACCTCAGGGGACCTCGGTTATGAGGCCGGGACTCCACTCCCTCTCACACGCACACCCCAGGAACCCGAAAGGGGACGGGCTTCCGCAGCAGCCGGGTGGGGTCCCCAGAGACCCCGGCCTGGGGCTGGAGGTGCTGCCTTTTACCTCCCTCAGCAGCAAGGCCTTCGGGGTGACTCAGTAGAGGCAACTGCGACCGTGTGTGACTACGAGCACCGCCACCTAGACGGAGAGAGACGGCGGAAGTAGGGAGGGGACCAGGCTGCGGATGCGGGACAATGGGGCGACCCGCCTCTCTCCTTTCCTTTTTAAAGCTTTGTGGTGTTTGCTCCACGTTGTGCATGTTTACAACGTGGAGAAAAAAAGGTGAAGTACATGCAGATTAGGTTATGAACTCTTGGAGGGCTCGCCGTCCCCAGAAAAGAGGCGCCACAACTAGGACAGGCCGCCGGGCCTGAGCGCCCTGGACGCAGCCCCCCCCCGTCGCGAGGCCAAATCGTCGCCGCTGGAGAACAACGGGTTCGAGGCCACAGTCGGGTCAGACACGACCCGGGGCGGTCCCCAAGAGACGTCCCCTGTGGCCGTGAGAACCGTTTTCCTGGAAGGATCACCCTGCCCCCCGCCCGGTTCGAGCCCACCGAGCGGCCACTTGGCAGGCGACGGGCCGGGCGCGCCGCAGCCCCGGAGGGAGGGAGGGAGCCGGGCCCGCAGCGCCGGAGGGAGGGAGGGAACCGGGCACGCAGCGCCGGAGGGAGGGAGGGAGCCGGGCCCGCAGCGCCGGAGGGAGGGAGGGAGCCGGGCCCGCAGCGCCGGAGGGAGGGAGGGAACCGGCACGCAGCGCCGGAGGGAGGGAGGGAACCGGGCACGCAGCGCCGGAGGGAGGGGCCGGGCATTGTTTCGGCCCCTCGGGCGGGCCCCGCAGGGGGAGGGGAGGCTGCGGAGCGCTCCCGGGGGACTCGCGCGATGGCGCGGCCCAGCGCCCGGGCTTTGTGAAGTGTCGCGAGTCACCATGGAAACCCTAAGGAAGGCGGGCCCGGGCCCGTGGGGGCCGAGCGGGTTCTCGGGCCGCGCCCTCTGGCCCCTCTCGGACACCGGTCCGGCAGCAGGGCGCGTCGGGAGTTGTAGTCCCAAGGCGGTGGCCGCGCGCGCGGTGCCGAGGATGCGGGGCGCCACCGTCCCCGCCTCCCCTAACCTGCCCGCGCCGGGAGGGGCGCGCCGGGGCGGGGCCGCGCGCGCGCGTGATTGGCGGAGGCCGCCCCCCGCCCCCGCCGCCGCCGCCGCCGCCGACTCCAGCGCCCGGCGCGTGCAGCCGCCGCCGCCCCGAGCCCCCGCAGCTGCGGCGCCACCGTGAGAGCCCGGAGACGTGCAGCGACCCGCGGACCCTCGCAGCCGCCGCAGCCCGTAGGCGTGGGTGATGGCGGGGTGGGCGGCGGGCTCACCCGCCCGGGCTGGGGCACCCGCCTCGCCCTCTCCCCGTTCCTCCGCGAGGCGCACAAAAGGGCGGGGATCTGCGGGCCCCGGCTGCTGGGGACGCGGCGGGGGGTGTGTTTTGGCTTGGGGGCGACCCTCGGGGCTAAACTGGGGCCACGATCGGGTCCTCTTTGTACGTCTGCAGAGCGCGGTGCAGCGCCTTGCGCACAGTAGGCATTTAATATGTCCTGGTGGGATGGCACAGCGCCGCGGCGAGAGGCGCTGGGTGGAAAGGCTTGGCGCCTGGCACCCAGTAGGCTCCCGGCGCTCGCCCGTGGAGAGGCAGCGACGCCTCGGAGGCCGGGCGGAGGCTCGTGGTCCTGCCCCCGACCCAGGGCTGGCGCTGCCTCGGCCCCACCCACCACCCGGGCACACACACCTCGGTCCCTCTCGTCCCCGGAGGGGGGGATTTGTCCCCGCGGGGCCTGGACCCGGTGGCGCATCCCGCCCGCCGCGCCGACTGACAGACACCCGCCTTTTCCAAGGCACCTGCCGGGATCACAAAGGCCTCTCCTCGCCGCTGCGGGGCCAGGCGACGGGCGCGCGGGTCCCTCCGCTCGAGCCTAGCGCAGGCGCTCGCCCCGCAGCCTCGAGCCCGCCGGCCTGGGAAGGGGACCCGAGTGGGAGCAGGCGGGCCGGGGAGTGGCGGGGCCGGCTGCGGGTTGAGCAAAGGTGGGGAAGGGTGGGGAACCGGGAGGCTGCGTGGGGACAGGTGCCTGGCCTGTGAGATGGGAGGGGTGGAGACCAGGGTTTGGGATCAATGAGGAGGGGCGGGGGCCCGGCCTGGGGCGGGAGGGCAGGAGCTGGGTGCGGGGAGCGCGGGGTGGGCCTGGGTCTGCTGAAGAATGCGGAGGGGAGGGGCGCGGGAGGGTGGGACCGCGGGATTTGAGGAGGGAGGACCCGGAGGAGGAGCAGGCCTGAGCTGTGCAGGGGAGGGGTCCCTCTGGGCCAGGGGGTGCATTTCGGGGAGGGAGGGGCTGCCGCTGCCCAAAGACCCTCGGCTCCGGGCGCGGGGCCTGGAGACCCAGGTGGCCGCTGGGCGTGGCCCGGGGACCGAGCTCGGGGTCCAGAATGCGGATCCTGGTGGGCCCCGCCAGGACCTTTTGTCTCCCGGCTCGAGACTAGCCCCTGGGGACCGGCTCTGGGGGGACCCGCAGTGCCCCCGGCACACGCCCCTCGTTTCCCGGTGGAGCCGGGAGGCTTTGCGGGCGGCAGATGTTGCTGGGGAGGATGCAGGGGGACGCCTGCCGCTCGGCGACCGGGAGAACAATAGCCGGCACCGGCGACACACGGGGGACCCCGAGAACTCACGTTGGTGGTTTTCGGGTGCAGAAAATGCACCCGGAGAAAACTCAGGGCCTCGGGGGGTGAAAAACAGTCGGTGCCCGGCTCTTTGGGGTTTGCGTGGGGGCACCCGGCTCCGCCGTGAATTCCGGGGTGCGGGTGCCCGTTCCCCAGCCCTTGGCGGCGCCCTCGGCTCATGGGCCCTCCTGGCTGCGCTGGTGGCCCGCAGCCGGGACGTGGCGTGGTTGGCGACGCAGAGCGGCCGAGGCCCCCCTGGGGCGGAGCGGGCGCCCGGAGCCGCTGGGCTTTGTCTGCGGAGGGAGCCGGAGGGGCTGCTGCGAACCTCCAGGGAACCTCCAGGGAATCGCGGAGAAGCGGGTCGCTGAGGTCCCCTGCCCAGGGCGCGGCCCAGCCAGCCTGCAGCCAGGGGCAAATGCGTCCCTCTGCCAGTGACCACACCCAAGCCGATGTGTCCTTGGCGGGATTTCGCCCTTATTGTCTGCTGACCTAAGACTGGTTGGCTCTGTGATGGGAGGGGGCCATTGCCCGTGGGACAGCAGGTGACTGGAAACACAGACCAGGGCTTCCACGGAGCTTGGCTCTGGCTCTGGCTCAACAGGGTCCATGTCCCCGTTGCAGCACCTTGACATGAGAAGTGGCAGCCCAAAGCCAGGATTCCATTTTCCAAGTTTTCTTTGAAAATTGTTTAGTTGGTCAGTTAAAGGTGGCTCTTGATCCCAAGATTTATAATTTTACATTGACATTCACTTTAAAAAAATAAATAAAAGGAATTTTTGTTCCAAGCCGGAAAGAAGCTTGGCTAAATTACGGAGCATCATAGCACTACTCCGTGAGACTTAACATCTGCTGTTGGGTTAACTGTTGAGCCTTGGACCCGCTTATCCCAGTCTCGGAACCTCAGACTTGTCTTTTTCCACCGAGTTGGTGTGTAAGGCGAGGGGCTGTGATGTGGCGTTGGCTCTCAGAACAGACGGTGGTTGACAGTCGTGACGGCTGCTGGTCTGGGCTGTACTCAGTGACCACGGGTTTTTAAAAATGGTGCTCTGAGGAGGTGCCTCTCCGAATTGACAAAACTGGTCTGGAAGGGCCCCCGGAATGTTGCTCAGTGGATGTTTGTGACAGAATCAATAAACATAGGCACGTAGGCACGCAAGGTAGGTGAAAACCAGGAATCCCCAAAATAGAAACCAGAAGTCTGACAACGGGGGGTGTTTCTAGTGACAGTGTTTCGGTGGGCGATGAGTTTTTGTGTCATGACCCAAGGGGGAAAGCTTCAGGAGGGCACGCTTGCCTGGTTTATCCTCGGTGGCATCGTTCTGCGGCTTATTTAAGGGGTAATCCTCTTAGAGCACCGCGGGACGCTGCAGGCCTGTCCTCTCCCCGCGATGGGGCGTCCCTGGATGAGCAGTGTCTGCAGGACTAGCACATCTTGGCAGCGAAAGGGAAACAGCCTCTCCCCCCATGTTCCACCAAAGCCCCCCCCCATGAAAATGCCTGGAGGCTGGCCCCCGAGGAGGACTTTGCGTCCTCCAATTCCGGGGTGCTGTTCTAGGTCCCCGGCTTCCGCAGCTCGGGGACCTCACCTGGGTGCACAAAAGATGCTCGTGGGAACGGAGACCTGGCCCTTGGCAGCGTGGCTCATCTGAGATGAACATTTCAGGCGGGAGTTGTGTGGCTCTCAAGGTGCTGCTCGCTGCCACCTCTGGAAACAAGTTTCTCAGCCAGGGAGGGAGGAGTCCACCGGCGGCCAAAGCTGGGTTTGAGGACTTGGTGTCAGTTCATCTGCAGCCCCTTCACCTTTTTCTCTCTACCCCCCATGGTGGAGATCAGTAAAAGGAGGGGTGCAATTAAAAGAACAACTCCCCGTCCTTGCTTCCGAGCCCCCTGGGTCTCCGGGCTGAGTGCGCCCCTGGGTTCGCTCCGGGGAAGCGCAGGCCTGTGGGTATCATAGCGTGGGCGAGTCCCTGGAGGAAGAGGAAACTGTTTCTGCAGATCTTTTTCTTCCCAATTAGGGCTTTGGTAAATATCAAAGGCCAGAGAACCTGGTATTATTAGAAAGAGTACCTGAGACCCAGTCTTTCTGGTATAAAAATTTTCTGGCTTCTGATCGAATCTGATCCTATTTATACATTTTTATTTTCTGAGCTCTAAGAAAATAATTTAGAAAGGTCTCCTATGACTTAGTTCACAGGATATCCTAGGCAAACAGTAACACAGAAAACCTCTGTAGATGTGAAATTCTGTAGGAAGAAATGGTATAATAAGGGATCAAAAAAGAATACATATGTTTCTTTAATAAGCACTTCAAACCCCTCCTTAGTTTACTCATAGCAAATAAATGAGAAATAATTTCAAGAATGCTTTGCCTTAAGCTGCTTATGTGGAAGGTTCAAATACTGTAGTGTGAATCTTTAATTAATGAATTTTTATACTTATGTATAAAAGGGGGCACAGATTACATACCTTAACAAAATAAATTAATGAACGCTATGATTTGTTCTATTTCAATCTTTGAGATGTCTTTCACTTGAAATAAATGGACTCAACCATAGCATCCCACGAGCCCCTCTCAGCCTCTTATTAATCGCAGCCAGGTTTTGTACTTGTTTCCTTCTCTCCCCCTGCCCAGACCCCTTCCTCGTAGTCTCAGAGGACTTGGTTCAAATCCCAACTCTGCATTTTCTGTCTCTGCTTAGGCGAGTTGCTTTTTTCTCAGAGATTGTTTCTTCATCGATAACATGGGGACGGCTTTAGGCCCCTGGGAAGGTTATTTCAAGGCCTGTCCATATAGCGCAGAGAGCCGTGCCTGGCGTCTAGTAAGTGTTGGTAGTTATCATCATCCTCATTTTCTTTGTAATCTCCCCCCAGAATGTGTGCCCAGAAAACCTTTGGCCCTTCCCTTTACTCTTTTGTCCCAAGGGGCCTGTGGGAACAGTGGGAACAAAAAAAATAATTAAGACCACTCCCCGAAGCACCCATCCTTGCAAAGAGTGGGAAGGCTCTGTGTTAAGTCTGTTCCCCTGAAGCCTCTTGAAGCACAGCTGTTTTCAGCAGCTGAGAACTTGCGGTTAGGAATATTCCAGAAGCTCTCTGTCCCCGGCTTTGTCAAATCATCATGTGTAGGGCTGGCCTGGTGTCACCTGCACCATGGAAAAGAGCAGTCCCTCTGGCGGATGGAGAGCGCTTGTTTCAAGGCTGTTCTTGTTCTCCATGTGGGAATGAGCGATTGTCTTTGGCTGGCCGCAAATTGTTGGGAATAAAAATCCCTCATTTGCCAGCTAAGAAATACCGTCTTCCCTATTACAGACACTTTCAAAACACTTGTGCCAAGTGCTGTTCTAGTTCCTGTGAGTTAGGTACTATTAGCACCCCCGTTGGGCAGAGGAGGCAGTGGTGGCACGGGGTCACCTGTGCAGGGAAGAGGTAGCCCCAGGCTTCAAACCCAAGAGTCTGCTCCAGGGTCTGTGTTTTCAAACATCACTCCAAGCTGAGGCCCTTACCAGTGTCAATAAGCAACAGTTTACAGTAAGCTGAAGAATTTAGTCCTGGGCTGTCCCATTCTAAAAGGGCCCGCTCTGCCATGTTTAAAATAGCATATGGACCTCTCTTTTCCCTCCATGTGGCATCTAGCACAAGAGACTACTCAGTGTGAGCCCTCAACAGATAATATTGAAAGAAGGACCCCCTGAATGATTTCAGTAATATTTTGCAGAATCTTCTAGCCAATGAGACCTTTGGATCCCCATTTAAATATAAAATCATTTGACCCAAGTAGAGTTGAAGTTTTATGAATGACCAGATTCTTTGGGAAAAAAAGGAGACTTTCTGCCATCTGAATTGAGCAGTTGTGTTCCTCTCTGCCCCCAACATCTGTCTATTTTCATCTGCTAGGCAAAATTTGGGGGGCCTGTTTCCTCCTTGTGAATCGGTGTCTCCCACACAAAGACAGCGCCTCGTACTCAGTCACGCCATCTTTGGGTCACCTGGGTGGCCATTTCCAGGCCTCCCCTTTGTTGCCTTCACACCCTCCCCAGGCTGGCTCCAGTTTCTCAGGCCTTGGGCCTTTATTCTCTGCTTTTGTCTGGGCATGGCCTCCCCTTTTGTCACTCTACCGAGCGAGCTCCTCTCTCCACGCTGAAATCTCCTTTATCATTTTTTTACCACTGGGAACAGATTTCTGCCCTTGTGGATTGAGATGTTCATTCTGTTATAAAATTCACATGTAGCCCCCAGTTTTTAAATTTAATGTCTCTTCCTTCCTGTTTCCATCATATGTAAAACCCTTTCAACTTTTGTGAATGAAGGTCCTTAGATTATTTTAAAGTGGGCGGCACACATTCATAAAATGGGGGCTTGTGGGGGCTGGAGTGGGTGGGGGTGTACTTTGAAAATGACTTTTATTTTTTCAACTTTTTATTGATGCATACAGAGAAAAATGTACAAAGCGTTTAGTGTATATAGCTTGGTGAATTTTCACAAACAAGTCCATGTAATCAGCGCCCAGATCAAGAAACAGGAGTTTCCCAGGCCCCAGAAGCCCCCGGGGGCCCCCTCCCCACCCCTTTTCCTCCAGGGTAACCTACCTCTGTCCTACAGGCTTCTGGCAGCATAGATGAGCTTTGCGTGTTTTTGAATGTTTTACAAATGGAGTCACACAGTAGGTACTCTTTTGCAAAAGGCATCTTTTGCCTAATGTTGTGTTTGTGAGATTCCTTTTATTATCGTGTTTAGTTTGTTCCTTTTCATTACGATCAAGCATTGCATTATGTGAATGTTCCACAATTTATCCATTATGCTGTTAGTGAGCTTTGGGGTTGTTTCCAGAATGGTGCTGCCCGAACATTCTAGTATGTGGATTTGGTGAAATACATGTCTGCTAGGTATATACTTTAGGGGTGGAATTGCTGTGTCAAGGTATGCCTATTTTCTGCTTTAGTAAATTATGTCAAATAGTAAAATGAATGATGAAATTTTTAAAAATAAAGAACACTCCAAGGTATGCAGTGCTGTGATTAACTGGTTTTAGAAGACCAATGTGATTAACTGGCTTCCTGATACGGCTTGATCTGTGATTGTTTTCAAACTCTTATTCTTCAGCAAAAGGTAGAAATTTAAACTACATCTCTGACTCCATGGTAGCCTAACAAAAAAATTAGACTCATTTTCATGAATTATCCATAAAGCAACTGGTAGATGGTTGAAATGAACACTTTTAAACTCTTGGTTGTATATCAGACTTAGTCTTTCTATAGAAGTTTCCTAACTCCTGTTTGTTTAAGAAAAATATAAGAATCAGATTATAATCACAACCTTGATCCCATGCATTGATGAAAGCATGGGGCAAGATTAACGTGAATTTTTTGTATTTCTTGTGTGCGACCAAATAGAATTTTGAATTGTGTGATTTCTGTGGCTTAAAATTTTCCTTCCAAAAATGTCATAATGGAATCACAGATTATAACATATATCCCATTTTTTGTGGGTTTCTAAAACTATTTATGATGGACATGACTTTTACAATTGGATTATGAGGGAAAGACTATGGCAACTAATGAAAAACAATGATGACAGGGGACAAAGAGATGAATAATGTAGCTTTTAGAGTGTGGGGGAAGACAGGCCATCTCACCTCCACGACTGTTCTTTTACTCTGTGGCTCAGGGGCCGGCAATGATCCACATGGGCAGGGTGGATTAAGAGCAGTGATTGAAACATAATTATAGGATGATGGGAATGGATCACGTGCAGCCAAAGGAGCATGTGGTAGATTGAATGATGTACCGCAATTTAGACATGTTCCTAATCTTAATCTGCCTTCCTTTGGGTGTGAAACTATTGTTAAGTACTTATGATGTAGCCCAAATGAATGAGGGGGCATGTATTTGTTTCCTGACTGCTAAAACAAATACCATTAAATGGTTGCCGTAACAACAGGAATTTATTGGCTCATGGTTTCAGAGGCTGAACTGCTTGCATTCTCCTAGGGTTGGTATTTTCTGACTGATGGACCATCTCTGGGATTCCTTGACTTTTCAGTCACGTTTCAATGCACATGGTGACGTCTTCTTTCCCTTTGGGTGCCATTGAGTTCCAGCTTCTAACTGCTCCCTGTGGCTTTTCTTTCTGTGTCCACTTTCCTTTGCTTTTGAGGACTTAGCCAGATGGGATGAAGGTCCTCCCTCATTCTGTTTGGACCCGCCTTGACTCATAGCATCTTCAAAGGTCTTATTTTCAAATGAGCTCACACCCATAGGACCCGGGGTTGGGACCCTACCATGCCTTTCATAGGGGATGTCGTTCAATCCCCAGCAGGGTGGGTCTTAATCCGGGGTACTGGTGTCCTTATAAGGAGCCAGGAGCTAGAAGTCAGTGGAAAACTAGAAGAGCAGACACGAGAAATGAGAAGACAACCCATGCGACATGAGGCAGAGGTGAAAGTCAAGGATGCCAAGGATCAACAACAGCCAGCACTAGAATGCTATTGTCTTTGGTGGGGGAAGCAAGATTTGCCAATATCTTGATGATGGACTTCTGGCCTCTGAAACTGTGAGCCAATAAATGAATGCTGTTTAAACCAACCACAAATACCAAATGTGGTATTTGTGACAGCAGCCGGGCACATTAAGAGTGTGACAAGCAAGTTCCTACTTTAGGATCTTTTTTTCCTCTGAGACCCATTGTTCCTGAGGACTCTCTTCCTCTCCTGAGCCTGCCATTTTGATATCGTTCCTCATATGAGTGAATGGGCAAGATCAGATTTAACAGTGCTTTAAGACCTGGATTCACCACTTGAACTCTGAGTCCTGTAAGCATGTAGACATTTCATATCTCTTATAACATAGGATTTAATTTTATCCTTTAAGAGATATAAATGTTTTATTATATAAATCGCATTCATATAAGCAAATATAAAACCATCTACAGGCCACTTGGCTAAGGCAGGTATTTTAATTTTTGCTTTTCCCATTCAAGCCCTTGTACATATGCTTACGTAATTTTTAGAGTTGCAATCACAGCATGGGTACTATTTTGTATTTTGCCCCTTAACCTGCCTTTTAGAGAAAACTTTTTCATGGTTCTACATAAATTAGAAATGCATGCTTTTAAATGGCTAGCAGCCATTCCATTAGAATGTACTATATTTTAACTTTTACTTACTGATGCCCAATTTTTCATAATTTTACAAAGACCAACAGTGAAAATCATTGTTCACATTTTTGTGAATATCACATAACATGATTGTGTTCCCCAGCTGATAATAAATTGTTGACACTAGAGGTTATCTTTAAAAATTGTTGTTTGGCGTGGAGGATGTGATTTCACACATAAAGAGAAGTACATAAATATTTGCTCATTCTTTGGCTTGAGGACCAATTTCGCCAAGTTCTTTGTTCGGAGAATATTTTCTAGTCTTGTCATTGGAACATTTACATTAACGAATTTGTGGAAAAGTAGGAATAAAATTGTCCAAGATAATCAACCAAAGCAGAACCTGCAGTGGTAATTTGGAAAGCAAAGGCCTACAAGTAAAGCTGATTTTTACTGATCAAAATCCATTTTGATCTCATCAAAATTGTTCTCTTATACAGTTGGCCGTTGTGAGAGAAATCAGATCGTGTCTCCGTCTTGGGGGGAGCTGCAGCAGCGTTACAAGGAGCAGTCAGTACTTAGTGAGGCTCTGAGGACCTGGGGCTCGAATGCAAATGCCAGGACCTGAGAGGAAAGTTGGAGCGGCCTGGAAGGTGAGAGAGGTTGACCACCTGTCCGCTAACGGTGAAATTTAGTGCGAAGGGACTCCAGGTATCGGGGTGCTGCTATTTGAAATGGCTTTGAACCCCTACCCCCCCACCCCCACCCCGAGCTGCGTAAGGGCCAGTGTGGTTTCCAGGAAGGACCTTGCATGCAAGTGAGAGAGCTCTGGCTTGAATCCTGACTGCTTCCTTCCTCGAGACCTCGGGCAAAATTTATTTAACCTCCCCAAGCCTCAGTTTCCTTCTGATTTACAGGACTGAGGAATGTCAGTATCTAACTAACACCCCATTAGAGGACCAATGGGATGACACGCACAGAGCCGCAACACGCAGAGCCGACGGTGTTGTCCAGGGGCTCAGGCGCATTGAGGAATATAAAATGCCCAAAAATACCATCAGAGGTTTCTTGATTATCAGGTGGAGGGGGTAGATGGTGGGATTATTGGTGTGGAGGTAGTGGAGAGCACAGGTGGGGAAATTGAGTCCAAATCCCACCAGGTCTTTCTCTGTAGAGTGAGACGATCGTGACTAGATGCTGTGATGTGTGCCACCCATGCTGGGGATCCCCTGTTCAGCCCAAAGGCACAGGCCTCCCATGTGGCACCATCTGTCAGATTAAAATTGCACACACCCTATGACCCAGAAATATAAATATCTAAGAATTTACCCTGAAGATATATAAGCATATGTGTACAATGAAAAACAGGAAGAGAGACTGTGGCATTGTTTGTACTAGCAAAAAGTTAGACACAACCTAAATGTCCAGCATTGGAGCACTAATTAAATATATTATAATACATCCTTTCAGAGGAATATTATGCAGCCATTCAAAAGAATAAGGCAGATCTTCCTGTTCTGGTATGGAACCATTTATATATTATATATCATCCTTGAGAAACCAGTGCAGAACAATACTTAATGCTTCCGTTTATATAATTCAAAAGGGAGTAGCCTTACACAAATGCTTAAATATGCATGGACTATCCAAAGAAGGAAGCACGTAGAAACCCATGATGCTTTCTGGAGCACCATCTCTAGAAGAGGGGCCTGGAGAAATCGTCAGTATTTATATGGTTTTACATGTTTATCGTGGACATGTTTTGCCAGCATTTTAAACAATAATAATAATTTGGCAGCCCCAGCTGCCTCTGACTCACCCTGTCAGAGACTCAAGAAAACTGGAGGGAAGAGGACTTGGCCCAGTGGTTAGGGCATCTGTCTACCACATGGAAGGTCCGCGGTTCAAACCCCGGGCCTCCTTGACCCATGTGGAGCTGGCCCATGCGCGGTGCTGATGCACGCAAGGAGTGCCGTGCCACACAGGGGTGTCCGCCGTGTAGGGATCCCCATGCGCAAGGAGTGCGCCCCATAAGGAGAGCCGCCCAGCACGAAAGAAAGTGCAAAGCTGCCCAGGAATGGCGCTGCACACACGGAGAGCTGACACAGCAAGATGATGCAACAAAAAGAAACATAGATTCCCGTGCTGCTGACAACAACAGAAGCGGACACAAGAATACGCAGCAAATAGACACAGAGAACAGACACACCCAACCGGGGTGGGGGGGAGGAAGGAGAGAGAAATAAACAAACAAACAAACAAACAAATAAATAAATAAGAGAAAACTTGAGAAGGGTGAAGTTCATGGCTTATGTTCTCAGTAGGACCCCCGATGCAGACCCCCAAGACACAAGCATGCAGAGGAGAGCTCTGGGACCTTAGTTTGCCTGGGCTGCCGTGCAACGTGATTTATTGTCTCACAGCTCTGGAGGCTGAAGTCTAAAGTCCGGGTCTCGACAGGCCTGGCTCTCCCCGGGAGCCTGGAGCACTCTGCTGACTTGCTGCAGCCTCTGGGGTTCCTTGGCTTGCATCCTCCTCTGTCACATGACTTCTTCTGGATCTTCCTGCTCAAGCCACCTGTGTCCTCTCCTTACGAGAACTCCAGCGATGGGGATTATGCCTCAATTTGGACTCCTCTAAATAGGACCTTTGAAAATCCTATTCACAGATGAGCCTACCCCTCTCCTTATCTAATAACATCTTTTTTTTTTAAAGATTTGTTTTTAAAATTTACTCCACCCCCCCCCCTTGTTTTGCACTCACTCTCTGCTCTCTGTATCCATTTCCTGCGTGCTCTCTGTGTCTGCTGCTCATCTTAAGGAGGCACTGAGAACAGAACCTGGGACCTCCCATGTGGGAGAGAGGTGCTCAATTGCTTGAGCCACCTCTGCTCCCTGCTTTGACTCTCTCATTTTGTTTCCTCTTCGTGTCTCCTTGTTGCATCAGCTTGCCATGCCAGCTTGTTGTCTTACTCATCTTCTTCCGGGAACCGAACCCAAGATCTCCCATGTGGTGGGGGGGAGCCCAGCTGCTTGAGTCACTCCTGCTTCCCTAATTAACACCTTTAAAGGTCCTAATTACAAATGGGTTCACCCCACAGGAACACATTTTAAGACTTGAATAGGTCTTTAAGGGACACGATTCAGTCCCGAGCATGGCCATTAAATAGACGAAATTGAAAACAGGCTCTGAAACCAGGAAGAGGGAACGACCCGTTACTGCTGATGAACAGAGTATTTCAGTTAATTTATTTAAGGGAAATTCTGGTTTAAATCAGAACGCAGATGATGAGAAGCACCGCGTAGCATCGTGCACCTCCCCATGGCCGCACGTGCATGTGCTCCTTGCTTCAGCCCTTCCTTCAACAACAGGCACTTTCCAAGCCCCCCTAAGGTGGGTCAGGTGCCACCTCAGGGTATTGGAGCTAAAAGGAACCTCGGGCGACATTCACCCATCTCCCAGAGGAGGGGCTGCCTGGACCCTTTCGCTTCCGATCGTCTGTGCAGGGAGAATCTCTGGTGAGGTTTTGCCCCCTGGTCTCAGATGGACCCTCCGTGGCATTGGTTCCCTCGTGGAGCATGTTTGCTCCATTCTGCCTATGTTTTGGTTACTGTGGACACGTGTTCCCTCCAAGGACTTGGCAGACACAGTCTAAGATGACCCCCATGGGCCCCAGTTCCTGGCCACTGTGTAATCCCCCTCTCACCGGGCGAGACCTGTCACTTGTTTCTGACCAATAGAATACGGCAAAGCAATGCTGTTCCCATGGTTATGTTTTGTTTCCGTTTTTTAAAGATTTATTTATTTTTATTTATTTCTCTCCCCTTCCCCCCTGTTTCTGCTCTCTTGTATCCATTCGCTGTGTGTTCTTCTGCAACCACTCGCATTCTCTGCAGCACCAGGAATCTGTGCCTCTTGTTGTGTCATTTTGCTGTGTCAGCTCTCTGTGTGTGTGGTGCCACTCCTGGGCAGGCCACACTTTTCTGCATGAGGCAGCTCTCGTTGCTGTGTGCACTCCTTGCGTGTGGGGCTCCCCTATACAGGGGACACCCCTGCGTGACACGGCACTCCTTGCGTGTGGCAGCACTGCACGTGGGCCAGCTCATCACACGGGTCAGGAGGCCCTGGGTTTGAACCCTGGACCTCCTATATGGTAGGCAGACGCTCTAGCCATTGAGCCACATCTGCTTCCCTCCCATGGTTATGTTGAGGCTCTATCTTGCCAGCAGCCTCGCTGGGCTGATGGAGTAGCTGGCTGTGTCAGGGAAGCCCGCTGGCCCAAAGCTGCGGGCGGCCTCAGCTGACAACCTTCAAGAGGCAAGGACCCTAGGTGCTACCCCGAGGAAGCGAATCCTGCCATCACCTCAGCGGCCTTGGCCGCAATTCTTCCCCGGTCAGTCCTTCGGAGAACACGACCCGTCTGGCCCCCTGACCGCGGCTCGCGAGGATCTCGCCAAGCTGCACCTGCAGTCCCGACTCATGGAAAGTGAGATGATGAGTGTCGTTGAAAGCCACTGAGCCTGGAGTAATTGCTTACACAGCCTGGAAGAGTAATACCAGGGCTGCCCTGTGGCTCTTAGCACGAGGTCTGTCACCAACTTAGTAATCAGTGACTGTGTTGACTTGAATCTTTTCTTTTCCTTTCCGTAAATGTGTCTCAAAATAATTGCTTTCACTGGGGCGGCCACATAATTTATATTTCAAAGCCGGGCACTTTTGAGAGTGAGACGGCATTGCTGTTAATAATTTAGTTGATTGTATAGGCATCAACGACCTGTGCCAGGCAAACGGAGACAGTCGCCCAAGCTGTGATAATGTCACCGTTCACCATCTGTGTTTCCCTGGCCCATTTTGCCCTGCGAGCCCCTCGCTTCGTTTGTTTATCCTTTTCTCCTGAGGCTTTGCCCTCCCACACCCACTTCCTCCCAGGTGGAGGTGGAGAGCAGCCGCGCGATGCTGCAAGGCGGCGGGCGCCACTGGCCTCTGGGGTGGGCGTCCAGCAGGGAGGGGAGGGAGGCTGGGATGGAGCCGTGCCGGGGAATTTACTAGAAGCCGTTGCGGGGGTGGTCAGCCCTCGATTGGGTGGCCCTTTTCCATTTCCACAGGCTCTTCTGGAAGTTGCCACGGCCTACTCCGGTTGTGGCGTTTTGTTTCAGCTGGGCAAGGGGTCCTTGCTGAGGAGACCCTCCTCTCAGTCCTCTTTTGGAGTCCACCTGCAGACAGCATCTGGCACCGGCAGCCCATGAGCCTCTCTCCACAGAGCAGGGAGGGGGTGGTGCCCCATCCTCGCCCCAAAACCCAACCAAGCCCAGCCCTAGCCACGGGTCACCCCGACATTCCTCGCTTTCCTGCCGAGCCAGCCCCCGCCTTGCCCTCGGCCCGCCCCGTACCTCAGTGCATTTGCCATGGCTCCGAGCTGGGCTGCAGGTCCCCTCCCTGGAGTGGTGCCTGCTGCTGCCACCCCTGCGCTGGTCCCACACTTTCACCTTCAGCTGCCGGCCAGGGCCGGCAGGGACCGTCTTGACACGGCCTCCCCGAGTTGGACTCCCCTCCTGGAACCTGTTTCCTGACTTGGGGGCCAGGCTGGGGTTTCCTTCTTTCCTATTAAACTTCTGGAAGCTTGTCTCAAATGGTAAAGGAAAAAGAGCCTAAACCTCCGAGAGCCTGCGGGTTTAGCCTCACGCACCCTGAGGCAGGTTTGGAAATGTCCTTGGAGTCTTTTTTTTTTTTTAATCTTTTTAATTTTTTAAAATTTCTTTCCCCTTTCCCCCCTCCCCCAGTTGTCCGCTCTCTGTGTTCTTCTGTGTCCGCTTGTATTCTTGCCAGCAGCACCCAGAATCTTTGTCCCTTTTTGTTGCCTCATCTTGCTGCATCAGCTCTCCGTGTGTGCAGCACCACTCCTGGGCAGGCTGCACTTTTTCCACGTGGGGTAGCTCTCCTTATGGGGCGCACTCCTTGCATGTGGGGCTCCCCTATGCAGGGGACACCCCTGCATGGCACAGCACTCCTTGCACACATCAGTGCTGTGCATGGACCAGCTCACCACACAGGCAGGAGGCCCTGGGTATCGCACCCTGGACCTCCTGTATGGTAGGCGGACACTCTATCAGTTGAGCCACATCCACTTCCCTGTTTGAATCTTAAACCAAGGCGTGATCTGTACTCTAGCTCATTGTTTACCCTTGAATGTCTTCCTGTGAAGCTCGCAGGACTTCTGGAAGTGGCATATATGCTAGTAGAATGTTTCGGCCTCGCTGCCCTCCGGGGAGGGCCAGGAAGAGAGACCCTGTTTGCCCTCAGGCCTTGCTCTCGCCACCCTGCAGGTCCGAGGGGCTGACGTACACAACCTGGCAGCATCTAGGCACCTTTCTCTTTCGTCCTTAAGAGGGACTCGGAGTTGTACCCAACACCTCATATGCTCAAACCGCTGAGCTACACCTGCTCCCCTTTTCGCTGGGAACCTTTGTCCTTCATGCTTCAAAAAGTCAACAAATAGCACAGAAAATGTGGCCTTTTCCCCTGAGGCTTGCAGAAGTCTCTGTGCTTAGTCGAGATGTGTCGATGAGTTTTTGCCTTTGAGGTCTGGGGTGAGCTGGGAGTAACCAAGAGCACATTTTACTGTGTAGGAATTTTTTTTTTTTTAAGATTTATTTATTTATTTAATTCCCCCCTCCCCCGGTTGTCTGTTCTCTGTGTCTATTTGCTGCATCTTGTTTCTTTGTCCGCTTCTGTTGTCGTCAGCAGCACGGGAAGTGTGTGCGGTGCCATTCTGGGCAGGCTGCACTTTCTTTCGCGCTGGGCGGCTCTCCTTATGGGGCACACTCCTTGCGCGTGGGGCTCCCCTATGCAGGGACACTCCTGCGTGGCACGGCACTCCTTGCGCGCATCAGCACTGCACATGGGCCAGCTCCACACGGTTCAAGGAGGCCCGGGGTTTGAACCATGGACCTCCCATGTGGTAGACGGATGCCCTAACCACTGGGCCAAGTCTGTTTCCCCCCGTGTAGGAATTTTACTGTAGGGAAGTGGGTGTAGCTCAGTGGGTGAGCGCCTGCTTCCCATGTACGAAGTCCCGGGTTCAAGCCCCAGGACCACCTTAAGTTGTTTTTGTGTTGTTATTTTTTTACTGTAATGGGCTTGGCCTTTGACGAAGAGGCAGTCGGGAGCCTGGAAAACATAGCTCAGGGCTTCGCTCACTGTGTTTGCAGCTCCTAAAAGTAGTCAAGGGATGGAGCGTGCCCAGAGCCACAGGCCAAAGCACACCCCAGATGTCCACACAGAGACCCGTGGGACACAGTCCTCGTGCCTCCAGCCGTGACAGACCAGGCAGCAGCAGAGAGGCCCAGACTTGAGGGCCTGGAAGCCGGGGGCTCCCTAGTCCTCTGAACCCACCCGTCAGGGAGGCCAAGGGGCTCCTGGCAGCCATGAGGAGATGACAGCGGATGAGGGGACTCGCGGGTTGTGAGGCCAAAGATGCGGCCCCGGGAGCGTGTGGTCCAGGAAATGAGAGGGCCGGTCCGAGGTGGGAGGAAAGCGGGGCGTCAAACCAGGCCCAGAGCGGCCTCTCCACAGCCGGCGGGCGCCGGTGTCACCACAGGTGACGGGCTGAACCGCTCGGCGCCCCCATGTGCTCCTCCGATGCAGGGCGGGGGTGACGAGTACTCACAAAGGGTACAAAACAGCTCGTGCTGTGTGTGGCACATGACGGGCTCGGTGAGTTTGGCCGTCACAGGTGGGTAGAGTTTTTGCCTCCATAAAGATGATCTCATTGCTTCCCACCCCGATTTTAGAAATCATACATGTTCCTTGTGGAAATTTTAAGAACTTTACTTAAATGTATAAGGAAGAAAAGTGGTCATCACTTGAAATCCCACACCCCGTAAGAGCAATCGCCACCAAGAATATTTTGGTGACCACACATGCATCTCATTATGCAGACGCACAACACGACAACACGACGCACACAACACACGCAGCCTTCATTCTGTTTTCATTAAGGGCACTTTTCCCCTCACCAATCCCCCTCTCCTCCTCTCCAATTAAATACTAGCTCCCTCTTGCCCTCTCGTAGTCCTTGTGAATGAGCTAGAGCGTTTCCACCCACGTTTTGACTCCAGGCACATGTTGCTGTATATAAATATATATACATATAGGTAAGTTTATTTTGTGCTGGTCCATTTGGCCAAAATGAGGTTCTTTGATATTTGTGTATGTGTGTGTGTGTCATGGACACGTGTTGGATTTCCATTGTGCTACAATGTATCTAGCCATCTCTGCCACTGGCCTTTCTTACCGGTTTCTCTTGGAAGTAGCTGCAGGTCAGTTGGTTTAGATCTAACTTTGGTTTGTCTTTTTTCGTGATAGTCCATGGCACAGATAATACCGCAACTTGTTCAGCCAGTCCCCGTCAGTGGACACTGGGTCTTTTTGTTTGTTTTTAGCCCTAGGAACAGTGCTGCAGGGGACAGCTCTCCACACCTCCTGTGTCTCATGCTTCTGATTCTATAGCTAGAGGCCTAGGAATGGATGGAGTTGCTGAGTCAGAGGGCATGAGGATCTTTTAGATTTTATAGATGTCTTTCCAAAAGGGCCTAACAGTTCACATTTCCGACAGCTAAGTGGGAGACTGCCCTAGCAACCACTAGCCCCCAAGGCCTGCTGGGGTCTGCCCTCGCTTTAGTCTGGTTGCCAGCCTGATGGATGGAAAGTGATACCCCATCGTTACTTTCATTTGCATTTCCTTGATTGCTGGTGAGATTAGCTGTTAGCGGTCATTTACACTTGCTTTTCCCAGATGACTTAGTTTTTGCCCCGTCTTTCTCTTGGGTGTGTTTTTCAATCAATTTATAAGCCCTCATAGCTGTCATAGACTTTGCAGTTTTTCCCCAAGCTGTGTTTATCTATGGACGTTGTTTCTGTAGTGTCCCTTACTTTACCAAATTTAAGGAATTGTTTTACAAGTGGATATGTCTTTTCTTTTTATGGCTTCTGGGTTTCCAGACTGAGTTAAAAAGGTCTCGCCTTCCCCTAGATTGTAGACATAGTTTCCTGGGCTTTCTTCTAATATTTTTATTCTTTTTTGTTTTACATTTAAATAAATTCCAGATGGAAGACAGAGTTTGGTATATATACTGGAAGGTAGGGAGCACATGACTTTTCTTCAAGATGAATAACCCGTTGTGCCAGCACTATTTATTAAGCCATTTTTCCCCCGGCTGAATTAAAATATCACATATGCCAGATTTAACTGAACTCTGCTGCCAAGCACTGTTCTGCAGAAGTCATCTATTTGTCTAATCACACAGCTACCATATACTATTTTATTGGTCATTTCATATGGCATCTTTTAATATTTACTAAATATGATTACCCCACACTATATCTTTTTATAATTTTCTTGACTCTCCCTGATTCCAGTATTGTCCATTTTAACATAAACCCATAGGAAAATCTAATCAAAATTACATTACATTTATATATTAATTTTGGGAAAATTTGACATTTCATGATATTGTGTTTTCATCTAGGTCTGTATTTGTTTTATTTTTGTTAGATCTGATTTTATGTGCTTCAATAAGTTTTTGTAGAAATCTATGCCTTTCTTAGTGTTTTTCTGAAAGCTGTATTGAGGTATGTAGCAGTTTGATATAATTGATGAGTTCCAAAAAGAAATATTGGAATATGCTTGTAATCTGATCTGTACCTGGGCATCATTGAGTTATGATTAGGGCATTGAGAGATAAAAGATATGGCAAAGAACTGAGGTGAGGGCTTTTAATGTTGAAGTTTTGATTTTGAAGTTTAATGCTGAAGACTTAAACTAGAGACCCAGGAAGTCAGCACCCAAAGGAAAGAGAAGCCAGCCCCAGGAAGGAAGGAACCTTGAAGCCAGAGTAAAGCAAGCCCCAGGAACGTAGGAACCCAGGAAGCCTGAACCCTCACAGACATCAGCAGCCATCTTGCTCCAAAGAGACTTTGGTGAGGGAAGTAACTTATGCTTTATGGCCTGGTATCTATAAGCTCCTACCCCAAGTAAATACCCTTTATAAAAACCAACCAATTTCTGGTATTTTGCATCAGCACACCTTTAGCTGACTAATATAAGGTATAATTTACATATCATAAAATTCACCCATTTTAAGTATGCAATTCACTGACTACAAATTCACTAATTACAATGTTGTATGACCATCACACAAACTAATTTTAGACAGTATCCATCATCCCAGAAAGAAACCTTGAGCCCATTTGCAGTTATTTCCCCAATCCCGCGATCCCGCGCCCAGCCCTTGGAAAAGACTCGTCTATTATATATATTTATTTATATGTGTAAATATGCAAAGATATATATATGCAAGAATGCTTATATATGAAAGAATAAAGAATAAAACACGTAATTGCTTTTTCTGGACCCTTCTCACTGTTGTATTCTTTATTCTTAAGTGCTTAAGGTGTTTTTCACTACTGTAAATACTTTTTTTCCTATTTCTGTTTCTAGATAGCTGTTTGTTAATATAGGAAAACATTGATTTTGTTTAGTTATCTTATATTGTATTGTCTTACCAGGTTTTTTTCAAGATTTTTAGGTATACAATCCTAACATAATTTCTCCCCCCCCCCATATTTATGAGAATTTCATTTTCTTATCCTATTGCATTTTCCAGGAATTGCAAACACTGTTTAATAATAGTGGTTGAAGAAGGCATCCGAGCTTTGTTCTTGATTATGATATGTCATAGTGTTTCACCTTTTAGAGTAACATTTGTTGTTTTTGGTAATCTGTCTTTATTGCATATTCATAGTTTTGTTTCTATTTTTCCTAGAATTTTTATTGGGAAAGGCATTTTATCAAGTGCTGTTTTAGCGTTTACTTATTATAAAAGTATTCTTTTTCTCAGTTGATGATGTGTTGATGTAGGGAATTACCTGCTGAATTTCTTGATAATGAATTGTCCTTTTCTTACTGGAACAAACTCTACCAAGACAAACTATATTATCTTTTTGATACACTCTGCTACCTTCTGTTTGTTTCATACTATACTTAGAGTGTTTATATCTATGATCATGAGATTTGTACAAAGTTTCACTTTTTTAGTGCTGTCATTATTAGGCTTTGACCATGAGGTTATACTGACTTTATGAAATGAATTGTGAAGCTTGCCATCAAAATGCGATTCACTGACAACCCTTGATGAACTGGTAGAGGCAGGGAGAGACAAAGCATCAAGGGTGAAGAGGAAGGTATCTTTCCACTCATTTTTTTTTAAATCCTGGTATAAAGTAGTTATGTATTTGACTTAATAATTGGCAAGTTCAGTGTCATAACCATATCCACATGTAACTATTTAAATTTAAATGCACTAAGGGGAAATAAAATGTAAAATTCAATTCCTTAGTTGCACTAGCCCCATTTCAAGTGCCGAATAACCACGTGGCTCTAGTAGCTCCCACACATTTCCAACCCTGGATAGAGCAGCTCCTCTAGAGCAGGGGTCAGCAAGCCCCGGCCGGGGGAGGTTTTGTATGGCCTGGCGAACTGAGAATGTTTTTTGTGTTTTTAAGGGATTAAAAAAAAAAAAAAAAGAACATGTGACACAGCCCGGGTATGGCACACAAAGCTTAAGATATTTACTCCTGACCTTTTACAGAAAAAGCTCGCTGACCCCTGGCCTGGAGCATTGTCCCCTGGCTCGAGTCATTTGCATGCCCCCCCCCCTTTGCCATTTTCATAATATAATGATTGTTTGCTGCAAAGTTTCCTTTAAATAGAGTTATCCTTTTTACGGAAATTCATTTTAAAAAGAAACATTATATCAATAGTCTAAATGGAAATACTGGATAGAGATAAGTAACTAGAAAACTAGAAAAACAGGAGAACAAAGTAATGTTACTAAATGGTAGTTACAAACTAGACCTTGCCCTCCCCTTTGGATGGGAAGATACACTGTACTGCAGAGGCGTTCTCCCTGATGTTTAGAAAGAGAACAGAACGGGGAGCCCTTCCTCACTCCTGGCCGAGTGCCGTGTAAGTCCAGGTACACGTACCTCCTAAAATCACCTGTACAGGTGTTCCTCACCTGCGGACGGGGAAGAGGCTGGGGAACTGGAACGAGAGTTTGGCGCTGACTTGTGTTGGATAGTTTCACTAGAGGAGCCAGTATTTAGACGCCTTCCTTACATTACCACTTAAAGGATGTACGAGACAGTTTGCCTTGTCTGCTTTGTTGTTGTGCAGGGTAAAGTGTCAGGGGTTCATTTATAATTGGGCTGTATCAGTTTAACGCTCTACAGAAATGCCAGCTCTAATATTATTTCCTCAGCTTTTATTGATGTTTGCCATTTATTAAAAATGGCCATTTCTGCAAAACTGCAGTCAAATATATTTATCATGTTTCTGATTCTCCTGAAGGAGCAATCCAATAAATTCCTCCTAGGATTTTTGTGTATGTACAGAGCAGGCCTGCTTTCCCTACAGCACTGTGACTGAAACCTTTTTTTTTTTTCTTCCAAATATCTCATTGGATAGAGGGGAGCAATTATCTGGGATTTAAATGATTTTTGGTGGTTAGCGAATCACATTCCCCTTTACCCACCACCTAGAAGGGCTTCCCTTTGCTAAACCACTTCTCCCTTTGCTTGAACCGCAGGCGGCTTAAGCCTTTATGCGGTTCCCGCCAAATGTTTTCTCTTCCTTTTCTGATTTCCCTTTAGCAGGCCTCTTTTAAATATGTTTTGTTGTTTTTTTAAAATTTGTATAGGTGTAATCCACATAACAAATGCAGCCATTCGAGTCATGTATTTCAAAAGAGTTTTAGCAAATTTATATACCTGAAAAATCACCACCACAATCAAGATATGGGGTATATAGATTTTTTACTCCAAAAAGTTCCCTGTGCCTCTTTCCACTTAATCCTTTCCCCTTCCAGGCAACCAGCGATCCACTGTCTGTCACCTCTAAACTAGTGTTTCTTAACCAAGGGGTATATGGCAACATCTAGAAACATTTTGAGTTGCCACCACTGGGCAGGCGGGTAGAAGCCAAAGGTGCCACCAACCAGCACCCTACAATGTGCAGGACGCCCCCATACATTTCAGTAGTTCCAAGATTGAGAAACCCTCCAGTGGACAGACCAGGGATCCAAATGATGGCCCGCAAAATCCAGCCCAGTGCCTGTTTTTGTAGAGCCCATAAGCTGAGAATGGTTTTAACATTTTCAAAAGGTTGAAAACTCAAAAGAAGAAGAATTCTCCATGACCCGTGAAAATTGTGTGAAGTTCAAAATTCAGTGTCCGAAAAGCAAGGTTTCATGGGCACACTGCCACACCCACTCTGTCCCTGTTGCCTAGGTCTGTTCTGGTGACACAGGGTGGAATTGAGGGCTTGTGGCAGGGACCGGATGGCCTGCAAAGCCTTGCAGTATTTTTGTTTGTTTTTTTATAGAAAAGGTTTGCTGATCGCCACGTTAGATTAATCGTTTCTAGAGAAATCACACAGTGTCTGGCTGCTTTTGCTCAGCATCATGTTTTTGAGATGCACCCGTGTTGTTAAATCTGTTGGTAGTTGGTTCCTTTTTTTTATACATCTTTATTGAGATATAATTCATATACCGTACAATTCACGTTTAAAAGTGTACAATTCGGTGGTTTTTAGGACATTGACGGAGTTGTGCAATCATCCCCACAAGCAATCTTGTTAAAAATGTATCCCCCCTCCCCCCTTGCCGCTTGCACTCGCCGTCTGCTCTCTGTGTCCATTCGTTGCATGTTCTTCTGTGTCTGTTTGTCTTTTCTTCGGAAGGCACCGGGAACCAATCCCGGGACCTTCCAACATGGGAGAGAGGCGTTCGATCACTTGAGCTACCTCAGTTCCCTGGTTTGTTGTGTCTCTCATTCTTCCCTCTGTGTCTCTTTTTTTTGTTGTGTCAGCTTGCCATGTGGGCCAGCTTGCCTTCCCCAGGAGGCCCCAGGAACTGAACCTGGGACCTCCTCTATGGTAGATGGGAGCCCAATTGCTTGAGCCACATCCGCTTCCCATAAATTTTTTTTTAAGATTTTATTTTTTTATTTCTCCCCACCTCCTCGTTTGCACTTTGCTCTGTCCATTCACCTTCCTTATTTGTTCAGGAGGCACTGGGAGCTGAATCTGGGACCTCTGATGTGAGAGGGAGGTACCCAATCCCCTGCACCACTTCCACCCCTTGCCTTTTTGTGTCTCTCATTATGTTTTTTCCCTCCCTGTGTCTCTCGTTGCATCATCCTGTTGCTCCAGCTCGCTGTGCCCGCCCACTGTGCCAGCTTGCCGTCTTCTTTAGGAGGCACCAGGAACCGAACCACAGACCTCCCATGAGGTGGGCGAGAGCTCAGTCACCTGAGCCACATCCGCTTCCCCCCACAATCAGCTTTAGAACATTCACATTGCTTAGCAGTCCCTCATTTCCCTCAGCCCTCCCAGCCCCAGGCAATCACTACTTTCTAACTGTGGATCTGGCCATTCTGGATTTTTCATGTAAATGGAATCATACTCTCTGTGGTGCTTTGTGACTGGCTTCTTGCAGTCAATGTGCTGTCTTCAGGGTTCATCTGTGTTGTAACACGGATCAGGCCCTCATTCCTTTTTAATGGCTGGAGAATTCTCTTGTCTGGATAGAACATGTTTCGTTTTATCCATTTCGTCCGTCGACGGGCTTGTCTGGGTTTCCACTCTATGGTTCTCGTGAGTAAGGCTGCTGTGAACATTCGTGCCCGGGTGTTTGTGTGGACTGTGCTCTCATTTCTCTTGGGTGGCTGCTCAGGACTGGAGTTGCTGAGTCAAATGGCAGCTCTGTGACTAACCGTTGGGGAACTTGCCAAACTGTTTTCAAAGCACTGGACTGTTTTACATTCCCATTAGCAGTGGATGAGGCTTCCAATTTCTCCACGTCCTCGCCAACATTTGTCACGATCGGCCTTTTTGATTCTAGCCATCCTATTGGTTGTGAAGTGGTATCTCATCGTGGGTTGTTTGTTTTGAGGTCCCAGGTCTGGGAATTGAACGTGGGACCTCATATGTGGCGAGCTGGCACTCAACCACTGAGCCACGTCAGCTGCCCTGAGTTAGTTTTTTTGTTTGTTGTTCGTTTTTTGTTTGTTTTTAAGAGGCGTAGGGACCAAATCTGGGACGTCCCATGTGGGAAGCAGGCGCTCAACCCCTCGAGCCACCTCCGCTCCCCTCATCATGGTTTTAGTTTGTGCTTTCCTGGTGGCTAATGATCATTTCACATGCTTATTGGCCATGTGTTTACCTTCTCTGGAGAAATGGCTCTTCAGATACTTTGCCCAAATTTAAATTGGGTTGTCTTTTTATTATCGAGTTATAGAATAATAATTCAGATATATGGCAAGTCCCTTATCAGATATATGATTTGCAAAATTTCCCTCCCATTCTGTGGGCATTAGTTCCTTTTTATTGCTTACTTTTTATTCCATTATTTATTTGGAATTAGTATTACATACCACAATTTGTTTATCCATTCACCTGTTGATGAACATTTGGGTTTTTTCTAGTTTTGGGCTGTTATGAATAAAGTATAAGCACACAAGTTCACGTCTTGGTGGGCACATGATTTTATTACTCTTGGGCAAATATCTAAGGAGAAGAACTGCTGAGAGGTATGGTCACTATATGCTTAACTTAGTGAGAAACTGCCAAAATGTTTTCCAAAGTGGTGGCACCATTTTACATCACACCAGCACTGCATAATTATACTAATTGTTCCACATCTGAGCTAACTTTGATATTATTATTGTCTTTTTTAGTTCAGTCATTTTAATATGTATATGGCAGCCTTTAATAATGGTTTTAATTTGCATTTCCATGATAATCAATGATATTCAGCATCTTTTCATTTGATTTTTTGCCATTTGCGTCTTCTTTATGAAGTGTCTGCTCAGATCTTTTGCTCGTTTTTAAAAACTGGCTGTTTGTTTTTTTATTGAGTTGTAAGGGTTCTCTTTATAGTATGGCTATAAGTCCATTACCCAATATGTTTTGGAAATCTTTTGTCCTAGTTTATGACTTTCTTTTTTATTTTCTTAACAGTATCTTTTGAAGAGCAAAAGTTATAAATTTTGATGAAATCCTGTTTACCAATTTTATCTTTTAGGGTTCATGCTTTTTTTTCTTAAACATTTATTTTTATTTATTTTTCCCCTCCTCCATTCTGCCCATTGTCTGCTCTCTGTGTCCATTTGCTGTATGTTCTTCTCTGTCTGCTTGCATTCTCATTAGGCAGCTGTGGGAACCAATACTGGCACCTTCCGGAGTGGGAGACACGCGATTACTCTCTTTTGCCACCTCAACCCCTGTTCTGCTACATTTTCTTATTTTTTCTCCTCTGTGTCTCCTTTTGCATCATCTTGCTGCACCAGCTCTCAGCGTTGGCCAGCACTCCTGCACGGAACAGCTTTCCCCACACTGGGTGGCATTCCCATGCAGGGGGCACTCCTTCACGGGGCGGCATTCCAGCATGGACCAGCACTCTGCATGGGCCAGCTTGCCATGCGGGCCAGCTCGCGCTCACCAGGAGGCCCTGGGCATCGAACCCTGGACCTCCTATATGGTAGACGGGAGCCCAGTTGGTTGAGCCACATCCATTTCCTGGTTCATGCTTTCTTTGTCCTAACCCGGGTCTTAAAGATTTGTCTTCTATGTTTTCCTCCAGAAGTTTATAGTTTAGCTTCTATAATTAGGTCTATGTGCCATTTTTAGTTTATTTTTTTCCATATGAATATTCATTTGTTCTAGCATCATTTGTTGAAAGACTATCCTTTCCTCCATTAAATTACCTTGGCATCTTTGTGAAAAAGCACCATCCATTTATTTGTTTATCCTTACACCAATTCCATTGTCTTAATTACCACAGATTTATAGTAAGTCTCAAAATCAGATAGTGTTACATTTTCCAGCTTTGTTCTTTTTCAAAACTGTTTTGGCTATTCTAGATCCTGTGCATTTTCATATAAATTTTAGAATCAGCTATCAATTTCTACAAAAAACCTGTTAGGATTTTGACTGGGCTAAATTGGAAAGAACTGACCTCTTAACAATATTAAGTCTTCTAATCCATGAACATGGCATACCTCTTAAATTATTTAGTTCTTTAAGTTCTCTCAATCGTCTTTTTTGTAGTTTTCATTCTACAGGTTTTGAACGTATTTGGTAAATTCTTCATTTTCAATGCTGTTATCACTGAGACAAATAGGCTTTAATATTGTGAGCTGCCTTAGATCTGTCATTTATCAGAAAAGCAATGAATTACTCCTTAACTGTAACAGAACAAGACAGATTGGGAAGAGCCAGAGCTGTAGAGGGTGGGGTGGGGGCAAGGGAGCGGCTTGGCCACTGCCACTGGAGCACTTCGTCCCACCAGGCAGAGCTCCTGCGATGGCAGAGGCAACAGCCGGCAGATAACCCAGGCAGGTATTTGGCAAGAAAACAGGCTGGTGCTGAGCACAGTGACGGAGTGCAGGTGGTGGGAGGGGAGGGGAGGCAAGCCATTGACAGGTAGAGAACAGTGACGGGAGCACAGGTGCAGGTGGGGGGAGGGGGCAAGCCGTCGGTGTCAGGGGAGTGCGCAGGTAGGGGTGCCTTGGACACGGGGCAGGCGCTGACCCCCTGGGGAAGGTGATGGACCAGAGCAAAAAAGGGGCTGCCGTTCCTCAGAGAACGAGATACTTAACCGCCTCAGCGCACGTGCACACAGGGGTCCCGCCCCTCGGTGAGGGGAAAGCTGGAATGCACATCAGGGCTCGGCAGGTGTCCTAACCTGGCGTCTCAGCACTGGGACTCTGGCTCTCTAAAGTTGCCTTCAGGATTGGTCCTTGGCCTGGGCTAAGGGCACCCTGGATTGGGGTGAAAGGGTTCCCAGGAATGGAGGTCAGGGAAGGCGAGAGGCTGGCTGACTGGGAATCGGGCAATTCTTCTGGGAAATAGAAAGGGAATAAATTGTATGAGTGTGTGCCAAAGGACTTAGGTGTCTGCCATCTGCTCCATCTCCATCTCTCTTCTGGCAGGAGCAGGTGAGCAAGGAAAAGAGGAGATGCTAATAGACAGGGATGGATTCTAATAGACTTCCCATTCCGCCCACTGCCTTGCTCGCGGGAGCTGGAGACCCATTCACTCCTTTTGCTGGCAGTTTGCTGAGCAGGTGCTGCGCAGCCCAGCTGTGGCTGGAAGGAAAGGCTCGTTACCTCTCTCTGTTTAAGCAAATGAAGGCGTCTCCTCCTTTTCAGGCTCTGCTGCCTTTGGAACCCCAGACCGTTCATTGCTCCCTGTCTGTAACAATGCATTGGAGGAAGGCGGCAGCCAGCTGGGCGGGGTTGGAGAGGATGTTTGCTCCTGTTTTGCGGGATCTGAGAAGGGGTGCTGGGGACAGGAGGCTGTGTGGAGGCAACAAGACGGCCGTTCATGGAAGACGATGCCCTTGCTGCTGGCTTGGTCCCAAGGCCAGGAGGCTGTCCTTCCCTGAGATGGGGACACTGGCAGAGGAGCCAGGTGGAGACAGCGTGATGAGTTTAGTTCTGGATGTGCTGAACCCGAGGGGCCAGCGAGACATCAAAGCAGCGAGAGCCAGTAGTAGGCTGTCAGGTGTACAGATGGATGGATGCTGCTTAAATATACCCAGGGTGTTAGCTGGGTGCTGAATTTGCCTGCCCTGATGCAAACTTTCTCCACTGCTCCTGCCCCCTTCGCCGGTGCTGTTGATTCCACAGCAGGTTATCCTAAAATATTACGGAGAGACTGAAACCCCTGCAATTCCCCACCTCTGAGATAATCACGTTAATAGTGTAATGAAGAACCTTCCCAGTGTTTTACACAAAAAGTTCACTTTATAAGTGAGATTTCATATCTACGTGAAATATATATGTCTGTGTATGAATCTCACGTATATAAATACACATACTGACACACAAACCGTGGCTCCTCTTCTTACCCTGCTTTTCTCACTGAATACTGAATCGTGGGTAGCCTCCTACATCTATATTCTGCGATCTCATCATCATTTTCACTGGCTGCAGGCCCTTCTACTGTGTGAAATACCATGTATTTAAACGGTTCTCATTGAGGGACCCTAAGCTTGTTCTCAAAATCTTTGCCATTAAAACAACAATGCCACGAAATGTCTTCATAAATGCATCTTTGCGCATTGGTCCGATTATTTCCTTAGGAGAAATAATCACTTAGCTGTGAGATGCACACTTTGAAGTTTCCATATAGATTTTCAGATCTCCTTCCCTTGTGCGTGTTGCAGTTTGGACTCCTTCCAGCAGTGTGAGAGTGCACGCATTTCTCTCTCGCTCTGCGCTTTGTTCTTTCTCATCTGTCATTATGATAGGTGAAAGATGTAATCTCATTGTTTCACTTACTTTTCTTTAATTATTAATAAAGGTGAGCATCTTTTCATTTGCTTATTAGCCATTTATGTCTTCCCTCCTTGGACTGCTATTTCTATCCCTTGCCTACTTGTTCTATTGGAGTATTTGTCTCTCTCTTAATACTTACAAGAGTTTTTATATACTAAGGATATTAATCCTAGGTTATATGTCACAAGCTTGTGATAGCCAGTTTTTGTTTGTCTTTATAAAAAGAAATTTTGGTATCTTGCTGGATCACGGTTTTGCACTTTATATAGTTATATCTAAATCAAACATATGGTTTTTAATTTTGGATTATGCCAAGAAAAGCCTCTCCCCACCAAAGTTTATAAACATGTCCTTCTATATTTTCTTCTAGTACTTTATACTTACATATTTTTTTTTGTATAAAAATGCTAATCTAATGTCAATTCTTTGCTTCAGATGCTGTATTAGTCAGCCAAAGGGGTGCTGATGCAAAATACCAGAAATCTGCTGGGCGTTATAAAGGCTATTTATTTGAGGTAGGAGCTTACAGATACCAGGCCATAAGCATAAGTTACTTCTTTCACCAAAGTCTATTTGGAGCAAGGTGGCTGCCGATGTCTGCAAGGGTTCAGGCTTCCTGGGTTCCTACGTTCCTGGAGTTTGCTTTTCTCTGGCTTCAAGGTTCCTTCCTTCCTGGTGCTGGCTTCTCTCTCCTCTGCATGCTGACTTCCCAGGGCTCCAGCTTAAGTCTTCAGCATCAGACTCCTACATCAAAACTCCAACGTCAGAAACCCTCAACTCTGTCCTTGGCCATGCCTTTCATCTGTGAGTCCCCACCCACAAAGGGGTGGAGACGCAACACCCTAATGACGTGGCCCAATTAAAGCCCTAATCGTAATTCAGTCATGCCCAGGTATAGGTCAGATTACAAGCATAATCCAATATTTCTTTTTGGAATTCATCAATAAGCTCAAACTGCTGCGGATGCCGACAAGCTTTCCCTCTGTGCTCAGTATCTCGGCCCCCCTCTCGGCTCGCCCACCAGGCGGTGGGTGACCCCTGCGTACTTAGCACTGTCGCACGGCAATACAACCCATCCTGGGAGCTGAGCCGGCGCACACCGCTCCACACCTGTCCAGATGCCCTGAATCGGCAGCTCCCCCACGTCCTGGTGAGTGCGCCGCTTTCTGAGAAGTGTCCCCTATTGCTGGAACTTCCCTGCCCCTCCAAAATGACACAGCCCTTCCAGCTACTTATCTCTCACGTTGAAATTTCTGTGTGCATTTTAGCAAGCCCCATCTGCTAACTGGTGTGGAGGGAGGGCACCCGATTAGAAGGTGGGAGACCAATCGCCAGGTGCTTGGAACAGTCCAGGTGGACAATAAGGGCCAGGGCTGACACAGTGGCTTTGGAGAATGAGGACCGAGGAAAAAGAAACTCATAGGCGGGGCTGTGACAGTGCTCGGGCACAGCATTCTGGGTGCGATGTCCCCGCAACTGTAAATGCATCAGTCAATTGAAATGTTTGCCCATTGGCACAGTGCAGGCTTCTGGTTCTCGAGTCATTCAGTATTTAGAAGACATCACTCCCGTTCCCTTCTGTAAAGCTGTGTGACCTTGGACTAGTCAGCACCAAAATGTCACCGTCTGTAACATGGAGATAACATCAGCCTCCAGTTGTGAGGTTTCGAGTTGTAAATGCCGTGTTAAGAGCCTTCGCGGGCCCTGACACATAGTGGGACTCAGTGTTAGTTCTCTGGGCGCCTTTGTCCCATTACTGTGGGTTGTCGGGCCAGTGGTCACTCTCTGACTCAGCTAAAGGATTCCTAGAGAGAAACTGAACTCAGTTTTTTTTTTTTAAATTTATTTCTCTCCCCTTCCCTGCCGCGTCCCCCCCGCCCCCCCGTTGTCTGCTCTCTGTGTCCATTCACTGTGTGTTCTTCTGTGTCCACTTGCATTCTTGTCAGTGGCACCGGGAATCTGTGTCTCTCTTTGTTGCGTCATCTTACAGTGCCACTCCTGGGCAGGCTGCACTTTCTTTGCAAGGGGTGGCTCTCCTTACGGGGTGCACTCCTTGCACGTGGGGCTCCCCTACGCGGGGGACACCCCTGCGTGACAGGGCACTCCTTGCGCGCATCAGCACTGCGCGTGGTCCAGTGCACCACATGGGCCAGGAGGCCCTGGGTTTGAACCCTGGGCCTCCCGTGTGGTAGGCGGACGCTCTATCAGTTGAGCCAAATCCGCTTCCCTGGTCTGTTTTTGTGTACACATTTTTACATGACTATAACAGTACTTGGCAAAATATTGTTTTTTGTATACTGACAGTCATTCTGAATTTTTCTTCATTTTTAAATTTTTTATGCAATACACTCAGGAGAATGCAAAAAATATATGTGTAGTTTAGAGAGTAATTTTAAAGCAAACGCCTCTACCTCCCGCAGGTAAGACTCGAGCATTTGCCGCTCTCAACTCCCCCAACACTGCCCCTCCCTTTGCCTCAGAGATAACTACTCTTCTGACTCTCCTGATACTTAATCCCTTGCTTCTCCTCATGATTTTCCCACTATATGCCTAAACAATATAATTTCCTTTTGCCCATTGTTGAACTTCATCGGCAGAGAATCCCACTGTGTTTATTATTTTGTCTCGCTTCTTGCCTTCGGTGTTGTCTGTGAGTGGTTGCGTTTGGCTGTAGTTAGTTCAGACTAATTTTTAGTTGAAGAGAGGAAAAAGTAATTTTCTATTCTCTATTTCTACCCCGAATCTAGACCTTCTCAGGTCACCCAGCTTCATGGTACTTTGATAGGAAAAGACGCTTTCTTCTTCTTCCGTGACCTCGTCACCCCCTGCCCGAGGGCGGGGGTCTCGCGGTGAGAGAAGCCGGCCGCCCCCTCCTTTCCCAGCAGGGCGCTGGCCCCCTCCGCCCCTGGCTCCCGTCCTAGAGGCAGCCACTTGCTGGGCGGCTGGTGGCCCTTGAGCTACAGCTGCCATCCGCCCCGGGAGCCGAGGGAATTGTCCCTGTGGCCTGGAGACAGCTGGCGCGAGCCTGGGAGCACAGCAGGCCGAGGCTGTGCCAGGCAAAGCCCGGCCTTGTGGGCGGAGCCTGGGGCAGGAGCCAGGAATTCTGCACAGCCCCCCTGCCTTTCCGCCCAAGCCCCGGAGGAGCTGGGCTCACTTGGTCTCTCAGGGCCTAGAAAGAAGCAGCTTCCCCCTTGCCCTGACCTCAGTGAGTAAACGCGCTCCTGTACAGCTCGGCGGCCGCCCAAACGCGCACGTGCAGGTGTACGTGGGCACAGATACCGGGTGAGCCTCTGCTCTCCCAGCACACACACTCCCAGCCTCGACTTAATTTCCCTTCTGCTGCTAGGGTTCATCTCGTGGAGCAAGTGGCCTCAGCGCCACGTCTTAGCACCCTCTTACGGTTAATCCTATGGACTTGAGCGTCGGCCCCCTCCCACGCAGGTGCGTGACCCAGAAACACTGGGTCAGTTCAGCCTGGGACCCCCGGGAGCAAAACCTCTTACTCTGGATCTCAGTTGGTCAAGGAGCTAAGCCCCTTGGATTGAAACATGACTCCCCCGTAGCCTTTTAGGTTTCCTTCAACCCCAGCTGAGTCGGTGCACAAAGGACAGGTGCTACCGCGAGGACTTCCCTTGTGGCCACTCCTTCATGCCAAGCTTAGGTTTTCAATCTTCTCAGGATCTTTCCTTGCTTATCCTACGCACACCTGTTACCTCTTACCTGGGGTTCTTCTGCCTTCCCTCGCCTTCCTGGCCCTGTTAGACTCTCTCCGTGGTGCAGTGACAGCGATGGTGGCAGCGTACCAGATACAGGTGCTTCGTGGTCTTGTGCAGACGGTCCCTGACTTAGAAGCACCCTGGGCCGGCCCTCTTGCCTGGTGGCCCCCAAGGACGCCTGCCACCCATAGGCTCGGGATAATACAAACAGGACCTGCTGGGACCTCCAGGACGCCCCTGGCCAGCTGTTAGGTGTAGAAATAGTTTACGCCTGCCAGGCAGAGGAGCCAGCATCTCAGGTGGGTGCAGCCTCTCCCTTCCACATGCTCCCTGCCTGGCCAGCCCCCCCACCCCTTGGTGGTGCCTGGGGCCCGTCCTGAGTCCCCCCTGAAAGGTGGAGAACTTGCCCTTCCCCCGCCCCACTCCTCTCCCCAGGGCTGGGCTCTACTTCCAGAAACCCTCCGAACATTTTGCACAAAACTCCCGGGTGACCCTCCCACACGGAGCAGCCAGCCCCCCTGGGTGCTGACGCTGGCCTGGGTTGGGGAAGAAGCTAGAAGCAGTCCTAGGTTTCGGGATGGCTGGGGAGATGGTTTGGGACAGGGTGGGTTGAGGTGCCCGTGGAACACCCTAGTGGAAGGCTCCGGGGGGCCTTTGGAGGATCCCAGAGTGCCCCCCTCCGCCCCCTCCCTGGCGTCGGGCAGGTGTGCAGATTCCTGCTCACCTCGGAGGTAGCGAGCTGGATTGGGAAGACTGGTCACGGGGCAGGTGAGTTCGTGGGGTGTGGGGAGAGGGGGTCAAAGGGGCAGAAACAGCTGTGACCACGCCCATTTTTTTTTTCACTAGTCAATTATTATTAGTTCGTGCAAATTAACTGAAGAAGTAGTTGCCTCTAAGAAAGCAGGAAATGGAGCGGGATGAAGTGCGGGGAGGCCACTGGCAAGCTGGTGGCCACGTCCTGTGTTTATGTCGTCATTCTTAAAGCCCACATGTGTGCCCTTTACATCTACCCAATGGTTGGCAGAACCAGCTGAGAATCATAAAATCACACCATGCTTTAATACTAGTTATGGATCTTTTAGTACTTTACTATAAGCAATTTGCTTTTTTTTCCCCCCATTAAATCTATTCTCTTAAACTCTCAGCATTTCCCACTCACCTCAAACTTCCCTTTTTTTGACTTTCATGTTCTGTTGAACCTTTAATTTCTTCTCTCTGTTTTTCCAGCTCAAAGAGAATCTCTTTCCTGTGTGATCCCAGAGTGCTGTTAGCATAAGCCCTCTCTCCCCAACCCCTTTTAGGGATGGCTCCCCCATGGAGAAGGCTGCTAAATGCCATGCCTACTGTTTCTTTTTTTTTTTTTTTTTGGTCCCCCAGTATCTGCAATATTCTTTCCAATCATCTTCAAAAACATTATTCAAAGCTCTCCACAGTTTCCCCCTTCTAAACTTTTCAGCCTTCTCTTTTGTCTTTCCCTGTGTATGTTATCCATAACCCCTGTGGGATTGGATATATTCCAGTGTCTCTAACCTTTGCCCAGACTTGCTCAAAGGCTCCTTCCATATGTCTTTCCCTCTTTTTTTTTTTTTATTGACTTTGTAATAATATTACATTAAAAATATATATGTGAGGTCTCATTCAACCCCACCCCCCCACGCCACCTCTCCCCCCCCCCCCCCAGCAACACTCCCTCCCATCATCATGACACATCCATTGGATTTGGTAAGTACATCTTTGGGCACCTCTGCACCTCATAGTCAATGGTCCACATCATGGCCCATACTCTCCCCCATTCCATCCAGTGGGCCCTGTGAGGATTTACAATGTCCGGTGATTGCCTCTGAAGCACCATCCAGGGCAGCTCCATGTCCCAAAGACGCCTCCACCTCTCATCTCTTCCTGCCTTTCCCCATACCCATCAGCCACCATGTCCACTTTTCCCAATCCAATGCCACCTCTTCTATGTGGACATTGGATTGGTTGTGTCCATTGCACCTCTATGTCAAGAGGAGGCTCAGATTCCACATGGATGCTGGATGCAATCCTCCCACTTTCAGTTGTAATCACTCTAGGCTCCATGGTGTGGTGGTTGTCCTTCTTCAACTCCATCTTAGCTGAGTCCTACTGTTTCTTTTAACCAAGTGCTGATAAGAAGAAAAATAGTTGCATGTTTTCTTTTTCCTTCCCAAACGAATGTCACAATGTCACGTACATACGGCTTTTGATCCGTTAGCAAACGTGCCCTGCCTGGAGCAAGGGAAAAGCCGTGCCCTTCCGTGTGGCCTGCAGCTTCGGGGGCTGGGCTGGCTCACGTCCCGGCAGCACATCGCACCCAGGTGGCTGTCCGAGTGGGCTCGAATGCCACCGGCCCTTACATCCCTGGGCGCCTCTGCCGCTCTCTTCTTGCGTGTTGCTGGATATCACGGGGGCCAACAGTCTGTAAAATCATGCATTTTCCTGTAGATTCCGCCAAGAGAGGAAATGCAAATCTTAAACCAATTACTGTCAAATTGGTTTTAAGGTTTTTCTGTAAGAAGTGGCCTCTTCGCACCATTCTGGCTCAGAGCCCCAAAGCCTCCCGGTGTCCTCCAGCCGAGCTGGCGGCAGGCAGCTGCGGGGGACAGACTGCGCGGCTCTCCTCGTCTGTCACCTCCACGCAGGCACGGATTGCCGTGGAAGGTGTTGACAGAAGCGGGCGATTCCAGAGCATGGTGTCGGGGTTGGCACTTCCTTGGCAGGACTGCGCCGGGCACCTTCTAGGAGTGTGGCATGGGTGCATTTCATGAACAACAAGATGCAGTTGCCGTAACCTTGACGGTTCCCCCGGCGAGATGCTCCTGTACAGCTCTGCAGTGGAAGTGCTCCACTGCAGGGCAAACCAGGGGCGGGGGCTCCCTCTCACCCAGCAAGACGTTGGTTATGGAATAGGGATAATTGTCACTCTTTTATACATGACCGTGCTCTGGCGATAGCCCTGCTCCCCTCACTCCACTCCCTGCCCCCGGAAGTCCCTGTTTTCCCAGCTTGTGCACCACCTTAGAGCTAACACATAGATGGTTCTGGAACATAGGGAATCCGTACCGCAGAATCAGGAAATTGGGGGATACCCGCTGTGTGCAGTTGGATAATCTCGGCCTGTCGAAGACATCCACCGTGTTGATCTGGAAGATGCTTCTCCGAGTGAATAGAAAGTTCTTCCTGTCCCTCTCTTTGCAGTTTAACGCTGCCCCTCTCGTGCTGCTGGGCTGGTAAAGCGAGCCAGCCCGGGACTCGCGGGAAGGTCGGGGTCCACCTGGTGAAGGCCCACGGCTCTAGGATTCTGTCCTGCTCGTTTAGTCTTTCCACTAGCCTTTAGCGAGCATTTTGTTTCCATTTCAGCCTGGGAAGACAGACATGTGTTTTGAATTCTTTCATTTGCACAGACCAAATAGCCGGATGATGGAAGTTACGGTTAAGCATATGGGCCTGGGGGATATAACCAACACTCTTAAAAGGAGGTGGCATTTATTTTAAGACCCAGTTGTTACTTAATGACGATGTGGTTGTAATGTTCTTTTTTGCCTGATTTAGTAAGCCCTTGGCCGCATATTGGCTTTGTCTACATAATTATTGTATTTTGGAATAAAATAGGAAACTTGGAGCATCTTGATCTGGTAAAATGGATACCTACCTTCTCTAGATCTTTTTTTTTTTTTTTTTGGAAACATAATGTGTATCTATAAAAATATGTACCTATTTTTATAGGTACATATTAATAAAGCATACAATCCCTCCAAAGTGTACAATCAGGGTATTTGTCATAACCACATAGTTGTGCATTCATCAATCATTATTAGAGCATTTTATTTCAATAATAATGAAAAACAGACAAACAACAAAAAACATTTGTCACCTCTCAATCTCTATGCTTCCCCATAGCTGTTATTTCTGGCTATCCTTGCATATTTATTTATTTTGAAGCAGTTTTTTTTTTCTTCTTTATTTTCTTTTTAACGTTACATTAAAAAAATATGAGGTCCCCATATACCCCCCACCCCACCCCTCCCACATCAACAACTTCTTCCATCATCACTGCACATCCACTGCCCCTGGCGAATACATTCTGGAGCACCGCTGCACCACCTGACAGTGGTCCACATTGTAGTCCACACTCTCCCCCAGTCCACCCAGTTTTCCTGAGATAGAGTCACATACCGTACAACCTGTCCAAAGTGTCTAATCAGCGTCTAGAGCTTCCATTTCTTTCTGACCACGTCTCCTCCCCTGACAAGAGAGCTCCCCGAACCTGCTGCCTGAGCTGGCGGAGGGAAGGGCTGTCATAGCCAGTGGCACCTGCAGTGCCCGGGACATCCTCTATAGCCATGTCCCTCAAATCTTTTCACTTGTGGGGGACTCTCCTATGAGGTCCGAGGCACCTCCCCCTATGCCCCATGCCCTGCCTACCTGGTGCTCACGGCCACACCCTGGAAAAAGATGCCCACAGTGTCTGCGAGCAAAGTCCTTCCTGGAGCAGGGAGAGCTGTGGGAGCGAGGTGCTGATGAGGTTCCTGGGGGAGCGTCGACAGCAGCCAGGGGAGACTAGAAGGCGTGGAGACGGCTGGCAAGGTGGGAATGCAGAAGCTGACATCCCGACCGACTCTGGTCTCTGCGGTGAGAGATGCTCAGAGCCAGTCCCCCCTGAGTTTGGGCTGAGGGCTGTAGGTGAGAAATGTCCCCTTGGCACCTTAACCGTTTAGCAACGCACTAGGTGTGTCTTGCCTACTAGCCTGAGTTTCTTGGGAGCAGAGCCTGTGTCTTTCAAATCTCTCTCCAATGCTTGACACTGGAAAGAAGTGAAGTTGCATGACATTGTAGTATGTGCAAGTGGTAGTGGTAAAAAGGCTTTCTCCAGAAGTGGGGGGGGGGAGGGGGGGGAATTAAACACCTGTGCCATCACATTATCCAAAACAGGGCAGGCCTGGAGTGCCCTGAGGCTTTGGGAACCCTGAAAAGCGGAAACCCTGGAGGCAGTTCTGATGCCAGCAGCCCCCGGCCTGAAGCTGGGGGTCCGCCTCTGGGAGGGATGAAGCACTGTGCCAAAGCTGGGCCACTGTCCACACAGAAGGGCTCCCCGGGGCAGCTCATGCTCTGGGGCCTGGGGTCCTCCTGTTCCATATTGGCAGACCCTCATGGCCAAGGGCGTGGGCTCTGAAGGCACCCTGCCTAGCATTCACCCCCGGCTCTGTCGGGGACGGTGGCCTTGGGGGGACTCCTGTAACTTTCTAAGCCTCAGCGACCTCAGGCTGTGGATGGGGACGATGAGGGAACCTGTCGCAGGGCTCTGCAAGGATTCAGTAAGATAAGGTCTAGGAGGGGCTGTGCAAAGGGCGAGGGCGTTCTCCAAATACCGCGTTCCTGTATTTGGAGAAAGCCGAGGGCCTCTCCACGGGGAACCAGCCCCAGCCCAGGAAGCGAGCACGCGGTGCCAGGTGCCCTGCGGGTGTTCCGTCCTCGCGGCGACCTGGGAGGGAGCAGCAAGGCAGGGAGGTGTTAGCCCGGTTTAGGAGGAGCAAGCAGAGGTAACCTCTTAAAGGTCTCACACCTACAAAAGGGTTGAGCTAGAATCCAAACGCAGCTGTCTGACTTAACAGAAATACAATGAGAGACTTGATTTTTTTTTTCATATTCTTCCTATTTTTGTTTTTAAAGATTTATTTATTCCCTTCCCCACCTCCTTGTTTGCACTCACTGTCTACTCTCTGTGTCTGTTCATTTTTGCTCTCTGTGTCTGCTCATCTTTTTTTTAGGAGGCACCGGGACTCAAACCCGGACCTCCCAGGAGGGAGGCACCCAATCACTTGAGCTGCCTCCGCTCCCTGTTTGTTGTGTCTCATTGTGTTTCCTCGCTGTGTGTCCTCATTGGGTCATCTTGTTGCATCAGTTCACTACGCTAACCCATCACGTCTTTAGGAGGTACCAGGAACTAACTGAACCTGGGACCTCACATGTAGTAGATGAGCACCCAACTACCTGAGCCACATCTGCTTTCCTCTTTATAGTTTTCAAATCTTATGCAATAAATTTATATTATCTTTTATAAGCTAAAAAAAATTAATGTCGAGGAAAGTGAATGTGGCTCAAGTGATAAGACCTCTGCCTACCATATGGGAGGATCCAGTTTCGATCCCTGGGGCCTCCTGGTGAAAAAGAATAGAAAGCGTGCCTGTGCAGTGAGTCAATACCCGCACAATGAGCTGAGTGCCCATGCAGGTGCCCACACGACAAGCCGAGTGCCCACATGGTGAGCTGAGTGCCCATTTGGTGAGCTGAGTGCCCACACAGCGAGCGAATGCCTGTGCAAGTGAGTCAAGCAGCAAGAGGATGATGTCACAGAAGAGGGATGAAGGGGAGAGTCAAGGTGAAGCACAGCAGAGACCAGGAACTGAGGTGGCACAATTGATAGGGACCAACTCTCCACATCCGAGGTCCCCAGGATTGAATCCTGGCAAATCCTAGAGGAGAAAGAAGAGAAGACAAAAAGAGAAATAGATACAGAAGATCACACAGTGAATGGACACAGCAAAAACAGCAGGGTGGGGGGAGGGGGAGGAAAATAAAGTACATTTCTTTAAAAAAAAATTATGTCAAAAGTTGTGTTTTTTTTAATGCCAAAAAGAAGCCAGAAGGAATCCAATGTGACCCTTCACTCAGGTCCAGCTGGCTCTGCCTCCCTCTGCCATCCTTTCTGGGGGTGATGGGTTGCTACCAGCTCTACCTCTTACTCCCCTCCTATACAACCCTGGAGCACCACCGGGGCTTAGCCTGCTCTCTACTTCTAGGTGGAAAGACCTGAAGGTTGTCCTGGCTCTGAAGATGCTGGGCTGCCCTCAGGAATAGCCAGCTGATCCTGGAACCTCTCTCTGGTCGGGAATGACTCCAGGCCAAGGGGGCCCTTTGGGAGACTGACTTGGGGAGACATTTCACACAGGCCTGAGCTAGTCTTGTAAATCCAGGCTAGATTAAACTCCTGGGACTACCTGAGGCTCCCTTGTATGTGACATCTTGCTTCTCTCTTGTGGCTTTCAGAATTCTGTCTCAATTGGACAGTTTATTATAATATGCCATGGTGCATATCTACTTGGGTTTATCTGGTTTGGAGCTCACTAAATGTCATAGATGTGTATATTCATGCCTTTTTGTTAAATGTGGAAACTTTTTGGCCATTGTTTCTTCAACTATTCTCTCTGCCTCTTTCTCTCTTCTTCTGGGGCTCCCACAAAGGGTATATTGGTATATTTGAAGGTGTCCCATGGATTCCCCAGGCTCTGTTCACTTTTCTTCATTCTTTCCTCTTTCTTCTCAGATTGAATGCTTTCAATTGTCTTATCTTCACATTCACTGGTTCTTTCTTCTGCCACCTCCACTCTGCTATCAAACCTCTCTAGAGAATTTTAAATTTCTGTTTCTGTGGTCTTCAGCTCGTTTGGTTCCTTTTCATAATTTCTCCCTATTGATAATCTCTTTGTATTCATCTGTCATTTTTCTGGTTTCCTTTTCTTTTGTCTGTGTTTTCCTTTAACTCTTTGAGCATATTTAAGGCCATATTTTAAAAGTCTTTGCCTGGTATATCCCAGGTCTGTTCCTCCTTGTGGACGATTCTAATGCTTTCAGTCTTCCCTTTGTCTAGGCCATCACTTCTTGTTTCTTTTTATGTTTTGTAATTTTGTTGAAACCTGGACATTTTGATATTTTAATGTGTTATTGCTGGAATTTAGACTCCAAGGCATCTGTTCCTTAATCCCTTAAGCTTCTATCCAGCTAGTGTTACAACTTTGAATGCCAGGAGTTAACAAAAAAGAAAAGAGAAAGGAAACACCCATCCCAGTCTTTGCAGATTGACCTGTACCAGTGCTCTTCTTCAGAGCTTATCCAATGAGTTTAGTGAACAGCTCAAGGCCGAAGTGTAGAGACCTCACCATCCTTTCTGCTCACGTGCCTTGTCTTGGGTGTGCACATGTGGCACTGGGAATTCCACTATTTACACAGATACAAATGTGCCCTCGTCTATAGGAAGCAGGCTCCTCGTGGTTCTGGGCAGTGCACTATCTGTCCTACAGAGCTGCCTTCTGCCTGCAGAACAAATTCTGGGATGGCGAATGGACAGTGAGTGTCCTGGTTCAGCCCCTCAGGCCACAACCACACAGACCGGGTCCCGCATCCACGCTCCCAGCTTGTGCAGGAGGTTCCTCTGCTCCCTCTGAAACCAGGACCAGGGACCCCCCCCGCACACACACACACTGAGAGCGAGGGCCAGCTCCGTGCCGAGCCAGGGAGGGGCGGGGCAAGGCTGTCCAGAGCGCCACGAGATCCTACCACTTTTAAGCAGCCTCTTTCTTGATTTGGCACATGCCCTGTTATTGTGATCCTTTAACTGTTTTCTAGAGCTTTGAGAAAGATGTTTCTGCCAGTTCTTGCTTGTTGTTCCCACAAACATTTTTAAAAAGCTCCATGATGAGCTTCCTGTGCAGCCAGCTGTGAAGCCACGATACTGGGCCTGTCCTTCTTGGGGCAAGCCCGAGAGGGTGAACTGAAACAAAATCTGTCTGAGGAATGTAATGAATTAACCAGCTGCGAGAGTTAGAGAATGTGGCTCTCTGAGACATGCCCCAGGAGCCTCTGGTGTTTTCCGGATACCCTGGTGGTGCATGTGGAATGTTTGGGCTTGACCCTGCTGCGTGGTAGCCACAGATTCCTTACATAACAATTTCAGGCTTCGCATCTGTAAAATGGGCCCCCTCAGGTTGTTATGGGAAGAAAGTGAGATCGTAGATGTGAAAATGCTTTGTAACCCAGGCAGCATTTCGGGAAGGTGAAAATTGACGTTTCTTTGACCCCGGCCTCACCCCCACTGCCGCCGCGCCACGATTCCCAGTGTCCCGCGGTGTGGTCAGGGGAAAGCTCGAGACCCCAGCTGTCCGTAGGGCCAGTTTCCACGCCATGGAGAACTTCCTCTCCATCCCTGCCTGTGGAACGAGGCAGTCTTGGGGCTCTGATAGGAAGGGGTGGGATCCCAGTACCCGTGCCGAGGGAGCTTGACCTTGGCCGGTGTCCCCTGTCGCCTGCAGGAACATGCTTGCCAACTCAGCCAGCGTGCGGATCCTCATCAAGGGAGGCAAGGTGGTGAACGACGACTGCACCCACGAGGCGGATGTCTACATCGAGAACGGCATCATCCAGCAGGTGGGCCGCGAGCTCATGATCCCCGGAGGCGCCAAGGTGATCGATGCCACTGGGAAGCTGGTCATTCCCGGAGGCATCGACACCAGCACCCACTTCCACCAGACCTTCATGAACGCCACATGCGTGGACGACTTCTACCACGGCACCAAGGTAACGCGCCTGTCGCCGGAGGTGGTTTTGTTTTGTTTTTTTTTGTTGTTGTTGTTTTATTATTATTTTTTAATTCATTTTTTAAAAAATTTTATTCATTCAAAAAATATGAGGTCCCATTCAACCCCACCGCCCCCCCCCCCACTCCCCCCACAGCAACACTCTCTCCCATCATCATGACACATCCATTGCACCTGGTAAGTACATCTCGGGGCATCACTGCACCCCATAGTCAATGGTCCACATCATAGCCCACACTCTCCCACGTTCCATCCAGTGGGCCCTGGGGGGGAATCTACAATGTCCCGTAGTTGTCCGTGAAGCACCATCCAGGACAACTCCACATCCCAAAAACGCCTCCCCATCTCATCTCTTCCTCCCATTCCCCGCACCCAGCAGCCACCATGTCCACCCTTCCCACACCAATGCCACATTTTCTCTGTGGGCATTGGATTGGTTGTGTCCATTGCACATCTATGTCAAGAGGGGGCTTAGATTCCACATGGATGCTGGATGCAGTCCTCCTGCTTTCAGTTGTAGGCACTCTAGGCTCCATGGTGTGGTGGGTGACCTTCTTCAACTCCATGTTAGCTGAGTGGGGTAAGTCCAATAAATCAGAGTGTAGGAGCTGAAGTCTGTTGAGGCTCAGGGCCTGGCTATCACATTGTCAGTCCAGAGATTCAAATCCCCTAAATATACCTTAAACCCCAACACCAACTACAATTCCAGTAAAGTAGCATGTCGGAGGTAGTTTTGTGTCAGCTTCTTTGCTCTGCCTCTGGGCATCTCCAGACTAGACCCCCATGAGCAGGGGCTCCCACTGCACGGCTGAAGCAAGACGGGTGCTCTCGAGGGGGGCAACGAGGGCAGCTAGGAACAGAACTTCCGGGCTGAGCTGTTCCCCTGGAAAGGGTGACATGGGAAGGGTGAGGTTGAGGCCTGTTTTGCTGATCACTTATTCATGTGTCCAGGCTGGGAGCTGATTTTTAAATTTTCATGTCAGGTGTTAGAGGCTGTATCAGGTCACCAGGGCTGCTATAACAAAAGGGCACAAATGAGGTGACTTAAAACAACAGGAATTTATCTTTGCACAGGTTAGAAATCTGGGAAAGGGCCGGGGCCATACTGCCTCTGCAGCGCAACAGGGGCGGACCCTCCCTCGCCTCCTCTGAGCTTCTGCTGTTTGCTGGCATCCGAGGCATTCCTTGACTTGCAGCTGCAGCGCTTCAACCCCTGTATCCATAGTCCTGGGCATTCTCCCCTTGTCTGTCCCTGTGTCCAAATTTACCTCTTCTCATAAGGACAAGAGGCCTACTGGATTTGGGTGCACCTGAGTCTACTTTGGGTTCATCTTAACTAATCACATCTTCAAAGGCCCTATTTCCAAATAACGTCACATTCCCAGGGCCGGGGGTTCAGAATTCATCTTCTCTCTAGAGGAAGAAGGGAAGTTGCTGGTGCTTGTTATTGCCTGTGTGTGGAGAGGGGGAGTTGATGTGATGCACTCTTTTATATACAGTCATACCTTGGTACTCCACTGCTTTGAAACTCCGTAACTTTGGTACTCCACACATTTTGATACGAAAATTTTGTCCTGGTACTCATCGTTTGTTTGGTACTTGACGCACAAGCTGGAACTTGTCATTGTCAGTTGCCTTGTGACTTGCTACCCTTTCCAGCCAAAACAAAGGGTCTTGCATTAGTCACACGGTAGCGCTTGCCCTGTGTACATCCCATTGCTTCTGTGGTTATTTTGTGTATTTCTGCAGTTTTTTCCTGAGCAGAAAAGAAAATTACTTCACACCACCACTGAGCAAAAAAAAGAAAGAATAGGTATATATGAGAGCGGTATTCGCATTACTGATCTTGCTAGGGATTACCGGATGCCTTAACAATTGTTAAGAATAAAGAAGTGATAAAAAAGGCTGATGTTGCAAAAGGAGTTAAAGCAGTAACAAAGCAGCATCCCCAAACACTGGAGGAAGTTGAAAAGCTGTTATTAATTTGGGTAAAGGAGAAGCAGGTAGCAGGTGACAGTGTATCAGAAGCCCTGGTATGTGAAAAAGCAAGTGTTGCATGCTAATCTTTTGAAAAACAAACCAGGGAAAGCTGACTGGCTCAATTGATAGAGCGTCTGCCTACCGGATGGAAGGGTGCAGGGCTCAATACGCAGTGCCTCCTGACCCGTGTGGAGCTGGCCCATGCACAGAGCTGCCTCACTCAAGGAGTGCCCTGCCACGCAGGGGTGCCCCCGTGTGGGGGTGCCGCACGTGCAAGGAGTGCACCCTGCAAGGAGAGCCGCCCCTTATGAAAAAAGCACAGCCCGCCCAGGAGTGGCGCCGCACACACAGAGAGCTGACGCAGCAAGATGACGCAACAAAAAAGAGACGGGGTTTCCCTGTGCTGCCAAGGGTGAAAGAGGACACAGAAGAACACACAGAGAGCAGACAACGGGGGTGGGGAGGAGAGAGAAATAAAATAAATATTTTTTTAAAAAACTTTCTTAAAAAAAAAGAAAATAAAAGAGAAACAGACCAGAACCGAGTGATGAGAGTATTGACGTTTTAAGGCCAGCCATGGCTGGTTTGATAATTTTATAAGAGGACAGGCATCTATAGTGTCATGAGGCATGGCAAGGCAGTGAGTGCTAATGAAAAGGCTGCTGATGAATTTGTCAGTTAATTTCAAGACTACGTAGAGAATGAGGGTTTTATGCCCCACCAAGTTTTTAACTGTGATGAGGCTGGTTTGGCTCAACTGATAGAGCGTCCACCTACCACAAGGGAGGTCCAGGGTTCAAACCCTGGGCCTCCTGACCCGTGTGGAGCTGGCCCACGTGCAGTGCTGATGCTCGCAAGGAGTGCCGTGCCACGTGGAGGTGTCCCCCGCGTAGGGGAGCCCCACGTTCAAGGAGTGTGCCCCGCAAGGAGAGCCGCCCTGTGCAAAACAAAAAAAGCGCAGCCTGCCTGGGAGTGGCGCCGCACACATGGAGAGCTGACGCCATGATGATGCAACAAAAAAGAGACACAGATTCCTGGTACCGCTGACAGAATGCAAGCGGACACAGAACACACAGCAAATGGACACAGAGCAGACAACGGGGTGGGGGGAAGGGGAGAGAAAAAAAAAATGCTGAGTAGGACCTATGTCATAAAAGAGAAGATGGTATTACCAGGCCACAAACCAATGACGGACAGGCTCACAGGTTTCGTGTGGGAATGCTAGTGGGGACTTAAGCCTCCACTTGTCTATCGTAGCGAAAACCCGTGCGTTTTGAAGAAGCGTAACGTCATCAAAAGCGTAACGTCATCAAAAGCGTACTCCGTGTGATGCGGAGGGCAAACAGCAAAGCCTGACAAGTTTTCACTGAGTGGACACATGAAGTGTTTGGTCCCTCAGTGAAACAATACTTGCTGGAAAAAGACGTGCCTCTGAGAGCTCTCCTCCTTTTGGACGCCACGCCTGCCCACCCTGCAGGCTTGGGGGATGACCTACTAGAAGGTTCAGCTTCATCCCGGGAAGGTTCCTGCCCCCAGCACCGCTCCTCTCATCCAGCCCGTGGACCAGCGGGTCATTTCCACCTGCTTTGAGAGCACTTCTGACACCTGGTTGACCCTCACAGAATTCTGGAAGGAACATTTCAATATCCTGCACTACCTTAACCTTATCAAGGCCTGAAACGAAGTCTCTTATAGGACAATGAATTTGGCATGGAAGAATTTGTGGCTTAGAGAGACCTCAAGGGTTTGAGGCTGACCCCAAGCCTGCAGGTGCAGAGGGCACAGCTGTGCAGGGTATTGCGGCTTTGGCCAGTCCATGGGTCTGGAGGTTGCTGAGGAGTTAGTGGAGGAACAGCATGAAGAGCCCAGCCCTGAGGAGCTGCAGGAACTACAGAAGGAGCAGCAGCAAGACGTGGCTGGAGAGAGTTCTTCAGATGAGGAGGAGATAAGAGAGGATGTCCCCAGTTCCTTGATAAAAGAAAAGTGTGCAAAATGAGCAGAAGTTCAAAACTTTGTGGAGAAGTACCATCCGGACAAAGCTCTGATAAGAGGAATGTGAATTTATCGAAAGACCAATTTCACACTTTCAAGGAATTCTAAAAAGAAGACAGAAGCAGTCCTCCTTGGATAAGTTTTTTATTTTTTTAAGACATCTTTTATTTTCTTTGTTCTGCCCCACCCCCCATTGTTTGTGCTTGCTGTGTCTGTTCCTTGTGTGCTGGTCTTTTTAGGAGGCACTGGAACCGAACTAGCAACCTCCCATGTGGGAGGGAGGCACTTGCCTCCGCTCCCTGCTTTGTTGAACCTCTCATTGTGTTGTCCTCCTTGTGTCTCTTTCATTGTGTCATCTTGTGTCAGCTTGCACCAGGAACCAGGAACCAAACCAGGAACTAAATGAGGGACTTTTTGTGTGTATGGTAGGCGGGAGCTCAACTTCTTGAGCTACACCTGCTTCCCATGGATAAGTTTTCAGTGAAGGTAACAAAGCGTGTGTCAGAGCCTGTGGTGCAATTTGAAAAAAGGCAGAAAAGAGAGAGAACTGCTGAAGTGCAAGTGCCGGGTGTTCTATTGGAGGGGACTCTCCTTCCAAGCCACACTCCGTGTGACCTCTCCTCCTCGCCACGCTCCTCTACTGTCCCTTTAGGCCATGGACTCTCCTCAGTTCAGGAAAAGTGAAGTTTTTATTGTATTAAATCTAAGTATTCATTCATTTTTATGTTTGTTTCTCATCTAAAGTAATAATAATACAACACTATCTTTTTACGTATTGCCTTAAAAATGTCCATTGTCTTTGACTTGGGAGCACATTAAATTTATTTACACTATTCCTTGTGGGAAAAATCTGTTTGGTACTAGCTCTTTTTGGAACCAATTAACCATGAGTACTGAGGTACCACTGTATACTAAGCTAAATTAAATTCCCAAAGATTGTGAAGAAGACAGGGGCCACTTTTAGACAATTTTAATGGCAGACATTATGAAACAGACCTAGTTGGCTGTTTTCTGTCCTGTCTCCTAGTTTGTCCAATGTTTTAAAAACTAGCCTTGAAAGCTACTGGTGGTGGGTTGGGTTTTCAGAGTGTGTTATCAGGGTCAGCATTTAACAGTCACCAAGCTGGGCATGAGCTGCTCTAAGTTCCTGAAGGCAAAATACAAAAGTTCAGACGTGTGAAACAAATGCATTAGAAGGAAATGACGGGAAGCGGACTTGGCCCAACAGATAGGGCGTCCGTCTACCACATGGGAGGTCCGCGGTTCAAACCCCGGGCCTCCTTGACCCGTGTGGAGCTGGCCCATGCTCAGTGCTGATGCGCGCAAGGAGTGCCGTGCCACGCAGGGGTGTCCCCTGCGTAGGGGAGCCCCACGCGCAAGGAGTGCACCCCATAAGGAGAGCCGCCCAGCGCGAAAGAAAGTGCAGCCTGCCCAGGAATGGCGCTGCACACACGGAGAGCTGACACAACAAGATGACGTAACAAAAGAAAACACAGATTCCTGTGCCGCTGGCAACAACAGAAGCAGACAAAGAAGATGCAGCAAATAAACACAGAGAACAGACAACCAGGGTGGGAGGGGAAGGGGAGATAAATAAATAAATAAATAAATCCTTAAAAAAAAAAAAAGAAGGAAATTACATTTAGCTAAACGATCAGCCAGTGGTTTCTTCCACCTGGGTGCTCCAGACACCTCTCGCTTCTGCCCTCTCTCTGCATTGTAATTACCTGTTAAGTGCCGGCCTCGCCTTGGACCCCAGCCTGTGGGCAAGGCCTGGCCGTCTCCCTCTGCCTTCCCAGCTCCTGGAGCCACCCTGGCAGGGGAGCAGCTGCCCAGTAAGCTTGTTGACGTTTGACTGTGGGTCCTGGACACCGCGGAGGTTTTTTAAACTGCAGAACTGAATCAGAAATATTGCGACCCTCCTACAAAGGCGTGCTGGTGGTTTCCTGTCCTTGGACTTGTAAGAATTGGAGGCAAAGAGCTGTGAACTTGGAGAAGGCTGGAGCCAGCTTGCTCCCTGCAGGCTCAAGATCACCCTCCCACACAGAAAAAAAATACATGTATATCTACTGCAGCCTGCGTTCCAGGCCTCTGCAGTAAGGCAGATACCACAATGAGAACGCAGTATCTGCAAAGCACGAGGAGGTGAAGTGCAGTGAAACTGGACTGCTGGTCCTCCCAGCAGTGGGGTGAGCGAGTCGGGCCACGGCATTTAACACAGCATTTAGCTCTGATGACCGTCGCCGCAGATCCCCGGGGCCCGTGGCGCAGCAGCCTTGCATGTGGCCGAAAGGTGTGCCTTGCGGCCTTCTGCTCCCGTTTGGGAGATCCTGGGTCCAGGGCCAGATGCCACACTGTCCCCGTGCTGTCCACCGGCCCCTCAGAGGACAGTCCGGCCTTCTCTGTCTTATTACCTGCCACGGCCTCATTTGCTGGCGGTGAAGGGTCCCCCTGAGAGCCTGCAGCTCTTCAGAGCTGTCTCTGCAAGCCCGTGGGGACTGTCATCTTTTACAGGCTTCTCAGCGGGGGGGGGGCAGTGGCCTCTGGAAAACATCAGAGACCCCCCCGCTCCCCCAGGTCCTGCAGGCTTGGGCTCCCTCAGGCACACCCAGGCCACGTCAGGCCCTGGCAGCGGGCAGTGGGAGGGGCCGGAGACCCCAGCCCCCATGGGTGTCACCTAAACCGACCCCTTGTTATACCCACCCCCGAAGGCGGGTTCTACCTTGTCCTTGTGCCCCAGCCCCACCTTGAGCTTCTGTTGGGTGGTGCAGCCCCTGCCTCCCCCCCACCTGGACCCTGCTCAGGCCCGGGCCTCCTGCCCTTGGGCCCCCTCCCCTCCACATCCGGGTTTCCCCTCCGCCTTGTGGCTCCTACAGCTGAACACCGGATTCCTCGTTGGTCCAGTTCCAGAAAAGTCTCCTGGGGAGAGAAGATGCCCTCCTGTGGACGTGCCGCCCCAGGGGGCCAGTGGCTGTCCTTATTCCCAGCGCCAGTGGCAGAGTCCGTGTAACCCACGGGCACCAGGACCTCTTTGGCACATTCCAAGGAAGGCAGCAGTGGATCCCCTTGATAACAGGGCGCGAAGCCCAAGGCACGGCTTAGCCAAGGAGAGAAAGAGATAAGTGGCATCTTTTTGTTCTTGTAGAACAGAGCCGTGGGGCCTCGAACCCTGCACCCGCTAAGCTCTTACGTGCTTGTGGGTTTGGCGGCAGCAGCCGGGGCTGGAAAACAAAACAGCTGAAAGCCCGGCGGCATCTGGACCTTCACTGTACTCGGCCTAAGGGGACTGCTCTCTAGCTCTCCTGGAGCAAAGGCGGCTCCCGCCACCACCGTCGCCCTCGGCACGCTCCGCCTGGCTCCCCTGGCTCCTGGCACAGCCGGGCAACTCGGCCCTCCTCCCCTCCGCCCTGCCTCCTGCACCCCCTTCCCCGGGTAACCCCCAACACCCCCCCACCCCAGATCACCAGGGACCTCTGTTCCTGGAGGCTTGAGGGCCACCTGCCTGTTAACCATTCAGCCCCCAGCCGAGAGGCTTTCTCCTGTGGGGGCAGGAGGAGGAAGCGGCTCGAGGATCGCAGCTGGTCAGGGGTCCTTTAGAGGTTATTAGAGACGTTAGGGGTTTATAGAAAAGCGGTGCGGAAAGCAGAGTTCACGCACACACGGTTTCCCCTATTCGTGACACTTTGCCTCAGTGAGGTACCCTTGTTACGATTGATGAAACAATCTCCTAGGTCCTTTTTAACTCCGCTCACCTTACACATAAGTGACATTATTCTCTGCTACAGGTCTAATTTGCACATGCTGAAATGGTAATGCCCTTTTATTTTCCTCTCCCCTTCCCCGCCCCCCCGTTGTCTGCTCTCTGTGTCCATTTGCTGTGTGTTCTTCTGTGTCCGCTTGGATTCTTGTCAATGATACCGGGAATCTGTCTCTTTTTTGTTGTGTCATCTTGCTGTGTCAGCTCTCCGTGTGTGTGATGGCTCTCTTTACGGGGCGTGCTCCTTGCGTGGGAGGCTCCCCTATGTGGAGGACACCCCCGTGTGGCACGGCACTCCTTGTGTGCTTCAGCACTGCGCATGGACCAGCTCATCACACAGGTCAGGAGGGACTGGGTTTGAACCCTGGCCCTCCCATGTGGTAGGCAGATGATCTCTCCATTGGGCCAAATCCAGCGATGCGCCTCTGAGGCTGGATCTCCCGGTAGTTCCCAGGAGTCTCATAAGAGTCAGAGTCAGGTGTCTTCAACTACCGCCCCAGCGCCTTCACCAGGATGCTGCTGGAAGGGGAACGCTGGGGGGAGCCCTGGGCTTCCTGCGCGTCCTTCCTGCCTCCCTCCCCCCCCAAAACGATTAGGAACCACTGATTAGGCCAAAGGTTTTCAATTCTTGGTACAATTTATGTTAAAACCATTTGGGGGGAAGCGGGTTTGGCTCAACGGATAGGGCATCCGTCTACCACATGGGAAGTTCACGGTTCAAACCCCAGGCCTCCTTGACCCATGTGGAGCTGGTCCACGCGCAGTGCTGATGCGCGCAGTGAGTGCCCTGCCACATGGGGTGTCCCTCGTGTAGGGGAGCCCCACACGCAAGGAGTGCGCCCCGTAAGGAGAACCGCCCAGCATGAAAGAAAAAGCATAGCCTGCCCAGGGTGGTGCTGCACACACAGAGAGGTGATGCAGCAAGATGATGCACCAAAAAGAGACACAGGTTCCTGGTGCTGCTAAGAAGAATATAAGCGGACACAGAAGAACACACAGAGAATGGACACAGAGAGCAGACGACTGGGGGGGGGTGGGGGCAGGTAAGGGGAGAGAAATAAAAATAAATCTTTAAAAAAAAAAAACATCTGGGGGACTTTTAAAGGGTGCTAGTCCAGGCCCCACCCCCAGTCACTTACCTGGGTGGCATCTCTAGGGCTGGCCCCCTCCCCGCGGCATTTGTTTTGAAGCACCTCCCCCCCCCCATCCTAACCACTGGCAGGCTGTCCTTTCTCTGGGAGGCCCCGAGAAAGGACGGGTGAAGAGGAAAAATGCCCTGCCCTGCCAGCGTCTTTCCAAGGATCCCACTTATCCACCCAACAGATGGTTTTGGCCTCTGCGATTGGAGCCCTTGGCATTAACCCTGTAAATACTGGTCACGTCCTTTCTTGTTTGTCCTTTTTTGTTGTTGTTGTTGTTGTATCATCTTGCTGCATCAGCTCTCTGTGTGTGTGGCGCCACTCCTGGGTGGACTACGCTTTTTTCACCCAGGGTGGCTCTCCATGCATCGCGCGCTCCTTGCACATGGGGCACCGCTACGTGGGGGCACCCCTGCATGGCATGGCACTCCTTGCACACGGCAGCTCTGCGCATGGGCCAGCTCACCACATGGGTCAGGAGGCCCTGGGTTTGAACCCTGGACCCTCCGTATGGTAGACAGACGCTCTATCAGTTGAGCCATGTCCGCTTCCCTTGTTTGTCCTTGACTCCGGCATTCTTTCAGCTTCTGTTTCATTCTGGCCAAAACGTCTTTCCAGTCTTGAAGCTCTGCAGTAACACTTCCCGCTGGTCAGGCTCGAGGTCGTGCGGTCTGGCGTATTCATTGATTTTCCCAAGGTGTCCTCGTCCCCCTGGAAGCTGGAAGGGACCTTAGAAATCCTCTAGTCCCACCCTGCTGTCGAGTAGAGACCCAGCGAGGGTGAAGCGCAGCCCCTTTGCCCTCACCCCTCAGGGTCTCCTGAAAGCCCCCCGCAGACAGCCGCCCCTTTCAGAGCCTCCAGAGAGGCTCCTTGAGAGTCGGTGACTCTGAACTTGCCTGGACCAGACGAGGGCCTCCCAGGGCTGCGAGGCAGCAGGAGCTCTGCACCTCGCTAGACGGTGGCTTTGCTAGACGCTGGCTTTGCTAGACGGTGGCTTTGCTAGACGGTGGCTTTGCTAGACACTGGCTTTGCTAGACGCTGGCTTTGCTAGACGGTGGCTTTGCTAGACGCTGGCTTTGCTAGACGCCACTCCTGCCTGGGCGGACGGCGTCCATGCCCGCGCCTGGTGCTGGTCAGCGTTTACCACGTACAAAGCAGTAACCCTATGAGGCAGGGCAGAAATCCATGTCCATTTGTAGGGGACTTAAACACAGCCGGGCATGGGTGGACTCTTGGCCAAAGGCATGGTCAAGTCCAGGGCTGGCTGTTAGCTCGGCACCCCTTCCGTACGGCACACTTCCGGGTTGTTCTTGCTGACGCGCAACAGTATTATATTCTTGGGCTTAATTTCATTTGGAGAAAGGGTTTCATGTAATCTATTTTCTTAAATGTAACAGTGTCCCTTCAGGCTCATAAATGTGTACTTTTAACCCTAAGTTAGCGCTGATGCTTTGGTCCCAGATCACAGGCGTCTTCTCGTGGGTAACCTGAAGTCCGTGTCCCTAAACTCCGCTTCTGCCTGCCCCCTGTGCCAGGCGACGTGGGCACACAGTGCCCGGTGCTGAGGCAGCTGGCTCCCCTTCCGCCATTTCTGTCGTTATTTTATCGGCCAAATTTGGCAGCATCGCAAATGTATTACAGTAGAGCAGGGTTTTTCTCAAACGCTGGGAAGCAGCAGAGCCCTTTCGCAAATAAAATCTTAACAAACCCCAGGCAGAAAAGAGGTGGAAACAGAGCGGGTGAGCGGGAGGTCCTGGGGTGCAGCGCCCCCCTCAGCGCCCCCAGGGCTCCTCGAGGCCCAGTCTGCTCCTGCCTGGTGGATGGGCCGGTCTCCCTCCAGCCTGCCTCCCCACCAAGCCCCAGCCTCCTCTCCAGCCCCAGCCTCCCCTCCAGCCCTGCCTCCCCTCCAGCCCCGACTTCCCCTCCAGGCCTCCCCTCCAGCCCCGGCCTCCCTCCTGTCCAGGCCTCCCCTCCAGCCCTGCCTCCCCTCCAGGCCTAGCGCCCCCCCCCCCCTGCCCCGGCCTCCCCTCCAACCTGGTGGATGGGCTGGTCTCCCTCCAGCCTGCCTCCCCTCCAGCCCCAGCCTCCCCTCCTGTCCAGGCCTCCCCTCCAGGCCTCCCCTCCAGCCCCAGCCTCCCCTCCAGGCCTAGCCCCCCCCCCCCCCACCGCCCCGGCCTCCTCTCCAGCCCCGGCCTCCCCTCCAGCCCTGCCTCCCCTCCAGCCCCGGCCTCCCCTCCAGCCCTGCCTCCCCTCCAGCCCCGGCCTCCCCTCCAGCCCTGCCTCCCCTCCAGCCCCGGCCTCCCCTCCAGCCCTGCCTCCCCTCCAGCCCCGGCCTCCCCTCCAGCCCTGCCTCCCCTCCAGCCCCGGCCTCCCCTCCAGCCCTGCCTCCTCTCCAGGCCTGGCCTCCCCCCAGCCCAGCCTCCCCTCCCCTCCAGATCTCCCCTCCAGCCCTGCACCTGGGGAGATGAGGGAGATGAGGGACTCTCCCTCTCCCTCCTCCACCTCCCCCCTCCAGGGGCTTCTGCTCCGCCTCACCCGGGCCCTTGCCCCCGCAGGTGGGAGCAGGTGCACCGGGCTGTGGGCCCCTCTGCTGTGGGGCTCGGGGCAGCCCCCGTGGGGCTCCCATTTGGGCTCTGCTGACACCTCCTGGGAAGCAGGGGAAGGAAAACCTCTCCAGGAGCTGCTGGGACATAGCCCTTCTCCCTACTTCGTTTTTTTAGTTTTTCTTAAAAGATTTATTTTTTATTTATTTATCACCCCCTGCCCCCGTGGCTTGCTTGCTGTCTACCTCTGTGTCCGTTCACTGCCTTCACCAGGAGGCCCCGGGACGCGAACCCAGGGCCTCCCACATGGTAGACGGGAGCCCAACTGATTGAGCCACAGCCGCTTCCCCCTACTTCATTTTTATTTCCCAACATCTCTTCCTGTCCTCCTGCACCCCAGCGCCAGGGCCAAAGGTCCCATGCCTCTCCCAAAAGGAAGGCAGCAGCCAGGCTGCCTCAGTGGAGGCTGTTCACAGGTGCCACCCTGTCCCACGCTGGCTCTGCGGTCCAACAATCTGCCTCGACGGCCGATGCCAGGTGTGTACGTTGCAGCAGCCTCGTGCCTCTGGCTACTGGTCTGTCGAATGGAAGACCCCAGGAGGTCATCGTGGGCACTAAACAAGGTGGTACCCGAGACGCACTCCAGGCTGCGGCCACCTGCTCCCACCCCAGGCCTGGCCCCTGCCTTCCAGTCCCTTGCATTCCACTTTGGCTTCACATTGAAACGGCTCTGCCAACTGTCCCCTGGGTGCTCGCAGGTGCTGCCCAGGTCCTCCTGGGAGGCGGCCATCACCTCCCAGCTGCTGTCTCTGTGCCCACCCTGGGTGTCCCCTGCCCCGGGCCTACCGCCCTCCCTGGCCTGGCTTTGCTGGTTGGGATCAGCACAGCTGGCCCCCTCCCCCCTCCCTTCACCTTCTCTGACTCTCCCCCCGTTGCCATGAGAGCCCAGGGAGTGCCTCAGAAAGGTGTTCCAGAGAACATCTGCCCCCAGCCTTCCCAGGGGTCCCTTGTCCCCTGCCAGGGGGAATGTTGGTTTTCTATTGCTACAGAACAAATTGCACAAGTTTAGCAGCTTAAAATGACGCCCGTTTACCAGCTCCCCGTTCTGCAGGTGGGAAGTGTGGGCACAACGCGGCTGGGTCCCCCGTTCTGCAGGTGGGAAGTGTGGGCACAACGCGGCTGGGTCCCCCGTTCTGCAGGTGGGAAGGGTGGGCGCAACGCGGCTGGGTCCCCCATTCTGCAGGTGGGAAGAGTGGGCGCAATGCGGCTGGGTCCCCCGTTCTGCAGGTGGGAAGAGTGGGCGCAATGCGTCTGGGTCCCCCGTTCTGCAGGTGGGAAGAGTGGGCGCAATGCGGCTGGGTCCCCCGTTCTGCAGGTGGGAAGAGTGGACGCAATGCGGCTGGGTCCCCCGTTCTGCAGGTGGGAAGGGTGGGCGCGACGCGGCTGGGTCCCCCGTTCTGCAGGTGGGAAGGGTGGGCGCGACGCGGCTGGGTCCGCTGCTCAGGGTCTCGCCAGGTGACAACCGAGGCGTTGCCCAGCTGCATCCTCTCGTCGTAGTGCAGCGTCCACCTCCTCACACACGCGGTCGTGGCAGATGTCAGCTCCTTGCAGCTGTAGAACTGAGGGCCCCACTTCCTTGCTGGCTATTGGCCAGAAGGCGCTCTCGGCCCCTAGAGGCCACCTGCGTCCCTTGCCACATGGCCCCCTCCATCTTCAAAGCCAACCACGGAGACTCTCCCCGGCCCCTCGAAGGGCTCCCCTGATTCGGCCAGGCCCACCGAGGCTCGTCTCCTTTTCTTGAAGTCAGCTGTGCCACGTAACAGAACCGAATCCCGGGAGTGAGAGCCCGTCTCCAGGTCCCTCAGGCATGCAGCAGGGCGTGTCGCTGGTCGTTCTCGACTTCTACCTGCCACGGAGGACCACGTGCAAAAGCACAGCCATCCTGGGGACATTTTGCCCTGGTACATTTCCATTCCGCCAACTTGGCTGCAACTCTCCGCACTTATTAAAGACTCTGCATTGACTTTTTTTTTTTGCCACTTAATATAGAATTTTATTGAGAGATATACAGATTATAAGGGATATACAGTTTCCTTTTTTAAAAAAAAAGAAATTTTTTTTGTCTTTTTAAAAAGATACATAGATGACACAAAATATTATATTAAAAAATATGAGATTCCCATATACCTCACTCCCCACACCCCCCACTCCACCCACATCGACAACCTCTTTCATTAGTGTGGCACATTCATTGCATTTGATGAACACGTTTTGGAGCACTGCTTCACAGCATGGATTATAGTTTACAGTGTAGTTTTACACTCTCTCCCGGTCCATCCAGTGGGTTATGGCAGGATATATAATGTCCTGCATCTGTCTCTGTAATATCATTCGGGACACCTCCAAGTCCCTAAACGCCCCCATATCACACCGCTTCTTCCCTCTCCCTGCCCTCCGCAACTCCCATGGCCACTGTCTCCACATCAATGCTACAATAACTATTGTGGCTCTAGCAATGCATTGACATTTTGTATCAAAATTCACCTTTACCTCCCTACAGGCTCCCTGTGCCTCAGCCTCTGGCCTTCCGCTCCCCACCCAGCCTGACCCCGGCTGTTCCCCCACCCGTGCCCCGACCTCAGGAAGATGGCGTCCTCAGGGTCCCTCCCCCAGGAGGGTCCCTGCTCCTTCCTGCCACCCCTCCCCGCCCACAGAACCCCTCCTTCACAGCCCACCTCGCTCCAGCTCGTGCAGCTTCAGGACGCCACTTGCTTCTCACCAGGCGGGTTTCCAGTCGTTTTCCACGTGAAGTTTGTCTCTCAGCCAGGCTGAAGAGGAGGAACAGACTCTGGTTTATATTTAACTTGTATCTCCCTACAGCACGTGCACAGCTCTACGCACACAGCAGACATTCAAGAAATAGACGAACGTCAGCAGCGCTTGGTAATTACCAGCACACCCTGGGGCAGGCTGCCTGAGTTAGAATTTCAGCTCTGCCATTTCCTCCCTGTGTGATACGAGTTGATCTCTCTCCATTCCTCAGTTTCCTCATCTATAAAATGGAGATACAATAGAGCTTTGGGAAGGTCAAGAGAGTTACTGTTGGTAAAGACTTAAAACAGTACTTTGGGGAAGCGGATTTGGCGCAAATGATAGAGCGTCCGCCTACCACATGGGAGGTCCAGGGTTCAAACCCAGGGCCTCCTGACCCGTGTGATGAGCTGGCCCACGCACGGTGCTGATGTGCGCAAGGAGTGCCGTGCCACACGGGTGTCCCCTGCGTAGGGGAACCCCAAGTGCAAGGAGTGTACCCCTCAAGGAGAGCCACCCCGCGCAAAAAAAGTGCAACCTGCCCAGGAGTGGCACCACACACATGGAGAGCTGACACAGCAAGATGATGCAGCAAGAAGAGACACAGATTCCCGGTGCCACTGACAAGAATGCCAGCGGGCACAGAAGAACACACAATGAATGGGCACAGAGAGCAGACAACGGGGGTGGGGAGGGGAGAGAAATAAATAAATCTTAAAAAAAAAAAAAACAGTGCTTTGTGCTTATCAGGCACTACGTGAGTGTTAAATAAATCATGTTGCTCAGAGAGCAACTCATTGAAAATCCATTTGCACAGTTTCCGCATGAGCATATGTATTAAACTCTTAGCAAACAGGAACTAAAAGACTGGATTCCGCATCTCTTAGGGTTGACTGTGTGTCTTAGATTACAAACAGAATCTAATAGAACAGCAATGAATTCTAGGCTATTCTCTCTCCTTTCTTTCTTAAGGAGAAATGGCTGTTTATAAAGTCTGCAGGCACCAGGAGCTATTTAAAGATGTCCTGCTTCAGACCAGTCATCTTGCTTAAAACCTTACGGGAGATTTTTATCCTAATCTACGTTAACTGGTATACCAAAATGTAGGCCAGTTTTGATCCTTCTTAGAACAAATGTGAAATCGGAAATCTACTGATTTTTTAAATATATAAATGATCCTTAGAATAAAGAGTGTTTGCAAAGACTTTTTCAATACAGAGAGATCACTGCATTTTAAAACCTTGGTTCAGAATATAAACAAACACCTCCTCCAGTGACTGGGCCCGAGCATCTCGGAAACCTTTCATACCTCATATAAGAAGCCCTGCACTGGAGTTCTCATTTGCAGAGGTCTCAAAAAGAAAAACAGGAAGAGCCAAAATCCTTCATGTTCAGCGATTGAAAAATACAGAAGGTCCTTCTGGGATCCGTAAGCACGAAGAATGGGGAGCCACACCTTCGTGTGCAGCACGCCTCCCTCAAGCCTTGGGGGGCACATTTCCCATCTGACAGTGAAAAAAGAAAAGAAAAATACAAAGTTTGGGGTATATTTTTCTTTCTTTTTTTGTTTCCTTCCTCCTTTTGTTTTGTTACAGCCTGCACAGTTTTTAAAAATATTGCACATGGAGTTTGAACACGGCCTTACGGGAAGCTTCAGAAACCTCAGTGGGAGGTCTCAGTGCCCGCAGACCTGCCGAGGACGTCCCTTACGCCGAGCGTGAGGCTCCAGCCTGGGAGAGGGATGGCTAGGAGGAGCAAGCGTGGAGACCCCGTATCTTTTCCCCTTGGTGGGTTATCACTGCAGCCAACCACTTTTCTCGTCTTCTGGTACCTTCTTATTTCTTGTTAATTAAAAATTTTAGAGGGAAGCGGATGTGGCTCAAGTGATAAGGCTTCCGCCTACCGTATGGGAGGACCCGGGTTCGATGCCTGGGGCCTCCTGGTGAAAAAGAAGAAGAGAAAGCGTGCCCACGCAGTGAGTCAGTGCCCGCGCAAGTGAGTCACGCAGCAAGATGGTGACTCAACAAAAGAGAGACGAAGGGGAGAGTCAAGGTGAAGGGCAACAGAGACCAGGAATTGAGGAGGCACAGCTAACAGGGAACCTCTTTCCATGTCAGCGGTCCCCAGGATGGAATCCCCCTGAATCCTAGAGGAGAAAAAATAAGAAGAGAAGACCAAAAGAGAAATAGATACAGAAGATCATACAGCGAATGGATACAGACAGCAAAAACAGCAGGGCAGGGGAGGGGGAGGGAAAGGGGGGAATAAATAAATAAATCTTTTTAAAAAAATTTAGAGCTCTAAGGATCCTTAATGACTACATGGAGATAAAACTGTGAGCCAACTATAGTAAGAAGTTTCTCACTGACCTAAAGCTTCTCATACCCACATACACACACGTACACGTAGACATACAAATACACATACACAGTTTTAGGGATTTGAAGTAAATTAGAGATTCGTGAATCCAACCGCTAATCTAGTAACTAATAACTTCGCTTTTTAAACTCTCCACAGGATTCTCAGTTAATATTTAAAAATAAAATTAAACTCTATAAATAAAATAAAAGTGAACTCTATTCTTGGAAAAACTATGAGCCTCAGTGCATAGAAAGAAGAGGGTCCAGATTAGGTCACCTACGAATCCATCTTTTTCTCTTTTTTTAGATCTGTGTGTTACTTTTAAAAACTTGATTGAGGTATAAATAACCACATGATAAGCTGCACATATTGAAAGTGTACAGTGTGATACATTTTGTCATATGTCCACACCATGGAGCCATCACCACAATCAGTAAATAAACATCCATCACCTCCAGAGTTTCCTCGGGTCCCAGGTGCTGGCATTATGGAGTAGTTTGAATTTTCTAGCCTTTTCCTAAGCATGGAATACTGCAATGTGTACTCTTTTTTTGTCTAGCTGCTTTCACTCAGCACTTCTAAGTTTTGGGCTATTAGAAATAAAGATGCTATGAACATTTGTGTCCCAGTGTTTGCCATATGCTTTCATTTCCCCTGGCAGTTGTCCAGGAGTGGAAGGGAGGCCGTGGTAGGTGTATGTTTAGCTTTGTAAGAAATCGCCAAACTGACTTCCAGAGTGGTTGTAACATTTTATATTTCTGCCAGCAGTTGCTCCACATCCCGTCTTTGTATTTTTAGCCATCCTAATAGGTGTGCGGTGGTACCTCATTGTGGTTTTAATTTGCATCTCCCTAACAACTAATGATGCTGAGGTCTTATTTTTTTTCTTTATTCCCCCCCTCCCCAGATGGTTCTCTTGTCTGTCTGCTCATTGTTTGCTTGCCTTCACCAGGAGGCACCAGGACCCAAACCCAGGACCTCCCATGTGATAGGCAGGCACCCAACTGGTGGAGCCACATCTGCTTCCCTGCATATCTTCTTTGGTTAAGTGTCTATCAAAATCTTTTTTATTTTATTTCTTTTTATTTCTTTTTTAGGAGGTACCAGGGATTGAACCCAGGACCTCGTATGTGGGAAGCAGGCACTCAACCACTGAGCTACAAACGTTCCCCTGTCCAAATCTTTCTCAGTTGAGTTGTTGGTCTTCTTTTTATTGGGTTGTAAAAGTTGTTTTATATTTGAGTTACAAGTCCTTTTTGTTTTGCAAATGTTTTCTCCCAGTCTGTGGTTTGCTTTTTTATTTTCTTAACAGTCTGTGGCTTGCCTTTTTATTTTCTTAACAGCATCTTTTGAAGAACAAGTGTGAAATTTTGATGAAGTCCAATTTGTTGATTTTTTTCCTTTCATGCATTTTCTCCTGTTGTTAAGAAATATATGCCAAACCTGAGGTCACTAAGATTTTCTCCTATGTTTTCTCTTAGAAATTTTGTAATTTTAGCTCTTCCAATTAGAACTGTGATCCATTTTGAGTTAGTTTTTTTTTTTTAATGTGGAGTTAAAGGTTGAAGCCCATATTTTATTTTGGTATATGGCTATGCAATTGTTCCAGCACCCTTTGTTGAAAAGATTATCCTTTATTGAAAATCAAATTAACCCTATACATATAGGTCTATTTCTGATTCTTTTTTCTGCTCTTTGATCTAGTTGTCTATCTTTACACCAATACTACATTGTACTGGTTACTGTAGCTAAAATGTCCCAAAACGGATAGTGTATGTCCTCCAACTTTGTTCATTTTTTAGAGTTATTTTGGCTATTCTGGGTCCTTGGAAGCAAACTTTATAACTGTAGACTGTAAACCAAAAATGCTGAGACCTGAGTACATTAACCAAACACTTGATAAACATTCTCAATTCCTAGCATGGTCCCTTTCTAAATTTAATTTTTTTTCAAATTATTTGGGGGGGAAATCTATGACAAGATTATAAACATTGGAGTAAATACATGCCCTCACATAGTCTATAACTTAAAGTTGATGGTAGCTGGATCGTGAGAACGAATTTATTTAATTCTGCTCCTACTTTTGCTTACAGTTAGCACCAGTGGGGAAGAGGGGTAGGCCAGGGGCTCCTGAATAGGTTAGGATAAAATCCTTTCCTGGACTGAAGTTCTACCCAGGCAGCCACGGCCACCGCCTCTACCCTTACCTGTTTCTGTTCGGCTGCCATTCTTTTTGGTTTCCTTCGTTACCACCAGGCTTGGGCTGTGGCTTCCGGTTTCTGGTTTCTCCCTTTGCCAGGCATAGGGCACCCTGGCCCTTACAGTTGAGGTCACAACATCTCGGGGAACTTCTAACCCTCCGTCTCCCGTCTCTAAGCCATGTGTAGCCCATCAAAGAGGCTATTCCTCCTGCCGAGTGGAAACCAGGGTGTGCTCCCCTTCTAAGTGGGGTCCAGGATGCCAGTCCATCAGGGGGCCCCTGGCAGCGGGTGGCTCTCATCCCCTGCACCTCCCCCACTCCCCATCCCCATTGCAGGAGGACGCCCCCGAGCTGCCAAACCCAGCCCTCCGCCTACTGGCCAGAGCACTTCTACCTCCAGCGTACATTTATTTTCATCCTTAAAGCCCTGCTCAGGCGGGTCTTATTATCCTTACTGTCCTGGTGGGGAAACTGAGTCACAGAGAGGTGAAATAACTTGCCACGCTAACAGCGGCAGGCCCAGGTCTCCCTCCTGGCCTCGCCATCCCATTCCTCGGCATCGGCTATCCCGGGAGGGCTCTCGGCAACCTCTCCTCGGTGGCTCTAGGGCTCTGTCGTCATTTAACCTTGGGCCAACATGAGGACGTCGTGGGCACTTGAGCAGATGAGGGAAGGGGGGCGAGCAGGTGCGCCGCCTTCCTAGAGGGCCTCTAAGTCAACTGCTCTGCCTTGCATCGTCGCGCAGCCTGGAGTTTTATTGAAGACTCAGTAGCCTGCCTGCGAGCTCCCTGCCCTTGGAGCGGAAGGGGCTGCGCCGAGGAGGTGGATGACAAAGGACCTCTCGGCAGCTCTATTTCAGAGCGGCTTCCGCGGGGCCCCTCGGCGGCCCCAAAGCTGCCAGCCACGCTCCCCCCGCCACCGAACTCCCTTTGGGGAGCCTCCCCGGTCTCCATGGTAACGGCATGTCGAGGAGACAGCCGGGGCTGTACCGTGGCTTTGTATGAAACACAATGATTCTAAATCGAAGCGAAGACCGTCTTCGGGATCACAGCGAAGCCGGGAGCTCCTCGTTTCGTAATTTGAAGTGTTGGCGCAGTTCTCAGTTTTAGCCCGAGCCTCCCCTGCCCCGGGGTCTAAGCTGCAGCTTGGCCTTAGTGCCCCCTGCCCTTCTCCGTTCTTTGAGGAATCTTGGAGCGAGGGAGCCCGCCCCCCCCGGGCTGCCCCTGGGCCATACAACGTGCAAGCAACCTGGGGCTCTCGAGGCAGATGGGCCCGGCTGCCATTCGGAATCTGTCTGATTTCCTCCGAGTCCCAGTTTTCTGCTCTGTAAAATGAGAAGCGGAACCCCGATGGGGTGCGTGGCTCCCCTGGCAGTGGCGGCGCTTTGGCCAGCAGGCCGCGTCCCTCTACCCGGGACGGGCTAGTCGGCCACGTCTGGGGACGAGCCCAGTTTATGGCAGGGTTGAAAGGAGAAGGTCCTCAGCACAGAAAGTTACGCGGGGCTCACGCTGACAGCCGTGCGGGGTTTGTCTTTCTCCCACCGGTCAGAATTCCTGTATCCCTTGTTCCCAAATGAGAAAAGGTGAGGGATGAGGTGGGCACCTCCCCACCGGGTTACATACACCCTTGAGGCTGGGGTGCGCGCGCCCCAGCCCGGGAGCTTCTGTGCGCGTCACTATTTTAGCAGCATCAGCCCCGTTCTCGGAATTCCAGAAGAGTCTGGGATTTAGAGTAAAAACCACCCGGATCCCCGTCTTGGCACGTCTCTTAAGCAGCTGGGATGGTGGCAGTGTCTGTGGCATGTGGCGGTGGGGAAGGCTAGACAAGGGAAGTGGAGGTGGGGGTCTCCCTGCCCTGGGGCAGAAAGGGACCCCGGCCTGGGGCTGGTTTGCTGCTCTCAAGGTTCACCCCAAGGTTTCTACCTCCCCTGCTGCCTTGGACCCCTGCAGGGGTGAGACTTCCCAAGTCTGGGAACCCTCTTTACCTCTAGGGTCCTCAGAAATGAGCCTTTCCAGACTCAGGCCAGGTGGTTGTGCACCAGCCCTGCTGCACAAGCTGCCCTGCCGAGAGCCAGCGCCCCTTTGCACGTGGAATTCGTGACAGGCGCAAGCAGGCCCCTTGCCCAGAATTTCACACCAAATCCCAGGCCTTTCTCTCCGCCCTCCCACCTGGGTAGCCTGCGTGTGTCTCGTCTACCTGTCGCCGGAGCTGGGCAGGCTGCGGTCAGGGCTTCCGGGGCAGACGGGCTCACGGGCCCTGGCCTGCTCACCGGTGGAAGGTGGTGGGGGGACAGTCAGGTCTCCGGGAGGCCCTGGTCTTAACTGCAAGGGCAGCGCCCCCCTCCTGGAAGACGGGCGCCCAGGGCGTGTCTGTGCCTGGGAGAGTAATTGCGAGGCTCCGTAACCCCTTCTGGCTGGTCCTTCTCCTTCCTCTTGGGCTCCTTCCCAGGGCTGTGTCTTCCTCATTGCCCTTCTCTGGTGTTGCTTCCTCTCACAGTTCTATCCCAGATCCTCTCCTCTTGGCCATTGGCCCTCCCTGGGTAACCCTAGGGGATGATGACCTCTGACCTCAGCCCTTCAGGGCCCACCAACCCGTCCCTCCCCACTGGGCTCCTCATCTTCTACCGAACCCCACCCCTCTCCCGGGGATCCCCACTTCAAGGAATGGCACCGCCATCCAGCCAACCTGAAACTCCCCGTGCCCAAGAGCGCGGAACTCAGGGGCACGCGGCCAGAACCTGAGGCCACGTCCACCGGGCGCCGGGTTCCCACCCTCCCGCCGCTGCCTCCTGCCGCCACGCTGGCCGGGGGCTGAATTGCGTTGCTAACAAACTTAGATGCCAATGCCCCTCTAAGCCCCAGGGGTACTCCGGGCCTGCCCCGGGACCCCTCCCCAGGCCGCCCACCCCCTTTGAGGCTGCGCTAGACGTCCCCCTCTCCCCCCCAGGACCCTCTCTCAGGGTCCCAGCCCGCTTTCTCGGTCCCTGCCCCTGACTTCACAGAGCTGGCCCATCACAGCGGCACATCCAAGGAGCCCAGCCCTGTTACGTTCCCACCCCCATTTTCTCTTCATCTTGGCTCAGACTGGCACCCTTTTTTTTTTTTAGATTTATTTATTTATTTATATCTCTTCTCTCCCCCCCACCCCACCCTGGTTGTCTGTTCTCTGTGTCTGTTTGCTGCGTCTTCTTTGTCCACTTCTGTTGTTGTCAGCGGCACAGGAATCTGTGTTTCTTTTCACTGCGTCATCTTGTTGCGTCAGCTCTCCGTGTGGGCGGTGCCATTCCTGGGCAGGCTGCACTTTCTTTCGTGCTGGGTGGCTCTCCTTACCGGTGCACTCCTTGCGCGTGGGGCTCCCCTATGCGGGGGACACCCCTGTGTGGCGCGGCACTCCTTGCGTGCATCAGCACTGCACGTGGGCCAGCTCCACACGGGTCAAGGAGGCCCGGGGTTTGAACCACAGACCTCCCATGTGGTAGAAGGACGCCCTAACCACTGGGCCAAGTCCATCGCCCCAGACTGACACTCTTGATCACCCTAAAACCTCTCCTATTGTGCTAAGTCTGGGACCAAAGCTCTCCTCCTTGTCACCTCTGATGGCCCCCTCCTCTCCTCCTTGTCACCGCTGATGGCCCCCTCCTTCATCTCCTCCCAGCCCAATAGAGAGCAACCCTCGGGTTCCTCGCCTGGATAGTGCAGCTAACAATGACACCTGTTTTATAGGGTGCTTGTGAGAATTAAACAGGCTTAAAACAGTGCCCGGAAGATGAGTGCTCAGTGGATGTTAGTTACAATTAGCAAGTCTCATCTCCATGTGAATGTCCCTCATCAGCTCTATCTCAATGTGTCTAAAAACTTCCTTCCCTCCTAAATTTCATCTTCCCTCTCCTGATACAGTTTTTTTTTTTTCAGTCGCTCAAGCTTAAAACCTCCCCCCATCACCTCCTCTTCACCACCTCCCCACAGTCCTAAGACTGTGCTTCTTCATCCAAGCAGCGTGTTTCACACCTGGCCCTTTCGTCTCGGGCCCCAAATTCAGGGCCACCACCCCGGCACCAGAGCTCGGCTTGCACGCCACGGTCAGAGGGACGTTCCTGTGACTTGATTTCCATGTCCTGCCTCTGCCCAGACGCTGCTGTGGCTGCACATGGCCTCCAGCAGAGGCCCCGAGCTGTCCATCTCAGCTTTCCCAGCAGCCTTCCTTCCTGGCCCACAGATGTGCCCAGGGCCGGGAGTGTGGCCGGAATCCTAAACCCCACTCTCCTTAAACTCCCTCATTACCACCACGTCCACAAATACAAGTTGACACACTTGGCTGAGGGAATGAATCCAGGGTTTTTGTTTTGTTTTCTTAAGGACTTATTTTATTTACCTCTCTCCCCTTCCTACCCACCCCCACCCCCGCATTGTCTGCTCTCTGTGTCCACTCGCTGTGCGTTCTTCTGTGTCCGCTTGTACCCTCTTGTTTCCCGGTGGCACTGGGAAACTGCACCTCTTTTTCGTTACGTCATCGTGCTGTGTCAGCTCTTCATGTGTGCGGCGCCACTCCTGGGCGGGCTGCGCTTTTTTTCACGTGGAGCAGCTCTCCTTGCAGGGCACACTCCTTGCATGTGGGGCTCCCCCACGCGGGGGCACCCCTGCAGGGCACAGCACTCCTTGCGTGCGTCAGCTCTGCACATGGGCCAGCTTGCCACGCAGGTCAGGCGGCCCTGGGTTTGAACCCTGGGCCCTCCATATGGTAGGAGGATGCTCTATCAGTTGAGCCACGTCCACTTTCCCAGGTTGTTTTAATTTCCCAGCTTCTAATGCAATGGGTGGGCTTAAACCATGGGAATTTATTGGCTCATGGATCCGAGGCTAGAAGTCCAAAATCAAGGGGTCATCAAGGCAGTGATTTCCCCTAGAAGGCTGTGGCGGTCTGGGGCTGGCTGCCGTGACCCCTGGTCCTGGGCTTTTCCCTCCCATGGGAATGCACGTGGCGGCCTCTCCTGGCTTCTGGGTCCCCTGACTTCCAGTTCCTGGCCGCTCCCTCTGCATTCTCTCTGTGACATTCCCTGTAGGCCTTCAGAAATAGGCTTAAGGCCTCTCCTCATTCACGTGGATCCCCGCTTAACTGAAGTAACCCCTGCAAAGCGTCCTCTCTACAGTGGGTTCCCACCCGCAGGAATGGATTGAGCTTAAGAGCGTGTTTTTCTGGGGTATAGAGCTCCAAACCACTGCACAGGTCTGCACAGTTTGGTCTACCCAGACCTGACTCAAGTCAGACAGGTTTGTTCTCTGTCCCCCGACTGTGCCCTGCCTTCGCCCACCTCCTCTCCTACCCGACGCCTGGCCTGCGCAGGTCACACCCACCTTCCAGCTCAGAGCCTGCTGTCCTCACGTGAGCCTTCCTTCCTCTGGTCATCATTTGAACTTGACGCTTTCCATCATCATTTAGGAATATTGTCTTGTCCTGCCTTGGGCTTCATAGTATTTTGAAGAGTCGTTTCTATTCAAAATGACACTTTCTTGTCCTGTTTTTCAACTGGACTGTAAGAGTGTCCTCAGTGTTGCCTGTTTCCTTTATAAATGTTAGGAGAATGAAGCACGTGCTTTAGACAGACCAACACCTGGAGTGAGAGCCTCCTGAGATCGGAAAGCAGGACCATGACCTGCCAGTGCAGGGCCTTGACCTGGCCAATGCGAGACCATGATCTGCCTGATGCAGGACCATGACCAGGCCGGTAAAGGGCCTTGACCTGGCTGATGTGGGACCATGACCTGCTGATGCAGGGCCTTGACCTACCAGTGTAGGGTCTTGACCTGGCTGATGCAGGACCATGACCTGCTGGTGCAGGGCCTTGACCTGGCTGATGCGGGACCATGACCTGCTGGTGCAGGGCCTTGACCTGCTGATGCAGGGCCTTGACCTGGCTGATACAGGGCCCTGGCTGATGCAGGACCATGACCTGCTGGTGCAGGGCCTTGACCTGGCTGATGCGGGACCATGACCTGCTGGTGCAGGGCCTTGACCTGCTGATGCAGGGCCTTGACCTGGCTGATGTGGGACCATGACCTGGCCGATAAGGAACCATGACCTGGCCAATGCGGCAGAGCCTGGAGACCCGGAAGATAGACTTGTAAAGTAAAAGGAAGCGTAGGAGTGCTTGCATGGGGCCTAGGGAAGACAAGTCAGCTGCAGGAGGAGCCCAGCAGCCTGCAAACCATGGCTGAAGAAGGAGCTTGAGAGCCACAGCCCGAGGAGCAGAGGCGGTGGCCCCAGGGGCCCAGGAAATGGATTGAGCATCACTAGGTAGCCACGGAGGAAGGCTCTTTCCTTCTAGAGAAAATGGACATTTGCTGGAAGGTGTTGGTGGGACTCCACCCAGCATGGAGCGGAGGGCTGGCCTTCAAGTACCTGGAAAGGAATTGTCCAAGGAAGACTCAGTGGTCATGTCCTGAGCCCATGGCCTGAGCTGGCCGAGTGTCAGGCCTGTTGAGAGCCTGAGGGGTGAGTCCCCCTAGATCAGGCCTGTCGGGGTGTATTAGTCAGCTGAAGGGGTGCTGATGCAGCATACCAGAAGCCTGTTGGCTTTTTTTTTTTTTTTAAGATTTATTTTATTTCTCTCCCCTTCCCCCCCTTGTCTGCTCTCTGTGTCCATTCGCTGTGTGTTCTTCTGTGTCTGCTTGCATTCTTGTCTTGCAGCACCGGAAAATGTGTCACTTTTTTTATTGTTGTTATCTTGCTGCATCAGCTCTCCATGTGTGCGGCGCCGCTCCTGGGCGGGCTGCGCTTTTTTTGGGTGGCATGGCTCTCCTTGTGGGGTGCACTCCTTGCGCGTGGGACAATCCTGCATGGCACGGCACTCCTTGTGCGTGGCAGCACTGCGCGTGGGCCAGCTTACCACGGGTCAGGAAGCCCTGGGTATTGAACCCTGGACCCTCCATATGGTAGGCAGAAGCCACAACCCCTTCCCTGTTGGCTTTTGTAAAGGGTGTTTATTTGAGGTAGGAGCTTACAGATACCAGGCCATAAAGCATAAGTTACTTCCCTCACCAAAGTCTATTTTCATGTGTTGGAGCAAGATGGCTGCTGATGTCTGCCAGGGTTCAGGCATCCTGGGTTCCTCTCTTCCCAGTTCTTGCTTCTTCCCAGGCTCAGGGTTCCTCTCTTCCCAGGGCTGGCTTCTCTTTCCTCTGTGTACTTGCTTCCTGGGACTCCAGCTAAAGACTTCAGCATCAAACTCCAACATCCAAACTCCAACATCAAAATCTCCAACTCTGTCCTTTGCCACGCCTTTTATCTGTGAGTCCCCACCTACCAAGAGGCGGGGACTCAGTGCCCTACTGATGTGGCCCAGTCAAAGCTCTAATCATAATTTAATCATGCCCAGGTACAGACCAGTTTACAAACATAATCCAATATCTATTTTTGAAATTCATAACTATCAATCTGCTACAAGGGGAGACCCTCTAGATCAGGACTGGCTAATAATTTGCAGGGCCTGTACAAAATGAAAATGTGGGGCCCCTTATTTAAATGTTTTCAGGGATTTCAAGACAGTGACCGAGCATAAAGCCAAACGCAGGGCTCTTCCAGACCCAGGGTCCCCAAGCTTCTGCTCAGGCCGCTCACCTCTGAAGCCAGGGCTGGTGCTCTGGTGTTTCAGGATGGGGGGGTGGGGTGGGGGAAGATGTTGTTTGCCATATACCAGCCATGATTTCGAGTGTCATGTCACCTGAAACACTCTGGCCGTTCTGCTGGGGGGTGGAGGTGGGGGGTGGAGCTCAGGGGCAAGGCGCAGTGGTGCTTCCAGGGGCCAGCCAGCAGCCAGCAGAACCTGGGGTGAAAGACATTCCCCAGAGAAAGAGGAACCCCTGGGCTGTTGTTTTTTTCTTATACTTTTGGAGGGTCTGAGTAAAAGATGGGAGATCATTTTAATGTGAAAAGGAAGCGATTCAGCAATTCCAAGAGAAGCAGACCCATCTGAACAAATGGCCACTTTCCCCGAACATCAAGAAACAGAAAATTGTGTGTTGCACTTATAACATGACCAGGTACTTGCCACTTGAGTCTCAGAGCAGTATTGCTCCTGCTTTGGAGATAAAGTTGTCCTTAACCTATACATCTAGGTAGTAGCAAACCCTGCTTTTGTGATCTGAATTACCTTCCCAAACACGCCTCCTTCCCCAGACACCCATATGAGAAAATATGCTCCATGGAGACCTTCCCTCTCTCTCCCCCAAAGAAAAAACCCCGTGGATTAGCTCTGGCTCAAGTGTCTTCCCAACAGCAGAGCACAAAGGACCTACTGGTACTTGGCCTTGGAGTAAGAGAACTGAATCTTCAGGGGCCAGAGAGAGAGAGAGAGAGGGAAACTGTTGTTACAGGAGACTCAGCAAAACCTGATAGGAGCCGCAGCAATACAGAAGACAGTGCCGGGAGAACATGGAGAACCTCTGAAGCATAAAGACAACGTGTAGAGAAGGTTCAGATTGAGTTCCAGGACAGGTTCCTGCTTTTGCCAAGCGTCTGGAAATTGTGCCATAAAATGGGTTACGCTAAGTATATTGGGTTTCCTTAGGGAACAAATGGGGGCAATGATATGGGGATTGGCAAGTCCAAATTCCATAGGGCCAGCCACAAACTGGGAACTCTGATGGCGATTTTCGATGAACTCTGTAGGAGAAGCTGTCTGGCTGAAGTAGCGATGGAAATTCTCTCTCCTGAATGCTGACATCACTTTTCCTTTTAAGGCCTTCAACTGACGGGCTGAGACATCTGTCTTTGTTGAAGGCATCTCTGCGGTTGATGGTAGAGGTCATCAGCCATAGATGCCATCAACTCACTGATGATTGAAGTCCATGAAATGTCCTCACAGCAACCATCAAGCCAGTGCTTGCTTGACCTAACAACTGGGCCCCGTTACCTGGCCAGGCTGACACATAAACCTAACCATCACACCAGGCGTCAGATAATCCATATCCAGCCAGCAGTGTGGGTCGCAAATGTCAAAAGCGAAATAGTGGTAATCCTTCAAAATAGTAAAATTATGTTTTGTATCCAAAAGCGTATAATGGTGCAGTGTCTGCATTGGTTAAACAAACGGTCCTAATGTCTTTAAGAGTGAATTTCTACATTCAGGATAAAAACAATGCCTGTACAGAGTGGGGACTGCTTGGCTGCAGTGGGAACCGGGTGGTTTTGTCAAGCACCAGGCACCAGGAGGCCCTCGTGGGTTTCACCACTGCGTGGTTGGGTCTGGGGCAGGTGGAGAGGTGCATGCTCCACAGGCTGCAATTGCACTTTTTTTTTTTTTTTTTTTAGCTTCCTCCAAATTTATTTGTTAAATGTGCATTATGAAAGTAATACATTCTATTATATAAATTTGGGGAAAGTAGGAAAAATGAATTACTCATCATCTCATAACCCAAAGACAGCCATTGTTGATGTTCTGACAGATTCCATTCTATTTTTTTCTTTGTGTGTGGGTAGATGTGTTTAAACATCTAAGCATCTTGTATACACATACTGAATTCTGCTTTTTTCACTTTTGCCAGGTTATAATTTAGCCTCCAGGAATATAATTTTTTAAATTTATTGTGCTAAAATTTAGATAAATTAAAATTTGGCATCTTAACCATTTTTAAGGGGGCGTTAATTATATTCACATTGTTGTGCTACCATCTCCAACATCCATTACCACAACTTTTCCATCACCCTAAAGAGAAACTCTCTACCCATTAAGCAGTAACTCCGTATCCTCCCCTCCCTTGTCTAATCTACTTACTGCCTCTAGGGATTTGCCTGTTCTTGGTATGTCATATATTTGGAGTCATATACTATGTGTCCTTTTGTGCCTGGCAGCTTTCACTTAGTATAACGTTTTCAAGGGTCATCCACGTTGCAGCATGTGTCAGAACGTCACTCCTTTTTCTGGGTGAGTAGTATTTCATTGTATGCGTGTGCCACACACGTCTGCACACGCACAGTTAGGTGCCTGTTGTGAATAATGCTACCGTGAATGTTGGTGGACGAGGATCTGTTCGAGTCCCTGCTTTCAACCTTGGGGCATACACTTGGAGTGGAATTGCTGGCTCAGGTGGCAATTCTATTTGGACCTTTTCCTTAACAGCTGCGCCATTTTAGATTGCCACCAGCAAAGCATGAGGGTTCCGATTCCTCCGTGTCCTCACCCACATCATTTTTAGTGACTACCATTGAGCACCACGGCTTTGGCATAAAGACAGCTGTGAGCACTCAACAGTCCCACCGTCACGTATTCTTAATTTAGGATTCCTTTCAAAGCCTCGGGCACGGGATTGGGCGGTGCCCTGCTGCTGATTTCTAAAGGCTGTTTTGTGTGGGATGGCACAGAAAAGGCCTGTCACAGCTGGATCATCACATTCCCGTGAAGACTGAGCCTGTCAGCATTCATCGTTGAGCAGGAGCTGTGTGCATTTCAAAAGCCAGCTCTATATGCCTCTTGCCTGGAAGGAAACAAGCACTGGGCCAGCCCGTGTCTGGTCTGGGCTCTGTCTGCAGCAGTGGTGTCTGCTGATCCCGTGAAATTCTTGTTTTGAGGACTGGGGTGACGGCAGTAATTATCCCAGATATTTATGTGTGTGTCCCCAGTCCAGCCTATGGCTGCTCTCACATCCGTTGCCATCTGATCCTGTTGAGGCATGCAGGGTACAAGGCCACCACTAGAGTACAACCAGGAAGTGGGAAACCCCCCCTCCTTTCAGTTGCTGTCCTTAGACCCAGGCGAGAGGGGCCCAGCTCTGGTCCTCTGACGACTGCACCCCTTCCCCATAGGGCCAAGGGGTCCTGTCTGTCCGGATCCCCCGAGCCCACTCCTGGACCCACGGGGCCCCTGGAATTCGCTGACCGAGTGGCCCTGAGCCCTTTGGGCCTACATAAGCCCGGATGTGCCCTCCAGAGGGGGCCGGGCCCCAGGACAGTGCACTGCAGGTGCACAGAGCTTGTGCCCACAGGCTGCAAGGGGGACCCAGGGTGGGAAGTGAGGGGCTCGGGGGGGCTGGGGCAGCCGCTGAGGGCCCATGTCCCTTGCACTGCGGTGTGGAACTATGAGGTGCCCCCAAGAATTCCACGTTCAGGCCTGGACTTCTCAGGCCTCAGGATGGTAAATTTGCCAGAGTGGGAGGACAGGATCTATTTTGTTTAACAGTTTGTTGGCATGAGCTGTAACTTTTAAATATTTAGAGCTTTGGGGCGCGGATCTCCTTTTTTATTCTTGCTCTGGGACCAGCAAATATTAAGAATGACCCTGGCTCTTTTATCATGCTGTGCTATTTCCAGTTTCTCTCTCTTTTTTTTTTTTTTTTCTTCTTTCCAAGTCTATAGACCTACAGAGGGTGTGCAAAGGAAAGCGGTCTAGACTCACAGAAAAATAAAACCATTTACTCTGTAAGGTCCCAATGTATCAGACACCCCCATATTCATGTGTCAAAGCAAAAATTGTATCTCAGGACAAAAAAAGAGTACAACCACCTGCTAAGAGGGTGAATCAGCCTGGCACGATGCAGCAAAAACAGAAACAGAAGCCAGCTAGTAAAGCGGCAACCCACCCCTCCCCTCTGTTTCTTCACCCCCGCCTTGGTTCCTTCGTGTGTATCGAGGAACCACCACCCTCTGTTGGCTGCTTGAAGACGTGCAAGGCGTCAGCCCACTGCAGAGCTGGTGTTCTCTCTGGCCCAGCCAAGGATGAGCATCTGAGTAACCGTGGGAAGCCGAGGTTGCAAGATTTTTTCATTTTCATCGTTGTGTGGCAGTGAACTTACCCCCCCCCCCAGCCCCCAGCCCCCAGCCCCCATTTTTTCCCAGCAAGATTTCGGCTTTCCAATCAAGGATTTAATTGAATATAGAAGCATGAAATCAATAAGACCATTTTATTGGTCCCCCTCCTCCCCCGGAGATAAGCAGCTCGGTTCTGCATAAGTAAGTCCAGAACGCTTTGCCAAGTCCAGTCCACAGATGACATTTTACTTGCCTTTCACAACTATCCAGCAAGAAAGGCATTCCCATTGTCTGAATCTTAGAGGTGAACTAACCTGGCTGGGGTTATCCAACCAGGAGGTGGCAGGACTGGGACGCAAACCCAAGGCCCTGATCCCAAATCACTGTAAGGACCCAAAGAGAAGGAATGGTTTTGTCCAAACTTTATTCATCAGAAAAAGAGAGTTGCCTTATATTAGAGCCTTCACACACTCTTGTATATTATGGGGCCCGTTCTCAATTATTTTAATTTCAATAAGAAAGTCTTGTTTGGGAGCGACATGTTAGCCCGAAGCTTCCTTCCGTCAGCGCTAGTTTTGGAAGCTTATGGAGATCAGTTGACCAAACTGTTTTTTAAAAAGTGGTGGGAAAACCTTTAATAAAGTTTTAGTAACTATACCCAGGGGCTATGTCTTGCAATTGCAAGTGAGGCTTTTTAAAGATTTCTTTTAAAGTGGTTATGTTGTGGAAATCAGGGTAATTTTTCACTGGTAAGCCATACGTGGATTCAGAAAGTACTGTATCTCAAACAAAATAAATGGGAAGTAAGCAGCTTGGGAAAATTGATGTTGAAGCTGCATATAAAGAGCTTGGATAAAATTGTTCAATGAAATGCTAGAGAATAAAACAAAACAGTATATCCAAGTTAACATTTTAAATAGTTTGGTTTAAATAGAGCTGTGGGACTAACTTAATGAAGATTCTAAATAGGCATTCAATGATGTCATCTACATCCCCAAGGGTTTATCTATTCAAGTTGGCCAAAAATAATTTCGGGATGGGGGGAATCTTTTCCTTGGGAAAACGGGTTGGCTGAGGCTTGGGCGACACACTGGCAGAAGAAGCAGGCTGTGTCCTGGCCGCACTGCTTCTCCGTCCGGCAATGTCCAGTTTCCCACACGTTGCTCCCTTGGTCCTCACAGCAGCGTGGGGAGGCCAAGGAGGGGAGCTGTCATCTGAGAGGTGACGAGACTGCCTTTTCCCGCCCCCTCAGGCCGCCCTGGTCGGAGGCACCACGATGGTCATCGGCCACGTCCTGCCCGACAAGGAGACCTCCCTCGTGGACGCCTACGAGAAGTGCCGGGCCCTGGCCGACCCCAAGGTCTGCTGTGACTACGCCCTCCACGTGGGCGTCACCTGGTGGGCACCCAAGGTACCAGTGCCGGGGGCGGGGGGGATCCAAGAGGAAAACGCAGACGCTTGTTTAGCCAGAGTGGCCACTGGGTCGGCGCCAGCTGGCGCATATGCTGCGCTCTTGCAAGTTTGGGACAGCCCCATAGCACCCCAACTCCCCCAGATGCCAAATGACTCCATCGTGGGGGTGGGCGGGCCTGTCCTGCTTCACTTAGGAGCCACTTTGGCTGCAGACAGAGCTGCGGGTGGCAGTGTGGGCTCTGAGGCCAGAGGTCTGACCACAGGGCTCTCGTGCCTCCTGGGGCTGGACTTTGGCTCCCGCGTCACCCATGGCCACCAGGTGCCCCCGACACGGGGGAGTGCTGCAGGGGGTCAGCCTTGGCAGGTCGGGCCATTTGGGGGCTGGGTGTCGGCGGCCCTGAGTCTCGGAGCTGAGGGGCCCGTCGTGGTCAGCCGCTGCCTGGTGTGTCTGGGTCAGGGTGCACTGGCCTCTGGGCTCCAGCTCCTGCACCAGGGAAGTCTGGGCTCCTTCCGGCTCCCTTTCAGTTCAGTTCCTGGGCCCACCTGGGGGCCTGAGCCCCTGGCTTGCCTGTCCTCGCCCTGCCCAGGCCTCGGGGATGGAGTCCAGCTTCCCCTCCCCAGCTCCCCAGCTCCGTGCTCCTTGAGAAAACACACAGACAGGCATTTCGGTTTTGCCTGGGTTCAGGAGCCTTACTGCCACATTGCTCTAGGAAAGCAGCCTGGAGGGTGATTATCAAGCACCCTGTGCCAGAACTCTGCCAGGTGGGGGAATCATAAAACAATCAGCGTTAGGAAGGTGGACGAAGCTCTTCGGATAAGGACTTTGTTCCAAAGGGCCTGGCACCTCCTGAGATGGTAACTGAAAGCCTCGCTAGACCTCTGCCCCTGCATTTCAGCCTTGAGCGTGGGGCTCGCCCTGTCTCCCCCATGACTTCCCACCTGTCCTTTACGGATGGCCCTGGAGCCCCCAACGCCACGAAGGCGCGGGGCTAACGGGCACAGACCACACTGAAGGTCAAGTCCCTTATCTCAGGGGCGTCTCCATCTTGACGCCCTCCTGGGTGGGTGGCGCATCCCCCTGCCCCCCCTGCCTCTCTCCATCTCCTCTCCCTGGAGCAGGCCTGGACTAGAGAGGGGGTCCCCTCAGATTCCCAGAACCCCTTGAGGCCAGGCCAGTCGCCCCTAAGTCCCCAGAGGCTGTGAGGACGTTCCTACTTTTAGAATTTAAAATTAGTCTTTATAGGTATTTTTTTCTAACGACAGATTACGAAAATAGCAAAGAAGCACACAACCTGATCACCGCAATACCACAGGGTTACTTTAGCTTATTTCTTGCCTGTGTTTTCTCCTATATAGGCTTTCAACATAGTGACTTCTTTGCTTCAAGCGTGAGCATTTTCTGCTCTGCTGCTTAGCCTTCAAGGTCACCAATGCGATGCTGCCTAATATTCTGTCAAGTAGATGAACCACAATTTATCTTTCTATTTTTGGACCAATGTTGCTTCCAATTTTTTCCTAATATAAACAACATGGGGCGAGTGTCCTTGTTCGCATAGCTTGTTTTGGTTTATTGCTAAGTTGGATTTTCCCCAGGGTCTCTAGGTTGTTTTTTTTTAATTTTTTTTTTCATCAGCAATTTTATTTTTTTTCCAAATTCTATTCAATTTATTCATTTTTTAAAAAATATTACATTAAAAAAATATGAGGTCCCCATTCACCCCCACCGCCCCCACCCCACCATCCCCCCCACAGTAACACTCTCCCCCATCATCATGACACATCGATTGCATCTGGTGAGGGTCTCTAGATTTTTAGCGTTCGGGTGCCTTTGGCACTGCTGAGCGGAACAGGCAGCGGAAGGAAAAATCATTAGTGCGTAAAGCAGTAAGGCTGCGGGGGAGGCCACACAGCCCGCAAGCCTGCGTGACCGGCCTGGAATGGGATGGTATAGCTCCAGTATTTGTGCTTGACGATTGTCGAAGGACTTCTGCCTCTGTCCTCCCGGGAACCAACAGCACCCGGGGGGGGGGTGGGAAGAGAGGGAGACAGCGAGAGATTGCAGGTGGCCACAGGGCGGCGACGTAGCCCGGAGCCCAGCACCTGCCCATCAGCCCCTTGGCCGTGGGTGATCGATCACGTGACAGCACCTCTGCCTTCCGCCCTCCAGGTGAAAGCAGAAATGGAGACGCTGGTGAGGGAGAAGGGAGTCAACTCATTCCAGATGTTCATGACCTACAAGGACTTGTATATGCTTCGAGACAACGAGCTGTACCAAGTCTTGCGTGCCTGCAAGGACATCGGGGCGATCGCCCGAGTCCATGCTGAAAACGGGGAGCTCGTGGCCGAGGCAAGTCTGCAGTAGAGAACGGGGTTAAGCGAAAGGGAGCGCGTTCTCAGGGGGATGCCTGACACCCATGCTTCTCCTACAAGGGTCAGACAAAACAGGTGGTAAAAAAGGGAGGAGACTGTTGAATTGTCTGTCTGAATGTGGATTGTATATGTGTTGACAAAATTAAATTTTAAAAAAATTTTTAAGAAAAGTGTGAGACAGGCACTCCAGAGGTGACAAATCTTGGTCAGAAAATCCAAGCTTTTCTACTGTCTATAAAAAACAAATCTCTGTAGCCCCAAAAGGTTTCTTAAGTCTTTGCTGATGATGTTTTTTTGTGTTGGTTTGGTTTGATTTTTTTGAGGTACCAGGGCCAGGGACTGAACCCCAGGACCTTGTTGTGGGAAGCCGGTGCTCAACCACTGAGCCACATCGGCTTCCCCAAGTTGGTTTTTTTTCTATTTGTTTTGCTTGTTGTTTTTGTTTTGTCAGGAGGCACCAGGAACCGAACTGGGGGCCTCCCATGTGGGAGGCAGGTGCTCAACTGCTGGAGCCGCATCTGCTCCCGATAAAGTCTTATTTCTAATGACATTTAGTTCCTTTAAATTCCATTATGACAAAAGAATTTGGAGCGCCTCTTAGAAATATTCTTAATGAGATCTGACCAGAGAATAAATAAGAATGCAGCTTTCCACTTTCCTCTGCCTCCTCAGAGCAGCCGAGATAGTCAAGATATCTATTCACTAGTACCCAGAAAGGAAAGTTCCTTATATTCCCAGGTCCAAACAGGATAGGGTTAGTCTCGGCGTTGCTGGAAGCTGGAGATCTGTCTAGATTTCCAATGGGAAAATACTGATTTTCAGATCAATAAAACATCCCTGTCTCTGGCTAATTACTGAACTGGATTTTTAAGATGACCAGATGTGTCCAGTCATTTTAAAGTGAGAATCAGGGGAGCCTTATGGCAAAGGTGCCCTGTGCTGGTTCTGCCCTCTTCAGAGGGTAAGCACAACAGAAATGAGAAAAGTAGCAAGCCTGTTGGACTGGGCTGTGTCGAGCATATTTCGCTGTCCCTTGACTTCAGAATTGTCTTGAATCTCTATCTCTAGGATTCCCTCAATTTTCTTCTTTTTTTTTTTTTTCGCTTGTTGCTCTTGTTGTCCAGGGTGCTAAGGAGGCCCTGGATTTGGGGATCACAGGCCCAGAAGGAATCGAGATCAGCCGTCCCGAGGAGGTGAGGAAGACTTCCTTTGTCCTTTGTTAACTTCGTTCATGTAGATTCACAGAGTCTCCGGGGATAGAAGAGACATTAGTAAATACGAGTCATATAGCATCACTTCTTAAACTGCCGTCTGGAAGCTTCCCAGGGAGCTGCTGGCTCCAGGCGGAGATGCTTTTGGCCATGACCTTCCGTGTTTCTGGGGGCGACAGTGTTGGCACACCAGGAGTCGCTGTGCCCAGAACTGAATTGGGAAAGAAAAGACAGGCTGGAAGGGCCCCCTCAGAAGTTAGCAGGAATTCCAACTGTAACCCCGAGACTCAGCCTTTGGGGGGGCGAGACCCCTTTGAGCATCTGAGGAAAGCTTTGGCCCCTCCCTACCAAAAGCCAGAGGCCCTTACATGTCCACACTCGTGCCCCCATCACCGAGATGGTCAGTAAAAGCCCGGCTGGCCTTCTGCCCTCTGCTGTCAGCCTGACAGTCCCCTGCTAAAGAATTCTGCTCTGGAGGGGCCACACTAGACAACGCCTTCTTGCCCTACGATGCTGGCATTTCCTACCATGTGTTGGGGGAAGAGAAGCTACTCTTCATTGCTTCAGAGCCTTCGGTGCAGGGCGGTGGTTAGATAGCCACGAGGGATTGTCGGTGAGGGCTTGGAGGGCAAGGCAAAGAGGGCAGGGGTGTGACGGTACCTGCCATCGCCCAGAGAACCAAGTCAGCCCCCAGTGGGGCAGCTGAAGGGGAGGGTCTAGGCCAGTAGTTCTCAGCCGGGGGTGATTGTGTCCCCCCCAGGGGACACTTGGCAATATCTAGAGATATTTTTGGTTATCACAACTGCAGGGGAAGGGGGGGAGAGGCCGTTATAGGATCTAGGAGGTAGAGGTCAGGGGTGCTGCTCCACGTCCTCAGTGCACGTGACAGTCCCCATGACAGTTCTCCAGCCCAAAACATCAGTAGTGCTGAGGCCGATAAACTCCAGCCTAGGCTCATTCCCAGCTTGAAATCAGTCAGTACGGCGCCTTTGCTGTAGTTCTGAGATGACTGGAGAGAATATTCTAGAAACAAGGAGAGAAGTGACTTTTTTTGTTTAGTTTTGTTTCATTGCCTTTTTTTTAATTCCCCCCCCCCTTTGTGGCTTTTTGCATGCTGTCTGCTCTCTGTGTCCATTCGCTGTGTGTTCCTCTGTGTCTGTATTTATTTTATTTCCCCTCCCCTTTGCAGCTTGCTTGCTGTCTGCTCTCTGCATCCATTCCCTACACACTCTCCTGTGTTTTTGCTTGTCTCCCTTTTTGTTGCGTCACCTTGCTGAGTCGCTCTCTGCAGCACTTGTGGGTGAGCCCACCTTCACCAGGAGGTCCCGGGACGTGAACCCAGGGCCTCCCGTATGGTAGGCGGGAGCCCAACGGATTGAGCCACAGCCGCTTCCCCTGCTTCATTGCCGTTTAAGGCCTGTGTAGCATCTGGCAGGGATGCACCTGCCCCACCAAGTCCTAGATTCCCTCTCAGCTGAGCCGCGATGCTTGGCACTAGGTGCCCCTGCCCAGCCTCGTCCCGAGCCCCTTGGTGCTGTGTCAGGAGGCACAACACCTTGTATGCAGGGGGCTCCCGGGCCTGCGTGGGCTCGTCTGGAGGAGAGGCTGAAGCTTGTGTCCCTCCCTCCTTTGTTCCCAACAGCTGGAAGCCGAAGCCACCCACCGCGTTATCACCATTGCAAACAGGGTAAGTAAAGCCCGATCTTGGCCCTGGGGTCAGGGACTGATGCTGTGTGGCGGGCCCATCCTGCACTGGGCACCAGCACCACGCCGCCTCATGGAATCCCAACACCGTTTGCTGAATGAATATTCCTGCAGCCCTGATGCAAGTCCTTCTGGCCCCCTCCCCGCTCCCCCCGCACTGAGCTCACTGGAACCTCGGGTCATGGCCAAGTCAGGTGACAGAGGGCCAGGCGGGGGATCACAGAGCCTTGCTGCAGCTGGAAGCTGTTTATTTTCAAGGAATACGGACTTAGAAACCCATTGTCTTGGTTTGTCAAAGAGCTGCCGATGCCAAGTACCAGAAATGGGTTGGCTTTTATAATGGGACATTTTATTAGGGGTGAAAGCTTACAGTTCTCAGGCCGTGAAATGTCCAAATCAAGGCACCGTCAGAGACGCTTTCTCACCCAAGTCAGCTACTGGTGATCCTGGGGTCCTGCCATGTGGCAAAGCAAGGTGGCTGCCCATCTCTGCCACGAGATGCCCCTCCAGGAGCTCGGCTGTGGGCAGCCAGGCCCAGGGCTTGTCTCTTCAGCCTCTCGGGGGCTTCGTGCCTAAGTGTTGGCTGCCAGTGATCCCCGAGTCCTCTCTCGTGGCAGGATCCAAAATGGCAGCTTCCTTCCTCCGTGTGTCACCCTCTGTGTCTCCGTTTAAATAAGACCCAGCAAGAGGGCGGAGACGCCGCCTGAGTCACGCCCCACTGATGTAGTCCAATCGGAAGGGCCTCCCACCCACAGGAACGGATTAGTTCAAGGACAGAATGGTTTTATTTTGGGGGAGTCATAAAAGAACTTCAAACCGTCACGCCCATCACTTAAACTCAGGTGCCCAACTTGTCATTTTCGTCACTGCTTCCTCGGCGTGGCTCAGGCGTCCATTGGCTCAGGGGGCAGAGCCACTGATGTGGGGTGGGGGTGGGAGCAAGCAGAGATGTGGAGCCAGTTCTAGCTCTGGCCTTTACAAATAGAAGCTTTTCAATCCTGTGGTCCATTCTGATGTGCCTCTTTTATTAGAAAAGTTATGGGCTTATAGAAAAAATCATACATAAAAGACAGGATTCTCGTACCACCCTATTACTAACACCTCGCGCCAGGAGACAAGAAACCTGTATTATTTATAAAATCGGAAGGTTGTGAGGATCAAAGGAAGCCTGGAAGGGAAAGCACTTTAGATACAGTAGAGCCCTGTTCATAGGTTATCCCTGCTTCTAACCCGCGATGAAAAGGTCCAAGTCATACAGATCATTGAACTGGGAGCAGGGGTTTTCAAAAGGTGGTCCCAGGACCAGCTGCATCAGCCTTATTGGCTAGAAATTGGAACTTGTTAGAAATGTACATTCTTGGGTCCCGTCCAAACCCACTGGATCAGAAACTGGGGGTGAGGCTTGGCAAGCTTCATTTCAGCTAGCCCCTCAGGATTCTAATGAACACAAATATTTGAGAATTTCTCCTCTGGAAAGACCTGGGCTACCTCAGAGGGGGTAAGCAGGAAGGCGTGGTGCTGGGAGTGTCAGGGGCAAAAAAACAGGGTGGTCTTGAGTCCAGCTGGCCTGAGAATGAGCGTCGTGGAACTGCACGAAGCACATCGAGCCTTGAGCCAGTCCCTCAACCTCACAACCTCTGAATTTGTTATACAAAGAAGCCTGAAGGCGTCCTTAGAGTAACGTTTAGGGAAACAGAGTTTTCCTTCAGCAGCAGGCTGTAGGCATGACAACAGGACGAGGAAATGGTTTTATCATCCTAACAGTAGTTTTATCAATTACTTCCTGGTGGAAACGAGCCCCAGAATAAAGAGCTGAATCCCCTCAGGGCAGCTCCTCATTCCTCAGTTCAAACACACACCCAGACGGGTTGAGCTGGGGACCAGGGCCACGCAGACAGTCGAGGAAAAGCTCGTCAGTGCTGGAACCCAAGTGTCCTCTTGCAAGATCTTGTTCTAGCCTAAACACGGAACGCTGAAGCCCTCGTGTTCTGTTCTTCTCCAGGGTACATCCTGTCTATTGATAAGGCCACGTTCAAGGAGACAGGCCTCAGAACTTTAAATATAGCTTATGATAGATGACTGTCTCTCAGTCATCATGTTCATGAGCAGGAAATTAAAACAGGACAGCTAGGTCCTCATTTTAAATTATAAACCTTCATGCGTGTCCAGAAGAGTTTATTAAAGGACAATGCTGGTTGGGTGGTGGGAAATCTGAGGTTCAAGACCAGATAGTCTGGAGTCCAGGCCTGATGTCAACTCCCAGACGGGCCTCCGTGGTGGGCCCGGGGCTGGGAGCGGCCTGGGCTCAGGGGAAGACCGTCCCCCCCGCTTTAGGGACGGGTAGAGGGGGGCAGCAGGTGCCAGGAGTGGTTTTGCTGGGATCATGTGCTCCCTAAGTTTATGAACGGACGCCCTCTGCTTCCTGGGTTTAGACTCACTGTCCCATCTACCTGGTCAACGTGTCCAGCATCTCGGCTGGTGACGTCATCGCGGCCGCGAAGATGCAAGGTGAGCGCGTGGGCTCGGCGGCCGGGGCGGCCAGGTGCGGTGGGGCAGGAGGGCGCGGGCCCGGCTCAGCGCACACCCTGGCCCCGGCTCCCGAGGCTTGGACCCTGAGCCCTTCTCTCCCTCCTGTTCGGCTGTTATCTGTCCCAGAGCCACGCTCTGCTAGCCCAGGTCCAGGCCCCCGGAACCAGAATTTTTTTCCTCTGCGCTTTGTATGTATAACAGCTTTATAGAAGTGCCTGTCACCTCTTCTGGGTCTGGTAAAATTTTCCAAGATTCAGTTCATTTCATTAGTTGGTGTTATTGGCCTCTTGGGTTTTTGCTGGTGGTTGCCTTGGTAACCAACATAACATCCTGGACCCGTCCCAGTGGACATTCAGGGGACACCGAGGAAGTCCATGGAGAAATTGAGCCCCAATTCCCTTTAGAGCCACCGGAGTGCCTCCTGTTGCTGGCAACACGGGGTACCGGTGAGGTCCTGGGAACAGGGGAAACAAAGTCACAGCCACAGACCTGATCAGAAGAGAGGACTTCCTGGGTTACTCCCCACATCGCCCTCCTCGCCCCACCCCTGCCTCTCCCCGGGGTGAGGCCCTCTGCAGTGTCCCCCGCCCCGGGCTGCTGTCCCGGCCTCCTGGCTGGGCCCCTACCTCCGTCTCCCTGCCCCCAGCCCCCGCTGCGGATGCCATCCCCGTCGTTCTTCCTAAAGCCGCTCACAGTTCCCGCCTGTTCAAAGCCAGGGGCTTCCCTGGTGGTCGCAGGAAACGGTCCAGCCGCTCCTTCGCGCAGTGGTGGCGTCCTCCACGCCCGTCCCACCCCACGCATCCTCCCCCGGCCCCACTCACCGTCTTCCCGCCTCGGTGCCCGGCCCTTGCCGCGCCTTGCCCAGAGTCCCCTTGAACACCCCGGACCTGAACCCACCTGGTGAGCGGGACGAGCCCCTCCTGCCCCGGCGTCAGCTCCCTCACCGGTCACGAGAGGCTCGGGCTGGCTCGGGGGCCTCCCAGCTTCACTTTGGACCCTTTTCCTTCCAGGGAAGGTGGTGCTGGCCGAGACCACCACGGCGCACGCCACGCTGACGGGCTTGCACTACTACCACCAGGACTGGTCGCACGCGGCCGCCTATGTCACGGTGCCGCCCCTGCGGCTGGACACCAACACCTCGACCTACCTCATGAGCCTGCTGGCCAAGTGAGGCGCCACAGGGCCCCCCGCCGCACTCGGGGCTCGCGGGGCCTGGGAAGACGGCACCGAGGCCTCCCCCGGCGTGACCTGGGCTGGGCCCCCTTCTGCCCGCGGGGTGGTTTTGCTGTGTTTGTCCCCCCCGGAGCCCACACAGGGGGGCCAGCCTGTTGGGCCTCCGTGCTCACTTGGTGGGTGGTGAGCGCTTCTGGGGGCATGAGAGGAAAGAGCTTACAAAAAGCACCAACCGTGGATTTTCAGCACTCCAGGGGACATTGAAAGCTTATCCTGAAGCCCCCGGGGAGGTTGCAGGAGGGGGTCTCTGACTTCTCCGAGAATGTGTGTGGACCTCTGTCTCTCTTTTTTTGCCGCCTCTCCCTCTTCTCATTTCTTCACTCTTGTGTTTCTCTCCTTGTGTGTCTCTCTCTTCCTGTGTGTTTTCCCTCCTTTGGCCTTTTCCCTTTTTTCTTCTTCACCTCTTCCAACTTTCTCCTCATACCTTCCTTTTCTCCAGCTCCTCTTTTTTCTCATACCACTTTTCCCTGCTTCGGACCTGACCTCAACAAAATGGTTTCATGAGCAGCCTGAATTTGGTTTGTTTTGTCGCAATAACTGCTTACAGCTTCTCTCTCCCCTAGTGAGCTTTTGGGCAGATGCCGTGACTTTGCCTCTTCACTCTCAGTTATTAAAGTTCAATCCAGTTTAAAAGTCACCCTCCTGCCCTTCCCACTGCCAGCTTGGGGAGGGGAAGGGGGGGATTCAGGAAAAAAGGAGGGGAACTCATCTCCTCACCCAGAAACCCCTCTCTGGGCTCATTCCTTAGTTGTTGCTGCTTCTCAGGTGAAAGGTGACTGACCTTTGGGGTCCTCCCAGGCAGGCCCCACGTCCAGATGTGGGCTCTCCATGCTCCACCCTGCACAGTCCCTGGACAGGCAAGGAGATTCTAGCCCTTCTTCTGGCACATTCCCAGCCCCAGCGGGGTAGCTGGGCCCTCCACCAGCTCCCCTCGTCCCGCGGCACAGAGAGGCCCAGAAGCAGGCCAGCTGATCCGCCGTGGACACGTCTCCTGTCCACAGGATCATTTCTTCATATGTCCCCTCCCTTAGCTTTGGGGTGGCCAGGGGAGAGAGGGGCTGGGGCAGCGCCTTAGCCCTGTGGGGGGGCGCATCCCGCCAACGCTTCCTCTCGCTCTCTGGTCCCTGCCTGGGCTGCTCTGATGGCTTCAGGGTGGCGTTAGGGAACGCCGCCTCCAGGGGGGTGGTGAGGGGTGCTGAGGGAGCTGACCAGCCCTAGTGGAAGGCGGCCGTCTTTAGGGGCTGGGGCATTATGTTCATCCGCCTCCTTAGCTTTTTTCAGTCCTGACTGCCAATAAGGCACCGGACAGTTCCCACTCAGCTTCCTGTTACCTTAACACCCTGAAGAGTGGAGGGGAAGGGGGAGTCCTCCGTGAGAGGAGCGCAGCGGGAGGGCACGTGGCCTCAGTGCAGGAGGCCCCCACGGAGGGTGGCCCGGCCTTGGCGCGGTGGCCCCGGCGTCAGTGTGGCGGCCGGCACCTGCAGCTCTCAGAGCTTTCACCCAGGGGAGAGGGTAAGAGAGGACGAAGGGAGGAATGCTAGGTCAGCTCTTACTTTTCAAAATGCCCTTCACTGGGAAAAACCAGCCTCCTTCCCATCATTGTCCACACAACCAAAACATGCCAGGATCGAGAGCCCACTTCAAATAATTAGGGCTTATTTCCAAGGTCGAAGAACCTTTTCAAACATCTCTGCTTGCTACAGGCAAATTTACTGAAAGAAAAAAAAAGGTAATAATTCCTACAGTTCTGGATAAAAATGATGGTGCCCAAATCAGCACAAATTCAGATAGGCTTAAAAAAAGTCTTATTAGTTTTGAATAATTTAAATTTTTATATCTAGCCTGTTTTGTCACAGTCGCTTAAATTATTTTTATACATTCTGTTTATTTAAATGGAATTGTAATTTCATGCGTATGAGAGTACTTTGAATCCCTTTTTAGTCAGTGCATGTAGTATGTGCTATTTTGTAGGACTTGGAGCATTATTGTAATATTTTAATTATTTATAGGAGTTGATTATTGCTATAATTCTGCTTTTATGACACATGGTTGGTTATAATTTCTATGATGCAAAATAGTGGATAAAGAACCCAGAGCCCAATTACCATGTTCCTAAGACAATATGAGCTGCTTGATAATGATCTACTTCATGATGTGATTTCATAGGCTGTATTAGAAAAAAAAATGCAGTCTGCATTTATATTTAAAATCGGACTTCTTAAAGGGACCAGCATTTTTCCATTTGAAAATGTAGAATTTTAAAGTACGTACCAAAGCCAAGTGTGTTTAAAATTAATAGCGTTTGGGTGGATGTTTCGTATCTTCTGGTCCAGGGCCTCACCAGGAGGCCTCAGAACCTTCTGGAATGTGGACGTGCCCATAGCACCTGCTGGAAGGGCACCTGCTTGGGTCTGTGTTCAGGAAACTGTGATTTCAGAACAGGAGTTGAGCCGGGGGCCCCTGGTGGTGGGACCATCTGTTCCATGCCCTGCCCAGGGAGCTGAAGGACCCTGAGGAGATGATGAAAAACCCCTGCGGAGTCCAGAGAAAGGGGGGACCCTCGGGGACCCCAGAACATTCCTGCCACTCTGTGGAAGAGTCTCTGAGAGGGCCCAGAGCTGCCTCTTTCAGCCCAGGGACATTTCAGGCCACAGGAGGAGCCACGTCTTCTCACCGTCCACGTGGCCAAGGCCGTTAACCGCTTGGCAAGAGCAGTGACGGCTGAGCCCCCCAGGCACGGTGGCCTGCCCGGGAGTCACCGAGAGCTCAGGACTCTGCCTCCTCACCGAGTCACAGGGTGCTTCTGTGCCCAGATTCCTCTTCTGGAGTGGGCAGGCCCCCGCGCACTCACAAGGCTTTGGTGCCCCCCACGGAGTAAAGCGAGACCCCCTCCTCCGACCCCACGGGGTGAAGCGAGGCCCCCTCCTCTGACCCCACGGGGTGAAGCGAGACCCCTCCTCCGGCCCCACGGGGTGAAGCGAGACCCCCTCCTCCGACCCCACAGGGTGAAGCAAGACCCCCCTCCTCCGGCCCCACGGGGTGAAGCGAGACCCCTCCTCCGGCCCCACGGGGTGAAGTGAGGCCCCCTCCTACCCCCGGGGCCGCACCAAGTGGTCCCTGCAGTCACCCTGCTCAAGCCAGGCCCATGCCCGTGCCCCCTGGCACGTCTGCCCCGGGGCTGCCCCGCTGCCCCTCACCACCCGCCTCCGCGTCTGGCGGAGGGTCTGCTGGCGTGCGCGCTCTCTCTGACCCGAGCTCCTCGCTGACCCCGGAGCCCGTTTCAGGGGAGCAGCCTAAACGCGCTTTGGGAGGACACGGGCCGTGGGTGACCGACGCAGCGGCAGCGAGCCTGGTGACCTGCACGCGGTCGTGGGTGCCCTGAGGCAGCCCCCTCCTCTGTGTTCTGTGCTGCCTGCCCCCTCCCCTTCCGGGCCGTTGGCTCCGGAGCCAAGGGATGAGGCTGTGGCTCCAGGTCACTTAGCAGAGCTCACCACGAGCTGGTGGATGTTGCAAGGCCGTGCCTGCTGTCGGCCGGGACCGGTGGGGGTGGCTGAGGGACAGGTGGCCTTAATTCCCAAGAGTAAGCCCACCGCCATCATCTCGCTTCGGCTAAACCCTTCGTCCAGTTTTTCTCTGCACACTGTCATACTTTTTTTTAAAGATTTATTTATTTCTCTCCCCTCACCCCGCCCACCACCCTGTTGTCTGCTCTTGTGTTCCTTCGCTGTGTGTTCTTCTGACTCCTTATTCTCGGCGGCACTGAGAATCTGTGTCTCTCTGTTGCGTCAGCTCTCAGTGTGTGCGGCGCCACTCCTGGGTGGGCTGCACTTTTTTTCGCATAGGGAGGCTCAATGCAGGGCACACTCCGTGGGGCTCCCCTACACGGGGGATGCCCCTGTGTGGCACGGCACTCCTTGCGCGCATCAGCACTGCACGTGGGCCAGCTCACCACACGGGTCAGGAGGCCCTGGGTTCAAACCCTGGACCTCCCATGCGGTAGGCGGACACTCTATCAGTCGAGCCACATCCGCTTCCCATGTCATAACTCTTAAAAGATAGACGTCCCCAGAGGCCCTCTCCATTGTCCCCTGGATCACTGGCAGAATGTGCCCATTCTGTGGACAGTAAACTGAGAATCCTACAGCAGCTCAGCACGTAGCTCCTGAGTGATTCCCAAGCCAAGACTGTTCTCTGTCCCTGTCCCCTACCCTCCCGCGTGCCGGCCCCCTCCCCTCACCCGGCTCTTCCCTTCTCTGCCCAGTGACACCCTGAACTTCGTGGCATCAGACCACCGGCCGTTCACCACGAAGCAGAAGGCGATGGGCAAGGAGGACTTCACCAAGATCCCGCACGGAGCGAGCGGCGTGCAGGACCGCATGAGTGTCATCTGGGAGAGGGGGGTGGTGAGTGTTCTGGAGCCTTCCCTGCTCGAGCCCTAAGTAAGAGGTTTTTACTCCAGGGGATCCTGTCAAAGTTTTCAGGAGCTTCTTGCTTTGCTCAGAAACAAAACAGGAAATGACATTTTTTTTTCCTTACTAGAAAGGTAAGAAGGCCTATTAAAGAAATTTGGAAAACACAGAAAAGTATAAGAAAAAAAAAAATCTCCCATCATTTCATACCTTAAAAATTACCACTATTTATTAACATTCTGGTATACAACATTTCATTCTGGTCTGTTTTTCTTTGCTTGGACTATCCATTACTTCTTTTTTTTTCTCTTTATTATCCATTACTTTTAACAACTGGACTCTTTTTTGTTGTTGTTGTTTGTTTGTTTCATACCATATCTTGAATAACTTACTGTACCAGTAAAAATTTGAAGTCTTTTAAAAAGATCTTTCGCAATGGCTGCATACTTTTTCCTTCAATGGAAGTACCATACTCTGTTTAATCATTCCCTGGTGTTCAGAACTTTAGGGTGTTCCCAAAGTTTACATTTACAAATAAATGCTCCAGAGAATCTCTTTGCTCAGGAGGATATGTCAGCACTTCCGATTATTTCCCTAGGGTGGATTCCTGGAAGTGGATTTCTGGGCCAAAGGATCTGAACATGTTCAAGGCTTTTGAGAGATGTTGTCTCCTTGCTTTTCAAAAAACTTAGGGACTGGGACTTCCTTTGAATACCACCTGTTGTTCTCATGAAGATTAAGTATTTTGGGTTGTGACCCATCATGGATTAGATGCAGCAAAGAACATGAGCCCTAGAGAGATTGCAAGTCCTCAAGTCTAAGCTACCAGCTTAGGGAAGGCTCATGAGCTGGTTCAACAAATCCCCCTTGAAGAAAGTCCCCATGGGTGGGTGGCTGGGGCAGTAAGTGCTTTTCTAGAGCACAGAATAAATACGGGAGGATCCTGATCCAGCCTCACGGGCATATGAGTAGAGTTGGTTCTATAAAGAGGAGGGTGGGCAGCCCTTTGGAACAAAGGCCCCCTAACCTTTTGGAGCCAGTTGGAAGAGAAGGGAACCAGGGAGCGCATGGAACCGAGCCGAGCATGTCCGCTCGTCTGAGCTGGTAGCTACCTCCTTAGAACCGTGGCTCCAGCAACTGAACTAAAAGGCCACATCGCCTTGGGTGTGTGCATTTGACACTTTTGTCATGCTGCAGGTTGGAGGCAAGATGGACGAGAACCGTTTCGTGGCGGTTACCAGTTCCAACGCAGCCAAGATTCTCAACCTGTACCCTCGCAAGGGCCGCATCATCCCTGGAGCTGACGCCGACGTGGTGGTGTGGGACCCAGAAGCCACAAAGTAAGATTTGCTGCTAGTCTCCAGGGCGAGAGGGACTCGGGACTTTAAGGAACCTGTCTTACAGAACTCTCAAGGCAAATCATCTTTGTGCTGCTTACAACACAGAGAAGGGTTACCCCGGGCGTGTGTTCAGTGCAATATTTGCGTGCCTACTGTATGCCAGGCACTAGGAATGCAGCAATGAGCAAGATATTGAGCCCCGCTCCAAATGGAGCTCCATCTGCACGGCACTTAACAGTTTGCAAAGGTGTCTCACATCTGTTTTCTCATTCGATTTCTTTTCTTAAGCTTTTTATTTTTTGAAGCAATGTCAAACTTACAGGACAGTTGCAAAAACAATATAAAACCCAAGCAGAAAATTTCAACAACATACTCCCCACCCAGATACCAAGATCTACCAATTTTAACCTTTTTTTTTTTCAATTTTAACATTTTGCCACATTTGTTGTATCATTCCAGCTATCTTTCTATGTTTCTGTCTGTTTTCTAAACATTTGAGAGGAGCTGTGTAGTGTACATCATGCTCCTTAAACACATACTTCCCTGTACATTTCCTAAGCACAAGGACATTCACTTATTTAGCCCCCTTGAGAAGTTAGCAAGTTCACGAACTTTAACATTAATGTAAAGCTTCATCTATATTCCAGTTTTATTCATGTGTCCCAATAATGTCCCTATGAGCCTTTTCCATTATTAGATCCAGGATCATGGATTGCATTTAATTGCCATTGTGTATGTGCATGTATATATATAATTTTTTAAATCAGTTATGGAGATACATACAACCTCAACTTTCCCATCTCAACCCCACAGCTCTCAGGGGCACTCAAGCCTGGAATTCCTATTTCCATTTTACCATTAAGGAAGCTCAGATCCAGAGAAGGAGAGGGGCTCCCCCACTTCACGGAGCTAATAAGGGGCTGAACCGGAGACGGGTGTTCCAGTGCTCCACTCTGGGCTCTTCCGCCCATTCTCTGCTTCTCTAATTAAAGGTTAGGCTGCCCTCGAGGGCACGGACCTGGCACCCACAGCCCTAGAGAAAGCACACTGAGTGAATAAATGACGTGTGTCAGGAGTTACTGGCACCACAGAGCCAAAGCAGTCATCTCTTGTAAAGCACCATTTTCACTCAGAGATTTGGGGCAGGGAAGATAGGAATCAATTTTTAATATTACAACAAATTTCTTTCATTCACTCAACAAATAGCTCTTGATTTTCTTGGTTGCCAGGCACTTTTCTAGGTGCTGGGGATAGAGCAGCAAACAACATAGACAAAACGGTGCCGAGGTTTTGAAGATAAAAAGCTGACCGCAAGGGGGTTCCCCCGTGCGCCCCCCTGCCCCTCCTTTCCTGGACACCTGCCCTGCCCTCTCCTGTAGGGGACGTGAGAAGCTCCCACCCGCATCCCAGTGCTGGCCCCAGGTCTGGCCGGTGGTGATGGCCAGTGGAGTGGAGAGGCCCCTCGAGCGTGACCCCTGCCCCTGAGCCCCCCTCAGCTCCCTCCCCCGCCGTTGTCTCCCCACCAGGACCATCTCAGCCAGCACCCAGGTGCAGGGAGGAGACTTCAACCTGTACGAGAACATGCGCTGCCACGGCGTGCCGCTGGTCACCATCAGCCGGGGGCGCGTCGTGTACGAGAACGGCGTCTTCATGTGCGCCGAGGGCACCGGCAAGTTCTGTCCCCTGAGGTCTTTTCCAGACACCGTCTACAAGAAGCTGGTGCAGAGGGAGAAGGTAAAGCGGCGGAGAGGGAGGAAGCCGTGTGGGGAGAGGGCGGAGGTCGCCGTCGGGGGCATCTTTAAGATGGTTTTAGATCTTTTTCCACGCAGTCCTCTTGCCTGGCGCGGTCTCAGCCCAGGTGGTCCAGCCACAACTCACTTTGGGGACAACTGACTAGTGGAAAAGGAACAGCTGTGATGAAATGAAATTCGCCGGGAAGTGTTGCCCGTTTTCCTGCCCCTTTCCCTTACCCTGTCTCTAGACAAGTCTTCCAGTCCCTCGGACCTGAGTTCACGTTTTCCCTGGAAGTGATCTTTCCCTGCAAACCCCTTGGGACTGCAGGAAGTTAGGTGGGCCTGGCTGAGCCTGGGTCCCCCAGCACTAGGAAATGGTGAGACCAAGTCTGGGCTTACACTGCTGCATGGGGTGGCCCTGGAGCCTGACCTCGAGGGTCCCCACAGTCCCGTGAGTCCGTCGGCGTCCTGGGTGTCCACTCAAGGTTTGGCCCGCACCTCCTCCCGGGTGCCCCCCTCCTCGGCTGGGGAATGAACGGGGTACGCACGTTTCCTGGGCCATGAGTCGGATTATGCAGGTTTCCATTCCCCATCTTGGATTGCGTGATGGTATTTTAAGTGATCAGGCCAATGGGGAGGTCCGAGTTCCTGAAGGCACAGGAGGGGACTGTGAGCACATCTGTGACAGCCGAGCTCTCCTGCTGCGCAGGTTTCACAGGGGCCTTTGGGTTACTGTGCTCGCTTCCCTCCCATTCTGGGTGAGTGAAACTTATACTGAACATCCATCACCTAAAGCATAAGAGTAAATGGGGGAGCAGATGTAGCTCAGACGGTTGAGTGCCTGCTTCCCATGTGCAAGGTCCCAGCTTAGATCCCAGGTACCTCCTAAAAAGAAACAAAGGTGGGAAGCGGACTTGGCCCAATGGATAGGGCGTCCGTCTACCACATGGCAGGTCCGCAGTTCAAACCCCGGGCCTCCTTGACCTGTGTGGAGCTGGCCCATGCGCAGTGCTGATGCGCACAAGGAGTGCCGTGCCACACAGGGGTGTCCCCGCGTAGGGGAGCCCCACACGCAAGGAATGTGTCCTGTAAGGAGAGCTGCCCAGCGCGAAAGAAAGTGCAGCCTGCCCAGGAATGGTGCCGCCCACACAGAGAGCTGACACAGAAAGATGATGCAACAAAAAGAAACATGGATTCCTGGTGCCACTGATAACGATAGAAGCAGTCACAGAAGAACACACAGCGAATGGACAGAGAGAACAGACAACTGGGGGGGAAGAGGGAAGGGAGAGAAATTTAAAAAAAAAAGAAAGAAACAAAGGAAAAAAACAGCTCTTATTGGGGAGTGGATGTAGCTCAGTGACTGAGCACCTGGGTTCAAGCCCTGGTACCACCAGTCCCCCCCCCCCAAAAAAAAGAGTAGGGAAGCAGACGTGGCTCAACAGATAGAGCATCCGCCTACCATATGGGAGGTCCAGGTTCAAAGCCAGGGCCCCCTGGTCCATGTGGTGAGCTGGCCCACGCACAGTGCTGCTGCATACAAGGAGTGCTGTGCCACCCAGGAGTCCCCCTTGTAGGGGAGCGCCACATGCAAGGAGTGCGCCCCGCAAAGCCACCCCATGTGAAAAAAGCTCAGCTCACCCAGGAGTGGTGCCGCACACACGGAGAGCTTATGCAGCAAGATGGCGCAACAGAAAAGAGACGCAGTTTCCCGGTGCCACCTGACAATGCAAGCAGCCACAAAAGAACACACAGTGAATGGACACAGAGAGCAGACAATGGGGGAGAAGGGGAGAGAAAGAAATAAAATAAATCTTTATTTAAAAAAAAGTAAGTGGAGCATATTAATACCAGTAGATCAGCCCTGCTGACAAGTGTTTCATGTGAGAGGGCTCACGGCTTTCGGAGGACCTCAGAACCCTTCTCTCCCAGAGGCCACAAAGGAAGAAATCCAGGCCAGATCGACGGGGGGAGGCAGGGAGCAGGAAAAAGCGTGGCTTTAGTTATCACGGTGTTAAATCCAAAAGCCAGGCAGGTCTCACGCTCAGGTCAGCAAACGGCCCCATCTGCACCGTGCCCCCACACGCGGGCAATGGGCGGGAGACCCCAGCCCCACCTCCAGAGGATGTGCCAGAAGGAGCGTGAAGAACCAAGCATTCACGCTCAAGAATATCCCACAACAGGATGGCTGCAGTCACACCAGTGGAAAACAACGAGCACTGGGGATGCAGAACCCTCGTAGTGGCTGGAAGGAACATTAAATGGTGCGGCCACGTCAGAAAAGTGTGGGTAATTCCTCAAAGTGTTAAACACAGACTTACCATATAACCCAGCAATTCCACTCTGTGGCTTATACCACATTTGTCCACACAGAAAAAAAAAGTAGAAACACCCCAAATGGCCATCAACTGATGAGCGGATAATCAGTATATACCTATACAAGGGGATATTATTCAACCATAAAAAAGGAGTGACGGGAAACGGACTTGGCCCAGTGGTTAGGGCGTCCGTCTACCACATGGGAGGTCCGCGGTTCAAACCCTGGGCCTCCTTGACCCGTGTGGAGCTGGCCCACGCGCAGTGCTGATGTGCGCAAGGAGTGCCGTGCCACGCAGGGGTGTCCCCACGTAGGGCAGCCCCACGTGCAAGGAGTGCGCCCCGTAAGGAGAGCCGCCCAGCGTGAAAGAAAGTGCAGCCTGCCCAGGAACGGCGCCGCCCACACTTCCCGTGCCGCTGAGGACAACAGAAGCGGACAAAGAAACAAGACGCAGCAAATAGACACAGAGAACAGACAAATGGGGGAGGGGGGGAATTAAGTAAATAAATAAATCTTTAAAAAAAAAAAAAAAAAGAAAAAGTTTAAAAAAAAAAAAAAAAAAGGAGTGACGTTCTGACACCTGCCACAACGGGGACAACCCTTGAGAGCGTGCTAAGTGAGGGAAGCCAGGCACAGAAGGCTGCATACTGTTTGATTCCATTTATAGGAAATGCCCAGAAGAGGCAAATCCATTGACAGAAAGTAGACAAGTGGGTGTTTAGAACTGGGGCAGGGGGGTGGGGGGCGTGGAGAATGGGGAGTGATTGCCAACAGGTGCGGAGTTCTTCTTGGGGTGATGGAAATGTTCTGGAATTAGATAGTGGTGATGGTCGTAGAACCTCTTGCCTATGCTAAAAAACACTGAATTGTATACTTGAAAATAGTGAATTTTAGAGTATGTGAATTAGATCTCAATTTCTAAAAAATGAACACTGATGATAGTTCTGTGGCCTTCCCTCAAAGGATATTTGAGGGAAAATGTTTTAAGCCATCCCTACAAAAATGTGAAATAAATACTAGTGCACAGGGGACCGCTCCTGGGCCAGCCAGGGGGAGGAACGGTGGCCTCCAGCACTCAGTTCGAAGGACGCTTCCCCTGGGTCCCCTGGTCAAAAGCCTCATGACCAATCTAAGAAAGAGAGGTTTGAGGAAAAGGCACCGACTGGGTGCTCGGCACCCTCACACTGTGGTGTAAAAGGTGCCCGTCTCGGAGGGCCTCCTGGGCCCCTTGTGTTCCCAAAATACTGCAGAGGAAAATCGGAAATTCTTGAAGATCCTTTTGCACTCTCACAATGCAGCACCTCTGCCGAATCCAAGGAGAGCCTTGGAGACCCAGCACTGCGAAGAGGTACCGAAGTCAGGAGGTCCCGCTTAGACTTTTTGTGTGTGTTTCTAGTTGTTGTTTTGGTTTGTCTTTTGTGTCCCTCTTAGACTTAATGTTCTTTAGTTGAGAGAACCTGAAGTTCTCCCTCTGGGAGTTGTGGTGGATGTCTGCTTGGTCTCCCCAGCAACCTACCTAGTCCAGAAATGACACCCCCCTTCCTTCGGGGCAACAGTTTCTTTCCCCACTTTGACCTTGGGGCTGCCAATTTCCAAGCGCTGCTTCTCTTTGGAGTGGGAAGCACCTGGCCCAAGCTGGCTGTAGCAATTTGATATTGTTTATAAATTCCAAAAATAGATAGTGGATTATGTTTGTAAACTGGTTTGTTCCTCTGGACATACTAGATTATACTGGATTCAGAGGTTTCACTTTTACTTGATTAAATAATGGTTAAAGCTTTGATTGGGTCACATCAGTGGGACCCTGAGTCCCTGCCCCCTTGGTAGGTGGGAACTCACAGAAAAACCACACTGCAGAGAAGGGAGTTTGGAATTTTTGAGCTGGAGCCCAGGGAAGTGAACACACAGAAGAATACAGAGGAATAGATACTGCTCTGTAGGTACAGAAACCCTGGGAAGAGAGATGAGCCTAACAGCCTATAGCTGCAGCTGAGCCTGGAAAGAGATGAGCCTCCTGCCAGCCTATAGCTGAGACTGGAAGGAGCTGGGACCACAGAGCCTTAAGAGGAAGCAGGAAGGCTGGACCCTCCCAGACATCACCTGCCATCTTGCTCCAACACATGGCCAATGACTGTTGGTGAGAAAGTACCTCTCATGGTACCTCGAGTTGGACTCTTTGGGGTGTGTGACTGTAAGCTTCTACCCCAAATAAGAACCCTTTATAAAAGCCAACAGGTTTCTGGTATTTTGCTTGAGCACCCCTTTGGCTAATACACTGGCCCTATCAGAGTACGTCCCCTGAAATCTGCTAAAGGGACCGAGGGAAGGAAGTCCTTCCTCTGGTGGTGAGGCCGGGTGATCAGCCTAGAAGCTGCAGGAGCTTGCCTTGGGAAGAAAGTGTGAGAATGGAGTCAACTGCCTTCCAGTCTCTGTTCTCACGGCCTCTAGATAGACATGAGGTCTTTGAGTCAGATGGGGCTTGAAACAGTTTTAGAAAGCCCAATTGAGAAAATTTGGTATGGTCAAAACATTACAGATAGCCAGGGAAGATAGTTTATTAAGAACAAGAGGCGGCGGACTTGGCCCAGTGGTTAGGGCATCCGTCTACCACATGGGAGGTCCACGGTTCAAACCCCGGGCCTCCCTGACCCGTGTGGAGCTGGCCCAGGCGCAGTGCTGATGCGCGCAAGGAGTGCCCTGCCACGCAGAGGTGTCCCCCGCGTAGGGGAGCCCCACGCACAAGGAGTGCGCCCCATAAGGAGAGCCGCCCACCACAAAAGAAAGTGCAGCCTGCCCAGGAGTGGCGTTGCACACATGGAGAGCTGACACAGCAAGATGACACAACAAAAAGAAACACAGATTCCCGTGCCGCTGACAACAACAGAAGCGGACAAAGAAGACACAGAAAATAGACACAGAGAACAGACAACCGAGGTGGGGGGAGAGGGGGGGAGAGAAATATATAAATCTTAGGGGAAAAAAAAAAAAAGAACGAGAAACAGCAAGAAACAGGGAAGCAGATGTGGCTCAACTGATAGAACATCTGCTTACCATATGGGAGGTCCAGGGTTCAAACCCAGGGCCTCCTGGTCCATGTGGTGAGCTGGCCCATGCTCAGTGCTGATACACACAAGGAGCTCTGTGCCATGCAGGGGTGTCCCCCGTGTAGGGGAGCCCCATGCTCAAGGAGCATGCCCCGCATTGAGCCACACTGTGCAAAAAAAAAACGCAGCCCACCCAGGAGTGGCGCCACACACACGGAGAGCCAGTGCAGCAAGACGACGCTACAAAAAGAGACACAGATTCCCGGTGCTGCCAAGAATGCAAGCAGACACAGAAGAGCACACAGTAAATGGACACAGAGAGCAGACAATGGAGGGAAGGGGAAAGGGGAGAGAAATAAATAAAAATAAAAATCTGAAAAAAAAAAACAAGAAAGAACTTGGATTCAGCAATAAGTCAAATGTCACGTTGTTTCCTTAGCACCTGGGCGTCAAAATGGACCATATTGTTACATTGAGATGGCAGCCCCCGAGTGCTGGACTTCAGCCAACTCTGTTATCTCACCGCTGTGTGACCTGAGTCAAGTTGCTTAACTCCTCTGGGCCTCAGTGTCTACCTCTGTATTTGATGCTTGTAAAAACACTTCCCTCCTAGAGTTGCGTAAGAAATGTGAAGTCCTTAGATAGCCTCTGGCCCATGATTAGTGCTTAATACTTCCTTCCCCACTTCTCAGAGGGAAAAAATAAGGAAGCAAGTTGGTAGAAAAAATTCAGAAGGAACATTCCAGTGACTCTACTGGGGAGGATACAAACTCAGCCCGGTGTTCCTGTCCCTAAAGCACTTACCATAATAGCCACCTGGAGTCATCAAGAAAAAGCCAGGTTCTCTGGTGCAGCCCTTACACGGCAGAATGCAGGGATGCAGGGAAAAAAAGCTACCCCAAAACCTCATTCTCCAACAGTTACACACACGCGCTTTCTAAAGGGCAGGTGTCTCAGGGGAGAGGTGTTGAGGGCGGGGTACCTGCGGTAGGCTTAACCACCTGGGAGGCGAGGGGCTGTCGGACACCGTCTCGCGAGAAGCCGAGGTACAGGGTGGCTCCATCAGCGTGCGACCGGCAGGTGTGTTCCCACCTCCTGCCTACCTGCACCCCAGCCCCCTGCCCCAAGGCCAGGATGCCAAAGTGCAGCTTAAAGGCCAAACCAATGTATGAGTCAGAGTTCTCTAGGGAAACAGATTCAACAAGGAACATCTGTCAATAGTACGTGGTTTTTGTAAGAGTCTCTCACGCAGCCGTGGGGATGCACAAGTCCAGGTTCCCCAGGCAGGCTGCAACCAGGGGCTGCAGTGAAGGTTCTGCATGAGTTTTGGGAGACCCCGGCTGTCCAAAGACGAGCTAGGAAATACTCAATGCTGGAATCACTTCCCCTTTTAAGGCATTCAACTGATTGGGTTAAGCGTCACTCACTGCTAATGGCAATCTCCCTGATTGATGTAATTATAACCAGCTATCTATGATTTACCACTGCAGTAAAGTCAATGGAGACTAAAGTCCATAAATGCCCTTGTGTTACAGTTAGCCCAGTGCTTGCTTGACCAAACAACTGGGCACAATTACCTGGCCAAATTGACACAATAGGCTAGCTCTCACACCAGGCCAGGTTTGAAGTTCAGAGGATGGGGCCAAATCTATAGTTCTGCTGTTGGAGAACAGGACGGAATGCATAGGCTGAATGCCTTTAAGAAATCCCCGTAGCTCTTGTTTCTTTCTACAAGATTTTTGATAAACATCACAGAGCAAAAGGAGATGGAGGTTACAGCCCATGAGTACCTGGGCTGTAGGTTCAGACCATGAACTTGCTCTAGAACACTCTTCTTCAGAGGAGCACTTTTTTTTTTGGTTACGAGTTGTTTTTTATTTATTTCTCCACCTACCCCCCATTGTTTACACTTGCTGTCTACTCTCTGTGCCTGTTCATCTTCTTTTTAGGGGGTACCAGGAACTGAACCCAGGAAATCCCATGTGGGAAGGAGGCTCCCAAATCGCTTGAGCCACCTCCACTCTGTCTTTGTTGTTCTCTCGTGTTTCCTCATTGTGTCTCCTTGTTGCGTCAGCTTGCCACACCAGCCTGTCACATCAGCTTACTGTCTTGCTCACCTTCTTTAGGAGGCACCAGAAACCAAACCTGGGACCTCACGCATGGTAGGCAGGCACCCAACTGCTTGAGCCACATCCGCTTCCCAGAAGAGCACTTTTTAACCCACTGAAGCACCCATAAATAACCTCAACAGTTTCAAGAACAATTGATGTGTTACTTGCCATGTGGCGGAGCAGTTCTAAGAGCTTTGCATACATCAGTTCATTTGAGCTCATCACAACTCGAGGCTGTAGCTGCCATCATCCTTACATCATGAGGGGGGAAACCGAGGCACAGAGCTGAGGTAGCTGGCACGAGGCCACACAGCTTGCACGTGGCAGAGCTGGGCTAATGACCTGGGCATTCGATTCCGGAATAGAGGCTTTTAACTCTGCTGCTTTTGCAAGGAGAGAATTAACTAGAATTGCTTCTGGGGGACTCTACCTCCACGTCCTGTCCACACAGAGTTATCAGATCACAGGAAAAGGCTCTTAGGAGGCTGGCAGGTGAAGGGCTAACATTGCTGCACCTGAGGAAACCAGCGCTGACCGTCAGAAGTCGCCTCGCCCCCTTGGTGAGGGGCAGCCGGGGGCCACCTCCTCTCCACACACGCAAACAAGAAAAGAACTCTCCATCCCAGGCCTGAGGAACCTCTGTCCCGCGCACTAATTTGGGTCGTGAGCAGAGCGGCGGCATCCTGTGAGCCACGGTCGAGTCCCTTGGCTCCGGTGACGGTGTCCCCTTTATCCTTTTCTTTTTCCCTCTATCTTTCACTAGACCTTAAAGGTGAGGGCAGTGGACCGCACCCCCTACCTGGGAGATGTAGCTATTGTGGTGCATCCTGGGAAGAAAGAGATGGGAACACCGCTTGCAGACACCCCGACCCGGCCCGTTACCCGACACGGGGGCATGAGGGACCTGCACGAATCCAGCTTCAGCCTCTCCGGTAAGCGCGACAGCCACTCGGCGCCAGCACCTGACCACGGCAGGCCGAGGGTCGAGGGTCAAGGGTCGGAGGACAGGGGCGCAGGGAGGAGAGGCCCGGCCAGAAGTGGCACTTGGGCCCACTTCTCCCTTCTGGCTCCCCCCTCCCTCCCCTGGGCTGGGTCCACTATTTGAGGCCCACAAATGTTAGAGGAGGGGGCCCCTCCTGGTCTCTGGGGCTCCAACTGCTCCACAGGTCTCGAAGTTCAGATGTCGTCGCCCTTGAAGCAGCCTGAGGGCCCTGCACATAGGGGCTGCCCCAGAGGGGACCTGAATCCAGGGGGCTCCCCCTCTCTGTGGCTTATGGGACTGTACCCCATAAGCCCTCTGCCCAGCCCGTTCCCCCACGCCCCAGCCCCCCTCTTCCAGCCCTCTAAGGCCCCATCACTTCCGCTCTTCCCTGACCCCCCTCCGGCCTGCCCACACCTTTGGCCCACCCTGAGCTGCCTTTTGTCTTCTTGTCTACCAAGAGTTGTGTTATGAATATTTCATTAACTTTGAATAAAACCCTTTTCTCTTCTCTCCCTTCCTTTTTTTTAAAGATTTAATTTTTTTTATTTATTTCTCTGCCCCCCCCCCAGTTGTCTGCTCTGTGTCCATTTGCTGTGTGTTCTTCTGTGCCCACTTGTACTCTTGTCAGCAGCACCAGGAATCTGCGTCTCTTTTTGTTGCGTCATCTTGTGTCAGCTCTCCGTGTGTGCTGCGCCATTCCTGAGCAGGCTCCACTTTTTTTGCACTGGGCAGCTCTCCTTACGGGGCGCACTCCCTGCGTGTGGGGCTCCCCTACGCAGGGGACACCCCTGCATGGAAGGGCACTCCTTGCGTGCATCAGCACTGCATGTGGGCTAGCTCATGACATGGGTCAGGAGGCCCTGGGTTTGAACCCTGGACCTCCCAAGTGGTAGGCGGACACTCTATCTGTTGAGCCGCATCTGCTTCCCTCTCCCTTGACTTCTGACTTCTAGTTGTCCATTGCTCTGTCCCCGGCCTCGTCAGTGTGTAGGCTCTGGGTTCCTTGGAAGTGCCCTGTCCCGCCTCTCAATGCCTGAATCTCCCACACGGGCCGTCCCGCTGCCGCCGACATGCCGAGCCGCATCGCCTCTGGCTCTTGGAGACTTTCAGGCTGTCGACGGGACACGTCTCGGGCCCTGTGTGGTGTTTCGGGGTCCCTGGCCTCACCAGTCATTGCCCTCGGAGGAAGCCAGCAGGGGCTGCGAGGCGCCTGGGGTTCAGCCTCGGGGTAACCCGTGGGCACCACTGGAGAGGAGCAGGGGCCCGAGGCCCCCGGGTGAACGCAGCCCACCGGCCTCCATGCGGGGCTGGGCCCCAGGAGGGGGCTTCCCTGGGGAGCTGAGGCAGAGGGCTCGGGCGTTGGGGCGAGGGGCCGAGGACGGCCTTGCGGGGCTCGTCTGGGCCCCACTGTGTCCCGGGTGTGGCCTGGGGCAGAAGAGGCGGCTACTTCCAGCTCGGGGGGGCTCCTCTCCCCGCCCCGCTCCTCGTCTCGGGGCTGACCTGGCAAGAGTGCGGCTGCTCAGCTGTGAGGGCCGCCGCTGCAGGGAGCCAGAGAGGCATCCCAGGGTACCCGGGGGGGGAGGGTCTCCAAGACCACCCTCCGGGCCAGTGATTGGCTGGAGGGACCCACGGACCTCAGAGAAGCCCTTCCATTCGCCATTGTGGTTTATTACGGCGAAAGGATACGGATTAAAATCAGCAGCGGGGGGAGCGGATGATGAGCATCTGCTTCCCGTGTACGAGGTCCTGGGTTCAATCCCCGGTACCTCCTAAAAAAGCAAACACAAACACCCAACTCTCACCGGGAAGCGGATATATGTCAGGGGATGAGCGCCTGCTTCCCTTGTACAAAGTCCTGGGTCCCATCCCTGGTACCTCCTAAAAAAAAAAAACAAAAATAGCAGCAGGAAAAGGCACACAGGGCAGGGTCCCGGAGACCCCAGGCTCGAGCATCCAGATGTCCCCTCCCCGTGGAGTCACGCAGACAGCGCTTCCTTACCCCAGCAGTGGTGCGTGGCAACGTGCAGAGGACTGCCAACCGGGGACGCCCACCCCAACCTCAGCGTCCACAGTTGTTCTGGGAGGCCGGTCTCATAGGCACGGCTGACCGCCCACGTGGCTGACCTTAGCCTCCAGCCCCTCCAGGCTGGACAAGGGACACCGCCTGGCCCCAGGCCCCCTCTCTTGTACGTTGTCGGCATGGACCAGCTGGTGTGGTCCCAGGCCCCCAGGTTAAACAAAGACACTCCTCAGGTAGGACATCCCCACGACTTAGAGGTCATCTCACAGGACCCAGCCAAGGGCAAGGTTAATCCTTCACTGCGCAGGGGGAGCGGCGTTCAGATTGCACTAAGCCTTGCCTTGTAGCATCCCACGGCCGCCCTGGCCTGTCCCTCCCTGCGTTAGCCAGCCCCTAGAGGGACCGCAAGGCCCCTGAGCTGGGGCACCCTGTGGCCCGTGGCTGCTTCTGCTCCCACCCAAGCCAAGGGCAGGGCCAGGACTGGGCACAACTCCTCTCAGACCCAGTAAACACCTGCCCCCTCCCCTCCACCCCACCTTCGTCCACCTCGGCCTGTCCCACCACCTCCCTGGGGCTCAGACCCTCCTGCTCTGAGTCTTGGGATTTTAAGATGTGAGGCATTGGGGGGTAGCACTTTTGTTTTCCAAAGCGGCATTACACCCTCCTCCTTACCCACGAGACCTACGTGCGAAGACCCACGTGCCAGCAGAGGAGTCTGCCTCTTCTCTCAGACCAGTCCCCTGTCTGCCGGGGTCCGCCAGGGTCCGCGTGCACAAGAGACCGGGAGCTCCCACTTGGGAGCAGTGGGGGCCGCAGAGTGGGCTAGTTAGAAATGTAGGCTCTTCTTCCAGGCTCTGCCACCTGTGAGCTGTAACTTACTTAACTTCTCTGAGCCTCAGTTTCCCCCTCTGTCAAATGGGTAGGGTTGCTGGGAGGGTGACCTTAGATAGCCCAGGCTTGCCTCCCCACTGCACGCTGAGCCTCCAGGAGCCCTGGCCAGGGCTGCCGAGCTCACCTGTGCTTCCTTCCCCGCAGGTTCTCAGATCGACGACCACGTGCCCAAGCGAGCTTCGGCGCGGATCCTCGCACCCCCCGGAGGCAGGTCAAGCGGCATTTGGTAAAGGCACTGGCCAGCCCGCCCCCCAGAGGGAGAACGCACCGCTTCCGCCAGCCCCGCACACCTTCCGGCCAGAGCTGCAGGGGGCGGGAGAGGCCGGGCTGGGCACCGCACCAGCTGGGGGGCCCACAGGCCCCGGGGAGCCCTCCCCATGTCTGCCCCGTGATTCACTGTGCCCCCCGAGCCCACCCTAACAGGCACTTTGAGATGTGTTCCTCCTGCCGTCATCCTTCCCAGGCTTCCCTGGGGGGGCGGGCGCCCCACAGCCCCACACTATGCACAAGAGCCCGATGCATAGGCCTGGCCCTGCCACTCCGCTCACACCTGCCCCCAGGTGCCGGAGAGCCCAGGCTTTAGTGCCCTGCCCCCTGGCCGGCCGCCAGCTGCCCAGAGCACTTTAGCAGACGTGTCGAGAAAGAAAAGGCCTCCCTCCCCGCTCCCCTGAGGCCCCGCGGCTGCATTTCCTGAGTCCCAGCCGTGCCCAGGGCACCCCCTTTCTCCCGGGAGTCTCAGGCCAGGAAGAGTGAGCTGGGAGGGGCGCGAGGCTGGTGCCAGGCCCGTGTAAATGATTTTGTTTTGCACGTTTGGTTTGCCCAGTGGTTTGGTTTGACTTGTTTGTGCATCCTGTGGAAAAAGAAAAAAGAAAAAAAAAAAAGGTGCTTTGTGTCCCTAGCATAGCATAGAAACAGGAGTGTCCGTGGTCCTTAGGAGATGCTGCACTTGACCCCAACCAGACAACCCCAGGCAAAGCCAGCCCGGAGGCGGGGCTGGGCTCAAGGACCCCTTTGCTTCCCCGTCCCAGCCAGTCTAGTTTCCTTCCTTCTGAGAGGGGGGCCTGGGACCCCAGCCCTGGAGACCTTCAGGGAGCAGAGGAGGCTTCCTCACCTGCTCTTGGTCACTCGCAGCCCTCACCCCCATACACACCCAGCTTCCCGGGACGTCCCCCTGCCGGCCTGAGCCCCCGCCGCTCCTCCTGTGTGATTGGCAGGGGGTCTCCTGTCTGCTAAGAGAGGGGGAGTGCGAGAGGGCCCAGCCAGTGGCCGGGGAAGGGGAGCCCAGGCCGGCGGGACCTGGCTGGAGAAGCCACACTGCCGCGCGGGACCTGTGGTCTCCCGTGGCCGCTTCCACGCCCGCACCCACGCAGGCTCTCGCTGTCCCCACGGCTGCCCCTCAGCTCCTCCCGCTAGAGGGTGGGTCGTCTCCAGAGCCAGCCGGGAAGCGGCCGCAGCCTCATCTTCCCTCACAGAAGGGCTTCCACGGGGCACGTTTGCTTGGAGCACCCCAGGCTCGCGGGCGGCTCTGGACGCCTCTCGGGTGAATGGTCCTCCCCTGCTCCCTCCCACAGTGCTCTTCAGGTTCGAGAGCATTTCTGAACAGGAGCCCCCGTTGACGCCTCAAAACAGACAGCAGGCATTGTTCCTCGCATTTTACAGAGGAGGAAACAGGCTCAGAATCGGGAAACTTCCACTTAAGTGTCCCAGACAACCCCAGCTGTCCACCCCAGCTGTGGAAAGGAGGCATGGGGTGCCGTCTATTGTAGAGGGTTTACCCAACTAGAAGACTTGCTCCCTTGGTAGGCGTGCGGCCTCGTTTTGCACAAGTGGAGACATGTTTCTCATCTTCGTGGTGAACCAGCTGATGCCTGGTCTCTGTTCGAGCTGGGGCTGGTTAAGTGCTGGGGCTTGCCGTGTGGTTTGAACTGCGTCCGCCTGCTCACTTCTACGTCCATGCCCCTTTTCCTCACCTGGAGACTGAGAGGACACAAGTGATCACCCAAGGAGCAGTGACAGGAAGGAGACTCCTGGAGGGGGCAGGCTTGGGTCCAGTAGGTAGGGACCTAAGCCTGGAAAGCCACCGTATGTAAGGGAGACAGTGACACTGACCCGTTGGCCCCATGCATGCCATCATGATCCCTTTTAGCCCCCACTGAATCATGGGCCATGGGCAGATGCCAAAGAGCAGAGCAGCGGTGGCCAGCTGGGCAGAGCTGCTTGGGCTAGGAAAAGCTTTATCTTCTCTGAGTGCCTCCGCCCAAGAGATGCATGGTCCGTGGCCCTGAAGGACCACATCTTGGTCCATCTCAGGCCTTCCCTTCATCTATCCCCTGATCCTTACCTAGACCCAGCCTTGCCCAGGAACTTCCCGATGGAAAATCAGAAGGAGGTTCAAGGAACCGAATGAATGGTCAGCCTCCCTTCCCCCATTCCTCGCCCCTTGGCAGACAGAGCTCCAGCCAGCCCCATCCCCAGTCCTGCTGACTCCTGGTTGGAAGGAAAAGGGTCTCTGGTTGCACTGAATGCAGCTCTCAACCTGGTCTTGTACTTGCTGAATAAATACTGTTGTTCTTGCCTTAGCTGCTCTCTAGGTTTGTGGGGTTTAAGTTACCAGGAAATTGTGCTCCCGTGTGTGTGCGTGTGTGTGCGTGTGCGTAGTGCTAGGAGTCCACAGTAGGTCTCTGTCAAGCCAATGCCATGATGAGGGCTTTTCCGATAGGGACCCAGAAGCCACAGAACCACGTGGAAACCGACTCCCCCACCGGGCCCGGGGTCAGGATGGAGCCTCTGGCGCTCCAGGCACCCAAGTGACTTCTTCACTCCTCTGTACATGTCATGGTGCTAAAATTGTGTCAACCCCAAGATGACACACGGTCCTGTGCTGTAGCCACCCGTATGAGGCAAAAACAAAACACTCCGACACATTGTGTTCTGGTGCAGGTTTGTATTAAACTGTAGCTACTTCTCACTTGGTCTCAGTTGTGTTTCTTCCAAGAAGAGGGTGTTTGGTAGGGGACCTCTTCTCGTGTGGCTGGGGGTGAGGCTTCAGTGGCTGAAAACACTCAGCTGCGGTCCCCCACTTCTGGGTGGGGACAGGTGGCACCTCGCCGGGCTGCCTGAGCAGGATCTGGAGATAAAGCTGAGGGACAGGATCCTCGGCGACCCAACAGCTGTCTGTCAGTCCTCTCTCCTAAGCGCCCAGAATTTCTGGTGGGTGCTGAGTTACGTGAAGCAGGCATAAGATAGAAAAGGGGGAAACCTGGGTTCCCCCACCTACCTTTTGTCACCTCTTCTCTTGGCTACCATTTGGAAGCCCAGTAACCCCCTCTCCACACAGCTGGGCTCTTGACTGATAGAAGTCTGGCCCCCTAAAGTCACGATCAAAGGCTGTCCTAAGGCCCGTGTGTCTTTGGGGGACCTTTGGGCGGCTCTCTGGCTCTCCAGAACCCCGCCTTTTGGGTTGGCCCACTGTACCCTCAAATCCCTTGCAACTCCACCCAGACTCCTCTCCCTTCTCCATAGAGTTCAGCTAGATATTGGCGAGGATTATCTGATCAAACGCTTTCACATTAAAAGGTAGATTTGAAATTGTTGCTTCTAATATCGTGGGGGCCCCTTGTATTTATTTCTTAACCCCAAGAGACCAATCTCAAATGAGGGAAGGTTGGGTAGTGTGGGGAAAACAGTTGGCGCCAGAGGAACTGTGCCAGCTTTCACCAAAGAAATAACCTTCCCATGGACAGAGACGTGGCGCACTGCACTTGGGGCAAAGCATTTGGCTGTCACGAGACAGGCTCTGTGTACAAGGCCTTCTCAGCCACATGTAAACGCCATCCTCAAGCTGTCCAGTCCCTGCATGGCACTGTGCCAAGGCATCTGTGTTACCCGGGGAGCACACCAGAATTTGACTGCCAAAAACCATGCAAGTGTTTGGGTGAAAAAATGTCACAGCCACGCATTTGGCAGGCCATGCGCTTGGTGTCATGCAGCCTGCAGAGAAAAAACTGAGATGCGCAGGAAGACACTGGCTGCATTTGAACATATATGGAAATAAAAGACCACAGACTCTGAACTTAACGCGTTACTTATGAAAATCTGCATTAGGGGGAATCTGAACCAGCCAACAGCTAGGCAACCATTACCCTTCAATTTCTCAACTTGGAATTACAGGCTTTTTTATTTATTTATTTTACTAGTATGATTATTTTAATAATGGGAAAAGTTTGAGTATATAAAAATGGAAAAATTAACCTGAAAGTTAAGTGTCTAAATGTGTATAAACCTATTAATGCTGCCTCAGAATATATAAACATTGACAAAAATATAAGGATCATTTTAACAATCTGTAATCACAATGGGATATTTTAAGATGCACCCTCATTAAATGATAGATGACTATTTCTAAGTACAAAATGTGAAGAAAACAGTTACTACATTTTTTAAAACATGTACAAGAACCGTATGTTTAACCAAAAAAGGGCATGGTTTTGAATCGTAAATTAAGTAATTAAAAGAATACACAGTGTGGTTTATCGTTAGAGACTGCATTTGGCTGTAACAAAAACTCCCCAGCCGTCCCATATAGACACACAGGACCCACTTATCCCATGAATCACAGGTGCAGCGCAGGCCCTCAATGCACTTGGGGAGCAAATTTTCCTGTGTTTCTGGCTGAGGCATTGTCAAGGTGGAGTCAGAAAACAGCCAACGTTGCTCCCGGTAGAAATGCCACACACAGAGAAAGGGCGAGAGATAAAGGAAGTGGGGGGCTCAGAAGGGCCACTAGCTCAACAGCCTGACGCAGTGGCCTGGCTGGCCGGGGGAAGCCTGCAGGACGATGGAAGGGGCTGGGTGGGAATGGCCACCAAAGGGTCTAGGAGGGAAGAGGTGATGGGGTGTCCGTGGGTAGCGCCACCTCTGACGGCTGACGTCACGTCCCGGGTGTTTGCTGTGGGGCTGCTGCTGTTTGGTGGAGCCGGCAGTCAGGACAACAAAGCTCAGCCGCCAGGGCCACGGGTTTACGTCCACAGAGGACACTTAGAATACGAACGACACTGCGAATCGCCTTCTGGTGCGTGGGGCAGAGGCCTCGTGGCTCCGCAGGTGTGAAGCAGCAGCGTGACTCAGTGGGCTCGTCAGCAGGGCGGCGGGCAGCTTGCCTTTGGAAGCGTGCTTGCCATTCTTCCCGGACAGCATCAACAGACGCTGTTGCTTTGCTGCCACTTGGTACTATCTTGGGATGGAAGCTGGTTTCCTCATTTCTCCACTTCCTTGGGGATTCACGAACCACACAATTCTACCTACAAAGACCTTATGTCCTGGTTTGTCCAGGGCCATCTGGGTTTAAATCTGTCATCCCAGAATAATTAGTACTCGTGCCTTCTTTCAGTCTCAAAAATGTCCTGCTTTGGACAATAAATTATATGGTTGCCTTCTGTAGCGCTGTTTGTTATTAGGTTATTAATATGCTTGTCCAGTAGTTAAGACATTTTTCCATCACTGGAAAAGAGACAACAATTTGGTGGGAGGCGGGGAAGATGATCTTTGGGGTGACTTAGGGGTTTCCTGTGCCACCCCGCAAGCCCGAGTCTCCACGCAGCTCCTGGGGGCTTCGTGGGCTCTTGGCAGACTGTGTAAGCCACAGCTTTTCAGTTTAACTGATAGACTTTATTATCCCATTAAAAGTTATGTCTACTCCGTGTGGAGCTGGTCCATGCGCAGTGCTGATGCGCACAAGGCGTGCCGTGCCACGCAGGGGTGTCCCCCGCATGGGGGAGACCCGTGTGCAGGGTTGTAGGGAGAGCTGCCCAGCACAAAAGAAGGTGCAGCCTGCCCAGGAATGACACCGCACACGGACGAGCTGACACAACAAGATGACGCAGCAAAAGGAGGCGTAGATTCCCAGTGCCACTGATAAGGATGGAAGCGGTCACAGAAGAACACACAGCGAATGGACACAGAGAGCAGACAACTGGGGGGTTGGGGGGAAGAAAAATAAATCTTTTAAAAAATAAAAGTCATGTCTACTGTCACCCTTTTTTAATTAGAGAAGTTGTAGGTTTACAGAAAAATCATGCAGAAAATAGTTCCCATAAATCCCTCCCCCCATTATTAACACTTTGCATTAGTGTTGCAGCTTTGTTACAATTGATGAATGAATATTATAATTGTACTATTAATTATAGGCCATTGTTTAAATTAGGGCTCACTGTTGGTGTTGTGCCCTCCAGTTTTTTAAAAAATTTATTCTAGTAACATATAGAACCTAAAATTTCCTTTTTAAAATACATTTAAATACACAATTCAGTGGTGATGATCACGTTCATAATGTTGTGCTACCACCACCCCAAACAAATTCTGTACCAATCGAGCATTAACTCACCATTCCCTGTGCCCACTCTGTCCCCTGGTAAACTATGTTCTAGATTCTGACTGTGAGTTTGCTAATTCCAATTATTTTGTATCAGTGAGATCATACAATAGTCAAGTTTCATCCATGTTGTCACATGTATCAGGACTTCATTCCTTTTTACTGCTGAGTAATATTCCATCGTACGTATATACCACATTGTGTTTATCCATTCCTCAGTTGATGGACACTTGGGTTGCTTCCAACCTCTGGCAATTGTGAATAATGGTGCTATGAACATTGGTGTGCAAGTATCTATTCGAGTCCCTGCGTTCAGTCCTTTTGGTTATATACCTGGAAGTGGGATTGCCAGGTTCTATGGTAGTTCTATCCTTAGCTTTCTGAGGAAATGCCATACTATTGTCCAGTGACTGCACCATGTTATAGTCCCACCAACAATGGATGAATGTTCCTATTTCTCCATATCCTCTTCTACGCTTGTAATTTTCCATTTGTTTTTCTGTGGTAGCCATTCTAGTGGGTGTGCAATGGCATCTCGTGTTTTTTTTTTTTAAAGATTTATTTTTATTTTATTTCTCTCCCCTTCCCTGCCCCTCTCCCCTAGTTGTCTGCTTTCTGTGTCCATTCTCTGTGTGTTCTTCTGTGTCCTCTTATATTATTGTCAGCGGTACCAGGAATCTGTGTCTCTTTTTGTTGCACCATCTTGCTGCGTCAGCTCTCCATGTGTACAGCCCCACTCCTGGGCAGGTTGCACTTTTTTCATGCTGGCGGCTCTCCTTATGGGGCACACTCCTTGCACATGGGGCTCCCCTACATGAGGGACACCTGTGTGGCACTCCTTGCACGCATCAGCACTGCACATGGGCCAGCTCATCACATGGGTTAGGAAGCCCTGGGTTTGAACCCTGGACCTCCCATGTGGTAGGTGGATGCTCTATCTGTTGAGCCAAATCCACTTCCCTCATTATGGTTTTGATTTGCATTTCCCTGGTGGATAATGATGTTGAGCATCTTTTCATGTGTTTATTGGCCATTTTTGTATCTTCTTTGAAGAAATGTCTATTCAAGTCTTTTGCCCATTTTTTAATTGGGTTGTTTGTCTTTTTGCTGATGAGTTGTAGGATTTTATATATTCTAGATATTAAGCCCTTCTATACATGGTTTCCAAATATTTTCTCCCATTATATAGGTTGTGTTTTACTTTCATTATGAAGTCCCTTGATGCACAAAAGTTTTTAATTTTGATGAAATCCCACTTATCTATTTTTTCTTATGTTGCTCATTGCTTTTTTTAATATAATTTTTTTTTTTTTAAAGGATACTTAGATTACATAAAATGTTACATAAAAAAATATAGGGGATTCCCATATGCCCCACTCCCCACACCTCCTACTTTTCCCCACATTAGTAACTTCTTTGATTAGTGTGATACATTCATTGTAATTGATGAAGACATTTTGGAGCATTGCCTCTAAGCTTGGTTTATAATTTACATTGTAGTTTATACTCTCTCCCACTCAAGTCTGTAGGTTATGGCAGGATATACAGTGGCCTGTATCTGTCATTGCAATGTCATTCAGGACAATCCCAAGTCCTGAAAATACCCCCATATTATACCTCTTTTACCCTCCCTGACTTCAGTACCTCCAGTGTCCACTGTCTCCACATCAATGATATAATTACTTCCATTGCTAGAATCACAATAAGTCTATAAAGGAATACCAGTAAGTCTACTCTAGTCCATATTTTATTCCCCAATCCTGAGGATTCTGGGATGGTGATACCCACTCCACCTCTAATTGGAGGGGCTTCGATCCCATATGGCTGATGGATGGGACTTTCTTGCTTGCAGGTGAAGACTCTTTCAGTTCCTTGGTGTGGTGTTGTCCGTCCTCACCTCCTTGTTAGTTGTCCTGGGTGAGTCCAATGAACTGGAGAGTAGGTGTTGCTACTCTGCTGAGGTTCAGGGCCCAGCTGGCACATGGACAGCCCAGAGATTCAAGTCTCTTGGAGGTACATCTATCAACTCCAGAAAAATATAGAATGCTTCATGAAATTACATGTCATCCTTGCGCAGGGGCCATGCTAATCTTCTTGTATTGTTCCAATTTTAGCATATGTGCTGCCGAAGCAAGCACTGCTCATGCTTTTGGTGCTAAGGAACCATTGCCTAACACAAGGTCCTGAAGATGCTTCCCTATGTCTTCTTCTAGGAGTTTTATAGTTTGGGTTCTTATATTTTAGTCTTTGATCCATTTTGAGTTATTTTTTATATGGTGTGAGGTAGGGATCCATGTTTATTCTTTCACATATAGATGTCCTGTTTTCCTAGCACATTTGTTGAAGAGACTATTGTTGGGTAACATTAATGAGTGAAGTTGGCACTTTTATCAAAAATCAATTGGCCATAAATGTGAGGGTTTATTTCTGAACTCTCAATTTGACTCCATTGGTGTAAATTTTGTTCTTATGCCAGTACCATGTTGTTTTGATCACTGTAGTTTTGTCATACATTTTTGAATTGACAAGTGTGAGTCTTCCAACTTTGTTCTTTCTCAAGAAGGTTTTATTCATTCCGGACCTCCTACCTTTCTATATCAATATGGTGATTGGCTTTTCTATTTCTGCAAAGATGACTATTGGAATTTTGATTGGGATTGTGTTGAATCTATAAATCACTTTGGGTAGAATCAACATCTTAACAATACTTAGTCTTCCAGTCTATAAGAATGGAATGTCCTTCCATTTATTTAGGTCTCCTTTAATTTCTTTTTGCAATGTTTTGTCATTTCCATGTATAAGTCCTTTACAACATTGGTTAAATTTATTCCTAGAGATTTAATTCTTTTAGTTGCTATTTTAAGTGGATTTTTTCCTTTACTTCTTAGTATTTAGAAATACTTGTGATGTATGTGTGTTGATCTTATGCCCTGCCATTTTGTTGAGTTCATTTATTAACTCTAGTAGCTTTGTTGTATATTTTTCATCCTTTTTTATATATAGACTCATGTCATGCAAATGGAGATTTACTTCTTCCTTTCCAATTTGGAGGCCTTTTTATTTCTTTTTCTTGCCAACTTGCTCAGGCTAAAACTGCCAGTACGATGTTGAATAACAGTGGCAGCAGTAGGCGTCCTTATCTTGTTCCCAATCCTAGAGAGAATTCATAGAATGAATTAGGAAATGTTCCCTCTTCCATTTTTTAAAAGAGTTTGAGCAGGATTGGTATTATTTTTGGAATGTTTGGTAAAATTCACCAGTGAAGCCATCTGGGTTTTTCTTTCCTGGGGGTTTTTGATTACTGATTCAATCTCTTTCCTTGTTATGGGTCTGTTGAGACCTTCTATTTCTTCTTCAGTCAGTGTAGGTAGTCTGTGTTTTTCTAGGAACTTGTCCATGTCATGTAGGTTATCTAATTTGTTGGCATACAATTGTTCATAGTATCCTCTTATGATCGTTTTTATTTCTGTGGGGTCAGTAGTAATGTCCCCCATTTCATTTCTGATTTTAATTATTTGTGTCCTCTCTTTTTTTTTTTTTTTCTTTGTCAGTCTAGCTAAAGGTTTGTCAATTTTATTGATCTTTTCAAAGACCCAACTTTTGGTTTTGTTAATTATCTCTATTGCATTTTGTCCTATCATTCATTTTTTTAAACAAATCCATTTTATTGATACGTATTAACAAAGCACACAGTTTAGCTGTAGTGCACAATCAATGGTACTTGATGCAATCATACAGCTGTGCATTCATCACCCCAATCATCACTAGAGCATTTTCATCATTTCAACAACAACAATAATAAGCAAAAAACAGACAAACAAACAAGAAAATTCCTCACCTCTCAATCTTTCTATATTCCCCCTGCTGTACATAGCTGCTATTTCTGGCTGTTCTATCCAAAGTGTATCATCAATGACTTTTAGTATAATCACAATGTTGTAAATTCATTATCTCAACAATTTTAGAACAATTTCATTACTCCAAAAAGAAAGACTCCATACCCCTTAGCATTCCTTCCACAAACATACATAACCACTAATCTCATTTCATCTTTATAAATTGATTTATATTTACATTTTATATAAATAGAATCATACAATATGTAGTACTCTCTGGTCTCCTTCACTTAGTATATGTTTTATTTTGTCTGATATTAACATTTTGTAGTATTAACTTACATTTGTTCAGATTCAAAGAAAAATGGTCTTATGTATGCAATTCTACCCATATTCATATTTCACATAATATATTTATATTTCATACAATGTATTAGTTCATAATAGGGCAATCATATGGTATTTTTCCTTTTGTGTCTGACTTGCATCACTCAACATATATCCTCCAGTTTCATTCATGTTGTCATATGTTTCAAGACTTCATTTCTTTTTACCTTTGCATAATATTCCATCATGTGTATACTCCACAATTTGTTTATCCATTCATCAGTTGATGGACATCTGAGTTGTTTCCAACTTTTGGCTTTCTTGAATAAGGCTGCTATGAACTTCAGTGTGTAGATGTCTATTTGTGAACTGCTCTCTCCCTTCTGGGTATATACCAGGCAATGGTATTGCCAGGTCCCATGGTAAGTCTATACTCAACTTCCTTAGGCTATCATTCATTTGTAAGGAAGCTTTGAATTTCATATGATCCAATTATAAACTTAATTAAGTACATTTAAAATTCTATTTCCCTTTCTTTTTATTTATTTATTTCTCTCCCCTTCCCACCCCACCCCACCCCACCCCACCTCACCCCAATTGTCTGTTCTCTGTGTCTATTTGCCATGTCTTCTTTGTCCACTTCTGTTGTCAGCGGCACAAGAATCTGTGTTTCTTTTTGTTGTGTCATCTTGTTCTGTCAGCTCTCCTTATGTGCGGCACCATTCCTGGGGAGGCTGCACTTTCTTTCACTCTGGTGGCTCTCCTTACGGGGCGCACTCCTTGTGTGTGGGGCTCCCCTACGCGGGGGACACTCCTGCGTGGCAGGGCACTCCTTGCGCACATCAGCAGTGCGCATGGACCAGCTCCACACGGGTCAAGGAGGCCGGGGGTTTGAACCACGGACCCCCCATGTGGTAGACAGACGCCCTAACCACTGGGCCAAGTCCACCACCTCTATTTCCCTTTCAATTCTTAATCTTTCTTATGTACTAAATAATTATAACAACCTAGTAAATTAAACTTAGAGTGAGCTTGAAGTTCTGTTAGCTGTTTCAGTGCTGAGCATAATCTTAGTAAGTTTTCAACTTAGTGTTACACATTTTAAATTAGTTATGAGGCACTCATTCTAATATGCCAAATTTGTTTTATTTAAGTACATGCAGGGAAGCGAAATTGGCCCAGTGGTTAGGGCATCTGCCTACCATATGGAAGGTCCATGGTTCAAACCCTGGGCCTCCTTGACTTGTGTGGAGCTGGCCCACATGCAGTGCTGATGTGCGCAAGGAGTTCCCTGCCACGCAGGGGTGTCCCCCGCGTAGGGGAGCCCCACGCGCAAGGAGAGCGCCCCCTAAGGAGAGCCACCCAGCGCAAAAGAAATTTCAGCCTGCCCAAAAATGATGCCACACACACGGAGAGCTGATGCAACAAGATGACACAACAAAAAGAAACAAATTCCCAGTGGGGGGTGGGGGAGGAGGGAAGGGGAAAGAAAGAAAAAATAAACCTTAAAAAAAAAAGTACATACATAAAATACTAAATAAGCACAGATTCACTCTAATACAAAAATATTAACACTACAGTTTTGATTCTTTAATCTTTATATCCTTAGTTCCATATCTTGTGCCAGTTCTAAGTACTCACTTGGCTTTAGTTACTTGCCTTTTCTTTTTGTCAAAAGTCCTCACAGAGTACACAAGAAGGAGTTACTTACCAGCTTCGCTCAAGTGACTCCAATCTCCAAAACTGCATACAAGATTTTCACTTTACCACTATCTGGCCCATGTACAATAACTGAATGCATAGTTAGTGCAAGATGTATATCTTAAGTCTAGTCAAAGGAATTCTGCTTGTTATTTAAATTTTTTAAAAATTAGATCCCTTTAAGATTTCCTTAAATTTAAACTTAAATTCTGTCCTGATGTAGCTTTTGGTAGTTGCTTTTTAATAGACTATTTTTAGAACAGTTTCAGATTTCCAATTTAAATTGTCAAGATAGTACAGAGAGTTCCCAGATGCTCCATACCCAGGGTGGCCTCTTAACCTCTTACATTAGTAAAGGACATTTGTTACAACTAATGAACAAATGTTGATACATTATCATTAACTAAAGTCCACAGTTTATTCCGATTTCCTTAGTCTTTACCTAATGTCATTTTTCTTTCCAGGATACCACATAACATTTAGTTGTTAAGTCCCCTTGGGCTCCTCTTAGCTGGAACCGTTTCTCAGATTTCCTTGCTTTTGATGGCCTTGACAGTTTTGAGGAATGCTGGGCAGGTATTTTGTTGAATGCTCCTCTATTAGATTTTGGTATTTTTCTCAAATAAATGGTTGTACCGGGGTTACGGGTATTGGGAAGGAAGATCACAGAGGTCAAGTGCCATTTTCATCACATCATATCAAGGGTACCTGCTGTCAACATGATTTATCACTATTGATGTTGACCTTGACCACCCGGTTGAGGTCTGGTTTAGCTTTATAAGTTTATATAGTTCCCTTTTATGAGCTACAATCTCCTCTTTGCAGCATGCAGATTCCCTAAATAACTAAATATATCATACTGTGCATAGTTGGACTAAGGTTTGCAGATATTTGCTAAACAATTATCCTAGTTAAGATTTTTTTTTTAATATTCAGCATCAAAAAATATTTAATTTTCAGAAGGGCATCAAGAAAGTACCAGTATCTTAGAATGCCACATAATTAACAAGAAATATTGACATAAATACAGCTTCTTACTGTTTGTCTGAAATCTTTTGACTTATGGGTCAAAATTTAGGCCTTTCTTATATACATATAAGGAAACATACAGTGTATTCTCTTTTTTTTAAAGATTTACTTTTTATTTATCTCTCTCCCCTTCCCCCCACTCCCCATTGTCTGCTTTCTGTGTCCATTCATGTGTGATCTTCTGTGTCCACTTGCATTCTTGTCAGGTGGCACCGTGAATCTGTGTCTCTTTTTTTGCGTCATCTTGCTGCATCAGCTCTCTGTGTGTGCAGCACCACTCCTGGGCAGGCTGCGCTTTTTTTTCATGCATGGCAGCTCTCCTTGCGGTGGCACACTCTTGGGGCGTGGGACTCCCCTACGTGGGGAACACCCCTGCATGGCACGACACTCCTTGCACACATCACCTAGCTCACCACATGGGTCAGGAGGCCCTGGGTTTGAACCCTGGGCCTGGGTTTGAACCCTGGGCCTCCCATATGGTAGGCGGACGCTCTATCAGTTGAGCCAAATTCACTTCCCAGTGTATTCTTATCTTAACTGCATGATACCAACTTCATGAGGCCTTTAGATAAGTACAAGTGTCCATTACCTTAATGCTGGTTGAATTCAAACTTCAAAAATCCAACCAAAAATTCTAGGAAAAAACAAAGACTAACAAAATAAGATGGAAATAAATTAATAAGCAACTCTAAGGGAAACGTACCAGATATTATTCCTTTAACAATACCCAGAAAGTTAAGTTGAAACTTTTCTATTGATTTCTATAATTTCAAATATCTGAATTTTATCAGTTCATAGAGGATACTCTTTTTCCCAATTGTAACATATTTCAGTTGCAATTTCCATCACTGCTATTGAAATCCTATGTTGTATATCACGTTTTAGTTTCCTAGCTGCTAAATCAAACCCCATACAATGGGTATGGTCATTTATTGGCTCACAGTCTCAGAGGCTAGAAGAGCTTCTGGCTGGCTGGCAATTTTGGGGTTCCTTGGCTTTTCCATCACCTGACAAAGTACATGGTGGTGTCGTCTTCTTTCTTTTCTAGGTTCCGTTGACTCCCGGCTTCTGGCTGTTTCCCGTGGCTTCTATTCTCTGTCCCATTTCCTCTGCTTAAGACATCAGCCGATGGGACGAAGCCCACCCTCACTCAGCGTGGGTGCCCCTAACTAGTCACATCCTCCAAGGTCCTGTTTACAGGTGGGTTCACACCCCCAGGACCAGGGCTTGGGACCTGAACATCTTTTGGGAGGCGACATGATTCAAACCCCGACACATCACATTCACAAAAAGCTTTAGGGATTTAGTTTTGATGTGGGCTATGGGTGGGAGGCTCTTCGTCTCTTTGTAGATAACCTAAGCTGTCCGTGACTTGCGGGTGTGGGACGGTAAGAGGCTGCAGTCCTGCCCTTGGTGACCATGGCAACGACTCCAGTCCCAGGAAACAGTTTAGCAATGCAAACTCTATAAACTTTAAATATTCAGGGAAAATGCAAACCAAATGTGCTAAAAAGCTCATCTAGGTCCATATAAGGTCCATGCTAAAAGCTTACCTACGATAGTGGACGATATATGCTAATTCAAGCCTACTGAGCACTGAAACAAAGAACAATTTAACCCTTCCTCTCGGTATAAAAGTAACTCAGAATTCTTGTTCAGGGCTCGGGTTTGAAACAGAAAGCTCCCGAGTCTGGCCGGTCGTCAATAAACCATTTTTCCTTCTTAAAATCATTCCTGAGTCCTGGCCTTTCTATACGCAAATAATTGAACCTCTCTCAAATTCTACAACAGTTTTAGTGCAGAAATTCAAATTCTTGTTGAAATCAATTACACCATATCCAAAATTCCTGATTTCACTTTCCGTATTAACTTAACACCCCAGAGAGAAAAGCAAAATTACTTTTAAAAACGTTAGCTCATTAAATTTCCCAGTGTTGTTGTACAGTGAGTTTTAATCACCTTTTGAACTTAAAACACATTTGGTGCTCAATTCTCAAATTTGAAATGAACATCTAAAACAGCAATAAAATTTACAAATGATTCTTTTACCAAAGAAGGGGTGGGAATAATTTTTTCAACTATCATGTTTCTAGAAAGGCCGTTGCCTTTTATCTATACTTTGACCAGTAAACTGTTCCTATCAGATATTTTCTTTTTGAGCCTAAGACAATGCTTTAAGAAATTTGGTCTGAAAGTATCTTAATTTCCATAGTTTTCAGCCTTACATAAACATGTTCATACTGTTATATGGTCTTTCTGGCTAGAATAACACAGATGCACTGAATATTTTCCTTAAAGCAGATTCTTCACACCTTTACTATAAAGAGTAAACAGTCTTTCTTGAAAGCCCGAGATTTCTATCATGTTTCATTGACAACACAGTTATATCCATCGCAGTCCTCCCAGCCCCTTTGGAGGTAAACAGATTCTTTACCTGTAAATCAAATGTTGCCTCACACTGAAAACAATTGTTTACAGTTAGGCATATTTAAATGTCATCATCTACTCTGCCGCTTTATTAGGATTCTTGCTTTAAACATAACTCTCCTGAGAAACTTTGCAGTCTTGGCTTACCTTGAGGGAATTTATTCCCTTTGATCAATATGATCAATTTCCGACTGTTTCAGGACGCTTGCAGTGGAGGGGTTACTTTCAATACAATAGCCTTCTCCTGCGGGTGGGACAACCACGGGGGAACAACGTCTCCTGGGGAAGATGGTAGGAATTTTGAGCCCAAAAGGAAAGGAGACCCTGGGCAGTGCCTCTTCCTGACTTGCAGCCGGAGAAGATCTAGAGGCTGCGGGGACTTCACCACGGGGGCAGTGTAAGACTGGGCATGTGTGGAGTTCGCTGAGATTTATTCCTATGTTCGATTGAAATTCGGTTGAGCTTTCACAGTGAAGCTGTGGTCTGGTGAAGGGACAGGACCCGTATCTTTTTTAAGTTGTGAGGGTTTGGTCTGGGGCTTTGGAAGCTTTTTATAGATTTTACTTGATGTCCATAATATGGTTTTGTAACTTTCCTGGGTGGAAAGCAACGGAAGGGTTTTGCCTTTCTTTTGTAACTCTCACATGGCTAGAAGTTTCCCTTAGATGTCTGTAGGACATTCTGGCACAGGAGACATCAAGATGAAACTGTAATTTTGGACATCCCGGCTATACCAGTTCCATTTTCAAAACGAACCCAGTAGACTTGGGATCACAGTGGTTTACCGTGACCTGGGCGGGAGCGGGCTCCCTTCCAAATGCTCGCACTGCAGGAATCCTGCCAGTTTAGTCCAGTGGTTCTCAACTCAAGGCCATTTTGCCCCTCGCACCAACCAAGGGACATGTTGTTGTAGAATTTTAGAGAGGTTCAATTATTTGCATATAGAAAGGCCAGGACTCAGGAATGATTTTAAGAAGGAAAAATGGTTTATTGACTGGCTGGACTCGGGAGCTTTCTGTTTCAATCCCGAGCCCCAACAAGACTTTCGAGTTTCTTTTATACAGAGAGGAAAGGTCAAATGGTCCCTCTGTTTCAGTTCTCAATAGGCTTGAATTAGCATATTATCTTCCACATCCTAGGTAAGCTTTTAGCATGGACTTCAGGCATTCTAGATTAGCTTTTAGCCCATTTGGTTTGCATTTCCCCTGAATATTCAAAGTCTATAGAGTTTGCATTGATAAACTGTTCCCTGGGACTGGAGTCGTTGCCATGGTCACCAAGGGCAGGACTGCAGCCTCTTACCGTCCCACACCCACAAGTCACAGACAACTTAGGTTATCTCTGAAGAGACAAAGAGCCTCCCACCCATAGCCCACATCACTGTGACAATGTCTGGAGGCATACTTTGGTTGTCACACCTTTGGGGATGAGGGGTAATAGATAGAGGCCAAGGATGGTGCTTGACATCCCACAACGTACAGGACACCCCCAAATAAAGATGATCCAACCTAAGATCCCTGGAGCCCTGAGCCGAGAAACCCCGGTCTGGTCTAAGTGTGAAAAGAGTCCATTCAATCATATTTGGAAATCAAAGAGGGACAAGTGAAGAGGTGGGGAGGGCTGGCTCAGCCTACAAGGCCCACCCTAAGTAGCAAAACTTAGGAACTAAACCCACCCCAGGGACGGAGCTGACCCATCGCATCCCAGGGCAGCAGAAGGGAGGTGAGCAGGCTGCTGGCAGACGAGACCTCCGCAGGGACTTCCCCGGGCACGCCGGGACCACGGCGGCACTGCTCTGCCTCCATTATCAGCGGCCAACGCGTTAAATGTAGCAGAAAATAAAGAGCACAGAGCTGAACTTACAATTAGGCTTTGCCATTTTCTGAGTCTCTGCGTGCAGGAAGGAAGGAGGCTGAGTTCTCACCAGGCAGTATTTTCTTTCTTTTTTTTTTTTTTTTTTTTGAGGTACAAGGGATTGAACCTGGGTCCTTGTATGTGGGAAGCCAGCGCTCAGCCACGGAGCCACACTGGCTTCCATAAGTTGGTTTTTTCATTTGTTTTGCTTGTTCATTTTTGTTTTATCAGGAGGTACATGGGACATCCCATGTGGGAGGCAGGAGCTCAACTGTGTGAGCCCCATCTGCTCCCACCAGGTAGCATCTTAAGATGATCACAACTCAGTTCCCTGACCCATCAAATGTTCAGGCATTCTTTTTGTTGTTGTTGTTGTACTTTTCTTTTATAGTAGGCATTCTTTACTGATGGGGAGAAACTAAGACCCTCTCCAGGAATTGCCTTGTGGCCAGTGGAGGAAGAGGGCTTCACGAAACTCAGGGCGAAGAAAGACGACTTCAGGACTTGGTGGGGAAAGGGAGGGTGGCCATTATGGCTGGAAGCAAAATTCAAAGAGGTCATTTGAAGGGCGACAATAATATACACCTGGGAGGGGCCACCCTGTGTATTAGCCGGGTTTCTCCAGGGAAACAGAATGGACAGGAGATATGTATGTCATGAGATTTGTGTAAGAATTGTCTCACAGGACTGTGGGGATGGGCAAGGCCAAATTCCATAGGGCAGGCCACAGGCTGGGCACGGCGATGAAGGGTGTCGATCAGCTCCGCAGGAGAAACTGGCTGGCTGAAGTGGAGATGGAAATTCTCCCTGCTGAAATCATCACGTCTCCTCTTAAAGCCTTCAGCTGATAGATGCGCTGTCTCTCCTGGCAGAAGGCCAGCTCTTCAGTGATTGTGGAGGCAGTCAGCCACAGATGCTATCAATTTACTGCTTATTTAAATATTCTCACAGTGACAACCAGGCTGGTCCATGTTTGACAGAACAACTGGATACCATAACCTGGCCAAATTGACACATGAACTTAACCACACACCACGTTTTGTCAGTAAAAATTACGAATATCTTTTTTTTTTCAATTTAAATACATCAAGTATAATAGGTATACAAAATAGGTGCACAAAATCTAAGTGTATACCTTGATAAATTTTCATAGGGTGAATCACCCACCAGCACCGAAATCAGGACAGAGCATCCCCAGCCCCTCAAAAGCCCCCTTGGAGCTGCCCTACTGTCAGTGTCCCCCACCAAGATGACAGCTCTCCTGACTTCTAAGACCAGAGACAGTATTAGCATTGACTGGTTTTGAAGTCCATATAAACAAATCACATAACACACATTCTTTTGTTCTGGCTTCATTTACTCAACATTAATTTTTTTTTTTATTCTGAGGAGGTACTGGGGATTGAACCTGGGACCTCATACATGGGAGGCAGGCACTCAACCACTGAGCTACACCCACTTCCCTCCACAATAAATTTTTAAGTTCAAGGGACATAGCATCTTCTTGTCTAATTTTCCTCCTCTACTGCTGCATAGCAGTTTCAGATGGAGTAGACTTCATCACCAAGGTATATACATATAAACTTAAGTATAAAGTGAGGGCATGTAGGTAGACATGTGGAGAAAAAGTGCCAAGTACTTTTTCCACTGATGTCGAGTGAGACTTGTGCAACTCATAATCACCTTAACCGTGACCTTTGCATCAAAGTAGACAAAGCCTCCCAGTCAAAAGTGGTGGACTGGGTCCACATGGAACTCCTCTGTGCCAATTCCAAACCCAGAGCAGACAGAAAGCGTACTTTCAAAATAGCTAGAAGGCAGAGTCCAGTAAATATAAAATCATCTCTGTGGACCACAAACAATGAAACACACAGCTCTAAGGAGACTGGATGCTAAAGGGCCACAGGTTTTCTGGGCTTTGAAACAAAAAATAGATGGGAGGGGGCAGGAATTCATTGTGCGCTTGGGCAGTGGGGACCAACGCGGGGAGATGTTCTTTGCAGAGAACCCCTCTCATGTGTGTGTGTGTGCGTGTGCGTGTGCGTGTGTACGCCGTAGTGGAGGAACTGGGCTCCCTCCCCACCAGGGCTCCCTCCCCACTGGGCTCCCTCCCCACCAGGGCCCCCCGCCCAGGTCCCCACCAGGGCCTCCCCACCACCAGGGCATGAGCTGGAGACCATAAAACATGCCCAAGAGTGAGACTGTCTCCAGTGAATGTTTACACATGCTCAGGACAATAGGGGAAGGAATGTACCAGCAGTCCCTTTATGGACTGGGGGATTGCAGGTGACACAGGATGTATTTGTGGGTCCTGGGGCAAGGTGGCAGGCCATGCTGGGACTGCCCTGTCCCACAATAATTTTTCATATACAATATCCAGCATTCAATAAAAAGTATTCAGACATGCAAAAAAGATGAAAACTGACCAAAATCTAAGAGTAAAAGACAAACAGTAGAAATACATCCAAATACAATCCAGATATTGGAATTATCAAAGGATATTAAAATAATTGTGATTAATTAATACAGTAGAAAAATTAAATGACAAAGGTGGAAAAGTTTAGTAGAGGACTGAAGATAAAAAGGGTCAAATGTAAATTCTAGAAGCTAAATATACAATAACTGAAATTTAGAAGTTAGTACACAACAGTACATTGGACATATCTGAAAAGAGAAATAGTGAACTAGAATATAGATTAAAAAAAAAAAATTCAGACCAAAGGACAGAGAGCTGAAAGTAGAATAAATACAGGGAAAAAATAAAGAGATATATCGATTGTAAAAAGAAAGAAAGAGAGAAAGAAAGAAAGAAAAAAAGGTTCAACATATGTGTAATCATGAAATTGGAGCTCCAAAGGAGAAAAGAGAAAAACAATGAAGCAGAAGCAATATTTGAAGAGAGAATGGCCCAAACTGGCAAAAGACATCACAGGTTAAAGAAAAGCTACAGGTAGGGGGAGGGGAGAGGAGGAGAAGGTAAGGAGGGAAGGGGAAGGGAAGGGGGAGGGGAGGGGAGGGGAAGGAGGAGGGGAGGTAGGGGGAAGGGGGAGGGGAGAAGCTACAAACCCAAAAAGGATAAATTCCACAAACATTAAAAATATAATAATGAGATATGAATAATCTGGTGACAATAAATTTGAAATTTGAAATAAGAATGAAAAATTCTTAAAAAACGACCTTAATAAAAATAACAGGCGGCGGACTTGGCCCAGTGGTTAGGGCGTCCGTCTACCACATGGAAGGTCCGCGGTTCAAACCCCAGGCCTCCCTGACCCATGTGGAGCTGGCCCATGCGCAGTGCTGATCCACGCAAGGAGTGCCCTGCCACGCAGGGGTGTCCCCCGCGTAGGCGAGCCCCATGCGCAAGGAGTGCGCCCCGTAAGGACAGCCGCCCAGTGCGAAAGAAAGTGCAGCCTACCCAGGAATGGCGCCGCACACACGGAGAGCTGACACAACAAGATGACGCAACAAAAAGAGACACAGATTCCAGTGCCACTGACAACAACAGAAGCGGACAAAGAAGATGCAGCAAAATAGACACAGAGAACAGAAAACCGGGGGGAGGGGGAATAAATAAATAAATCTTTTAAAAAAAAATAACAGAAGATATACAAAATGTGTATAGTTATATTAAGTAAAGAAATTGAATTAACAATTTAAAACCTACTGGAAAGTCTAGGCCCGGAGGTTCTCCAGTGACAGCTCCCATGCATTTAAGGAAGAAGTCATCTAACACAAACTCTTCCAGAGAACAGAAAAAGAGGAACACTCTCTAAATTATTTGAGGAGGCCAGCATAACCTTGATATTAAAAATTAACAAGGATGTTAGAGACCAAGCTAAAACAACTTGAAGGACAAAAAAATTCTTCCAAGAAAAGAGAAGAGGAGAGCACACTTCCTAATTCATTCTATGAGGACATCGCCCTAATACTAAAGCCAGATAAAGCTACCACAAGAAAAGAAAATTACAGACCAATAACCCTTATGTATATTGATGCAAAAATCCTCAACGAAATAATAGCAAAACAAATACGACAGCACACTAAGAGAATTATATGACATGGCTAAGTGGGATTTATCCCATGTGTGCAAGGACGGATCAACCTAACAAAATCAGTTAATGTAACACACCCACATTACTAGAACAAAGGGGGAAAAACACATCATCATCTCAATTGATGCATGAAAGGTATTTGACAAAATCTAGGACCCTTTCTTGATAAGAAAAAAAAACTTAGAAAACTAGGACTAGAAAGAAACTTGATAAAGGGCATATATGAAAAACCCTCTGCTAACATTATACTCAGTGGTGAAAGACTGAAAGCTTTACCTCTAAGATCAGGAACAAGACAAGGATACCTACTGTCACCAGTTATTCAACATTGTACCAGAAGTTCTAGCCAAAGTAATTTGGCAATATGAAGACTTAAAAGGGATCCAAATTGGAAATGAAGAAGTAAATCTTTCCCTATTTTCAGATAACATGTTCCTATATATTTTAAAGTCCTGAAAAATCCACCACAAAGCTACCAGCTAGTTAACAAATTCAGCAAAGTGGTGGCATTCAAGATCAGCACACAGTAGTATTTCTATATACTAGTAATTAATCTGAAGAGAAGTCAAGAAAAAAATCCATTTACAGTATCAACTAAAATAAATAATCTAGGAATAAATTTAACCAAGGATGTCATGGACTTATACACACAAAAGAATACAAAACACAGCTAAAAGAAATCAGAAAAGACCTAAATAAATAGAAGGACATTCCATGTTCATGAATTAGAAGAGTGAGTATTGTTAAGATGTCGATTCTACCCAAAACAATTTACAGATCCAATGCAATCCCAGTCAAAATTCCAACAGGCTTCTTTGCAGAAATAGAAAAGCCAACCATCAAATTGATATGGAAGGGTAAGGGGTCCTGAATAGTAAAAACCATACTGAAAAATAATGAGTTGGAAAACTCACACTTCCCAATTTTAAAACTTATTACAAGGCTACAGTGATCAAAACAGTCTGTTAATGGCATAAGGACAGACATACAGTATCAAATCGAGAGTTCAGAAATAAACCCTCAATCTATGGCCAATTGATTTTCAACAAGGGTACCAAGTCCACACAATGGAAAGAATAGTCTCTTCAGCAAATGGAGTTGGGAAAACAGGACCTACATATGCAAAAGAAGGAAGGCAAACCCTACCTTGAGCCATATAAAAAATCCATTCAGAATGGATCAAAGACCTAAAGTTAAGAACTAGAACTATAAAACTTGCAGAAGAAAACATAGGGGAGCATATTCAGGATCTTGTGTTGGTCAATGGTTTCTTAGACTTTACACCAAAATCACAAGCAACAAAAGAAAAAATAGACGAATGGGACTTCATCAAAATTAAAAAAAAACAAAACTTTTGTGCATTGAAGGATTGCATCATGTAAATAAAAAGACAAACTACAGAATGGGAGAAAATATTTGGAAACCACATATCCAAGAAGGATTTTTTAAAATATATTTTTTATTTTTTAAAAACCAACAAGGATTTAATAATCAGAATATAGAAAGAAATCTTACAACTCAACAAGAAAAAAACAAACAACCCAATTTAAAAATGGGCAAAAGTGTTGACTAAACTTTCTGCAAAGATGATATACAAATGTCCAATAAGCACATGAAAAGATGTTCAACATCACTAACCATCAGCATCACTGAAATGCAAATCAGAACCACAATGAGATACCATTTCTTACCCACTAGAATAGCTACTATTTTAAAAAAATGGATAATAACAAATGTTGGAGAGGATATGAAGAAATAGGAACAGATATTTGCACACTGAGGTTCATAGCAGCATTATTCACAATTGCCAAAAGATGGTGTCGGAGTCTTGTTCGGCGACCCGAGGTATCGGGAATGAAAGAAAAAGAAAGATTGGGTTCAGGGGATCTGAGAGCATTGATTTCTCAAGCTCATCAGACAAGTTTATTGAGTTGGGGGGCTAGTATATATACCTCTAACCTACGTGACATTCAGCACAAAATCAAGTTATCTATTACCCTTACCTCATACTATATTAACTAGTGATTGATGAAAACCCAACAAACTTTACTGGAACTATTATTATAAGAATCAGTAACTATACTCATAAATCCTGTTACCTAGGTTGTTCTGTTCTAGGTATTGTTCTGCCTGCAGGTGTGCTGACCCAGCCAAGATTGTGCTCCGCACTGATAATCATAAGGGACAGCTTGACTCAGTGGTCAAGGAAATAACTTGCTTCCATGGAAACAACATGCCTTTGTTTCCCACAGATGGAAGCAACCCAAGTGTCCATCAACGGATGAATGGATAAATAAAATGTGGCATATTACATATTATGGAATATTATTCAGCCATAAAAAGGAATGGAGTTCTAATACATATGACAGTATTGATGGACTTTGAAGGCAAGTCAAGTAAAATAAGCAAGACACAAAAGGACAGATACTGTATGATCTCGTTGATATATGAAATAATTAGGATAAGCAAATTCATAGAGTCTGTAACTAGAATACAGCTTACCAAGGGCTGGTCTATGTGCAGGGAATGGGGAATTAATACATAATTGGTTCAGAATTTGTTTGGGATGATGGCAATCTGCTCATGAGGGAACACCCAACAATCCCAAACTGAAGAATATTTTATAAAATAACTTGGCCTATAATCCTGAGGCATCAAGATAATGGAAGTCAGGGAAAGACTGAAGGAGCCTAAAGAGAGATGACCACTAAATGCAGTGTGTGACTATGAACTGGACTCTTGCTATAAAGGACACTCTTGGGACAACTGATGAAACTTAAATGAGGATTATATGATAGTAAAATATAAATGTTAATTTTCCAATGGTGATGGTGGAATTGGGGTTATAAAGGGGAATGTCCCTGTTTGAAGGAAATACATTCCAAAGTCTTGGGGCATGAATGGGGCACCAAAAGGGCACCTTACTTTCATATGATTCAGAAAAAGTTAATTGTACTTTACTTGCACTTTTCTATTTCAAACACACACATAAACACACTTGTTTTTCATATAAAGAAGCAACATTTCATTACTTATAAACACCAAGCTTAAAACAGCTTTACATATGATAAATTTTTAAAATTCCACACCAATTGATTGATAGGCAATCATCAACTTCACCTATGGGATTAGCAATGCGACCAAAAGAGGTCCGATTAGTTTCCACGCACTGGGTCCCAGTGTTGGTTGCGCTCTTGTCTCCTACTTTAAAAACCACGAAAATAAAATCTTGAGTCAAGGGATTTTGGAGGAACGAGTTAAAGGGCAGAGAAGTACTGACATTTATAGAGGGTCTACTACTTTATGGACTTAAGTTAGCTCAACATCTGACCCGGAAACCAGATTCACAGCCGCATGAACAGAACAAAACCACCACTCCAGACAGCCAATGGGGAGGCGGTAAGAAGGAGCGACGACGCGACGTTCTCACGTGTCTCTACCAAGCTGCCTTGGCCCATGGGCTCCCATTGCTCAGACACCTCAGCGCAGCAGGGCCGCCTTGAGGGACCCCGGCGGCGTCCCCTGTCTCCTCTGCTGGGGTGACCCCATCCCGCGAGCACTATCCGCTGGGGCTCGGTGTGACTCTGGGAGACCCGGGGGTATGGGGTGCAGAAGGACCTTCTCATCAAAGCTGTTCGGGCTCATAGTCCGAGGGCAGGAGGGGTGACCCTGGGGCGGAGGCGCCCTGGACAGCGTTAACGAGACACCAACTCCCTCCGCTCTGCGCGTGAGGCCAGGTCGGACTTGGTCACTTTGCACCCGGCTGGACCCTCCAGAGCTACCGGACCTGGTACGCCGCCGGGGTCCCGCGGAGGGAGGAAGGGCGGGCTACACGCACTCTTACAAGCCCGGTAAAAAGTTACACACGAGGGAATGGAAAATGATTTATCAAGCAAATTCTAACCAAAATAAAGCTAGGACAAAATTAATATCATGGAAGATAGAAAATTTCTCTTATGTTTTTTAATGTAATGTTTTATGTCATCTATTTATCTTTTTAAAAAAAAAGACAATAAAGTATATATTAAAAAAATAAATATTTATGTGGAAACAAAAAGAAAAGAATATAAAATAGGAGTTTTGGTAAATGGTTTTAATAAGGATAAAGGAAAACATTATCTAATACTAAAAAGAAATAGCCCAGCAAGAGGGAATAGCAATGACTAATTTGCTTGCATTTAACAACATAAACTCAAAATAAATAAAGCAAAAATTAACTTAATTAAAAAGCAAATTTGACAAGCTTACAATCCTAAAATCAGATTTTAGTTTTCATCTCTCAAAAAAAAAAATCAAATAACTAGCAAGGATATAGATTTGAACAGCAAAATATATATAAAGATATATAATACCTAGCATGTTATGAGTAGAGAATTGTATCTTATTTTCAAGTACTAAAGAATTCATTACAAAAAAAATTTGACCATTTACTAGGCCACCAAACAAGTTTCAAAAAAATTCCGAAGCATCAATATTGCACAGACTTTGTTCTCTGCCCACATTGCAATTAAATTAGAAATGTCAACTATAGCACTAATAAACCCATATGTTTGGAGACTGTTTTAAGCTGTTAAATAACTTATCTATTAAGAAGAAACTACAAGTAAATTGTGATGTGTTTACACAAAATATTTTAGTACAAAGTTAAAAATTGTGGTATTTAGCTGAAGTGGAATTTAATTTGTAAGCTTACATGTTTTTAAAAACAAAACAAGAAACTTAAAATCAAGTATTGTTTAAATGTGGCACGTTAACAAACCTATTTATCTCAAGTCCTTTTCCAAGCCTCACTAATATTATATTTAAAATGAGGAACTAAGCCACAAAGGAAAAGAGAATGGCAAATGACATGACAGCAGATGAGCGATGTCAACAAAATTTTGAAATATACAAAGCAAATGGATGAATTGTTATTAACGTCACTGTGCAGAGAAGGCTGAAATTTCTACCAGCAGTGAGTGTGGTCAATAAGAAGCCATTTCCCCAGGAAACCTCCAGAGTAGAGGCTCCTGGGATCTCCAACAGCCAGGGTGCATCAGGGAGTAAAAGTGCTAGGACTGGCTAGAATTCTCTACGAGGAGCACTTAGACCCACAGATCCCCCAGCTCCTGTAGGCAACTGTCCAGCTCCCTCCTAGATTGCCCAGGGGAGATTTACTTTCTGGAGAGGATACATTAACATGGATTTAGTGTAGAGCAAGACAGGGAGCAGTGAGACCAGCCTACTCCCAGGACCCTTCCCATATCATCTCCATAACCAGTGTTTTAGATTCCTAGACTGCCGAAAACATACCATAAAATGGGTTGGCTTTTAGCAGTAGGGGTTTACTAGCTCACAAGCTTACCGTTTTGAGACTGAGAAAATTATCCAAATCACAGCACCATCAGGTAGTGCTGGGATCCTGGACTCCTCTGTCCCATGGCAAGGCATGTGGCAGCATCTGCTGGTCTCTCCCTTCTCTTCCAGGTTCTGTCACTTTCAGTTTCAGACTCCCATGGCTTTCTCTCTCTCTCCCCGCCTTCATCCTGTTTATAAAGGACTCCAGTAAGAGGCTTAAGAATCATCCCGGGCCACACCTTAACTGAAGTGGCCTAATCAAAGGGCCCGCTTAAAATAGGTGCTTGCCACAGGAATGGATTCGCTTTAAGAATGTGACTTTCTGGAATATATGTAGTTTCAAATGACCCCAACCAGTCTGAGGGATTGCACACCTCTAGATTAGGAAAACTGTGGATTCCTCTCTGGAGAAGCTAATGGTCTAAGGTGAATATAAGTACATTCTGGCATCTGGGGGTCCTGCAATGACACGGACAGTTCCCATCCAATGACTGTACAGTGAGACACCTCGGCCACAGGCCCCACCCATGTGCTCGAATCTTCTTGTCAGCCTGTTCATGCCTTACCCTTAAAGATTAAAAAAAAACCTTGAGAAAGACAGTTAAAAAAAATAAAACAACAAAAAAGAAACTTCAAAACAAATATCATCAAACAAACTATCTCAGAGGAAACCAAGATGATTCAGGGAGTAAATGAAAATGTCAAAAAGTTAATGAAATCTCCCACAGAATGTAAGTTTATAAAAAATATATAAAAAGAACATAGGAGAGAAAGATAAGAAAATCAGGTGATCAATATGTCTAATAGGAGTTCCAGAAAGGAATAACAGAAAAGTTTGAAAAAAATGAGGGTTGGTCAAAGAAGTAGTACTAGAAAATTTCCCAAACTGAAGGACACGAGTTTCCAGAATGAAAGGATGTCGTCATGAAATTTCTGAACAATGGGGACAATACTTCAAGAGCTAGCAAGAAAAACAAACACTGGTCACATGCAAAGGGTTGGAAATTGAATGTCATCTGATTTTTCAAAAGAAATACTAGAAGATGAAAAAACCATGGAGCTTCTGAGGGAAAATTGTTTCAAACCTAGAATTCTATACCCAACCAAACTGTCAACCAAGTGCGAAGGTAGAATAAAGGCATTTTCAGACATACAAGATTGAAAAGATTGACTCGAGGGTACGTACTACCAAAATCAAGTAAAAAAAAAAAATAGGATTTGAGATGAACAAATAGGAGACTGAGCATAGGTGAGAAGTTAAGGAAAGTCTCAGATGGTGATAAAGGAAATTCCTGGGAGGCAGCTCTGCTGCGGCCTTGAAAACAACTATTTCAAAACGGAGCACTCTTGAGATAATCTTGACCTGGCCTGCAACAGCCATTTGGTCTCAGCATTTGCTTTGGCATAATATGCTACAAATACTTGGCTGAAATTGATGCTCAGAAATGGCTTTTGATAGAAGAGAACTGAAGAAGAAATTTCTGCTGCCCCATCCATGACATATTAGCTAGCCCAGGACATGGGACAATCCAGTGACAAAGGAGTGCCTTTACCAGTCATGCTACCCCACTCCCCAAAAGCATGATTTGTTCAAAATTATTTCAACAGTAACTCTGCCTCTGTCCAACGCATGACCATTCCCCTTACCTCCTCTGTCCAGAGACACATGGAGCAAGAAGAGTAGCTAGCTCATTCATGGAATGGCTCTTCCAAAATGTGCATGTTATTGTGAGCATCACCACGGCTCCACTCGTGTTTTCTCTAAATCCACAGTTCTCAGACTTTTACATGTATCCGAATCACCTGGAAAGCTTTTAAAATACATCTTGCCGGCTGCCCGGCTCCCACCTTTCTGACTCGGTAGGTTTGGCGTGGGGTCTAAGGATTTGCATTTCTAACAAGTTTCCAGGTAATGCCCAGAACTACACTTTAAGAACCGTTGCTCTAAGCCAACAGCTCGTGTTCCTTCAGCTGTCGGTTCACATCCTTGTTTCCTGCCCCTCGCCCTCATCTGAAAATGTGGCACCAAGCCTCCAGATGGAGTTTTTCTGACCTAAGGTGTCCAGACAGAGCACTCTCACCAAGGCAGAGGAGATGACTGACGGGGGGCTGACGGCTTCGCAGAGCAAAGACAACGCCCTTGAACCCTTAACCACCTGAGCAGGTGCTGAACTCGGCACAGCTGCAGGAGGGGCTGCCGGCTCCCTTAAAGCAGCCGGCGCACCTTTCTCCAGCCACCTGGATTGGTTGCCTTACTGACCTGAGAGTGGAAGCGGGGCCCTTGCCAGGGGTTCTCCAAGAGGCCCTGAGCCACCCCAGGCTCCCAACAATCTCTTCCTCTAGAGGCCCCCCCACAGGAGCTTTCATACCCATCAGCCTTCGTCACTCTCACGGGACTGAGCACCTGTCCATTGGGCCGAAGCCCTGGGAGGGGCAAGTCTTTCAGGTGAACTCTCAGGTGAGGCTCCTGAGAGGGGCGGAGCACCAACCAGTTTTGGGGAGTAACTGTCTTGGATGCGTCCTCCCTCCAAGATGTCTGTTTCCCAGCCTCTATTGTCCTTTTTTTTTTTTCAGTGCCTGTAACACTCTTGGGTGCCTCATTTAAATTTCTTCCATTGTTTCTGTCTTTCCAGATTACCTGTCTCTCTCCTCATTTCCCCACAACCGAAGCCATGGTTGAGCTGCCAGAGAGGATGAGGAGCTGCCAGAGAGGATGAGGAGCTGCCAGAGAGAAGAGTCTCTGGAGAAGTGAGAGCCCAGGCTGCTTGGAAGGTGTGTCCATCAGAAGGGACTGCAACCCGCTTCCTGAGGGAGAAGGAGAGGCAGAGGGCGGCCTTCCTTTCCACACGAGAGCCTGGGGAGGTAAGCTGGGGTCGTGGGGCCCCCTTAATTTAAGGTTGCAGTGGAGTTGAAATCCCCTCAAGATTAAAGATTTTTCCCTCTCCTGAAAAATATTGATGCCTGACGGGCTGCTGAGAAGAAAGGATAAAATCTGAAAGCCCACCCTTAAACCTCAGCCCCAGTATACTCAGTCAACCCTGTCTGGATGCTTTCCATAAGGAAATGACTTCCAGCCTGGGGAAGGGCAGGAAACAGCTGGAGAGGCAGAGGATCCTGGGAAAGTGGAGCCCTCAGCAGTAACCTGCCTTCAGCTCCCAGGTAGACAGAACAGCAAGTGGAAAAACGGGGAGGTTTGTTTTCCCCTGCGCGGTTGACTTCCGGGCTGGCCTCCTCTTCCACCTTGTCTGTATCCACCAAGGTTGATTTTTCCTCTCTGCGGAGTCTTGCCTCCATGTATTACCCATAGTAGCCTCCAGGTGGCGCTTAAAGCTCGTCAGTGGCTGCTGCTTTGGTTTAAGGGCGCCAAAGCTGACCAGAGCTGGGTTCACAGGTAAGACCCAAGGAAAGGCAGGTATGCCCAGGTTACCACCGCCTCGATTCCAGCTCAGGGTTAGGCCAGCCTGGAGTGGGAGGAACCATAGCTCACTTCTCCCACCAAGACCGCCCCTGGGGAAGCTGTCCCTTTCAAGGCCAGTCTGAGAGTTTAGGTTAGGGTCACAAGATTTAACAAACAAAAATACAGATGCCCAGTTAAAGTTGAATTTCATATAATGAAAATTTTTTAGTATCTTCAGCATATGCCCTAGTGTGTAAGGCATACTTATACTAAAAAAATGATTTGTTTATCTGAAATTCAAGTTTAATTGGGTGTCTTATATTTTATCTGGCAACCCTAGTTTAGATTTACTCAGATGTGACTTTTCCACCTTCCATTTAATTCGTGCTTATGGAACATCTTCCGTATGTTAAATACTGCAAAAATGAATCAAGCATAGATCTTGCTAATCTATTTCTGTGCATGTAAACCTACTGTCGATGAGACCTTTTATATGATTCTGTTAAGGGACTTCCTTTTGATCAGATCACTTCAACAGGGCATGATCCAGGCTGGGTCTTAATCTTCTTACTGGAGTCCTTTATAAAGGGAGGAATAAAAAAGCCACAAACACAGAAAGAAGGCCGCAGAGACAGAGGGGAACCCAGATGCTGAGAGAGAGGGCCCCAGGAACCAGAAGCTGGACTCAGCGAAACACAGAGGCCAATTTTAGCCCGAATTTGAAAGCATCAGGGCCTGGAAGTAAGGGGAGAGATGGGCAGATGTCACCATTGTGCCCTGCCATGTGTCTTCCCACAACCAAAACTCAGGAGGAAAGCATCTCTAATGATGCCTCCATTTGGACGCTTTCATGGCCTCAGAGCTGTGAGGTCAAGAATTAATAAATTCCCATTGTAAAAGCCAACCCATTTCTGGGATATTGCTTCCAGCAGTTTAGAGCAAACTATGACAGGGCAGAAGGAAGAGTCAAAGAAATAATGACAGAGAACTTCCCAAACGTAGCAAAAGACATGAATCCAAGAAGCTCAGAGAACAATAAACAGGATAAACATGAAGAAAAATACACCCCGTCATAAACTGATTACACTATCAAATGCAAAGGACAAGGAGAGAGTTCTGAAAGTTGCAAGAGAAAAGCAATGTGTTATACCCAAGGGAGTCCCAATAAGATTGAGTCTGATTTCTCATAAGAAACCATGGAGACAAGACTGCAGTGGGTTGACACACTTAGAGTACTGGAGGGGAACAGCTGCCAGACAAGAATTTCATATCAGGGCGACTCTTTCAAAAAATGTGGGGGCGAGTTTAGAACATTCTCAGATACACAAAAGCTGAGGGAGTTTACCGCCACTAGACCTTTCCTACAAGCACTGCTAAAGGGAGTCGCTCAGACTGAAAGGAAAGGACCCTAGAGAATGGATCAAAACAGCACAGAGTAAGAAAGCCCTGAGATAAGGGCAACCATTTGGGTAATTATAAATGCCAATATTATTGTATTGTTTAATATGTACCTCCACTTCTTACTTCCTACAGGTACTAAAATGCAAATGCATAAAAAGTATTGATAAATATAGGTTCTTGGACATACACTGTACAAAGATACAAGTGGTAATAAGTACAAAGAAAATGGTGGGGGACAGAGGAGTACAGGAAATGTATTTGTGCATGCTGCTGAAGTTAAGTTGGTATCAAATGAAATATAATTGCTACATATTTAAGATGTCAAATGTTAACCCTAGGGTAACCACAAGGAAAATAGATGGAAAATACACCCAGATAGAAAGGAGAAGTTACTCAATACAGTACAACACAAGAAAGCAAAAAATATAAAAGGCTTTAATGGAAGTAAGGGACAAAAATGGTATAAGGCCTACAAAGGCTAAAGGGCAAAATGGCAGAAGAAAAAGTTGTATTATCAGCAGTGACTTTAAATGTAAATAGATTAAACTTTCTAGTCAAAAGGGAGAGATTGGCAGAATGGATTAAAAAGCATAACCCAACTATATGCTGTCTATAAGAGACTCATCTCTTTTTTTTAAAGATCTAAATTTTTTTAAGATTTATTTTTTATTTATTTCTCTCCCCTTCTCCCCTCCCCCAGTTGTCTGCTCTCTGTGTCCATTCACTGTGTGCTCTTCTGTGTCCTCTTGTACTCCTGACAGTGGCACCGGGAATCTGTGTCTCTTTTTGTTGCATCATCCTGCTGTGTCAGCTCTCTGAGTGTGTGGCCCCACTCCTGGGCAGGCTGTACTTTTTTTGACAGGGCGGCTTTCCTTATGGGACACACTCCTTGCATGTGGGGCTCCCCTACACAGGGACACCCCTGTATGGCATGGCACTCCTTGATGCACATCAGCACTGCGTGTGGGCCAGCTCCACATGGGTCAGGAGGCCTGGGGTTTGAACCTTGGACCTCCCATGTGGTAGGCAGATGCTCTATCCATTCAGCTAAATCTCCTTCTGAAGAGACTCATCTTAAAGTCAAAGATACAAGTAGGTTAACAGTGAAAGAATGGAAAAAAAATATATATATACTATGCAAGTAGTGACCAAAAGAGAGCAGGAGTAGCTATACTAATACCAGATAAAATAGACTTTAAGTCAAAAAAAAAAAAAAAGGAACAAAGGTGGTGATTACATACTAATACAGGGGACAATTCAAGAGGAAGATGTAAAAATTATACATATATTTGCACCTAACAGCAGATCCCAAAGCATATGAAGCAAATACTGATAGATTTGAAGGGAGAAATTAACAATTCTACACTAATAGTAGGAGACTTTAACATACCACTCTCAATAATGGATAGAACATCTAGTCAGAAGATCAATAAACAAGTATAGGACTTAAAGGATATACTAAACCCTTTTAACCACATTCATATAAGTAATTCGATGCTATTAATTACACTCACAATGTTGTCCTACCATTACCACATTCCATTACCAAAACTTTACAGTCAACCCAAATAGAAACTCTGTACAGATTAAGCATTAACTCCCCATTCCCTACTCCCAACCCAACCTCTGGTAACCTGCATTCTAGATTCAATGCTATGAGTTTGCTTGTTGTAATTATTTCATATCAGTAAGATCATACAAAATTTGTCCTTTTGAGTCTGGCTTATTTCACGCAATGTGATGTCTTCAAGGTTCATCCATGTTGCCACAGAGCCATGGGGATTTAAACAGGGTAGTTATTGATAAGGTTTGTCTTCTAAGAAGAACATTCCAGCAGTGGTGTTAAGAATGGATTGGGGGGAAGCAGACTTTGCCCAATGGTTAGGGCGTCCGTCTACCACATGGGAGATCTGCGGTTCAAACCCTGGGCCTCCCTGACCCGTGTGGAGCTGGCCCATGTGCAGTACTGATGCACGCAAGGCATGCCCTGCCATGCAGGGGTGTCCCCCGCATAGGGGAGCCCCACGCGCAAGGAGTGCGCCCCGTAAGGAGAGCCGCCCAGCACGAAAGAAAGTGCAGCCTGCCTAAGAATGGCGCCATCCACACAGAGAGCAGACACAACAATATGACACAACAACAAAAAAAGAAACACAGGCGGACAAAGACGACGACGCAGCAAATAGACACAGAAAACAGACAACCGGAGTGGGGGGGAAAGGGAGATAAATAAATAAATCTTAAAAAAAAATAGTCTTTAATTATTAAAAAAAAAAAAGAATGGATTGGGGGGAAGCAGAATTGGCCCAATGGTTAGGGCGTCTGCCTACCACATGGGAGGTCCACGGTTCAAATCCCGGGCCTCCTTGACCCATGTGGAGCTGGCCCATGCGCAGTGCTCATGCGCGCAAGGAGTGCCGTGCCACACAGGGGTGTCCCCACATAGGGGAGCCCCATGTGCAAGGAGTGTACCCTGTAAAGAGAGCCGCCCAGCACAAAAGAAAATGCAGCCTGCCCAGGAATGGCACCGCACACACGGAGAACTGACACAGCAAGATGACACAACGAAAAGAGATACCGATTCCTGTGTTGCTGACAAGAACAGAAGCGGACAAAAAAGAACACGCAGCAAAAATGGACAGAGAACAGACAACTGGGGTGGGGGGGAGGGGAGAGAAATAAAATAAATCTTTAAAAAACAAAAGAATGGATTGGGGAAGTGAATGTGGCTCAACTGATAGAACGTCCTTCTACCATATTGGAGGTCCAGGGTTTGATACCCAGGGCCTCCTTGACCCATGTGGAGCTGGCCCACGCACAGTGCTGCTGAGTGCAAGGAGTGCCCTGTCACGCAGGGATGTCCCCCGTGTAGGGGTGCCCCACACGCAAGGAGTGCTCCCCCCAAGGAGAGCCGCCCAGCACAAAAGAAAGTGCAGCCTGCCCAGGAATGGTGCCGCCCACACGGAGAGCTGACCCAACAAGATTACGCAACAAAAAGAAACACAGATTCCTGGTGCTGCCGGACAAGAATGCAAGTGGACACAGAAGAACACACAGCGAAGGGACACAAGAGAGCAGATAATGGGGGGGGGGGGGGGAGAGAAATAAATAAAAAATAAATCTTAAAAAAAAAAAAAAAAAGAATGAATTGGAGGTGGGAGAACCTAGAAGTAGAGGAATTCAGTGGGAGACTATAGTCACCCAGGCAAGAGATGGTGAAGGTGACAGAGATAGTTAAGAAGTGGAATTGATAGCACTGGGAGACCTTCTCATGTTGGTATAAGGAGTTGGAGAGAAGAGATGAGTTAGGATCACCCTAAGATTTTTCTTAGCTAGCAAGGCCATTATCAATAAAAGGGGCTATAGGAAGGGATGGGTTTTATTTTGGGGAGGGGAGGAGGGCAAGGGTAAACTGCTTAGTTTAAGCACACTGAATTTGAGGTGCCTATGGAACATAAAGGGCAGGTCCAAATACAGGTCTGGCACTGGGAAGAAGTGATTGGAGTGGAGATACACATCTAGGAATCATGGGAGTAGATGAAGCCACTCAAGGAGCAGGTATAGAAGGAGGAGAGAGGAAAGCACAATGGGAACTCTGGGGACCTTCAATGTTTAAGGGCAAATTTAGGGAGAGATCCCTAAATGGAAAATGGAATGCCTTGGAAAAATGGCTAATTCCAGGGACAGAGTAGGGAATGTACAAGATGAGCCTAGAACATCTTGTGACAGAAAGCAAGGAAATGCTCATGGAATGATAGGAATATGTCAGAAGGACACAGGAGGGGGTAGGTATAACTCAGTGTTTTGAGCATCTGCTTCCCATGTACAAGGTCCCAGGTTCATTCCCTGGTACCTCCTAAAATAAATAAATTAAATAAATTAAAAAGGACACAGGAAACAGCTTGAAGTTTCTTCCACTGACCAACTCTGTGACAAGTTGAGCATCAAGACAAATAATCACAGGAAAGGATTATAACCTATTGAATAAAATAAATATCCGTGTCCACACTAAATAAATAAATGGGAGTAGAGCCAGGTCCTAATCAAGAAATTGGCAACTTGGCTGGATTTCAGACCCTATGAACCAGTGGCTGCTGTGTGTGACTTCTGCTTCCCCCCTTTTTGAAGTGACTGTCCATAGGAAAGCCTGTCCCCCGTGCATGTGGGATGAGTGGAAGGCAGATGATTTGTCTCTCTACTGCACGGGTCTCCAGATCAAGAGATCTTCAGATCAAGGAGCTATGCGCAAGGACCTGGACCGGATGTGCCTTCTGCGTACCTGGGCCTGAGGTAGATGAGAAGATCCTGGGCTTAGAACTGATGCTGTATTGGACTGAGATGGGGTCCTGGCAGGAGAGGGTGACTGTATTTGGCACAGAGTGGGATATGAATTGTGGTCTGAGGGCAGAGTGTGAAGATTAATTTTTCAAAGATGGCTTCAACACTATCTCCCATCCATGTGTTCTTAACGTGTGACTTGAACAGTCCTCTCATTGAGAGGCAGGGTCTAATGTCCCTGCCACCATAAAACTAGGTAGGCTCTTGTGACTTTTTTTTTCAACAATAGGGTATAACAGAAGTGACGTCATATTGACATCTGAGGCTAGGTTATAAAAAAACTATGGGATTTCTCTCTGGTTCACCGTAACACTCACCCTTGAAACTTTCAGCTACCATGTAAGCAACCCGACTGCCCCGAGGCCACCAGGTTGTGAGAAAGCCCAAACTCGCTCTGAAACCACACAAAGAGAGAGGATTGTCTGGTCAACTCCCTGCTGTTTAAGCTCGAGTCACCATGAGAAACCCTGAGCCAGAACCACCCAGCTGAGCGCTTCTTGAATTCCCATCCCACAGAAACTGCGAGATTAGGCAATGGTGGTTTTAAGCCTCTGATTTGAAATGCTTTCTTTTGTAGCAGTAGATAAGTAGAACGTGGTAAATTGTGAGCATTTGGGGAATCTGGGTGAAGGGTGTACAACAACTCTTTGTATAATGGTCCTCCTCTCCATGTGTGATGGAGGGGTGGGGTACAAGGTTTATAGCCCTTTTCTCAGAGTTACTCAGGGCAGTAGACAACACCCACATCTATGCCTGCAACCTTGGAGCTGAGCTAATACTGGGTGGGCCTTCAGAATGGAGAGGCAAGAAAAACTGAACTTCAAATTCCCCCCCTCCCATATTTATAGCACCCAGACACCGGTAGATATAGCTATTAATAGAAACAGCTTCTGTTCTTCAGCTCCATCCCTAGGAAGAAGCATCACCTGGGCTTTCACTCTACTAACTGCTGGTTTGTCCTGGGAATGATGCTTTCTGCGAGTTGTCCAGGATGGGAGGAAAGCATGTTACATCAGTAAGTGCTGTGCCCCTCTCTTCTCTTATTCATTCTATTGGCCATAGGCTTCTATCTCTTTTTCCCCTGAGAAAATGGGCTCAGTTGGGGTGCCTTGATACCAACTGTCCTGTGGTGGAATTTCTGGGAGTAGACAGATTTGGAGGAGAATGACAGGGCTATGACTTCCTACTTCTGAATTACTCAAAGACACTGCAGCATCTCTGGCATGTCAACAAGCCCAGCAGAATCCAGACAGGGTTTCAGTGATGTTCATGGACCAAGAGGGCTGGATGAGAGCTGGGTGTCAGGGGATGATAGGATAGTAAGAAACGAAGAGTTTACACTGAATATGGAGGGTGACAGGAGTCAGAGAGGAGTTCAGAGTCCAGTGAGGAAAATCACTTTAGTGGAAACATGTGATAGTATAGAAGGAAGACTGGCTAGAGATGAGGATTTAGGAAACAGAGAATGCCAGGGTCTCAGCGAGTGGAGTTTGGGCATTAGGATGGAGAACGAGAGGGGTGGGAGAATTATCCTAGCAGTAGTATGTAAAGGCCAAAGCTGTGAAAAGATAAGGAAAAACGTTGACCAAGACTGAGGAGGTCAGACCAGAGAGAGTGAGGGAGGATGGAAATCTTTATCTTTCCTTGATTTAATTGCATAAACATTTATTAGGACTCTACTCTGTGCTAGATGCTGGGAGGACTGATGGCTAAGACAGAGTTCCTGCCTATTGTCTAGTCAGACTGGGAAGACAGACATGGAAAAAAGGACAGTGCAGGCAGGGGTTGTCATAAAGAAAGAATGCCCCAGGTGGGTACAGAGGCCAGGGCTGAGGGAGGAGAGCCAGCAGGCATCAGCTCAGGAGAAGCAGGGGTGGAAAGCAGCTGACATCACAATGGGGTGAACTCGGTGGCACCCTGGGCAGAGCACAGAGCACAAGGGCAACAGGCATGGAGAGGAAGAAGGCTAAAGAGATCCATGAAGGCCGACTGGGGATAGGCAGTTGTGGAAATGGGAGCACGACTGGCCATGTTAAAGCGGAAGCTGGTTCTGAGAAGGTAGAATCTCCCCCAGAGAGTAGGCAAGATGAAGAACAAGAGGAGTTTGCACTCCCATTCGGAGAGAGACCTAAGGTGGCTAAAACACAAAGGATATGAGTTTAGGCGATTCTGTTGGCTGGATTTAGAGGTGACGGCGTAGACTTTTCTGGGGGGAGACGAAAGGGAATGTTTAACAAGGTAGAGGAAATTGCATTTGGGAATTAGAGTATTAGGCTCTGATGGGAAGCCATAAACCAAGAGAGGGGATAAAACACAGCCTGAGCTCTCTCATCGTCGCTGAAAGAAAACCAATCTTCTCCACTTTTTCCCTTGCTGTAGTCGGGAGAGAGAAGAATCCGTCAGTCTCGCTGCTCTAGAATCAGGTGCAAATGAGTGTTCCTTCTGTGATTAGTCAGGGTGGCAGAATTGTTACCCAGTTGCTAAGGAAAAAGCCAGGGGCTGTTCCTGGTTGCCATGGTGACAAGGTAGGGACGTTCCCTCGGTACCGCCGCCGCTGGCGCGGCGGGTCGCTGCCTTGTTGCCCTGGCAACGCAGAGGGCCTGTTCCCGCCGCCCCGCGCCTCCCGCCGCGGTTGCCAAGGCGAGGTGGAGGTAGGGGTTGTCCCCCGCCCGCCGCCCGGTTGCCTGGGAGACGGCGGGTGCCCGGGCCCCGCCCCGCCCGGACTGACAGCGGCGGCCGCATCGCGCCTGCGCAGTGCTCTCTTCCCCCGCAGTCTCTGTGCGTTGAAGCCGGAGACCGCGGCGGCCTCGACCAGGACCCTCCGCCCCGCCGCCCCCCCCGGCCGGAGCCGCAGCCGCCGCCGCCCGCGCCCCCTGCCGCCCCCCGCCGGAGCCGCCTCGCGCACCGTGAGTCGGGGCCGAGGCGACGGGCGCCCGGGGCTGAGTCAGCGGGAGGCCCGGGCCGCGCTGGGGGAGGGGAGGCGGGCTCCCCGCGCCCCCGGCCCCCGCCGCGCGGCCCCGCCGGCGCCCGCCCCCTCCCTCCATCCCTCTCCGCGGGTCCCCCGCGGCCCCCGGCCGCTCCCGAGCCACTCCCCCTGCCCTGGCCTCCCAGCCCACCTCGGGGGTCCTTCCCCGCCAGATGCGGGGCCGCACCTCCGCCCTGCGCGGGGTTTTTTTCTGCAAACTAGCCCGCGTCCGCCCTCGCCCCTTCGGACCCCCCCTGGGCCTGACACCTCCCGGCCTCGCGGGTTTTCCTCAGTGATATGCAAGACGACGAGTGAACGGGGAGAGACCCCGGGAGCCCGGGCTGGGCGGGGGGTACGGGGCAGGGAGGAGGAGATGCGGGGCAACTCCGCCTGCCCGAACCCCGGGGCCTCAGGCTCCTCACCCACACGCTCCTGCCCCGGCTGGTTGGGGGAAGCAGGTCTGGACGGTTCCGACTGGCAGCTGAGAGCCTGCGGGGCTTGCAGACTTGATTTGACGTGATCACCTGCTGTTGGGTGAAGACCCGCAGCCAGTTGCGTGGTGGCTTCTTAGTGGGGTGGGGGGCAGAGGTAGTGGAGAGAATGGGGAGCTAAGGTTGCCCTGGGTCAAGTTCTTGTGCTTCCGGTGTGTTGTTGTGAATAAGCATCTTCCAGCATTTAAAATTTTCTTTTTTTCCCCAGAGTACAACCCTGGTATAATGTGAGGTTTGGAAACAGGCCTGATAGCAAGTGCTTACTGTTTGCCTGTGTGGGGAGAGGGGGGATTGTGGCAAGAGTGGTCTCTCGAAACCTGTAAATCCTGGTGGTAACCAAATGGGTAATAGAAGATTTGAACGTTTGCAGAGCAGAGCGAAAGGAGAATTGAGGTTTCTACACGGGGTCGGTTTGAGACCGGGACCCCCTGCCTCCTGCAGCTGAGTCCTCTGGGACTGTCACCCGATAGGGCTTATAGCATATTTGGACGATTCCCTGGATTATGTTCGCGACCCATGCACCTGCCCGTCTTGCGTTCCCTGAACTCAGGATAGAGGAGGGACCCAAACTCTTTGCTTTCTCCAGACAGAGCAGAAACGCAGCTGAAGTCAGAGCTGGTGCCCACAGCCAGAAGCCGTCTCTTAATAAACATGCCTCAACTCGAGGGCTCCCAACTGCTGTGTGTGTACCTCATTGCCAACTTCCTTTCTTTTTGGCTTCCAGATTTCATAGTGTACTGTTAGGAAATAAGCGTAAATAGAAACCAGTCCTATTGTAGAAGAGGCTTTGGGATTTTTTAGTCCAGGCTGCGAAAGGCATGGATGGTGCTCTCCAAAAAATCGTAGGGAAAGAGCTGGTCGTTTGGAGTTTCTGGGGTTGCATACGGTGAGAAATAACTATTTAGGTGCTTGACTTTGCTCAATCATGGCCTATTGGCAGCCTCCTGCAAGCCACGCCCCACCCCCATGCCCATCAGATTAGTTTACAGTAGCAAAGACGGCTGTCGTCCTAGTTTTAAACATAGAGATGAGGTTCAGGAAAACTACAGCCCCCATCCAGCAGTGCAGTTTCTTCTGTTTCGAATGCCAGACTGGGGTTTGGCGGGATGCACCTGCCTCTAGCGCGATGGGAACTGTGGGGTCTGAGAGGAACATTCCTTTGGTGTGGCCCTCTGTGTGTCACATAGCTCGGCGAAATACCCGAGCAGGGCAGGAGCAGACAGCTGGAGTGGAGAGCTGCTCCTGCTGGGGTGAATGTATTTTGGGACGCGGCGATATTACTTAGGGTGGAGGGTTGTGAAGGAAGAAGCAAGAAAATGTGTCAAGGCTATGCTAGATCAGGAGGGTGTGAGTAAAATATTTCCTCTCCAGTTTGCTGCGGGTTAGTACATTTTCAGAGCATCAGAGTGGCTTTTAAATGGGGTGATTGGCCTTTTGAAATCCACACCACTGTTTTATGAGATCCTGATGGAATGCCTTTTAAACTGCTCCTCTTGGGAAACAGGACTAATACCTATCTTATACATTGCCTACCCAGCAGGGACCAGCACCCAGTTGTTAAGACCAGAGAAAGGAGCATGGCTTATAGCTGAATCAGTGCCATCGATGCCGTGGTTTTCTAGGACTGTAGCTGCTAGATTCTAAGACACACCAGCAAGTCACCAACAGCTCACTACCAGATCAAAATATATATGTATGATTGTCAGGTGCATCCTGATTTCAGAAACGTTAAAAAGGCCAGGAAATGGAAAATCTGGGACTTGAAAGAGGGATTCATGGGTCTTAGAGCTGAGAAGGAATGGTGTTTGTAGTGTTCCTGTGTGACGATGACATTACTGACCTACCGTCCTCAGGAGGAATCCACTGTGAGGATACGTCTCGACAGGCCCTTCTTCCAGGCCCGTCTCCTTCGTGGGGTTATGATTGTAACAAGATCGGCTGGAGCTGAGAACCACAGGTGGCTGCTGAACAGAGGGAAAGTTCCCATTGGAGATTCCAACCCAAGCCCTTAACGTGGTACTTTCCAGAAGCTGAGTCAGCTCACTGGCAGCCAACATCTTATGAGTTGTACCTGAATTTATCCAAGTAACATCTTTCAGAAGCAGAACAGAAAATAGAATTTTCCTAAACCAGAATGCGTCTGCCCAATTTGTTTACAAATAACACATTTGTAAGGATCCTGAGACACCTGTCCTCTCCTGATCTTAGAATTGGAGGGTCCTCAGATTGTAGAGTCCAATATCCTCATTTCCAGATTTTGACATGAGACGCCAAGAGTTAAGTTACCTGCCTTCAGTCATCCAGCTAATGCAGAAAGTATGTGAACCTACTTTGTAAACTGTGAACACTGAGCAAATGGTAGTTGGTGCTTATTAGTGGCTGAGTCAGGATTAGAACCCAGATTTCCAGGCTAGAGCAATTTCTACTACAACACATTACTTCATCCCTCATGTGTAATATTCCAGAGGGTTTTATTAGAAATAATTCAGGAGTCTTTAATTAGCCCTGAAGACAAGGGCTTGTTTTATCATCTGAGATGTTGCAGAGCCAGGCACAATTTAGTGTCGCACTGACTAATCAAATATTTATTCTTGCCACCTGAAAAATAATAAGTTTTTCTCACACATTCTGACTTCAAGAAGGTCTTGTCTTTTTTCTTTTCTTTCTATCAGCTAACAGAAAGCAAATTTGAACTCTGGTGTTTGCGAGTCTTCTCAACTTCTTATCTGTGAGGCTGTTGCATTCCAAAAAGCAAGGTGGAGAGGGCTGGAAGGGGGCTGAGAGGAGCGAGCACAGAGGACGGCCACTGGATTCTTTGCAGCACTCAGAATGTCACCTTTTAGAGGTCTGGGTGGCTGGAGGGGGCTCCTAAGTCCCATCCTAGGGTAAATGAGGAGGGCTGGTCTGGAAGCACAACAGACCTGAGCTTAAGTCCTATTCTTGCCATTTCCTGACGGTGTGGCCTTGGCACATTGTCACCCCTGAATGCTTATTTCCTCATCCATAAGTCTGGAATAATAGCCTTTGCGTTATATTTACTAAACTATAAAATAAAAATATAATGCTTTCAACATTTTATCATGACGTTGGTCCATCTTGGACCCACACTACAGCAGCCCCCATCTCTCGACAGCCTTCTTGGCGCGTTTGAGATGCACAGAGGGATTTGTCCTGTGAAGACCTGGCCCTTGCAGTATTATTCCAACTGCCCAAATTGGAGTATATGAAATGCCCCTTTGTCTCCCTGTATTCAGCTGACCTGGTTATCTGAAAGACTGGCGGACCAGCAGCAGTTGCCTCTAGGAGAGCACAGACTTGGTGTGTGTGTGTGTGTGTGTGTTGGAGGAGGCCAGTCTGGGGAGTCGGGGAGTGAAATGATTTTGAAATGGAAAAGTGGCTGAGCTCTTGCTTGTGGGTGAAGCGCTCGTGGCCTTCATTCACTGCCTCCACCATTGGAGGCATAACTTTAAGAGGTGACTTTGCTCAGATCAGCTTCTGCTTACAAGAAATCCAGAGGGCTGGGAAATGAGCTCTCCGTCTTAGGAGGGAAACCTCGCTAAGGAGAAGGTAAAGGGAGGTCATTTTGGATGGCAATGAACAAAGCGGAGACCATCCATAATTAAGGAGCCAGGCAAGCCGTTCAGGTGGGCGAAGGACAGAGTCATCCTCACTCCATCAACCAGATACATTTCAGTAGGCGAGAAAATACCCATGTGGAGGTGCCTCAAGTTTGAAAAGATAAGAGTGTTTACCTCTGGAAAGTGGGATTTGGGTGGATGGGAGAGGAGACTCAAAGGGGAACTCATTTTTACTTTACCTGCTTTATGTTTGTGCTGTTTTAAGAAGCATGTGTGCTTTTATAATTTAATGAAGGACACTAGAGTTGGTGCAGGTGGTTTTTCGGTCGATACATTGGTCTAGAAGAAGCAGACGCCTTTACCTCCAGCCTTCAATGCATGGGGCAGAAGGGGTTAGATTGCCTCCTTCAAGTGGGTCAAGCCAATTTTCACCAAACCAGGATCTTCCAAAATGGCCTTCTTCCTTCACTGACCCTCTACCTCTTCCTAATCTTTCCCTTCCCTTCTTGGGAATGGTCTCTTCCTTCTTTTGGCCAGATGAAGCCATTATTACTATTCTAATAAGCTAATTTAATTTTCAACTGTTGGCTAAAATGGCATCTGACCATACAACCCTTATAAAAAAAACCCATACCTCTTCCTTAACATCAAGAGAACTTGAAGTTTAAAGGTAGTGCAGCTGAAATGCTGGCGCAGTCTTTTATTTAGATCAGGCCTAGCTGATAGAGCATACCTTTCATATTGTGATTTACTTACTGCTTCTGTTAGGAGTTACTGATAAAATCATTAAGTATTGCTGAGCTTTTAATTTTGTCATAAATTGGCCAATTGTGTTTCCTAGCCAAATGTTCTGTTTATTATAGAATGATGACACATCTATCATTTGGGCTTGTACTTTGGGTTGCTTACCCATTAGCTAAGATGTGTTATGCTGAGTAATTCACATTCCATCACCCAGGCATCCATTTGGCCAAGAGTACAAATTTATGAGACAGTTGGCCAAGGTTGGTGGCACATCTTGTGGCCAAAGATGGGTTTTCCTTGCTGTGGAGTTCACTGGACAGTGCTGCCTGTCTTAGTTTCCCAGCTGCTAAAACAAATCCCTTACCATGCATTGGCTTAAACAATGGAATTAATTGGCTCACAGTTTTGAGATTAGGAGAAGTCCAAAATCAAAGTGTCCGCAAGGCAATGCTGTCTCCCTGCAGGCTGTGGTGTTCTGGGCCTGGCTGCCAGGGATCCTTGGTTCTTGGCTTTTCCATCACATGGCAATACACATGGCGATGTCTTCCACCTCCCGGTTCTATTGACTTCCAGCTTCTTCCCATGGCTTTCTCTATGTCTGAATTTCATTCTGCTTATGAAGGGCTCCAGTACTCCAGATTAAAGGCAAACCTGATTCCACGGGGCCACAGATGAACTGTAGTAACATCTTCAAGAGGTCCTATTTACAATGGATCCATCCCCACCAGAATGCTGACCGAGACTAAGAGTGTGTCCAAACTGAGATACACATTTCAACCCACCACATTGGCCTGAGCCAGAGATTTATTTGCATCAGCACCATACCCCATCAACTTTGCTAATTGCTAAATATTGTAACCCAACTTTTTAGCATAACATTAGTGTTTTGAGCTCTAGGTGCTTCATTTGCCTGGGATCAGTAAGCTCTTGACCTGTCTAAAACATTTTGGCTCCATGTAAAAGTCATTTCAGTTCCTGAAGCTATTTTCTGTATATAAGAGATATAGACCACTTGAATGATACATTTAAAATAACTGAAGGAGGAAACCGGACTTGGCCCAGTGGCTAGGGTGTCCGTCTACCACATGGGAAGTCCACGGTTCAAACCCCGGGCCTCCTTGACCCGTGTGGAGCTGGCCCATGCGCAGTGCTGATGCACGCAAGGAGTGCCATGCCACGCAGGGGTGTCCCCCGCATAGGGGAGCCCCATGCGCAAGGAGTGCGCCCCATAAGGAGAGCCGCCCAGTGCAAAAGAAAGTGCAGCCTGCCCAAGAATGGCACCGCACACGGAGAACTGATACAGCAAGATTACGCAAACACAGATTCCTGTGCCGCTGACAACAACAGAAGCGGACAAAAAGAACACGCAGCAAATGGACACAGAACAGACAACTGGGGTGGGGGCAGGGGGGGAAGGGGAGAGAAATAAATAAAATAAGTCTTTAAAAAAATAAAATAAAATAAAATAAAATAACTGAAGGAGTATGACTTAAAATATGCCCAGTAGTTTTGAACATGTTTATCAAAAGCCTTACAAATACACATACCCTTAGACAAGAAATTTCAGTTCTAGGAATATTTACAAAACCAAAGGTATATGTAAAAATATTTGTTCAGTTATTTTAATCAATGCAGTATTAATAATATCAAATATTTAAAACAACCAGAAAAGCCATCACTTGGGAATTGGTCAGGTTCTACCAGATAAAATACTGCATAGGCATTAAAAATCTTGTAGAAGAATATATATTGATATCAGAAACTTTTGATATATTCATGAAAAAAGTAGAATTCCAAATAGTATGTAGAGGATAGTTCTATTTTTATAAAGAGAAATATCTGTAAGGATATACTAGAAGAGCAAATGCTAAATCATAAATGATTATCTTTGAGAAGTGGGCTTTCAAATGAAAGACATTTTTTTTTAGTGCTTTTCAGTTTTTTCCAAGTTTTTCTGCATTACGCAATTATAACTTCTATTTTAATTTTATAAACCAGTGACTTAAACCAGTTAGAGCCCATGTAGTAGTATCTAAGAAAACCACTAGATTCTGAATGCTTTATGATTATTTTGTTTCACTATTGTCATGCTGATGATGAACACTTCTCAAAGAAATGGCTACTTCATTTCTTCTCTGAGAGATGGAGTGCCTGAAGTGTTCTTTTGTGGGTGCATGACTTTAAAACATAGCCTAGAAACTCTGAAGTCCATTCATCCAAACGAAGTGATGGCTCTTGACCCAAATAAGATGTAAAAAAAAAGTTTGAAAAGAAAGTGGGTCTTAAGTTAGTTTTTCTTTGCCTCTTAACTTGCTGTTTCAGTTTTCCACTGACTTTCCAGAAGGTTTTAGTAGAACCCTGTAGACCGCCGGGTTCTGAGGGGGTTTTCTTTCCCCAGGTCTTTTCAGAGTCTCTGGCTTCCCAGGCCTCTGCTGTCTCGGGGCCTTGTGGGAGGCGCTTGTGTTTGGGTGCTTGGGTCTCTCCCGTGTGCCTCGAAGGGCCGTGCCCAGGCCTGCAGCGGCCTCCTTCCTCCCCTCCCCCTTGGCCGTAGTCTGTTCAGCACCCACTCAGAGCCCTCCTCTTCTTCCCGGGCTGCAGAAGGCTGGGTGCCCACCAGAGGCCGCCTGATGGGCAGAAGCCCTCTGCAGGCCTTTTGCCGCCCCAGGTCCCTGGAGCCACTGGCTGTGTCGGGAGCGGCTGGCCGGCAGCTGTCCTCATGCCTCATCCTTTCCATCCACACACATTGCGCATTGCCTGGACGGTCCAGTCCAGCAGACCGACACCTGCCTTCTCCCGGTGGAGTCTGCCGGCATCCAGGCGCCGGGAAGCAGGGCTTCTGGCCTCGAGCTGGGCTCCGGGACTCGGAGTGGAGGGACATATGTCCTGCCGCCCAGCACGGCCTGTGCTGCGGTCAGTGTTTGCTGAGCAGGATCTGCCTCCACTTGCAATGGATTCTAGACCACACTTGTCCCGGCTGGGGTGGAGGCCTTCCCTGCCGCCTGCCGTCATCAGCGAATGAGTCCTTGAGCACGGCTGGCTAGAGAAGGCACCGCCACTTGGAGAGAGTGTCGGGGAAGCGGTCCTCTTATCTGGAGGGCATTGTTAGCCTGGCCACCTTGTCACGTAAACGGTGTTTCCTGACCAGTAAGAAATGAAATCTCAGCTGCTTCTGAGTCAGCAAGACCATAGTTGGACTGAAGGACATGTGTTGTCCTGTAAAGGGGCAGGCCCTGGACCCCTGGATGGTATTAAATACCCCTTCCCACATGAGGAGTGTTTCACTGAAGGCTTATCTCTGCTGCTGTAATATAGACCGTGCAGCCAGACTTTTCCGCAGCACCAGACTTTTGGCAGCCAGCCTCAAACCGCCTCCCATCCCATTCCCTGCAGATTATTGCCACTTCTCCGGGACTCTGATTTATTCTCTGATTTGTTCTGATTTTAGGTGAGCCGAGCTCACAGCTGAAAGTTCCCAGTTTTGGTATCCTCTCAACACCTTTCAGTGACAGGGCCTCTGCTGAGTGCAGAGATGTGTAGTGCTGGCCCCAAAATAGCAAGGTGTGATGCTTTGATATAACTTCCAGGTTTATAGGTTATTCTTATAAATAAGTATATTTGTCTTCACCAGGCCTTGTTCTGCGTTTACTCTGACAAGTATTCTCCAAGCCCTTCCTCTGTGTTTTATATTCTTAGACCCTGTGGGACAGGAAAGAAATGAGCTTCAGCCCCTGCCCAAGAGGAGGCTGTGGTGTGGTTTGGAAGGACAGATGTATGTGTGCAGTGATTAGCGTCCAGGACAGTTCTGGACGTCAGCAATCCATTTCCAGTGCTTTACAGTTTAAGACCTAGTCTCTGCCCTTTGGGAATTCAGGTAACATTCTGATGAGGGAGTTGGACACAGAGTTACATGTCCTTACAACCTAAGGGGACGGGGATGGTCGTGGCGATGAGAGAGGGTGCTTTGGTAACCCAGAAGGAAGAGTCATGCCCAGCCTGTGAGCGCCGGGGAAGGCTCCAGAGAGGGGGACACGCAGGGGCCAGGGGTGGAGGAGGATGCAGAGCTCACAGGGAATCCAGGCAAAGAAAATGAGAACTGTGCATTGTGGGTCTTTTGTACCATAGAGTCTGTGTTCAAAAGGATTCCAAGAGGAAAAGAATGGTTATGAGCTAGAATTATCAGAAAACACTCCACAAAAGAAGCAGAAGCTGACCTTGCCCAGAGATGAGCAGCCTCGGAGTGGACAGGACCCTGGGGGCCTCCCGTGGGGCAGGGCACAACATCAGCCAAGGAAGGGCCTTGGGAGCGAGGGTGACAAGGACTGTGAGCAGGTCAACCAGACCCAAGGAGGGTGGAGGCTGGTTTCAAGTTTGGGACCGTATTGGCGACATTAGCCAGAAATTAGGAAGTTGAAGAGACCATTTGGAGGTGAGTTTAGTTTTAGACATGGAGAAGTAGAGGTGACAACGGGGACATCCAAGGGAAGTGACCACATGGAACCAGGGCTCAGGGTGAGGCTGGGGGTGGCACTGTGGATGTGGGAGTCACCGACACAGAGTGGGAAAAGGGAGAGAGAGAGAGAGATGTGGGGAAGGATGGATGTTTCAGCGGCCAGGGAAGAAACAGTCTCAGAGGAGAGCTGCAGGCCTGCTCATTCAGCTCGACTTACAGATTGAACTAGAAGAAAGCCGTGAGGATTGCTGAGTAAAACACGGACAGGGAAGCCAGACTACCTAGAGTTAAGGGGGTAGCAGTAGACTCTATTTTTTCTCAGCAAACATATATAAAGCTATAGTAAGTATGCATTTGTGTATACATATTTTTTTGGCATATTAAATGTGTTCCATCTGCAGATCTCTATATCAGCATGTTCTATGTATTTACGACTTTAAGTGCCTCGTTGCTTCTACGGTGCCTCATGATACTGACTTGAAAATACGCTTAACCATCAGTCTCTCATTGGGCAGTTGGGTTGCTTCCACCATTTTTGCAAGTATAAATATCTCTCCTTGAACATCACCCTACAGGTTACTTTTTGGGGATGGGGGATGGTTATTTCTTGGGGATATATCCCATAAAGTGGAATTACAGAGACAAAGGGCGCAAACAGTTTTGTTTGTTTTGTTTAAATGGGCTCCTTGCGCATTGTCCCCATGGTGATCCAGCCACCTAACAATTAGAACAAGAGGTCTGTGTTGACTTAAAATGTTTTCTGATAATAAGGAGGTCTGAGCATGTTTGATGGCAGAAGGGTAAAAAGGAGTTCTTGAAGGAAAATATTCCACGTGCAAGAGAGAAAGGAAACAGGAAAGAGTGATTTTGAGGTCACCAGGGAAAGGTCAGTTTTGCTGGGGAGGGAAGGAGCCCCTCCTCTGAGACTGGTAGCAGGAGAGGGGGTGGCTCTTTCTTCCCCTGACGTTCAGGGTGAAGTCCAAGGAGATGACCGGGCTTCCCGCTAAGACCTTCATCTCCCCAGTAAAACAGAGCCCAGGCCAGGGGCTGCGGTGGGGGGTGGGCATGGGGGATGAGGGGGGATGGCGGTGAGAGATTGAAGTCTTGAAGATCTGAATTAACTGCTGTGAGAAATGAGCCTGGGCATATAGGAGGGATGAATGAAAGTCTTGTTGAGCAAGGGTGAGGGCCGAGGTGGCCCACGAATTCATAACAAATCCACGTCAGAGTCGCTCAGGCTCTCTGGTCCGGAGGAGCAGCATTGGGGGCGGCGGGGGGTGGGGGGGGTGCCAGGCTCTGGGGCCTGCTTGGCACGTTCGGGGGGGGTTTCTGAGGAGGCAGAATCTCAGGGGCAGGGAGGCAGCTGGCCACAGGCCGGGGGTGGAAGCGCCCAGATCAAAGATGGGCGCCGGTTGTCAGCTGGCGTGAGGGGGCAGAAGAAGCGGGTCTGGAATCTGAGGGGTGAGCCGTGAGGGGGTTACTGACAGGGAGATTTTTATTTGAAGTTAAACCTTTGGAAGGGGCTGTTTCCTTTTCGTTTTCACCCTTGCATAATGTTTGGATTTATTTTCAACGTGGGCATATATTACCAGACACATTTTTTAAATCAAAAAATTAAAATCTCAGAAGCAGAGCTGTGCCTTCCGGGTATGGCTGGATGGCTTAGAGGGAGGAGAAATGAAGGTGGAGCAGGACCATGGAATCCGGCTTAAGAAAGCGTTAGACTGGGAAACGGACTTTGGCCCAGTGGTTAGGGCGTCCGTCTACCACATGGGAGGTCCGCGGTTCAAACCCCGGGCCTCCTTGACCCGTGTGGAGCTGGCCATGCGCAGCGCTGATGCGCGCAAGGAGTGCCAAGGGTGTCCCCCGTGTGGGGGAGCCCCACGCGCAAGGAGTGCGCCCGTGAGGAGAGCCGCCCAGCGTGAAAAAGAAAGAGCAGCCTGCCCAGGAATGGCGCCGCCCACACTTCCCGTGCCGCTGACGACAACAGAAGCGGACAAAGAAACAAGACGCAGCAAATAGACACCAAGAACAGACAACCAGGGGAGGGGGGGAAATTAAATAAATAAATAAATCTTTAAAAAAAAAAAAAAAAAAAGAAAGCGTTAGATTGTGAGGAGTCTCCCCTTGTCAACCTCCTAGAGTCCCAGCTTGTCACTAGACAGTGGCGCCAACCACTAGCCCTTATCCTCCCGCAAACCAGGAGCGTTTAAAACCTAAGAACAGAACCAGCCGAGGCGGCAGGCAGGCCTGGCTTAGCTGTGCTGGGGCACCTTCTGGCTCTTCCCAGCTCCTTGACCCCACACCCTACTGAGCCGTTCCTCTCCAGCCCTCACCAGGAGCACATTTATGCGTGGAGCATGGGTTCCATCTCGGTCCTCACTCATCCCCTCCCCCAGGTGCCTTTGTGCAGTGACAAACTGACCAGCACCAGGTGTCAGCCCTGCTTCAAGTGGCCTAAGTTGCTTGCGACCTCTGGCCCCTCCTAAGTGGCTTTGACTGTCCCTGGCAACCTTGGCTGTGGCCTTTATTTCACTTTCTGGATTCACGTTACCTTCATGCTGCACAGCCGAAGCCAGCTGGGAGACCTTGCTTGTGCATTTACACAGCTCACCCCGTAAAGCAGTCCAGGCTGATAGCAGGAAGCTGAGCGAGGTGGAAACGTGTGGAAAGTGAGATGCAGGAATCAACAGGGAGAGAGGAGGGAAACGGATGTGGCTCAAGAAGTTGGGCTCCTGTCTACCATATGAGAGGTCCAGAGTTCAATGCCCAGGGCCTCCTGGTGAAGGCGAGCTGCCCCACGCAGGAGTGCCACCCTGCACAGGAGTGCCACCCCGTGCAGGAGTGCTGGCCGTCACAGAGAGCTGGCGCAGCAAGATGATGCAATAAGAGACACAGAGGAGAGACAATAAGAGACGTAGCAGAACAGAGAGCTGAGGTGGCTCAAGAGAATGATCACCTTTCTCCCACTCCGAAAGGTCCCAGGATCGGTTCCCAGAGCTGCCTAACGAGAATGAAAGCAGTCACAGAAGAACACACAGCAAGTGGACACAGAGAGCAGACAATGGAGGGAGGGGGGAGAAATAAATAAGTAAATCTTAAAAAAACAAATGGGGAGAGGAAAAGCCAGGGCCACTGGTCTGCGTTCTTTCCAGGGCCTTAAACTGAATGTAAGCCTTGCCTGGACATTTTGTAAATACTCTCTCAGTAAGGCCGGGGCCTAAGCAGGAGTGTGGCTCCTGGCCAGTCTCAACCAGGAAGGAACAAACAGCTTGCAGCACAGGCTGCGGGCCAGGCGGGGTCAGAGCTCAGGTGCAGAGTTTTGCATATAGAATTAACTGGACTCTGTAAACACAGCCTCCTGCCATTGTTCTTTCCTCTTTTTCCTAGTCAGCCTAGGTGAGCATAATTAGCCCTTGGCACATAATTAGGTAAAACGAAGAGAAAAACGACAATGATAGACTGCTGTGTGGTAAAGAACTCTGAGTTAGGAGGCAGGAGGCCTGGGGCTTGGTGTTACGTGACCTTCAACAAATCACATCTCTTTGATCCCCAATTTCCTTTTCCGTAAGATGAGAGCTTTCTTTGTGCTGTTCCCTCTGCCTGGAACATCCTTTCATGGCTTCTTCCCACTCTTAACCTCCCAGGCTTGGCCTAAGTCTCCCTCGCTCAGGGAAGGCTCCCCTGACCTCCACCCCAGCTCCCTGCCCCGTGTCAAGGGTTCTCAAATTGTGGCGCCTGACATGCTGGTGGGTGGTGAAATCAATTTGTTGGGTTGTAACCAGCATTTTTTTTTTTTAATGAATTTACCAGAAGACATCAAAATGCATTGTTCATAGGAAGATAAGAATTATTTTTAATGAAACACTTGCTTTGCTTGTATACATATTGGGTTATAATATAAAATGTATTTTTTATTATTCAAAAAGTTTGAAAGCCATTGCTTTCAAAATACTCCAGTCCTGTCTGTTGCCCTTAATGTGACTGTAATTGTGCAGTTATTTGTATGCTCATTTTATCACCACGCATCCCTCTCACTAGAGGATAAGCTCTGTGGGGCAGAAACCAGTACTGACTCCTTCACCCATGTAAGACCCGCCACGTAGTTGAGGCTCTAAAAGCAGTTGCTGAACGGATGGATTTCTGAGGTGTCTTCTGGCGATGTCAGTCCAGAGTTCCATGAAACTCCCAGGAGTGAGTAGATAGTGACTGCAAATGAGAAACTAAAGGCCTCACATTTGTCCCTAATGGGACTAGCAGGTCTTTGACTTCTCAGTCTCCAGGCCAGGAGTAGCCCTGTCCCCTGAGAAGGCACAAAGCAGCTCCTGTCAGGAGGAGAAGGGGAGAAAGAAGGGGTTCCCCCCCCCCATTCAGAAAGGCTTCCCTTGGGCAGAGGCGAGGCAATCGGAGGCCGAACCCCACACGGGCCTGTGCCTACAGGAGGAAGGAGTCAGCTTTTCAGCGCTGCCCCCCAAGGGTCGACTCCCTGCCCCCCTGGGTTTGGGTGACTAGACCCAAGCGTAGGCCCCAGGGCTCCTCTTCTTCCCATGGCACCGTCCGCCCTGCCTCAGTGCTCCAGAGAACTATCTGCCGGCGGGGTGTGCCGGCCTGGCCAGCCTAAGAACAGGTAGGACGTGTGCCCTGTGCCTTCCCAGATGAACAAGGCCCCTCCTCGCGGCCCAGGGAACTTGCCCTGGCCCAGAGCCCCGGAGGCCCCCTCGAAGGTCCAGTCAGGAGTGCTTAAGAAGGTCCCATTTGCTCCTTGGTCTTAATCGCTCATCATCTGAACCCAGGTGGTTTGGTCAGAGTCTAGTTATTCTGTGGAGATGGTGTTGCTTGCCTCTAAGAGCTCCCAGAACTGTTAGCTGAAGCTTCTTAATTTATCGCCTGCTCTCAGCTTGGTTTCCTGGAATAGACAACTCCTCTAACAGTCTCTCCAAAGACGGCCTGTCGGCTTCCCTGAGCTTTCCACGGCACCTAAGCCACAGCTGGGTTGTTGAGGGCCGGGGTGGGGGAGCCGAGAGGAGCACCCGGGAAGCCCTGGTGGCTGCCTCTCCCCGGCTCCCTTCCCCTCACGGGGGCTCTGGGCTCTGGAGAGGCCTCCTTCACCAGCTGCCGGGCCTTAGCCCTTCCTCTGAAGAACACGCCTGAGTTTTTACGTCACTTGTCTCACCCTCACCCCAAGAAGTTAGAATTTTGAAAAAAAAAGTTTATTCTCAAAATCAGTTACCTTCCCCATGTACTTCTAAAAGCGTGTGTGTCCTTAACTAATGCCTTTAATGTAGAGTAGTCACACAAAGAAAGCTTTTTGTGATAAATGTAATTTAAAATTGCCTTTGAAATTAAATATTTAAAACTAAAGCATATAGAAATGTGTAAGGCGGAACGTGGAAGGTTTGCATAATCCTGTCCCCCAAAGAAAATCACTGCCACTAGTCTGTCAAATACTCCTTTTTTTTTTCTCTCTACACATGCTAACATTATTTTTTAAAAGCAAAACAAAACCAGGGGAATCTTAGCATTTTTCATTTATGGGAAAAATGAAAAAGAAAAGAGGAAGTGAGAAAATTAAAACCACCCGTGATTCTACTAGTCGGCCATAGAGGCCCATAGGGGTGGTTTGGGATGTGTTAGCGCTGCTTCCCCCCAAACCCACCCCAAGGAAATACATAATCCCAATAAAAAGATGTGCTTGTTCTGCAGATGCGGCTTCAAGACCTTTAATCACTCCCTCTTCCCACCAGATTCCCAACCCCAGCCCCTCCATGTCGAAAACTGTCACCACCATCACTTCAACCACTGTTAACATACTGCCTATTTCACACCTATATCTTGTAACTAAATTAGAATTGTATCCATTTATAGTTTTTCCAGGAGTTGTGTTCAAGTCTCAATGCAAGATAAGTGTGGAAAGTACTTCCTGTTGCCCCAGAAAACATTTCACTTAGTTTTGTTTTTGTCCCAGTAGCACTATTTCTAAGATACTGAAATAACATGTCAGGGAACTTTTTTTTTTAAAGATTTATTTATTTACTTATTTCTCTCCCCTTCCCCCCCACCCGGGTTGTCTGTTCTCTGTGTCTTTTTGCTGCATCTTCTTTGTCAGCTTCTGTTGTCAGCAGCACGGGAATCTGTGTTTCTTTTTGCTGTGTCATCTTGTTGTGTCATTTCTCCATGGGGGCGCCATGTGGGTGCCGGGAATCTGTGTTTCTTTTTGCTGCATCATCTTGTTGTGTCATTTCTCCGTGTGGGCGCTGTAAGCAGGCTGCACTTCCTTTCGCGCTGGGCGGCTCTCCTTACTGGGCGCACCCCTTGCGCGTGGGGCACCCCTATGCGGGGGACACCCCTGTGTGGCATGGCACTCCTTGCGCTCATCAGCACTGCGCGTGGGCCAGCTCCACACGGGTCAGGAGGCCCAGGGTTTGAACCACGGACCTCCCATGTGGTAGATGGACGCCCTAACCACTGGGCCAAGTCCACCGCCCAATGTCAGGGAATTTTGTTTTACACTCACCCTTGGAGATGCTTTCAGTGCGCTAGTGAAGACACTGAAATGTAAGAGCAACGACTCGTTTCAGATCAGAATAAAACTCTGCCTCGGTTAGACTTACCTACAGGTGTCTAAAGTTTACAGAAGCACTGGAAGGAGTAGAAGGGACATTCCGGGTCTTGCCTTTGTCCTTCTCCTTTAGCCTAGTTATCAGCCTTGGAGGTTGTTAAGACACGTGCCCTTGAAACCCTTTTCTTCACTTTTGGGGTAGAGGACAAGGCAGGATAGTGGTCCTTCCCTAAAGTCAGACCGAATCCCACCTGGGCATCCCTCACAGCCCTGAGGCTTTTCACACACTGACCTCGTTCCGGAGTCTCTCCTGCACGTTTCATTTCTCCATGTGCAGATACGCAGCCCGAGGGAGTTCCCCCGGCTGCTCTGCATGGGTGAAGGTATTCCAAAAGAAGAAACGTGGCAGGAGCGGGCTCTGGGCCCAGGCCACCTCCTCAGGTCTGGCCCAGACAAGCATCACCCCCCACAGCCCAGGCCCCAGGACAACCAGTGTAACCCAGAGCAACCTCCAACAAAGAGGGACTCTTCAGCTTAGAGAGTCCAAGTGAGAGGGGAGATGACCGGGCTGTTCTGAGTTCCCTGTTGCTGCTCTAACAAATCACCACAGACTTAGTGGCTTAAAACAGCCCAGATGAATATCTTACAGTCCTGGAGGGGAAACGTCCAGAATGAGTCTCAGTGGGTTCCGTGGGCTAAACGGTGGCTACCAGATGACCACTCCCATTCCCGGAACCTGTATTACCTTCTATGGCAAAGGAGCAAATACTAACTTATATAACTGAAGATGTGATTGAGTTTAGGATCTTACAAGGAAGAGCTTCTCCTGGATTATCCAGATGGGCCCTACATGCAATCGCATGTGTCTTTGCAAGTGCAAGGCCGAGTTCTGAAACTCTGGAGTGCGGAGACACTGTGACCCCTGAGGCAGAGACTGGGTGATGCGGCCGCAAGCTGATGAGCCACCACAGCCTCCAGAAGCTGGAAGAGACAAGAAACAGATTATTCCCTGGAGCCTCTGGAGGGAGCTCAGCTCTGCTGACACCTTGAGTTTGGACTTCTGGTCTCCAGAAGTGTGAGGGAGTATAATTCTCTTGTTTTCAGCCACCTAGTTTTTGGTCATTTGTTACAGCAGCTCCAGGAAACTGATACTGTGGGCTGAAATCAAGGAGTTTGCAGGGGTGTCCTCCCTCTGGAGGCTTCTAGCAGCACTGCACTCCTTGGCTCATATCCCTTTTATTTTCCTTAAAGATTTAATATATTTATCCCCTCAACCCCAATCCCCCCACTGTCTGCTCTCTGTGTCCATTTGCTGTGTGTTCTTCTTTGTTGGCTTGTTTTCTCATTAGGCAGCTCTGGGAACTGATCCGGGGACCTTCTGGAGTGGGAGAGAGGTGATTACTCTTTTGCGCTACCTCAACCCCCTGTTCTGCTACATCTTCTTATTTTCTCTCTTTGTGTCTTGTTGCAGCATCTTGCTGCACCAGCTCTCCACGTTGGCCAGCACTCCTGCACGGGGTGGCACTCCTGTGCAGAGCGGCAATCCCGCGTGGGCCAGCACTCCGTGTGGGCCGGCTCGCTGCATGGGCCAGCTTGCCCTCACCAGGAGGCCCTGGGCATTGAACTCTGGGCCTTCTATATGGTAGACAGGAGCCCAGTTGGTTGAGCCACATCCATTTCCCCTCACATCCCTTTGCCACTTCAACCTTGGCTCCCGTCGTCACAGCTGCCCTCACTCAGCCCTGCTGCCCCTCTCACCTAAGAACCCTTGTGATTGTATTGGGCCCACCTGGATAATCCAGGATACTCTTCCCATTCAAGGGCTCTAACTTACCGACATCTGCAAAGTCCCCTTTGCCATATAAGGGAAGACATTCGAGGTTCTGAGGGTTTGGATATGGACAGCTCTGGGGGCGTTGTTTGGCCTACCATGGCTGTATAAACCCAAAGGGTGCGGGTGGGAATGGGAGATCCCCGTGTCCAAGTGTTCAAGCTACACACTCTAACTAGAACTTGGGGGAAAACATTTCAACACCCAAGAAAACACTTCTTTAAGCAGAGGTAGGAAACATGGAACGTGTGGCCCTCACAGGGCCTTCCAGGCACAAAGTGGAGATGGCCAAGGCCAGCCATGGTAAAGAGATGGGGTATGAAGGCGAGCCAGGCAAGGCAAGTTCAACCTCTCATCTTCCGAAGGGGTTCTGCCACAGCACTCACCTTTGTGCTTCTCAGACAAAGGTGCCAATGCTGAAGAGGACTTCAATCTGGCCTGGTGAGGGTATTTTATGCAGCTATCACTAACAAAGCCAGGGCTTGTGGACACATGGCCTATTGGAGATGAGCCAAGGCTGAGGCATAAGAAGCAGTATACAGGGAAGTGGATGTGGCTCAAGCAATTTGGCTCCCATGTACCGTATGGGAGGTCCAGGGTTTGATTCCTGGGACTTCCTGGTGAAGGCAAGCTGACCTGAGTGGAGAGCTGGCCCATGCAGAGTGCTGGCCCGAGTGGAGAGCTGGCCCACATGGAGTACTGGCCTGTGTGGCAAGCTGCCCTGAGCAGAGAGCTGGCCTGAGTGGAGTGCTGACACAGCAAGATGACTCAACAAATAAGGATAGACAATAAGAGATGCAGTAGACCAGGGAGCTGAGGTGGTGCAAGAGATTGAGCACCTCTCTCCCACTCCAGAAGGTCCCAAGATCAGTTCCCAGTGCCACCTAAAGAGAAGACAAGCAGACACAGAAAACACAGGAAATGGACACAGAGCAGACAACAGGTGGGGGGGGTGGCGGCGGCGGGGGGGGGGGCATATGTGGGCCTGGGATTAGAGGTAATGGGCAAGTTGATTATAAGGGGAGAGTTACAAGGCATGTGGGAGGTGTTTTGGCTTCCATTTTAGAAGCTGGAAGTATTTCCTGGGAGGTGCTGGTCAGAAGAGAGAGTGAGGATCTGAAGAGCCACTGTTTGTAACACATTTGCATCTAGAGGTACAAACTCAGGAGGAAGCTACCCATTGAAGACATGCTTTTGAAGCCAGGAGGTAACTGAGGCAGTTTAAATCTGTATCAAGCCCATCAAAAGCAGAGCTACCGTTCTGCTCCTGCCTGTCTCTGTAGCGCTGGAAAATAATTTCTTCCTCCAATGTAAATAAAACTTCCTATTTGGAAAGGATGAGAGGGCATTAATTATTAATGTTTATTTTCATATTTACAGATGAAAGGCTTGCTCACTTCAAAGAGGTAGAATTGGGACAGGGAAGAGACTTAATTTTAAGCATTCACATTATCTTCTAGAAAGCACACACGCCTATTTGGAAAAAGTTTTTCATGATTGAATATAAAGTTGGGGAATTTTTAAAAGAGATTTGGCAATGAATAAATGGATCAGAGAAGACTCTTAGGACGGAAACCTGTCTTTGTGTTCCCTAACCATCCAATTCATTTCTAGAACAAGGCATTAGACAAAGGTGTCAGCCTGCAGCTACCTCCTCCGTGCTTGTGAGACAGTATGAGAAGTTATGGCGAATGCCTTGGCACCTCGTCAGATAATTAATGGCTTGCTTCTGCTTCATCTCCTCTTTTCATAGCACAAGGGTCTGAGACTCCAGTTAATGAAGTTCACTTGAGACAGAAGTAGCTTGTTAGATACTTGCTGTAGTTTAGTGCATAGAACTCAAGGTAGGGGGCACATAAAAAGCCCATCGTCCTCTCTGTGCACAATGCTGCCGCCGCCTCCTCGGCAGGCAGCCCTGCAGGAGCCAGGCCAGTCTTCCTTGGTGGTCTGGGCAGCCTCACCGACGTGGCACCAGTGACTGTAAGGGGACCAAGTAGAAAGGGAGACAAATCCTTGAGAGTTTTTAAATACAAGGACCTTTCAATGTCTTGGCATTCTGTGATGGTATGAGGCAATATCTATCCAAGTCTCTAGCATTCTTTCCAGCTTTCTCTTTAAGAAAAAAAAAATTCTTTGTATGTGATCATCAAGAAAGAACACTGCCTACTTTAGCTGCTTTTTAAATGTTGGCAGAAGAAACCAATTAGCTAAGTGATCATTAATAGCTGTGACCCTTCCTTGAATTTTTTTTTTCAACATCCGTATAGGAAGTCAGCATATTTATTTTTGTTCCCTGAGTTGTTTTGTCCCATCACAACCAGAAAGAAGACTGAAGTTTCTGGAGATGAGGGAAAACAGCTCCACAACTCAGCACAATGCTGATCAACGGTGGTGGGAGGTGCTTCCATGGAGCTGATGAATGGGAAAGTTTCCCACACGTTCTCTAGAGCAGGCCTTCCCAAGGATGGCCCTTTGACCGAGTCCCTGGGAAGGCCCGTGACAGCTGCACACTCCTGACCTCATCCCACATCCATCCCTCTCTGCGGTGCACCCGGGAATCTGCATTGCTAACAGCCCAGCCAGCTGATTCTTGTGCACCCCAAATGTTGAGAGCCTCAATCCTAAAGGGCTTCCTTCCTTGAGGTATAGGGGTTCAATCCCTGGCCTGCAGGGCTTCATCCAGAGGCAGAAATGATCCCAGCCACTCCCCAGCAGTAGGATTATCCTGCTCCTCTTTGTGTGCCAGTGGACCAGGAGCTCAGCATCTGTATGCTGAGAAGTCCCAGGTTTGTTATTCATCCTAGCTATCTTCTAGGCTGACCGCTTCACTACCTCAACCTTTTCACAGATAGCCTTTTAATTCCAGTGCCCTTGTCTCCCAGAATGATGCAGAAGCTCAACCTTGAGATGCACCTGCTTTTGCCTCTTGTTGTGCAATGGCCCAAAAAAGAGTAGGCTGGGGGGATTTTCCAACGGCCACTTTGCAGAGCGTTAATACCCCCCAAGCTCAGTGGGCCCCTGGGTATCCTCTGCAGGGTTGTGGCCAAGGAAGGAAATGGCTCGTCTCTGTGGCGAGCCGGACAGTGGGCAGGATGCTCTCCACGCACTGCCTCCACTGAGGGAAATAGCGAGCCAGGGTCTGTGCAGTGCAGGGGAAAGAGCGATCATATCATGGAGGGACTGAAAGTCAGGCTTGGATTCATTTCTCAGCTTCAGCTGGGAAAGTCAGCTCCCGGGGGCCTCTGTTTATCCTTCCGTAAAAAGAGGTCGTTGCCTGTTCCACTGCCCAATCACGAGGTCGGAGCTGGCAATACTTTTGAAATTCTGGGATGAAAGATGATATAAAACTACAAAGGGAAAGGATGGTGTTGGAGAGGGTGCTAGAAGACTAAGGCCAGGATGGTTAAGTGAGAGCAGTGTTCAAGGAATGTCAGGATTCTCTGCTCTGCCTCCAAGGGGACCTGCCCGGGACTCCGCTTGCCTCACCTGCCTCCTGCAGCATGTGGTGGGCACACACTGTCCTGTCAGGAGAGACGGCATGGTGGAGTGGTTGGGGGCGAGGACCTGGGAGTCACAGACCTACTGAATCAGAATCTGGGGTTGGGTGGGGTTGCAGGGCACCTGCAGTTTTAAGGCATCTGATGCACCTCAGTTGGCGGAGCGCAGCCTCCACGCCACCGACCGTTCCTGGGAGCAGCTGGCTATGCCCCACCTCCCACACACACATGGGCAGCCCCTCCCCACCTTCCTTCCCCCCAGGTCCCCCGGTGAAGCCTCACAGATACACACCCCCACTCGCCTTTCTTGTCCCTGGGGTCTGCCTACTACGGTGAACCCCAATTCTGCCTCCAGGGCCCGGATGACTGTCACCTTTGCCCAAAACTTTCCCTAATCTTTCCTGTGCAATCATCAAAGAGAGTGGGGTGCATCTCTATACACGTCGTGGAAAAGTAACCGTGGTAATTTTAGAGAAAAAGAACAGTTTCAGAATTAACATTTATATTGTGATTGTATTTTTTCTTTAAACAACTGTACAAATGTGTATTTAGTTTGAATATGCATATTAAAAGGCCTGGAAAAATACACTTACCTGCTAACAGGAAACCTCACTTTTTATTTTTATACATGTCTGGGTTATTTGGATTTGAATATTTCTTTTGTAACTTTTCAGGTGTAATGATAATCACCAAAAGAGTAATTGCTCAAATAATTACCAGGGAAGATTCGATTGCTGTTACGTTAATGTGCTATCCTTAATGGCAGGGCCTTGTCCTGTTTGTCTGCCTGTCACCAGTACCCAGCATTGTCCCTGACAGTCGGTGAATGGCAGTACATATTTCCTGAATTCAGGAGGTCTAGAGCAGATTCTGGGTCAGTCAACCTCAGGGAGGGTCAGGTCTGCCACTGAGACACAGCCTATCAGTTGTCACCTCCAGTCCTGGTAGAAGGACAATAGCAGGAAGAAAGTGATGGTGGTGGCTGGACGAATACCACCTACAACCTAAATCACAAAAGGAAGAATTTGATGGTGGTGGTGGGGAGAAGACGACTTTGGAGGTGGCAGTTGGCTACAACTGGTCTGTGCATCACTGTCATTCACTTGATTAAAAGTCACTACACAAGTTTTATGACTGATGTCTGCCTGCTCCAAAATAAACCCTACTTTTTTCAAAGCAGAGGAAAACTCCCTATGCACTTGGTTGAGCCCTGCAGAAATAAAAGAAATAGGTTCAATTTCACACTTTCTTTACCATCTGCTTTCTGGCTCCCTTCCCTCCAGAATCCTGTGGTCATGAGATTGACAAATGGTCTCTCCAGAAGGCCCTGGCACCACCCACATTCTTACATTTCTACAGCAGGTTCTCCAACTCTAAATTAGGCCAGGTGTAAACAGGTAACAACCACCCACGCTCTTTCCATTCCTTTCAAATCATATGCATTCCTCTTCCCCTTTCCTTGGCATAACTCACTGTCATAAAGCATGCAAAACTTGTCACCGTGACCTCGCAGGCCACATATGTGACCTTCGCCACCATCTCACACCTTTCCTTTGTGCCAGCTTCCAGTACTCTTCAGGAAATCAGAAACTTATTTCTTCTTTAACTAAAGGAGAAGAATAAATCAGCAATGTTCATATTTGTGGTATTTACATCTAAAAGCCATAGCAATACCTTTTGACAAAAAGTGATTTTAAAGTCATATTTTATGGCAAGCAGAAAACTCATTCTCACATAACGTTCTCAGATAATCTCCAAAAAAAAAAACCTTTGAACAGACCTAGGAGTTGGGGATGGATTGTTTGAGGGGAGGAGAGGCAGGTCACTCAGCCAACATTAAACACCTACTTAGACTCATGCTTTGGGAATAAAAAGACAAATATGAGACACTGCACTTGTCCCTGAATTCATGGTTATAGTTTTAATACACCATGCTGTCATCATGGAAAAGTGTATAAATCCCTTCAAACCAGAAAGAAATGAGGATTGATTTTGCCTTACTTACTTGCATTCTTGTGAAGATGCTGTGTAGACCAAAAGTGGGAAAATTGCCTCAAACCCTCCTTTTCCCATGTAAGATGTGGCTTCTGAGAAACACAGGATTCTATTTTCTTTCCTGTGACACAAGTTGCACTTTCATACCCTTTTACTATTCTGCCACTTTCCCCAGAGGGACTAGCTTCAGTGTCATAGAAGGGATTCCACGAGTTCCACTTTTCCTTTCTCTGGAAATATCATGCATGTTGCAACTGGAAGTACTGACAAGGTAAAAGGCAGGGCATTATTAAAATAAATCCAGAAGCTGATTTGTTCCAGCTCCCTCTCAGCACCTCTCTCCACCATCTGTTTTTGACAGTCACTCCAAGCTGTTCGGTGTCAAGATTACAGAGACCGCCCCACTGTGTGACACCATTTTTCCTAGTCAGAGCCTAAGGCCTTCTCTAGCACACAGCAAAGTTGTTCCCAGGGAGGTAGAGCTTCCTCCTGAGTAGAAGGTCCTGGGGAGTTCAGAAGGATGAGCTCCTGCCTGAGGTCTCTCTGGAGACGCCAAGTGGGGACTGAGCTCCTGGGGGTGGAGGGGGAATGGGTGTGCCTCCCTGCCCTGTGAGAGGGCCTGGTCAAGGAGCAGCTTTACCCACTTTGCAGCCTTACCCACTCTGATGTTTGTGGGATTTAGGAGACAGGACAGTTCTGGTCCTTTATGCTACCACCACAGTAGGCCCAGCTTGGTCCTGGCCACTGGCCAGATGTGAAAGTTCATGTCTGCAAGAAATCCAGGATCCAGGACAGACTCCTGGCCATGCTCTGTGAGTAAGAGGTGGGCTTCTCCCACCAGACAAGCGAGCTGAGAACCAGGACATGAAGGCACGCTTCCGGGATACCCCAGGCCTTGGCTCAGGCCCTGCTCTTTGTGGACGGGAGCTGTCCAGCATTTCAGCATACTTTCTCCTCTCCCCTTTTGGAAGGCACTGTGGTGATGACCTGGCTGTTTTGACTGCTTGATTGTGTGTGGTGTTCCCAGGCATCTGAGACAGGTCAGGAGCTAGCCTCCCAGGCCTGTAGTTCTGCCGCCTTCATAATCACCTCTTCATGGGAAAACTGACTTACATGTATTTGTTCTGGCACCTTTCTACCAGAAAGTCAATTTAATGTACCAAGGGATATACTTCTTCCCTATACCATGGTGCCTCGAAAATCAGGAAGTTAATCAGAGATTGCTTCGTGAGCATGGAATCAGAGCAAATGGAGTTGGGAGATGTTAAGAAACGCTGTATTAGCGATACCTTGGACAATCTTGATTAATTCTCTCCTCTACACTAGAAAAGACACCATTCTAGTGACCAGAATATCGATGTCAGCTAAACAGGTTGTTGCTCCAGCAGGCAGTGTTAAAATTGCACTGACGTCGTTTTACTTTCCAGACGTCCTTTTCCCTAGATTCCATAATAACCATCCCCTTCTGTTTATAACTGCCTTTACAGCCAGATTCTACACCATGACATGGTACAGTCTGTTTGTTGTTGTTGTTTTTTTGTAGTTTATTTTACATTGGTAAGTTTTAAGTCTGGTGCTGTCTCATGACATCTTGGGAGACATATCAGTCTTATTTACAATAACTCTAAATCACACGATTTCCTTTAGTTAATCCTGCCTAGAACACGTAGAGACTTGTTAATGATGAGCCAGATAATATTTTAGGATTTGCAGGCCATACAGTCTCTGTCACAACAACTCACCTCTGCTGTTGGAATGCACTAGGTACTATGGCAAAAATTAGCCATAGGGAATAAGTAAGTGGATGGGCATGGCTGTGTTCCAGGAAAACTTTGTTTACAAGAAAAGGGTGGAGGGGGTCTGGATCATGCTTTGCTGCTTCCTGCTTATTAGTCTTAATTAAAGAGGGGCTCATTCTTGTCCTTTCCTGGCTTTTGTTCAATCCTTTCTTATCCTAAACATTACTTTGATGCCTCTAACTTTCAGTCTTCAAAAGTGGTTTTCCTTCTTCTTGGACAGGACCAGGAACCCCTAGAGAAATAGCCTGTTCTGAGACTGAAGCAGGGAAAGTACAGGTTGGGCTTGGAACATCTTGTGCCAGAAAGTAAGAACTTCCTCAAAGCATGATGGGATGTGTCCAGAAGACATAGAGGCCAGCTGGAAGGGGCTCCTAGTGGCAATGCTAGGAGAATTTGAGCATCAAATAAATTTTAGTAATGTATTATAACCCATGGAATAAAGTGAGAATCCATGGTAACTAGAAAAACTAAATGGGGAGAGGAAGGGAAAGCTTGTCCTTAATGTCAAGGTGAGGAGAAGAAAGTGCTTTTCGAACAGGATGGAGAATCACCCAAGCCTCTTTCTGGAGAAGAGTGTGTGTGTGCTCTGGAAAAGCTCCCCAAGTGATTAGAGCGGCTAACGGGGTCCACAGATGTTCGGGCCACCAATGACAGTGGGCACACAGCAGTGGGGAGGGCTGGGCTTGAGCCCGCTCGCCCCTTCTGGCCTGCCCTCCCCTCTGTTCCTGGTTATCCTCATCAGGGTGTTCAGTCTTCTTGGAAACTGAAGAGGCCGAAAGAGGAGCTCTTGCCTCTGGGGGCCTGGGCAGTCATGAGAAAGAGATGAGACCCTGGGACTGTCCTTGAACTGGCAGAGAGCACCTCTAAAATGTTTCCTTTCTAAGCCCTTCACCCGAGGAACAGAAAAATCCCTGGGGGAAAAGTATCAAGTGAAAGATTGGTTCTCACTGTCCAGGGAACCCCCAGGAGAGAAAAGACAGGCCCATTAGCAGACAAAGGCGAGCCAGGTGGTAAGCCTTTCTAATATTTTTATTCTGTTTTGAACCAGTATATTTGCGGGGACCCACAATGTATAATACATGGTGTGAGGTCCCCACCTTCAAGGCATTTATCATCTGTTCGGGAAGATGCTGAAAAAAATTAAATTACAATGTAAAAGTTACATTGGAAACTTAAATGTTGTATGGCAGGATACTTATATATTTAATCACCAAATAAGTCATGGAAACTTGTAAAATACACTCAGTTTGGAGGAGTGAGGTATTGCGAAGGCCTGAGAGTCAGAAGTGACACAGAAGATTGAATCATGGCATCTCACCAGTAGAGAGCACCTTCAGGTGCCACCTAGAAACACTCGCCCAGGCCAGCCTTCTGTCTGGTTCTCGACTCCTCCAGGGCATCTTCACAGGGTGTCATCCAGCTTGAAAACTTGCCTCAACAGTTTTCTCTCCTTCCTGCAGTGGCCACACTGCCATTTACACGTGCTGGTGAAAAAAGTTTTTCTTTTAATGGGTCAGAGTCTATCTTTCAGTACCTTCAATGCTTTGGTCACAGTTTTACTCCTTGTGGCCACAAAGAATAAGTGGACCCCTTACTTTTCCCCATGACATCCCTTCTAGTAACTAAAGTCATTTCTTGTCTCCCTCTGAATTTTTCTTCTGCCTCTAAGCTAACACCCCCCACACTTTTCAGCAGATGCTCACACGGCATGGATTGGAATATATTTACTATATTTACTATCAGAGCCCCTCTCCTCTGAGCCTACTCCTGCTTGTGAATGCTCTTCTAAAAGCTTGCTGCCCAGAGCTGAGTCCACTCCACACGTGGTCTCAAAAACTCAGAGGCAAGCAGTATCACCTCCCGCATTCCAGAAGGAAACCTTATAACCATATTTCAAACCTGTGCTGATCTTCTAGCTATGTGACGTTGGGCAAGTCTCTTAAGCTCTCTGAGCCTCACTCCAGCTCTGCTAATGTCTGTGAAAAGACCATGTGCTCCAGGAAACTTATGGTAAAGAAGAAGTAGATGTGGTAAATACTGTATGTCTTAGATTTACCCCCACACAGTATCACAGAAGCACCTAGAGGAGTAGGTTAGCCCAGGGGAAGAGGAAGGGCATCAGGGAAAATGTCCAGGGAAGTTTACACTTGAGAAGAATCCCGAGGCATTTTTCAGGAGAAGTTCAAGGGCAAGGAAGGGAAGGGCATTCCAGACAGGAGAGGATGAATAAAAAGCTCCGAGGTATAACTCAGCCTGGAAGGATTCCTTACAGCTGGAACAAGGAGTGGGGAGGGGGCGGTGGTGGTGAAAGGTGATGCTGGGAAGGCAAGCAGCTGCTGTAATGGTGGTCTGCAGAGAGGTGGGTGTAGGTGGGTAAAGTGGAAGATGGGCAAACCTTAGTCTCCTCAGCTGTTAAATGGGGCTAATCATGCCTTCAGCACAGTATTTTTGTGAGGATTAAATGAAATAAGTAAGGGAAGTGGATTTGGCTCAACGGATACAACGTCAACCTACCACATGGGAGGTCCAGGGTTCAAACCCAGGGCCTCCTGACCTGTGTGGTGAGCTGGCCCACACGCAGTGCTGATGCACACAAGGAGTGCTGTGCCACTCAGGGGAACCCCATGCGCAAGGAGTATGCCCCATAAGGAGAGCTGACCAGCGCAAAAGAAAGTGCAGCCTGCCCAGGAATGGTGCCACACACACAGAGAGCTGACACAACAAGATGACGCAACAAAAAGAGACACAGATTCCTGGTGCCACGGACAAGAATATAAGTGGACCCAGAAGAACACACAACGAATGGACACAGAGAGCAGACAGCTGGTGGGGAGAGGGTGGGGAAGGGGAGAGAAATTAAATAAGTAAGTAAGTAAATAAATAAATCTACTTTTTTAAAAAACCTTAAGTGTTTAAAAAAAAATGAATTAAGTAAAATGCACATTAGGGCTGGGCCCATGTGAGGGACTAGTCAAGGGTCATTTTCTTCCCCAGCGTCGGTCATATAGCCTTTGTCAGTCCCATCACAAGGCTGACACACGTTGAGCTCCTGTGGCTTAAAAATTCTTGTCTTCAGCACACTGGGTTATTGTTAAGCCATGTCTCTTCCTTCCAGTTCATTTTTAAGATCTGAATACAGAGCCTCATATTTGTTTCTTTTGAATGGTTTAGCCTCTTACCATCCCCTGTCACAGCCGCTTGGGATCCTGGCTCAGTCAGTTCTTGTGGACATGGTGGGACATGAGCGTGACCTTAGGAGGAGCAGAGCATTCAGGTACATGTCAAGGCAGGGAGGTCGTCAGTATGAGGTGGACTGGCGGGAGTCGAGGAGTGCCTGGTGGAAGGAGAACAACAGTCCATCTGAAGCTGAGGATTTGAGGGATGGAGAAGTCAAAGAATAGTTGAGTTGGGAAAGGAAGTAGCATGAAATTGTCAACGCTGCCCAAGAAGTTTGGACTTTATCCTGTGAATCCATGTAGAAATAGAGGGCCCCTGGAGGATTTTGAGTGGGACAATTAAAGCATGTTCTCAGAAAGCTGGTCTTCCACGACAGGCCAAGAAAAATTGAAAGAAAGGAGATGAGAGGCAGGCGTTCCACCAGCCACAAAATGGCAATAATCTACACAATAGATGATGGCATAAGAATGAAAGGCATGAGATACAGAAAAATCAAGGACTTGATGGCAACTTGGCCAAAGTAAGAGATAGGAAAAGGTCCCAACTAAATGCACTTTTTTAAAAGATTGATTTATTCCACCTGCCTTGCTTCCTCTATCCCTCCCCCCACCCTGCTGCTTTTCCTTTCTGTGTCCATTTGCTGTGTGATCTTCTGTATCTATTTCTCTTTTTGTCTTTTCTTCTCATTTTTCCTCCTCTAGGATTCATGGGGTTTGATCCTGGGAACCCCTGATGTGGAGAGAGTTTCCCTGTCAGCTGCTCCACCTCAGTCCCTGGTTTCTGCAGCACTTCACCTTGACTCTCCCCTTTGTTTCTCTTTTGTTGTGTCATCGTCTTGCTCCATCACTCAGTTGCACGGGCACTGGCTTACCACGCGGGCACTTGGCTTGCCATCTGGGCACTCGGCTCTCCATGCAGGCACTTGGGCAGGCACTCGGCTCACCACGCAGGCGCTCACCGTGCAGGCACTTGGCTCACCGCACAGGCACCCATGCGGGCACTTAATGCACTTTTGAGATAGCATTTCATAGATCGTTGCAGATTTTTTTTTTTTAGCATTTCAGTGGATAATACACATTTAAAATATAAATGAGTTCTACTCTTATACCATAATATACGTTTCCACATTATCCTGATTAATGTTTCCATATCAATTCTGAATATATTTCTCAACATTTTAAAGCTGCAGTTTGGAAGAAAAAATGGGTTTTCCTAACCTGTTTATCTTTCTACCAATTTTCAGTTGTTGGTTCTTTCAAAGTAATGATTCCACAAGACTTTAATTCTGAAGATGCAAGTTAAACATTTTCCCACTTGCTTATTTGGGTGACTGACTTTCTACCTAAGTGTGTGGGCTTGTGTCAGTAGTGTGCTTTATCCAGATAATAAAACAACAATAAAAAATAGACTTCAGTGATTTCAAGCAGACACTCACCAGAGAGTGAATTCTGTGAGACTCATCTTCTGGAAGGTTCTTGAGGGTTTAAGGACACAGTCCCTGCTCAGGTGCTCACCGCTCAGCAAGGGAGAGGGGCATGAGTAGATTAGGTGCTGGGCCTGCGTCATATGACAGGTGTATGTACAGGGCTGCGGAGGCCTGTCCCTAGACGGCTCTTGTTATGGTAGGTCCTTGTTATGCCGTGACCCAATGAGGCAGGAAGAAAGAAGTAGAAAAGGAATGAGGGAAGAGGAAGAAGAGTGAAAGATTTAAAACAGGAGTAAGAGTGCAAGAAAATAATTTGCTCTTCGTTACACTCTATCATGTATAAAGTACTAAAGGATACATTATCTCCTTTGATTCTGCCAGGAAGCTTTGAGACAGCAAGAAATGACATGGGGAGAGGAGATGTGCCTGCAAGAGCTGGAGCCCCTTCCCGGGCATCCCACTGATCGCGCCCTCCTGACAGAGGCGGCCCCTCAGCAGGCCCAGGGAGAAGTCAGCGAGGACCCTTCTTAAAACCCTAATGGAAACCATGGGCTACCGTTGAGAGTACAGCTATAAAAGTGTGCTTTCATCAGTTGTAACAAATGTACCACACCAGCGCAAGGTGTGAATGATAGGGGGTATAGGGGAACCCTGTGTTATCCGCATGGAGAGGGAGAGAGAAGGCCATCGGACCTTCCAAAACACGTCATGCCTTTTGGCCCCATGATTCTCTGCTCAAGGAGGCAGTTATTTAGACAAAAGTTGAATGCTCAGAGATGCTAATTCCCCTACTATTTCAATATTTAAAATGTCCAGCAATTAGAGAATGATACTGGAGAGTAGGACGCAGCCGTTGACTGTTTCCCCATCTCCCTAACTGTGCTTTACAGTATGCACCGGGTCAGGCCAACGAATGTCCTACCCCAGACGTGCTCCTCCTGCAGTTTTCTCCATCCTTCCAGTGGCTCAGGCCAGAAACCTTGGGCCTTCCTTGACCTCTGTCCTTCACACCCCACAACCATTCTGCAGCAAATGCTGTCAGTTCCACCGTCAGTGAACAGTGGAATCTGACCACATCTCACTGTCCTCACTGCTACCGCCCTGGTCGAAGCCACCTTCTTTTCGTGCCTGGATCATTGCAGAATCCCCTGACAGCTTCCTCTTTTGCTCCCACCCTTTCGTTTATTCTCAACCTGGCAACCAAAAGAAAAATCCTCTTAAACAAGTTGGGTTTATTCTTTCTGTGCTCAAAACTCTCCCACAGCTTTCCACATCTGCATGAAAGCAGAGTCCTTACAGTGGGCCCTAAAGGTCCTATTCAGTGGATCTGACGAATGCCAACTCCCGATACACCACCAGAACAGCCTGTGATCCACAGGACTTACCAGTCCAAGCTGGGGGAGAGAGAGCACTGCCTTGTAAGATCTTGACCAAGCCGCAGAGGGCGAAGGGCAAAGTCAGGGTGTTTAGCAGACCTCCGAGTTTGCGTTAGTGAGGTGGTCGGGTCTTTTCTACGCAGGTGGCTTGATTAGGATTGGCTAGGAATCATGTTAGAATCATTTTTTTAAAGATTTATTTATCCCCCCCCCCACTGCTTATGCTCACTATCTGCTCTGTGTCCATTTGCTGCACATTCTTCTGTGTCTGCTTGTCTTCTTTTCTTGTCTTCTCTTTAGGAGGCATCAGGAACTGATCCCAGGACATTTTGGCATGGGAGAGAGGCACTCAGTTGCCTGAGCTGCCTTAGCTCCCTGGTTTGCTGTGTCTCTCATTCTCTTCTGTGTGTGTTTGTTGTGCTGTCTTGTTGTGCCAGTTGTCTACACCATGTGGGCCAGCTTGCTTTTCAGCAGGAGGCCCTGGGAATCGAACACGAGACCCTCCATATGGCAGACAGGAGCCCATCGTTTGAGCACATCCACTTCCATGTTATAATCATTTAAGACTGGTGGAAAGAGCAACGCAAGAATTGAGGGAGGGTCAAAGAATCTTGGGGTGCAAATAGCTGATGCTTTCTATTGAAGAGTTCATGGGCCTTTCCAGAAGTTTCTGAATAAAATGAATAAAGCTTATTTTCAGCTCTTATTTTCCTAGGCAAGAGTTTCATGGAATAGTCAAGTTTGCTGCTGAAAACAAGGAAATAGTAAAGTCATGTTAAGTAAGCTGTGTAAAGGTGGGGGTGGATGGTTTCTCATTGTCCTACTTATGGCCATTCTTTAGCCTGACCGAGTATAGGCCATTCCTATCTGAGGACAGGACAGTCCAGATCCCCACTGCTATTTGAGGCATCACAGTTGCATATCATTTCTACCCTCCATTAATTGTCAGGTCTTCCTGTTCTTTTCTTTTTTGTTGAAACAGTGGCTATGCAGCATATTTAAAACTCTGGAAATCACACATCTGAACACTGCAACTTAGACAGATGCTAAGAGGACTGATCAGACTTTATAGTTCACCTCTTAGCCAAGAGACAACAGTATCCAAATTCAACCAAGAGAATAGATCCCATCCCCAATCTGCAGAACCCCCAGACCAAAAATGAGGTGATTAGCCAAATTATCTAATTTTCTGATTTCTTCCTTTGCTCCCTAGATTTTTTAAAATAATTAAATATCCCAGAGAGGTCTGCAGGAAGGTAAGTATAACATTCTTCCCCTGAAACAGCACTTGTTCTCCCTTGAAAGGCCAATTTTATACCCAGGATAACTCTGTTCTCTCCACTAACCTTTCTGGTGAGAAGTTGTTTAAGGTGACAGCATCGTCTAACTCACTAGCTCTCTCTGAACCATAGCATGTAGGAGTCTCTCTACTTTCTGGGCCTCTTTTTTTTCTTTTTTTAGGAGGTGCTGAGGATTCAACTTAGGACCTTATACACAGGAATCAAGCACTCAACCACTGAGCTCCATCCACTCCCCAATGAGAGTTTGTTTTGTTTTTAGGAGTACTGGGGATTGAACCCAGGCCCTCGTATATGGGAAGCAGGTGCTCAACCACGTAAGCTACATCTGCTCCCCTCAGAACCTGTTATAGCATGAACTAAAGAGGCTTAAGGAAAGCAGAAAGGAATCCTGAATCCCCCTTCAGTGGTTATAGGGTTTTGGTTCTTAAATGAAGGCCCAGTTTTTCTCCTCCTTAAATTCGGTTATCTAACAGTCTCTTTCCTAGAGGAAAAATCAGTGGGCCAAAATGGACCCTAGGTGATGGCCAGGCTCTCCTGAGAGCAGGTGTCTGTTTATCAAGGTAACAAATTCTTGTCGAGTTTGCAGGTAGTAATAACAGGTAGGCTTTTGTGCCGTGAATCCAGTATCAATAAATGGGGTCTGCTTATGATCTGGTTTTGACCAAAATAGCACGCTGGGGTTTGTCAAACAGTGTTGTAATGTTTTGTTGCCACTCACTGAGAATAGTACAGCACTGGCAATGATGTTTGTAGTATTTGGTATTACAAAAGAAAATGAATTTTACTTGTAAGGTCTGTGAAAGTGAGACATCTTCCAAATATGCCACCTGTTCCCCATTCTTCTTCCAAGACCTATTTCTATGAAAGTTCATGTATAAAAACTAGCTCCCACAAAAGGTCCGTGTGTATCATTTTGGGGGAAATAGAAATCAGGAATCTCCTTCTGACATGCACAGGGTTGTAGAGTTCTGGCTGCTTGGTCTGTTGTGATATTTGCCATCCAAAGTTGTCTCCTGATGGTAGAGTCCAGTTACCCATGAAACTAACAGATTCATTATAAGGAACTGGAATCAAGGGAAGGTGGCTCCCAAAGAAAAATGTGTACAAGCCTAACAATCAATTCAATTACATGCTTTAGCCTGTTCATGAGTAAATTGTAGCCTGATATTGGCCTCGTACCAAGGAGTGACTAAGGATGAAAAAAAAGCACAACAGTTTTAAGAATGGCCTTCTAAATAAGATAATTAAAAGAAACCTTATACCAACAAAAGAGAAGAAAGACCAGGAAAATAAAAAACAAGAGAATGAAGATTAAAGTGTGACATTCTGCAGTCCTGTTCTGTGGATCTTGGATGGAAACTGTTTACTTCTTCTGCAGTCACCCATTTTAGTCTGAAGTTCTTGGGTGCAAGCTGTCTCCTTCCAAAATCTGACTGCTTCTGAGGCATCCTTAGCTTGAGGCCTCCGTTAGGGACAATCTTCTAGTGATTCAAGAATGATTTGTGCCTCTTTAAAAGAGACATGTGAACCCAGTGATTAGCCCCCTGGAGTGCCACTGTTGTGTTAGTTATTAACAATACCTGATTGAGTTCTTTCGATTGGAGTTCAAGGGCTGTCTTTCTCTCATGTCTCTTCCAGCGTATCTTGTCTCTAGTTTTAGGTAATGCAAAGGTTGTTTAGGATTGTGTTGAAGAAGACTGCTCACACCTATTGATGATAAGACTGGTTGTGTTGCATGAATCCCTTGCAGTATTTGGACATTTCTGCTTGCAGTGGTAAGGAATCTTGAATCATAGGTGATATTCCTCGTAGATGCATGGACCAGCTATTATTAACTCATAGGAGGACAGTCAGTGAACCCCTGAAAGAGCTGATCTCATTGTCATCAAAGCCAATAACAATACCTTAGACCATGGAAGTTTGAAAGTTTTGCTAATATGAGTTTCTCTGTTTCAATCTTAAGATATGACCTATCAACAAACAGGATTAAACCTGGATTTTCTAAAAGGGTTTCTAATAAATCTGTCTGGAGCACAGATATTTCACAAGCAGAAATTAAACAGTCATGAGTTTCCTCTTCTTCAGGTGATAGAAGGGTAGTAGGATTCAAAGTACTACTGCAGTGAATAGAAATATGTGAGGAGGGAAATAATAGGATTTCATGGATGGTAAGCCTACTTGTTGAGAAATGTGTATTTTCAGTGAGCAACAAATATGGTGCAGCCAGAAGGACCATCCAATTTAAAGGAGACCCTCAAACCAAGGTGTCGAAGCCTCTGCTAGTTGAGCTGCCATGACTCAGACAAGGCGGGGGGCGCTGCCACGCATCGAGAGAGACTGCGCGCAGCTGTTGGGGTCTGATGCTTCCCATGAGGTCCAGTCGTAGCACCAAGGGCTTGTTTGGAACTCTTGTGCACAAACAGGTAGAAAGGTTTATGATAATTAGGTAGGCCCGGGGTAGAAGAATATCGAAGGGCTAATTCTAACTCACAAAAGGCTCTTCATGTTTAGAGTCACAGGAAATCTCAGGTTTGGATGCTAAGGACTTGGTGAAGTCATATTGCGATCTGATAATTTCAGAAAAGTTGGGAGCCCACTGCCTGCAGTAGCCAGGGTTCTTCTCAGTCGTCTCTCAGGAACAGCTGGAGAAGTTTTGAATGGCCTAGATAGTCTTCCCAAGTAAGTGATTTTCCTCCTTGGGATGAGTCATGTTCTGGGCGATGAACTTTACTTTGACCGAATTGTAACTTCTCTTTGAAAACCTTGTGCCCTTTATAAACAGAGCATTTGGTAGCTGGAGTAAGTCTTACTTAGGGCTTCCCTCATCTTTAGAACTTTCCTCTTAGACACATACAACAAAAAGGACGAGGATAGATAGTAGTGCTGTCAGTCAGACAGATTTTCACCAAGGATAAAAGCTTTTTCAAAGTAAGATTAGCGAAACCAAAGGGTTCCTTCGTCCTAGGAGACAAAATAAACTCTTTTGGGAGATGAGTGAAAGAAATCAGTTCAACCCACCGCATGACTTACCTCACCCCTGCAGTCAGAGCGCCTCCACCTGGGAGGGAGGCCAGGGAGCCTCCACGAGTGGCTGTTTCCACGCCGAGGGTCTTGGGCCGGGCGGTGAGGAGGTCGCAACTGGATCCCAGTGGGATCTCCAAGGTTGTCGAATGCTGGCTCCCCAAGATGTCACCAGAACAGCCCGTTAGTAAGACAAGGCTAATTATAGTGATTCACAGTAAGGGATTCTGCTGCTCGACAGTCTCGAGAGCAGAGGGAGAGGAGCAAAGGCAGCATAGTCACGAGAGGCTGATGTGGGGTGGACGGCGGATCTTTCAACGTGGGGACTTGATTAGGATTGTGTAAGGCTCAAGAGCTGAAGACTGATGGACACGAGGTGAGGCTTTCATAGCAAGGGGTTCAGAGAATCTTGGGGTGTAAACTCTTGTCTGATGCTTTCTATTGAAGAGTTGATAATGAAGTTATTTGCAACTTTACTTTCTGGACAAGAATTTCTAGGTGAAGTTAGACATGAAATGGTGCCTGCAGCCCGTTTTTGTAAAGAAGTGTTATTGCAACGCAGCCACACCCATTTTTACCTGTTGTCCTTATTGGCGTTACGATGGCAGAGTGGCCAACAGAAGCCATGTGACCCACAAAGGAAATAGGAAATAGGAAAATAGGAAAATATTTGCTATCAGAAATATTAGTAAAAAGTTGGCCTACGCCTGGTGTAGACAGGAGGCTGCGTAGAGGTAGCTGCTTTCAGTTCTCAGCTCCCCGACCTCATTTCTGACTCCCCTCCCCTCACTCACCTAGTCCTTGCTGCTCTTGAAATGCACCCAGCTCCTACTCCAGGGCCTTGGTACTTGTGGTTCCTTCTCCCTAAATACGCTTCCCGCAGATATTCACTTTGCTCACTCCCTCACTTCCATCAGAATCGTTACCTCCAGGTGTCATGTTCTCCAGGGGCCTTCCCTGACAGCCCTATTTAAAATTGCAAACCCCCCCTCAGCCCAGAATACATAAAGAGCCCCCCACACTCAGCAGTAAGAAAACAATCCAGTTAGGAAACAGGCAGACGACATCAGGGAAATACAAACAAAAGCCACGACGATATACCACTACACACTTCTTAGCTCAGATAAAAATCCCAGACAACGCTAATCGCTGTTGAGGCCACAAAGCATCTGGATTCCTCAGACGTGGCAGTTTCTTATAAAGGAACACACACTTACCATATGGCCCAGCCACTGCCCTCCTGTGTCTTTATGCTTGAGAAATGGAAACTTATATTCACACAAAAACCTGTGCACAAATATCCATAGCAGCTCGGCATGAAATCGCCAAAAACTGGAAACAACCTAAATGTCCTTCATTGGGTGAAAGGATAAACTGTGGTGCATCAACATGCACTCCCAGTGCCTTGGTAAGGAAGGAATACTACTCAGCAGTAATAAAGAGCAAAGCCATTGACCCTCTCAGCAACTTGGCAGCATCTCAAAGACATTGCTCCAAGGGGAAAAAAGCCTATCTCAAAAGGTTACTCTATAATTCCATTTATATAACGTTTTCAAAATGACAAAAGTATGGTGATCGAGAGCAGACCTGTGGTTTCCAGGGGCTAGAGTTGGGGTGTGGGTGTGGCTATGAAGAGTCCCTTTGAGGGGCTAGAACATTCTGTATCCTGGTAGGGGTGTGGTTATATGAATGTGTATATGTGATAAAAATGTCATAGAACTATGTGCCAAAAGTAAAAGAAAAGAAAAAGAGTGCATGTAAAAGCTGATGAAGTCCAAATAAGATCCGTAGGTGAGTTACTAATGTGTGCCAATGTCAGTTTTCTGGCTTTGTTCATTGTTATGCAAGACGTTATTATTGAGGGAAGCTGGAGGAGGAGGGCACCTGGGAACCCTGTTCTATTTTGCAATTGTTGAGGCTGAAACTATTTCAAAATTAAAAGTTTACCAAAAATTTGTGGGGGGGACACATTTCTGCAACAGCATTTAGGAATATTGTTTGTACATAGAAAACATCACAGAAAGTCCCTGAAGAATTATAAATTTAATGAGGTTTCTAAGCACCGTAATTTCATTCATTTCATTTGGAAATTATGCTCATCTATTTTAACTATAGATTATTATAAATACTTTGTATTGTTACAAATACATACATGAAAAAAGAGAAAGATCCCTTGGTGAGTTTCCCCCAGGATAACATCAGTCCTTAACTGTGCAATGATGTCTGGGAATATGGCTTTGTCTACCTTTTCAAACACATCTCCTGCCCCCCACAAGCCTTCTGGGGCAAAGTCTTTGCAATCCTCTCCTTCCTCCCCACACGTTCTCCTTTCTTTTCAACTCTTATTTGCTTGCTGAGCTTCTCCTTCAAGGCCCAACTCAAATGATGCTTCCTCCAGGAAGCCTTCTCTGACCTGGAGGCAGAGCTGCTACAGCAGCATGTTCCTGCAGCTGGCCAGGTAGTGCAGTGTGTCACCCCGTGGTCATCTGTTCCCGTGTCCGTGAGCACCTGCAGGGCCCAGCCGGGGCCCCCTTCCTGATAAGCAAGCAAGGCAATCAGAAGTTCAGCAAAGGCCTTACGCATCAATTTTGTTCATTCTTCCCTGCCTTCGTCAGTGCAGTAATTTTCAACAAAACTAATTTCAAAAGGGGTTCTGATTAACCACAGTGAACCAGAGAGGTAAATTAATATTTAAAACCACTTTCCAAACATTCAGCTTAGTTACGACTTTGTTTTACTTAAATTTTTGCCCATTCTTTCTTTGTTACTCATGATACCGTGTTGCAAAAGAGCATTAGAAAGCTTGTGAGGTTGCACCCATGAGCCTCCTGGGACAAGTAAGATGTGAAACTTAAGAGTAGGATATGGCTCCTGAAGGAGGCCGGGTGGCATGACCGTGGAGGCCATAAGCTCATACTTAACCTGAATTTCACGTCCAGCTTTCGATGATAGAAGCAAGGTGTTCTCCCGCCTGCCAGCCGTCGTGACTAGTGTGCCGGCAGGGCTGTAGCAGACACAAATGACCTCAGTGACAAACTCCTCAATGTCCTCATGGCCAAATGATCTCGGACTCCTGAATTGTCAGCAGGCCTAGCTTCTGTCCCCACACTCGAGTCAAATGACTCAGCATCTCAGCGTTTCTTCCCGCACAATCCAGTGACCACTGCCCCACCTGCAGCCTGGCAGCCTCATTAATCAGGGCAGATGACCTCCTCCTTGACCCTGGCCTTCCCTCGGCTCCTGGGACCCCCCGCCTCTCCGTACCCCCTCTCCTTTGACTGCAGCCCCAGTGTTCCTCCAGGATGTGGTCCTGGATCTTACGCTCGTTTCAACAAATAAATGGAATAACCTGTTTCCCATGTCCTCGTGCCCCACCTTCTCGTCACTGCTTTCTGACATCCTGCTGTCTTTGCAGGCTCAAATCAGGTGCCGCCTTCCTCCCGAAACCTGCAAACTACCGTGTCCCCACTTGTCCTGTATGCCCTCCTGGAGCACGGAAAAGCCAAATGTCCTTTTGCTATTTAGCACTTGATATATTCTGGTTTGTGGGGTTCCCTGTTTATGAATTACTCTTATTTCTTCAACCAAACAACGGCTCCTTACAGACAGGACACATGCCTTTGAAAATGACCCTTGACCTCATGGTGCCTCCCGGTGTGTGCAGCACATGGCGTCAGTGGTCAACACATACTTGCCGACCGAGATGAAGGCACATAGAAAGGAGGAGAGCGCTGAAGTGTCCTCTCCCTTCTCCTAATGAATGCCCCAGGAGCTAGAGCAGAGCCAGTTGTCATGCACAGACTGTGCAAACATGAATCACTTGCCCTGCCTTAGCAGGGTGGGCGCAGGTGGTCTGGTTCACACACTGGCCTGGCCACCGCTGGAGCTGAAGCAAGTCACTCCAAGCAAGAAATGAGCCTTCATTTCTTCTTGTGTAAAACTGAGATGATATCCAAGGCTTTCTGGAGACAAATGCTGTAATGCACAAGAGGGGCATTCACGGTGGGAATTCCAGGCACCTCGGCAGGCCAGGAGAGAAGCCGTCTGAAGGCAGGCAAGCTTTCTGGTCCCTTCCAGTGCACGCCCACACTGGGCACGGGCTGACTTTATCTCCCATGGGCTTAGTCCTGCTGGGCAGGTAGGGTAACATCTTGGGGGTGCGAAGGATGACATTTGGCCGCAGAGAGGACAGAATGAAACGGTTCTGGCCATCTTCAGGGTAGATGACCTGGTGGAAACGTTAGAGGATAAATGAGCATGTGCGCTGGCAAAAGGACAAGGAAATAAAACTGGAGGGGTTCTGGGAGGAGACCGGACATAGGATGGGAAGAAGGATGGGAGCAGAGAGAGGTGAGCCTGGGGCTGGGGAAGTCAGCTAGACAGTTGATGGCATCCGGGCATTTCAGAGAGCCCTCCAAGCAGGGTGTGCGCGTACCGCTTGGCCGTAGACCACAATGTAAGCCAGACTGTGTGAAGAAGCAGAGTTTTAAGGGACGATCAAGTGTCACGACTTGTATGTGTTCCCAGAGGCACAGACGTGCTCCTGGGGCCTGAAGGGCCATTAAGCAAAAGCCCTCCCCCTACCGCTGCCGCAAGCATGGATGTCGTCTTCCCAGCAGTCCCGCCAGCTCCACAGCCCCCGCTCCCCTCTGCCCTGAGGCCCGCTGCAGGTGGCCAGCCATGCACGCCCACAGCAGGCTGGGCGCTCCCCCAGTGGTGCTCACCCAGCAGGACCAGGGCGGGTCCTGCCCGGGGAGTCCTCCCACCAGGTCCTCAGTGTCCCCTCTCTGGCCCCAGCTCTGAGGACATCTGCCAACACCGTGGTACAGGTTCTCTCTTTTACTGTGGTCAAAGAAAGATAGTTGACACACCCCTTGCTGGGCGCCCGGGCTCCATGCCGCCTCTGGTGGTGTGTGACTGGAGTGCAGCGAGCATCCTGTCCTCCCCACCCACCCAGCAGCTCCCCCACAGGGCCACCAAACCAGAAATGGAGGCCAGAAAACCGCCCTTTCTCAGCCCACCCCCACGCAGCAATCCTGTGCCCTCATTTACACCTCCCATCCGTTCACTCCTTCACCAGTGCTAATCAAAGAAAGAAGTGGGCACCAAAACTCCAAAAGCCGCACGTGCTCTCTCTGCCTGCTGGTGAAGCCGCAGAGGACCAGGGGCCCAGCCTGTCCCAGCTCCCTCCACAGTGACTCCATCCCTCCCAACCCAGGGCCACCGTCACTGTGGACGGGGAGGTGAACATGCCCGGGATTCTCTAGCTGCTCAGATCCCAGGGAGGGTGATGAGCCTTTGGTTCTTTCTCATAACACCCCAGACTCAGTTGTCTCATCATTCTGACCCTTCCCACAGGGAAACTGAGGCTCGGCTCCTGACGTGACTTGCCCACATCTTCTGCCAGAAAACCTCTTTATCGCAGCACACGGCTTCCCAGGGGTGTGCCCGTGTAGCCTTGATGGGTGGCTCAGCTGAAGTTTATTGACTTAAAAAGCCAGCGTTGGAGGAACTTAGGGATCGCCAGGGAAGAACCTTTAGCAAGGTTTGCCTTTCTGGCTGCCCACCTGGGGGGACCCTACTAAAATGGAGCCATCTGTGCAAGTGAGAAGGAGTTTGTTCTGTTTATCCCACTCCTGGTGCCCATGAGCCCTTTGAGTTGTGGCCAGACAGACCATTCTGGGCCCCTCACGGCTCCTCCCGGCTGTGAGCGCATCACTCCTTAAGAGTTCAGACCGTTTCACAGGACACTTCCAGGACTCCAGGGGCTGGGACCTCAGCAGGGCTCAGGGTCTCAGAGAAGAGCTGGGCGACCCCAAAGTGTGGTGAGAACAGGGTCCTGGAGAAACCCCAGTCCCTACCTGAACTGACCACCATCCGGTTCCCCATCCTGGATCTGCCATAGTGGGCGCATGCGGGGCCCCCGCCAGCCCCGGCACTCCCCCACCTGCCCATCTGTGCCTCGGGCTCAGGCGGCTCCGAGAGGCCGAGCCTCTGCAGCGGGCAGGTCCTGCTCAGCCGCGAGAAGGTGATTGGCTGGGTCTGCCAGGGCTTTGTGACCCGCCGCCAGGGCTCCTCCCGCTCAGAACCCCGCACATACTGCCTCCATGCAACCCCAGACTCCCCTGGAGGCGTGACCCAAGGGGGCGAGGGGTGGCAATCGTGCAGATTTTCCCAACAAGTGCCTTCAGCCCCCCGGGCCTGGACAGGAAGGGGCAGCCCAGTGACCATGGGCATAGCCCCACGGCAGGAGCGGGGGACGTTTGGCAGGCTCCGCACGGTTCTCGCTCCTCCGCTCCCCCAGCACCTGTTCCAGTTTTCCTGTCTGGTAGGATGGCATCTCCTCGGAGCGGTGTATGGGAAAGCTAGATGTGGGGAGGGGTCATGGCCAGCGCCAGCTTCAGGAGGCCCGGACGGCTTTCCCCAAGCAGAAGGGGTGGGAAGAGAGCACAGTTCTTCGAATGGCTCGCTTCTGGGCTGGCCATCCCGTGGTCTCAGAGACCTGAGGCAGGAGGTGTGTCAAAAGTCCTTGGATTTGGCCTGTCTGCCCCAGAAATGCCAAGAACCCTGACCAGATTCTTACTGCGTGCCAGGCTGTGGGCTCAGTGCTTTGTATACGTGGCTTGCTTACTCCTCATCCCAGCTCTGTGAGGTGGGGGGACTGTTACTTCCCCCATTTTATATATATATATATATATATATACACACAATAAGTGAGGCCTAAAATCAAGCAGCTAGGAAGTGGTAGAGCCGGGATTTGAACCCACGTGGTCCAGCTGGAGATCTGGTGTTCTTTTTTTTTTTTTTTTTAAAGATTTATTTATTTCTTTATTTCTCTCCCCTTCCCCCCCTCCCACCCTGGTTGTCTGTTCTCTGTGTCTATTTGCTGCATCATCTTTGTCCACTTCTGTTGTCGTCAGCGGCATGGGAATCTGTGTTTTGTCGTCAGCGGCACAGGAATCTGTGTTTCTTTTCGTTGCGTCATCTTGTTGCATTAGCTCTCCATGTGGGCGTGTTATTCCTGGGCAGGCTGCGCTTTCTTTCACGCTGGGCGGCTCTCCTTACGGGGCGCACTCCTTGCGCGTGGGGCTCCTCTACGCGGGGGACACCCCTGCATGGCAGGGCACTCCTTGCGTGCATCAGCACTGCACATGGGCAGCTCCACACGGGTCAAGGAGGCCCGGGGTTTGAACCGCGGACCTCCCGTATGGTAGACGGACGCCCTAACCACTGGGCCAAGTCCGCCGCCGATCTGGTATTCTTAACACGCTGCCTTGTCGGCACTTGCTGGAGGCATGCCCACCACCCCCTACAGGACAGGAAGGCCCAGTGAGTCTTTCCTAGCCGTGCTGGGACAGGGGGTGTGACCTGGGGACAGGAGCGGTTCCAGTCAGTGCTTCCAGGGACCAGGCAGAGCAGGGCTGAGCTTGGGGTAGAGTTACCCTAGGGAAGTGAAGAAGACTGGAGGCCTCCAAATTGTCTTCAAGATATGTTTGTAGAAGTTAATTTCTTTCCATTAAAGATTAAAATAATAATAATATTAATCCATGGAACTGCTCAACACTAACAGTGAACCCTAAGTTAAACCACGGGCTATAGTTAATAGTATAGTTTTAAAAATGTGCTCTCATCAGTTGTAACAGATGTAACAGCCCGATACAAGGTGTGAATGATAGGGTGGTATGTGGGAATCCTGAATTTTATGCAGGATTGTTCTGTAAACCCACAACTCCCCTAAGAAAATAATGATAATAAAAGCTAAAATTAGATGTAAGTTGATAATAAAGTGTAACCTCTTGACCTATTAAATATTAAAATGGGAGATTTCTGAGTTATGCAGACTTACTGGAATATAAGGGCTTAGATCTAAGGGCATGCAGCCCTGGATGTCTGGGAAGGAACCAGATGGCCTGGTTCTGACCATGGGAACCTGTAGTTTGGTTGTTTTGTTTTGTTTTTCTTTCTTTGAGGTGCTGGGACTGGGGGCCGGGACCCTGGATGTGGGAAGCCAGCGCTCACCCGCTTGAGCTACATCTGCTCCCAACTGTGGCTTGGTCTTTTTTTTTTTTAATTTATTTTTATTTATTTCTCTCCCCTCCCCGCCTTTGTCTGCTGTCTGTGTCCATTTGCTGTGTGTTCTTCTGCATCCATTTGCATTATCCAGTGGAACTGGGGAGCCATCTCTTTTTCGTTGCGTTGTCTTGCGGCGTCAGCTCTCCGTGTGTGCAGCGCCACTCCTGGGTGGGCTGTGCTTTTTTCATGCAGGGCAGCTCTCCTTGTGCGTGGGGCTCCCCTACACGGGGGCGCCCCTGTGTGGTATGGCACTCCTTGTGTGTGGCAGCACTGTGTATGGGCAGCTCACCACATGGGTCAGGAGGCCCTGGGTATCGAACCCTGAACCCTCCATATGGTAGGCGGATGCTCTATCAGTTGAGCCACGTCCGCTGCCCTGTGGCTCGGTCTTGATGACCATTTCCCAGGCCCTCAGCCTGCAGAATGGCCAGGAGCTCCACCTCTCCTGATGAGAGCTGACCACCCGTCCCGTTGCCGCTGAGTGCACCCTGAACTTTATGGGGCCGGCTTAGGAAACAATTTAGCACAATCACAAGATTAAACCTCCTCAACTTTTTCTCCCATGACTCCAGACCCAACGAGTCAAGACGGCCCTGCAGAGCAGGCTTTTCCCAAGGTCACTTCCCTCCCAGCTGACCTGGAGGGTGACCTGCCACACCCCAACCAGGGCCCATTCTCCTGACAGTCACCATGTGCCAAAGAGAAAGGCAGAAACAGAGACGGGGTTGTGGGCAAATGCCTCGCACACCTCTGTGCCCTAAAGCTAGTCTGGTTTGAGTCCAGGCCTGGGTCACCCCCAGTCCAAAACGCCATCAGAAGTTGGACCAGCTGAGGATATTCCCTTAAACGTGTGGTTTAAGGGATAGAGAAATTGCTTTAGTTCAGCGCAGTCTCAGGGCAGAATCGCAGCGCAGACCCGGTGTTCCAGGCCATTCCAGCCGGTCCACTCTTGGGAGACATCTGGGTCAGTAGTAAGCCCTCCACTCAACCCCCTTCCTGACACCACGTGCTGTTGAGCCAACCAGGCTTCCTCTTTGAGAACCAGCTCAAGGTTAGGGGCTCTTCCTTTTCTTCCTTGAGCTAAGGGAGCGAATGGGCTGGGGATGGGGGGAGGGCATTTCGAGGAGCCTCAGCTCAGGACCTGGGTGCCACCTGCTGGCCATAGTTTAGTACTAGTCACAGGACCGAATCCAGGAGAGACAATGAAAAGGACACCCTGCTTTCTCCCTCGGATGGCGAGTAATAAGGAAACTGGGAGACTGGCTTCTCCGTGACCTTCTAGCAAGTGTGGCAGAGAATCCTCGCATAGACCCCTGGATGCCTTGGAAGAGGCCTCTTGAGCCAGCATGGACCCCAGCCAGGGCAGAGAGTACCATCCACCGCCGAAAGAGCCTGACCAGTCCCCCAAGAGGACAGAGGCTCTGTTCCGAGGATTAGCTGCCTGCCCCACCCACATCCTCGAATTCCCCAGAAGGGGTGACAGCGAGATTGTTGTCCCTGAAAGGAGCCTTTCTTCCCAACTTCCTTCCTACAAGCATTGTTGCCACTTCTTTGGGACTCTAGATTCAGACTGCTTAAAGGTGTAGAAAATATCCTTTCATCCGGTACTGACAAAACAAGGAATTTCTGGCCAAGCCGCCTTTCTCAAGTCCCTGTGAAGCTCTCAGTGACTCTTGGAGTCCTGCTAGCAAAGTCTTCAGTTGTGCTCTGGAAGAGAAGCTGGAGGCTTTTCCTACTACCAGGGAGGAGGACGGCTAATACTGTCGCCCCCCGGCAGGTGGCACAGCACCCCAGCCTGTGCCATCCCCACACAGGCCAGGGGATTGCAGCTACGCACATGCAGGAAATGAGGGCGGTGGGTCTCTGTGGGTCTCACACGAGACAGGAGATGTGGCTGTGCACCACCATCGGGGCAGTAAATCACACCCTCCGCAGCTGTTCTGAAAAGTCTCCTCGGCAGTGCACGCCCAGCCTTGGCATGACCGCTTCCAGGCAGGCTGCCTACAGGGTGAAAGACCATGGACTTCCATTTAAACAAAACAAAACAAACTGGAGGACTAGTTTGCACTAGGACCGTCACCTCTGCTTTTCTCCCAATAATCGGCCCTTGAAAATCACATTCGTTGAATGGAACAAAATCCCGAAAGTGGCTCAGGAACTCCCAGGGCCAACCTAAAACCACCCTACACCTCCCAGAACCACCCCTGGCGAGCCCAGACCCTCTGAGCCTTAGCAGTGCTGACCCGAAGCTGACCCCGAGCCCTGACGGCCCAGGGGCCTGGACACAATGGCCCCCGGACCCGAGGCCCCCGGGTGAGGCCTGCCCGGACCAGAATAGCCCGCGCCCTGCGCAGCCAGGTCCCGGCAGGCCCCGCTGCAGCCTCCGGGGGCCTGGCCGGTCTGACCACGTGCCCTTTGGGGGCCGTTCAGAGCCATCTCTAACTGCTGGCGCTGTCCGTCCTGGCTTCCTGAATAGCACTTACTGTTTCCATTCCATTTCTGGACATTCGGTTATACTATTCTCATGCGTTTGTCTCCCCAGAAGACTATAAACTCCTTGAGAAATGGGCACAACTTTTCTGTTTCTCACAGTTCCTAGCAAAATACATGCTCTTCAAAATTAAGTGACCTTTCCCTGGCCCTGCTGAGTCGGCCATCCACTCTTTCCACCCTGACTGATGTTCCTTCAGGCGAATCTCCTGCAAACTCGGAAATACTTTCCTAACTCCAGCCTGTGCAGTCCCACTTCCCATCACGGTTGGGCCAATCCACTGAGAATTGTCTGGAACCCGCAATCAAAGAAGGTTAGGAGGAAGGGACAGACATAGAAATGATTTAATATGATAAATGCCATGCTTTCAGGTATGCTCAGGGTGCCATAGAGACACAGAGGAGGGGCGCGTCTCCCTGCAGACATGTTTGGAGAAAGTTTCCTGGAGAGCAGGCATCCTAAAGGCTGAGTGGGGAGGTCCAGACCAGAAGGTGACGAGAGATAATCCAGGCAAAAAAGAGGATGTGAGGAGGCGTCACTCAGTCGTCCAGCAAATTTACTAAATCCTCCAATGATGAATCCAAACCATTTATTTATTGTTTGGAAGCTAAAACCTCTGCCAATGGCTTGGTGGCACACTGAAATGATTGGAAGAATTTTTCTCTAATTGACAAGAATGGACAAATTGACTCAGAATCCTTCCCACCACTAACCCCAAGGTGGAGTCAGCTGCTGTCCACTCGGAGATGGAGAGGAGCCAAGGCTGGCTGTTAGGACGAGAAGCCAGTAGACCCCTTATTTCTCATAGGGATGGGAACAGCCAGAAGTGGCTCTCAGAGGACACGGCCCCCTTTAGGAAGAGGGCAAATCCACTGAAGCCTCAGAATTCTGGGACCATTAATGATGGGAAGTGGGAAAGGGGAAGATTCCATGTCTGAAAGCTGTGAAGGAAGCAAAACACCAGTGTATTTCAAACAGTGGGTTGTAACCCAACAATAGGTCATACGTGAAATTAATTTTATTGTGTATTTCCTACCAACAGGGACATTGTGCCATATAACCACAATATAACCATCAAAATCAGGAAATTAATGTTCCTTCCCTCTAATTCTCAGATGTCATTTGTTTCACCTATTTCCCAATAATGCCCTTGCTAGCAAAATGATAGCATTCAGAATCATGGGCTGCATTTCATTGTCATGTCACTTTAATCTCCTCTGATCTAAAATATTTCCTTAATCTGTCTTTCACTTTCATGACCTTCACTCATCTTCAAGATTACAGACCAGTTATTTTAAAATATATATTTTTTATTTATTTTTAAAAGATATATATATTACATAAAATGTTACATTAAAAAATATAAGATATGCCCCACTCCTCATATGTCCTACTTTTCCCCACATTAACAACTTTTTTCATTGGTGAGGTACATTCATTGCAATTGAGGAACACGTTTTGGAGCATTGCCACTAAACATGAATTATGTTACACTTTCTCCCACTCAATTCTGTAGGTTATGGCAGGATATATAATGGCCTGTATCTGTCTTTACAATGTCATTCAGGACAATTCCAAGTCCCAAAAGTGCCCCCATATTTTACCTCTTTTTCCCTCTGCCTGCCTTCAGCACCTCCAGTGACCACTGTCTCCACATTAGTGATATAGTTTCTTTCATTGCTGGAATCCCAATAAGTCTATAGTAGAATACCAATAAGTCTACTCTAGTCCATATTTTATTCCCCAATCCTGAGGATCCTGAGATGGTGATGCCCATTCCACCTCTAATTGACAGGGGGCTTTGATCCTAAATGGCTGATGGATGGGAGCCTCTTGCTTGCAGCTGTAGACTCTCTCGGATCTTTCGTGTTGTGGTTGCCCATATCCTCACCTCCTTGTTACTTGTCCTGGGTGAGTCCAATGAACTGGAGAGTGGGTGTTGCAACTCCGCTGAGGCTCAGGCCCCAGCTGGCACATGGACAGCCTAGAGATTCAAGTCTCTTGGACATACACCTACCAACTCCAGCACCAACTTGAGCAATTTATCTTTTGTTTTCCTCTTGACTTTTTGGCCCTGGCCTCCCTTTCCCTGGGAAATGGAAGACAAAATCTATTTTTTAAATGAGACAGGACTGGGAATAAATAAGTGGTTTCTCTCGATTTTTCTTCAAAAATGTTCATTTAAGTTAAAAGTACACATAACGAGGGTCCATTATATATACTTGAGGGAGGCTGAGGGGAGCAGAGACTGTTTCCAGCAAGAGCAGGTGCTGACTTGAGACTTCTCTCTAAAGCAATACTTCTCCAATGTTACTGCAAATTATCCAGGTGTTTTAGTGTTTCTCAACTTCTAAAACAAATACCCTACACTGGATTAGCTTAAGAAAAGGAAATTTATTGGCTCACATCTTTGAGGCTAGGAGAGGTCCATAAACTGAGGCGTCAGCAAGCACCTACAATTTTTCCACCCTCTACCTACTACCCAATTCCAAAGCTGTTCCCACTTTCCAGTACCAAAAACTGTATTAGAGCTCAGCAGAGAAACAAATGACACATTTGTGTGTGTGGATGTAACGTCAGATTTCTTACAGGGATTGGCTCACATGGTGGTGGGGATTGGTGAGTCCACATTGCATAGGGCAAGCCGCAAATTGGGAAATTGGATGAAGGTTTTGATGAATTCCCCAGGAGAAGCAGGCTGGCTGAAGTAGAGAAACTCTCTCTGCTGAAATCATCAGTTCTACCTTTAAGGTCTGCGGCTGATTGGATGAAACTTCTCTCCTTGCTGAAGGCAATCTCCTTTGTTGATGGTAGATGTAATCAGCTGTAGGAAGTGCCGAATCAACTTAATGATGATATAAATGCGCAAAATGCCCTCACAGGAACCAATCGAGCAAGTGCTTGCTCAACCTGACAACTGGACACCATCACTAGCCAAGCGGACGTGTGAACTTAACCATCACATGGGGCATCTTATCTAAAGTGCGGATTCTGATTCAGTCGGAGTGGGCCCAAGAATTTGAATTTCTAACAAGCAGATGCCCACATAGCATCAGTACCGCTGGTCCTTGGAGAGCCACTGGAGTAGAGCACGAGCAGTCTTTGGGGTGGGGGCCGCTTTCCGGAGAGGGTGGATGGGGAGCTGCCGGTGGCTCTAAGGGTGGGAGCAAAGGGGAAGATGAGGCTGGAGAGGTGGGGCCATTTAAGGCGTTCATAGTGGAGGGGAGGGGAGAGGTGACACATTCTAACGCAGATGCCTGCAGGGGACAGGGAGGTGGGCTAGATGCATTCTTACCATGCAGAGACACTTTGAGTACTAAACCTGAAGAAATACTCACTTACAGAAAGAAATGTGCACTCTCACGGTTCTTGAAATACACAGAGTTTTTGGTCTACTGTTTCTCCATTTCTGATAAAGACCTAGTTTGGAGAACTGTTTCTTCTCATAACAGGGCAAGGCCATAAGGGACCGCTGATGCATGGCCTCTGCGTGGGGATGGAGAGGGATGGGGCAGGCGAAGCACGCACCTGCTGGCCAGCACCAGCTCGTAGCTGCCTTGCAGGGCCGTCGGCCCAGGCTCGCCCCAGGAGGCCAGAAACCCCAAATTGTTCATATGAAACATCCTTTCATAGTTTTCCAAAGCTGCTGTGACCGCTGCCACACAGTAGCTTACACGCATCACCTCGCGGTTTCACAGGCTAGAAGGCTTGCTTCTTCCCGGGCTGGTAGCAGGCTGGCTGGCCCACAGTCCTTGGGCCTTGGCTCTCCGGGCACGTGGCCTCTGCTTTCTCTCCCGGGTCCCACTGACTTCAGGTTTCTAGCTCCTCCTCTCTCCCCCTAAGCCCTCCTGTCACAGGAGTACCACCCATCCGAATCCACTTGGCCACACTTCCCTAAAAATAGCGTCTTCACAAGGCCCTATTTACAATACCTCACACCCACCAAAGTGGGATTAAGATTAGGAACGTGGTTTTTTCTGGGGTACATAATTCAACCTACCACACACCCCACACTAAAATCTCAGACACTGATTCCAAAATGTTTCCGACGCCGTGAAGCCCTGGGAGTGCTAACCAGTTCAGGTCTGCAAGGCCAGTCCGGCCAGTGGGCAGCTCATTTATCACTGCTGAGTGGAAGGGCTTTACGCTGGGGCATGGCAGGGCTAGATCTGCTTTTAGGAAGGTCCCGTCGCAGCCGTGTCAGAGGTGGATGGGGGACGGGCTGGGGGCTGGAGGCTGGATGGCCTTTGGGGAGCTGCCGCTCGCCTTGGCTAGAGAGGACGTCTGTGTCAACACCAGCGGCTCCAGGAGAGGGGGGAGGGCAGGGCAGGTCGAGGTGGTCATGGGCCTTAGGAGGAGGAAGGGTAGACTTTGATGATGACCCTGCAGGTGACTTTCGTGGGATAAGGAATACAGGAGACGTGGACTTTAAGGGAAGGCTCTAGGCAAGCGGGGTTTAGCTGCCTGTGGGCTGGCCAGCAGGCCATGGGAATCTGGGGTCTGATGTCAGAGTTGAGGCCAATGTCAGCTACCTCTCTAAGACAAATCTGATCCTGTTACCATCTGCTTCACATCTTCTCATGGCTTCCCGCTGTCTAAACAAAGTCAGAAGCCTCCTCATGGTACACAAAGCCCTTCGCACTCTGTCCCACCAACCTCATCACACCACGTGTCAACACAAAAACCTGCTCTCTGGGCCTGTTGAGCAACTCACGGTTTCTGGAATAAGCAGTGCCTTTGTTCATGTAGTGCCCCTTGTATGTGTGGAAAACTCCTATTCCTTCCAGGCTTCTACGCCTCCGCTCTGAAGCCTTTGCTGACCCTCCAAGCTGAACAAATCCCTCCCCTCCTCTGCCCTCCCTGCCCTTGGCATGTGCTTCTGGTCCTCTCCGTCACTCCAGACGGCAGGGATTTATTTGCAGGCCGAGATCATACCTTACTAGCTCCTTTCTAGCATATAGTAGACACTCATTAAATGTTTAAGAATGAGAAAGTACCCCTTCTCCAAGAGGCCAACTGTAAGGCTGGCCCAATGGACAGTGCTTCCCATTTCCTTATCGTCCGGCTCTTTCTCTGCATTGGGCAGGAGGCCCCGGGTGCTGACCGCTCTTTCTTCCCCTGCAGCTGGGGCATGGCCGTCAATGTGTACTCCACATCCGTGACCAGTGAAAATCTGAGTCGCCATGATATGCTTGCGTGGGTCAATGACTCCCTACACCTCAACTACACCAAGATAGAACAGCTCTGTTCAGGTAGGAGGCTGGGAGACGGGGAGTGCGCCCTGCTCGGGGGACAGGACGGGGCAAGGAGGGCAGGGGGAGCAGCCGCAGCGGGAACGTCAGGTTAAGGAGGGTTGCTGCAAGGCCACAAACGATCAGCCTCCTTGGAGTTGAAGTAAGGAAACCGGGGTCTCCGTGGAATGACAGCAATAAAAATTGAAGATCAGGAGAGGTGCCATGAAGAAGGGTGCAGGAGGGGAGGAGTCTTGGGGTCCTGAGAGCCTGGACAGGAGCCAAAGGTTGAAAGCACAGGGTCCCATCTAGCGCCTCGGAGTCCATGGCTCAGCTCTCCTGGTAGCAGAACCCGGAACCGCAGGCAAGTTTCCATGCCTCCCTAGGTCTGATTTTCCCTCCATCAAACGAGATAACATCACTGTCTAACTAGGGTTGCCATTAGTGTTAAGATAATTTACATATAGGAAGTGTTTAGTATAATTCACATCAATAGAATGCTAAGTGCTCTTATTCTTGGAAAGCTGGGGCAGGAGAGCGGGTTTAGGGGAGTAGGGCAGGAGAGGGCCTGGGGACGCGGAAGAGAGCAGGCCAGGCGGAGGGACAGCGGCCCTGCCGCCCCGCAGGGGCTGCCTACTGCCAGTTCATGGACATGCTCTTCCCTGGCTGCGTGCACTTGAGGAAGGTGAAGTTCCAGGCCAAGCTGGAGCACGAGTACATCCACAACTTCAAGGTGCTACAAGCAGCATTTAAGAAGATGGGTGTTGACAAAGTAGGTGCCTGCGCGGGGGGCGGGGGGGGCCTGAGTGGCTGTGACGGGGGAAGAAGACGCCCCATCAGCCGGGGCAGCGGGGCCGCCGGGGCCCTTCCTCTCTCCACCCCCTGGCTCTCCAGAAGGAATGTTCCCCAGCTCGAGGCACAGTGGAAACCCCTCCACCCCGGACGTCTCATCCTGACGACACTCCTTTCCCCTCCGCCTCCCAGACTCCTCCCAGCCCCGAAGCGGAGGCTCTGTGCACTGCACCTGTTGAGTTGTGTCTCTGGAGGGCCCAAGCAGTCTCTCTGCTCACTCTGCCGCCCAGGTGGCCCCAGCAGCCCCCACCCCACGTGCAGGCAGCAGACCCAAGAGACATTCCCCACATGTTCTTCCTGTGCGTGTAGGAAGGGGATGCTTCTGGGTCCAGGACTGGGGCTTCAGCCCACCCACCTGCTCCGGTGCCATGGGAGGGGAGCCAGGTGGAGAAGCTGAGGACGCTGAAGCCCCAGGGCTGGCTATCCGGAGAGCAGTGGCCTCTCACGGAGGAAGGCTGCCCGGCACCAACCGGCGGTTAAAGTGCTCTGCTTATGTGGTCTGTTTCAGATAATTCCCGTAGAGAAATTAGTGAAAGGAAAATTCCAAGATAATTTTGAGTTTATTCAGTGGTTTAAGAAATTCTTTGACGCAAACTATGATGGAAAGGATTACAACCCTCTGCTGGCGCGGCAGGGCCAGGACGTAGCGCCACCTCCTAACCCAGGTGATCAGATCTTCAACAAATCCAAGAAACTCATTGGCACAGCAGGTAACGTGCCCTAGCTGGGGGAGGGCGTGGGGGGGGCCGGGCCGACAGGGCTCTACAGCCAGGAGTGCCCCCTGGACCCCCGGCCCGGCCCTGCCAGCCTGGAGGAGACTGTTATCACGGAGTTCAGATGACGCCGCCTGCTGCCCGCTTAGAGCAGGGGAAGGAAGCACAGGAGGGGTGAGAGGGTTCCCAAACAGGCTCCCAGAGGAGAGCCCCCCGCAGCAGCTGTGATAGCAGCTGGCAGAGGACGTAGCCTGCGCTAACCTGCTTGCCCCAGGACGATGGGGTGGCCGGGAAGCATGGCTCCCCCGTCTCAGTGCACCCAGCTGAAGTCCTGCTGCCAGCACTACAGTCCCTTCACGCCCCTGCCCGCTGGGCGCCGGGGGTGGGAGTCTGCCGGGCTCGAGCCTGTCTTCCTGCACTCCACAGCCCACAGCCCTAAGCCTTCAAGAGACGAGGCTCCTGTCCTGAGGCTTTGTCCAGGTTCTAGAGGAGAAGGGAAAGAAGCCTCAGGGCCTCTGGGGGATAGCAGGGCTGGAGAGAGAGGGCAGCCCCAGCCCGCATCTGAACCCGTCATAGCAGAGCGCCTCCTCTGCCCGCGCTGCTGCCCCGCCTGGGCCTGCCCCCCACTCACCCGCTTGCTTTGCGTTAGAAGCAACCCGCTCTGCCTAGGGAGCTGTCGTGGCCAGGAAACGGGGAGCCACAGCATGCTGGGCCGGGGAGGAGCCCAGGGCCCTGCCACATACCCGGCTGAGCCCAGCAGGGGCCAGCGGAGCCCCTCCTGAGGCCCAGGGGTGGGGGGGTTCCTCCTGGCAGCCTCGGGCCCCAGGCCAGGCCTCTCTGGGTGTCCTCCGGTCCTGAGACTCCGAGGCCACACTCAGGGTGGGTGGCTTTGGGCTGGGGCTTATGATAGAAGAGACCCAGGTTGAGCCTGACGCAAGACCCTGCCTCAGCTGCGCCTTTTCAGCCTCCACCGTCAGTCCAGGAGAGCCCCCACCCCTGTCACCCCCACCTCCCCAGATTGGCTGCCCCAGTTTCCGTCCTCTCATGCGCAGGCCAGCTCTCTTCCCTTCCCCTTTCACGCCTTCTGCTAGTCCCTTCCGGTCCCTGCTCTCCCAGGCTTGCAGAAGAGGGCTGCCTCGCTGCTGTAGTGTCCCGCGTGGCCGAGGCTTGGGGCCTGGGCGCGATGTCCCTCCCGAGGGGGCGGGAGGGCCAGCGCGCCGGCCTGTGGCCTGGGCCTGCCCGCAGCCGTGCGCCGGGCCGCCTCGTGCTCGTGCCGGGGGGAGCCTGGGCGCCTGGGGCCTCATCTGCCTCTTCTCCTCTGGGCAGTTCCTCAGAGGACGTCCCCCACAGGCCCCAAAAATATGCAGACGTCCGGCCGGCTGAGCAACGTGGCCCCACCCTGCATTCTCCGGAAGAATCCCCCATCGGCCCGGAACGGCGGCCACGAGACCGATGCCCAGATCCTCGAACTCAACCAGCAGGTGGGGGGGCCGGGCAGGGGCAGCAGGCGGGACAGGCGCGGGGCAGGCGGGCAACCCTGGCCTGACGCCCCCTTCCCCCCGCGCAGCTACTGGACTTGAAGCTGACGGTGGACGGGCTGGAGAAGGAGCGTGACTTCTACTTCAGCAAGCTCCGCGACATTGAGCTCATCTGCCAGGAGCACGAAAGCGAAAACAGCCCCGTCATCTCGGGCATCATCGGCATCCTCTACGCCACCGAGGTATGCCCTCCCCCCACCCGCCGACCAGCCCTCACGACCAGCAGGCACACGGGTGGGCCAGAAGGGACCTTGGGGAAACGCTCACCCCTGCGGGTGACACGTCGGGCAGGGAGAGCCGGACAAGGGTTCCCAGGCCCCTGGCTCCTGCGCCCCCGAGAGGTGCTGGGCTCACCCGCGCCACCCCCCCCGCCCCGCCCCCAGGAAGGATTCGCACCCCCCGAGGACGACGACATCGAGGAGCACCAGCAGGACGAGCAGGACGAGTACTGAGGGTGCCGGCCCGGCTGACTCGCCGCCTCTGGCCCCCTCCCCGCGCCCCCACATTATAATCCTTTCCTTCCAGCCAGTGGCGGGCCGGGTGCTTTGCGGGGCCGCGGCCTGGGGGGGGCCTGGCCAGCGGGGCTGGGGCGCCGGGGCAGGGGAGCAGGGGACGCGCTGTCCTCAGGGCCCCGGCCCACTCCCCACCCCTATTTATTTCCGTTGTCTCCATGCTGTGTGGGCTAACACCTCCCGCGGGGCTGTGGCCACCCCCCACCCCCAGCCAGCCACCCGCTCCCCGACAGCCAGCAGCTGTATATTTGACAAAGTCATTGGTATATTTTTACTTACTGGATTCTCCTTGCACTTTACCCATCCTTCTCCCAGGGCCAGCGCGGGCTCCGGGGCAGTGTGCCTGGCTTGGCTTCCCTTCCCCACTGTTGGGGGCCGGGGTGGGACTCACCGATTCTTATTTATTTTATCTTTTGACTTCCCAGTGGCTGAGGGGAGGGCGGATGTCAGGAGAAGGAGAGGAGGACAGGAGGGGTGCTGGAGGCCCCAGGGGGCGGGGGGCAGGGGGTGGCACACGAGGGATGGAGGTCTCTCCTGGGCCTGGGCCCGGCCCCCCTCTGCCCCCGCCCGCAGCACCGAGGCCCCCAGCCGCCCCCTCCGCAGCTCGGGTCACACCACGCGGACTCTGCCCGGACCCCTGGACGTCAGCCTCCCAGCCGCCGCTTCCCCGCCCCCGCCCCCTCGAGCCCCCCAGCCTGCAGAGGTGTTCACTTTTATTTAAAATAAACGTGTGTGGTAAAACTCCATCCCACGTCTCCCGCAAGTGAGCCGCGGCCTGGGACTCGGCGCCTTTCACCGCCTGAGCGCCCCCCTTCTCTCCTGAAGCGGTGGCTGCGTCTCTGTCATCCTCGCCCACGTCCAGGAGCCCCTGTTGGCGCCTGGCCTCAGAGGCCCTAGCCCTGGTGCCAGGGCTCCAGGGGAAGGCAGGGGGTCCCAAACCCCCGGCCCCTAGGAGGGACAAAGTCCAGGGCCATGGCTGTGATGGGCAGCCCAGCGAAGGGGCTGCCGGGAGCTCTGTTTCTTCTCCTCCTGGCCAGGTGGGCTCCCTGTCAAAGCTCGCACACCTCACAGCTGTGGTGCGGCTGGGGACAGTGGCTCACATGACAGAGATTGCTGGGCGGGTTACAGAGCCGGCAGCTCTGAGTGCTGAGTCCAGAAGCACAGCACAGTCCAAGGCGTTCTTTCTGCAGAACAAGCATCACGGGAACCCTCCCGTGTCACCCACGTAGCCCTGTCCCTGGCGTGTACCCAGGCCAGGGGCTGTAATAACCGACGTCCCGAAAGCCCAGCAGGAGCCCCAAAATGAACGGGGGCACCAGGCCCACTTGAAAGTGTATGTTTTGCCATTTTGAACGGCAGAACTGAACAGAACCTCCGTGGCCAGCCAGGCCTCGCCCCCCTCATTCACTGACGAAGGCACTGAAGCCCATGTGTGACGGTGACTGACTTGCTCAAGGTGGTAAAAACCAGGACTAGAATTCAGACCTCCTGAGGGTCCACGCCCATTCCTTCAGGCCACAGACGTGTGGCTTCCAGAGTGCTGCTCCGGCTTCTGCCAGCCCTGGTAGATGCTCCCTCCATGAGTAGGCCGAGAGGCAGTTGGGGCTGTGTTTTTTCTGTGGCCCTGCCCACGCCCTCCTTCCAGACCGCCACCATTCCCCTAAGGGCTCTAGGTGTAAGCCCTAAACAAGCAGTTCACATGCCCGATCCTCACCTTACCCCCGCCTTTCGACTTCTCCCCACCCCCGTGTAAGAGTTACTTCTGGCCGGATCCTATCCCCTTTCTCCTGCAACAAGTTCCCTGCCTGCTATTAAGGTATTTATGGTTTTCAGTTCGCTTGCCTCACTTTAAAAGGCTTTCCTCCCATTATTCCGGTACATATGATTAAAGGATAAGGCAGTTGGCCTGCTTTGCCCAGCGCTCCTCTTCAGACCTAGCCCTCACCCTGATCAAAAAAGTGGGTGTGGCACGGAGCATCACAGCCCCCACAAAGGCGTCCATGAACCTGTGGATATGTAGCAGTATGTGGCAAGTTTGCACATGGAATTGGGGTGCTAAAAAGCTGACCTTAAAATCAGGAGATTGTCCTGGATTATCTGGGTAGGCCCAAAGTAAGACCACCAGGAGCCATAAAAGTGGAAGAGGAGGCTGAGGAGTGATGCTTTGAAGGTGGGAGGGGGCCATGAAACCGAAGATTCTGGTCAGCCTCCAGAAGCTGGAGAAGGCAAGGAAATGGATTCTCCCCTAGGGCCTCCAGAAAGGAATGCAGCCCTGCCGACCCCTGATACGTGTCAGACTTCTGGCCTCCAGAACTGTGAGATAATACATCTGTGTGAAGTCACTAAACGTGTCCGTTAACAAGTGCTACCTTGTTAGAGCAGCAATAAAAAACTAACGCAACGGCTAAGACTGTGCGACAGGGAGCTCACCCTTCTTGCCCACATGCTAGACACCCCCCTGCCTTTGACCCAGCACCTTTGGAGTCTTCCCTCAAACCCCATGTGGGTACTGTCCGAGCTGCCTCCATGGCTACTGCTTAGGCTCCTCTTTGACCACCCAGCACTCAGGGACAATAGCTATTGCGTCCTTACCCTCCTCCTCCTAACACCTCATACTAAATTTATCTTTCCTCTAGAACACTTCAGGAGGTGAACTGTAATTTTCTCTACACATTTGTCTCCCACACAGGCTTGAGTTCCTCAAGAGCCAGAGTTGTGTCCTCCATCTCCAGCTAGCACAGCGCCTGACCCAGAGAAGGTGCTTAGGAAAGGTCTTTGGATAAGTAGTGAATGGCTTATATATCACCCCCCCCCCCCCCCCGCCAAATGTCAAGTTACAACAGATAAGTTGCCAGACTCTTCCAGTGAAAGAAACAAAAGGTTCCTCCCTATCCATCTGTGTGTGTTTCCACCGTGAGACATCCCCCTCCCCTGCCTCTGTGGAGAGCCAGTTCTGTTCCTCTTCCCAAAACAGGGTCTCCTCTATGACTGTACATGTGACAGACAGGGTCAGGCAAAGAGGGGAGATTGCTGTTGGTCTCTCAGGAGAATTCAGCCAATAACTGAAAATGAATCGACTGATGATCCAGCCCAAACATGGAATATGGCAAACGCACTCCATCTCAGAGCCACCCGAGGCAAAGTCAGCCACAGTCAGGCCTGGAGGGGCTGGAGAACAGGCAGGAGGCAGCAAGACTGGTTGTTTTCTGTCTCCTGCCTTTCCTCTGTCCCAACCCATCTTCCACACAGCCCCATTTACCTTTCCAAAACAGTGCGTCTTACCACTTTCCTGCTGGCTTCCCAGGGTCTGGAGGATAAGTCCTTTGGCATATGGGCTCACCCCCCCCTTTCCACTTCTCCAAAATCCATTAAGCACTGTCACCTCAAATTTCCTCCAGTTTCCCAGCCTTACCCTGTTTACCCTGTTATTTCCCACCTCTGAGCCTTTGCTTAGATCACTATGTCCATACAGCCAGGTGTTCTCTCCACCACCCTCCTCCCGTACCACTGAAAATCCTCCCAGTCCTCAGGCCCCTTCTCAAATGCCATCTCCTTCAAGAAGTCTTCCTAAAGAAGTCCTCACTCCCTCAGCTACTCATCCTGTAGGAACAGGGACTCCATTAGTCTTCTTAAGATGAGAATCAGGCTGTCTTGTACTTCAATGTGCAAAGTGTGACTCTCATCCTCAAACGTAGGTGTACAAGAAATAGCACATTTCCTTATTTGTGATAAATCCCTTTCATTTCATCTCCCCTCGCCCTGCCTGGCTGGGATGCTCCTAGATTTGGGGTCTCACCCCATCCTGACAAATGTTCACAAAGCCTGGTGGGAACCTCTCTGGGAGAGTCCTCAGGTCCCCCGGGGCTCTCTCCCACTTCCCTGCCACCTCTGCCGCTTGGGGTCGGCTCTGGTGGAGAGGGTGGGGTGGGGAACCAGAGCCTTTCTTTCCCAATGTCTGGGAGAGGACAGCCAGCCCTTTCTCCGCCCCTACCAGAGGGACCCTCCACCCCCCTGCCCTCCCAACACGCTGCCTCTTTCCTCAAGCCCCATCCACCACCGTTTTTTTCACGATAGATGTGTAGAGTCCATTAAACCCAAAGCCTTCATCACAGCCGAAAACCTAGCACTGCCCTAGAAGGAAGGTAACATCTAATCTTCAGACTCCCGCCCGAGGGGAGGAGAACTCCGTCCATGCCATCCTTCTAGGAGCACTAAGGGACACCGGGCCACTTCCGTTTCCCTGTGTTTGAACGGTCAGCAGCCTCCACGGTGAGCTGCCTGCGTGCCTGTGCCCCCGCGAGTCACAGCGGGGCGGAGGGCAGAGAGGCGTCGAGTAGCTGGGCAGCCCCCAGAGCAGTGGTCGTCCCAGGAAAGCTTCTCGAGTTTCCTTGCCTCTCATCACAACATCCCCGGGCAGAGCCTGGAGGAAGGCTCCCAAGGAGGCCCCTGCCCGCCTCACCCGGCAACCGTGGAAGACTACAAGTCCCAGGCTGCCTTGCGGCCTGCGTCACGCGCCGCGCCGCCCTCGGGGAGACGTGGCAGAGCGCCGTGCGTCCGCGCCCCACCGGAAAGCCCGGGGAGGCGGCAGCGGTGGGAGTCCGAGCCATGGCGGCCAAAGCGGCGAGCGGGGGTCGCTGGGAGGTGGTGAAGAGGGGGCGGCGGCCTGCGGCGGGCGGCGGCGGGAGAGGCGGCGGCGGGGACCGTCGGGCGCTCGGGGAGGCGAACGGAGCCTGGAAGTACAACCTGACCCGTGAGTACCCGCCCTGGCCCGCGGCCACCCTCGCCATGGGGACCCGCGCCCAGAGGCTCCAGGCACCGCCCGGCTCTGGTCGAAGCGAGCGCTCGCCTGGGTCAGCGCTGTTCGCTCGCTGGGCCCTCCTCCTGCGGGGTCTTCTTGGAGCCTCCCGAGAGGTGGCCGGCGCAAGGGGACGTGGTGGTCCTCACCTCCCGGGTGAGGACACTGAGGCCCGGTGAAGTTCAGTGTGCTCGTCCAGGATCGCAGGTCAGAGGGGACTCGGGTCCGGGTCTTCATACCCCGCGTCCCTCGCACGCAAATCCTAGCAGCTGTTTGGCGCCCTAGGCTGGCTTCTCTGGGCAGGTGTCCAAGAGCTGGGAAGAGGCTTCCCGTGCATTACACGGTGCTCCCCCCACCCCCTTAAGTAACAGCAGGTGGGGGTGGGCTTTGATGGAGAGGAGGCATCGTGGGAGAAAAAATGACCTGCCACTCACTCTCCACACCCAGCAAAGGTGGCACCTGTTTTCTCAGTCTTTGGGAGGAGTGGAGAAAGCCTGCCACTTGTTGATTATAGGACTGTCGCTTCTGAACCAAAAGAAATTGGGGTAGAACCAGGATGAAGAATCCTGACTCCTCAGACTAGTAGCCACTCATCAAAGAAGCCAGTCCTCTGTCTGATCCCTCTGCTTGTTCCCACATACTCTGGTATGCCTAATAAAGAAATACCCCCGCTCTGTGAAAGAGTGGTCATAGCAGCAAGAACCAACCAGAAGGGCTCCCTGCTTTCTAAGAAGTGACTTCGAAGCAGGCTCCCTGGAGATGAATAAGGTGACATGTGGGGAAAGGTGCCATGCTCCTCTGAAGCCCTCAGGACTCTAAGATGCTGCCCCTCTCCCCTTTTTGTCTTTATTTACTCCAGCTCCAATTCAGACAACAAGCACCCTTTATGAGCTGGGCTTTGAGAAAATTATGAAGCGGCAGAATAAGGAGCAGGTTCCACCCCCTGCCCCTGCTGTGGAGCCTAAGAAAACAGGAAACAAGAAGCAACCTAAAAAGGTGGCGACCCTCCCCAGCCAGAACCAGAAGCAGGGCCGTTTCCGCAGCCTGGAGGAGGCCCTGAAAGCTGTGAGTGTGTCTAGACTTCAGGCGGGGAAGGAATGGAGGCTTGAGGTACAGAGAACGTGGAAGGACGGGTGTGGGCAACTGAGAGAACTGTGGGATTTGGGACCCTGTAGATGAGAGGAGTCGTTCAGGAAAGGATGGAGCCCCAAGGGATGAGGAACACTTACAATAGGAAGGAAATAGCAGAGGTTTAGAGGGCAGCACAGATTGGTAAGAGGAAAGCCTTGAAGCCACCAGGGAGGGGAGAGACAAACGGTTGTGGTTCTCTGCCCCCTGGAAGCAGAGGTCTTTTATTTTCCGTCTTGTCCTCTGTTTTCCCTTGAATGTGTGAATAGTGTAAGAGTATCTGGCCTTGAAAGCAGCAATCCCAGCTGTCCTAGTCCAAGCTTTCTAAAGTAGCAGGTGCAGTAAAGTTGTATACTCCACACACTTATGTTTAAAAGCAGAAAGCCCTTTGTTCTTCCTGTCATCACCTAGTTCAGCCATTTTCCCACCCCTCTTATCCAACTCACCATGGAAGGACTGTGTCCCTAACAGCTGGATGTGGCAGCTCTTCGGAAAGAACTGGACAAAAGCCAGAGCGTGTTCTCTGGGAACCCGTCTGTGTGGTTGAAGGACCTGGCCAGCTATCTCAACTACAAACTACAAGTTCCTCTGAGTGAACCCACGTTAAGCCAGCATACTCACGGTTAGTCTTTATACCTCCCTGGAGCTCATACAAATTCCAGAAAATTTTGGAAGGACTGTGTAAGCTCATTTGTCAGTAGCACAGCTGAATGGCTGACTTATATACTCAGAAGGTGATTCGAGCTGTTCTCCCGTCATCATGGCTGTGAAAGTTCCTGGGCCTCTTTGGAACAGGGAGGATAGAGTAGAGCAGTGCAGGAACCTCTGCCTCCACTCACCATTCTCAGGAGAGTACCAGAGTTCCCGAGCTGGCGGGAGCTTCTGGTCCTAGCACTCACATGGCGGCCTCTTGGCCCCAGATTATCCCTACAGCCTGGTGAGCCAGGAGCTGCGCGGGATCATCCGAGGGCTACTGGCAAAGGCAGCAGGGTCTCTGGAGCTCTTTTTTGACCACTGTCTGTTCACCATGCTGCAAGAGCTGGACAAGACGCCAGGTAAGGAGACCAGAAGAGAGAATCCAGCCCCATCTTGGGTGCCCACTCCCTTTTTCCTGCTGCCACAATGGCTGAGTGGTTTTGTTTCTAGCAGAGAAATGTTAACACTCTTTTTAGAAAGGAAAGAGGAAGTTAGGACCCATGCGGCCAGGGTTTTGGGCTCGTGGCAGCCGGAAGGAAGATTTCAGCTTTGGGATGCTGAGTAGTGTGTGTAAGCCTGGGACGTGTGTCTCTCCAGGGGAGTCTCTACATGGTTACCGCATCTGTATCCAGGCCATTCTGCAAGACAAGCCCAAGATTGCCACTGCGAACCTTAGCAAGGTGAGCTCAGGGTGTGGCGATAGTGGGACTGGGCGGTTGGGCAGAACCCACACTGTTGGATCCAGTTGTGGGACAGCGGAAGAGTCTATAAGACCAGTGATAATAGATAACGCTATTTGTGCTTATTGTGTGTCTCCCTTATATACACACACGAGGCAGCTACTACATTATTCCCGCTTTACAGTTGGGAAGGATTCAGTAACTTTCCCGGGCTCAGTCAACTAGTGAGAGGTAGAGTATGGGTGAAGGCCATGGTCTGGTACCGTGCCATGCCTCTGTGGTGCTCCCCTGCCCCTCGGCCTGCCCCTCCTTCTCGGCAGACCTCCCTCTTCCTGCCCGGCTGCGGGGGTGCTCCTGGTGCTCTGCCTTACCTCAGCCCACCTCCCCCTCTGTCTCCCCAGTTCCTGGAACTGCTGAGGTCCCACCAGAGCCGGCCAGCCAAGTGTCTGACCATCATGTGGGCCCTAGGTCAAGCAGGTTTTGCCAACCTCACCGAGGGACTGAAAGGTAATGAGGAAGTGGGGGAGAAAGAGGGAAGGTCCCGGAGCCCGGAAACTCCTCCGTGAATGGAGGGGACCAGGCCTGAGGCCCTCCCTGCCCTTGGTCTCTGCAGTGTGGCTGGGGATCATGCTGCCTGTGCTGGGCATCAAGTCTCTGTCCCCCTTTGCCATCGCCTACTTGGATCGGCTGCTCCTGTGAGTAATGGGCGGGGCAGGGCGGGGTGTCCACAAGTGGCAGTTACAGCAATTATGGGATGCTGTGACCTGGTCCCCCTTAGAGGTGGAGAAAACTAGAGCCAACTCTTCCCAGCTCAAAGCGTTGGTGTGGAAGGAAAGGGAAGGAACCGCTGAGGGGTCGGGGTGGAATGGAGTGCAGGTTCGCCCTTTGTCTTGGCTGTCGCTCTCAGCTGGCGCCGTGACCAAAGCAGCTGGCCTGGGTGGTGGTCTCCAGGCAGCCTCTTTCTTTGCTCCCCTGCAGGATTCACCCCAACCTCACCAAGGGCTTTGGCATGGTTGGACCCAAGGACTTCTTTCCGCTTCTGGACTTTGCCTATATGCCCAACAACTCCCTGGCACCCAGGTAGGGGACCACCTACAGGAAGCAGCCCAGCGGAGGGCCAGGACAAGGCCACTTGGTCTCTGTCCCTTCCTCCCCAGCCAACCCAGATCTGACCTTTGCCTGGGAGTTGAAGGGTGGGTGTCAAAGAATCGGTGAATCCGTGAATTTCTGAGGACCTTGAGTGCGATTGGCAGATGCGCATTTTTCCAGGGATTGGGTCTGTGGCCTTCCGACGGATTTTCCACGGAGCCTCTGAGTCTGGAAGTTCAGAGCCATCGCAAGGCCCTCAGTGATTTCCCCCTTGGGCGTGGACTCTGAGGCAGGCAAAAAAGACACGTCACTCAGAGCCACTTACAGCTGTGCCCGGCTCTCCCCCACCCCCACCCCAGCCTGCAGGAGCAGCTGTGTCAGCTCTACCCGAGACTGAAGGTGCTGGCATTTGGGGCGAAGCCAGAATCAACTCTGCATACCTACTTCCCCTCCTTCCTGTCCAGAGCCACCCCTAGCTGTCCCCCCGAGATGAAGAAAGAGGTGAGAGTATGGTTGGAGGCACCTGTTTCCTTTCCCAAAGGCTGGCTGCGCAGGGCTCTGCCTGCCCACAAAGGCCCTGTCTTCATGGAGCCTATTTCCTGGGTATTCCCTTAGCTTGTCCTCACAGCCCCCACCCCACTCCCTCGTGCTCTCCTCACAAGAATGAACCTGAGAGGAGAGCACTTCCAGATCAGGGTGGCGTCTGAGATCTGACCCTTGGGGACAAGTGATCCCCAAGCTCAGGGCCCAGCACAGCAAGCGCAGCCTGCCTCACAGCCTTTAGGAGGGACGTGTTGCCTGGGTGGCCTCACCTGGGAGGGGCGATGATCTCCAAGCACTCTCCCGGCCAGCAGCCCTGCGCCCCCAGCTGCCTCCCGCTTCTGTCCCCGTGCAGCTCCTGAGCAGCCTGACTGAGTGCCTGACCGAGGACCCCCTGAGCACCAGCGTCTGGAAGCAGCTTTACCCCAAGCACCTGTCCCAGTCCAGGCAGGTGGGGCGGGGTGGCCGGCCTCTGCTCCACACGGGGGGCGGGCCTTGGTTCCTGCTTCCCAGCCTTGTCTCCCTGGCCCTGCCTTAGAAGCAGAAGGGGGCTTTTATCCCCACTCAGCAGCTTATGCCTCAGCTTGAGTCAGGACTTTGCCGGGTGAGCTTAGGAAGCTGCTCCTTTGTTGAGTGAAGGGACTTTCGGCCTAAAGCTTCGCTGAGGACAGGATGGGAGGGGCCATGTGAGCCGCTGATTGGAAGGTTTGTGCTTTCCCCACAGCCTGCTGCTGGAGCACTTGCTTGCATCCTCGGAGCAGATTCCCAAGAAGGTGGGTTGCTGGGAGGACCCCTCCACCCCTGCCCTCCCTTCCCTGAGAAAGACTGCCTTGTTGGGGCACTTGGCATGGAAAACAAAGCCAGACAGAGCTCATGGTCCTCTCAGGGGCCAAATCTTAGGTTCTCAATCCAGATTTTTCTTCACTAGGTGTGGAAGTCTTTGCAAGAAACCATTCAGTCCTTCAAGCTTACCAACCAGGAGCTGCTGCGGAAGGGCAGCGGTAGCCACCAGGACATCGTCACCTGTGACACTGCCTGCAAGGTGCTGGCCCCCAGCCCCCTCCCAGCTCGCACCGTCCTGCCCCCCAGCCTCGGCACACCCTGGGTTGGCTCTTTCGCATTCCTGCCCTCCCTGTCCTGGAGCCCCCACTACCCCTGGGGTCAGGCTGGGGTAGGCCTCGCCTGGGGCCAGTCCCTCTCCTGACCCTGCTGTCCTCTCCCCTTAGGGGCTGTTGCAGCGGGCGCGGGGCCATCAGCTGCCCTGGACGCGGCTGCTCTTGCTGGTGCTGGTGTTTGCCACGGGTTTCCTGTGCCATGACCTGTGGTTGCACGGCTCCCTCCAGGGTAGGCAGGGAAGATAGCCCGTGGGTGTGTGGTGGAGCGTGGATCTGGGTGTAGCTAGTAGCAGCAGCCCCTACACACACCCACACTCACACACGTTTGCCTTGAGAGTTGTCAACATTGCTGAGAAAACACTGTTTAGACAAATATTCCTGTTCATAGCTGTGACGTTACCAGTTCAGGTTGGACCAGGGCTTTTTGGTGTGAAAATGGTTGCATATTCATGGTCTCATGTGAGTAGGTGTTATTTCTTTTTAACTGCTGAGAACACAGGGGTTCAAAGAGATGTAGCAGTAGGTGAAGTTCACAGCTCTGAGTGGAAGGGCAGACCTTCAGAGCCAAGGCTGCCTGAGGCTAAGCCTGGGTCTCCTCCAGGCTGCCCCCCTGCTGCTCACCTCCCCTAGCCAGCCTGCCTCCGCCCTCGAGCAAGCTCCAGGCAGACTTTGCTCGAGGCAGACGTGAGCCTGGCCTGTGACCCTGCGAGCACGCCGTTCTGCCCCGCTCCCTCTCGGGGCCTCTCCTGGGGCATGTAGCGTCCATCCCCCCAGACGTTGTCCCCCTTGCACAGCCCAGCTCACTAGAGGCCCCTTTTACTCAGCCTCCCTCTCTGGCCGGTTGCTTCGATCATCTGGCCTCTTGCCTGTTGGCCAACACGCGTGTGCCAAGCTCTACACTTACAGCCTGCAAGGCTACAGGTGAGCTCCTCTCAGGGGAGAAGGGGGGAGGAGAGGGGTGCAATGGCCTTGGTGGTGTGTTTGGTGACAGTGGCTGGGGGAGGCATTGACAGCAGGAGGGAGTTGTGGTTTTTTCCTTTCCATGGCCTCCCTTTGCCAAACTACTGCCTGACAGCAGCGCCCTCCCCTTTCCCACCCTCTTCCCCTGCAGCTGGCTGGAAGAGACGCTGCCGGCCTGGGGCTCCCACCTGCTTACCGTGGTGAGGCCTGGCTTGCAGGTGGCCTGGACCCACACCAAGGCCACAGTCAGCTTCCTTTCTGCCCACGGTGCCTCCCACCTTGCCTGGTTTGGTGACAGCCTCCTCGGCCTCTCCCAGAGGGTAAGCCTGAGAGAAAGGCTGGTCTTCCCAGCAGCAGAGTTCTTGGGAAAGTGCAGCCCCACGAGGGCCAGGTCCTTAGGGCCAGGATGCATTGTCCTGAGAACTCTAACCCAGTTTGTTGTCTGTGGCCCAGCTACAGACCCAGCTCCCTGATGCCCTGAGCCAGCTGCTTCATTCTCTGAGGGAGCTTCTGCTCCTTTTCTACCAGAACATTCTGCTGCCATTGTGGCACGTGCTGCTTGAGGCCCTGGCCCGGGCCCAGGAGCACTGCCATGAGGCGTGCAGGTAAGACTCCTCACCCAGGGCTCCCAGCAGGATCCCGTCGGCCCCACCCCCATTGACTCTTGGCCACTGTGGGTCTAAGCTGCAGCTCTGTGATTTGACACAGCTGTACATCATTTCCCAGCCCCCCAAAATGTTCTGCTTTCCTCCCAGAGGTGAGGTGACCTGGGACTGCGTGAAGACACAGCTCAGCGAGGCTGCCCACTGGACCTGGCTCTACCTGCAGGACATCACAGTGGCTTTCCTGGACTGGGCGCTCACCATGCTATCCCAGCAATAGGCCCTTTCCCCCGGCCAGTTGTTTCTGTCTTGTGCGGGCCATCTGGTTCTGCTGGGGATGGGGGACCGTGTATGTAGCAGTTCTGCATGGGGGTCTCCTTTACTTGGTGCCTGAGTTCTGTCTCCTAGGCAAGTGGCCAGTTGCCTCTGCCCCAGTTCTTCCATCTTTGCTGGGGACAGAGCCTCCTACCCAGGATTCCATTGAACTCTTCTGCGGCTCGCCTGCACAAAGCTCCCAGCCTCTGTCCTCAGGCTGTCGCCTCTGTCATCTCTCCTACTCTCTGCTTCCCTCCATCTCAACTCCTAAAGACACAGCAGCTCTCCAACAAGCCGGGACTTCCAGAGAGCGGCTTCTGAATTCTTCTGACGAACAGTTCCTGCTCGTGGACTTCAGTAGGCTCCTGGACCCGCTCATGGTCACAGCTTTAGCCCCAGAGGAGAAAGGAAAGGGGCCTCCGCAAGAACCCAAAAAAAGGGAGCACCACAGTGGGCTCCACCTGCAGCCTGGGAGTGGCTGTCGGTGGACTTGGGCTGGGCGGAAATGCCCTCGCATCAAAATGCCCACGCACAGCCCGCCAGGCGCCTCCCTCACAGCCCTCCCTCAGCTCTCCTCCTCCAGTGGTGGCGGGGCTCTGCCTCAAGTTTCGGCTTGTCCCTGCCACCCATCCCGGCCTTGCATCTGGAGAGCAGAGTGCAGGTAGTTGTGTGCCTTCCTGCTTCCTTCCAGCAGCCTGTTGAGACCAGGCTCGGCAGATGACCCTGGGTGTGCCTGCCAGGTGGAATAAAGGACACAGATCTGGTTTCTAGTTTTTTCTCTGCATCCTCATACAGGAAGTCCCTCAGGACTGTAGGGCAGAACAACAAAACATTGGGACCCTGCCTTCCTGGGCGTTGTACACTGGTTGAAACTGAGCTTCTGACAGGAAAACCCAAATCCATCATTCTAGAGTTTGGCCTTTTGGGGCTTTCAGACATACTTCTCTTCCCGCCCGGATGGTTTTGTCTGTCCTCCTTTCAGTTCACGTCCCATTATTTGTCTTGATGGCTTGAGTATTTTACACTTGGATAAATGCTCGGGGCATCTCCTAGGGGAATCCTTGGCCTGTGGTCAGTGGGGAGTCCTTTCCTTGCCAGGCCCTTAACTGATTGATTGCTTTATTTTATAAGGCAGTGAGTGAAAGATCTAGAACTCCCAGAGACAGGCATGAGTCAGAAGGTTATCGCCCAAGTCCCTTTTTAATTTTTGACTTGAGATTATAAGAGAGGAACTGTAGTTTTTTCAATCCTCACTTCTTTTCTTGCCTTGAATGTTTGAAAATCTAAGCAATACCACTCAAGCAGCACCCACTCCAGCTCCCACAGGCTGGTTTCCGGTTTCTTCAGCACCCAGGCGGGTGGGCAGGGATGGTGTCCAGTTCCCACTTTTCCTCTCACGGGGCACACTGAAACACTTCCTCGCTTGCCCAGTGGCAGGATTATGAAGTGACCAGCAGAGGAAAACCTTGAGAAAGGTCATGAGAAACTCCAGCCTCTGGCACTTTGTTGCCCTTCCCTGTTAGGACATAAAAATGCTGCCTCTTGGGAACTGAACAGCCCATGGTCGTTGCTAACCCCACTCTCCTAGCGGCAGTTAGCCAAGACTTACTTTTTCCCAGAAAAAGGGAAGGTCTTGGCAAAGGACCAAAGTTGAGGACTGCCAGGCAGGGCTGTCCGAGTAGCCAAGCAGGTTCCATCTCCAGTTCTCACCAAGCAGGAACAAATGGGTGCTCCTTAAGAACACGGAATCCTTGTGGCTGGCCCATATGAGAAGCAAGTGGAAGCAAGGGGGCTGGTGTGGACCTGGGTCAGGAGCAGCAAGCGACAGGGAAAATGATGCCATCCTGGCCTCCGGTGACAGCCAAGGCCACCAGGCCTGAGGTCTTGCCATCCAGCAGCTTGGGGAACGTCATTTACTAGCGCTAATCGTTTCTAATGTGTGCACTCTACCTTGGGTTCTAAAACTAATCCTGGGATCCAACACTTCTCTTCAAGGACTTAGGCTAATCGGGGTCTCCACAGCTTCTGAAAGGGACACTGACAGTAACTGTAATTGGCTTATCTGCTAGACACAGTTGTTTGCCCTGGTCTTGGAATTGGCCAGGGTTTTTCCTCTTGTCAATGAAGTCCCATATTTTACATTCCATCCCTTAAAGCAAACTAGATACCTGGACGTTTCATTTTTGCTGAACCAACTGTCAAATAGGAATCCAAGCCGAGCCAGTAAATTGTACCTCTGTGGACTGAGTGCACTCATGGTGCAGAGAAGTGGGCTAATAACTGGAAGAACAGGCTCACATCTGGACGCGAGCTTTTCACACAGCTGGAGTGCAAGAGACAGCGCGCCGAGGAACTGCGGAGCAGTGTCGGCAGGCTGACCTCTTACTAGCTTTAGCTACTACCAACTCTTGCAGAATCTGCGAATTGTATCACGACTCATTTTGAAACACAGCTGTTTTCCGCAGCCTTAAAGTCAGTTTCTATATTCCTCTGGAAGTGGGTATTTGTACCCAGCCCACGGCTTCCGTTTTAGAGCAGAGCCGCCTGAGGGGAAGCCTGGCTGGCTGCAGATGGGCCGGGCTGCTGGGCTCCGACTTGCATTGCCAGTCGGGGCTCAAGACGGCTCCACCGCCAGGCTGGAGTGTTTCCCACAGAGAGCCCAGTATTGCCCCAGGAGTTTTCAAGGTCTGATGACCTCTGAGCAACTTTACTATGTATTCTCTCTCCTAAGGTGTTTGGATTTTAAGGTTATGGCCAAAATCCCTTTTTAATGTTTGACTTGAGATTGTAAGTGGACTGTTAAAGTGATCCAACCTTTTACTACAAGCCCTTCATGGCTCTGCTCCCAGAAGTACAGAGCCTTGCTTTTCCCTAGGTGGTATTCCATTTACACTCGGCTGTTTCATTGCCTGAGGCTTGAGGTATAAGAAGGAATTTGGGGGAAGCTTCCACCAGGGAATGAGGACCTACTTTTAACTATTGAATGCCCTGCCTATTAAAAATATTTAAACACATGCTGTTGAATGTGGTTTGGTCTAATTCTTTTACTATGTCAGCACACCAGTTATTAAATTTGTCTTAACACCACCTTCATTTGTCTCCAATAAAACAGATTTATCCTTTCCATAGTTTAGTATAGTCCCAAATAACCCAACCTTTACCCACAGATACAGTGCAGATGTATGAGCAGGTACTATTTATTAAAAGCCCGCCTTACTGGGCAAGGCTGGGAGATACCCAGTCCCTTCCAGGCAGCTCCGTAAGAGATCACCACAGTTATTTTAAGCTGGTTGATTCCTACCAAAGAGAAAGGTGTAGTTTCCAGGCCCCAAACGCAGAGAGCTGCGGGTGATTCAGGTGAAGTGAAGCTGTAACTTGCTGTTAGTTAGGAAACCACAGTGAAAGAAATCTAAAAGTTGCTTTGTGAGAATCTCGTACATCTGCCATGGAGCCATACATGCCATAATCCTTGGGCCCACAGCCACTTGTCTTGGCGGTTGGCTGCCTCCATGCACACCACTCAGACCTCACCTCTACCTCAGGGGTATGTGCCCAGGGACACAAGGCAACCTTGGAGGAATCAAGATTCAGCAGGGGCTAAGAGAGAGGACTTGAAAGCGACACCCACAGTGGTTTCAGTAGAGGGAAAGCCACGTGGCTACTCTTGGACCTAGTGACAGAAACCCCACAGGGGTCCCTCTGGGTTCTTGCCCAGAGCAGATGAAATGGAGTCCACACGGAACGGCCACGAGAGAAAGCAGGTTTATTAATGCCGGCGGAAGGGCCAGGAGACAGGGGTGTCTCAAATCTGCCTTCCCAGAACTACAGGGAGCAGGCGTTTTCATGGACTGAAACGGGAGGGTAGAGTGGTTGCCATCACAATGGCAAGTATGGACAAGGTACGTGCAGTCTAGAATTACTATCACAATAGTAGGTATATACAAGAGAGAGGCTAAGTCTAAACTAAACATAAATGACTGAGACCTGTTTAGAATGACCATCACAATAGCAGTTCTAGGCTAAATCCAGCCAGTTTCAGATATCCTGTTATTTTATAATATGAAGTCATCTATACAACTATTTTGTAATCATAATTATTTGTTTTTTTATTTAAGATTTGTTTTATTTATTTCTTCCCTACTCCTTATTTGTACTTTCTGTCTCCTCAGCTCATCTTTTTTATTTTTTAGGAGGCACTGGAAACTGCACCCAGGACCTCCCATGTGGGAGAGAGGAACCCAATGGCTTGAGCCATCTCTGCTCCCACTTATCGTGTCTCTCATTGAGTTTCCTTGTGTGTCTCTTCAGTGCGTCAGCACACCAGGAACTAAACCTGGGACCTCCCATATGGTAGGCAGGTGCCCAACTGCTTGAGCCACATCTACTTCCCCATAATTATTTGTTAATTCTTAACTCTCAGTTACAGTTTCAGGCTACATTTTCACTTCAAAACAAATTAGGGGAAGCGGTTGTGGCTCAACTGCTAGAACGTCTGCCTACCATATGGAGGGTCCAGGGTTTGATACCCAGGGCCTCCTAACACATTTGGTAAGCTGGCCCATGTGCAGTGCTGCCACATGCGAAGAATGCCCACGTAGGCATGTCCTACATGCAAGGAGTGTGCCCCTGCAAGGAGAGTCGCCCTGTGCAAAAAAAGCACAGCCCGCCCAGGAGTGGCACTGCACACACGGAGAGCTGACGCAGCAAGATGACACAACAGAAAAGAGATGCAGTTTCCTGGTGTTGCCGAGAGTGGAAGCAGACACACAGCAAGCGGACACTGAGAGCAGACAATGGAGGGGGTGGTGAACATCCAGCGTGGGACCTGTCTTATACTCTGACTTTCCTTTAGCTTCAATATCCCAGGATAGTCCACTAGTTAATTCTGCCACCCAACTTGTTGATTGTCTCCTCATTTACTATAAATAATTTTATTATCAAAGTAATAAAATGCCCACTTTAGAAAAATCTGGAAATACAAAAGAATTTAATACAAGCCACAAAATTCCCATCAATAATCCCATTCTTCAGAAGCAAAGACTAATGACTTTTTGAGTCATTCTCTTTTTGTCTTTTTTCTACTTCATAATATTTCAGAGCTCTGATTTTAAAAAGAATAAAATGCATTTAACAACTGAAAAAGAAAAAAAAAAGAATAAAATGTGGCCCTTGTTTTTGAGGAGATTATAATCTAATTGGGGAAGAGTTTTAAATGGTCATCCCGCCATTTTGTTTGTGACATTCTCGTGTAAATTCCCTTTCTTCCTCCACTCCCTGGCAATCTACCAACCCCTGGCGTCCCCTCCTCCGTGAGGTCCTTCCTGGCTCCCTCCCTCAGAACAGGGCTGATTCCTCAGCCCTCAGTGGGACCAGCATTTACTTTGTAAATATCTCACCCCCTGTCTCATGCATTCAGTCCGCAATGATCAGCTTCTCTCTAACTCCTACCGGTTTTGCTCAGTCATAAGCATTTTCCTACGTCATTAAAGGTTTTTTTAAAAAATCACTGTTTGAAGAGCTGTTGTCTATCTTTTGGTTGTACCACGATTTATGGAAACATTCATCTTCTTTTTGGACACTCAGTTTACAGCTAAATATTCACTATTATTAATACTGCTACAATAAACGTTCTTATACATAAATCTTTGTCCACATTTCTGCTTACTTCTCTTAGATTTTTAGAAGTGGAATTATTTGGCAAAATAGTATGAAACTTTTAAACCTTTCGATAAATATTGCCAAATCACTTCCCAAATCATTACACCAAGTTTTGTCATTCACTTGGTCGATAATCACTTAAAAAACAAACGAATAAACTTTGATAGGCAAAAGTAAACGGTATCTGTCATGGGTTGAATCATTTCACCCAAAAAGATCTGGTGAAATCCTAACCCCAAGTACATCAGAATGTGACCTTATTTGGAAATAAGGTCCTTGCAGATGGAATTTAAGTTAAGATAAGGTCATGGTGGAGTTAGGATAGTCCTTTAATCCAATTTGACTGGTGGCCAAGAAAAGACACATATTTATCAGAGAAGAATGCCATGTGATAACAGAGGAAGAAATAGAAGTGTTGCAAGCCAAGGATTTCCAAGGATTACTGCAAACACCAAAAGTCAGAAGAGACAAGGAAGGATTCCCCCTACACAGTTCAGAGGGAGCGTGGCTCTCCTGAAAGCTTCTAGCCGTAGAACTGAGAAACAATAAATTTCTGCTGTTTTATGCTCCCATTTTTGTGGCAATTTGTTATGGCAGCCCCGAGAAGCTAAGCAAGAATCTTCCTGTAAATTTACAACAACTTCTATACCAAACGAAGTGGACCTTCTCTCAAGTCTCTTGTCCCTTTGCCTTTCTTTTGTGAATTATGTCCTTCACCCATATTTCCATGACTGTGTTTAGTGCTTTTCTTATTGATTTGTAGGAGCTTTTTAACACTAAGGATCTATCGATTACATATTTGTGGAATTATTTTCCTCTAGTTTTTGGTTTGTTTTCATTTCATTTTTCTAATTTGCATACATTTAAAAATTTTAGGTAATGACATCTGTGGTGGTTTGAAGCTGTATGCACCCCAGAAAAACATGTTTTTAAAGTTAATTCCTGTGGATTGTAAGTAGGAACTTTTGTGAGGTTACTTCAGGTAAGGCATGACTCACCTTAACAAGAATGGGTCTGAATCCTATTACTGGAGTCCTTTTTTTTTTTTTTTTTAACTGGAGTCCTGTATAAAAGAACGATGGGGAGTAGGCAGAGCTGACTGGTTGAGCACATGCTTCCAATGTACAAAACTCAGAAGAGAAGGTGAGACCAGCAGACACCATGTGCCTTGCCAGGTGACAGAGGAGTCAAGGATCATTAGCAGCTAGTCCTTGGGAAGAAAGCATCACCTTGATGATGCCTTGATTTGGACAGTTTCTTGGCTTCAAACCCATGAATGGATGAATTCCCATTATTTAACCTGACCCATTTCATGACATTTGCCTTGAGCAGCCCAGGAAGCTAAAACAACATCTATCATTCCTGCCCTTTAATTTTTCCCCCATTACTTTAAAATTTAGAAAATTCTCCTCTGTGTGAACATTAAAATTCACTTTTATTTTCTTCTTTTTAATTTTTTCCTATTGAGCCCTAAACCATTTGAAGTTTGTTTAGGTATGTGGTGTGACTTAAAGAACGAAATCAGTTATTCTTATTCTTGGCTGCACATTGGAATTATTTTGAAAGCTTTAAAAAAATGCCAATGCCTGAGTCCCACCCCCAGAGATTTTGATTTCGTTTTTTAAAACCCAGGAACATGGTATTTACTTATTCAAATATGTTCTGATCTTAATAATTCTTAGTATTTTTCTTTTTGTAAGTTGTGTACTTCCTAAGATTATTGCAAGGATTTTATATTTTTTTGGGGGAGGGGGATTGAATATTTCCTCCCTCCAACTGGTTTTCACCAGAATATGGGAAAACTTAAAAAAAAATGATTTTATTGATGTATAGTTCACAAACCTTATAATTCACACATTTGAAGTGTACAGTTCAATTTTTTTTTTTAGTATATTTTGCTCATTGTTCCTGCTCGTTGTCTGTTTTTTCTTTAGGAAGTGCCAGGAACTGAACCCAGGACCTCCCATGTGGGAGGTGGGCACTCAACTGCTTGAGCCACATCTGTTCCCTTTTTAATTTTTTACTTCACATTCATTTACCAATGCTCCTGAGTCACTACGAATAAGATGCTTTAATCTGCAATTGATTTGACCTACTGTTTTACCACACTTATTTCATTTTCCTGTTTTGTTGCATTGGCTAGAACAGTAGTTCTCAGGACCCTTGTACAGTCTTTAAAAAAATTGTTGAGAAAAAAATATATATAAAAAATAAAAAAATTATTGAGAATCCCAAAGAACTTTTGTTTATGTGGATTATATCTTTCAATATTTACCACATGAGAGGTAAAATTTAAAATGAGAAAATAAATAGTAATTAAGTAGTTAATTAATAGCAATGATAATCACATAATGTTATTGAACAAGGATATTTTCCAAAACAAACAAAAAATTTAATAAGGAGAGGTCATTGTTTTACAATTTTTGCAAATTGTTTTACTGTCCAACTAAAACAATATGGCTGGGTATTTATATCTTCTGTATACAATATTTTGCTATTTGTTGTTTTGGTTGAGGTATAAGGAGGAAATCTGGTTTCATGCAGATATGTAGTTGGAAAAGGGAGGAGTATTTTAACAGCGTTTCCAGATAATTGTGGACATTCTTGTGTGCTGCTTCATCAAAACTGCACTTTTCTACATCTTTTACATTAAAATACATTAGTCCATCCTGTATCTTGACTAGAACTTTTACCTATGCATAATTTTGTAACATCATATATTGGTCATTTGGAAAATGTTGATTGACTGAGTTATGCAGATCTTTTACATGTGACATATTTCATTTTTCAGTATCGAAAAACACATTAATATCACTACAGATCTCACCAGAAAAGTCCTACGTATTAGGAAGCTGTCAAGAAAATAGAAGTAATTACATGTTTTCCAAAATTCTAATACTATTCGAAAGGTCAAATTCTATTATTGGTGACAAACACTGTCAGTTTTTTCCCTAGTAAAAGCCTCTTTTTGTTCAATTTGTTTTTCACAAATGTCTGTCAAATACACAAGCCTAAATAATCATGGTTTGTCAGTTGTTCTTTCAATTAAAAATGGTGTTCTATGACTGTTTATGTAAACAAAAGGGTCAATACATCAAGAAAATGTAGCAATTATAAACATACAATCACCAAACAATAGAACTACAAAATAGATCAAGCAAACATTAACAAAATTGAAGAAACAATTCTATACTAACAGAAACTTCAATATATAACTTTCAGTAATGAATGGACAAGTAGGCAGAAGATCAATAAGGAAATGGAGGAATTGAACAACATTATAAACCAACTGGACCTAACAAACATATCCAGAACATGCCCCCCAACAACAATAGAACACACATTCTTCTTGTGGGCACGTGGAATATCTCCAAGACAAACCATATGTTGGGCCTCAAAACAAGTATCTATATTTTAAAAGATTGAACTCAAAGACTTGTTATGATGGAATGAAGCTAGAAACAAATATCAGAGGGGAAAATAGAAAGTTCACAAATATGTGGAAATTAAATAACATACTCTTAAGCAATGAATGAGTCAAACAAGAAACCACGTGGGAAATTAGAAAATACTTAGAGATGAATGAAAATGAAAGCACAACATATCAAAACTCATGGGAAATTTATAGCATTAAATGCCTACTTTTAAAAAGTATGATCTCAAATCAATAACCTAACTTTATACCTTAAGGAACTAGAAAAAGAAGAGAAAACTAAACCCAAAGCTTGCAGAAGAAAGGAAATAATAAAGATTAGAGAGATCAAGGAATAGAGAATAGAAAAACAATAGAATCGGCGAAACCAAAAGTTGGTTCTTTGAGATGATCCATGAGAAGAAATAGAAAATCTGAACAGAACTATAACAAGTAAAGAGATTGAAACAGCAGTAAAAAACCTACCAACAAATAAAAATCCAGGACCAGATGGCTTCACTGGTAAATTTTATCAAGCACTTCAGGAAGAATTAACACTAATTCTTCTGAAACTCTTCCAAAAGATAGAAGAAGAGTAAAAACTTCCTAACTCATTCTATGGGGCCAATATTACCTTGATACCAAAGACAAACAAAGACACTACAAGAAAAGAAATTTTTAAAATTATACAACATAATCCAATTGAGATCTACCCAGCAATGTAAGGGTTTTCAACATAAAATCAATCAATAGATGATAATACTTAGAGATGAATGAAAATGAAAATCACATTAATAGAAAGATGAAAAACAAATCATATAACCACATCAATTTATTTCAAAAGAATTTTGTTGACAAAATCCAATATACTTTCATTATAAAAATACTCAGAAAACTAGGAATAGAAGGCAATTCTCAACATGATAAAGGGCATTTATATAAACTCTATAGCTAACATCACGCTCAGTGATGAAAAACTGAAACTTTTCCCTCTAAATGAGAAAAGGATATCCATTCTCATCACTTCTATTCAACATTGTACTAGAAATCCTAGCCAGAGAAATTAGGTAAGAAAAAGAAAGAAAAGACATCCGCATTGGAAAGGAAGAGGTAAAGTGCTGGTGGGAAGATAAAATGGTGTAGGGACTGTGGAAAACAGTTTGGACGGTCGTCAGAAAGTTAAGTATAGAATTACCATGTGACCCTGCAATCTCACTTCTAGGTATATTCCCACAAGACTTGAAAGTAGGGGCTTGAAAAGATATTTGCACCCTGATGTTCTAGTGGCATTATTCACTATTGCCAAAAGTTGGAAGCAACCCAAGGGTCCATCACCCAATGAATGGGTAAATAAAATGTGGTATATAGACACAGTGGGATATTCAGCTGTAAAAGGGAAGTTCTGATACATGCTACAACGTGGATGAATCTGGTATGCATCACACTGAGTGACACAGGTCAAACACAAAAGGACAGATATTGTATGATCTCACTGATATGAAATAATTAGAATAAGCAAATGCAGAGAGTCAGAAACTAGAATATATGGGGTGGGGTAGGAATTGGGGAGTTAATGTGTAAATTGTATGGAGTTTTTATTTGGGGTGGTGGAAAAGTTTTAGTAATGGATGGTGGTGATGGTAACACAACACTGTGAACTTAATTCAGAAATCGTATATTTGACTGAGGCTAAAAGGGGAAATTTTGGTTTGCATATATGGCACTAGAATAAAAATTTTTAAAAAAGTGAACCCCATTGTAAACGATGGACTGTACATCATAGTACAACTATAAATATGTGCACCCATGAATTGTAACAAATGTACCACATTAATGCAAGGTGTTGATAATGGCGGGGGTATGTGGGAACGCTATTTTAACGCACGATTTCCCCTAAACCTACAACTTCTCTAACGAAAAAAAGAAAAAAAATTTAAAAAGGAATTAAGTGCTAATAGATGTTACGACTTTGGACGAATCTCAAAAATATTATGCTAAGTGAAAGAGGCCAGACCCAAGAAGTCATATATTTATTGTACGAATCCTTTGATATGAAATACCCTGAATAGGCAAATCCGCAGGGAGGGAAAGCACGTTAATGGGCGCCAGGGGCTGCGGGGAGGGGGGAACCGGGAGTGATTACTTAAAGACGGTTTTTCGGGGGTGACGAAAAAGTTTGAAACTAAAGGGAGGCGGTGGTTGCACAACGTTGTGAATGTATTAAAATGCCACTGAATGTTCATTTTAAAATGGTTAATTGCATCTTATATGAATTTCATCTCAATTTTTTTTTTTTTTTTTTTTTTTTTTTTGCAACGTAAAATTTAAATGTGCCTGCTCGCCGGCGACAACAAAATCACCTAGCAGGCTCCACAGCGTCCCAAGAAGACGACCCCAAGGGAACGCCCGCGGACACAACGGTGGCGTAGGCAACAGCAGGACGAACAGTTCCACCCGGAACTCGGCGGCAAGATACTAACTTCCTGCTTTTGTGGCTGAGCGCAGGGATGCCAGGGCCGGGGACAGCAGAGCCCGCGGGTTTCAAGCTCCGCGCCTGCAGCGAGCAGCGCCACCCGCGGCCTGGACCCGCGCGGGCCGAGCTGCCTCGCCCGCCCCAAGCAGCCCCAGGCGGCGGCGGCAGACGAGTGGCCGAGGCGGCGTCTCCACGCACCCCACCCCGCAGCCGGCCAGGCCCGGCGTCGCCGAGGAATTGGGCTGTGGGTTTGTTTCTCCCTCCGCCTTAAACGCCCGGTAGCGCGGAGGGCGCAGGCCCCCGGGAAGGCCGTGGCGGACCCTCGGGGACCCGCGAGGTCTACCGGGACCGCGCACACCTGTGCTGCCCGGAGAGGACCAGGTGGCCGGTGCCGGGCGCCCCAGGGCCGAGCCCGACCCCCACGGGCGCGCGCCGCCCCCCGGCCTGCGGCCGAGAAGGCCCCGGGGCTGCCGGGCACCCCCGGGCGCGCCTCTCCTCAGCGCCGGGCCAGCGTGGCGGCGCCTTCGGCTGTCCTCGAGCGGCTCGCGGTTTTTGTGTTCGCCTTCTTGCTCGGGTCAGGACACAGCCTCGTCAGGCAAGCCGTTTCTTGGCACCCGTGGAAAAACCGAAGGGAGAGGGTGAAGCTGAAGGAAGCTTCGGCTCGGCCCGCGGCGTGCACAGCGCCGCACGCCCCAAGGCCCGGGGCTGCCGGCACCCTGACCAGGCGCCCGCCGCCTGCCCGCCCCGGGAGACCGCGCTGGGCTGTGGGACCGTCTGCCCGAACGCCAGCGCGCCCCTCCTCCTGGGTCTTCCCTCGCGCTTTTCTCTCCTGCTCTCCCTTCATTGCCTGGGCCGGAGGGCTCGTTGAGGTGGAGAAGTAAGGGCCAGACTGGCCAAAGCCTCGCAAAATCGGGAGGAAGGTCCCGGCCTCAGTGAGCATTTGAGGGAAATCGGCAGCGCTTCTGAGTGCCGGGGCCTTCGATAGCTCAGTTGGTAGAGCGGAGGACTGTAGTGTGGTGATAGCGGCAATCCTTAGGTCGCTGGTTCGATTCCGGCTCGAAGGACTTCGTGCTAGACTTTTTACACTTTTTATTTTCTTTCTTTCTCATACACTAAATTACGTCCTGAGGAGTGAGATTTACCTAGAGGCCAGCCGTGAATTTGTACGAGTACAGGCTATATGCAGTAAGCCGTAGGCAGTAATTACCCGCTTACAGGACAGTTCTGAGTTTTAGGTGCACAGATGTTAGCACGTGTTATAAAATAAGACCTTATTACTATTGCAGACGTGTAGTTATTATATGCCTGGTTTCAAAAATCTTTCCCCTAGTCTTCCTATTTTCTGTTAAATAAACTTTCTGTTAAATAAACTTTCTAAACAAGTCAAAGCATCAGGCAGCTGACAGCTCAGAAAAATCCGTAAGGCAAAGGGAAAAGCCCTTGTAGCAGCTGGGGGATTAGCTCAAATGGTAGAGCGCTCGCTTAGCATGCGAGAGGTAGCGGGATCGATGCCCGCATCCTCCACTAGGCTTTTTCCTCCGGAAGAGCGGTCGGGAGCTTTCAGTGCCCGGTAAGATACAGTACTGAGGAGCATGGGAAGCCATGTGGCGCGTCACACGGTGTAGCTCCCATTCACAGGTGAGTATTTTCCCGGTTATTTCTTGGCCACTTGACCTTCCCCACCTCCGGGCAGGAGGCCGTTAACCGTCTTCTGAGAGGACGCGGGTAGAACCCTCCCGCTGGGTCCGGCCACCAGACCAAACGGCCCTCGCTCAGGTACCCCGTCCCTGCGAGGAGCCGCTGCGTCCTGGCCAATGGCAGCGAGCCTTACTGGGCGGGTGGCCAGGCGCACCCGCGGCCAATAGGCGAGGGGCTTCTTGTTTCCTGGCAGAGCGGGGTCCCGGCACCGCGGCGCTCGGGTTTTGTGCGGGTCCTGGGTGCAGGGCCCGGGTGCCGGGGCCCGAGGTACCGCCTCGCTAGCGGGAGAGGGACCAGGACCACCGGCCCGGAGAGAGGTGAGGGGCTCCGCGGGGAGCGCGGCCCCCGCCTGCCCCGGCCCCGCCCCCGGCCTCCGGCCGCAGCCCCTTCGCCGGTCACTAGTCACACCCCGCTCCACGGCTGGCCCCGCTGGCGGACCCGGGCCCCGGCGCCCCTCCGCACCCCGCGCCTGTGACCTCACCTCTGCCCCTAGCCCCTGCCTTCCTGTCCTTGCGGGTCCGTCCCGATCCCTCCCGTGCCTCGCCTCCCCTCTTCTCCCCTGCCCGGGGCCGGCCCGGCCATTGTCCGGGGCCGCCAGAGTTGAGGGTCGAGAAGCCACGCCCCCAGGTGGGACTCTGCCGGCCCCCTTTTTGTCTGGGGTGCTGAGCACACCCGTTACTCACCCTTAACTACCAGGGCAGCTTTTGCCCGGGCTCCAGGGCTCACAGGGAGGGAGGGGGCTGGAGGTTGTTCGACGCCCTAACTGGAATTGTGCCACAGTTTGTAGGTGAGCGGCTGGCACCTGCCCAGTTTCCTTTGGCTTGGCAAAGGCCACACTTTCCTCGTTTTCTTCCTCGATCGGTAGGGTGGTTTCAAAAAACTAAAAAGGGAAGAGCCAGCCCTTCCAGGGCTCAGGGGAGCAACGGAAGAATTCCTGGTCAGGACTTGTGGGAGGAGCTGCCTGTTTAAACTTGGGGTCTTCGCTCCGTGCTGGAGAATGCGGAGCCATTGTAGGAAAGAGATCCAGAATGGCCCATCTCTAAAGATGGCCCTGTGTTATGGCAGGTGTATCTTGCCTAAGTTTAGGAAGTCTGATCTCTCTAATTATATTTTCTAATCTTTGGGCGGCAAAGAAGTTTTGAGTCTAGCACTTGGTAGCATCGTTCAGCTTCTGAGCATTTCCATTTGGAACAGCCAAGCTGTAGTAAAATGGAGTTCCTTTAGGGCACGTTATAACCCTGAGTGTGGGGGACAAGAGTGCTGCTTTCTCTTGGCCTTTGCCACAAGGCCACTTCCAGATTTTATAAGGGGGCGAGAATCTTTTGCTTCTTAAGGCGCTCCCTAAGGATAGCTCTCAGTTACCCAAAGATACCAAAAAAAACCTTTTCATTTTTCTTCCCCACCCCAATCCCCGTTTTTCCCCAGCTCTCAGGGCCAGAGTGGGGCAGGAGGATGCTTTCCCAGCCCTGCCATGGAGCTGCGCTGTGGGGGATTGCTGTTCAGTTCTCGCTTTGATTCAGGGAACCTAGCCCACGTGGAGAAGGTGGAATCTGTGTGTAGTGATGGGGAAGGAGTAGGGGGTGGGGCATCAGCCCCCACCAGCAGTATCGCCTCTTTCCCTGACTACGAGTTCAATGTGTGGACCCGACCAGACTGTGCTGAAACGGAATTTGAGAATGGGAACAGGTATGAGGAAAGAAATGGAGGGTGGAAGAAGGAAAAGAGAGGGGATGTCCAGGTCCCCAAATCCATGCTTCTCTTAGCCCTCTGACTTACCCCTTCACACCAGCATACTACCCTTCCTCTCCCTACCCCTCTTCCCTCCTTTCCTCCCTGTTAAATTGCCCTTTCCCAGATTGGCTTGCTCCAGCCCTCCAACATACCCGCTCTCCAGCCTTACCTTGTACAGTGACCTGACTTGCCTACTCTGGACCTCAGGTCATGGTTCTACTTCAGTGTCCGGGGAGGAACTCCAGGGAAACTCATCAAGATCAACATTATGAACATGAACAAGCAAAGCAAGCTGTATTCCCAGGGCATGGCCCCCTTTGTGCGCACAGTGCCCACTCGGCCACGCTGGGAACGCATTCGAGATCGGCCTACCTTTGAGGTAAGTTCTCCATGAGGAGGAAGGCAAGGCTTAGCTGCTGAAAGTGGAGTGGTGAATGAAAAGAGGAGTTTGACCTGGATACAAAGTACTAGGTGGGAAGGACATCAAGTTTTGGTATCAGCTGTCCCTCCAGCTCTGTCTGGAGTCTGAGATGAGGCCCGGCTGTGGGAAGGCTAGGAGCTGGTTGTCACATAGAAAGCATCAGAGGGAGGGGAGGTGGTACACATGATGAGGGTTCCCAGAGGCCCCAACCAGAGCTTAGTTCTGACATCAATGGCATGTTGCCTTTCCCTTTCTCTGCTCCTCAGATGACAGAGACACAATTTGTGTTATCCTTTGTTCACCGTTTCGTGGAGGGCCGTGGGGCTACCACCTTCTTTGCCTTCTGCTACCCCTTCTCCTACAGTGACTGCCAGGATTTGCTAAACCAGCTGGACCAGCGCTTTCAGGAGAATCACCCTACCCATAGCAGGTGCCAACCCCATTGTTCCTCCTGCCATGCAGTCCTGGATCACACAGCACCTCTGCTACTTCTGGGACTTGCCCTAAGAGTGCTGAACAAAAACTCATCAGCAGTCTTTTCTCTGAACAGAATGTGGGACTTTGGGTACCTTTGAAAAATAACTTTCTGGATGACCTTCATCTCAGCATGCCACTGCCTGTACTCCACTTATCCACCGGCCCAGTTCGAACCTCCTTTAATTTCCTAGCTCCCAGTAATTAACCAGAATTTAGCCAGCACTGTTCTGCTCAGCACGCCTCTTTTGCCTGTCCCAAAGAGAGGGCAACTCTGTCTGTCTACACAAAGTAATCTATCCCAGGAGCCACAAACGGGAGAAAACACTAAGTTCATCCTGTCCTGTCCTCTGCATTCTGGTAATGTAGACCCACCCAAGTCCTCAGCCACATTTAGCATGGCGAGGAAGTGTAAGGCCCCGGAGGTGAGGGTCAAGGACCAGGTCCTTGCTAGCACTTTAGGAAATTCGTCTGGCTTAATAATTTTTATCCCCACAGCCCCTTGGATACTATCTATTACCACCGGGAGCTCCTCTGCTATTCTCTGGATGGACTTCGTGTAGATCTGCTCACAGTCAGTTCTTGCCATGGGCTTCGAGAAGATCGAGAGCCCCGCCTGGAGCAGCTGTTCCCTGATACCAGCACCCCCCGACCATTCCGTTTCTTAGGCAAGAGGGTAAGAGGGAGTAACATAAAGGTAGTACCTTGGCCGTTTTCTAGCTCCAAGTACTGCTGATAGCTTAAGGCCAGACTGTCTCTAGGTATCTTGGGCACAGCCTCAGCCAACAACCTGAGGCAAAGGTGATAGCTCTTACTCCACTTTGTAACTCAGCCAATTGGAAATCCAGTGGCTGAGCCTGCCTTACCTGCCTGTCACCTTCCGTATAATGTTAGGGTGGAACTTCAGAATAACCGACCTAATGACTGCTCTCCTTTCCACCTCAGATTTTCTTCTTGAGCAGTAGGGTACACCCTGGGGAGACTCCATCTAGCTTTGTCTTCAACGGCTTTTTGGATTTCATCCTTCGACCCGATGACCCCCGGGCCCAAACCCTACGTCGCCTCTTTGTTTTTAAGCTGATTCCCATGTTGAATCCCGATGGTGTGGTCCGGGGCCACTACCGGTAAGAAGCCTCCCCAGCCTGTCTGAATTATTCCCAGTTCCCCTCATCCTCTGCATCTCCATGAAATAGTATCAGCTTTCTCATCTCACTTCTCCTGTATTCCCAGCTCTCTTGTACTCTAACAAGGGCACACGCGTTTATTCTTCCAGTGACTTGCGAAGGAATGTGATCCCATGTAGTGGTAGTGGCACTCCCTGGGAGGAGGAGGATTGGAATTCCTGCAGGCCCTTCTGGATAGAGGGAGCAACCCGGCCTGTCGGATTCTATGGTGGGAGTGAGAGCAGATCAAGGAGGGGACCCATTAATTCTCTCTCTCCTAATGCAACTTTAGCTTCTCATAAGCCAGTCTTCCACAGTCTCCTTTTCATCTGCTCTAGCAGCTCCTTTGCTGGCCCAGTTCTGTAGACCCTGCTTCAGTCCTTGTTTTCCTACAGCACAGACTCCCGTGGCGTGAATCTGAACCGCCAGTACCTGAGGCCTGATGCAGTTCTGCACCCGGCCATCTACGGGGCTAAAGCTGTTCTGCTCTACCACCATGTGCACTCCCGTCTGAACTCCCAGAGTCCCTCTGAGCACCAGGCCAGTCCCCATCTCCCTCCTGGCGCTCCCTTTTCTGAGCTTGAGAAAGCCAACAATCTTCAGAATGAAGCTCACCTTGGGCACTCGTCTGAGGGGGATAACCCTGAGGCCTGGACACAGACAGAACCATCGGACCAGAAGTCCAACTGTGTTTGGCTTGTGCCCCAACAGTCTCCTGAGGTTGAGGAGCCAGCCCCTGAGACCATCCCCCCCAAGGAGAGCGGTGTTGCTTACTATGTGGACCTGCATGGACACGCTTCCAAAAGGGGCTGCTTCATGTATGGAAACAGCTTTAGTGATGAGAGCACCCAGGTAGGAATCCTGAGAATGTCACTGGGGGTTGGAACTGTTGGGAGAGAACGGTTAGGCCGTGAGCAAAGAGAGGGAGGGTAGCCACCTGTAGGAAGGCTGAGGGCTACAACAAGTGGTAGTCTGCCTCTGAACAATCTTTGGAGGGCAGAGAAGGGATGGCATGAGGCCCTTCTGCCTCATACTTTGCATCTTGGACCTTTGAGCGAGGGTCATCCTGTCAACATTGTAGTCTCTCCTAGAATTTGGGAACCAGAGAAGGAAAATTTTACGTCCTTGGAGGAAAGAAGCTGAGAGCTTAAGAGTAGGTACAATTGTACCTTCCCAACACCTAGAAATAATGTCAAGCATTCAGTGAGAAGTCAAGAAACATCATGTGATGGTATCTGCTGTGTATTGAGTCACTTGGGCCCATGCCTACCATCTCTTTCTTGCCTCTTGTCACTTCTTTCTCTCTGTCTCTCCTTCTGAGTTGCCTTTCTTCCCCCAAACAGGTGGAAAACATGCTGTATCCAAAGCTCATTTCCCTGAATTCAGCCCACTTCGACTTCCAGGGCTGCAATTTCTCAGAGAAGAACATGTATGCCCGAGACCGTAGAGATGGCCAGTCTAAGGAGGGAAGCGGCCGTGTTGCAATCTACAAAGCCTCAGGGATAATCCACAGGTTGGGGTGGAATCTGGGATAGAACTGATGAAATAGCTTCCCCAAGGAAAATAATACCTGGCCCAGGGTATTTGAGAGGTAGGGGACAGCCCAGATCTTCCCAAAAGAGAGGCTCAAAATCAGCATCATTGTCTTCAGTCTAGGACTCTGCCTTCTTGGGTCTTCCTGGGTATATGGTTTAATGTCAAGGTCAGTTGCTAATTGCTAGCGCTAGAATAGCATTTTCTATTTGTGTGCGCTTTTTTCCAAGTGGTTCCTTCTTAGATCGTCTAGGCTGACCCCCGTGGTTCTGTCTGATGACTGTTCAGCAGGGCACTGATAAAGGTCTCTGTGTCTTAGTTACACACTCGAATGCAACTACAACACTGGACGCTCAGTAAACAGCATCCCTGCTGCCTGCCATGACAATGGGCGTGCCAGCCCCCCTCCCCCACCGGCCTTCCCCTCCAGATACACTGTGGAACTGTTTGAGCAGGTATGGATGTACAGGAGGAGTGGGAAAAGGGGAACCTCAAAGTCTGCAGAGGCCCTCCTACCTGACTGTAAGGGCCCCTGAAGAGACACTTGCCACTGGCACCACCTCACCACTGTGGTTACTGTCTTCTGTCAGTAGGAGCATGCCTCTGACCTGAATGCTACTGCGAGGGAAAAGGGCATGGTTTCTGACCCCAAGCCATAGAGACTCCCTTAGCATATATCTGAGTCTGAGATTCTTTGCCCTTGAGCCTATCCTCCTCACTCTGTTGGGTTTATCCACTCCTGGGCTTCAAAGCACTCTTTTGCAGTGGTGTTGATGACCTCCAGTGTCCTAGGGCAACCAAGAGAAGTGAGGAGCACTGCAGGTTACGGAAGAAACTTAAACTCCTTCTCCTGCTGGGAGAATTCCTTAACGGTGCCAGCCAGAAAGCACAGCTGCCCCTGCTCATAATGGATAAGGACCCCCAAACGGCGTGGTTTAGAGAACTACTGTAAACACACTTCACATAACAGCCTGGGGTATAAAGTTAGGGTACCCTACTGAGCAAATTTTAGGCCGTTTCTCATTCCTCTCTACTGTGCTGGGCACTCCACCCCATGCCAGCAGCCTGGAGTTGAAGGGCCAAGACACTGAGGCAACTGGGACTCCCCCACAGGTGGGACGAGCTATGGCCATTGCAGCTCTGGACATGGCAGAATGTAATCCGTGGCCCCGAATTGTGCTGTCCGAACACAGCAGCCTCACGAACCTCCGGGCCTGGATGCTAAAACACGTGCGCAACAGCCGAGGCCTTAGCAGCAGCTCTGTGAATGTGTGCGCCAGCAAGAAGAGGGGCTCTCGGACTCCACCCAAGAGCAACAAGTAAGGCCTGCAGGATGGAAGGGAAGGAGGGTATGAAGAGTGGAACAGGGCTGTAGGGCAGGGACTTCCAAGGGATTTCTATTCCTTTCTTCCCCTAAAAGTGAAAATATATGGTGAGTATTTTCAGGGTAAATTAAAATTAGTAAGATAAATTCTGTTTTTGAAAATGGGATCCTCTTCCCTTTCACCCAGAGCTACCTAGACATACTTCCTAGATATCTGCAAGTCCGGCTTAGGAACTTCCTGCTCCAGAGCCCCACATAGAACCACATACAATAATTGTGATGGGGTGGAGTCAGGTCTCAGCTTCCAGTGGTTGCAAATGCCTGACAGAGGAATTCAAGGGCAAAGGCCAAAGCAATAAAGGGGAAATAAGGCTGCTTGGGGTTGCCCTTGTGGCTCTTGGTCTATTTTCTGTAGAAAGATACATGGGTGCACAGGGGCTTACAGGCATTCTGAGATCTAATGGTATGCTCCAAATTAGATACCTTATCCACGGACACGAATTTCTTCTCCCTCCGAATGGGTCTTTAATGCCTTTTTTTGGGGGGCAGGGGGGGGGACCAGGGATTGAACCTGGGACCTCTTATGGGGAAGGAAGGCACGCAGCCACTGAGCTACATCTGCTCCCATCTCTGCCTTTTACTAAGCATCAGACCTTAGGAAAAGAGTTGGGACACAACCTCCTCTGTCCAGGGTTAACTGGCACCTGGTTTGTTGTTGTTGTTTTTTGCAGTGGATTGCCTGTTTCCTGCTCTGAAAACACCATGAGCCGGGCACGAAGTTTTAGCACTGGCACAAGTGCTGGTGGTAGCAGTAGCAGCCAACAAAATTCTCCACAGATGAAGAACTCCCCCAGCTTTCCTTTCCATGGCAGTCGGCCTGCAGGGCTGCCAGGCCTAGGCTCTAGTACCCAAAAGGTCAGCCACCGGGTGCTGGGCCCTGTGAGAGGTAAGCCAGTCTGGGAGCCCCTGCAACAGGTGTTCAGTTGTTTGGGGCATTGCTGGGGGAAGTGAGAGCTTGAAGATAACACACTTGGGCCAGGACCAAGGGATGAATAAATAAAATTAGTTCCTAGCAGCCTCTCCTGTGACCTTGGTATTCCCTGCGGCATGAGCTCCAGATCAGTGCTCTCTGTGGCTGTTGGTGGGAGTCCTGGGTATCTGGGTTTCAGCACATGCTGGCATCATGGGAGTTTCCAAGGATTAAACACTAGCTGAAGCAGTGGCACATACTGAGACATGGACCCTGCATGTCAAGGACTGTGTCAGTCAGTCTTGGAGCACATCCTCAGCATCCAAATGGCAGCACTGTAGAATGATGGGTACTCCCATCTAGGGTCTGTGTGGGCTGCAGTTGTTCCTGGCTTTAGAACCTATTCAGAAAGTAATATCAGAAGGATTCCAACTCTTCCCAAGAAAAATGAAAGTATAAGACAGCTTTCTTTCTAGATTTAGGAAGACAGTTCTGGGACAGTGAGTCTCTCAGGCCACCACCAGGCAGATGGGGCCAGATATATTTGCTCCCAGTATATGCATGAGGGTTACACTCAGCTCCCTCTGGAACCTGGTCCAGGGATCCACATTGGGAGTGTGGGCCACTCCAATACTGAGCTGCAAGGGGTGGGAAAAGGGCCAGCCAGGGTGCCACAAGGTCCTACTGCTTTTAAGTAACTTTTTCTCGAATCCGTGTTCTCCCTGTTACTGCAGTCCTTTAACTGTTTTCTGGGGCTTTGAGAAAGGTGTTTCTGCCAGTTCTTGCTGGTTGTTCAAAGCGTCTGTAGGGGGACAGAGCCGTGAAGCATCTCACTCCACAATCTTGATCTGCACGGGGCGATGTTTTTTTAAGCTCAACACCTAAGCGCAAGTTCTCACTGAATGGTGTGGGGTGCTGGCATTGGCTTGCATCACTATCAGAGCTGACTGGGTATCTCTCAGCCCATTCTCCACTCCTTGTTCAGTCTCTAAGCAGTTTTTATTGAACATCCTCCCTACCCTACCTCCCAATCTAGAGCACTGTATTAAGCTCCTTGAGGTGAAGGCCATGTATTCTATTCTGTTAATTCCTCAAATAACAGTAGAAAATCTGTAGTCAGTACGAAGTAATTTCCTTGATTAAGGAAAACAGACCAGTAAATACAACAAATACATATTATAAACATACAGGAGACTTGGGGAGCTTTCATGGCAATAAACACAAGTAATTAGCTAAAAAATACTTGATTCAATTAAAAAAAAAAAAAAGAATATTCCACTGAGAAATAGTTTTGAAGAATGGTTGGTATATGGTTTAGCAGAAACATTCCAGAGATGATAACTGACAGGTACAGGAATAAAGCTGCTGAGTAGAGAACAGAAAGCAGGTATACCCAGCTGGCTCAGGAGGCAAATAGGTAAAGAGAGCGGGGTGGACGAAGCTGACAGGTCCCGAAAACAAAGCTTATGAGTTAACAGACCTATGGCATCGATTGTGTGCTTCTGAGTGTGATGAACAAAAGACTTGTGGGCTAGCACTGGCTGTGAACTGTATATACAGGACAGGAAAGAGGAGGTAGTAGCATCCTTGCAGTAGTTTATACATGAGATGGCTAGAGTCTGCTCCAGGGTCCTGAAAGGCAGGGAGAAGTATTGGAAATAAAAGTGGCGCCAGTCACTGACAGTGGAAGAAAGAGGAACTATTCTTGTAGCTTCAAAGCTCCAAGCTAAAAGAGAAAGTCACGTGACATTAAGACAGTGTTGGTAGTGGTAATGCGTTACCTATTTTAGATATGATTGGGCGTCAGAAGCTATCTATATAGAGATGTCCTGCAGGCAGAAAAAGGCCAGAGTTGTAGAAAAAGCGAGCAGTCAGAGCCACCCACATTAGCTGCCAGCTACAACCAAGTGAGGTGGTCTCTTCCCCCAGGTGAATGAGCTGAGAAGCAAACAGGGGCCCTGGCTTGAGTACAAGGATACCCTAGGGACTTGCATAAATATCTGTAAGAACTAAGAAACTATATTTGTAAGCCAAGGTGTCAATTAGGTTACCAAACAGGAATACTATAAGGAGTTGAAAGGTCAGATGCCAGGAATCTTGACTCTTGTGTTCTCTTGCGAATTTGCTGGTGCTCTGATTTTTGTAGCTTCATCCCTTACAAGTCCCTGCGGGACTCCAGGATAGGAGACTGGCCCTGACTTGGATAGAGGCCTACAGTGCAAACTGTGGCACTTGGACTTGGCATCTTCAACCAATTCTTGAAAAAACTTCCTTGTCCAGTGTGATCTGTGCAGTGTCATATAGCTTTATATGACTTCCTGGCTCCACACATGTGGTTCTTTGGCCCCGCTGCACCTAGACATACTTTGTCTTCCAAAGAGGAAAGAACATAATCTCACATACCTCAGAAATGTTCCTGTGAAGCAGCTATAGTTCCCAAACCTAAAATTGGGGATGATGATTTGACAAAGGGTTTTCTTGTGAGTTTATTCAGAAGAAATTTCCCATTAAAATATAAAAATATCACAATTAACTATGTATTTAATGATATCCTTTATTGTTTAGAACAAAACATGAGATTAGGCTATCCAGAAAACTTCAGAAAAGATCTAGACAGCCCAGCCAGAAGCTTGAGTCAGAGGTTCAGGGAACTAGTCTGACAGATTCTGTTCCCAGGGGCTGGGGATGACGTTTTAAAGAGCCAACGGGTAGCCAACTTGGGGTGAACAGGATTGTTCAGCATCTACCCTTTGAGGAAGCCTTGATTCCGAGCACTCTTGACCTTAGTGCCAGGATCTTTTATACCTTGTTCTCTCCAACCATAAAAGGCGCTCTAAGCCCCACCTTCCCGGATCCGTTTCCCTCCACCTGGCTTAGAATGCAGACAGTACTATCTTTTTGCTATGGAGGAAGAGAAGGTCCCTGAGGACCAGCTAAAACAATGATGGAAATAAAAAATCTGCAAGATTCTTGTGCAAAAGCAGATGTAAACAAAGCTAAAAGGGCCTGCTGGGGAGAGGAGTGAAGAGGTAAACTGCCAGCTTCTTTCTGTCGACTATATATTGATTCAAGCAAGGCCAGGACTAGGGTAAGGCAAGTGAGGCACCTAGAATGCAAAATTCCAGAAGACACTCACTCTTAGTGTCATGCAAGTGGCTCCTTAGATTTTGGCTCACTTGTTTTATCCTAATCCTGGCCCTGGATTCATACAAGCCTCACTCCAAAACTGAAACTCCTTCCCTGACCCTCCAGCTACCCAGCTGAATCCTGGTATAAAAGACAAGGTTCTTAATTCCAGTATAAAAGCAGGACCCTCAGTGCTGCCCAACCACCACTCCTCTTATCCTTCCCAGCTGTCACTGAACCCAGAGGTTACTAGGACTCTTCCCTGGCCTGCGCAATACCTTGGCTCAGCTGACAGACAACTTTAGGTAGAGCAGCTAAAGTTCAGTGGTGCGTGGAGCCTCCTCGGGGGGGCAGCCCCCAGGACAGGAGGAGTGCCTCCACCACCACCAAATTTCATATTCAATACCAGACTAAAACTCATGCGGTAGAGTTGATAGGAGACATAACACATCTATTTGTTCCCTCAGCATCCAGCACTGTGCCTGGCACTTAATAAATAACCAATACATATTTGATGAGTGAATTAATGAATAAATGAAAGGCAAGAAATTGGGAGCGAAATGAATGCTCAACTTTCCTCCCCATAGAGGGCATAAATCAGGTCTGTGGCCATCCTAGGGTATTGGTCACTGATCCTGTTCTCAGTGTAACAAAATTCACCAAGATCTGGGGCACCACATAGAGGGGCTGTTCCAGATGTTTCAGTAGGATGATGCAGGACCTAGGAACAAGTCCACTAACTGCTCATCTGAACCACAAGGCCTTACAATATCCATCCTCACTCATACAGTGCTGAGATCGGTGACGTCAGACTTGTGCCCCACGACTATCCTGCCACCCCCAAAAAGGAAACCCAGGCTGATTACCATAAAATATGACCTCACCACCTCTGGAAGCAGAGCTGGTCACATGTCACTCCTGCACTCCACCTCAAGCTGCTGTTTATATTACGAAAGGAAGTGCTCACACTTAAATTTATAGGCAGATATGGCCAGGTCTTAACATGGTGTTTTAAGTAATGCTTGAAGTACCATTTTAAAATGCCTTATTCTTTGAGATAAGGCCTCTCTCCTAAACCAGACATTGCCTCCTGTCCTGAAATTCTCATTTGCGGGGCAGGATTCCTGGGTTGTGCCCTTAGAATTTTTTTTTTTTTTTTTTTTTTTTTTTTTTTGTGGTACCAGGCTGGGGATAGAACCCAGGACCTTGTATGTGGGAAGCTGGTGCTCAGCCACTGAGTCACATCGGCTCCCCTCCTTAGAATCTTTACCATGGTCCCTAATGTTGACATTTCATATTGATGTTTCTCACCTCATTTGCCTGTTTTGCTTCATACCTTCTTGAACATCAGATTCTTACTAGGATTTACAAATGTCCCAGAGGCTTTCACTCATATCCTTGCCCTTTTTCTCTTATCCTTTCCTAGGCAAGGGACTGGGATGAGGGTTCATCCTTGAACATGGCTTTGACATGCCTCACTGTAAAGATTACTTCTCAGATTATCTAAGACCTGGTATTTCCCTCTCCGTCAAGTTTATTATTTCTGCCGACTGTACACTGTCATCTGGACATCCTCCTGACACCTGTTTTAGCCACACCCTTACCCAGCTGAATGTCACTGGTGGTAGGGACTTCTAGGTAGCCATGAATCTCTGGCTTCTGTTTTCCTGCTGACATCCCCTTACCAACGCTTGCTAGCCCTCTAAGGTCTGGTTGTTTTTGCCTCCTGACCACTGTCTTAGACTCTAATTGGTACCTGGGATCTCAGCACAGCCCCTCACAGCTTCCACCTGAGATTGTCTTTGTTCTAGCCCTTATTCATGTAGCTATCAAACTTTTCATCTGGTTTGGGGCATTTCAGAAGTAGCCTTTTTACTGCCTGCTATTGCCCAGTGTAGCGAGACAAGACGAAGTTACTGTCACCCACTTCCAGTATTAGAGGCTTTTTGCATTCAACACAGGTTGCTTTATTAGGGGTCAGTTGGCATCCTGGAACCTCTGTGGAATCCAGCTCTGTGAAGGTTAAGAGTTCATTCCGTTTGACAGCATTTGCTACCTCTTGGCCCTCTGTGATAAGGAAGGACCTGCCAAACCTGCAAGCCTCCCTACCCCATCCAGTCGGCATCTGTCCCACTGGGACCCTAATGCTTACCTGAATGAGCGCTGCCCCCAAAATATAACCACATGTCCTGAGACCCAGAGGTTGCTGCAGCAGCTCCTGGGCTACAGTAGGATGTCTGCTGTCCAAGTAGACAAAATAGGTGCCAAGGGCCCTGCTCTTCCGGGCAGTCTTCCACAGGCACTGGGAGAGGAGTGTTGGGGAAAAGCAGCCTCCATTCTCCAGAGACTCGGGTTCCAATTAAGAAGAGTATTAGCTGACATTTACTGAGTGCTGACTGTGGGCTAGGCACTACTGTAAGCCCTGGAGGCGTACTAATTTAAATAAGGAAAACAGAAGTTACAAACCAACAACTAGCCATATGAAAGAAAGACAAGAGGGAAAGGAGGAGAAAACTAATTCTGCCTGTAATGGTCAAGGAGGCCTCGCAGAGGAGACATTAGAGATGGAAAATGAAAGATGTCTAAGGTGTCACTATATGAGGAACCAGATATTCCAGAAGAAACCACATAGCTGGGAGCCTAGGGGCTATGGCAGAGGTTCTGAAGGACCAAGTTGGTACGCTCTGAAGGCTGTGGAGATTGGGAACACAGTGGGAGGGCTCTGAATGCCATGTTGAAAGCTTGCACTTGATCCTTTCTGTTTTAGAATAAGAAGTTGTATGTGAAGGTGGATTGGAAAAGGGAAGAGATTCCAGCTGGGGAAACTAGTAGGGAAACTTTCAAAAACTTGAATGAGAGATAAAAACCTATATCCAGATACTGGCAGTGACAAGGGAGAGTAAAGATTTCAAGCAGTTGCAGTAGAGTTCTCAGAATTCACTTAAACACAAATCTAAATGCAAGGGAGGAGTTAAGACATGAAACAAGGTTTCAAGCAGATACGTTTTTAACAAAGATTGCAAGAATAAAAGGAAGGGAGAGAATGAGTTTTATTTTAGTCATGGGAGATGTCTAGGTAGCAATGTCCAGTGGACAATTAGAACTGGGGTTCTGGAAAAAGGGCTTCTAGAATAGAGGCTCTGGTGGGGACAATGACATTTAAGGAGTAAGAAGAACAGCTGGAAGAGGAGCAGTTAGAGTTAAGAGGAAAACCCAGGAAAGCTGTTTGAGACACCAACCTCAGTAGTTCCTTTGCCAGCAGAATAAACTGATGGGGGAGTAGATTGGTTAGCTCAAGAAATGCTAGAGAGGTGACAAAGGATGAGGCCTGCTGAGAATTGGATAACTGGAATAAGTACTACAGATCTTTCTGCCCATCTCAGAATTATTTCAGAAGAGGGATGCTGCTCTGATTAGCTTGAAAACAGGCATCTTCTGACCAAGGGTAGAAGCTGGGCAATCAAGACAGCTGTCCCTCAGGGCCTCACTTATTTGCCCTTTTATCTGCTTGTGTCCCTTCCACTCAGAGCCCAGAAGCCAGGACAGGAGACGGCGGCAGCAGCCACTGACCCATCGCCCTACTGCGAGCAGCCTGATTCCATCCCCAACTCCCACTAGTTCTGGCCCAGCTCCCTCACGCAGCCTGGGCTCCTGCCTCTTGCCCACCTCACTCAGCATATCAGGTCTGTACCCACTGCCATTGAAGTCTGAGTTGGCCAATATCCTCCCTTCCTTGCCACCTACGGCCTAGGCCAGGCTCCCAACTGGGTTTGAGGAAATACCTTCCACCAGTCTGCCACCTGACCTGGACTTCCTCCTTGACTTGAAGCTAATGCAAGCCACTCCAGACCAGGGGAATCAGTTCTCTTAGTTGTGAGCCTGCATTATCCTAAACCCAACATCCATGACCTTGTATAGGAAGCTGGAACCTAAGGAATGTTTCTGTATAATAAAATAACAGCTAACATTTATTGAGCCTTTACTTAGGCACTGCTCTAAGTACTTAACCTCATGTAATCCTCATGTCACAGCTGAGGAGCCTGAGGACTTTTCCTACTTAGGACGTGCTGTTTACCCAAGCTCCCTGGCTCCAGGTGCTAGGCAACACCAGACAAAACCAAAGAATGAAAACTAGCAACAGGCCTTCACCAGGCATCACTGCAGACCTTGTATAACTACATCGTCCATACAAAACTCAGGCCATCTATGCTCATTACATACCCAGCTGTGTAAATGACCAACTGGGGAGGATTTTTGAGACTCCAGAACAACGTCTTCTACCTCACCCAGAGCCTGCTACTCCTAACTGGTTAACTTTCCTCAGTGGTAGCCCTCAACCCATGTCTTGGGTACTGCTGACTTGGTCCTTAAATTCTCAAACATGACTGGGATAGGTAGGCCCTGATGTCTGTACCCTCACCTGCAGGTTAAGCTTGGGTGGGTTCTGATTCAAGCCCCAAGTCACTGCTCCATCCCTTGGAGACTAGAGCATGCACTGTTTCTAAGCCAGGGGTATGTGCCCCTCGAGATATTTGGCAGTGTCTGAAGACACTGGGATTGGGGGGGGGGGGGGGGGATAGGGTGCATCCAATGGGTAGAGGGGCCAGGAATGCACCGAAACAACCTAGAGTGCAAAGACAGCCCCCCACAACACACCAACTAGCCCTAAATGTCAGCAGTGCCAAGACTGAGAAACCCTGATCTAAAAGGAGTTGGCTCCTCTTCTCCGGGATCCCTACTCTGATGATCAGTTTCCTCTGTTCTCTAGGGAGTAGCTGCTCACTCCTATCCTCAGGGGACAAGCCAGAGACTGTCATGGTGATTGGGAAAGGTCTGCTAGGGACTGGACCTCGGACCCCCTGCATCAGGACCCGACTACAGGTAACACTTTGGGGTCTTCCCTAGTCCCCACCTAAAAACTCAGGCACTGCTCACCTGGGCAGGGGGAGGGAAGATGCCCAGCACTGCTTCACAGCCTCAACCCACAGGATCTCAGCGCTCCTCTGGGGAGTCAGAAGGTCCTGAGTGCCTGCCTGTCCAGGGCTCTCCACCTCCACCAGCCAGGGCTCTCTCTTGCTCGCTTCCAATCCCAGCACCCCTGCCAGATACACCCCAACCTCAGCCTGCTAGCTTTGGCTTTCTCTGCCCCTGCCCTTAGCTTCTCCTCTCTTTCTGCCCAGACTTGCCCGAGGAGAGTTTCCGCCAGGAGGGGTCCCGGATTCCCCAGGTAACACATCTGGTTGCTGCTCCTAAGAACAGTTATGCCACAAACTCCAGTTCAGTCCAGATCCCCCTGCTAGGTTGGCTGAGGTTGGGGATAAGCTGAAGCTGACTGGATGGGTGCACAAACTTAAGCTGCTCTAGCAGGGGCTGAGGCATGGAAGGGCTGAGGGAGGGCCACTAATCATTCAGCATCTTTCCATACAGTGTTCTCTACTCAGCCAGACCTTGGCCATGGTACAGCCATGGAGGTTACATGCTGGATCCTCTGCCACCCCTAGTTAAGTAAGACTTGGGGTGCCGAGTCACAGATTGAACCCAGTTCTCTGGCCATGACCTTGCTTCCCCCACTTAGCTACAGACAGTGTTCTGGAACTCAAGGTCCCAGTACCTGTGTTGATCCCTACACTACACTCTTATGCATGGAAACAAACCCTAGAAGCAAACCTGGAAGCAAAAGAGCTCAAGGAGGAACCCAGCCTCTTAGCCCACCCCCTGTCCACACAGGCTAGGCCCAGGCTGGGCCGGGGCTCACCGCCGACTCGCAGAGGGATGAGAGGCTCTTCGGGCCCCACATCCCCTATCCCCCGGACCAGGGAGAGCAGTGAGCTGGAGCCAGGACCCCGCTCTGCTGCACCAGGGTGAGCACTGAGGTCCACTCCTCCCCACCCTCACTTCTGCCCCGTCATTTCCCACTGCTGCCATTCAGGATAATCCTTCCTTCCCTACTCCCTTTGATCCCCAAACTAATTATATTTTCATTGAACTCTAATCCCCACTTCCCACCCCCCCACCATGGCCTGTCTTCACTCCCAGGACAAGACAACATGGGGAGGGCCTAGGGCCAAGGAGCTGGCTGGGCCCAGCACCAGACTACTTACTGTGCAGCGGTCCAGCTGCCTATCCCAACCTGCCCCCATCTCTCCCCGCTTCCTTCCCCCTCCAGCCCCTGGCTAACAGGCCAGGAGAGGAGCAGAGTCTTCCCAACCCTACCCTGATCCCTCTCTGTTCTCTGTTGCAGGCTGCCTCTGGCCGGGCCCCCACGGCCCCGCTCTGCCCCTGCCTTTTCTCCTATTTCCTGTAGTCTGTCTGACTCCCAGTCTCGGATTTGTTACACCAGGGGGCCCTTGGGCCAGCCTGAGGTTTGTTTTGCCCCTAAATCCCCACCACTCGCTGTTTCCCCCCGGGTATGACGATGCCTTCACCTTCATGCCCAGGATATAGCCCCAAGATGGGCAGACACAGTGAGAAATGTGCTGGTCCCCTCCTTCTGCTGCTGATTCCACGTGGCAACTGTAACTCCCTGGAATGCCAGTCATACTGTCTGCGGCATTGCAGAGCATCACCTTGAGACAGACCAAAGCAGGCATCTGCCACCCCTGCCCTCCCTCCACAGCACAAGATCTTGGGACCACAAAAGTATATATATATATCTATATTTTTATATTTGGGGGGTAGAAAACAGCCCCTCTACTGGGCCCTATTCAGTGGGAGCTTCTTGATCCACAGGGTTAAGGAAGACTTTGAGAAAATAAAAGTTGTTTGGAAAAATCCAGGTGTAGTTGCTTTGTATGATGGGTAGAAGGGATGAAGTGAAGTGTGAAGGCCCCTCACACCCTCCATCTTGCCTCAGACTATGTCCTGGAACCCTAGAAAAGAGCGGGAAAGACCTGAGGTAAGGAAAATGCTGCAGTTTTCCTCTGGGGGAAATCCTTCAGGAATCAACTCCCCTCCAGCCTGTTCCCTCGTACATTTTTGAACCACACTTGAAGGTAGTCCCCATAGCCCTCCGGGGCAGAACTTTGTTCTTTTTCTTTGGGTTGAGTCTACAGCAGCCAACCCCTAAATCAGTGCCCCTTAACCCAGAACATGGAAATAGAATTTTATATCTTTATACCCACTCACAAAAAATGTTGTCTAAATAAAAGTCTGAACAATCTTGGATAAGTGACGGCTATTTAAGTGAGGGGCCCAAATCCTCATACTCTGATACACTCTCAGTACCTTTGTTCCTACCGGTGTCAGCGCCTCCTTGTTCCCGTACCCCAACTTGGCATCTACCTCCTGAGTACTGACTATAAGACGGGGACTGAGGGCGATGAAGATACCCACCCCCGTTCTAGCCGGGAGCAGGTTGAGGGCAAGAGGGCACGGTACTGCACGGCACTTTCAATTCTGTGCGGACAGAGGGGCCGATTTGAAGTTTCGAACCCGGCAGGCCCTGGCGCGGCCTCGCCATCAACTCTCCGGGCCCGGGCGCTACAGCCCTGGACCGTTACCTGGGGTGGAGGAAGCACCACTTTCAGTCCTGCTTCTTGGGATTGTTGACGGCCACGTAGTGATAGAGAACCACAAGCAAGAAGAGCGACACGCCCAGCATGTTGGCGAAGATGGCGAGCTGCACGTCCGTGATCATCCTGCGAGGAGGAGGGCCTGAGCTTCGAGCCGGCGCGCTCCCCACTCCCGCCAGGCCCGGTCCTCGCCCCCGCGGCCCGCCACCCGCCCCGCCGACCCGTGGCGCCGCGCCTGCGTGCCTCGCACCTGACCAGCTCCGCTCGGCCCGACGCCGTCAGCGTACCAGCTTCAGGTGGGAACCTTGGGCCGGAACTTCTCTTTGCTAAGTCAGGTCCGAAGCTCGGCACTTCCGGTGGGAGGGGCAAGTCCTCTCTAGCCCCATCGTCTCGACTGCTCCGGCGGCGAGTTCTCGAGGGGCGGGGCGTCCTGCCCAAGCGGAGCGGGCGGGGCGCGGGGCCCGCGCCGGGGAGCGGGGACCGCGCAGCTGCGCGCAGCTGGCCCGGCCGGGGACGCGGCTGCACAGATGCGGCCGCCTCCCCGGAGCCGGGGAGGGGGCTAGGGCGAGAGCGCGGCGGCGGGGCCGGGCGGGAGACTCGGCCTGACCCCTGGGCGCTGACCCCCCTTCCGCCCTGGGCTCCCGCGCTGCTGTCCACCCTTCGCTTCCCGGCCCGGCCCAGCCAGGTGCTTCCTTTGGGTGCTGTCCTCAGGGTCCCCTCCCCAGGCCTGGGGGCGGGGAAGGGGGCGGGAGGCCCGGGGCGGCCGAGGTCTCCCGCTCCCCGCGCCAGCCTTTCTGCCCGCACACGCCACCGAGGAGCACGGTCCTGCCCGTTATCTGACCGGGCTCTCCACCCACCCCTGGAGGTGGGCGTCGGAAGTAGGGCGGGCCATCCCGGAATCTGAACCCAAACCGTGGGACTTCCGCCAAGTGGGAAATCACCCCCCGGATGTGAGAGTGAAGGAAGGGGAGGAAGGGTTGGGGCGAGCAAGAGGGGTCGTGGCTTCGGGGCGGAGTGGGCCATCGAGGAGGAAGCAGAGAGGTGGCTGTGGGGAGTGGTCGAGGGGCTCTGACGAGGGGTGAAGCACCCTGGGGCTCTACAACCCGCTGCCCTGCCAGAACCGTCTCCCCGCCTCGCTCCTTGCTTTCTCTCAGCTTCACCATAAAAGGCAACGGCAGCCAGCCAGGCTGGGGCTGGGGGCTGGGCTGTGGCTCTGGAGCTGTCAGGGGTAATGGAAGCCAGTTGCCTGGCGGTGGAGGGGGACCCAGGGCTCAGGGGACGCCCCTCCTTCTCAGAGCCAAAGAAAACTACAGGAGCTGCTATGGGGCTGGGCGGGGGACCAGCTTGTCGCCTGTGTGCAGTGGAGGGGTGCACTAATCCAGAGTCTGCCTCCCTGGCCTGGGTGAGCGGCAATTTGTCCTCGGTCCTCCAGCCCAGCTGCTCCTAAGCTCTGTCTCTGCCTTTAGTGGTCTGTGGTTCCCCTGGCCTACCCCCACTTCTCTCAGCCCTCACCCAATATTTCCCACAAGTTTCCTATTTGGAATCCCAAACGCACATCCCTCCACACAACACTCCTCCCTCATCCCCCTCAGAGAGCCGTCTGCTCCCAGCTGGGCTCTGGGAGAAGAGGGTCTAGGTCTTGAAGGAATACACAGCATCACGCTGCATGTCTCCTGGGAATCCGAAGCAGATCCAAGTGCAACTGGGCCCTTAGTTCTGCTGTGGAGTCAGAACTAGACCTCCCTCTTTTTAATAAGCTCCAGCCTTTAGGCCAAGCCTGGAAAGCAGAATTTCTAGACTGCAAATGACTTGAGGGAAGGCCTTGGAAGTGTTTCAGATTCCCAAGGCTGACCTGAAACCAGCTGACCTAGACTGTCCGAGATGAAGGGGGCCTTTCAGATCTTTTCGTAAGGAAGGAAACTGCGGCCCAGAGAGTGCTTGATTTGGCCAACGGTCTACAACTGGCTAGACAGAACCAGGGCTAGAACCCAAGTGTCATGGCTTCCTCTTCCCTCTGTCGCACATCCCATGTCAGACAGGTTGTCCTAGAGTCAGGGATGAGATGAAAGGACTTGTTTTAGAACCACCCAGAAATGTCCTTCACCTCCCAGGACTCCGTGTTGAGGCTAGTGAGTCTTTTTCAGCTGTGGATGGGCCATTTAGCCTCGTGTCTGGAGGAACCAAAACGGAAAAAAATGGTCGCAGGGACTGAACTAGACTCAACGGAGAGGCCTGATAAGACACGAAAAAAGCTTGGGTGGAAAAGTATGTGGGAAGTGAGACGGGGACCTTGGGCAGGGGGTGGAGCCACTTGTGGAGCTGCATCTCTTGGATTCTGGGACTAATGCAACATTTTTAAGGAGCAGACTTGAGGCCAGGATTGGGCTCAGGAGTGAAAAAGCAACAGGATGTGGGAAAAAAGGGGGCTGGACCCTTAGCCCAGGGATGTGTGCTCCTAAAGTAGTGTACCTGTGGGCAAGGGTTGAACATGGAAAAGGAACATGTATACGTTTGGGGAGGAGTGGACTTTTGCCCAAGAGTCCCCACAGGTTTGAATTCCATCTCAGTTGATAGGACCCCAAGGCCCAATTCTTAATACTCCCCACCCCCTTTTTTTCTCTCCCAATATTCAGTCATCCAAGGGAGAGCATTAAGACCTCACATGCTCCCTTTTGCTGGTGCCCCCTGGCTGTCTTGGCCTTGGGAACAGAAGCTCATTGCTCAAGTCGGTGGTGGTTGAATGAATGAGTTATTTGCTTCTTATGGCCAGGAATTCCCATTGGCACTAGACCCTTGGAAATCCCCCATTTGGGAGAGGTTATAAAATAGATCCTGTCCTAGGGCTCGAGGGATGAAGCCTTTTTTGGTCTCAGGAACTCTCTTGCCAATTGCTTTGGAAATTTGCATCTGCCTGCCAATACCACCATCAGCCCCAACACCACTGCTTTCTATCCAGTCTTAGCCTCCGTTTCAGCCGACCGGCCCACACCTAAGGAATTGTCCTCCCCAGTGATCCCGGAGCCACTGATTTATTTGACATCTCAACAAGCATTTGCATCAGCTCGTAATTACGAAACTCCGTGAAATGCACCCTATTGCAATTGTATCTCAAACCCAACATTTAAAAAACAATTTCTTAAAAAACATTTTTTAAAAATGCGTCATCTTGTGGTGTCATTTGTGTCATCTCGCTGCATCACCTGGCTGCTCCAGCCCATCATGCCAGCCCACTGTCTTTCTTGTCTTCTTTAGGAGGCACCAGAAACGGAACCCGGGACCTCCCATGTGGTAGGTGGGCGCCCAACTCCTTGTACCACATCTGCTTCCCTCAAAGCCAACATTTTTGACCTGAGACACTTAAAATGTACAACAGATTTTTAAACTTCCGGGGGCAGGCGAGGAAATGGGTGACAACGAGGCAGTGACAAGATGGCTGGGATAACTTTTCAGGTTGCCAGAGGCCCCCTGATGATAGAGGAAGGTGGGAGATGAGGGAAAGCAAACCCATAGCAGCAGGCAGGGCAGACCGGAGGGGAAGTAGCCTGGCTTCTTGCCAGGGCCTGGCACTGATGCAGAGACCAGGGACAGAGCTGCAAGCTTCCACGGACAACTCCCTTGGAACCATGATCTCCTGTGACATTTCCTTCGGGTCCCCTGGGTGCTGGCCCCCCGGGCCTCTGAGTGGCGGCCACAGCTTGCCTTTACTGTTGGCTTGACTTTGCCCAGCCTTGACTTTGCCCAGCCTGTCTTTTCACCAGCATTTCTCCCAGCTTCAGGGTCACACTGGACGACAGGACCTCGGGGCAAATCTCTGAGTCATGTTGAAGATCTGGCATCCATTCCCCCGGCTTCTGACTTTGGTCCCTCCAAATGGCCTCCAGCACCGAGGTCTACCTTTCTAACCATCTTCTGGACATTTATTGCCACTGGGATGTGTTACCCTCATCTTAAACTCACATGTCTGGACTCCGGACCTGCTCCTCTTCCAGACTTCCCCATCCTGGCTCAAACCCTAGAATCTTCTCTGGGTCTCCCTTCACCTGGCCCCTCATTACCCAAGGCAATCACTGAGCCATCACAGCCTTCCCATCCTTTCTGTGGTGGCTGCCACCACTAGAGCCCAAATCTGTATCACTTTGCAATGTAGAATTTGGAAGGGACTTAGACAACAAATGGTCCCTTTTTTTTTTTTTAAAGATTTATTTTATTTATTTCTCTCCCCTTTCCCCCCACCCCCACCCCAGTTGTCTGTTCTCTGTGTCTATTTTCTGCGTGTTCTTCTTTGTCCCCTTCTGTTGTTGTCAGGGGCATGGGAATCTGTGTTTCTTTGCACTGGGCGGCTCTCCTTAGGGGGTGCACTCCTTGCGCGTGGGGCTCCCCTACGCGGGGGACACCCCTGCGTGACAGGGCACTCCTTGCGTGCATCAGCACTGCGCATGGGCCAGCTCCACACGGGTCAGGAGGCCCAGGGTTTGAACCGCGGACCTCCCATGTGGTAGACAGACGTCCTAACCACTGGGCCACAAGTCCGCTTCCCTGGTCCCTTTCTTATGTACAAAACCCATGCCCAGTGGATTCATGGGATTTGCCCAAAGTTACAGTGCTAGGTAGAAGACGACCTGGGGCCAACATCCTTGTGTCCTGATATCCTGTCCATTGCCCTTGCTGGTAATTTCTTCTTTTTTCCGTGTATGTGGGTACTTCCCTACTCAAAAACTTGTAATCCAAGCTTTTAACTGGGCATTTGAGTCGCTTCCCAATTTGTTCACAACCTACCTCTCTTCCTGTCCCACTTCTCCTGACACAAATAGAGCTGGCACTTACTGAGCACTTACTGTCTGCCAGGCACTGTCCTAAATGTTGTACGTGTGACTTAATCCTCGCCAGCCTAGGAGGGAGGGTACTCTTGTGATCCCCAGATGGGGAAACAGAGGCAGACCACTTTCCCAAAGCCTGACAGCTCTCCCCTCCCCTCCTCTCCATTCTTCCCTTTCTTATTTTCCAATCCTGTTGAGGTTTTCTGTCTTCCAACAGCTCTTCGCAGACTCCCCGTAGCAGCCAGCTATCTTGCCCCTCCTCTTCTCCAGAATGCTTACCATCCGTTTGGCCTGCCCCGCTGGCACGCAATGTACCCTGCCCTGTGTTCGTTCTCTTTTGGTGTGTTTCGGCATCCCCTTCTCCAACAGCTCTTTAGTGGACAGCCACCAGGTCTGCTATGCCTCTGCTCCCTGGGGACCTCTGCAGGCGTGGCACTTGTCCCCTCTCTACTCCAGCTTCTCTCTCCCAAGCCTCCTGCCACACAAGGAGACCCTGGCCCAGCCCACGGATCAGCTGGCAGATCCAGGCACCCCACAAGGAGCTTTCAGGGCAGGCGGATGTGCCCGAGTTCTGTGCTTGCCACAAAGGCTACCGGACGTGCCTTCAGGCTAGCAAGTGACTCCCATAGGCGCTACCCAGATAGGTCCCGGGTTACTGCCGTCCACCCCTGCCCCTGGAGCACGGCCTGACCTTCCTTCCCAAGGCAAATCCTGGAACCTGGGTTCATGTGGCCCTTTGACAGTGAGAGTCCTTCTCCCCTCCATGGCTTGACAGAAGACTGCTCCCCATTTCTCTTCTGTATTCTCTGGGTTTACTGTCTCGGTGGACTCCTTTACCTTTTCCTCGCTGGCCCAGGAGCCCTCTCTCTCCTTCTTCTTTCTCCCAAGTGCCTGACCTGGGCATCTCAGCCTGATTATTGACTTGCTGTGTTACCTTGGACAAGTCACGCCCCCACTCTGAGCCTCCATGCTCATATCTGTCAAAGGGGGCTGCAGGGCTAGATGGTGAGCCATGCCCTGCCCAGCCCTACAAGCCAGCTCTCGGGTTGACAGCCCTGGCCTCCCCTCTCCCCTCCTGCCCCCAGGAGGGCGGCAGCTCCTGCTCCCGGTCTAAGCCACCGGCCCCAGGCCTCCTCCCCAGCTCTGGCCCCGGCTCCATGTGGCCTGTCTGAGAGGCTGGCCCCAGGCCCGGCCGCAACTCCACATTGCTCTGTTTTTCCTTTTTTTTTCCCCCGCTCTTTCCCGAAGTTAACAAGAAGCAGATGTGGCGCACGATGGTTGGAGAGGTGGGGGGAGGAGGGGGAGGCCGGACCGCCAGCCAGAGGGGGGGAAGGGAGGGGAGTAGGCAGGGGAGTAGGCAGGGGAGGGCGGCGGGAGGCCAGGGCCCGCCCCGCAGCCACTCCTGCGCCTCTGAACGGCCACAGGGGCAAAGCCCTGTCACCCCGGGAGCCGGCCATCGGGGGGGGGGGGAAAAGGACAGAGAGCAGAGGAGGGCCAGCTGGGCCAAGGGGGGCGGGGGCCCAGGAAGCAGCATCCGAGCCAGGCAGGGACCAGGCGCAGGAGGCCAGGGTGGCCCAGGGTACAAGCTCCCCTCCGAAGTGGAGCCGAGGGGAGCAGAAGGCACGAGGGAGGGACACCCAGGAGCTGGAGAGAGGAGGGGGAGAGGGGTCAGGCCGGGCAGCCGGGGGGTGGCGCGGCGTGGGGCTTGGCCGCTGACAGGAAGCGGGGGACTGGGACGGCGCGCTCTGTCCCGCCGAGCCGCGGCACCCCTGGGGCCGGCCCGAGGCGCCGGCGGGTGGCCGGGATGTGCCTCTGAGGACCCCGCCGAGCGCCCCACCATGGCCCCCCGCGCCCTCTGGAGCTGCTACCTCTGCTGCCTGCTGAGCACGGCGGCGGCCGCCGCCAGCTACCCACCTCGGGGCTACAGCCTCTACACGGGGGGCGGCGGGGCCCTCAGCCCTGGGGGGCCCCAGGCCCCAAGCAACCCCCGGCCCGCCAGCCGCCACAGGTAAGATGCTGGGCCCGGGCTGCTGCGGCCGGAGGTGGGTGGGAAGAGCCAACGTGGGGGTGGGCGCTGCCTGGCCCCCACCCTGGGACTGGATCCCGAATGCTGGGGGGGGGTGGGGAAAGCAGAGCCATCCATCAGCCGGCTCCTCACATGCTCACCTTCCCGAGGGGTCCCCCGAACACGTGGGCACCCCGATCCTCCCCACCTGCGGTTAGGTGCCCAGGGAAGCCACCCGGGGGGACGCGGGCCAGGCGCTGCTGACAGCGGCTGGGGGTGCCCCCAGCCCAGAGGCCGCGGGCAGACCTTTGTCCCTTTCTAGGGCTTCCCTGGCCCTGTCCAGTAATCCATAATTCTGACACCACTGCCGCTCTGCCCCTTTCGGCTCTCCAGCTGGACACAGCTCGGAGGCCGGCGTGAACGAGGTCAAGAGTATAGAATGGCAAGCCCCCAGGGGGCAGCGGCTCATTCTGTGCCCTGAGCCGGGCCTGCCGTGTCCTCTCCCCTGAGCAGCGGGGCGGGGGCAAGCCGCCATCCAGAGGGTCACCCACAGGCACCCGCTGGCCGACTTGCCTACAGCCCACCAAGCTGGGGACTGGGGCAGGGCCGGAAAGGGACACAACTGAGTACGTGAGACTCCCAAGGACCCCACAGCCACGAGGACGGAGCTCTGGGGTTGTGGGTCTCCATCCCGCCCCCTCTCCTCGTTGAAAAGTCTTTCTCTGCTCCTGGTGCACAGGAAAGCGTGGGAGGGGGGGTGTCCCTGCCAAAGCCCCAGCTCTCACGGGTCCCCAAGGCCCTTCATCTTTTGCCCGGCCCCCAGCCCCTCTGGGAGCCGCTAGGCCCTCTGCGGGCACATGTGTCTCTGGCCCTCTGGCCCAGGTGGGGTTGTGCCTGCAGGAACTGGTGTGCCTACGTGGTGACCCGGACAGTGAGCTGTGTCCTTGAGGATGGAGTGGAGACCTTCATCAAACCCGACTACCAGCCCTGTGGCTGGGGCCAGCCCCAGTGTCCCCGCAGCATCACGTGAGCTCCCCGCGCTGGGGGGTGGGCTGGGGCAGAAGGTTGGGGGGGTCAACTCAGATTTTGTCCAACCCGGGTAGCAAGGGGCAGGACCAGGCAGCCTTGGTGATGCTGAGGCCGTGGTGTAGCTGCTGGGACCCCGAGGGCAGGGTCCCTTAGACTGTCCTGCCAGCTCCCAAGTGCCACCTCGTCCGTGGGAGGAAGAGCAGGTCTTTGGCCCTTGGCCAACAGGCTGACAGCTGTCAACTGAGAGAGGCCGCATGTTGGACACTCAGGGGCCCCAAAGACAGGCCTTGGCCACCAGCAGCTGCTCATCTCCGAGGCCAGGGCCAGGGCCCCTGACAGTGCAGGGAGGAACTAAAGGGTCACACTCCCCCACCCCCGCAGGTACCGCAGCTTCCTCCGCCCTCGCTACCGTGTGGCCTACAAGACGGTGACGGATATGGAGTGGCGGTGCTGCCAGGGCTTCACGGGCGAAGACTGCGGCGAGGGCCCTGCCCCCGCGCTGGGCCCGGCACCCACCACGCCGCGCCCTCGGCCCGTCCGCCCCAACCTGTCTGGCTCCAGTGCGGGCAGCCACCTCAGCGGGCTCGGGGGAGAAGGTGAGCCTGCAAGCTGCAGGGGCACCGGGGACAGTTTCCCCAGGGAAAATCCCTGTGTCCTGAGTCAGATGAAGGGGGCCGCCGGCCGCCAGTGAGATCCCTGAGTACGTGTGCGTACGTGTGTGTCGGAGAGCAAGTGAGCCAGCAGCGAGAGCACGTGCTCACACGCGCCCACGTGTGGCCAAGACACTTCCTCGCTGGGAAGCACTGCGGGAGGAAGAAGGGATTCCTTAGAGAAGCTGGGTCCCGGGGGAAGGAGAGGGGAGACTACAAGTCCCAGCATGCACCGCAGCTGACTACAGGTCCCAGGCCCCTCTGTGGCCTTTGGGGACTGCGGGTCCCAGAATGCAGCAGTCCCCCTTGCTGGCCTTCCCCGCCTGTGTGCCAGGCACTCCGGATGTGCTGTGTTTTCCTGCTAGAGAGATAGCAGTCGCTGTCAGGGTGGGAAAAGGCACTTCCGGCTAGCCCTGACCACCCAGGCAGGGCCCCAGGAGGCTTGCCTTGTTTGTCCCTGTGGTGTGAGGGACACACCTGCCAGTAATAACCATCCTGCGGTGTCTAGCCCGTCTCCACCGCTCCCATAATGCTCCTCTTAACAGATAGCGCCATTCCCAGACGGCGGAAACAGTTTCCAGAAAGTTGAGAGGAACTTTGGAGAGTGGAAAGGGTTGGGTGGTCAGACAGAGGACCTGGGCCCCGGTACCCACAATCTCTGGTCCTCAGTTTTTTAATCTATAAAATGGGAAGAGTTGATGGTACCTGCCCAGTGGAGTTGTTGAGAGGAGGATGGAAAGCGCTACGGCACAAATCTGGCCTGGAGGTATTTAGGGAATGGCGACTCCTTTCTTCTTTTCTTGCCCGAATCACCCCACTAAGGGGTGGCCGACTCAGTCGAGGCCCCCTCTGAATGGAGCTGGGTGGGCCTGGGAGGCAGGCCCTGAGCTCTGAGGTCCAGCCCCTCTGCCTTCTGTCCTCCGCCCCCCCCCCCCAGGTCCCGGGGAGTCAGAGAAGGTGCAGCAGCTGGAGGAGCAGGTGCAGAGCCTGACGAAGGAGCTGCAGGGCCTCGGCAGCGTCCTGCAGGGCCTGAGCGGGCGCCTGGCGGAGGACGTGCAGAGGGCAGTGGAGACGGCCTTCAATGGGAGGCAGCAGCTGGCCGACGCGGCCGCCCGCCCCGGCGTGCAGGAAACCCTCAGCGAGATCCAGCAGCAGCTGCAGCTCCTGGACCACCGCGTCTCCAGCCACGACCAGGAGCTGGGCCACCTCAACCACCATCAGGGCGGCGGCGGGGCCCTGGAACCAGCCCCGCGGCCTCCTGGCCACGGCGACGGGCCGCTGCGGGAGCTGGAGCGGCGGCTGCAGGAGTCCTGCTCCGTGTGCCTGGCCGGGCTAGACGGTTTCCGCAGGCAGCAGCAGGAGGACAGGGAGCGGCTGCGTGCCCTGGAGAAGCTGCTGGCCTCGGTGGAGGAGCGGCAGCGGCAGCTCAGCGGGCAGGCCGGGGCCCGCCGGCCCCCGCAGGACTGCTGCCCTCCCGAGCTGGGCCGGCGACTGGCCGAGCTGGAGCGGAGGCTGGATGTCGTGGCCGGCTCGGTGATGGTGCTGAGCGGCCGGCGGGATGCTGAGCTGGGGGAAGCAGCCGGGCAGGGCGGCCACCCCCCGGGCTATACCAGTTTGGCCTCCCGCCTCTCTCGCCTGGAGGACCAATTCAACTCCACCCTGGGTCCCTTGGAGGACCGGGAAGAGGGCTGGCCTGGGGGGCCTGGGGGCCGGGGCCGCCTGCAGATGCTGGAGGGCTCACTGGCCAACGTGAGCGGGGAGCTGGGTGGGCGGCTGGATCTGCTAGAGGAGCAGGTGGCGGGGGCCGTGCAGGCATGTGGCCAGCTCTGCTCGGGGGCCCCTGGGGAGCAGGACTCCCAGGGCGGCGAGGTCCTTGGTGCCTTGGAGCGCAGGGTGCTGGACAACGAGGGGCAGCTGCGGCTGGTGGGCGCGGGCCTGCACAAGGTGGGAGCGGCTGGGGAGGCCCAGCAGGCCGCGCTGGAGCAGCTGCACGGTGCCGTGGGCCGGCTCCAGGGCCGCGCGGATGCGCAGGACGAGGCGGCTGCAGAGCTGGCGCTGCGGCTGAACCTCACAGCGGCCCGGCTGGGCCAGCTGGAGGGCCTGCTGCAGGGCCGGGGGGATGAGGGCTGCGGGGCCTGCGGCGGCGTCCAGGAGGAGCTGGGCCGCCTGCGGGACGGCGTGGAGCGCTGCTCCTGCCCCCTGCTGCCCCCGCGGGGCCCCGGGGCCGGCCCTGGCGGAGGGGGACCGAGCCGCGGGCCCCTGGACGGCTTCAGCGTGTTCGGCGGTAGCTCAGGCTCAGCCTTGCAGGCCCTGCAGGGCGAACTCTCTGAGGTCATCCTCACCTTCAGCTCCCTCAATGACTCCCTGCGTGAGCTCCAGACCACCGTGGAGGGCCAGGGCGCTGATCTGGCTGACCTGGGGGCCACCAAGGACCGCATCATTTCCGAGATTAACAGGCTGCAGCAGGAGGCCACGGAGCACGCCACGGAGAGTGAGGAACGCTTCCGGCGCCTGGAGGAGGGACAGGCCCCGGCCGGCCAGTGTCCCGGGCTGGAGGGGCGTTTGGGCCGCCTAGAGGGCGTCTGCGAGCGCTTGGACACGGTGGCCGGGGGGCTGCAGGGGCTGCGCGAGGGCCTCTCCAGACACGTGGCCGGGCTCTGGGCCGGGCTCCGGGAATCCAACAGCACCAGCCAGTCGCAGGCCGCCCTGCTGGAGAAGCTGCTGGGGGGGCAGGCCGGCCTGGGCAGGCGCCTCGGGGCCCTCAACAGCTCCTTGCTGCTCCTGGAGGACCAGCTGCACCAGCTCAGCCTGAGGGACCTCACCGGTGAGAGGGCAGGAGGAGGCATGGGGGGGGGGGGGACCCTTTGCAAGCCCTTTCTCACCCGCACCCACCACCACCAGCCTGGGGCTCATCTCCTTTTTCCTTGCTCTGTCCTGCATGTATCGCAGCCCCAACCTCTGTCCCATGGGTTATAGTTTTTTTTTTTTTTTTACAAGAAAGGATCCAATGTTCCAGCTCCCGCCCTCCCTCTGGCTGCTCGGATAGGCCTGGGGTGCAGGTGGTGTGTTGCTTGGGGAGCTAGGGATCCAGCGAGAGTCCCCTCTCCCCAACTGACTTGCAAAGCCCCTCATTTCACCCATTGCCCTGTCCATGGAGCCACCGCTTTCCTCGTCTGTTGGAAACCCCCTTTACGGCTCTCCTTCACCTTAGCTCCGTTATTGCAGGGCCAGCAGGCGAGGCTGGGCCCCCGGGGCCTCCTGGGGTGCAGGGGCCCCTCGGCCCGGCTGGACCACCAGGACCTCCAGGCAAGGATGGACAAGAAGGGCCTGTGGGACCTCCAGGTATGTGGGCCGGGACCCTTGCTGCAGCCAGGGCTGCCACCTCCCGGGTACCCTGGCTGGAACCCGACAGAGAAGGGGAAAGGGGTGGGAAATAGGGGGTCCTCGGTGGCTACGAGTGGGAGGGAAGTGCCTGGGGGTGGGCCAGTCACTGCATTTGGCTCACTGGATAGGACCTCACTGCTGTCCCTAGGATGGGGGTGTCAGGCCCATAAGGACTACCTGGGGTGTGAAAGGCTGGGGCCAGGGTGCAAGGCCCACCAGAATGGACCCCGCCTGGGCCTCCTTTCCTTGGTGCCCCCTTCCTGCTTCGCAGTCCTAGCACAGCAGGAGCCTCCGCCCTTGTCTGCTGGGTGACTTCTGCTCCCTTTCTCTCTCCACAGGTCCCCAAGGGGAGCAGGGTGAGTGTTTCTCGTGGGCTCCTGAAGGGAGCAGAGCCTGAACGAGGGGTGGGGGACGGAAGGCCTCAAGGGGTAGAGATCCTGGAGGGGACGGGGGCTGGGCGGCTGTGCACCGAGTACCTTACCCTCACACCCACCTGCCCCCCAGGAGTGGAAGGGGCACCGGCAGCCTATGTGCCCAGGGTGGCCTTTTCAGCTGCCCTAAGTTTGCCTCGCTCTGAGCCAGGCACAGTGCCCTTTGACAGAGTCCTGCTCAACGACGGGGGTTACTATGACCCGGAGACAGGTGAGCCTGGGAGGGGTGGGTTTGGGCGCTTGTGGGAAATGGGTGAGGTTGTCCTTTTTGCCTCTTTGTACAGTGTGGATCTTTCCATTCCCTGATTTGGGGAGACCCCTGCTCCTTCCTTTGTGTCCTCCTTCTCAGCCCAGCTGGGGCTGGAAGTGGAGGGGGCGGGGGTCATTCATTCAACAGATCTTTAGGGGGCGCCAACTCTGGCCAGGCTGTTTCAAGTGCTGGGGATGCAGCAGGGAACAAAAGAGACAAAATCCTCTCCCCTCCCGGAGCCTACATTCCAGTGGAATAGACAGGAAAGGCCCAGGCGGCCCCTCCCTAGCCTAGGAGCTCCGGGTGGGCTCCCCGAGGCCTCCCCCCGGCCACCTGCCTTCCCTGCTGACCGCCACCCCTGTCCCCAGGAGTGTTCACGGCGCCCCTGGCCGGCCGCTACTTGCTGAGCGCGGTGCTCACCGGGCACCGGCACGAGAAGGTGGAGGCCGTGCTGTCGCGCTCCAACCTGGGCGTGGCCCGCATAGACTCGGGGGGCTACGAGCCCGAGGGCCTGGAGAACAAGCCGGTGGCCGAGAGCCAGCCCAGCCCCGGCGCCCTGGGCGTCTTCAGCCTCATCCTGCCGCTGCAGGCCGGGGACACGGTCTGCATCGACCTGGTCATGGGGCAGCTGGCACACTCGGAGGAGCCCCTCACCATCTTCAGCGGCGCCCTGCTCTACGGGGACCTGGAGCTGGACCAGGCGTAGACGTGTGTGTGTGGGGGGGGGCGGGGGTTCCGGGACCGACTGCTCCCACGTGTCTACGCCCTGAAGAGGCAGCGGGGACGGCGGGCTCCTCCGGGACCCCGCCGGGGACGGGGCGCCGACGTGGGCACCCCAGATCCGCCGCGGTACAGACGCCCAGAGCTTCCCCTACGCACGCCTGGGCCACGCCGGGGTCCCCTCGTCTGACTCTTGGCCTGATCGCTGCCCGCTCCAGCACCCCCTCCCGGGCCCGGACTGCGCAGGAGCCGACCCGCGCAATTTGGCTCCCTCGACCGACCCTCGAGGCCAATGTCCTGGGCTCCAGGGCTCTCCGGAAGAGGATGGGCCATCACCGCCACCCTAAACTATTCAGGAATAAAAAGACACTTCTTTTTTTCTAAAAAAGACCCCACAAAACCACCCAAAGCAGTTTTGCTCCAGGATGTGTTCAGGGTGGACAGCAGGGCGCAGGGGACGGCCTGGGGGATCCTCGAGGTCGGGGGAGGCTGCGCGCAACTGGCGCAGCTCGGAGGGTGCGGGCCGCTGGGGGCGCGCGCGCTCGGGGCCGCTGGGACCTTCCCCGGCCAGCCACCAGGGGGCGCTGGAGCCAGGTAGCCGTGGGGGGCCGTCACGTGACTGTCGCCTTCCACCAGCGGGGCCGGGCGCGGCGTCGGTGTCAGGGCGGGGCTGCAGGCGGGTGGCGCGCTCACCCCCCAGGTCCCGAGCGGGAGTGGGGTCCGCAGGGGTGGGCGATAGCACGTCTCTTGGGCCTTGTCTTGGCGTCCCTGGGGTCGCTCGCTGCGCTCTCAAGAGCCAGACGTTAGTTCCCAGGCCGCGTGACTCTTTAGGGAACTGGCCATCTGCAGGGCCCGTCACCCGCTTAGGGAACCTCGGACGAGCTGGGGCCGCCGGGCGCCGGGAACAGGGCCCCTGCCGCCTTCCCGGCACCGCACCCCACCTTCCCGCGGGAGGAGGAGCCCCGGGGGCGGAGGAGGAGCCAGGGCAGGCCCCGGGAGTGGGGACTCGGTCGGGCGAGAGAAGAGGCGGAGCCTGGAAGCTCCCCGGCAGCCGGGCGGGCCGAAGGCTCCGCGAGCAGCCTCATGGCAGAAAAGCAGATCCTGTGCGTGGGGCTCGTGGTGCTCGATATCATCAATGTGGTGGACAGGTACCCGGAGGAGGACACGGACCGCAGGTAGGGGCGCCCGGGCCCCTCGGAGACCGCCCGCGCCGCTGCAGCCCAGGCTGCAGAGCCGCCTGCAAGGTCCCCTCGCGAGGCCAGGAAGCCCAGCCCCGGGAGCCGGTGGCCTCTGCCAGTGGAGCCGGGGGGCTCTCGCGGGAGAGAAGAGTTAGTAAGTCCCAGGCGCAGATAGCATTGTGCTGGGCAATTCCCATGCGCACCTTGGAACTGTGTCAGGCGTCACTATCCCCATTTTACTGATGAGCAAATAGAGGCTCCGTTTATCCACGGGCACACAGCTCGTAAGGTGCAGGACCTGTGTTTTGTCTTGCTTTTTAACTCCAAAACCTATGCACTTGCCTCTCCTCAACTTTCATTTTATTTACTAAATAGTATAGATCTATAAAATCACAGCTATTTGTTTTTTTAAAAAGATTTAAGGCAGCTTATAGAGGTAAGTGCAATTAGACCATTCAAAGAACATTTAAAACCGTAGTATTTGAGCTTCAGCTGTAGCTCAGGGCTTGCAGGCACTGGAAGCAAATTCAGAGAGGCAGTAGGGTCTGCATGGAGCGGGTTCATGAGGCACCAAACTTTCCCCTGGTGCTAAATTCCAAAAGGAGTTACCAGAAATCCTTTTTACAAAGGTCAGTGAACAACATAGTGGAAAGCATCCTTAGTTCTTGTCTGTGCACCGTGCAGTCCCCTGCAGGGATGGCTGCGGGACGGGACACGGGCTGTGTAGTGCTTAGGGTACTGAGAAGACTTGCTCCTTGGCCCTCAATTTGCTTCAGCCGAGAACTGAATGAAAGGCAGTTCAAGATTGAGCTCTGGCAAGACGCTGGCTGGGTGAAGGGAGGGACCCTGACACTCTTCAGGCTTCTCCAGTCCCCAAAGCAGTGGCACGTACATTACCACATACTTTCCTCGGGGCAGCCCACGCAAAGTATGTAAGGGCCAGCCAATACTCTTTTTTCCAGATGAGAAAAAGATTTGGGGAAATGGGATACGCTTTATAAGGCTACAGAGTTAATTAGTGGTGGAGGAGCAGTGACAACTCAAGTCTATTGCCAGGCCAGCGGCTCCAAACCTCCCCCGTCTCTTGTACTTCCTGTTGCTTTTGCTGCTGTCCTTGGCGCCTGGGGTCGACCCTTGGTTTTTGCCAGAGCTTAGGGCTCCCGCCAGGGCAGCAGGGACAGTGGAGGAGGGGCAGACCTACGCAGGTCACCTACCAAGGTCAGCCCAGCTGCATGGTGCCCTGCGGGGAGGGAGGCTTTCTCTCGGGAGACTGGGGGAAATTCTGGGGCCATGAGTTCTCCAAGGACTGTGGAGGGCGTGAGAAAGACCCAGAGTGCCTCTCTCTGCTAGGGCTGCCGTCCCATTGCCTTTAGGCTTTGTTAACGTTGGGGGCTTAGGGTAAGAAGACCTGCTAGCTTCCTGGGGCTGGCTCAGAAGGTGGGTCCTGAGTGAGGCGCCTCTCTCAATAGACCTTTCCCAAATATCCACTGCTCTCCATTCGCCCTGCCCTTCAGGGTCTGTCCCCGCTCCCTTGGACCTGTGGCTCCGCCCCTCTGCAGAGGACAGTTGGGTTGTCCGGAGGGTCTTCTCTCTCCCGTGATCCGGCTCCCGGGCTTGTGCCTTGCAGAAGAGCAAGCCTGAGTGGGCCCCCAGTCCTTCCCAGGTGTCCCATCCCCCGCGTCTCAGGGCTCTGTGCAGTTGGGACTTCTCAGGAGCTGTCACCTGGAGCTCGCCAGGCCCCTGAGGACTGGCCCCTACCTCCCAGAGTCCCCAAGGAGAGCCTTCCAGAAAGCATCCTCGTGCTCAATGGAACATTTCTGCGCAGGAAGCTGGCTTGGAAAGGTTTCCACAGAGTACAATTCCATACCCTTTCTCAGAAGTCTCCTCAAAGCCAGGACCTAACTACTTTCCCTTTAGAAAATGCAGAGTAAATAGCAGTGGGTTTTTGGAAGTCAGGGAACTGGGTTCTGCCATCGGCAGATCTCTTGATGTGATCTTGTGCAAGTCACACTCCTCTAGGCCCCTCCTCTGCATAGCTTGAAAAATGTTTGACTCTTTACCAATTAGTGTGCTTCTTTTCTAAGGAGATTGTGTTCCTCCTTCCCCAAGGCGGAAGGAGGCTGAAGGATTAAGTTTCGGGTGCAAATATACCTTAGCCTGATATTTCTGGTTGAGTTATTTTTCTTAACCAGTGGCTCTTCGGTTCTTGTTGCTCTTTTATTGCAAGTTGCCACCATTTTCTTTGCTTTGTTTGGACGTGGAAGAATGGAAATAACCTGTACTGTTTACCTCACGGCATTAGTGGAGCACAAAGGAAAAATCACGAAATGCTTTGTCTACAGTGCTTATTGTAGTTGACTAACACGTCGTCCTCCAGATATATCTTGACTTAGTTTCCCTTTGTGAGATCTTCAGTAAAGATGGCGAAAAACTAGTCTTCACCTAATAATCTTTTTAACTTTTGACACCTTCAAAGGTACCCTTCTTAAATGATCACAGTTTGCGGGTTTGCTCCCCTGTCTCCTTCATTTTCCTCTGTAGTTTATACTGCGGGAAGCTTTCCAAGACAGGAGTGGGTCGTAGGCCTGACACCTTTGGGGTGAGAGTTTTGCTACAGCCCCCAAGGAGGAGGCTGGAGGAACAGCCCCCGGGAGCAGTCCAGCTAGCGGGGGAGACAGAACCCCAAGTTAGCCAAGTCCTTTAAGGCGGGTAGTTCCCCCCCCCCCCCACCGTGAGAAGAGGTGGAAGGAGAGAGATGGCTGCTGTGAGCTGGCTTGGAGCTGGGCTGGCTGACAGACCTCGGCCGGGCCACTGCCCTTCTCGGAGCCCCAGCCGCCCGGGCTGGGAAGTGGGAGGCCAACCTCGCTGCCTTCCGAGGGGCATCTCCCGGCTCTCACATCCCGTGGGGCCCGCTCCAGAGGACTGTGGGTGGCCCCACCTCCCCAGGACTGGCCTGCTGGGCCTGCAGTGACCCTCCCTGTGTTTTGCAGGTGCCTGTCGCAGAGATGGCAGCGCGGCGGCAACGCGTCCAACTCCTGCACGGTCCTCTCCCTGCTGGGCGCCCCCTGCGCCTTCATGGGCTCGCTGGCCCCCGGCCACGTTGCCGAGTGAGTGGAGGAGGGAGCCCCGGGAGGCCGCCTGGAGGGAAGTCCCCACCCTGGGCGGGCGGGCAGAAGAACTGGTCTGTGGCCAGGAGAAGGGCTGGGAGGGGGGCGGCGTGGAGAACCGCCATCCCAGACCTCCTGCGGCAGCTAACACTGTTCCTGTTGAAGTTTCCTTTCCACAGTTTGTTGCCTTGGCTACTCCCTCGGGCCTGCTTGAGCTTCCCTGCCTTCTTCCTTGCTTCCTACAGACTCTGCGGTGGATTTGCCTTGGCCCCTCTCAGACCCTTATCCTGGCTGTGCCAGAGAAAGGAGGCGGTTAGGGACGTGCTGTACCCGCCTCTCCCTCAGGGATGGTTCAAATCCCTTTCCCAGGGGCCAGGCCCACAGATAATTTCCCAGGCGAGGGAGCAGGGCCAGAGCTCACGTCCCCACCGGCCCCTGAAGCAGCTAGAAAACCCTGTCCAAGGGTGCCCTGAAGCCAGCTTGCAAGGCAGGGCCCGGGGCCCGTGTCCCGCAGCTCACGGGCTGTTAACGATTGCGGCCCCTGAGTGGGCCACGCGCGCTCTCCGTGTTGGCTGCTGCAGGGACCCAAGGGCCCTTTGCCCCCTGGCACTGCTGACTTAAGCATGTGCTTATCAGGAGGAGAGGCCCACACTTTGCCCACCGTGGGCACTGGCCTGTGAAGCCCAGCCCTTTGAACCCCGATTCGAGGGGGCACTACTGCTGGGGCCTTGCCACCTGGGCCGTTTCCAAACTCTGCCTTGAAGAACTGGCCCCAAGAGGAGAAAGGAGGAGAGCACCTGCCCTGTGGCATGGGACAGAGGGGCTCGGGGCCCGAGGCCGATCAGAGCACCTTGTTAACCGTGCCCAGCTGGGGGCAGGAGTGGGGCCCTTGGTTCGTCCAGAGAAACTGCTTTACGCAGCCATCGTAGACGGGCAGGCGGTGCACAACTCTGCCCGTTTATTCAACAAACATTTCATGAGCGCCCGCCACGTGTCAGGCACTGTGGGTGCAAAAGGTTATTTGGCAAACCCAACCCTGTTTTCCACGCTCTGGGAAAGCTGCTATTTAAAAGATCCTTGAGGTGAAAGACAAGGATTTATGTCCCGATTGTCACCTTTCCACACATTTGTCCAGGCTTAAAGCATGAGAAAAGCCAGGATGGCTCTCTGCATGGGAACTCCATTCTTAGGCACCCAGCAGTGTCCTTCTAGGGTGGGCTGGGAGCTGTTCTGCTGAAGCAGCCTTCCGGAGGGGACCCCCGCTGGGCTCACACTGATTAGAAGGGATTCTGGGAAAGAGCCTTGAATGAGGCCCATGTCGAGGGGCGTCAGGCACTTGGAGCCCCCTGATCTCCCGGGAGGGTCACCTGCTGCAAGAGGAGAGGGTGCTAGCAGCCCTCCAAGGCCGAGCCACTTCCAGCTGGGTGCCATGGAGGCAGGTGTAGGAAAGAGAAGAAGCACAACCTTAAGTCCTGAAGGGACTTTAGAGAGAAGAGAACCACGGGGACGAGTGGAGGGCAGCTCAGGATCAAGATGTCACGTCACCTTGGCGATGACTTATGAATTCTGCCCAGGCCGTGCATGAAGCCCCCAGGCCATAGGGCCCCCCCCCCCCCCCCCCGCCTGCTTGGCTCAAACAGGGTGCAGGTCCTAGCCTTGTGTCTCCCCCTGTCCCGCTTTGTGGCCTTGAGCAGATCCTTTCCAGTTTGAGACCTCCTGTGAAAGAAGGGGGCGGGGCTGGCGTTGGCTCGGCAGGTCCCCAAGCAGTGCCCCTTGGCCTTCCTCCCGCTCAGCTCTGGGCCGTGCCCCCCGCCCCTCCCGCTGCCCCGCACAGCGGGGCCTGCCTCCAGGGCGGGCCTGCGATTTCCGGTGCCCTCCCAGCCCTTGCCTGTTTGCACCCCAGCTTTTCAAGGATCCTGGTGCCCCCTCCAGCTCCCCTCCAGTCCCCCAACCCTTGTCACACCGCCCCTCCCCCCGGGTCACCCCGCCCTGGCAGTTTTGTCCTGGACGACTTCCGCCGCTATTCCGTGGACCTACGCTACACGGTCCCTCAGACCAGGGGCTCCGTCCCCACCTCCACGGTCATCATCAACGAGGCCAGCGGCAGCCGCACCATCCTGCACGCCTACAGGTTCGTACACCTGTCTGCACCTGGCCAGCTGCCGCCGCCGCCACGCTCCCAGGACAGGACCCTGCTTCTCTCCAAGGCCCCATGTGCCCCACCCCGGGTCCCGGCCACGCATAGGCTCTAATCTGTGTCTCGTTGCCCTTTCCCTGGTTCGGGCCCACCCCCTCCCCAAGCTTCCTGGTGGCTGACTTCGGGCGGCGGGGCGTGGACGTGTCTCAGGTGGCCTGGCAGAGCACGGGGGAGACCCCCTGCTCTTGCTGCATCGTCAACAGCGCCAATGGCTCCCGGACCATTTTGCTCTTCGACACGTAAGGCCCCTGGCCGCCTCCCGCCGCACCCCGCCGACTGCTTCCCGCCCCCGGCGGCCTCTCGAAATTGTCCCCGGGCTGACCTCTCCGGTGATTTTGAAACCGCTTTCAATTAGGGGAGAAGCGAGGTGGGCAGGGAGGGACTCGGCTCTGCCCGGCTTGGCCTCGGTCAATGCCAGGGGCAGGCCGGCACGAAACGTAATTGCGACGTGATTCCTCTTCATGGGCCAATCAGCGGGCGGGGTGGGGGTGTGGGGAATCGTTCTGCGGGCAGAGGGGTGGGGCCGGGGGCAGCCCCGGAGCTGCCTGCCTGCAGCATGGCACCGGGGAGCTAGGGCTCGGGTGCTGGAGTGGAGGTCCCAGCGGAGGAAGCCAGGCCAAGCGCGGCTCACATGGTTTGCCACCATTGCTGAAGGGGAGGGGAGGGCCATGTGTGGGTCAGCAGAACAGGGCCACCTGATGTGCCAGTCTGGGGACAGCGTCCCCAGCCGCTCGGGAGAGGCCTCGGCCCTGCTCAACCCTCCCAGGTCCCTCCTGAGAATCCCAGAGGTGTAGCTGACGGAGAAATCTATTATAGAACGGGCAGGTGCTGCGTGAGGCCCGTGCCAGCTGCCCCGGCGTCACGCTGTCCCTGCTAGCCAGGCGAGAGGGGCCGCCACCGCGGGAGAAGCGTTCTGGCCAGTGGCCGCTGGGCTCCGTATGTCCCCGTGAGCGAGTGGACAGGTGTCTGTGCTCGGCTTGGGCGATCCCGGCCGTCACCCCTGAGCGACCATCCCTCAGGACCGTGCGGTCTCCGCTCAGGCCACACGCACGACAGCCCTTGCAGCAAGCTTGGGAGGCAGGGGGTGTGGCCCCTTTACCCGAAGCCCAGGCCACACAGCCACTTAAGTGGACAAAGGGCCACCGCAGTGGGGCTGCACCCTAGGGGCGGGTCGAGGAAGATCCTCTCCACCTACGCCAACAGAGCATAAAGTCATCGTCCCCTGCCGAGCCTGGCCTCAGGGTGGTGACACAGAGCTGCCCCATTCAGGACAGCGGTGCCACTGGTGAGCTCCCAACTCCAGGGTGCCACAAGTGAGTGGGACCTGTTCCAAGCTCCCGGCGGTGCGGCCATGGCCTTGCCGGTTTGCCAGGGCACTGTGTGCTTCCTGTGCGTCTGGCAAAGGGACTGCCGGGAAGTGTCGTCTCTGGAGCTCCCAGGGCATTCTGGGAGATATGGTTTCAAGGCACCCAGAGCACACGGGCTGCAGCTGGGTTTGCCCTTAGATAGTCTCAGTCTCAGACGCAGGATCGACTGGCAGGAGGGGGGCACCCTAGCGAATCGCCCTCAGAGCCCGTGGGCGGAACTGAGTGGGGCAAGGAGCAGTCAGAGCCGAGGCCGGGCCAGGGCCTCTCCTGGAGCAGGGCCCGAGACTGGCCGGCAGGTCAGCTTCTGTCTATGCTGCAGGCAGTGCATGCCCAGGGTCCCAGCAGCCCGGCCGACCTCGCCACACCCCTTCTTTTTTGTCCCTTCTTGCTGTGGCCTAGGAACCTGCCTGATGTATCCGCTGAGGACTTTGAGAAGGTTGATCTGAGCCGGTTCAAGTGGATCCACATTGAGGCAAGCCCTCCTCCTATTTGTGTCTCGAGGGGCTCAGCCTGCCAGCCCCCTGCATGTGTTCTGCCTTCTTAGTGTTTTTTTTTCAAAGATTTATTTTTTATTTCCCTCCCCTTTCCTGTCCCCCACTCCCCCAGTTGTCTGCTCTCCGCATCCATTCTCTGTGTGTCCTTCTGTGTCCACTTGTATTCTTGTCAGCAGCATCCAGAATCTGTGTCTCTTTTTGTTGCATCATCTTGCTGCGTCAGCTCTCCGTGTGTGTGGCGCCACTCCTGGACAGGCTCTTTTGTTTTCGTGCTGGGCGGCTCTCCTTACGGGGTGCACTCCTTGTGCATGGGGCTCCTTATGCAGGGGACACCCCTGCGTGGCAGGGCACTCCTTGCGCGCATCAGCGCTGCATGTGGGCCAGCTCCACACGGGTCAGGAGGCCCTGGGTTTGAACCCTGGACCTCCCATGTGGTAGGCAGACGCTCTATCCATTGAGCTGAATCTGCTTCCTTCCTTAATTTCTTTGAACGAACGAATCCAACCCACCTCATCCCCTCTCCATCCTTCCTTGCATTCTCAGGTGGCCCAGAAAGCCTGGGTGGCTTCCTCAGGGTCACACAGTGGGATGCAGGCACAGTGGGCTCCAGGCTGCCCACCTCCTCAATGCTGCCCCTGGCAGTAGCCTGCGGTGTAGCCTGCTTTACCCTGACCTGTTAGCTCAGGGGAGCAGGTACGAGAGGACCTGACCTGGCCCCCAAATCCAGGGAACTAGACTCTTCATTCTAAGAGAGAGGTTTTGGAGTGTGGGTGGGAGGAAACCCGGGGAGATCCTGAGTTCTGGTCCCAGTCCCCTCACTTAGGAGGATCTCTGTTATTCATTAGTTTCCTCCTCTGCAAAACAGGGAGTGCTGCTGGATTAGCTCTCCAGGTCCACGACGGCTCTAGAATTTTGTGCTTAGGATGGGGTTCCAGTCTCCCGCTCCCTGGCCCCTCTCCCTCCACACCCAGCATGCCAGCAGGGAGGGAAGCATGAGCCAGAGGGGCCGGGCAGTGCCCGGCTGGCCCTGAGTTGCCCTTCCCCGCCGCAGGGCCGGAACGCCTCCGAGCAAGTCAAGATGCTGCAGCGGATAGAAGAGCACAATTCCAGGCAGCCTCTGGGGCAGAGGATCCAGATGTCCGTGGAGGTGGAGAAGCCCCGGGAAGAGCTGTTCCAGCTGTTTGGCTATGGAGATGTGGTGCGTGCTCCCTGTGGCCTCGCCTGGCCGTGGCCAGCGCAGCAGCTAATCTGGGGACTTAGAATGGCACCCCCTGGCTTGGTGGGGGTAGAAGGCAGGGGTTGGGGTGGTAGAGCAAAGAGCCGGGCCCCTAGCTTTGGACTCTGAGCCAGGCCTCATCAGTGGCCAAGGAGTGAAATTTCTGCGCCCCTAGCTGGGTGCCTTGGCATGAGGGACGCCAGAAGGCTCGGACAGGGCCACAGCCGGCAGCCACGCTTCTCCACGCTGGGCCTCCTCTGCCTTTTCCTCTGTAAAATGAGAGATGGAACGGTTGTCTGAGGTTTCTTCCAAGTTGAGTGGGTGGCAGGTTCCGGGAATTGTGCTGGGGTGAAAAGGGGGCTTGCAGGAGGCAAATCGGGGCCGGGCTGGGTGCGAATGGAACTGCATCGGAGCTCGAGCTGGGGAGAAACCCCCCTGCCTGCTGTCCCCAGCCCTGGCTGCAGCGTCTCGCTCCAGGCACGTGGTGCCTGAGCCCACCATCTCGTGTTTTATTTGATGGGTGGCGGTAGAGCCTAAGCATTGGTGTTTTTTTTTTAAAAAAGCAAGACTCCCCTGGATGATTTTAAAGCGTCGCTGGCGTGGAGGGAGCTGGGGACCCCTACCTAACCCCCCTTTATCTTGCAGTTGAAGCAGTCAGCTGTGGGGGCACAGTTGTGTGTGGGGTGTGGTCTGCTCCTGAAAGCACGTGGAAGCCGGCAGTGGTGGGCGTCACCACAAGGTGGCGCTCGAGGCTCTCTCCATTTTAGCGTAGACCGGGGTTCAGGGTCGCAGTGCCCGTGTCTAGCCTGTCTTGAGCAGGTTTAAAAATGATCCAGTGGGACCGGCAGCCAGCTTCTGTGCTGGGGACTGAGTCCCGTTATCATACGGGACCACACGGGCGGGGGAAGGGGCCGAGCTGGGGCTGGAGCCGGAGGTGACGGCCGGCCTCTGTGCCACCGCGCCAGGTGTTCGTCAGCAAGGACGTGGCCCGGCACTTGGGCTTCCAGGCAGCGGCGGACGCCCTGAGGGGCTTGTACGGGCGCGTGAGGAAAGGGTGAGCTGGGGCCAGCCGGCAGGGGGTCCTGGGAGTGGGGGGGGGGGGGCGCCGGGACGCTGGGGCCTGCCCCGAGGGGACGGGGGACAGCCGCGGGGGCCGGGCGGGCTGCCACCCCCCGCTGAGCGGCACCTTGCAGGGCGTGGCTGGTCTGCGCCTGGGCCGAGGAGGGCGCCGACGCCCTGGGTCCCGACGGCCGGCTGCTGCACTCGGATGCCTTCCCCCCGCCCCGGCTGGTGGACACCCTGGGCGCCGGCGACACCTTCAACGCTGCTGTCATCTTCAGCCTCTCCCAGGGTGAGTGCCCCCGCGGGCGGGCCCGGGCTGCAGCCTGCCCCGGCCGTCCAGGCTGACAGCGGCTGCCGGCCCTCCCTGCAGGGCAGAAGATGCAGGAGGCACTGCGGTTTGGCTGCCAGGTGGCGGGCAGGAAGTGTGGCCTGCAGGGCTTCGATGGCATCGTGTGAGAGCCCCGCCGGGGACCGCTGGCTCGCCCCCTCCTTGCAGGGCGCGCCCCTGGCTGTCACCGCGCCTTCCCCCTCTGTCCAGGCCGGCCTCCCGGCTGCCTGGCTCCCCGGGGAAATGCAGGCCCGGGGCGGAGGGCTCTGCCCGGGTCCTGCGTCCCCCCCTCCAGCTCACCCTGCAGGGCCTCGCAGCAAATAAATCTCCTCCCCCAGAACCCTGCCCCTCCTTCTGTCTGTCCTTCCGGATGTCTGAACTCCTCTCGCTGGCGACTCCTGGGGCTTTGCCGCTGCAGCCCCTCTTTTCCTCTGTTTCCCAAATTGACCTCCCTGCCCAGAGAGGCTGCCTGGCTCGGTGCAGCAGCCTAGCCCTTCCCGGTGAAAAGGAGCCACAGGGGCGAGAGACCTCCCCACACCCCAGCGGGCCTTCCAAAGAGCCAGAAGCCGGCAGGAAAGCGCCCCTGGACTCCTGTGCTGCGTGCAAGCTGCACTCCCACAGCCCCGGGACCTGGGAGTCCATGTGGCTGAGCAGCAGACGGCCCATGGCCGGGAGTGGGCTCCGTGACTTGGTGGGGCCTTCCCAGTCCAGTCTTCCCAAGGCCTGAAAGCCCCACCCTTGGGTCCTGCCATGGAATTAAGAGCACGCCTAGGCCACCGAGGTGACCCGGGAGAGTGCTGCTGTCCCTCGAGGACGAGGACGGCAGGATAGGTGTATTGGGGTCAGGGGTCAACTCCAATAGGGGAGTTGGGGTAGGGTGGGTGGGGCCATTGGAGGTGATAAAAAGCAGGGCCTTTGGAGGCAGACAGGCCTGAAATCAAATCTGCCACTTAATTAGGGTGTCACCTTGGACAAGTCATTTACTCTTCCGAAAATTGCACTAATTCTGCCTGACTCAGAGAATTGTTGTGGGGATAAAATCAGATGATACGGCACCTAAGGTGTATTGGCGTCTTAATAAATGGAAGTCAATAATATGACTGGGGTGTGTGTGACAGATCCAGGGTGACAGAAGGACCTTCCCTGAGCTGCAGGAGGGCGCTGGGTGTCTGAAGGAACAGGTGCCTGTTTGGGCCCTGGGGAAAGCCTGAGCTCTCTTCCCAGGGCTGACTGCGGCTGGCGGTGGCCCGGCCCTAACACCTCTGCTGTGTCTCAGCACCCCAGGCTCCTGGAACCCTGGGGAAGCCAAATCCGTGTCCCTTGGAGACGCCTGCCCAGCCCCCAACCCGCTGGGCCCCTGTGGGCATCTGGCAAGGCGGAGCTGTGGAGCGATGGCTTAGGGGGGTCAGTTCATTCCCGTCTTTATTGGGTGTCTGGCCCCTAAAGCCGCCCCCCAACTTAGCATCTCCCTGAGCTGCACAGAAACACCTGCCTCCCGGCTGGGGCCAGGAAGGGGACACCTAGGTGATCGCCATTGCAGCAGACACAGCCCACGTTTTCGGGGCGTGGGTTCTGACACAGGCCCCCAGGCGTGCAAGCCGAGATCCTCGAGGTTTATATCTCGTCATTCTCCACTTGGATGGCGTGAACCTCCAAGTCATGGTGGGCCTTTCCAGGCTCCAGTGTCTCCCCTGGACGCTCCTCTGCTTCTCCGGTGCCCCTGGCCTCTGCCTGGTGCCCAGCCTCCCCTCCAGGACCTGGGGCCTCTCCTCCCGCCTCGGCCGGGCCCCTGGCCCCCTGTACAGGTTCTAAGGACTCCCTTCTGACCTCCGCCTGTCCCCCAGCCTCTTCTCTGGGACTCGGGGACTCTGCCATGTCTTGTCCCGAAGGGCTCTTAGCTAGCGGGGGCTGCCTCCCGACAGCTTGGGGAGGCTCCTGGGGCTCGGCGTGTCGGGGGCTCTCCACGGGGAAGTTGATGAGCTCCACGGGGGTCATGAGGCCATCCTTGTTCAGATCCTGGGTCTCGAGCACTTCATCCACTACCGGGATCACCTGTGGGAGCGGAGTCAGCAAGGGGTCCACTGTGACCAGAGGGACTCTCTCAGGAGCTCTGCCCACCCTCCACCCCATCCCCGCCGCACAGGCTCTGAGCCCTCCTTCTACAGGGGGTTCACTGGGAAGAAGACCAAAGCCCTGAGGCGGGGGCAGAGGGGAGGCTCCTTCGTGGGAAAAAGGGGGCTGCCCCCCAAGCAGAGCTTACTGGGTTGGTGGCGGGAGAGGCAGCAGCTCCAGGGGCCAGAGCGGCTGTCAGCATGGACAGCAGCTCCAGGCCATCCAGCTGCCCACTCTGGTCGTAGTCGTGGAGGGCAAAGAGGTAAAGGACAACTGAGGAGGAGAGGCTGGGTCAGGAGCGGCGCCGGGGCAGGCGGAGGCGGCGGGCGGCCCCGCCACCCAGCAGCCCGCCCTCACCCTGCTCCCGGCTCAGGTGCTCCGGCTCCTCCTCCATCCTCTCCAGGCCCCTGAGGTAGCTCTGCAGGAGACTGTCAGGAAAGCAGATGGTCAGCCCCAGGGGCGGCGCCCAGCTCGCCGCCCCAGACCCGACCCTCCGGCCCCCGGCCCCCGGCCCAGTGCACTCACCCAAGCTGCTCCTTGCCAGGCCGGAAGGGGTTGGGCAGGGGCCGTGGTGCTTCAGGGTCCAGCCTGAGGAGGGAGGGGGCGCCAGCCTTGCAAATGGCCTCCCTGCAGGCCCTGCCTACCGGCCCTCCACCCCCAAGCTCCTGGTAGAGTTCCCTCCCCAGACCCAAGAGGAACTGCTCCCCCAAACTCCCAAAACCTGGTGGGGAGGGAAGCAGATATGGCCCAATGGAAAGAGCATCTGCCTACCACATGGGAGGTCCTGGGTTCAAACCCAGAGCCTCCTTGACCTGTGTGGTGAGCTGGCCCATGTGCAGTGCTGATGCGGGCACAAGGAGCACGGTGCCACGCAGGGGTGTCCCCCACATAGGGGAGGCCCACGTGCAAGGAGTGCGCCCTGTAAGGAGAGCTGCTCAGTGTGAAAAAAGCGCAGCCTGCCCAGGAGTGGCGCTGCACACATGGAGAGCTGACACAGCAAGAAGACGCAACAAAAAGAAACACAGGGAAACGGACTTTGGCCCAGTGGTTAGGGCGTCCGTCTACCATATGGGAGGTCCGCGGTTCAAACCCCAGGCCTCCTTGACCCGTGTGGAGCTGGCCATGCGCAGCGCTGATGCGCGCAAGGAGTGCCCTGCCATGCAGGGGAGTCCCCCGCGTGGGGGAGCCCCACGCGCAAGGAGTGCGCCCGTGAGGAAAGCCGCCCAGCGTGAAAAGAAAGAGCAGCCTGCCCAGGAATGGCGCCCCCCACACTTCCCGTGCCGCTGACGACAACAGAAGCGGACAAAGAAACAAGACGCAGCAAATAGACACAGAAAACAGACAACCAGGGGAGGGGGGGAAATTAAATAAATAAATAAATCTTTAAAAAAAAAAAAAAGAAACACAGATTCCTGGTGCCGCTGACAAGAATGCAAGCAGATATAGAAGAACACACAGTGAATGGACACAGAGAGCAGACAACTGGGGGGGGGGGGGGGCGGGCGATAAATAAGAAATAACCTGGTGGGGAGTAGACCCTTCTGATCCCCTTGGAAGCAGAATCTTACTTACTCCCTCAGAGACTGTTTTTTGCAACTGCCTGACTTAGATTTTAAAGAAAACCCAAATAGAAAAACCAGGTTAGGCAGAGGCCAGGTGAGGCCCTATCTTGCACACCAGCTGGAGATCCAAGAAAGCCCAGGGAGTGGCAGGAGAGTGGGGATCCGGCCACTCTTCCGCTTGGACGCTGAGAACCGAGGGGCAGGTGCCTGATGTGCCTGGTGGCAATGCCCAGTTTTTACAGACCCGCTCTTTGTTCCAAAACACAGAATTGCTCTTCCCCCCACCCCTAGCGGAAGGCATATATGTTCGATTTGGAATTTTAATCTGCTCAGGGTCTCTTGGTCAGCGTTTAAAGCTCAAAGGTTTGCTCCCAGTTCTGGACAGGGCTACCCGTCTGCCCAAATCCATCCAGACTCGGGACACGAGAGAGTTGGCAGGAGTTGTCACAGCCGCTTTGTCACTGCTGCCAGCCCTTGCTCCTGTATCTTGCCTCCACTCCGACCCAGCATGCCCACTGCAGACAATTAGTAACTAAAACCTCGAGGAAGAGATCCCAATGAAGCAGAGATGACATGCTAATGGGGTCCCTGCTCTCAGGTTTGACATGGGGGCTGCCTTTCTCTAGCCCCTTGCTTCTCTCCTACACTCCCCACCCCCCGGGGAACCGAGTTCCCTGATTCCAAGCCAGCCCAGCCCACGGGTCCCGAGTGCCCTCTTTCGGAACCACTCCGACAGGCACCAGGCGGGAGGTTGGGGTGGGTGGATCCGCACCCCAGTCTCCCGCCGCCCAGAGGAGCCCGCCACGCCCGCAGGTTCCCGGGAGGCCCTGCCGCTCCCAGCCCGCGGCCCCGCCTCCCGAGCCCATTACCTGGCGGTGCCATCCTTGGGCGCAGCCTGGCCCGGGGGCAGCAGCAGCAGCAGCAACAGGCTCGCGGTCAACGACGCCATCCTTCCTGGAAGCGCAACCAGCAACAGAGTGGGGGTGCGGGGTGGGGTGATGCCACGAGAATGGGGGCCGGCTCCACAGGGGCGCCTTCCTCTCCCTGACAGGACCCCTGTTCCGGGGAAGCGCCCCCCACGGACATCGGCGCTCAGCCCGGCGGCGGCGCCCACCCTGGCTCTCGCGCGGAGCTCTGCGCGCCCCGCAGCCGGCGCGCACAGCACAGACAAGCCCTGCTCTGGCGGAAGCGGCGCTGGAGGCAGGAGCCACCTCCTACGTGGCCTCCCCGCACCCCCACGCCCCTTGCCACTACCAGCCCCGGTCCAGTTTAAATCTGTGCCAGCTCCTTCAGGCCACTCATCTTACAGATGAGGAAACTAGCTCAGCTGAGAAACAAAGGGAGTCACAAAAAGGCCAAGACTTAGAGAGGCAAAGGGCAGGCAGATGGTTCTGTTGCATTTATGGACTACCCACTGAAGAGCAAACCAGGTCTAAACGCCGGGACAGACCTGTCAGGGTCAAGACGACAGTGGCCTCAGAATTGCTATTTACTAAATGCAAAAACAAAACAAAACAATTATAAGCACACACACACACACAACACCCAAACCCCGAAAACCTCCCCTTAAGCTTACATTGTGTAGGCCCACGGGCAAAAGTAATTGCTGGGTTATAGGAAAACAAAAGTAAAATATAGAGGCACTATCGAAAGCACCAAGCGCAGAGCTGTCTGTCTAATCCCTGGCGTGTGTCTGTCCACTGTGACTTCCTGAGGAAGCAGAAGTCCACCAAAGCTGAGGTCTGAGATCCCAAACCCATCGCCAGGAAGAAAAGTCAACCAACATTTGATGGTCTAAAGCAGAGGTCCAGAAGCCTGTGGAAATGGCGTCCTGCCCTCTGGCTGGCACCGTATTTTACGGGGAAAGATTTGGTAGATTTCAGTCGATTCCCAAAGAGCTCCCTGACCACAGTAAGTTCAGAACCACTGGAAAGGGGAACACCAGATTCCTAAGCGATGTGGAATAGCCCATGTGTGCATCTGGCTGACGGGAAGATAGACCGAGATCACAGGTCTGGTACAGTGGGAACTGCATTGAGCTGCATTGAGGATGAGGTTCACAAGAAGGTGAAGCTTCCAGAGCCCTAGAAACGTTCCTACTTTTCCATGTTGGCCTCTGGGTCCAATAGGTAGAGCGAGTATCCATAATTTGTTGGTGTCCAGAATAAATGTTGGTGATTTCTATTTCTAGCAATATAGCAGACTAGACCTTCTGGGGAAAGTGCTCCTATTACAAAATGAAGAAGAGTGCATGATAAGTGCATAGTTAAGTGCAATAGAATGTAAGAGAATTCTCCAGTGGCCAAATGGGCGCTGATGTCACAGCTTCCCCAAGGGTGTTCCCCAAATCGGCTGGCGACATGGATCCTTGAGCTTTTAGTTGTTGGGCCCAGGAGAGATGACAAAGTCGTGGGCAGAACTGAAATCTCCATATCAGCCTGGGGCGCTCAAAGGGACACATCACAGTGAGAGAGCAGACCAGAACAATATCCAGCTCTCCATGTCTAGGAGTATGATAGTCCATGTCCCAGTGAAAAGAACTTAGAAAGCTGGATAAAAATGATCTTTTCAAATGCACTGAGTTGGCAAGTAAGGAAATGCTCAGAATACAAAAAGCACAGTGAAAACAGTAATCCTCGAGGAAAAGTGAGCTTGAAGGCAGCTTTTTTTTTAAAGGTAAAATTCATAGACCATAAATTAATTTTAAAATGAACAATTCAGAGGCATTCACACAATATTGTGCAACTACCACCTCTATCCAGTCCCAAAACATTTCCATCACCCCAAAAGAAAGCCCCACACCGATTAAGTACTCACTCCCGTTTCTCCCTTACTCCACCAGCTGGTAACCACTAATCTGCTCTGTCTCTATGGATTTGCCTATTCTGGATATTTCATATAAAAGGAATCATACAATGTGTGGCCTTTTTCACTTAGCATAAAATGTTTTTTAGTTCATCCAGTTTGTAGCATCTATCAGTACTTCATTTCTTTCTATGGCCGAATAATATTCCATTGTATGGATGTGCATGGATGTGCTTATCTACCCATCAATGGTCATTTGGGTTGTTCCCACCTTTTGACCATTATGATTAATGCTGCTCCCAACATTTGTGTACAAGTTTCTGTGTGGATGCACATTTTTATTTCTCTCAGGTATTTACCTAGGAGCGGAATTGCTGGGCCATATGAAAATTCTGCATTTAACTTTTTGAAGAACTGCCTAATTGTTTTCTACAGCTTTTGCCCTAGGAATACCTGCTAAACTAAACCCAGGTGATCTTGAACTATCACTCTGAGAGCTGTGTGCAACAGAGGAGACCGGAGATAAAACCTGGGCTCACCAAAGTGGAGAGACTAGGAGCAGATTCTCTTTGTAAAGTTGGGATTCCAAACAGCTATTGATATATTCTCAATATAAGGATGAACAAAAAGTAAATTTGCCATGAAAGAATCTTGCCTATCTTGACCTTGCTGCTGGGTAGAAGGGAGAAAAAAATCTTTCCTGAGAACTAAAGACAAGCCTACTCTAATGTGGGTCTGAAGGCTGGAAAACCTAAAGTAGATCATTTATTTTGAAATGGTCCCTGGTTGACAGTCCTCCCCCTTGTCTGACAGGGGCAAACATACATTTTTTCTGGAGGAACACAACTTCAATCCAGGCCTCAAAGAAGTGCCATAAATAAAGTTCCAAGGAACATGAGTTCACTGGCAAAAAGTCATAAACATACAAGGAAATAAGGCACCATGAGGAAGAGCCAGCAAAACCTAAAGATATTAGAATTATCACACATAAAATATAAAGTATATTTAGTATGTATCAGGAATTTGAAGAGAAGCCTAAAACCATGAGAAAGAAAAAGAGAACCTAAAAATGACCAAACATATTTGAAGAAGAACCAAATACAACTTTTACAAACAAAAAGGAAAGAACGATTTAAAACTGCCATGAGTGAGTTAAACAGATTAGACACAGTCAGTGTGAGAATTAATGAACTGGAAAATAAATCCGGATAAATTATCCTGAATGTATTACATTGAGTCCAAGAAATAGAAAATGTAAAACAAAGGTTAAGTCACATGGAAGATAATAGACAAAATTGGGTAGAAGCAGTATTGCAAGAGATAATAGTAGAGATTTTTCCAGTATGTTACAAAATACTAATATTCAAACCAAGAAGTCCAACAATCCCAGACAGATTAGATTTACACCTGAACCCACTGTTCTAAAATTATAGAAAATCAAGAAAAAGAGAAGATCTTAAAAGCAGCCATGAAGAAAAAAGAAAATACCTAAAAGGAAGAGTAATTAGACTGAGAGATGATTTCTCATAGCAGCAGAGCTGCCAGCACACTGTAGGGTAGTGTTTTATTTTATTATTATTATTTTTTAAAGATTTTTAAAAATTTTTTTATTTCTCTCCCCTTTCCCCCTCCCCCCTCCCCCCAGTTGTCTGCTCTCTGTGTCCATTCGCTGTGTATTATTCTGTGACCGCTTCTATTCTTATCAGTGGCACTGGGAATCTGTGTTTCTTTTTGTTGCGTCATCTTGTTGTGTCAGCTCTCCTGTGTGTGCAGCGCCATTCTTGAGCAGACTGCACTTTCTTTCGTGCTGGTCGGCTCTTCTTACGGAGTGCACTACTTGCCTGTGGGGCTCCCCTACATGGGGGACACCCCTGCATGGGAGGGCACTCCTTGTGTACATCAGCACTGCGCATGGGCCAGCTCCACACGGGTCAAGAAGGCCTGGGGTTTGAACCGCGGACCTCCCATGTGGTAGGTGGATGCCCTATCCACTGGGCCAAGTCCGCTTCCCTAGGGTAGTGTTTTAATTTTCATGTTGCTGAGAGAGGTGGGATAATGGCCATCCTAGAATTCTATCCTCAGCAAAACTGTTTATCCAGAATGAGGTGGAAAAAAAAAAACCTGAACAATTTTAGATAACAACTTGGAGAATTTCATATCAATATTCCAAAGGAACTTCTAAGGGATATATTTCAGAAAAAAGAGGGAAATGATCCCAGATGGACGGATGGAATGCAAGGAAAAATTGGTGAGCAAGGAAATCAGTAACTATATGGGGAAATCTAAATAGACTGTCGAACAATATAATTATATTAATATTTGGGGCTTAAAAGGAAAATTGAAACACAGTATTGGACAAAAATAGCATAGAGGAAGAGATTGGCTATTTGGAAAGAGAGTAAATATACTGATTAGCTTTGTTAAATATGCATGTTAAAACTTTAAGGATAACCACTAGTAAAACAGAAATAGGTTGTATAACTTTAAACCAGTAGAGAAAAAAAATGAATGGAATTTTAAAAAATCAATCCAAAGGAAGACAGGAAAAGAGAAGAAAAGACACCCTCCCAAAAGAAGACATTAAATGCAAATCATAAAATAAGATGGTAGTAATAAATCTAAGTTTATTAGTAATCATAATATAAATTGTAAAAATCATCAGTTAAATAGAGATTATCAAAAGGGAAATAAAACACAGAGTTGTGTGCAGTTTTCAAGAAACTGACTGAAAAAGTAACACAGAAAGGTCAAAAATAAAAGGATGGAAGATATGTAAAGCAATATAGACGAAAGAAAGTTTGTCTAATTATATTGACATCAGACAAAATAAACTTTAAGGTAAAAGGCATCATTATAGATAAAATAGTGTCATTATGAAATGATATAAACTTTAACTCCCTGGAAGATATAATAATTCTGAACTTGTATGTCCCTAATAACAGAAAATATCTAAAACAAAAAGTGGTATAACTACGAGGAGAAAAATCAAATCTACCATTATGCAGGGATAATTTAATGCACCTCACTAATATTTGAAATATTAAGTAAACTAAAATTTAGTAAGAATGCAGATTTGAATAAAACATTTAATAAGCTTGAACGAATGAACATATACAAAGTCTCACTTCAGTCACTTAGGGAATACATACACAATCTTCTCAAGTACATATGAATATTAATAAAAACTGACAAGTAGGGAAGCAGATGTGGCTCAAGCAATTAGGTTCCTCTCTACCATATAGGAGGTCCAGGGTTTGATGCTCAGGGCCTCCTGGTGAAGGCAAGCTGGCTTGTGTGGTGAGCTGGCCCACAAAAAACAAAAACTGACAAGTAGTAGCCATGGAGTATGCTCAATCAATAGCAAAGAATCAATCTTACACTATGTTATATGATCAAAATACAATGGTATAAGAAATCAATAGTAAAAATGATGTAAAAATTCCTATATTTTTTGAAATTTAGAAAGCATACTTAAAAACTAATGGGTCAAAGAAGAAAATCATAATGGAAATCATTAAATACTTAGAATTAGAAATACTGGAAAAACACACATCAAAATAAGATATTTAATACAGCAGTATTAGAGGAACTATGTAGAGACTTAAAGGTTTATATGAGAAGAAAAACTAAAAGTGGAGTTTTAGCTTCCTACTTAAGAAGCTAGAAAACCAGAACAATCTTAAAGAAATTGAAATGAAGAGAAGAAATAAAAAATAACAATATGGGAAACGGACTTTGGCCCAGTGGTTAGGGCGTCCGTCTACCATATGGGAGGTCCGCGGTTCAAACCCGGGCCTCCTTGACCCGTGTGGAGCTGGCCATGCGCAGTGCTGATGCGCGCAAGGAGTGCCCTGCCACACAGGGTGTCCCCCGCGTGGGGGAGCCCCACGCGCAAGGAGTGCGCCCGTGAGGAAAGCCGCCCAGCGTGAAAAGAAAGAGCAGCCTGCCCAGGAATGGCGCCGCCCACACTTCCAGAGCCGCTGACGACAACAGAAGCGGACAAAGAAACAAGACGCAGCAAATAGACACCAAGAACAGACAACCAGGGGAGGGGGGGAAATTAAATAAATAAATAAATAAATCTTTAAAAAAAAAAAAATAACAATAGAGGGAAGTGGATGTGGCTCAAGCAATTGGGCTCCTGCCTACCACATGGGAGGTCCAGGGTTTGGTTCCTGGTACCTCCTAGGGAAGACAAGTGAGACAATGAGCTGATGCGACAGGTGGGCTCAGCGAGCTGATGCAACAGGATGACTCAACAAGAGAAATGAGGAAAGCATAATAAGAGACACAACAAAGCAGGGAGCAGAGGTGGCTCAAGCGATTGGGTACCTCCCTTCCACATCAGAGGTCCCGGGTTCAGTTTCCAGTGCCTCTTAAAAAGAAAGACCAGCACACAACAAACAGACACAACAAGTGCAAACAACGAGGGAGTGGGGAGAAATAAGTAAAATAATCCATAAAAAAAATGCAATGGAGAAGCGCAACAAAGGCAAAATGGTTGTTCCTTTAAAAAGACTAATAAAAGACAAACCTGGCATTTTTATTAAAAACAAAGAGAAATGCACAAAGAAACAATATTAGGGATGAAAATGGGGACAAAATTACAGAAATAGCAGATATCTGACAACTTGGAGGATATAACCACTCTCTTAGAAATGCTTAAAAGCAGAGCTGGTGAAGAAGAAATAGAGAACTGTAATAATCCTATCACCGTTAAAGAAACTGGCACGTATTAATCTATGCTGCTTGTAGACCTGTCCAAACTGTTTTTAGGGCGTGATCTGCATATGTTTATTAATTGTCATAAAACTTTGGCCTAACCATAGCATTTTGAGAATTACAAAAGGAAGCGCACAAATGGCAAAGAAATTCTAAAGGTATTTATAACTGTACTATTACAATTAGTCAAAGCTAAGGAAATAAGCTGCATGTCTAAGACTTAGGTCATGGCAAAGCAAATCATCTCCAATGGCAAATATTCCAAACTCACAAGTTGGAAAGGAAAAAAAAATGAGCAGAGTTGAGTTCATGCAAAGTTTAAACTTGACACCATAAGTCAAGTTCAATGAGAGGCATGACAGTGGTCTGGCAGGAATGTGGCCAGGTTTGGGGGCTACGTGGGCCTCAGCAGGGGACTGAAGAGGGAAATTTCCTTGAAAACCTGGTAGGCATGGAATGGCAGGCCAAGACCAGCAGGATTTGGGCCCAGCCTCCAGGAAGATTCCGGAGAAGGCCTTGCTCCCACCGTGGCCTGAGTGGTCAGGAAGCAAGGCTGAAGGAGGGTCGGGTGGATGGGCCAGGAGGCAGCCTCACCAGGTTCTTTATGTCTCAGAGCATTCCTGGGGCTGCTGTGTAGGCAGGGAGGGAGCCAGCTGGTGCCCAAGTGGCTGAGGGCCAGCGGGACGGAAGGGGCCAGCGGGAGGGTGCCAGGAGGTATGGATGACCCTGGGACTGGGCGCCCAGAAGGTACCACGGGAAGCGACAGCAGATGTCAAGTGACACAGGGAACTGGGGCAGTCTGTAGAGCAGGTGTGTGAAAATAGAATAAGAAGAAACACCCTTGATTTCTTTACTATTTATTGGGCCCCTATATGTATGAGATACTATCTTTTTAATATATTCTCTTCTTTGTGTTTAATTTTATTTTTTATATTTTTATGTATTTGACATACGGGGGCTGGGGATTGAACTCCAGACCTCGTATGTGGGAAGCCGGCACTCAACCATCGAGCCACATCGGCTCCTCTGAGTGGGTTTTTTGGTTTGTTTGCTTGTTGTTTGTGACTTTGTTTTTAGGAGGCCCCGGGTACCCAGCCAGCGGGCGCTCAACCATGTGAGCCACATCTGCTCCGGGACTATCTTAACTGAGCTGATAGTCTCAGGTACAATTATTTAGCCTTACCCCCACTCCTCCTCTTATGGTTTGAAAATATATAAATAGAAAAGATACAAATGTTAAAATGATGATTAAGAGACAGAGAAACAGAACTGCTAAGGAATAGGTGGTAGAGCCCAAGGTGTAAGGAAATGCAGCCTACACTTGGACCTGCTGAATTAAAATCCCGGCTCTGCAACGCCCTGGGGAGAGACTCTTCTGCATCTCTAAGATCCGTCTGTCACACGGAGCTGATGACCGTATTTCTCATAGCGTTAATGAGAGTGAAATGGACAAGACACGGCCCGCAGAGCGCCTGGTCTATGATAAAGACTTTCCCTTCCAGAACTCTCCCTGAATGATCTGCACTGGCTTCCCACCTAACACCCCTCCTGCTCTGCCCACCTGGGACGCCCCCAAATTGCTTTCCTCTTCCCATCTGTTCACTGCCAGGACCTTGGGCAGGCGGGCGGCAGTGGAGTAATTAAAACCCCTCAGAGCTGTCAAAACCAATCACCCAGGTTTCACGTGTCCTCAGCCACTAGCCTTTGCCTTTTAAAAGAAGACATTTATGAATTCCAGAGAATGAATCTAACGGCAGCTGCTCAGGCACGAGGGGAAGCACCCCTCAAATCCCACTAATGTCCTCACTCCTTAGGCCATCGGTGGTCGTTTTCCAAATCTACAATTCTTGGGCACTCCCTCCCACAGACGCTGGAGTCTAATTCCCCTCCCCTTGAATCTGATCCAGACGTACTGACTCGGGGCTAGTAGACAGGGTGCGGTGATGAGGCTCCCGCCTCCTTCCCTCTCCCTCCCTCTCTTGACCTGTGGGCAAGCCCCTCCGAGCCACAGGGAAGAAGTCTGGCTTCTCTGAAGCCACCATGCTGGAGAGACCACGTGGAGAAACAACATAGGGACCTAGACGGCCGAGGAGCCCCGGCGTTCCAGCCTCCAGCTGCTCGAATCTTCCCCGGAGCAGACAAGCCAGAGGGGAAAGCTTGAGATGACTCCAACCCCCAGCCTCCGCGCGGCCCCAGGCGACACTGAGTGGAGAAGGACTGGGCTGGCTCCTGAACCCCGCCAGACTGCTGAGCCAGAAGCCAAGAGAATGGTGCTGTTTTAAGCCGTAGAGTTTTGAGGTGGCTCCTCGGGCAGTCACAGAAGCTGGAACACACCAGCCCAGACGTGCAGCCTGGGCCGTGCAGGGCGCCTGCTGCCAGAGGGCCCTCGCCAATCTTGATGAATTCCTGTAAGAATCACTCGCCTCATATGTGGGTGAATCGTCTGTATGTGTAGTAGGCAGGAAACAGAGCTTGGACCCAACCAGATCTAGGTTCAAATCCTACCTCCACCACTGACCGTCTCGGTGACCTTGGGCAAGCTAATTATCTTCACTAAACTTCTGGCTATTACCTTACCTGCGTAATAGGGAGAATAATATTTACCTCACAAGGTTATAGTGAATGTTAAGTGGATGATGAATTACTTCTTGCACAAATTAACGCAGTGGTCTCTCACAGTTGTCCCTGCCTCTGGTGTCTTCTCTATGAAAACACCCTCTATACCCACATTGGATTAATAGTCCTTTGCTGGAAAACCACTGCTCCAAAACCTTCAATGGCTCCCTGTTTCCAGTACAGCCCAGAGTCCTGACCTAGGCACTCAGGCCTCCTACAATCAGATATTATTACCTCTTTAGATTCATCTTCTAGCACTCCATTAGGCTGATACTCTGCTCCAAAACAGGGGTTACCACAATCTCCCAGGAAGCTTTTTCCTTTGCTCTTCTGTGCTTTTGTTCCAGCTGTCCCACTCTCAACCTGGAATATTCTGGGCCCTCCTGAGAGCCTTAGTGTTCTAGTTGCTGTCCACCTTAAAAACCTAATTGCAGGGAAGTGGATTTGGCTCAAGGATAGAGTGTCTGCCTACCACATGGGAGGTCCAAGGTTCAAACCCAGGGCCTCCTGACCCATGTGATGAGCTGGCCCATCTGCAGTGTTGATGCATGCAAGGAATGCCATACCACACAGGGGTGTCCCCCACATAGGGGAGCCTCACATGCAAGGATTTAGCTCCTACAAGGAGAGCCACCCTGTGTGAAGAAGGCACAGCCTGCCCAGGAATGGTGCTGCACACACGGAGAGCTGATGCAGTAAGATGACCCAACAAAAAGAGACACAGATTTCCTGTGCCACTGACAAGAATACAAGTGGACACAGAAGAACACAATGAATGGACACAGAGAGCAGACAATGGGGGGGGAGGGAGAGAAATAAAAAATAAATAAATCTTAAAAAAAAACACAACTGAATTGCATGTAAACTTTTAGAGTCATCCAAGTAATTTGCTCTGAAGTAACGGTTGCAACTTTGACATAGCTACTCCACTTCCACTGTTTAAAGAAAGGCAGGGTAAGGCAGTGCGGCTCTTCTGAGGTTGTACTAAAGCAGAGGTTCTCAACCAGGGTCCATGGACCCCCATGGAAAGATTCCAGGGGGTTGATGAGCTTGAATTGAAAAAAATCAACTTATTATCTTTATTTTCTCTAATCTCTAACTGAAATCTACCATTTCCTTCACTTATGAATGTATGCAATAAATAAATTACATTAGTATTCATTTCACTTGACTGGCAAAGAAGTCCATGGAACAAAGCATATTAAGAACCCCTGGTCGAATGTGATTTGTTCACGCTTACACATTTCTAAGCACTTACAAAAGTTTGTAAATGTTACAGATTGAAGTGTGTCCCCAAAAAAGACATGTTTGAGGGAAGAGGCTGTGGCTCAAACAATTGAGCTCCTATTTACCATACAGAGGATCCAGGTTTGATCCCCAGGACCTCTGGGTTAAAAAAAAAAAGAAAGAAAAACTGAAGGCATCTCAGACCTGCACGGAGGGGAGAGGCGCAGGCCCCCCGTGCGGTGCAGAGCGGGCAGGCGAGGCCACGCACCAGAAAGACAATGATGCAACCAGATGGAAGGAAAAAAAAGACATGTTCAAGTCCTAACCCCCAGTTCTGTACAAGTGAAATTTATAATCGGGATCTTCGAAGGTGTGATTAGTTAAAATGAGGTCTAATCCAATATGACCACAGTCCTTATAAGGAGAGAAATTTGAGCAGAGATACAGACGACAAATGCAGAGACAGAGAGAGACCCTGTGAGGGAGACAGGGCTTGAGCACAGTTGCCAGCGAGCCCCCCCGGAACCCGGCGGACCTCCGAGGAGGCGTGGCCCTGGGACACCTTGACGTTGGACTTCTAGCCTCCAGAACCATGAGGCTGCACGAGCTTGTTAAGCCAACTACTCTGTGGGGCTTCGTTACAGCAGCCCTGGCAAACCGAGACAGCAAGCAACAGAAATAAAGCAGTTATTAAATGCCTGCTCTCCAAATACGAACATCCCTAAACCTTTTCCATGACTGTAATGTACATAAATATACTTTACACTTCATGACCACATGAAAGCCACTACAACTGATACATTAATCTGATGTCATTCAATAAAGTTATTCATGTCACACACACACTCACAATGCCACAGTGACTACCTGGCCTCGTATTTCTCCGAGCCTTTGCACCAGCGCGTGGAAGGAGAGGCCTGGCCCGGGACCACCGATCAAATCCTGCCTCTGGAACGTCTGGCCTGGGCGGGGTTTCCAAGCTCTCTAAGCCCTGGGATCTTCATTTGTAAATGGGAATAAGAGGAGGTTGGGGAGGGCACCATGGGGTACGAGGGCTAGTGGCTGGCAGTGAACAGATGGATGCTCCTCGCGTATTTCAGGGACTCTAGGAGGCAGCAGGGATCTTTTAAGGTTATTCTGTGGAATTTCCTGTCCAGTGCACAATTTCTTCCACTGCCTCAGTATAGCCAGCCTTTTCCTTGAATCATCGCCGGAGGGGAGCCTGTACCTCGCCAGGCGTGGTTCTATTTCTGGCTAAGTCTAACAGTTGGGAAGCTCTTCTTTGCTGAGTCCTCCCCCTTATATAGCCTCTGGGGCCCCCTGTGTCTCCCAGGCCCCCACTCTGAGAAGGGGAGACGGTGTGGCTAGAGAGGCCACACCTGGTTGCTAGGCTCTGTCCTGCCTCTTCCAGTAGCTGGGTGACAGCCAGGGGTCAGCCGCTTCCTCCTCCCCAACCCTTCCCCCAAATCTTCATCTGTCAAATGCCCATGAAACTCCCATAGGCCACCCACCCCCCCAGACCCCCGGGGCTATTGGAGCATCAAAAGAGACACTGGGTGGGCTGGCGGAAGCACTTGGGGTATCCAAAGCCCCTTCACTCCACCTGCTTTCAGGTATGTACTCTTCCCAAGAGGTGTCAGGGGAGGAGGCCACCGCTCCTGCCGCGCCCAAGCCGCAGGAGGGGCAGAGGGACTGCGCTTTCAGGATCCGCACCCCGAGGCCAGGAGGTCGCCTCGCCCGCCGCGGCCCCTGCCCCGCGGCCCCGGGGGCCCCCAACCCTCCCAGCCCTGTGCCCGTCCGCCCCGCGGCCCCGCGCGGCCCCGCGGGCTGTGATGGGCGCGGGTCCCCGGCGGCCCCCAGCCCGCCCTCTCCCCTGCCCGTCCGCCTGGGGCGGGGCTCGGACCCACCTGCTGCGGCGGCGCCGCGCGGGGCCGGGGGCCTGGCTTCGTGGCGGCTGCAGGGCGCTGCGCCGCCCGCGCCTCGGCTCCCGCTGCCTGGCCCTCCCCCGGGCCGCTCCACGTGGCCGCTCCACGTCGCCCTCCTGGCGGCAGCCGCCGCCCTGGCCAGGGGCAGAGTCCCGAGCGGCCGCAGCCCGGGGACAGCCGCCACCCCTCCCCGACCCGCCACCCCTCCCCGGCTCTCCGCGCCTCCCCGCCTCCCGCCCCCGGGCGGCCTCCCTGCGGTCGGGGCGGGAGGACAGGGTGGGGTGTGGGGGGGAGGAGGAGTGTGTGTGTGTGTGTGTGTGTGTGTGTGTGTGTGTGTGTGAGCGCCAGCGCGCGCCACGCTGCGGAGCCAGTGGCCAGTCCCTCCACTGGGGCAGGACCTGCTCACTGGCCCCGGGACTTGGTTATTTGAAGAGGTTCTTGGCTCCCCGGAATCCTCCGCGTCTCCCTCTCCTCCAGCTCCTTCCCATCCACACGCCGTCGCAGTGACAAGCCTTTGAGGTCACCCTGCTGCCTCCTCGGGTCACAGGCACACGGGTTCGGGCGCCACCACGGCTCCCTCGCCAGTGATTTCTTCTCGGGTCTCCTTTACTGCCAGCCTGAGCTCTTCGGGGCGCGCCCTCACGGCCCACCTGCCCATGCGGTCACCTGCTCACCTGGCTTCCCTCACCACCCACATGACCATCCAGTCTCGAAGCCCCGGGTCCCCTCAGGAACTGAGGTCCTCCCAGCCCCCCAGCTTCTACAAGCTGAGTCTGGATGCATCATTTTTCCACCCGGAACCTGCCCGGATTTCCCCAGCCCGTGGCCTGGCACTGCCATCCACCCCTGCACCCGCGCCCGCCGGGAGTCTCCTTCCAGAGGATTCTCTTGGGCAGCCAAGGTGGAAAGCCCTCGCGGGAATAAATGACTTATTTATTTGTCTCCACCACCGCCACCCCCCACCCCCCTCCAGGACAGGGACAGGCTCTCTGAGCTGCTCCAGGCCAGGGACAGGGCGGGTGATGAGTAAATATTTGGGGTGCGATGAGGGCCTCAGGCCTAGTGGGCGTGAGCGCCTGTGTGTCCCGCCACCCACTGAAGGGCTGGAAGCCGTGCGTGCGGCCGTGCGTGTCACTGGGGACGCTGCAGGGTGTCACCGCGTGAGCGCTGTGCCTGGTCTGGGGTCGCTGGGAATGCTCGTGCTCTGGGAGACGGAGCGGCTTATCGCCCCGGAAGGGCGGCGTCCTGGGTGGGAGTGGCCGCGGGACCCTGGCCCGTTGGCTGGACGAGCCCCCGCGAGAAGGCGCGAAGGGCGCCCCTCACCAAGATGGCGGCCGCGGCGGGCCCGGGCCCGGGTGGCGCCGCCCTGACCGGGAAGGGGAAGCGGGGAGGCGGGCGGGCGCGAGCCGCGAGGCCGAGGCCGCGGGCGGGACGCCTTCCGGGGCGCCCCGGGGCGGGCTCCGCGCGGGCCGCCGGCCGCGCACCCCCCGCCGCGAGCCGCCCAGGAGAGGGGCGGGGCTTGGGTCCCCGAGCCCGCGCGCCCCCGCGGGGCCCGGCGAGCACCTGCGCGCGCACAGGTTCAAGTCCCGGAGCTGCAGCGAGCCGAGAGCCGGGGAGCGATGCTGGCCTCAGCCCTGGGCCTCCAGAATGGCCCCTGGACAGAGTCCTGCTGTCTGCTCTTGGGTCTTGGCGCTGCCCTCTACATGGGCTACTACTGGGCCTGTGTGCCCCAGGTGGGTGCGGGCCCAGCGCCCCGGCCGGCGGGCTGCGGATACTCGGGTTTCGGGCGCGGCTTCCCGCCCGAGGCGAGCCCTTTGCCGGAGCGGGGACGGCTGGGTCGCCCGCAGGGCCGCTCCAGGTGCACTCTGACGTCGTGTGACCCCGCCCCCGCCCCCTCCCCTTCGCCCCCTCCCTCTCGTGCTCCTCCAGCTAGGCTCCACTGCGCGGTTCGCAGCAAATGGAGAGGCCGGGCTTTGCCTGCTTTGTTCTCCGCAGCCCGCGCCCTCCCCGTGCCAGCTGGGCCTGCAGGGCATTGCAGGGCTGCTGCTGCCTAGAAAGTGGGCACACACTTGGGGGAAGGTGGGGTGGTAGGCACCCTGAGGTGTCAGGGAGACGTGCGCACTACGCCTTCCTTTTTAGATGGTCTGGGGGCACTGAATGAAGGGACCGGAGGCCCGTGGGGTGGTCGCTAACCCCCAGCACCAGCAGGGCCACCTCGCTCCCCTTAAGGGCAGGCTGAGGGTCCCTGCTTAGCTCAGAGCTGGTGGAGACTCCGTAACTGTCCTGGCCCATTCAGCCCTGTTTCAAGTTCTAGACTGTCCATGATTAGTGCAATGAGGAAGTCTAAAGAGGTTGATTTTCACGAACTTGGGAGATTTTATTCTCACTGAAAGTTGAATAAAATACATAATTTGCGTATCTAGAAAAAGCTAAATAGTTTAAACTCTGTTCTAGGTACCAGAGTCTAACAAGAAACCTACTGATTCAAGTCCTCCTTTTAAAAGATCTAGAGGGGATTTTAATGTTACCAAGGCTTTTCTGTATTGTTAGAGCTTTCTACACTAGCATGTATTGTTTATAAAATGTCTTCCTTAAAACAATTAAAACCCAAAACCTCACAATACTCAGTAACAACCCTCACCTTATGTCTGATGTGGAAAAGCCAGTCATTACAGACCCTTTTTCCTTTTTTTGAGGTCTGACCCCAAATATTGACCAGAACTAGCCCTAACTAACTATTTCCTTTTACTTGCCACAGAGAAGTTAGAGACCCCTGCCACCTTTTACTCCAAACCCTTCTTTGACTTCCAAATACTGGTTAAAATGCAGGAAAAGTGCAATTCTGGAGGCCTTGAGGATATGGAGTTTGGATTGTTCAGCAGCAGTGATGAATTGGTACTGATTCATCCAATGGCATGTTAATTCTCAAGAGTGAGTCATGAAACACTTTATTAGAGTTAAAATGAAACCACCTAATCTTCACAAACCAACCCTGTGGACTCGTTTATTAGCACCTTGTTCTATGCTACTGAGTTTTTGACCAAAGATTTAAAAACTGATTACTCAAATATCTTGGCAATTTAGTATAGTGTCCAAGAGCACAGGCTCTAGAATCAGACAGACCTGGGTGCGAATCCCCAGCATTGCCACTGCTACCTTTGGTGGGTTTTGGGACTTTTGACAAGTTCCTACCTCGAGGGACTGTTGTGAAGATCATGGGGTCAAATCGTGGCGAAGAATGAGCACTCAAATGTTACTGCTAGTATTAGAGGCAGTATCGTTAGAGTAGTCAATCCTGCTTCTCCCTTACTGTGTGGCTGTGGAGAAAGCACTTAACTGTATAGAATATCCACCTCATAAGGCTGTGCTTTCCCAGTGCCTGCGGAGAGCACCCAAGGAAGCAGGGCTATTAGTATTCTAGGGCTTAGGGACCAGGGTACAAGTCACCCTACCAACGTGGCCTCTCTTGCCCAGTCCCTTTTAGTACTGGGACTGAGAAGGGAGCGCAGCCTGGTCCTCCAGATCTTAGGGCCTGCTACAGAAACGGTTTCCTTAGTGAGCCTGAGGCCTTTGGTTTCGTACAGCATACTTTTCCTTCAGAAGCCGAGGCGGCCCGGCCCTCTCAGGGCCCTAGATGTCCAGACAGACGAACCGAGCCGCAGGGGTCGAAGTCAGGACCGAGCGCCCACTGACCTCATCTGTCCCTGCCAGCCAATCCTTGCTGCCTTCCCCGTGGCCAGAATGGAGGAAGAGACAGATCTGTTCAGCTGAGGATTTATCCTTTCTTTAAAGGATGGTCTAAGGGCGGGGGGCCAAGTAGCACTAACATTCGGGAACAGGAGGAATTTGCAGCCCACGGGATGTTGAGGTCAGAAGCCAGAGCGGCCAGTGGTCTTGGGAAGACGGCACGGCAAAGGTCACAAGTAGAACAGTGCTGCATTCCTCCTGTCCCTGCCCAGAATCCCAGCCCCTGCCGGGGCCAACTGGGCACTGTTTACTTTCCACTTGTATTACCTGCCTCTCTCCAGGCTGGGTATGGGTCATGGATGGCTGGGTGCAGTAGCCAGCACCCAGTCAGCTGCAGCAGCTCCTGGCCCCGGTTCTGAGCCAGTGCGGGGTCAGTTCTGGAGTGGTGACACTCCAGGGTTCTTCGGGCCTCTGGCTATTACTAGAGGTGACTTGGCCATTCCAGACTTCTTTTACCCTGGGACCAAGCAGTGCCCTCCAGGCTGGCCTGTGCAGAGGGAGACACTCCGTCTGGGGTTGGGTGCAAGAGCCAGGGGCTGAGGCAGGTTGTGCTGTGTGATTACAGAGACCTCGGCTAGTGGCTGGGCCCCGGTTTCTGGCCTTTCTGGAGCGACACTGCCCAGTCACTGTGGAGACTTTCTACCCTACACCGTGGTGTGTCGAGGGGCGGCTACAAACCATCTTTGGGGTCTTTGTGCAGCCTCGGCCCTTAGTCTCTTACAGGAGGTGAGAAGAGACAGAAGGGGTGAACGGTAAGCCCAGGCAGCCAGGGGCCCCCTACCTGTCTGCCTCTGTTAAGACAGTGATCGCTGCCCCACCTGCCTCAGTGTTAGGAGACTGAGAGCGGGCACATGGGAGGACTGTGTAGCTGGACGGCCACCAGGTGATCTCAGCCCTCTGTGTCCCCATTGCCCCTAGTTAACAGCTACTGCTTGGCAGGCAGCAGGCTCTCCTGCCGCTGGCAAGCTATGACTGGCCTGTGGGTAGAGCTTGGGGTAAAACTTGTGAAGTGCAAGTTCCTGAGCACGCCTTTGTGTGCCCTCTCTCCAACATCCCAGTGAAGTCCTCCCAACCCCGGACGGAGGACAGCTCCTGCTGGACTGGGCTGACCAGCATGGCAGCAGTCAGTACCCCGACCGCGCCACCCAGCCCATCGTGTTGCTGCTTCCCGGCATCACCGGCAGCAGCCAGGCAACGTATATCTTGGACCTAGTTAACCAAGCCTTGGGGGCTGGCTATAGGTAAGGGGGGGCACAGCCCACGTGGTGGTGGGTAATGTCTGAAAATGGGGGCAGGAGGCAGCCAGTTCAGACACGGGTGTGGGGAGAGGAGTTTCGGGGCGAGGCTCCGGCTAAGACAAGCCCGTGTGCCGCAGGGCAGTCGTACTCAATAACCGAGGCTGCCGTGGGGAAGAACTGCGGGTGAGTCCCTTCTCCCTCCCAGCCCCCAGCAGCAGCCCCCAGCCCACCCCCATCACCGCTCCTTAGCCCTGGGGCTCGGCCCACCTCCCCTTCCATTTTGTCTGCCTCCTGACGAGGCCCTCCCTCCCTTCCCAATGACCCGGTCTGTCCCCAGACCCCCAGGGCCTTCTGTGCCAGCAACACCGAAGATCTGGAGAGCACTGTGAACCACATACGGCACCGGTACCCCCAAGCTCCACTGCTGGCTGTGGGCATCTCTCTTGGAGGGTAAGGCCGCACGGCTTACACCCAAAGGCCATCTTTCTCCTTCACATCCTCTCCCTCTGTTCCTACTGACTAAGGCAAACCCTTCTTCCATGGCACTGGTCCAACCCCGCAGGATATTGGTGCTCAACTACCTGGCACAGGCCGGGCAGGCTGCAGGAGTGGTAGCAGCACTGACTCTGTCTGCATGCTGGGACTCCTTTGCAACTACTCGCTCCCTGGAAACTCCGCTCAACTCATGGCTCTTCAATCGGCACATCACTGCTGGCCTCTGCCAATTTGTGGACAGGTAGGCTCTTAGCAAGTGGGGAGGGAGCAGCAGGCAGGTAGCCCGGCCCACAGACATGCCAGGTTCTCCTGTGCTCAGGTCAGTTCTGCGTCTGGGCTTCCTCACTCATGAGGTAGGACACAGGCTGGGGGCTCTAGATCCAGTCCAGGAGGAAGGTTGGGTGTGGTAGGGGGCTTTGGAAGATTAAAGTCTTTTCACTCCAAATCTCTACCGGCTCTCTTGCAGAAACAGGAGGGCGATTGAAAAGGTGGTGGATGTAGACTTTGTGCTACAGGTATAGGTTTTCAACCACTCCCCCTTTCCCCCAAATTACTTCTAAGGCCTTCCTATTTCCTAACGTCACCCCAGCCTCTCCCCTCTACCATCTCCAGGCCCGCACAATCCGCCAGTTTGATGAGCGCTACACAGCTGTGGCCTTTGGCTATCAAGACTGTGTTGCCTATTACCAAGCAGCGAGCCCAAGAACCAAGGTAGATGCCATCCGGGTCCCTGTGCTCTGCCTCAATGCAGCAGATGACCCCTTTTCCCCAGCTCACGGTGAGCGCCTGAGTGCTGAGGTGTGGGCCTCGGGGTAAACGGACCGAGAGCTCCAAGTGAAAGCCTGGGCCCTCGGGAAAGGCCAGGGCCCTTGACCTTCTCTCTGCCCCCTCTCCCAGCCTTTCCCCTCCAGGCTGCCCAACACTCGCCCCATGTTGCCCTGCTCATCACAGCCCACGGCGGGCACCTCGGCTTCCTCGAGGGCCTGCTCCCCTGGCAGCACTGCTACATGAGCCGCCTCCTGCATCAGTACACCAGGGCCGTCTTCCAGCACCCAGAGGACCTACTGAGCCTCGGGGCTCTCCCATCTTCTGAGGGAGGCAAGAGCTGACAGGAGCACTGTTTGGGGTCTTAGTTCAGTCTTCCTTTGTTTATTAAATACCAGTTTTTCCTAACAGGCTGAGGTTCATTTTCCTTTTCCTCAAGGCTGCGGTAGACTATCCAGGAACGTACTGCATCCTTAGCCTGGCTGCCTTGGCACTACCCCATGAATTCCTACCTGGTCTTTCTTTTGCCCCTTCCTTCCCTAACAGCAAGTCCCAGGCCAGTCTTTGATCCAGCAAATGCTAGCAGCTAGCCACAAGGCAGTGACAGCAAGAGAAGTTCGTTTCTGCAGGAAGGACAGCAGTGCCTCCAGGTGCTTGGGCATCTTCACATATTTCTGGAGACAGACAAGCTCGACTGGAGCCTCTGGCTGGCAGAGGGAAGGAGGCAGGCACTGCGGCCTGGGCTTCTCACACCACTGTCCTGGGTGGATGTGCAGGTGATGAATGCAGGGTTCCCAGGACAAAGAGTCACGAGGCCACAGCCCAGCTTTAACTGGGAAAGGTGGTCAATACCCATCAGTCTCACCAGGGGTGGCGCCAGCTGTGGGCCCACATGGAGTGAGCAAAGGGGGTCCAGGCCTCCACTCTGGTCTAAAAGGTGACAGTGTCCAGACCCACGATTCCCAGGGAGCAGGAGGCTAAAGGAAGCCTGGAAAGGCACTCTGGAGCAGCAGCGTGGCCACAATAATGAGCCCGACACATAGCAGCAGCAGCAGCCACACAGGAACAGTCCCTGTGGGAGGGGAGGGGAGACATCAGCAGGCAAAGGGCTTCACGGTCTGAAGAACAGGACCCTCGACCTGTGCCACTCAAGCAGGGAGTGGATGGTACAGTCAAGCAGCCCATTCTCCAGGGAGCAAGGTTTTGCTATACCTGAAGGTGCAGTGGTATCTCCCCCCTCTATCCTCACCCCCCCAATCTCCCGTCCCCCCGTGACTCACGCCGTGAGGGCAACAGGTGCAGTTGGCAACGACTATCCACAGCCACAGAGAACAGGGCAGTTTCGTGGGAGCCAAGGAGCTCTGGACCACAGCCCTTCTCAGGTAGAAAGGCCAAGTCTGTCACCACAATGCCGTGGGCCTCCCTTACATAGTAGAGGCGCTGGGGAGAGAGGGAGAACTAGTGACGGGGAGCCCAGCTGGGAACCCTCCCGCTGGGAAACAAGTCCCCTGCCCCCAGGAGGCTTTCCCCCTACAGACTGGGCCAGACTCCTTCCTGCATACTCAGGTTAGAGGCAGGCTGGAGTCCCGACCCCAAAGAGCCCTTGGGGCTGTGCCCACCTCCCCCGTTACCTGGAGAGAGAAGGCTATGTAGATGGCGACAGAGCCAGTGACGGTGCCCAGACCTAGGAAGGTGCCCGATTCACTGCAACAAGCAATAAAGTGCTCACTGCCCTGGAGGCCCGTGCCGTGACCCTCATTTGCCAACCACACCCGCATATCCGGCCAAGCCTTGTACCTGACACTGAGGCAGGAGATGACTTCCTGGCCACATGGCTTGGTCCGAAGAGGCAAAAAGGTGGCGCCATCCCAGGCCGTGAGGTAGCAGGGTGGGGGCTGGCGCAGGCGCTTGTGGGGAATCTGCACCGTGAAGAGTCGCAGCCCAGAAGGTTGGTCTGGAACCTGCCCAAACCTGGGGGTGGGGGTGGGGCAGAAAGGGGCCGCTCAGCTCCTTGGGTCCTACCCAACCTCATCAGGCCCGGGCTAACATCCACCGAGGCCACAGTCCTTCCCAGCTGCCCCTGCACCTTTTCCCACTCCCCCGACCACATCTGGGCTCTGCCTCTTTTAGCTACTCCCTAGGGTCTTCAGACCTGCAGGCCTGGTAGCGATAAGGCGTGTTAGAAAAGGTGGGTCCATTCTCTTGCCACTGCAGGTGTGTCACCAGCTGATCCTTCTGCCACACGGAGGCCTTAAAGTCCCAGCCTGCAGTTACCAACTAGTCAGGAATAAAGATTCCAAGGACAGGAGTTAGGGGATCAATCCACGTACTGGGCAAGCAGCATAAACCGCCTACTTTCTCCCTGTGTCCACCCCCATCAGCCACCTCCTCACCTTGCCGTCAGGCCCCAAAGCCAGGTCCTCAATCTCCCCTTCATGGGCTTTGAACTCCAGAACTTTCTCCAGATTAGGTACCTGCAGCCAGAGCCCTACCACGGTTAGCCCAGGTACCCAGCAAGAGCACAATGATCTCCTCCCCTCTTCTCTCATCACGGTCACACTCGACAGGCCTCACTCACAAGTTTCCCCAACCCCCCCTTCGGCGTCTCACAATTTTGGCTTGCTGCCCCTGATACTCATCCTCCTCAACCCCCTAAAACCACACCTGCCAGACACGAACGTAGCCATCCGTCCCTCCAGTGGCAAGCAAGGTATTATCGTGGTTAAAGCATACAACTTTCTGCAGCGGATCCTTGCTGAAGTCTGTCTGCACAGCCTGCAAGTTCTCGACACTGAGCTCAACCCCCTCCTGGTGGGTTTCAGCTCCAGCTTTCTGCTGTGCTGGGACAGTCTTCTTCCTCTGTCGAGGTCCCTGCTCCTCGGAACCTGCAACACAAACAGCCTGCTGGGTTCTAAGTTTCCACTGTAGTCTGGGCTTCTCTCTACATGGCACGTGAATATCCAGTTACCAGCCCACGATCATAGCCCCCTTCCAGGCACACTTCTTTAGAGGGACCGGGTTGGGAATGATTGGACTCATCTAACCCTAGAGGGGATTCCTCACCTTCCTTCTCTGCCTTATTGTTGCCCTTCTTCTGATGGGTTTGGTAGCGCAAGAGCTGACAGTGGGCATCCTGTCCTGCAGCAAGGATGTCACCAGCCAGTGCCAAGTTCATGGTGGCCCGGGTCTCTGTGTCATGAGAGTGTAGCAAGGACGCGCTCAGGCGCCCATTTATCTGCTCAAGCTGCAGAAAGTGCTGCAGGAGAGGAAACCAGGATGAGCGAGGTTCAGGGTGATCACAAGGCAAGTCAAGGGCAATCTTTCATCCCTCTAGTCTGATGCCTGACCTTTGTGCTTGCTGAACTTTCCAGTTTGGGAGGCTTTCTCGAGTCCTTATCTTATTCAGGCCTTATCTGTATCTGTCTAGCAAGCAGGGCTGGGATTATTACCTCCAGTTTACAGAACAACAGAGTGAGGCTCAGAAAAGTGAAGGAACCTGGCCTTAAGGCCAAAGGCGCAACTCGGGCTGCTGCTAGAGGGCACACACGTCCATCTGATTTCCCCGGAAAAGGACAGGCTAAGACCCCTGGAGCTGCAGCGCCCCTGCCTACGCAGCGCTGCGTGAGGTTTTCATTTTACCCTAGTAGTCTGACCCGCCCGGAGTGTTAGTTCTCGGCTGACAATCGCGCCGAAGCGCCGGGCTTGCCAGGGATCCCCACGGAGGATGGGCAAAGCCTGCAGGTGCGTTGCGGCCGCCCCCACAACCCCCAGCCACCCCAGAATCGCCCTCGGCCCGCGCACTCACCACGCCATTCTTTATGCCTGTCTTGGCGGCGCCTCCACCGCCCGCAGCGATAAGCAGCCCCGCCCTGGGGTCGACCTGCAGCGCGTACAGCGGGAAGGGAGCCCGGTACAGCTCCGGCGCCCGGCGCCGGCCCATCCCGTCCGCCGCGCTCCTCACCACCTGCAGCGCGGCCCGCGGGACATGCCCCGCTCGGCCTCCGACTCCCGCCCCGGCCGCTGCCGAGCCTGGTCCAGTCGCCGCCGGGAACACTCCCGGTTCCTCTTACACCTGCGAGACAAAACTCTAACAACACGAAGGACTCCGAGTCGCTTAACTACGACCCGCTCCCCGTCGCCTATACACACACTGCGCACGCGCACCTGCTCCGCGCACGCGCAGCATAGCAACTACGCGTCAGCATTCTAGCCGGCCGCGGGGTGAGCGAACGCCGGCACCGAGATTCTGGGTCGTCGCCTCTTTGTGACGACAGACTCCCTTGTCTCTGTGCGGGCCTGGAGGGGCGCGCCCCTCATTCAAAGGCGCGTCCGTGGTGGTTACGGGAATTGATTCGGGCTGGTGAAGGTTACTAAACCTTTGGTAAAGAGCTCTTTGGCTTCGGGCTGTTGTCGCTTCGAAGGCGATAGGCTGACACTCGCGTAGCCGTCCCCTTTTACCCCAGAGAGGAACTGATTTGCCCAAGGTCGCGCACCAGATCCGCGACGCGCCACCCGCGTCTCTTGCCTTATAGAGGCAGTACGGACTTTAAAATCAGACAAAAGTCTAGTAAAAAAACAAACCCGGGTTTGGTAAGGAGAGACTTTATTCAAAAGGATTACTGTAAGGCGGAAAGGGACCATTCCAATAGCGGGAGAGGAATCTTTTGCAATAAGAATTAGGCCCCAAAGGTTTTCCTTTACAGAGGATGTAGGGAAGTGGATGAGAGGTTGGCGTGAGCAGATCAGAGAATATTTTATGCTGAAGCAGCCTGTTTTCTGGGAGGCGCCCTTAGAGTTCAGAGGTCTGAGAGGAGAGACGCTTAAGCAGCGCGGTGCACATTTGTTTGTAATTGGTCAGTGGGCACGAACAGTTCAGCTGGGCATTTATGAGGCAAAGAATGGGAATGTGGAGGGTCTTTGTCCGGCCTTGTCACAGGTCAACGAGGGGGCATCCTTGAGTCTTAGTTTAATGGGGAAGGGCGGTGTTGGCAATAAACTGTCATTTAACCGTGTCAACCCTGGCTTCAAACCCAGGATCTGCTCTGTTAAGAGGAAACCTCTTCTGTCCACCTTAGCAAAACACCTGTCATCCACGGGTGGCATCGGTGGGAGCCTCCCAATACCTTTCTTGTGGCGTCACGCTCCCACTCCCACTCCTGCACCAGCAGACTGGGGGGTCCTGAGGATTTCTGGTCTCCTAGTACCTGCGTATTCCCCTGTGAATGGCTGCTAGGAACGCCCTTCCCTGCAAGGAGAAGCCCCTGCTCACAGAACTGGTTGCCTCAGCAGGCGTTTGCGTTTACCCAAGGTGCATCCAGAGGAATGAGTCCAGTCGCTTCATCTTGGGGATGACAGAATTTGTGCCAGGCAGTTGACTTCCCTGGGAAGGGCCTGGCAGAGCTCTGTACATCTCAGGTGCTCAGACCTCGTGGGTCCTTGCCCTCCTCAAGGACATGGCTCTGGCTTTCTGGCCCCCCCCCCCCCCATTTCCTCTGAATACCCTTCAGAGGGCCCTGTTGGGGACTGGCGCCCTTGTAGGTACAGCCACAATTCGGTCTGCTCAGCAGGATACAAACACAAGTTTTGCAGGGTCAGGCTTTATTGGATACACAGAAGGCTGGATGAGGCCCCTGTGTCCTTGGTCCTCTTCAACCAGGAGAGAGCAGACTCCACAAGGGGCTCCCAGGGTTCAAGGTTGGAGAAGAGGCCTGGCCCCCAGCCAGCCAGCCCTTCAGAGTATCTCCGGGGCCCCCAGAGATCTGGGGCCTGGCAGGAAGGGCTGGGTTTGGAGGGGGCGCTCCAGCGAGCCTCCGCGGCTCTGGAACTAGGATGGAAACCTTTGGGGAAAGGGCTCTGGAGAGGCAGGCCTCTTTGGGACAGGGGAAGCCCTGGGCTTTGGGGAGGCAGGGGCCTGATTTGGTGCCTGGGGTGGAGACCCTGAGCAGCGGGTGGAGTTTGGTGATTGAAGGCCTGGAGACCTGAGGCTCCCGTTCTGCGAGGGTGGGCCTGGGGCTGGATCTGCCTGGGCTCGAGCCACTGGAAATGTTGGGGACCGCGTGGCTGGGGCCTGAGATGCCCGGGCTGGATGCCCACTGGCCTGAGTGGCCCCGCCCTGGGGCTGCACTCGCTCCGACCTTCTTTTTGGCAACAGATTCAAGGCCCTGGCCTGGCCCCGAGGCAGGCGGAGGCCGAAGCCAATTCCTATGCGGAGCGGCCCCGACTCCTGGCCCTGTGCACAGGGCAGTAGTTGGGGGAAAGCAAGCAGCCTGGGCCCAGTCCGGTACCTGGGCATGGGGCAGGAGGGGCTGCGGGGCCGGAGACACACCAGGCATATGGGATACTCCACGACGGGGGCCTGGCCGGTTTTGCCTAGCCACAGGCGCTGCAACAGCAGGAGCTGCAGGTCGTGCGCGATGCGGCGGTGCCCCAGCTGGACCACCAGGGCGTGGGCCAGGGCCCCCGGGTCCCTGAACTCCGCAGGGTCCCTCTTGCTTGCCACGCACTCCCCTCCCCCCCCAGGGACCCCGGTGTCTCTGTACTGATGCCAGGGCCATGTCTCCCTGTTGGAGTGGGCCCCAGGAGAAGACGGGCTGGGGCTCGGGGAAGGGAGGGTGGAGCTAGCTCCGTCTTGGGGGGGGTGCGAAGGAGCCTGGCAGCGGGAGTGGGGGAGAGAGAAGTTCTGGGGCTGAGAGGGCGAGGAGGGCGTGTGAGGGGGCGAGAAGGAACACAGGAGGGAGGGGGAGGGGGGACTCTGGTGAAAGAAAGTGGGGGAACTCGGGAGAGAACAAGAGTAAGGGTGTAGGAAAGAGTCCGAATTTGAGTCAGAAGAGTAGAACTGTGAATGGAGAGGGTGGGACTGAGGCAGAGGATAGCAGGGGAGGCAGGACTGAGGGGAGGAGGAGAAACGGGAGGACAGCCGTGACTGAGGAGAAGACAGAGGCTGTGGGGTGAGGGGACAGGAGTCCACACGTGGTGAGAGGCCCTCAGGGGGCGGCCCAGACACTGCGTTCTGTAGCAGCGCCTTGTCCTTGTTTTGAGGCAACATTGCCTTGAATCCAGAAAGGACTGGAACAACAGCACCAGGGATTAGAGACCCGGCAGGGGCAGGACCAGTGTCTCTGAGGCTGGTCGTGGCCGAGAAATCAAGGCCGCCTTCTGGGCACAGAGTGTGGCTCCAGCCCAGAGCAGGTGTTGGCAGCTGGCCAGGGAGACCCCTGTCCCTAGAGCACCAGGCTCTCTGGGGTGCTCAGGCAGGAGCGTGGTTCGAAGCTCAGCCCCTCACTCCTTGGCCGTCAGCCATTGGTGAGGGGTGGATGAGGACGGAGAGCTGGAGCTGTCCCTTGGGAGCTGTGGGGCTGCAGTGATTTTCTGGATGGGGCAGAGAAGACATAGCCTATAAGATCTGTGGAGGAGACAGAGCCCAAGACCATGGGTGAATGGATCCATTCCTGCTCTGCTCCTCGCTTTTGCAATGTCTTTAGACAAATCACTTACCCTCTCCAGCCCCATTTTTCCCTCCACAATTGAGAGGATTGATCAAGGTGGTCTCTAGCTGTCCTAGGTTTCAGGTCTATGATCTGTGATTTTCTTGACCTCAGCTCTAGAGCCATTTCTCCATTTTTGGGAATTAGAAGGACTGCAGTGATCCCTGAACTTCTCATGGGGGACTTTTATCTGCTTTGTGTGCCTACTTCCAGGCTGAGCTCACCAAGGCCCTAAATCCACATTAGTCTTTAGGATCAGAAGAGCTGGCAAAACGTCTCAGGGAAGGTCAGAACTGGGAAGGAGAGGAGTGGAAAGTGAGAGAGGGTGGAGTGGACTTGGGGGCTGGGAGCTGGATGGGACCAGGAATTGAGGGCGTCCTGGTACCCTGAGCTCTTACCAGGGAGGATTCCTCTGGGCTGTTGTTTCATCAAGCACTTCAGTGATGAGGGAACCTGGAAGAGAGAAGAACACAGTCGCCCAACTGTGGATCTAGCTCCTTCTGCCCCTGGCATCTGTCACCCTAAACTCAGGCTGACCCAGATTTCTGTCTGAACCTTGTCCTCAATCCTGCTTCAGCCAAGCAGAAGTCCTCCGTGTTACAGATCTCCGTTCTCAGCCTGAATCAGGGATTCTGCAAGCATCCTGGTTTTGGGCCACTCTGGTTCCCCTGACCCCTTTTGCTGCTGATGCCGAAGGCCTCCGCCTCAGCCTGGTGGCTGGGATGGCTTGTCGCACCCAGCAGCAGCAGCAGCGGGAGTAGCAGTGGGACGAGTAGGTGCAAAGCCTCTAGGAGACTGGGACTTTGTGCAAGGGGCGGCGCGGGCCGCCAGCCCCATTGGGAGCTGGGGGCCCCATTCCCTAGGGGCAGTTCTCCCTGGCATCTAGTGCCTGTGTCACACAGCTTGGGTGCTGATGTCATAGAATCTCCAGAAAGTGTGCAAAGGCCAGCCCTTGCCAAAACTGTGAAGCCTGCAAAGGTTTTGGGTGCACTTGGGGCCCTCAGCCCCGCCTCTGTGCTGCACCCATACACTGTCGAGCCCCCACTACCTCCTCATGTCCTCGTTCTCACCAGCCATAGAGCTTTCCTGGGCTGGGCCTCCCTCAGCTTCCCCTTTTTCCTCTGCTCTCTGAGCAGTGGCTTCTTCTCCCTGCTTGGCATATATTTATTAGGTTTTAGTAACTGTTTTCTTAACAGCTCTATTGAGATATAGTTACATACCATACAATCCACCCATTTAAGTGTACAGTTCAATATTTTCTAGTATATTCAACGGGCTGTGCAACCATCACCACAGTCTAATTTTAGGACATATTCGTTCCCCCAAAAAAGATCCGGTGCCCCTTAGCAGTTACTTCCCATTCCCTCCTCCCAGGCTCTGGCAGCCACAAAGCTGCTTTCAGTTTCTATGGATTTACCTGTTCTAGACATTACATAAAAATGGAATCGTACAATATTAGATTTTTTGGGTCTGGCTTCTTAGCATGTTTTCAAGGTTCATCCATGTTGTAGCATGTATCAGTACTTTATTGCTTTTTATTGCCAAATAATATCCCGCTGTATAGATAAACCACACTTTTTTTATCCATTCAATATTGATGGGCATTTGGATCATTTCAGGTTTTTGGCACTTATGAATAATGCTGCTGTGAACATTCTTGTACAAGTTTTTGTGTGAACATGTGTTTTCATTTATAAATCTTGGGTAGATACCTAGGAGTGGAATTGCTAGGTCCTATGGTAACTCTATATTTAACATTTTAAAGAACTGACAAACCCTTCCAAATTGGCTGCACCATTTTTCTTTTTTTTTTTAAGATGTATTTATTTATTTATTTATTTATTTCTCTCCTCCCTTCCCTCCCCCAGTTGTCTACTCTGTGTCCATTCACTGTGTGTTCTTCTGTGTCCGCTTGTGTTCTTGTCAGTGGCACCAGGAATCTGTGTCTCTTTTTGTTGTGTCATCTTGTTGCATCAGCTCTCTTTGTGTGTGCAGCACCACTCCTGGGTGGGCTGCACTTTTTTCGTGCAGAGCGGCTCTCCTTACAGGGCGCACTCCTTGCACGTGTGGCTCCCCAACGTGGGGGACGCCCCTGCGTGGCATGGCACTCCTTGCACGCATCAGCACTGCATGTGGGCCTGCTCATCACATGGGTCAGGAGGCCCTGGGTTTGAACCCTGGATCTCCCATGTGGTAGGCAGACACCCTATCCATTGGGCTAAATCTGCTTCCCTGCACCATTTTTCAATCTCACAAGTAAGGTATGAGGGTTCCAGCTTCTCCTCCTCCTTGCTAACACGTTATTGCCTGTCTTTTGATTTAGCAATCCTAGGGAGGCAAAATGGTATATCATTGTAGGTTTGATTTGCATTTTCCTAATGACTAAAGATGTTGAGTATTTTTGTGTGTGTGTTTATTGGCCATTTGTTTATCTTCTTTGGAGAAGGGTCTATTCAAATCATTTGCCCATCTTTCAATTAGTTTTTTTTTTTTGTCTTCATAGTGTTGCATGTAAGAGTTCTTACATATTTTGTATATGAATCCCTTATCAGATATATGATTTACAAATATTTTCTCCCATTTTGTGGGTTATCTTTTCACTCTTTTGATGGTCTCTTTTGAAGCACAAAATTTTGATAAAGTCCAGTTCTTTTTTCTTTTCTTTTCTTGCAAGCTTTTGATGTCATATCTAAGAAACCATTGCCTAACCTAACATCACAAAGATTTACTTTGTATTTACATCTAAGACTTTTATAATTTTAGCTTTTATATTTATGTCCTTGATCCTTTTTTTTTTTCAGGAGGTACCAGGTATGGAACCTTTGTCCATGGAAAGCAGGTGTCAGACCACTGAGTTGTACCTGCTCCTCTGTCATTGACCCGTTTTGATTTAATTTTTGTAAATGGTATGAGGTAGGGATCCAACTTCATTCTTTTCCATGTGGATATTCAGTTGTTCCAGCACCATTTGTTGAAAAGACTATTCTTTCCCCCTTTTTGGCCCTTGTCAAAAAGTAACTGATATTGTATTAGCTTCCTATTGCTCCATAACAAATCACCTCATATGTAGTGGTTTAAAGAATACAAATGTATCATTTTATAATCTGTAGATTAGATGTCCAACATGAGTTTCACTGAGCTGAAATAAAGAGGTTGGCAGGGCTGCATTCCTTTCTGCAGGCTCTGTGAGAGTCTGTTTTCTTGCCTTTTCCAGCTTTCCACGTTCCTTGATTTGCAGCCCCCCTTTTCCATCTTCAAAGCCAGCTCTGTTACATCTCTATGACCATTCTTTTGTAGTCATATCTGCCTTGCCTCTGAATTCTTCTGCTACTCTCTTCAACTTTTAAGGAGCCTTGTGATTACATTGATCTCATCTGGATAATCCAGGATAATCTCCCTATTTTAAGGTTCGCTGATTAATAACCTTAGTTTTCCTTTTCTGTGTACCTAACATATTCACAGATTCTGGGGATTAGATGTGAAAATTTGGGAAGGCAGGGCATTATTCTCCTTACCAAAACTGTAAATGTAAGGGTTTCTTTCTTTTTTTTTTTTAAGATTTATTTTATTTATTTCTCTTCCCTGCCCCAGCCCCACCCCTGTTGTCTGCTCTCTGTGTCCATTCGCTGTGTGTTCTTCTTTTTGTCTGCTTCTGTTGCTGTCAGTGACTCGGGAATCCATGTTTCTTTTTTTTGTTGCATCATCTTGTTGTATCAGCTCTCCGTGTGTGCGGCACCATTCTTGGGCAGGCTGCACTTTCTTTCGCGCTGGGTGACTCTCCTTCCGGGGGGGCACTCCTTGTGCGTGGGGCTCCCCTATGCGGGGGACACCCCGGTGTGGCATGGCACTCCTTGCGCACATCAGCACTGTGCATGGGCCAGCTCCACACGGGTCAAGGAGGCCCGGGGTTTGAACCGCGGACCTCCCATGTGGTAGACGAACGCCCTAACCACTGGACCAAGTCCACTTCCCGTAAGGGTTTATTTCTGAACTTTCAGTTCTGTTCCATTGATTTATCCTTATTCCAGTAAGAAATTGTTTACTATAGCTTGTAATAAGTTTTGAAATCATAAAATGTGAATCCTCCCAGCTTGCTCTTTCTTCTTTCAAAATTGTTTTGGCTCTTCTGGGTCCCTTATATTTCCATATGAATTTTAAGTTTAGATTGTCAATTTCTGCAAAAAAGCCAACTGAAATTTGTATAGGCATTGCATTCAATCTATAAATCAATTTGGAAACAACTGCTATCTGAACAACATTAAGTCTTCTGATCCATTATTATGGGATGTCTTTCAATTTATTTAGATCTTTAATTTATTTCAGCAACATTTTGTTGTATTCAGTGTACAAATCTTGAACTTCTTTTGTTAAATTTACTTCTAAGTAGTTTATTCTTTTTAATGCTAATATTCATATAATTATTTTCTTAACTTCATTTTTGGTTGTTTATTGCTAGTGGATAGAAATACAATTGATTTTTGTCTACTGATCTTGTACTCTGCACCCTTACTGAATATGTTTGTAGTTCTCATGTTCTTTTAGTGGATTTCTTAGGATTTTCTATTTATAGTATCATATTATCTACTAATAGAGATTCTTTCACTTATCCTTTTCCAATCCTCCTACCTTTAAAAATTTTTTTTCTTGCCTAACTGTCCTTGCTAGAACCTACACTACAACATTGAATAGAAGTGACAAGAGTAGACATCTTTATCTTGTTTCCGGAGAAAGCATTCAATCTTTTACCAGTAAGTTTGATGTTAGTTGTGTGTTTTTCATAGATGCCCTTTATCAGCTTGAGGAAGTTTCTTTCTATTTCTAATTTGCCAAATGGTTTTTATCATGAAAGGGTGTTGGGTTTTCTCAAATGTTTTTCTGCATTTTTGAGATGATTTTTGTCCCTTATTCTATTAATATGGTGTATTACATAAATTGCATTTCTGGTGTTAAGCATACCTGAATTCCTGTTATAAATCTCACTTGGTCATGGTGTATAATCCTTTCAATATATTGCTGGATTTGATTTGTTAGTACTTTGTCAGGGATCTTTGAGCCTATATTCATAAGGGATTTGATCTGTAGTTTTCTTTTCTTGTGATGTCTTTTTCTGGTTTTGGTGTCAGGGTAAAACTGGCCTCATAGAATGAGTAGAGAAGTGTTCTCTCTTCTATTTTCCGGAAGTGTTTGGGAAGGATTGGTATTAATGCTTATTTGAATATTTGGTAGAATTCACCAGCAAATCTATCTGAGCCTGGGCTTTCCTTCATGGGAAGTTTTTTTGTTTGTATCTTGAGGGTTTAATTTTTTTTATTATGATAATGTACATATAGTTCTGTTGTGATAATATATATATATAATTTATATTTTAAACCATTGTTAAGTGTAAATTCAGTGGTATTTATTACATTCACAATGTTGTGCTACCATCACCAACATCCATTTCCAAAACCTTCTTTTCACCCCAAAAAGAAATTCCATACCCACTAAACAATAACTTCCCATTCCCCTCTGCCCCCGGCTCCTGGTTAACTGAAGTCTACTTTTTATCTCTATGAATTTGCTTATTCCAGATATTTCATATCAGTGGAATCACACGATATTTGCCCTTTTGTGTCTGGCTCATTTCACTCAACATGATTTCAAATTTCATCTTCGTGGAAGTTTTTGCATTACTAATTCAATCTCATTACATTTCTCTTCAGATTTTCTATATCTTCTTTTTTTAAGATTTGTTTATTTATTCCCCCCCCCATTGTTTGTGCTTATTGTCTGCTCTGTCTGTTCATTGTGTGCTCGTCTTATTTTTAGGAGGCACTGGGAACTAAACCTGGGACCTACCATGTGGGAAGGAGGCATCCAATGGTTCGAGCCACCTTTACTCTTGATTGTTGTGTCTCTCATTGTGTCTCCTTGTTACATCAGCTTGTTATGTCACTTCTCTATCTTGTTCATCTTCCTTAGGAGGCACCAGGAACTGAACCTGGGACATTCCATGTGGTAGGCGAGACCCAATTGCTTGAGTCACATCTACTTCCCTTCTACATCTTTTTGAGTAAGTTTCAGTAATTTGTGTCTTTTTAGGAATTTGTACATGTCATCTAAGTTATCTCTTTTTGCTGGTGTACAGTTGTTCATAGTATTCCTTTTAAATCATTTCTATTTTTATTTGCTTGGTAGTTATGTCCCCTCTTTTATTCCTTATTTTTGTAATTTGAGTCTTCCTTTTTATACTTGGTCAGTTTAACTAAAGTTTTACGAATTTTGTTGATCTTTTCAAAGAACCAACATTTGGTTTTATTAATTTTCTCAATTGTATTCTATTTCATTTACTTCTGCTCTAATCTTTATTTCCTTCCAGTTGGAGGGTTGAGTTATTGATTTGAGAGCTTTCTTTTTAAAAAAATATAGGCATTTACACAGATACATTTCCTTCTAAGCTCTACTTTAGCTGTATCCCATGAATTGTGGTATGGTGTGGGGCTTTTTTCCCTCCCTTTATCTCAACATATTTTATAATTTCCCTTGTTATTTTTTCTCTGACCCACTAATTATTTAGGAGTGTGTTATTTAATATCTATATATTCTTGAATTTCCAAAATTTAGCCTGGTTGTTGATTTCTAATGTAATTCTGATGTAGTTGGATAACATACTTTATATGATTTCAGTACTTTTATATATATTGAGTGTTGTTTTATGACCTAATATGTAGCCTATTCTGGAGAATGTTCCATGTGCACTTGAGAAGAATGTAAAATCTATTGTTGAATGGAGTGGTCTATAGATAACTATTGGACTTACTTGGTTTATAGTGTTGTCTTCTATGTCCTTATTGTTTGAATACTGTAATTTTAAGATGAATTGACAGACCAGGCATGGGCCTTGCCTGGAGTTCGTCTCATGGATGAAATAAGGCCTTGTGGTCTAGAGTGACGCCCTCTGTGATTGGCACTGCTGGGCCTCCCCTCCCCTCAGGAACGGTGCTTCCTTAGAGAACGGCCAAGGGATGGAAGAGTCAAGGTCATTAAAAAATTTCTCATGACTACCTCTGCTCAATTCCATAGCAAATCTGAATCCAGACTATCCCAGCAAAGGCCAAAATATCTTGTTTTCAATGCCAGGATTTGCCCTTAATAGAATATATATAAGTGAAAGATGAGATGCCCTTCCAAGGGTTTATCATGCCTGGTTAAAGGTGGTTTTGCTGATACTGATATTTCTAACTGTCTCCCTTCTTGGTGCCCTGAAGCTTTTCCCACTCCAGGGCAACCACTCGTCATAATAAAATTAGGAATGGGTGAGAGGTGTGGCTTCTGGAAAGTGGGGGAAAGGCGCTTATTCATGGGTAGGTGGTGGGAAAATCAGGCAAAATATCGGGCATAGCAACTTTAGGAAGGAAGGAATATGGAAGTCGAGGCGCAGTCACAGGGGCTGAGGGGTTTCCTCGGAGGACTTGAAGAGCTAAAACCAAGCCAGTCATTGGGACGGTCGGTCACACTAGAACTTGAGTCCTCGCGAAAGTGTTCTTTTGCCCCTAGAGATATGAAGACGCCAATTTTAAGATTGCTGTTCTCAAGAAATTTTTCTAGAGTAACTCCAGTTCACACTGACCATGCTCTCTTTTATTTTGTGCTAACTATTAAACTCTTACTAAACCTTGGTTGACCAAGTGAATGGATGTTCTCTAAGCATTTGGCATCCAGGCTGTGAATGTGATACAGTCATACCGTTGTTCTGTTTGCTGGTTGTTTCCTCTTGTAGATGGTATCTACCACACACTCCCCCAACACCGCACCACTCCAGCTCTGGGTTCTATTTCTTTCAAATGCTACGAAGCATGCTCTGCCCAGGAAGTCACAAATGTTTGTTGAGAGGATGAATGCATGGGTAAATTGATAGTTATCTAAGACAGCTTGATTTTTGCTACTTTCCTTTTTCTTTTTTTTTGGTTGCATGCTATAATATGGTAGAAAGGGGCTGTTTGCAGAATTCCTGTGAGTATTTGTGGAGAAACCATGGTTATAACTGCAGATAGTTAAGTATAGAACTATCAATACTTATTGCAGATAGTTAAGTATTGAAGAAGGTAAAAAGACAAAACCAGTATGTTTCCAGTTGCTTGCCAGCAAAATTTTAAGATGGATTATTAAACAGAGTGTTCATGAGCCCCTAGAAAAGAAACAGGTGATCACAATGGCCAGAGAGGATGCAAATAAAGCAAGTTGTAGAGGACAGCCAGGCCTGGCAAGTACACTGTGTCATCTAAGGGAAGGCAGTTATATGTGATCTTTCACTATCCAGGATTAGAAAGTGCCACCTGAGAAATTAAAACAACTGCCTGAGGTAGGATCTAGAATGCCAACTTATAAATTCACACAGGAAAATATAGCTCACACCCACGGGAAATAATTAATATCTTCTTGCTCTACAGTCTAGCTATTTGAGAAGTCAAAATGTAATCAGGAAGTGGATGTGGCTCAACTGATAGAGCGTCCGCCTACCATATAGGCAGTCCAGGGTTTGAACCCAGGGCCTCCTGGCCCGTGTGGTGAGCTGGCCCATGTGCAGTGCTGCCACGTGCAAGGAGAGCCATGCCATGCAGGGGTGTCCCCCGTGTAGGGGTGCCCCATGCGCAAGGAGTGCGCCCCGCAAGGATTGCTGCCCAGCGCGAAAGAAAGTGCAGGCCACCCAGGAATGGTGCCGCACACGTGGAGAGCTGACCCAGCAAGGTGATGCAACAAAAAGAGACACAGATTCCCATGCCACCTGACAAAAATGCAAGTGGACACAAAACACATAGCAAGTGGACATAGAAAATAGACAACGGGGGAAGGGCAGAAAGGGGAGAGAAATAAATAAATAATATCTTTAAAAAAAAAATGTAATCAGAATCCACATCATTGATTTACCATGAGAAATCATAGACCCAGGGATGCTTTCAACACCATCAACATTTTCAATTCATGTAGACCATTACTCTAATACCAAATAAGGATAATTAAAGAAAAGAAGGGAACAGATGTGGCTCAAGCAGTTGAGCACCTGCCTCCCACATGCAAGGTCCCAGATTCGGTTCCCAGTAACTCCTAAAAACAACAACAACAACAAAACAAACAACAAGCAAACAAATGAGAAAACCAACTCAGAGGAGCCAATGTGGCTCAGTGGTTGAGTGCCAGCTTCCCATATAAGAGGTCCTGGGTTCAATCTCTGGCCCTGCTACCTAAAAAAAAAAAAAGAAAATTATAATCTTATTTTACTTATGAAGTAGTTGCAAAAAAAAAATCCTAAATAACATATTAACTAAATAAATCCAAAACTATATATGTATTTTAAAATGACTATGTATTAGTTAGGGTACTCTGGAATAGAATCAACAGGAGATATTTATAAATAGTATGAAATTTTATAAGACTCTCTTACATGACCATGGAGATGCACAAGTCCAGGTTCTGCAGGCAGGCTACAAATCAGGGGCTTCAATGAAAGTCCAGCGAAGGTCCTTGATGAGTTTCTGGGAGACGTTGGCTGTCCAAAGATGAAGTGGGAAATTCTCTCTGAATGCTGAAATCACTTCCTCTTTTAAGGCATTCAACTGATTGGATAAAACGTCACTCATTGCTGATGGCAATCTCCCTGGTTGATCGTAGATGTAATCAGCCATCTGTGCAGTAAACTCACTGATGGCTAAAGCCCATAAATGTCCTTGTATTACAGTTAGCCCAGTGCTTGCCTGACCAAACCACTGGGCACAATAACCTGGCCGAGTTGACACATTAGCCTAACCATCACAGACTATCAGGTGGGATTTATCACAGGTGTTCAAGGAAAATTTACCATGCAAAAATCTAACATAATTTATTATATTGATTAAAGGATAAAAATCATATTATCTCAACTGATACAGAAAAAAAAGCATTTGATAAAGCTATACCTCTTTATGATTTTTAGAAAAAACCTCTTAGTAAACAAGGAGAAAGATACTTTCTTAATTTAGTACAAGTTATATGCCAAAAACCAAAAATATGCTTAATGGAGAAATTGCACATATATTCCATTTAAGATTAGGAGAAGAAAGGAAGCCCACTATCACTACTGCTGGTTAACATAATACTAGAAGAACCCATTGTAGCAGTTTGATATGGTTATGAATTCTAAAAATAGATATTGGATTATGTTTGTAATCTGGTCTATACCTGGGCATGATTAAGTTATGATTAGAGCTTTGTTTGGGCCACATCATTAGGGCGTTGAGTCCCCACTCCTTGGTGGGTGGGGACTCACAGATAAAAAGCATGGCGAAGGACAGAACTGAGGGTTTTTGATGTTGGAGTTTTGATGTTGGAGTTTGATACTGAAGCCTTAAGCTGGAGCCCCGGGAAGTAAGCTCACAGAGGAAACAGAAGCAAGCCCCAGGAAGAGAGGAACCCTGAGCCCAGGAAGAAACAAGCTCTGGAAAGGAAGGAACCTTGAACCCAGAGAGAAGCAAGACCCTGGAAGAGAGAAACCCAGGAAGCCTGAACCCTCACGGACGTTGGCAGCCATCTTGCTTCAACATGTGAAAATAGACTTTGGTGAGGGATGGAAATTATGTTTATGGCCTGGTATCTGTAAGCTCCTACCCCAAATAAATACCTTTTATAAAAACCAACCAATTTCTGGTATTTTGCATCAGCACCCCTTTGACTGACTATTACACCCATCAAAGCTCTAAGGAAAGAGAAAACAATAAGGGTAAAGATAAGAAAGGAAGAGATAAAACTGTTATTATTGGTAGATGATGTCTTGGAAAAAGCAACAGAATCAGTAGAGTATTAAAACTAATAAGTGGGAAGCAGATGTGACTCAAGCAGTTGGGTTCCCATCGACCATATAGGAGGTCCAGGGTTTGATTCCTGGGACCTCCTGTAAAGGCAAGCTGGCCCGCATGGTAAGTTGGCCCAAGCAGAGAGCGGGCCTGCATGGAGTGCTGGCCTGCGCAGGTGTGCTGGCCTGTGCGGTGTGCTGGCCTGTGCAGTGTGCCAGCCTGTGCAGTATGCTGGCCTACGTAGAGAGCTGCCACAGCAAGGTGATGCAACAAAAAGAGACACAGAGGAGAGACAATAAGAGATGCAGCAGACCAGGGAGCTGAGGTGGCACAAGAGATTGAATGCCTCTCTCCCAAACCAGAATATCCCAGGATCAGTTCCTGGTGCCGCTTAAAGAGAAGACAAGCAGATACAGAAGAACATCCAGTGAATGGACACAGAGAGCAGACAGTGAGTGCAAAACAATGAGGGCAGGGGAGAAATAAGTAAGTTTCTAAAAAAAAAAACTAATAAGAAAGATCAGCAAGGTTAACAATAAGGTAAACTTAAAAGCGTTAATAGCATTTTGCTATAGCAGACAAAATCAACTGGAAAATATAATAATATAGCATTCAAAATAGCAATAAAAACTATAACTATTTAGTGATTCACTTCATCAAAAATATACAGACATTAATAGGGTAAACCTAAAACTAATAAAAGATATAGAAGATTATTGGAATAAAGGAAGAGATGTTTCACGTTTTTGGAGGGATTGACTTGAAAGTATAAAGATAGCAATATTCCTCAAATTGACCCATTGACTCAATGAAATCCAAATCAAAATATAAGTTGAAATTTTTTAGGAACTCAATAAGCATTCTTTAAAATTTATGTGGAAAAATAAGGGTCCAGAAATTATTAATTTTAATTTTATTCAAAAATAAAAGTAAAGAGGGAGTCTTGCCCTACTAATATTAAGACATGCCACAAAGTCATTTCAAATAAAACAGTGTTATATTGGCCCAAACCCTGACAAAAGAATCAATAGATCAATAGAAAAAGAGAGCTCACAAGTGGGCCTATTTATAAATATAGAAACTTACTATATGATTAAGTGGGTACTTGCAACCGAATGGGGAAATGTTGAATTGTTTAGTAGATGCTGTTGAGAAAGCAGTCTCCCTACAAGGAGAAAAATAAAACAGAATCTCTTCCAAGCATCACACGCAAAGAATGTTCAAACTTATTGGTAATCAGATAAAGGCAAATTAAATCAGCAATAAGATATCCTGTTATAGCTATTTGACTGCAAAATTAGGAATAAAAAAATGTATGAGCAGAGCAGATGTAGCTCAACTGGTTGGACACCTGCTTCGCATGTATGAGGTCCCTGGGTCAATCACTGGTACCTCCTTAAAAAAAAAAGTGAGACTTACAAAGACAAAATACCATAATGGCAGAAAAAAAGTACCATTTTAAATGTAAATGTATTAACTGTCCAGTCAAAAGCCAGAGATTGGTAGGTTGGATTAAAAACAAAAAGCACGACTCAACTCTATGCTGTTTACAAGACACTCATCATACATTCAAAGACATAAGTAGGTTCAAAGTGAAAGGATGGAAAAAATATACAATGCAAATAATAACCAGAAGAGAGCTGGGGTAGCTATACTAATATCAGATTAAATAGACTTTAAGTCAAAACAGTTATGAGGGGCAAAGATAGTCATTATGTACTGATAAAAGGGGTCAATTCAACAAGAAGATGTAACAATTATAAATAAATAATGTGCCTAATAGCAGAGCCCCAATAGATAGGAGAATTGACAGATTTGAAAGGGAAAATAGATGGTTCTACATAAATAGAAGATTACAATATACCACTTTCAATAAAGTATAGAATATTTAGACGGAAGATCAGTACAGGAATAGCAAACTCGAATGACCTAACAGATATTTAGAGAACACGTCATTCAAAAGCAGCAGAATGCGTATTCTTCTCTAGTGCACGTGGATCATTCTCCAGGATAGACTGTATGTTTTGTCAGAACGCACTTCTCAATAAATTAAAAAATATTAAAATCATGCTGTGTATCTTCTCCGACCACAATAGAATGAAGCTAGAAATCAATAACAGAGGGAGAATGGGAAAATTCACAAATATGTGGGACTTAAGTAATGTACTCTTCAACAACCAATGGGTCAAAGAAGAATCACAAGGGAAATTAGGAAGTATCTTGAAAAATGAAAATTGAAAACATAACATACCAGAACTTATGGGATGCATCAAAGGTGGTGCTGTGAGGGAAATTTCTAGCTCTAAATCCTTACCTTAAAAAAGAAAGAAGATTTTAAATCAGAGACCTAACTTCACCGCTGGACAATCTAGCAAAAGAGAGGCAAAGTAAACCTAAACAAGCAGAAGGAAGGAAATAATGAAGATTAAAGTGGGGACAAATGAAATAGAGACTAAAAAAGCAACAGGGGCAATCAATAAAAGCACAAGTTGGTTCTTCAAAATGATCAACAAAATCAAATCGTTAACTAGATTGACAAAGAAATACAGAGAGGATACAACTAAAATCAAATCTGAAAAAGGGGGCATTACTACCAATGCCCCAAAAATAAATAATATAAGAAGATACTATGAACAGCTGTATACCAACAAATTACATAACATAGATGAAATGGACAAATTCATAGAAACACACAAACTACCTATACTGACTCAAGAAGAAATAGAAGATTTCAACAAACCAATAACTAGTGAAGAGATTGAATCAGTAATCAGAAACCGCTCTGCAAAGAAAAACCCAACAGCACATGGCTACTCAGGTGAATTTCACCAAACCTTCCAATCAGAATTAACACCAATCCTGGTCGAACTCTTCCAGAAAATTAGAGGAGGGTACACTCCCTAACTCATTCCATGAGGCCACATCACACTAATACCAAAGCCAGATAAAGATAGTATAAGAGAAGAAAGTTACAGACCAATGCCCCTTATGAATAAAGATGCAAAAGTCTTTAACTGTATACTAGCAAATCCAACAGCACATGAAAAGAACCATCAAGTGGGTTTTATCCCAGGTAGGGGAGGGTGCTTCAACATAAGAAAATCATTAAATGTAATATACCACATTAATAAAACAAAGGGAAAAAAAACACATGATCACCTCAACTAATGGGGAAAAGGCATTCAACAAAATCCACCACCACTTCTTGATAAAAACTCTCAGAAAACTAGGGGTAGAAATAAACTTCCTCAATATGACAAAGTGCGTACATGAAAAACTCGAGCTAACATCATACTCAATGGTGAAGGTGAACGACTGAAAGTTTTCCCTTTAAGATCAGGAACAAGATAAGGATGCCCACTGTCACCACTGTTATTCTATATTGCACCAGAAGTTCTAGCCGGAGCAGTTAAGAAAAAAAAAAAAAGAAATCTAAATTGGAAAGGAAGAAGTGAAACTTTCCCTATTTGCCGATGACATGATCCTATATACAGTTAGTCCTGAAAAATCTACAACAAAGCTACTGAAACTGATAAATAAATTCAGCAAAGTTGCAGGGTACAAGAACAACATGCAAAAAATCAGTTGTGTTTCTATACGCTAGAAACAAACAATCTGAAGAAGAAATCAAGAAAAAAATTGTTTATATTAGCAAATAAAAATCAAATATCTAGAAATGTCTACCTAAGGTTGTAAAGGACCTGTACACAGAAAACTACAAAACACTGCTAAAACAAATAAAAAGGACAAATAAATGGAAGGACAGTTCATATTCTTGGATTGGACATCTAAATATTGTTAAGATGTCAATTCTATGCAAAGCAATTTACAGATTCAACACAATCTCAGAAATACAAATATGGAAAAGCCAATCATCACATTTATATGGATGGGTAAAGAAGCCTGAAAAAAGAACAAAGTTGGAGGACTTGATTCTAGAACTATTACAAAACCAAGTAATCACAACAGCATGGTACTGGCACAAGGACAGGCATATAGACCAATGGAATAGAAGTTCAGAAATTGATCCTTATGTTTATGACCAAGTGATTTTTGACAAGGAGGCCAAGTCCATTCAATTGGGAAAGAACAATTTCTGCAACAAATGGTGCTGGGAAACTGGAGGTCCATATGCAAAAGAATGAAGGTGGGCCCATACGTCATACCATATACAAATACCACTCAAAATGTATCAAAAGACCTACATATAAGACCAGAATATAAAACTCTTAGAAGAAAATACAGGAGAGCATCCTCAGGACCTTTCTCAGGACCCTGAGTAAAGCAATAGTTTCTTTTCTTTTTTTTTTTAAGATTTACTTTTATTTCTTTCTTTCCCCTTCCCTCCCCATTCCCCGCTCCATTGTCTGCTCTCTGTCCATTTGCTGTGTGTTCTTCTGTGTCCACTTGCATTCTTGTCAGACAGCACTGGGAATCTGTGTCTCTTTTTGTTGTGTCATCTTGCTGTGTCAGCTCTCCATGTGTGCACTACCACTCCTGGACAGGCTGTGCTTTTTTTTTGCAAGGCAGCTCTCCTTGAGAGGCACACTTCTTGTGCGTGGGGCACCCTTACACAGGGGCACCCCTATGTGGCATGGCACTCCTTGCACGCGGCAGCACTGCGTGTGGTCCAGCTCACCACGCAGGCCAGGAGGCCCTGGGTACCGAACCCTGGACCTCCTATATGGTAGGTGGACACTCTATCAGTTGAGCCACATCTGCTTCTCAAGCAATGGTTTTTAGACTTTGTACCCCAAGCATGAGCAGCACAAGAAAAAATAGATAAATGGGACTTAATCAAAATTTAAAAATGTTTTGCATCAAAGGACTTCATTATGAATGTGAAGACAACCTAAAGAATGGGAGAAAATATTTGGAACCCACATATCCAATAAGGGTTTATAGACTTTTTTTGGTCTTTTTTTTTTAAGATTTATTTTATTTATTTGTCTCTCCCCACCTCCTCGTTGTTTGCACTTGCTGTGTCTGTCATCTTTGTTTCTTTAGGAGGCAACAGGAACCTGGGACCTCCGATGTGGGAGGGAAACAGCTAATCGTTTAAGCCACCTCCATTCCCTGCTTTGTTGTGTCTCTTGTTATGTTTTGCTTCTTGTGTCTCTTATTGTGTCATCTTGTCATGTCAGCTCGCCATTCTCTTGTCCTCTTTAGGAGGCACAAGGAACCTCTGCTCCCTGTTGTTATGTCTCTTATTATGTTTTCCTTCTTGTATCTCTTATTGCATCATCTTCTTGTGTCAGCTTGTCGCACCTGCCTGTCATGCCAACTTGCTATCTTCTTTAGGAGGCACTGGGAACTGAACCACAGACCTCCCATGTGGTAGGTGGGAGCCCAATCGAATGAGTTACATCTGTTTCCCCAATAAGGGTTTAATATCCAGATGATATAAAGAAATTGTTCAATTCAATAACAAAAAGCAAAAAAAAACAAAACTGTTTTAGTTTGCTAAAGGCTGCCAAGGCAATATACTAGAAATGGGTTGGTTTTTACAATGGGGATGTATTAACTTGTAAGCTTACAGTTCTGAGACTGTGAAAATGTCCAAATCAAGGCTTTTCAGGCGATGTTTTTCTTCCTGAAGAATGGCTGTCGGCCATCTTGGACTCCTCTGTCACAGTCTGCCCGTCTCTGCCTTCTCCTCTGGCTCTGTTGCTTTCGGCTCCTGGCTGCTCCATCTGTGGCTTTCTCTCTCAGCTTCCGTGGGTTCCTCTCTGAGCTTCTCTGGCTTTTACTCTGTGTGTCTGTCCATATTCATCCCATTTATAAAGGACTGCATGAAGAGGATTGAGATCCACACTGGGTCACTGAAGTCACCTAATCAAAGGTCCTTAACTGAAGGGATTTAATCAAAAGTGCTCACCTACAGTAGGTTCGCACCCACAGGAATGGATTAACTCTAAGGATGTGATTTTTTCTGGAGTACCTACAGTCTCAAACTACCACACAACCAAATTACAAAATGGACAAAAGACTTGAAGAGACATTTCTCCAAAGATATCCAAATGGCTAAACAGCACATGAAAAGATGCTCAGCAGCTTTAGTCATCAGGGAAATACAAATCAAAGCCAAAGAGAGAGACCACTGCACGCTCACTAGAATGGCTACTATTTTTAAAAAAGAGAAAGAAAATAAAGTGTGGGGAGGATGTGAAGAAATAGGAACACTCATTAATTGTTGATGGGAAGGTAACATGGTGCAGCCACTGTGGAAGACAGTGGGGTGGTTCCTCAAAAAGTTATCTATAGAATTACCATATGACCTAGCAATCCCACTTCTAGGGAAATACTCAAAAGAACTGAAAGCTGGGCTCGAACAGATATTTGCACAATGTTAAACAAGAGGCATTATTCACAACCGCCAAAAGATGGAAGCAACTCAAACGTCCATCAGGCAATGAATGGATTAACAAAATGTGCTTTATGCGTACAATGGAATATTCTTCAGCCATGAAAAGGAGCCTGATACATATGACAACATGGATGAACCTGGAAGACATCATGTTGAGTTAAATAAACCAGAAACAAATGAACAAATACTGTATGCTCTCACTGATATAAAATAACAAGAATATGCAAATTTATAGAGTCAGAAACTAGAGGACAATTTACCAGGGTCTGGGTAGGTGTAGAGAAGGGGGAGTTGTTGTGATCAGCTCAGCAATATGTTGGCTCGAAGGGAAGGCAATGCAGAACTTTACAAATAAAGGGACAGAGAGAGACACACGAGAGGAGATAAAGCTGGGACCAGGGGACTCACAGGTCCTGAAACTGAAAGCCTCAACCCTAGTTTCCACCTCGTATTTATTGGAAACTACCAAGCAGCTGTTTGCTATCAGAGCTGCAACATCATCTACAATAATAGGGAACAACTGCAACATCTACAATAGAACAGGTGTAACATTTACAATAAGGAACAGGTAAGCCAGTTTCCCACAACAAGGAGTTAATGATTAATTTGTAGAGTTTCTGTTTGGGGCCATGGAAACATTTTGGTAATAGATGTGGTAATGGTGGCATAATACTGTGAACATAATTAACAGTACTGAATTACATGTTTAAATGTGGCTAAAGGGAGTAATTTTAGGTGGTATATGTTGTACTAGAATAAAAGTTTTTTAAAAATCAGGACTGTTGTTTTAGTTTCCTTGGCTGCTCAAGCAAATACCATGCCATGACTTGGCTTAAATGGGAACTTACTAGTGTACAGTTTTGAAGTGAAGAAAAAGCCCAAATCATGGTGTCATCAAGGTGATGCATTTATCCCAAGGACTGGCATTTTAGGCTGGCTGCCAGCAATCCCTGGTCCTTGGTTCTCTGTCACGTCAATGCACATGGCAGCCTCTGCTGGCCTCTCAGTTCTCTCTCTCTCTTTTTTTTTTTAAGATTTATTTATTTATTTATTTCTCTCCCCTTCCCCACCCACCCCAGTTGTCTGCTCTCTGTGTCTATTTGCTGCATCTTCTTCTTTGTCTGCTTCTGTTGTTGTCATCAGTGTCTCTTTTTGTTGCGTCATCTTGTTGTGTCAGCTCTCCGTGTGGGCGGTGCCATTCCTGGGCAGGCTGCACTTTCTTTAGTGCTGGGTGGCTCTCCTTATAGGGCGCACTCCTTGCACGTGGGGCTCCCCTACGCGGGGGACACCCCTGCGTGGCAGGGCACTCCCTGCGCGCATCAGCACTGCGCATGGGCCAGCTCCACACGGGTCAGGGAGGCCCGGGGTTTGAACCACGGACCTCCCATGTGGTAGACGGACGCCCTAACCACTGGGCCAAGTCCGCTGCCGCTAAGGGCTCTTTTGAGGTCAGCTTAATTTCTCCTTCTTGCTTCTCACGACTTTCTCTTCATCTGCCTGAGTTTCATCCTGCTTATAAAGGACCCCAGTAATAGGGTTCAGACTTATCTTGGGTCACACCTTAACTGAAGTGCCCTCGTCGGAAGGTCCCACGTACAATGGACTCACACCCACAGGGATGGATTAAGAACATGTTTTTCTGGGGTACACACAGATCCAAAACTCCACCACTGTATAACATAAGCAGTGAACCCTAATGTAAACCGTGGACTATAGTTAATAGTACAATTACTATAATATTATTTCATCATTTATAACACAGCTACCATACTTATACAAGGTGTTAATAACGGGAAGGGGGAAATGGATGTGAACTCTGTATTTTCTGCATGATTTTTCTGTAAACCTATATGCTTCACGCACACATGCTAAAAAAAAAAGTAAAACATAGATTGGGTGAAAGAATTAATTAATAGAAGGAAATCTACAATGCAGTACCATTTATGGAAACTTAAAATTCACCCATACAATAATATACATTTCAATGACACATATTGCACATATTATATTCATTATCTATTGCTGCTTATCAGATTACCCCCAAACTTAATCAACAATCAAGTATGTATTGTTTCACCTGGTTTCTGTGGGTCAGGAATTCTGGGGAGCCGAGCAGTTTAGCTGGGGGCTCAGGATCTCCTGAGATCACTGGAGAGTAAGGAATTCAGCCTCCAAAGGGAGGTCTGCCCTTTGTCCCGCCTCCTGGGGGGTAACCTCTGGAATCCACTGTTATTCATGAGCCCCTCCTGCCCCTCAGCCCAGGGTGGGCCCAGGACAGTCAGGGTGGGGGCTGGCCCCCCAGAAAGACCAATGGTGTGATTTGAGGGGTGGAGCTTTGAGCCCCATCCTCTCGATTTGGTGTGCATCTTTGTACATTTCCATAAGCCTGTTAACCTTTGCACATATGTTTTGGTGTGTGTTGTGTTTTTTTAACCTGATTAGAATCTTATTATACATATTGATCTCCAACTAGGTTTTTTCACTTAATTATCTTAAAGAGTTTTTCATGTCGGTATACAGAGGTCTCTTAATCTTGTGCTTTCTGCACATTATTCCACAGTATGGAAATACCCAAATTCTTTACCCACTTCCCTACTGATGGATATTCGGGTGGTTTTTATTTTTCTTTCTTTTCCAGTTCTCTGGCGGGCTGGGTTTCTCTGGCTGTAACTGCATCCACCTTGGTTTCTCCTTCCTCTCTGCACTTTCGCTTTACAAGACTGGAAACAAAGGGCAGGGAGGATGGCTCTGGGGCAGGGAGAGGCTGTACCTCGAGGGTGGGCAGGGGCCACTGGGCAGATCCGCTGTTCCCTCAGCCTACCTCCCTCCTCCTCACAAGTTGCTGCAATGAGTTGCTCATCACTGCCCTTGCTTCTGAAGACCTCGTGACTCGCACGGCCACATGAGTAAGCCGGGGGAGGCAGGAGAGCAGGTGGCCGAGAGCCAGGGCGAAGGGTAGCAGTCCAAGGCCGACTGGGTGCCTGGGTTTCCACCCCACCTCTTTCTAGATGCTTGGCATTGGGCAAGTTGTTTTGCCTCAGTTTCCCGATCTGTAAAATGAAGCTCTAAGAGTCTCTGTTTTTACAAGGCTCTTCTCCACGCGTTAAGAGAAGATAACACACGTGGCGCTCAGCGCGGTGCCTGGTGCAGAGTGATCCAGGAACATGAACTGTTAGGAAACCAGGCAGGGCAGAAAGCGGGGTGCCAACCAAACAGGGAGACGGGGGCTTGGTGGGGTTTGAGGGCGTCCTCACAGTAAAGGATGGGGAGTGTTTCACCTGGCACAGCGGGAGGAATGTGTCCCGGAGGATGTGCTCTGGGTTGGAGTGGGGAGTGGCACCGTGTGGCTGGAAGGTCAGGCAGCCGGAGGGGAGGAAGTGGCACGATGGAAGGACGTCTAGCCGCCCCCCCTTGTCACTTTGCCCTTTCCTTGGACTCGAGTCACAAGGCTGACGTTGCAGGGCCGCCCCAGGGCTGCAGCCGGGGCCGGGCACGGCTCCCGGGAGGGAGCCCCTTCCCCAGCCATCCTCGTGCCTTCTTGAGCAGGCCTCCAGGGCTCGGCCCCTCCCAGCACACAGCACCCCCACCCCCGAGCGGGGCTGCGAGGCGGGCGGGAGGCTCTTCGCGGGGGCCGTGCCTGGTGGGCGGTTTTCCCGGAGCCGGGAGCGAAGCGGGCGGGAGTGGGCGCCAGCTTCCTCCGCGGAGCCTTCGCTGGCCGGGTGACCAGCCCACGCAGGCCAGCCCGAGGCCGCGCCCTGGGCCGCAGCACCGTGCCCCTGGGGTGTGGCATGTCACAGCGGGAGGCCCGAGCGGCCCCGGCCGTGCAGGGCGTGGGGCACAGCCGGGCGAGGGCCAGACCTCAGTCGCTGCCAGGCACGGACAGGAAAAGGAGCCGCCTGAGCAGGACAGGGCAGGGCCTGTGGGACGAGCCAGGCTGGAGCAGCCAAAGATGGAGCAGAGCTGCCCCGAGCCTTCGAGGGCCCAGGGCCAGGAGCCTGGCTCACGGAAGGGTAAGGGACTTGGGGAGAGAGCCGGAGGCGGGGGCCGAGGGAGGGGAGGACGCGAGGCCACCGCCGAGGGCCGAGCCTCCGGCAGCGTTGCCATGCCCACCAAGAGAGGGGACAGTGGCGGCTTGGACTCCAAGGTTCCACGCTTGGGGTGGGTGGGATAAATCAAAGGTGGTTTAACCAGTGCCCAGTTCAGAGAGCTGGCCCATCTGCCTTCTCTCAATGGGGAAACTGAGGCCCAGAGGGTGACGGGAGCCTCCCAAGGGCGTGCCACAGCCGGCAGAGCCTAGGTTTCCACCCTCGGGTTAGTGTCCTTTCCTCCTGCTGCAGGACTTTGCTGGCCAAGGGTCAGCCATACCTAGAAGGGTGTGGCGCTGTGCACCCTGCGGCCTGGTGCACCCTGGGGTGAGCAGGATGCAGACTTGGGTGGGAGGTGAGAGCAAGGGCAACGCGGAGGCAGATGGAGTTTCAGAGAGAGTCCAGGACCCTGGCACCCTGCACCCAGCCCTGCCACCCTCTTGCCCTCTGACGGCGGGCCCGGCCTTCTCTCAACCTCCGCGGCAAGGCTGAGGCTGGGGCGAAGGGGGCTGTGCCCTGGAGCCCCTGCTGCGCAGGGCTGGCAGCCTGGCCAAGGCCTTCCTGCAGGTGGGGGCGGCACTCACCCGGGGCCCCCCTGTGCAGGGCCCGGTGGGTCCCGAGAACGCGGCGCGGGAGCGGAGCCGGGTGAGGACGCTGCGCCAGGCCTTCCTGGCTCTGCAGGCCACGCTGCCCGCCGTGCCGCCCGACACCAAGCTCTCCAAGCTGGACGTGCTGGTGCTGGCTGCCAGCTACATCGCCCACCTCACCCGCACGCTCGGCCACGAGCTGCTCGGCCACGAGCTGCCCGGCCCCGCCCGGCCGCCGTTCCCGCGCGGGCTCCGCTACCTGCATCCTCTGAAGGTAGGCCCCGCGCCCTGGGCCTTGGAGGGGCGGGGGTCTTGGGGCTGGGGGGCCTGGGACAATGGCCTGGCCCTCAGGGGGTGAGGAGCTGGCTGTGTGGGGGCTGGGCGGACCCCTCGTTCCTCGTGGGGTGGGTGCAGGGTGGGGGCTGCAAATGGCTCCCTGGCAATGCGGTCTCTTCAAGGGGAGGGGGAGGCACGGAGGCCCCGGGACTCGGGGACGCTTAGTGTGGGAGGTGGCAAAGGGGCAGATTCAGGGGCCTGGGAAAGGACACACACCTGGCCGGGGCCGGGGACAGCCATGTGACTTCACTGGCACACGCCTCTCACCGTGCTTGGCCCCCTGGGGCAGGGGAGATCCTGCCCTCTGGGAGAAAGGGGTCAGACAGAGTGTGCCTCCGGAAGCAACCGAGCTGGACCGCAGGGCAGGGGGGGCTTCTTGGGGACACAGCCCTTCCAGCCCCTCACCAGACTGTGGCCTGTCACGTTCCAGAACCTCTGATTTTTTATACAAAAATGGCAGGCACGAACGTGAGCCTTTCTTCTCTTCCAGGGTGTGAGATGAGCTCGTGAATGAAAAGTATAGTTAACAATAACCACCATTACCTTAACAGCTGACATGAATTGGGTGACAGAGACAGAACAGGAACTGAGGTTACAACCAAATGAGGACTATTTTACAGAGGTGGAAATTGAAGCTTATGGAAGTTAAGTGGGGGACCGTGTCTTGAACTAAGGGGTGCCTCGCCTCAGACCCCACACCCTTAGCCAGCAGCAGGCTCAGGGGACGGCGCTGGAAGGAGCCGGCTGAAGAGTCGGACTTTCACAAAGGGAGGGGGATGTTTGCCCGCTGAGGACAACATCGTAATGCGCTCGACCCTACTTCCATGCAGAATCCTTTTCACCAGACCCCTAATGGGCATATTCTGAAATCTCTTGAAACTTGAGGTATTTTTCCTCTTCTGTACAAATATAGCTAAAATGCAAGGATTTGGGATTAAGCAGGGGCAGCTCTGAAATGCCGAGGTCGGCCCTGGAGCAGTGGCCCTGGGCTGGCCCCGCAGTTTCCTTAGCTATACAATGGCCACCAGGTGAGGCCTTACCTGTGTGTAGTAGGTGATCAATAAAAATGTGGAGGAATGAACCCACGAGGGGCCGGGTCAGGCCTAGAACTCTGGCCCATGGGTGGGGTGGGGTTGTTCGCCGAGCGCCCCTCAGCCCCCACGTGGGGTGGCTGCCGGGGAGAGGGCAGACCTCAGTGCGGAGTTGATGGCGTTTTCGGGGCTGCCCACGCCCCTGCTGGACGGGCGGCAGGTCTCAGAGGACCTGGCTTCGAGGGAGTGGGCAGCCCTGGCACAAATCTGGGGCCAGAGGCGCTTGGGGCCTGGGGCCAGGCAAGGGAAAGGGGGCAGGTCGCCCAGCTGCCTCTCCTTTTCGGGGCTCTACCGCTTTTCCACAGCCTTCGCCCCTGGCTCTTTGCCAACCCCACCCAGGCCATCTGACCCCCTGCTCACTCCTCTCCCAGCTGGATGGGAGCATGCTCTTCTCAGGTGGCTCCTCACAGGCCTCTCAGCCAGGCTCAGGGTGTCCCAGGAGAAGGCGTGGGGCCACGGGGCGGGTGAGCAGGACTTATCAGAGCCTTGATGGGGGGGCGGGTACTAGGGAAGGCCGAGCACTGGCTGTCAAGGGTCCCAGATGACACGGGCTTGCAGTAATGAGCAACGCACGCCTCCCGCTCTCGTGTCTTGCAGAAATGGCCGATGCGCTCTCGTCTCTATGCCGGAGGCCTCGCGTGTCCTGACCTTGACTCCACCTTGGCCCCCGCCTTGGGCCAAAGAAGGAGGGAAGCAGGGATCGGGCCCCAAGCCTCTGGAGAAGCAGCGGCTGGCCTCCCCACCAGGCCACTCTCACCGGCTCTTGGCGACAAATGACCGTCCCCTTGCCCTTTTCTCCTAGACTACAGCTCAGGCTTCGGGACCCTGCTTTCTCCCCGGCCCGCCGGCCGCCGCTCTGACCCTCAGCTGTGGGCTCTGACGCAGGCTCGGCCGCCTCGTTCCAGCACCCAGGCCGGGAGGCAGCGGGCCCTGGGGAGCGGGAGGGGCTCCTGGCCTGGAGGACCCTCAGGGGAGCACCAGGCTGCACTTCCTCTTCCTTGGCCCCCAGGGCTGGCTTCCCAGGGGTTCTTCTAGAAGTGGGAGAGGGAGGGGTTCGACTGGGTCCCCACTTGAGTTAGGGCACCACCCCTTGCTGTTCTCCCCTAAGGTGCCCAGAAACCTTCCGGTGAGAGCAAAAGGACAGAAATTGCTGCACGGGTGCCGAGGTAGGGGCAGCAGCACAGTGTGTGGGGGGGATGCCAGGTGGCCAGGGAGGCTCTTGGCAGCTGTGAGCCAACACAGAGCTGGGCTGGGGCCGGTAGCCGGGGGAGGCTAAAGAGGCAACCAGGCAGAGGCTGAGCTCAAAGGGTTGAGCGCCCGCTACCCATGTACGAGGTCCTGCTCCTGCACTGGACCTTCCTAAGGGGGAGGAAAGTCAAAAAAAGGAAGAGTCAATAAACATTTAAAAATAAGTGAAGAGGGGAGCCAGCTTGGTTCTAGCAGCAGTGGCTGCTTACGCACCGTCCCAGAGGCAGTCGGGAACTCAGGATTTTGTCTCCGGGTTGTGGCTCTCTCCAGCTGCCCCTCATCCTGATAGTATTTTCCTCTCTGGCCCTCCTGCACCTTTCCACTCATTTCTTGACATGAGTTATATTTACAGGTTAAGCCATAAAGCTTACATGGCTCACATTCTGGTTTCCAGAGAAATTTTAGCTAGACCAAGCCGCCCCCTTCGAGATCTTATCCCAGAGGCAGCTTTTTCCTTAACTGAACCAAGCACTAAGGCTAGTGAAGGCAAGTGATAGACTCAATTACATCCTCAGAGGACCTTAAAAGGAGAACATGTGTCTTTTTCCAGGGAGTGGTAATTACGGCTTTCTCTTGCCATTATGTTAGAAACCTAACCTCTAGGAAAAGAAGCCAGGCTAGGGTTCCTTGTGTGGCTTTTGTCTAAGGCTTCACCAGCTCTGGAGTTCCATCAACACTGCTTAAAAAAGCACTGCCTAAGGCCAGCTTCTCCCAGAGGCAATGTCCTCAGGCTTCTTGCTAAGTCCTGCCGCAGCACAGAGCTGCAGGGGGCTCTAGCCTGGCCCCAAAGAGGACAGCTCCCAGAGGCTGCCCTCACTGAAAGTCACTGTCCAGCCTCAAACCTGGGACCTGAAGCCCAGATTGGGAAGGACACCCCTTTCTGTCCAACTGCAGCACCTCAGATCAGAAGAGGGTGGGGGACACAGGTCGGAGTTGGGGATGTCCTTAGACAGAAGCCGCCAAGTGGTGGGAATGCAGGCGTTAGGGCAGGCTGGGTCTGGGGTCTGGGTTCCAGGCCCAGGGCGACTGGGGCTAGGGGGCTGAGTGGGTGACTCAGCAAGTCGGGGGGGGGGTAGAAGAGAAACAGAAGGTCCCAGGGCTGCGCTGGCTGGGACGTGGGAGGGTAGTTGGACGGTGGCTGGGAGCCATGGGAAAGCCTCCGCCAAGGCTGAACCCATAAATCTGCCCGGGGCCAAGTATCTGCTGAGGGACCCTGGTGAGCCTGTCCCTCCTTCTGGGCAGGGACCAGGTCTGGGAGGGTCTGAGCAGTGTTTTTCACAAGACCATAACAGCCCAGCTCAACTGTTCTATTTTTAAAGTCCTCCTGGGTGAGTTTGGGGGTGGTGGTGGGAAAGCAGAATCCATCTGCTTCTGATGAATTCCATCCCGAGTTGGTGGCACACAATCTTTTTCTGGGCATGAAGGGAAAACTGGCCTAGGGAGGAGGTCCCCCGAGAGTCGGGCATTCATCCTGAGATCTGAGTCGACTTCGGTCTGGAGTGTGCCCTGCCCTGCTCAGACTCAAGCCTCAGTGAGTTAAATCAGAGCTCTCGGGAAGCGGACGTGGCTCAACGGATAGGGCGTCTGTCTACCCTATGGGAGGTCCAGGGTTCAAACCCAGGGCCTCCTGACCCGTGGGGTGAACTGGCCCATGCGCAAGGAGTGCGGTGCCACGCAAGGGTGTCCCCCGCGTAGGGGAGCTCCATGCGCAAGGAGTGCACCCTGCACTGAGCCGCCCTATGTGAACAAAAGCGCAGCCTGCCCGGGAGTGGTGCCGCACACACGGAGAGCCAATGCAGCAAGATGACGCAAGAAAAAGAAACATGGATTCCCGGTGCCACCGAGAATGCAAGTGGACACAAAAGAACACATGTGAATGGACACAAGAGAGCAGACAACGGGGGAGGGGGGGAGAAATAAATAAAATTTTAAAAATTAAAAAAAAAAAGAGGCATATAACTTAATAATAATAATAAAAAATCAGAGCCCTCTGCCAGGTAAATCAGGGGTCAACTGGCGGTGAAGACAAGGAGGGCAAAATAAGGCGGAAGCTGGTGGAGGGCTGGGGAAGGGCGAGTCCCGGCATCACACGTTTCTAAGGCGACCTCAGCCTCTTCCCAGGCAAAGGTGTTTTCCTTACTGGCTAGGACAGTCCCATGGGGTCCAGAAACCATCTCCTCCAGCTGGACAGCACCTGGCACAAAGGGCCCTGCAGGGGCACAGACGGGATGAAGGGGGAAACCAGAGGATGGGGATCTGCTCCCTCCTGGACAAGCAGGACGCTGCCCTGGAAGAAAGGGCTGTCAGGTCGGAGACTTGGATGCACGGACAAACCAGAACCAGGAGTCACCTCTGTGTCCTGGGACATGGGGCTTTTTATTCCCACGGGGAGCTGGGGAGACCTGGGGTGGACCAGAGCAGTGGTCAGCGGAGGAGGTCAAGACGGGTCCAAGGGCAGTTTTTACTCCCTAGGAACAAGGCTGTGTGGGAATGAAGCTCCAAAGGGAAACAGTGCCAATGACAAAATGGCACTAAGGTGGCAGGCTCAGGAGTCAGAGGGGCGGCTGCCCCACAGCGGCTCCTGCATCACCTGTTTCCCCCCCACCCCATAGGCCCATGACTCGAGGTGGGGTTGGGGCAGCGATGGGGAGGAAAGCTTCCCTGCATCTCCCCCGATGTCTGTGTCCTGTCTGATGAGCAGCTGGAATTGGGGGGCACGCTGAGTCGGGGCTATGGGAGAAACAAAGCAGGCGGCAGGATAGCTAAGTATTGTGGTGGAGACTGCAAATTTTGCCAAATTGGGAACTAGGGAAGTTAGAAATAGATCTAGTCTCTGAGAAAGTCCTTTGAACTTCCTCTGGGAGGAACCTGGCTGTGCTGGATCAAATGGCATTTTCCATTTCCTTTTCCTTTTGTGGCACAAGCCCTAAACGCAAGGCTTGTAAGCTTGGACTCTAGATCAGGGGTCAGCAAACGATGGCCAGTGGGCCAAATCCAACCCACCGCCTATTTTATAAACACAGTTTTACTGGAATACAACCATACCCATCCATTATATGTATGTCTATGCCCTGCTACCGTGGCAGAGTTGACAGTTCTGACAGAGAGCACGTGGCCGGCACGGCCTTTACAGAAATAGCTGCTCAAGATCAGAGGTTTTCAAGGCGAGGCCTGGGAACCTGAGTCCTCGACACTCTCACGGTGAGCTAAGTGGCTGAAACTATTTTCATAACACCATGACGTTGTCTGCCTTTTTCACTCTTATTCTCTCATCGGTGCAGTAGAATTTTCCAGAAATCACATGACATGTGATATCCCAACAGATGGACCTGTAGCAGCAGAGAGAAGAATCCAGCTATTAAGATATTAATAATCAATTAAATATCTAGTAATTAAAGAGATTTGCAAAAATATAAAACACTGCCCTTGCTAATTTTTTTTCCAATATGGAAAATGATTTTTCATAAATATGTTATAATGTTCACTTATAACAGGTTAATTAATGTTATTTTAAAACACTATATTAGTCAGTCAAAGGGGTGCTGATGCAAAATACTGGAATTGGCTGGCTTTTATAAAGGGTATTTATTTGGGGTAGGAGTTTACAGATACCAGGCCATAAGCTTAAGGTACTTCCCTCACCAAAGCATTTTCACGTGTTGGAGCAAGATGGCTGCTGACGTCCGCCAGGGTTCAGGCTTCCTGGGTTCCTCTCTTCCAGGGGCTTGCTTTTCTCTGAGTTCAGCGTTCCTCTCTTTCTAGGACTTGCTTCTCTTTCCTCTGTGAACTTACTTCCTGGGGCTCCAGCTTAAGGCTTCAGCATCAAACTCCAACATCAAAAAACCCTCTCAACTCTGTCCTTTTATCTGTGAGTCCCCACCCACCAAGGGGTAGGGACTCAATGCCCTAATGACATGGCCCCATCAAAACCCCAATCATAACTCAATCATGCCCAGGTACAGGCCAGATTCCAAACATAATCCAAGAACTATTTTTGGAATTAATAACCATATCAAACTGCTACAAACACGTATTTTAAAGTTTTCTCCATTTTAACTCATAAGCTAATAAATATCAATAAATATAACCTGATAAGCAAAATCTCTTCGGGGTCCTCCTTTTTCAAGAACGTAAAGGGGTCGTGAGACCAAAACCTTTCAGTCCCACTGCCAAAGAGTAGATTGTTGATGGTCAAGGAAAACTCCGCCACCCGCCCCTGTACTGGACAGCTCTGCCACTTGCCCCAGAACAGCCCGGTGAGTTGGTGGTGGCCTGTGGGAGACCAAGGGCTGGGGGGAGAGAGGGAGCCGGGGGGGAGTGTGAGCAGGTGGAGGCCGGGCCCCAGGCCCAGCGGGTCTCCCGGAGGCCGGGGGTGGGGCTGCTGCCTTCCTCATTCACGGCCACGGCCTCCTGGCCTGGCCGCCCCTGAGCAGGCCCTTACTCATCTTCTCCAGGGACACGTGGGTGTCGGGGGGAGGTCCTGGGGGACACACCGCCAGGGGAGTGGGCTGGCAGGGGACGAGACAAAGGGTGGTGGAGGAACTGAGGCCGACAAAGTGAGAAGACTGCTTGGCCCCTGCCAGCTGGGAGAGCAGAGGGCGAGCAGGCTGGCAGGGGGGCGGGGAGGGCCAGCCCGAGACCCTCTGCCCACCCAGCCCGCACTCCCCCCCCGGGGGAGGAAGCTGGGGCCGTCGGGTCTGTGCTTAAAGGGACAAGGGGAAATGAAGGGCAGGTGGAGGAGGGATGGGAGAGGAGAACTGGACGACAGAGGCAGTACCTGCCTGCAAGAAAGTCACTTCTGGCAGGACAAAGGCAGGAGTGCGAGGAGGTGGGACAACACCGGGTGAGTGATCCGAGGGTCCACGCCGTGGCCCCCGTGTTCCCCTTAAAGGCACAGGTGCTTTTGAGGCTCTGGCTGCACCTCTCGCCCCCAGCTGGCAGCCCTCTGGCCTCTGGGCGCCACTGTCCCCCCACTGCCCCCCTCGTCCTGTCCCCGCCCTCACAGCACAGCAGCCGTCTCCGTGCTGGAGCTGGGGTAGCGCTGCACCTGGCCTGGTTCACCCTGTGCAGGGAGAGCACCAGGAAGATGCCAGACAAGGGCCAGGGTCTAGAAGGTGTGCTGCACACAGGGGTCAGCTCCTGCGGACACTGCCCGGTCCCACGGCCGTGGCCCCCAGTGGCACATGGCCCTGCCTGTCCGCCTAGCCATGGAGGCCAGGGGACAGCAGAGCGGAGACCCCGCTGCTAGTGGAAAAAAGCTGGGCGGTTCATCAAAAAGTGAAACACAGAACTGCCCTGTGTCCCGGCAATTCCAGTTGCAGGCGTCCACTCGGCAAACAGGTACATGTCCGTGCGTGTTCCCAGCAGCACTGCCCGCAGTAGCCAAAAGGTGGAGGCAACCCAAAAGTCCAGCCCCACGTGAAAGGATAAGCAGATTGTGGTCGATGGGATATTATTAAGCCATAAAAAGGAGCGAAGTCTTGACACATGCTAAGTGAAGAAGCCAGATACAAAAGGCCACATGTTGTAGGAGTCTGTTTATTTAAAATGTCCAGAATAGACAAATCCATAGAGAAGAAAGTAGCTCAGTGCTTGCCAGGGGCTGGGGGCAGCAGTTGTGCGGGGGGGTGGGTAACTGATCGCGGTGCAGGGTTTCTTTCTGAGGTGACGGAAATGTTTTGGAATTACATAATGGTGATGGCTACTCAACAGTGTGAGTGTCTTTATTGCTACTGAATTGTATGCTGAAAATGGTTTAAACTGTACATGTAAAATATGGAATCTAAATAATACTGAATTTTGAAATGTTGACTACTAACAGCTTTGTACACTTGAAAAAAAAAGACAAAGGTCCCTGTTTCACAAAACCACATGGCCTGATGCAATGGGAGCTTCTGGTCACGCAAAAGTGTGTAGAAAAGAAAAGTACGAAGGGCTGTGCATGTATTCCTTCCACGTCCACCTCCATAATTCACACCCAACGTCCTGCAAGAGGAACCCAGGGCATGTCCAGCTCGTTTCCCTTCTGGACCCTTCTGCCCTGGCCCCCGCCTTTGCCTCACCCAGCAAGATGCCCTGGCTGTTACCCTTGGACATGGAGGAGGCGAGGGTCCCAGATCCCTCCAGCCCTGACCCGGGGTCCCCCGGGCCTCTCCGCTGCCCCGCTCACCTCGTAGGCACTGGTGAGCCGCAGGCGGTAGAAGATGGGGATGAAGATGTGGGCCGGGATCAGCAGCCCCAGGAGGTAGGAGCAGCCCAGGAACCAGTACTGGGTGCCAAACCGGTAGATCTCGGACGGCACGCCCAGGATGGCCACGGCCGCCTGGAAGGTGGCCAGCAGGGACAGCGCCACGGGCAGGCAGCTCATTTTGCGGTCGGCCATCAGCAGCTGGCCCACGGTGTGCCGGCCCCAGCCACGACAGGCGTGGTAGAGCCCGATGGCCAGGGAGAGGACCAGCAGCAGGACGAAGACCACGTAGTCGGCGAAGGAGAAGGTGGGTGCGGCCGGGCCCGGGCCCGAGCCCGGAGGGTGGGGTGCAGAGGTGCTCACGGCCACGTTCATGTCCGCTCGGGGGCCGGGACCTGCGGCGGGGGCTGCTCGCGGGCTCCGGGGCGGCCAGGCCGGGCAGGGGCGGGCAGCGGCCACTCCTGGCCCCCCGTGGCGGTCTCACACCCTCCTCTTCCAGCGAGCGGCGGGCCCAGGGGGAGCTGCGAAGGAGCCGGCGCCCAATCAGGCCTTTCCGCCCCCACGGCCACCCAGCCTCGGGCCCTGCACCCCACGCGCGTCAGACTGGACCAGCCGGGTGGGTGGGAGCCGGGGAAGGGTCTGGCAGGGGAGGCAAGGGAGGAAGAAGCGCAGAGCCAGGCAGCCAGGAGACAGCAACTTGGCCAGGACCTGGCTGAGCACCACTGCGACATTCAGGAACCTTCTCAGGTCTCCACCCCAATCACAACAGGAAGATCAACTCTGACCCCAGGTTCTTCTCAGAAGAGTCCCCACCCCACTCACAGGCACAGACCCAGACCCAAGCCCCGAGCACGGAGCCCTGCCTGGCGCCACGGCCCAGCGGGAGGAAGGAACAGAGGAAGGCGGGGACAGGGCGGCCTCCCCATCCCTGCTGACCTCGGCCCCGCCTCCCGCCATCCCTACCGTCACCCTTCCTAACAGCACCCCTTCCCACACCCCTCCCGGTGGGACGGCCTCCGGGCCAGCCCCCGACTCCATTCCAGCCCTCCCCGGGCCAGCCCCCCACCCCTGCTTTCTCCCCAACACCCCCTCAGGGTGGGGATCCAAAGCACTTTTGAGGGGATGGAAATGTTTTGGAATTGAATGATGGTGACAGTGACTCAAGAATGTGGAAGCCCTTCGGCAGCACTCCAAAAGGATGAGACCTGACCTGTAATTCCCCTGGCTCTGCGCCGCCTCCCGCTGTGGCCGGGGAGGGCTGCGTGACCTGGGGAGCTGCGGAGAGGGAGGAAAACTGGTTTTGTGCCCCTGCCTTGGAATACACAGTTTCTACCCGCATCTTGGGAAGGACCTTGGGAAATGCCCAAGCAGGGAGGACATAAATGAGAGAGCGACTGATCCAGGTGAGTTATTTTATTCTCTAAGAACCTTAGCACCCAGGGAGCAAAGTGGCCGCTCCAAGGGTCCATGAGCAGTGGGTGGCAGGGGCTGGTCTGGAATCCCGGCTTGTCCGTCCTGCCTTTCACTGTCACCAGGTCATCTATGGAGGGACAAGAAATTGGCAGGGACTGCCAGCTACTCAGAAGGCACGAGATGGGAAGAGTTTGCCTTTTTTTAGGGAGTTGGTGCACCAGCCGCTGTGCTAAACATGCTACCTGCCTTACATCATTAGGGAAGGTTCTACGCTAATAGACACTTCTGCAGTGAACATCTTCACATCTGTAGGCTAGATCGCTAGATGTGGAGTTGTGCCATCAAAGGGTGCATTTCTCTCAAGGCTGTGATCAGAATAAGGGGAGTTAGATGGACTGGTTGTTTCAAGTCACGAGGGTGCTGCATCCTTCTTGCTCTAAGGTCGGGAAGCATCTAATTTTTGCACTCAATGTGTTGAAATGCGTTCTGGCAGCCTGGGCCCTTCTTTCTGGAAGGAATAAGTAAGCTAAGACTGTGCTATCAAACTGGTTATTCCGGGGCCATGGAGGCTGGGTTTTGTCCCCTGGTCTTCAGTAGGAGTCTGCAAATCTCTGCTCCAAGTCATTTTGAGTCGATTTTACAATTCAGCTCCTGAGGCTGTCCCTTTTTTTCCTACTGCCTGGGGATAACAAATGAGAGCCCCAGCACAAATCAATCCAAGTGAATTGTTTCTTATTTGGTCACTCGAGCCTGGCTTCAGAATCAACAACCTGTACTGGGCTGCCAGCTAGTTGGACTGCTTCTCCCAAAGAGGCCAATTAATAGAATAAATTGAGCCAGGAGGGAGGGCTCCAGGGATCACAGTAGGCATTTTTCTTGGCTTTTCCTAGTCAGCATTTTGATCCACTACTTGAGTAGACATAAAAGGCCTATTTGCTGTTAGGGGAAGATGACAGCAATAGCAGATGCAGAATCAGTGCTATATTCAAACATACCTGGAAAACCGGAACGTTAGATCAAAACTAACAAGATAAAATTTAAAATCTCAAAGCACTGGAGCCTCTTAAAAAAAAAGCAAGTGGGACAGGAGAGAAAGGATGACAGCAGATCCCGTGGGATGGTCTGGATATTAATCATTTGGGATATTCTCCCCCTGCTGTTTTCACAATCTTCCTGAAAATGTAGTCATATGAATGTTTTTACCTGACTTTATGTGAGAGATTTAACTTAAAACTTTAAAATCTCGCTCCCGTTCAGGGAGATTAGTATAGGGAAACCCGGCAACAGTTGCCTGGGCCCAGTGTTGGAAGCCCTTCAAAAGCCCTTGATAGCCTGGAGCTCTGAGGGTAGCCGGGCTCTCATCTCTCCCCCAGGGTCCAGCAGACCTAAGCTCTGGGGTCCAGGCAGCCTGCCCCCCCACCCACCCATGGGGCCTGGAGTAGCTTGATTGGCTCTGAATGGCCCTTTTCACTAACAGATGACACATCCTTCTGTAATCACTTTCTGTTTCCTTCTGTGGCTCAATTTGAGATACCACCAAAAAGTCTACCTATGGATTTCTCTCTCTCACTTTTTTTTTTTAAGATTTATTTTTATTTATTTATTTCTCCTCACTTGGTTGTTTGCATTTGCTGTGTCTGTTTGTTGTGTGCTGGTCTTCTTTTTTAGGAGGCACTGGGACTTGAACCTGGGACCTCTCATGTGGGAAGGAGGCGCCTAATCGCTTGAGCCATCACTGCTCCCTGCTTTGTTGTGTCTCTCATGATTTTCCTCCTGAGTCTCTTGATGCATCAGCTTTTTGCATCAGTTTGCCACACCTGCCCTTCACATCAGCTCACTGTCTTGCTTGTCTTCTCTGGGAGGCACCAGGATCCAAACCTGGGGTCTACCTTGCGGTAGGCAGGAGTGCAGTTACTTGAGCCACATCCACTTCCCCCTATGGATTTCTAAGCTCTGTGCAAGTTTCAAGAGCTGTGCTTACCACGCCAGCTTCAAAGACACCAAGCCAAAAGATGTAAAACAGGCTGCGTCTCATAAAAACTAAAAACAAAACCACCCAACCCAGTCAGTAAACAGCATTTTAAAAAAATATGACTCTACATAAAACTTATTCTATTTTTAAATTATTTGATTCTACCAGATACTGCACATAACTGTGTAACCATAAATTTGAAGACTGAGTTGAAAGAAATGGTTTCCAGGGAAAATTCTAAATTACCAAAGGTACTTACAGGCCAACTGAAAATAAAGAATGCCTCTGATAGATTTAGATACAAATGCAATGTGAAGCCATTGTTCTTCTACAAATGAGTCAAAAACTATACAATTTTCAAGTAATTTGTTGCAATGATAGATTAAAGTAGAAAAATGTATAAATCTTTGGGGCAGAGGCAACTAATATCCCCCTGGATCCATTCTTCTCTTCTCCCCTCAGCAACAGGCATTGCTAGCCTTGAAGGCCACGTTTCCCAGCCGCCTTTGAAGCTGGGCCATGCCACGTGACCAGTGGAAGTGATGTGTTGACAAGTTCAACTTCCATGGTGGTTCCTTAAAGGGAAATTGCTTGCGCTCCCCTCTCTCTTGCCCCCTTGCCGTTAGTGAGAATATGGAAGTAAGGCGGAGCCAGCTTTGACCATGAAGACAACACCAATGCCCCTAGAAACGGAGAGTAACAAGATGAAGGGGTCCTGGTCCTGGTGACCCGTGGATCAGAGCTTCCTCCTTGCCCTGTACCACCCACCTGCGGGTTGTTACAAGAAACCTAAACTACCTTTTATCACTCTTTTTTAAAGATTTATTTTATGTGTGTACCTTCCCCTCCTTGTTGTTTTTGTGCTTGCTGTCTGCTGTCTGTGTCCATTTGCCACGTGCTTTCCGCATCTGCTTTCCTCTTTAGGAGGCACCGGGAACCTATCCTGGGGCCTCCACTGTGGAAGAGAGGCGCTCCATCACCTGAGCCACCTCATCTCCCCGGTCTTCTGTGCCTTCTGCATCTCTCACTGTCTGTCCTCTGTGTCTTGCTTAGTTGCATCATCTTGCTGCACCAGCTCTCCACGGCGTGGGCCGTCAGCTCTCTGTGGCACAGGCTGTCAGCTCTCCATGGCACAGGCCATCAACTCTCCATGGTATGGGCTGTCAGCTCTCTGCAGTGCACGAGCCAGCTTTGCCTTCTTCAGGAGGTCCCAGGAATCAAACCCAGGCCCTCCCATATTGTAGATGGGAGCCCAATCGCTTGAGCCGGCTTTTATTATTTTTGAGCCTCTATATTTTGAAATATTTTTGTTACAATAGCTTATTGTAAGTCCTGATAAATCCAAACTCAATAGATGTCAAGAAAGCATTTCACAGAACTCAAACTCATTCATAATTAAGTAAACATTAGGGACATTCTCTCTAAATTCAGGGATTAGACAAAGGTGCCCATTATCAAAGCTACTATTTGGAAATTCTAGCAATGAAGAAAACAATGACTGGTCAGGAAGAGACAACATTTTCATTATTTGCAAATGGTGTGACTGTCTACTCAGAAAACCCAAACCATTAAAACCAGTGTGAGGTGAGCAAGGGGATGAGAATCAGCACATTCTCCCCAGCCCCACCCTTGGTGGATGATCTAATTTGATATTTCACTGAGAACACTGAAGGAATCAGAAGAGACCTTCCATAATCTGCCACCACAACTCTTCCCATCCACCAGTATCTGTACACATGTACTATGATTTTTCTCCCTATTAGAAGTATTTTCCATTTATGTATATTCAAAGCTAACACACTTGTCTAGCAGATCTCTCCCTCTCACTTCAGAACATTTCTCAAATAGTCCTTCATTCTCTGTTCTATAATATCAAACATTCCCTCTTACTGGATTATTTCTATCGGCGAACCAACATATTACTATTTCCTGCATTTAAAAAAAAGGAACAGAAGGATTAAAAGCAACAACCAGGGAAGTAGACTTGGCCCAGTGGTTAGGGCATCTGTCTACCACATGGGAGGTCCACAGTTCAAACCCCGGGTCTCCTTGACCAGTGTGGAGCTGGCCCATGCGCATTGCTGATGTGCGCAGGGAGTGCCATGCCACGCAGGGTGTCCCCTGCGTAGGGGAGCCCTACGTGCAAGGAGTGCGCCCCGTAAGGAGAGCCGCCCAGAGGGAAGGAAAGTGCAGCCTGCCCAGGAGTGGTACCGCACACATGGAGAGCTGACACACAAGATGATGCAACAAAGGGAAACACAAATTCCCATGCCGCTGACAACAGAAGCGGACAAAGAAGACGACATAGCAAATAGACACAGAGAACAGACAACCAGGGTGGGGGGGGGGGGAGGGGAGAGGAATAAATAAATAAATAAATCTTTAAAAAATAAAATAAAAGCAACAACCAAAGAAACTCTTCTCTTTCTGTCTTGGTTGGGCTAGGCTGCTATCACAAATACCATGAACTGTTTTTGGTTTTTTGTTTTTTTTTTTAAAGGAGGTACCAGGGAATGAACCCAGGACCTTGTACATGGGAAGCAGGCACTCGACAACTTGAGCTACATCTGCTCCCACACAAACTGGTATTGGCTTAAACATCTGGAATTTACTGGCTCATGATTTCAGAAGCTAAAATGCTTGCTTCCTCCCAGGCCTGGCAGTGTTCTGACGTGCTGGCAATCCTTGGGTTCCTTGGCCTTCCCGTCACCTGTTGATGTCTTCTTTTCTCTTTTTCTGGGTCCCATTGACTTCCAGCTTCTGCCGCCTCTCCATGTCTTTCTCTGGCCAAGTCTGAGTTACATCTTCGTATATAGGACTCCAATCATCCAGATTAAGACGCAACCACATTTATTCGGGACACATTGTTGCACCCCACTGAACCATCAGCAGAACTCACCCTAAAAGAAGAAATGGGGGGGAGACCCAGCCAGGGCTGCCCCAAACCATCCTACCATGGGTCTGTTGAGATTCCAAAGAAAGAGGCACTAAAAGCCAGGGTGATCAGTCCTTAAGCATTTATCAGGGGAACTTACAGAAAGCTGCAGCTACCTCTTGATGGATAGTGAGACAGCAAGAAGTACACTCAAATATGTCCACACCTAGGATAACGACTCTTTGGATGATATTGGGGTGGGAGATAAAGGTGGCTGAATGCCACAGGCTTGTGTACAAGTTCTGGGAAAACATCTGGGCATGTGCTTTTTTCTCAAAACCAGATGTGCTCAGAGCGGGCAGAGTTCAAGGTTATAGTAACTAAAGTTCAGCGTGCTTCCAGGGAGTTATGGGGAGGGATGAGTGAGGAAGGGGACGGGGGCGAGATTAATTCTCGGTCAGGAAGGAGATGCCATATGTATCATACCCACACCTTACCTAAAAATGACTTCTCAGAGAGGTCCTATTTATAAAGCGTTCATACCACAGGAATGCAGATTGAGATTAAGAACACATTTTTTCCTTGGGTACATAACTCAGTCTGCCACAACTTCCTTCTTAAATAATTCCAAAATTTATTAGGTGAGCAAGATAGGCTCTTTGAAGGAAAGGGGGGCGGGTATCAGCCTGATATGAGCTGCTGTATCCTAGTAGGGTGAGGAAAGTGATTGTGGAAAGGGGTGTATGGGCATGACTCCGTGTGGGGTGGCAGAGTCTGCACAGGCTAAAAAGGACCTCCGCATGGGGGGATGGCAGCAGTGATGGGAGACTGATTAGGTATGGAATGGGGAGTTGATCCAGTGAGTAAATATACTGAGGACAATGGAGTCAAGTTTCTCATCAACAGAATTGTAAAGATGGGAAGGGAAAATACTAGAATGAACCCTGTGGTGTTGGATTGGAATTGGAGGTTATCAGGGTGAATTCATGGTTATTAATATTTACAGACTGATAAAATAGGTAAATTAGCATTTTCTAGCTCTGTCCAATGAGAGGATCTGGGAGAACCAACTCTCCAATAGCAATATGCACAGCTGGCACCCAGATCTTGACTTCTACATACCATTCTCCACCAAAAGGAACCAAGGCTCCCTGGAGAAAGGACTGATTCCAGCACGGGGATGGGGAAAATGCAAGGCAGGTTGAGGACATCTTAGCATGCCAAAAAGTAAGGAACTGCGTAGAGAATGCTGAGCACACACACATACACACACAGAAGCCAGCTGGACGGGGCTCCCACTGGCTAAATCTGGGACCATTTGAATATTAAAATAAATAATGAAAGCATGAAATAAAATAGTAATCCCTGAATCCATACTGCTATAAATATATGGAGAGAAGAGAAAGCATTTCTCTATAGTATAATGCCAACTAAGAAATGTAGATGAAATTAGCAAATCACAATTTACAATATCATAGTGAAAATTGGTTCAGCCAAGAAACACCAATGGAGGCTAAAATTCATGAATAACAGCTTGATAAGGAACAAAGTATTTACATAGTTTCAAGACACCTATTCCCTAAATATTTATACAAAGGAAAACACAGTACTTTTAGAGTGGAGAAATATGGAAAATATCGCTTAAATCAAGTGATCCAGGTTAACGCCTCCAGTAATGGGACCTTTTGAAATCACACACCACTTGGTAGGCTACAGAGATGAACACATTTCTCTGATGTTCCTGGCAAAGTTGCAGACACTGAATCTAATGATGAGGAAACATCAAACAAAACCAAATTGAGGGACAGCCTTCAAAATAACTAGCCTGTAATCTTAAAAAGTGTCAAGGTCATGAAGATCAAGAAAAGACTAAGGAACTCTTCTAGATGAAGATGGTGCAGGGCGGTGTGCAGGGGTGTGACCTCAACTAAAGAGACATAACTAAACGCAACGCAGAATTCTTTTATAGATGGAGTATTTCAGGGGTGGTGGGGGTGGTGCATAAAGGACATTATTGGGATGGTTGGGACGCTTAAACAGGGTCTGTGGATTAGAGGGTAGCAATATTTCCTGATTTTTGATGCGCGTTTGGTAGTTTTGAAGGAGAATGTCCTCGTTGATAGGAGTTACAGCTGGAGGTATTCAGTGATGGGATGTTATGCCAATCCTTACAAAAAGGGCTTTACTGTGGTTCCATTCTGGCAACTTCTCCACAAGTCTGAAATTACCTCAACAAAAAAGTTATCTTTGGCATTTTAAAAAGCCTTCTTTTGATCCCATTTTCTCCTTTAAATACTACCCCATTACTTCACTCCCTTTCATAAAGAATGTGTCTAACTTGCTGCCTCCAATCCCTCCTCCCCTCCCAATCTCTCTTAAATCCATGACAGAGTTTGAATTCCTAGGCCTCGTGGTATTTGACTTACCTGCAGATCAGTTCACATCCTGGTCCTGGCTTTCCTTGCCTTCCTGGTTTTCCTTCTGCAAACTATGAAAATATTATAATGTAAATATCAGAAGACACTTGTGACATTGGGCTGGGACGGCCATCTTAAGATACTGAAAGCTAAGTACATAGAGGAAAAAGTGGCACAATTGACTACAGGAAAAAAACATTTGTATACCACACACACAAAAAAATCTTAAAATAAAATCAAAATAGAACCTACAGACAAAGGATTAGTCTTTCTATTTACAAATTTAGTAGCAGAAAGACTGAGAAAAAAGGGGCAAGATTGTGCAAACAGTTTACTGAAAATTCTGAAGGAAAGGAGGAAGGGAGGGAGAGAGGGAGGAGGGAAGAGAAAAGTTGAAAATATGTTCAACTTTGCTAGGAATCAAGGAACTGCAGACCAAATCAACAATGAAATATTTACAAAATTTAAAGTTTGATACTAGGAAAAGTTGTGGGTGTGGGGAGCTATTTTGGCACTATGTAGCAATGTTCAGTCATGTGCACAGAGTGTAATTAGAACACTGCCTGTCCTGCTGGAAAATTGGGAAACACCCAAGTAGGATAATGCTTAAATAAACCCAGTGTGTCCAAACTATGGAACTCTGCAGCAGTTTTAAAAAATGAGATTGATCACAATGGGCTAACATGGATAGATTTCCAACATGTATTTTTGAGTGGGGAAAAATATATAACTTTTATGAAGAAGAAAAAAATATTACACATATTTTCGGTAGAGATTCTATGTACATGTATACATAGATCAATGGTTAACAAAAACTCATAGTAGTTTTGGGGTGGGGGTGTACCAGAAGGTTCTGGCATTGGAGATGGTGGTCAAAGGGGATCTCGGTCTTATGTGTAACTGATGTGTAATGTTTTGATTTTTTAAACAAGAAGGAAAAAAACATTTCTTATTTGCATAATTAAAATTAGTTTAATAATTGAGAGCCATTCCCTGTCACAGACAGTGGCTGGCATCAGCCAATCTCCAGCATGAGACCAGACCCTTACTGATATCACAAGAACAGATTCTTTCAAGCTGTGGAGACTGTGTCATGAGTTGCAAGTGCTGCTGCAAACACCACTGAGCCGGCTTTACCTGATTTGAGCAGAAAAGAGATTGGCCAAAAGGGTAAGAGAACTGACAGAATCACCAAGGAGGCTGGAGACTCCTCCCAGAGACCTGGCAGAACTCAAAAGGCTCAGCTGTGGGCACTTCCAGATTTCCTTCCAGGACCTGACCAGGGAGGTCGGGCACTGCCGCCCTGTCCACTGCCCCCCTCTCTGGACCCCCACACCCCAGGTAGGCAAGTGGTGACCAAAAGAACCGCCTCCATCCCTGCTCCAGTAATGAAAACCCCCGGTAAGAACAGCTGGCTTCTTTTAGTAGAGTTGGGGTCTCCTGCTTCCGCTCAGGGTGCCTCCCCCGTCTCACGGTGGGTAAACGGGGCGCCCATAGGGAAAAACGGGGTCAGCTGCTGAGCAGCAAAACAAATGACAAGAGACCACTTCAGCTGCCTAGGGCAGGAGCTGCAGGATGGTGTGCCGGTGTGTGACCTAAAGAAGGTACTCGAAAGAGGTAGGAGCTGACCTCCCGTGTGGGCGGAAGTGGAGATGAAGGGCACGTGAGGTTATGAAGGAACTAAGATCACTGGGTTTTTTTAACCTGGAAAAATTACAAAAAGTTCTGACCCAGTCATCGAATGAAAACAATCCTTCACATTAAGGATGGAGGATGGAGAAAAACAAGTTGCATAAATCAGGCTGGCCTAAAAAACTTGACGGTTGTATCAAAGCACTGATGGGTCAGAATCTCTAGGTTGGCTCTAAGTTGGATGAAAATAGATTGACATCTCAGAAACCACAGTTGACTACACAGTGTGGCTGACATTGCCAAGGGACTCTGGGAGCTTGTGAAAATACAGGTGCACCCTCTCAAAAGATGTAATCTTTGAGTAGGGCTCAGGAAGGGAACCAGATGTAATTGAATGCACTTAAGACAGGTGATTGCCCAACCATCAAGATCTGATACTGTATTAGTCAGCCACAGGAGTCCTGATGTAAAGTACCAGAAATCTGTTGGGTTTTATAAAGGGTATTTATTCACGGTAGAAGTTACAGTCACAAGGTCATAAAGCATAAGTTACTTCCCTCACCAAAGTCTGTTGCCACGTGTTGGAGTAAGATGACTGCTGGTCTCTGCAAGGGTTCAGCCTTCCTCTTCCTCCTTAAGGGTCCATAGTCCCAGCTCCTTCCTTTCTCAGCTGTAGGTTAGCATAAGGCTTGTCTCTCTCCCCAGGGCTCATTTCTTTCTGGGCTCAGCTGCTCTGCTCTCTTCACAAGGTCAGCTGTAAACTATTGGGCTCATTCTCTTCCCAGGGCCTCTGCCATGTCTAATGGGGCCTTCTCTCTTTCCTCACATAGCTGCTTCTCTGTGTATTTACTTCCTGGGGATCCAGCATCAAAACTCCAACTCTCTCTTCTGCTGTGTAGTTCTCTCTGTGAGTCCTCACCCACCAAGGGGGCGTGTGGGAAACAAAGGCATGTTGTTTCCATGGACGTAAGTTACTTCCTTGACCACTGAGTCAAGCTGTCCCTTATGATTATCGGTGCAGAGCACAATCTTGGCTGGGTCAGCACACCTGCAGGCAGAACAATACCTATAGAACAGAACAACCTGAGTAACAGGATTTATGAGTATAGTTATTGATTTTTATAATAATAGTTCCAGTAAAGTTTGTTGGGTTTTCATCAATCACTAGTTAATATAGTATGAGGTAAGGGTAATAGGTAACTTGACTTTGTGCTGAATGTCACGTAGGTTAGGGGTATATATACTAGCCCCTCGACTCAATAAAGTTGTCTGATGAGCTTGAGAAATCAATGCTCTCAGATCCCCTGAACCCAATCTTTCTTTGCCTTTCAATCCCAATACCTCGGGTCACCGAACAAGACTCCGACAGGTGGCACCCAGCCGTGGGGCCCGAGGCAGAGGATTCATCAAGACACGGCAGCGTAGGATCTTCCGCCTCTGGATCGGGAACGTGGAAAGCTGAAAAGCCTTTTTTAAGGTAAGGAGCGTCGAAATTAATTAACCCAGGTAAATTGCTGCTTCATATTATTAAGTTTTGCTTTCCGTTAGCATCAGGGTATGGGTAATCAACCAGGACGCTTGGAAGAATATTCACAGGTTTTGAAAACACTGTTGCACAGTGTAGGCATCACAGTTAAGACTGCAGATTTGTTAGAATTGTTTGCTTTGGTTCAAAAGCATTGTTATTGGTTTCAACCGCAAGGAAAGAATTTGATGAATGTTAAGCAGTGGAGGCAAGTAATGAAAGAATTGCGGAGAGCATATCAGAAAGGAGAGAATATACCTGTATCAGTTTGGGCCTTAGGACAGCATATTGCTGCTGCATTAGATCCTTTGCAGTCTGACGAAGAGGAAGAGATTGTTCTTTTCTCAAAGGAGGAAACGGGTATGAATGATACAGGTAAAGACAGGAACTTGGAGGAGGATCAGGAAGAAGAGGAGTTATTTGAAGTTAAAGACACAAATCCGTTCTTAACTAAATCCATGTCGGAGCTAAATATTTCTAAGGTAAACATATATCCTAATTTGACTCATGAGGTTCCTTTTGCACCTCCGGAACCTGGAAAAGTGCCTAGTGGACTTTTCTCTACCGACCTGCCTTTTGTTCGTAGCAGCTTTAAGCCAAATCCTGTGCCTGTTAATCCATTAATGAGATGTCTTTTACTGAGATCTGGTCAAGGTGAGCCTCTGGCTATGCAAGCTGTAGCAGCTTTTCCTGTAACTATTCAACAAATTCCTCCTGATGCTCAACACCCACAAAGGGGGTGTCAAGTTTCATCCAGAGCCAAAAACTTTTAAACTATTGAAAGATTTAAAGCGGGCAAAGATACTAAATAATGTCCTTGTTGGTGAAATCAGGCTTGTAAGAAAACTCTCTGTTAAAGTGTTAACTAAGATAAGGAAACTATTCTGGCAGCAACTCTGCAACCCCCCTGCTGTCTACATGCCAATGCAGCTGTGGGCTAGTGGGGGTTAATAGAGTTAAGCCACTGAAAAAAGAGAAAAACATGGCAACATTGGTGTTCTGTTTTATTTCCATGCTAATTCTAATCGGGCTTATTTAACCAAGATAATAAAATTAATACAAAATTTTTATCAAGGTTTAAAAAGGAATTTTCAGTTTTAAATCAATAGTTTACTCCTGAACTTCAAGTCTCAGTATAGTCTTACAGAGTAATAATCCAAAAACGTGTGTTAACAGTCTGTCTAAACTGCTAAATTAGAGTTTTAACTACATTTATGCTGCTCAAGTTATTTTAACTGATTGCTGATAACTAATAAAAATGTTTCCAAGCACAAGCTTGCATGTTACAGGCAACATGGATTCCAGAAGAAATCTTAAGAAGTGATATTTAAAATGTGATATAACGGAGAGCTTAAAAGCAGCTATACCAAGAAAGTAAGAATTATGAGTTAATTGTAAACTGTATGTGTTTCTGTTACTGTGTTGTGATTGTTCTGTGTGTGTTCGTTCAATGTCAGTGTATATTTTGATACCTCCAGATGGTAATATAGATTAATAAAAATTTATAAAAGAGCTCTATTCAAATGGCCAAAAAATAAAATAAGCACTTATATTAATACATAAGTTTAAATGTTAATAAGATCTCTACAATGATAAAAATTGTGAGTCTTGATTAACAAAATTACTATAAGTCTTTTTATAAAAAGTTGTTCTTGCCTAGATTGAAATGAATAACTTACTTTTCTTCACAGGATAATAAGAAGGATGTAAAACTTAAATGAATATTAAAAAGGTTAAAAGTTTGTGAGAATGTTAATTGAAATTTAATAAGTTTTTGCAAAAAAGTGTGTTTTGCCCTAAAGTAGGATGGCTAATTTTCATAAAGTCTTGGAACTTAAATGCATGTGGCAAGTTATAGAAAGTATTGTGGTAACTTAAAAAAAAAAAATTTATAAGTTGAATAAAAGGTGTTTTAAAGCGTTATAAAATTAACAAGTTTTTTCTTTCCTTAATCCCTCTGTTAATTAAAGTTGTATGAGTAAAAGATTTCTATAAATGCTTAAAAGTGTATAAAGTTACCAATATTTCAGCATAATATTAAAAAGAAAAGTACAATGTGGTTAATTGTGGTTTTAATTATTATAAAAGAGTGTGTGTCACAGAAACAACCTCTTATCATAGATTAAAGTAACAACACTGTAGTATGCAGCAATCCCAAACACTGCAAAAAGTTAATGTCCAGCTGTGTTGCTATCACTTTGTTTTAAAACTTGCTAAGACTTTCTTTAGTGTCTTCTTAGACAAATCAAGCCAGCTACATTCCTCTATCTGTAAAAAACCCAACAATAAACTTTTGCAGTGCTTTTCAGGGCTATGTGCATAGCCCAACTATCTTGTACAGTATTTACTGATAGTGATAGTAATAAAAAAGCAGCATACGTTACTTCTCGAAAAGAACAGGCTTGGCAGACTCCATTCACGTCTGCTCAGCGTACTGAACTTGCTGCCATCATTAAGGTATTAACAATATTTAAGAAACCTTTGAATATTGTTTCTGATTCTGAATATGTATGCCTTACTGTTAAGCATATTGAAACAGCTCATATCTTTGTTATGATGAATGATCTCAACTTTTTGCTGATTTGCATCTCATTAGATTAAGACAGCATCCTCTTTACATTACACATATACGTTCTCATACATCTTTGCCTGGTCCTATGACAGCAAGTAATGCTCGAGCTGATTTATTAGTGGGGTGTTTACAAAGTGCTTGTGATTACCATGCTTTAACTCACATTAATGCTACAGGCCTGCGAAATAAATATCAAAAGCTTACTAGACTACAAGTGCAGGAAATTATTCGTACTTGTCCGACCTGTGGACCACTAACAGCAGTGCCTTTTCAGGCTGGAACCAATCCCAGAGGCCTGACTCCTAATCAATTATGGCAGATGGATGTTACTCACATTCATCCTTTGGTAAACTACAATATGTTCATGTTTGTATTGACACTTATTCTCATTTCATGTGGGCTACTGCTCAAAGTGGGGAACGGTTTCATCATGTTCGCTCACATCTCTGGTCTGCTTTTGCTATGATGGGATGCCCTCTAAAAATTAAAACTGATAATGAACCTTCCTACATTAGTACATCCTTTGCTTCCTTTTGTGGGAAATATGCTATTTAACGTGTTACCGGCATTCCCCATAATCCTACAGGTCAAGCTATTGTTGAAAGATGTCATCATACTCTCAAGACTATGCTTTTAAAACAAAAAGGGGGAGATGATGGTATGATATCACCTAAAGATCAATTGGCTAAAGCTTTATTTACCTTAAATTTTCTTAACATATATGATTCTATGACACCGGCTGAATGTCATTTTGGACATTCTCAAAAATCCACAGAAATTGCAGAATCTGAGAATCAACCAGTATTTTGGAAAGATGTTTTAAGTAATGAATGGAAGAAAGGCAGGGTTAAAGTATGGGGGCGAGGCTATACTCGTATCATTTCAGAAAATGGAGAAGAAATCTGGCTTCTGGCAAAAAGGATTAAACCTAGGACTGAAGAAGTGGAGTCTTCTACACATATGGATCCTACTGATAGTGAGTGAAACCGGCAATGGTAATGGTAATTAGGGAAGGCTACCATTACTGAAAATGCTTTGTTCTATAAGGATGGCACTTTGTATACTTGCTTACAGAATGGAGATATTATCACCATGGCTCGCCAAGACAAGGAGTGTGGATCCCGGTGCATATGAATTGGATGTGGCAGTCATCACCTGAAAGTCATCTTCTTTTCCACCTGGCTCAAGGACTGTTGAAACGATCTAAGAGATTTTTGGGACTTCTCATAGCTGGCATTCTTGGCTTCACTGGTGTCATCACTGCTGCTGCCACTGCTGCTGTTGCATTGCATGAGACGGTGCAGACACAGCAATACGTGCATGATTGGCACAAGAATGCAAGTGACTTATGGCATAGTCAAGAGCACATTGATGAAGGACTTAATAACAGAGTTAGTAATTTGGAATCTGCTGTTTTACACTTAGGAGATCAAGTTTATAATTTGAATTTGTTAAGAGGATTGAAATGTGATTGGAATGAAAGTAATTTTTGTATTACTCCTTTGGATTATAACATTTCTATGTTTCAATGGAATAAGATCAGAAATCATTTGTTAGGACACAAAGGAAACATGTCATTAGAAATTGAGGAATTGCAGAAAAAGATTTTAGAAATGTCTCATAATCAGATATACGTAGATAGTGATAAGGACATCTTTAATGATTTGATTTCACATTTAAATAAGTTTAATCCTGTTGATTGGTGGAAATCTCAACATTTCTTATCTGCCTTAGGAATAGGGATATGTGTATTAATCCTGTTGCTCATGGTTGTCGCTTGCCTGGGAAAAGGTGTTTGCCAGAGATTGCACTGTGTGGACACAATGGGACAAGCAAACAACATAGTACTTGCTAAAACTCTACAATAGTACCCCGAAGTCAGTGCGCTTGGCTGGTAGTCAGTGACGGGCAACTTGGCTAGCCTTTCAGTCAACCTAAGACAGGGACGTGGCCTTTCGCTGCCACGCTTCCCCATGACGGGTAAGACTGATTGCGCGTAGCCTCGACCTAAGACAGGCACAGTCACCCTGACTAAAACAAAAAGGGGGAAATGTGGGAAACAAAGGCATGTTGTTTCCATGGAAGCAAGTTACTTCTTTGACCACTGAGTCAAGCTGTCCCTTATGATTATCGGTGCAGAGCACAATCTTGGCTGGGTCAGCACACCTGCAGGCAGAACAATACCTATAGAACAGAACAACCTGAGTAACAGGATTTATGAGTATAGTTATTGATTTTTATAATAATAGTTCCAGTAAAGTTTGTTGGGTTTTCATCAATCACTAGTTAATATAGTATGAGGTAAGGGTAATAGGTAACTTGACTTTGTGCTGAATGTCACGTAGGTTAGGGGTATATATACTAGCCCCTCGACTCAATAAAGTTGTCTGATGAGCTTGAGAAATTAATGCTCTCAGATCCCCTGAACCCAATCTTTCTTTGTCTTTCATTCCCGATACCTCGGGTCACCGAACAAGACTCCGACAGGGGCGGGGACTCCAAGTCCTACTGATGGGACCCAATCAAGACTTAATCACAATTTAATCAAGTAAAAGTGAAACCTCTGTATTTAATACAATCTAATACACCAGTTTACAAACACAATCCAATATCTATTTTTGGAACTCATAAACAATATCAAACTGCCCAGGCACCTTCTGGAAGGAATGCGGTAAACCAGAAGATGGAGGAAAGCTTAGCTATGACCCCTGAAGTGCTAAGTGTACCAGGGTGAATAATAAACCCTCTTACCCCACCCCAAATCAAGTCCACCCTGAACCTCAGAATGTGACCTTCTTTGGAAACAGAGTCTTTGAGGATTTTAGTTTAGCTGAGGTCATACCCCTTAGGGTGGGTCCTCAATCCAATATGCCTGGTGTCCTCATAAGAAGAGGGAAAGGGGCACAGAGAGACTGACAGAGGGAAGAGGGCCATAAGAAGATGAAGGCAGAGATAAGGGTGATGGTGCCACAAGCCAAGAAAGACATGGGCCCACCAGAAACTGGAAGAGGCAAGGAAGGATTCTCCCTATGGAGGGTGCAAGGCCCTGCCAAGAACTTGATTTCAAACTTCCAGCCTCCAAAACTGGGAAAGAATAAATTTTTCATTTTAAACCACCCCATTTGTAGTCATTTGTTGCAGCAGGCCTAGGAAATAAATACGGTGTGTGTGCCATGTCTGCTGGGAAGAGCTTCTCACCACGAGCAGCCACTGGCCCTGATACCAGAAGGGCTGCCAGATGTGACACGTGCCAGTCAGCAAAGCTCCTTTTCACCTGCGCATAAAGGCTGGCTTTAAAGCACCTTGCACACATAGTCATAATACTTGGGCCAATCTCATCGGGCACCCATTAGCAATAGCATGTCACCACCAGACCAGAATAGACCATTTGGCTTTTGGAAGGGCCTCAAGAAAATAGTAATGGAAATGAAAAACTCATTAGATGGGTTCAACAGCAGATTTGAACAGGCAGAAGAGAGGATCAACAAACTTGAAGACAAGACATTGAAATTATCCACTGAGGAACATAAAGAAAAAACAATGAAGAAAAATGAACAGAGCCTAACAGACCTAAGGGACACCATCAAGCGTACCAACATATCCATCACTGGAGTTCCAAAAGGACAAGAGGGAGAGAAAGGGGCAGAAAAGGTATTTGAAGAAATAATGGCCAAAAACTTCCCAAATCTAATGAAAGATATGAATAGACGCATCTAGGACCCATGTCTTGGCTATGCACCGACGTGAATTTTTAGCGGAGCACAGGCTAGCATTAGTATCTACTTTAGTAGCCACTTTCATCTGAAGCAGAGGAATCAGTTGGATGGTTTTTGCTGCAAGAAAGAAAATACATAAGTCAAAATGGCTAAAATTAAGGATATTCATTATCTTACATAACAAGATGCCTGGAGGTCAGTTGGTCCCTGGTTAGCTCTGAGCCTTAATAAGGTTTTCACAGATCCAGACCCAGCAATGATTCCATCTTTCTACTTTGCCACCGTCAGCATGTCGGTGATGTTTCCATTGGGGTATTGACTGACAATACGGGGGACATGGTTTTATCCAACAAATAAAAAAAGGGATGTTTCTTCCTGTGCCTCTCTTTTTATTAGACTAGAAACAAAATCTTCCTAACACAATTTTAAAACAACCTCCTAGATTAGTGATTTTATTAATAATTCTTTGGACAAAGAAAGAAGAAGCTGGCAAAATAAAACTGAAAACTCTTCTGGCAAAAAAAATGAAACATAACGGGAAGTGGATTTGGCCCAACAGATAGGGTGCCCACCTACCACATGGGAGGTCCAAGGTTCAAACCCAGGGACTCCTGACTCATGTGATGAGCTGGCCCAAGTGTGGTACTGATGCGTGCAAGGAGTGCCATGCCCTGCAGGGGTGTCCCCCACGTTGGGGAGCCCCATAAGGAGAGCCACCCAGCGCGAAAAAAGTACAGCCTGCCCAGGAGCGGTGCCACACACAGGGAGAGCTGACACAGCAAGATGACGCAACAGAAAGAGACACAGATTCCAGGTGCCACTGACAATTTAATACAAGCAGACACAGAAAAACAAACAGCAAAAGGACTCAGAGCAGACAACTGGGGGCGGGGGGGTGGGGGCCGGGAAGGGAGAGGAATGGGGGGGGGGAGAGAGAGAGAGAGGAGAGAGAGGAGAGAGAGGAGAGAGAGAAAGAGAAAGAAAGAAAAGTCACTCAGCTACAGATCCATGACTAAATGCCTTTTTACAAGATTATTCATTAGCAAGACTGGGGGATTAATGGTTTCATTCCACCGGGGACAATATGAAACTTTTGGAGCTAAAATGTCTACAAGAAAGCTCTTAAAAAGTAACAGCCTGAGAAAAGCCTCTAAACAATCTCACAGTACTTCTTCTTAAGCATGAACACAGGAGAAAGTTAACAAATTTTTTACTTCCGGGTGGAAAAATGTACATGTAGAAACCAAAAATAAACAAACAAACAAACAAATAAATAACTGCAAAAGCAATTTTATGATGATAGAAAAAGAACAGGAAAGTTACACGGTATTGGACAGGTATGAATTTCACAGAAGGGTCTCTTTCCTAACATGGTTTGTGAAGGAGCAAGCTGGTAACTGATCTGGGACCCCTAGGCAGAGGGATCCTGAGCCAACCAATAGGATAAGAGTTTTCAATCAATAGAACCCATTACCTTAATTAATAAACAGCCAATCAATATCTCCCATAAACAGCCAATCAGGACCTCCCAGTCCTGATTTACATAAAATGCTAATCTAGTCTTCAAACCCTAACCAATGATCGACCAATCAGAGCATTGCAACTGGGGGCTCCACCCCCAGGGGCAGTGACACAGTGAATCTATATCAAGCACAGCTTCAAAGCCCTGGGTACGCTTTCCATCTTCATCCCAGCCAGAGGAACATTGAGCTGCGACACTGAGCTGCAATGCCAAGCTGACGTATGGCACCCAGCCAACCTGCTAGCTGAGCTGTGCACCTCCATCTTCACCTTCCACTGGTGCTTCAGCCAGGCTTGTGTCTCAGCCAGGCTTGTGCCTCGCCCAGACTTAAGCTGCAATACCAGGGGGCATTTCCATCATTGCTCCAACCAGGTTTGAGCTGCCACACTGAGCTATAATTAAATAAATGTTTGACTGTACTGAGGTCATGTTTCTTCATTCTGAAGTTCATTCAAACCAAAGAATAAAGTTTGGCAACAACATTTGGTGCCAAAACCTGGGATCTACATGACCAAGATCAGCTTAATCAATCCTGCATCACTGTAGGATCCTGGTTGGGTGAGTCCACTCCTTGTCCCCAAATCCCAGGGCCACGCTTCTTCTGTTGGTTTGGAAGTGGCAGGTCAGTGGGTAGAGAAGTGTGCACCTCTCTATGTTGTGCTTTCCACTTGGCCTCCTAGGTTGTTGGCCTCCAAGGTCATTGGCAGGCTGGGACAAGGAGAATCCTCCACCCACCCCCCTGCCCCAGGAGTCCCCTCTTAGTTGTATGGTTGTTGTATTAGTCAGCCAAAGGGGTGCTGAGGCAAAATACCAGAAATTGGTTGGTTTTTTATAAAGGATATTTATTTGGGGTAGGATCTTACAGATACCAGGCCTTGAAGCATAAGTTACTTTCCTCACCAAAGTCTATTTTCATGTGTTGGAGCAAGATGGTTGCTGATGTCTGCAAGGGTTCAGGCTTCCTGGTTCCTTCTTTCCAGGGTCTTGCTTCTCTCTGGGTTCAGGGTTCCTTGCTTCCCAGGGCTCCAGCTTCAGCACCAAACTCCAACATCAAAACTTGAACATTAAGAACCCATAACTCTGTCCTTTGCCATGCCTTTTATCTCACCGCCCTATTGGCACAAGAAGTTTACAGAATTACTTAATTAAATAAACCTATGAATCTGATGTAATCTAATATGCCCAGAGGAAAAGATCAGTTTACAAACATAATACAATATTTCTTTTGGAATTCATCAGTAATATCAAACTGCTACAGTTGTATTTTCTCACACTGGAAAGACTTTGGCTTGTCTGACTTGAGAAATGCAAATGAATAGTATTCTTGTGTAATACAGAATGGCCCCAATACAAACTAGAATTTGAAGAAGAATGACTGGTTAATGGGAATGTAGCAGTTTGATATGGTTATGAATTCCAAAAATAGACACTGGATTGTGTTTGTAATCTGGTCTATTACTGGGCGTGATTGAGTTATGATTAAGGCTTTGATTGGGCCACGTCATTAGGGCATTGAGTCCCCATTGGTGGGTGGGGACTCACAGATAAAAGGCATGGCAAAGGACAGAGTTGAAGGTTTCTGATGTTGGAGTTTTGATGTTGGAGTTTGATGCTGAAGTCTTAAGCTGGAGCCCTGGGAAGTAAACTCACAGAGGAAACAGAAGCAAGCCAGGAAAGAGAAGCAAACCCTGGGAAGAGAGGACCTGAGCCAGGAGAAGAACACAGAGGAACAGAGACAGCTCCTTAGACATGGCAGAAACCCTAGTGAGAGAAACAGAGCCATTTGCCTGATGGCCTACAGCTGACCTTGTGGAGAAAAAAGAGGAACTGAGCCCAGAGGAACCCAGGAAGCCTGAACCCTCACAGTTGTCAGCAGCCATCTTGCTCCAACACATGAAAATAGACTTTGGTGAGGGAAGTAACTTATGCTTTATGGCCTGGTATCTGTAAGCTCCTACCCCAAATAAATACCCTTTATAAAAACCAACCAATTTCTGGTATTTTGCCTCAGCACCCCTTTGGCTAACTAATACAGGAAGTTTGGATTATAACACCATTTTACAGCTCAATCTTTTTGCTCCCAGGACCCCAAGAGGAGAGAAAAATACAAGTTCCTCCTAAGCTAAATGAAATGAATAGTTTATTTTTTTTCTTCACAGAATAGAATGAGGGATATAAGACTTGAGTGGATATAGAAAGAAGTAAAAGGTTTGTGGAAATGCTGACTAAAATTTGATAAGGTTGTTTAAAGGAATGTGTTTTGTCCTAGGATAAGATAGTTGGTTTTCATAATATTGGAATGGAAGTATGTAAGACAAAACTCGAATGCATATGGCAAGTTGTAGAAGGTATTGCAGAAGGTAGCTCTGAGTAAGGGAACGTGTTCTGTGAAGGCAGAATGTGTGTTAAGATGAAGTAACTATAGTCTATGTGGTTGTGGAGAATTGGGGGTTTGTGTAACCATTGTTTAGACTGAGGTCTTTGAATGGCTAGTTCCAGAAAGTCATTATTAAACAGAAACTGAATTGATGCTAATAACAAAAAGTAACTTCATAACAGGAAAAAACAGGCAGAGGCCACCTCAATCTGTATATTCAAGTGGTGGTAAGGAAAGATAATCTTGATTCCATTGGGAATCTTCAGTTTTCATAAAATAATGGGGAAAAAATAGTTTTTCCTGACTGCTAACATAAAATACCTGTTAAGTAATGTCTAAGTAAAAAGCAAAGTACTAAAAATTAAGTTCATTTGATATGTTATACATTGCATTGGAAATGTTTAAAAACTGTACAAAAATCCAAAGAGATAGACTTTAGGACTGCCAAACTCTCTCGTACATTCAAACCATGCCTTCAATACACTGCCTCTCCATTTGAGTTATTGGCTAGGTTGGTCACTGGCTCCTAAAACAATAAAGATATCTACTATATCTCTGGTTGTGTTCCTGAACTATCTTACAGTTTCGAACTCTTGCAGCAGCCAGTGATGACTCAAAATGGCCAGATGTACAGTGGATATCGCCTCCAGACTGGCACTATTTAATGATGCCAAAGGACTCTATGCACCAGGCCGGTGGAATACTGGGGCCTACCTTCCTAGCTTCTGTCTAGGATCAACAGTGCAGCAGTATGACGGCTCTGTGAAGGACATACCAAGTGGTGCAATGATTACCAGAGTGATGTAACTAGAGCTTAACATGATTGGCATCATGACCTGCTTCCATGGAGAGACAACATGTAGGGTATTGCAAACCTGGAACTTAGATCTATTAACTGCAGCTCAAAAAGAAATGTGCATTAGTTAGTGCATTGATTAGTATAAAGCACAGTTCCTATATCTCTCCTATTCTATATATGCCTAATGATTATGGTGATACCTTTTCCAGATCATATGCAAAGGGCTATTGAACATATTAAAAGTCCTGGTACACTTCATTTTCTAAGTAGTTAATGAACATGCTTAATCCAAGTCTCCCTCCTAGCCCTTAGTTCAAAACCTGTCCCACTCATATCCTGGGGAGGACTGGCAGACCACATGCAATTCTGCCAGGGCTAGAAACAGCAAATGAGGTGGCTAGGATCCACTTCAGCTTAACCCCTTCAAGATAGTCTATGGGTAACCTTTCCTCACCCAGGACCTAGATCAAAACCTGACAAAACCCAACAAGCCTCACTCTCAATTAGAGCCAAAATAGAAGGAACCTCATTCTGTAGTTCTGGTCACTCCCACAGCTATTCAACTTACAGGGATTGCCAGCTGGGTGCACTTTCCTTGAGTGAAGCCAGCTGGCCAAGGAAGTGCCAGCTCACGAGAAGCACCTGATGGGTTGTACGAGTGCCAGACATTGGACGGCCTGAAATACCTCATCAAGAAACAAAGCCAAGTAGCGTTTTTGTCAAAGCCAGCTGTTCCCTCTAACTCTAACCCAAACACCTATTGCTAATGGAGGGGAAACCAGACACCCCTTAAGAAACCTTGTCTGTTTTCACTTCCTGTAGTTTCTCCCTCTGCCAACCACTCTGAAATAGTCCTAAGCAACATTCAAAGCCTGCAAAATAAAGCCCACCAACTTCGAGAAGATGCAGCCTTTAGAGGCTCCTGGGCTTTTCTTCTCTTGTGATCCAGTATCCTCAAAACTCTAATTAAGTTTATTTCTTCCAGGATTAACGCCTTGTTAGCCATACAGGAATTTCATCCAGCTCCACCCACAGTGCCAGATTTGTCTTCCTCCAAACACGATAGACTAGCAAGAGGGCTTTATACCTTGTCAGGTAGGGCCTATTGCCCCTAACCAGCAGGAAGTGATTTCAGAAGAATGACCATCGTCCTTCAGCACCCCTTTGAGAATAAAGGTGCAAACCCTCTAAGGGGAGAGTTGAGGCAGGCTAGATTAGGAATCAAGAGACGAATCAGCAACCTGGCAGTAAAAGCGCCACCATTAAACACGTGGCCGTGGATACCCCACAAGAGGGTTGCTGAAAGGACCTTGAGAGAATCCCCATCCAATAAATTGTGCACCACAGGACGAACTTTGGGGAAAACAACACTGCCTTCTGCTTAAGTATTCATAAAGAATTTGTTGGTCAAATTCGTCCATGGTGTATTTTACCAGGGTAGCTAGAACAGTAAGAGAAGGGCTTGGATTTTTGGGTCCGTAAATACTTCTTCATCCAAGAGAACATTTGATTCAGAGACTGAAACTTTATGTAATTCTGGGTGTTGTTGTGATGAAGAAATCCTTTGAGTGTCCTTTTCATAATCAGTTTCTGCTTCTCTCCTCATTTTGGGGAGTGTTGTGATCCCCAATTCCATTTCTTGCTTTTTAGGAGTTTTTGTATCTGATATCAAGTGATCAAAAGTTTTCCTTGTTCCAAGCAACTTCTTAGTGGTAGCCTGGGAAGGCTGTCCCATGCCCTGGCTCATGCATTTCCTTGCTTGCGGACTGGTTTGACCCACAGTTGGATGGGTGGCTGCAAGGTACCTTTCAGAACCTTTGAGAGAGGACCGCCATGGCTGATTCTCCTTGAGTGTCCTATAGCTTGGGTCACATGATGAATGGGATATATATCCACAGGAAAATTTTTCCATTGACATATCAGTTAAGAAGCAGAGATTTTCTATGTTTTAGGCTGCAGCGACTTTGAACCTCCTCTAACACTGTGAGTAAGGCTGCTAAATAAGCCACACTCTGGGTATTCACCTCAAACTTGTCACAATTTCTATGTTTGTTAACCAGAGTTATCAATGTATGCCAAATTCTAACTGTTCTTGCAACAATAGCAGGTGAAGGATGCTTGTACCCTTTTAAGAGGTGTCCCACCGGTCCAGAGTTAGAGTTGAAATGGAGTCCAACAAAACGATCAATTTACTTGCAGTGCCATTCCAGAGGATTCTGTATTGCCATAAACACTTCCTCGGGACTTGTCATTGAATATCTGGAGACTGTCCAAGGTGTGCAGGTTTTCTTCAAGAAGTGAAGTGCCTGCTGAATACAAGTTGACCTCATCAAGCTGCAGCACAGTCATGGCTACCCATAACAGGGCTCAGTGTAGAGGGGAGTCCTTATTAAGAAGTGGCTGTAATTTGGTTAATGCTATTACTGCAGCCTCTATCAGAACTTCACTGTTCTAAGTATCAGGTCCTTTTATTAATAAATAACTCTCAAGTGCTTGCTTGAATAGATGGGTACATCTGTTTCTCATTTATGGTCATTGTTATCAGCTTATCAAGAACAGCAGTAACTCTGTCATTTGGCATCATCATTGTGCTTACAAAATTGGACTAGATTTGACAGCCATGGAGTCGTATATTCCAAACAAAGAGGCTTCAATTTAATACTAGATTTGCTAAATCCAGAAATACACTCTTCCAAAAATTCTTAAGTGAGGTGTGGCTCATTGGCTGCCAGTGTCTCACTAATCAAGACAATAAAGAGGGTGCTGTTGGCACAGGAAGCAGATTTGGCTCAACTGATAGAGCATCTGCCTACCACATGGGAGGTCCAGGGTTCAAACCCAGGGCCTCCTGACATGTGTGGTGAAGCTGGCCCATGTGCAGTGCTGATGTGTGCAAGGAGTGCCCTGCCACACAGGGATGTCCCCCACGTAGGGGAGCCCCACACGCAAGGAGTGCGCCCTGTAAGGAGAGCCGCCCGGCGAGGAAAAAAGAAGCGCAGCCTGCCCAGGAGTGGCACTGCACACATGGAGAACTGATGCAGCAAGAGGACACAACAAAAAGAGATGCAGATTCCCAGTGCCACAGAAAAGAATGCAAGCAGACATAGAACACACAGCGAATGGACACAGAGAGCAAACAATGGGGTGGGGGTGGAGGGGAAGGGGAGAAAAACAAATGAAAATAAATCTTAAAAAAAAAAAAAAAGAGGGTGCTGCTGGCAGGGATACATAAACCTGAGAGCTCTAGTAATTGGCCCTTGATTTTTAAACTGAAGGTACAAGGTAAGGCACCCAGAAGATTATAGGCAGCTGATCGTACACTAGGGTCTGAGCTGCCTAATCCTGTCTACTTGAAATCCTTCAAGAAAGGGTCGGAAGACACCATTGAACCAGTTTGGAAGAGCCCCTACAGGGTCTCTCTCAGTTCTCCAACTGCTCTAAAACTGTAGCCCCTCCGCTGCTGGGTTCACATCACCCGTGTTAAGCCCTTGATTGTTATAAGCCCTGCTGTTGAAACTCGGGAGGCCCCCACCTATTCCTGCGAGCCTGTCAAAGATCTCTGTTGGAGACCCCCGATCTCCTCCTTGCCGGACATTTCTGTGAAGTTATTTTTAGTGTTCTTCTTGTGTATCTTTCTTTCTTTAAGTATAATTATGTTTTGCCTCTCTTGCTCCTACCTATTCTTGCTGGAGCCACTCACTCTACATTCCTACCTATTCTCCCCAGTGGCTGCCCTTAAATCTCAGCTTGTAGTCCAATCTGCCCTGGGGAGAGTGGATCAGGCTGCCAGATCTTTTGCTCGACCCTTTACTGGAACCCCCTTTTAACTTTGCCCCCATACAGAAGAAAGTACCCGGACTTAGAAACTGTGCCCTATCTCCCATAAAAGAAAAAGGGGGGAATGAAGGAGTGGGCTGGTAACTGAGCTGGGACTCCTAGGCAGAGGGAACCTGAGCCAACCAATAGGAAGAGGGATCCTAAGCCAACGGATAGGGTAAGAGTTTTCAACCAATAGAATCCATTACCTTAATTAATAAATAGCCAATCAGCACCTCCCAGTTAAGATAACTTATTTACATAAAATACTAATCTAGTCTTCAAACCCTAACCAATGTCCTTATATGAAACCCGTGATTGACCAATCAAGATATCAGACACAGCATGGCTGCAAAGCCCTAGGCTCACTTTCCATCTTCATCCGGCCAGAGAAACACTGACCTGCCTTGCTGGGCCAAGCCATGCACCTCCTTCTTCACCCCGGGGGTGCTTCTACTGATGCCTCAGCCAGGCTTGTGCCTTGGCCAGGCTTGAGCTGTAACCCTGGGGACACTTTCACCAGTGCCTCATTAGGCTTGTGCCTCAGCCAGGTTTGAGCTGCAAAACCAGGGGCATTTCCATCATTGCCCCTGACCAAGTTCAAGCTGCAACATAGATTTGTAATTAAATAAATATTTGACTGTACTGAGGTTGTGTTTCTTCTTTCTGAAGTCTGTCTAATCTGAAGATTAAAATATGGAGACAACAGTTTGTGTTTGTTTTCAATCTTATGTCTTAGTCTTCAATTTTATCATGAAGATTCTAAATTATTTCACTGGGTAGAATCTAACATAAAAGTAACTAAACCCTTTCTCAATAAAAGCTTTTTCTCCCCGTTCCCCTTCTCCTCCCCCTCCCTCCTTTGCTAAGACCAATCATTAAATGCTCAGCGTCTCTGACTTGTGCCTAGGCAGCTCAGAAACAAACAGCTAAGAAAGGAGGAGAGGTGTTCCAGTCTTGATAGCAAGAAAATGAAGCCTTGTAAGTCTGCCTCTATATTAGGAAGAACATTTTTTTCCTAGAGTTCTGCCACATACCTCTGTTCCCACCCCCATCAGTACTCACTGGCAAGTATTGTGTCATATGCACATGTCCCAGCTGCAAGGGCTGTTGGGAAAGTGGATGTCTAGTATTGTCAGCCTTTACATGGGACAAGCATCACCAGCAAAAAAGGCTTTCAGGAATGGCTGTTGGAGGGCAACCACCAGTCTTACTCCCAGGATTACTCTACATTGTCATTTTCCATTATTCCAGTGGCAGATAATGTCCAGCTCACCATGACAGGATATCTATTTGGCGTACCTTCCAGGGTGGTGAGATGGCCTGTTTTTCTGAATGGCTTCACCATGATAAATGCTGGGAACAGGATTTACCTTTTAATTTTTTTTTAATTTTAAAATTTTAAAAATTAAAAAAAAATTTGATTGAAGCTGATAAAACATCTCACCTTACAGTGCTTTTTTCTTTCTTTTTTTTATTGGAGAAGTTGTATATTTACAGATCATGCACAAAATGCAGAATTCCTATATATCCCGTTTCAGTTTCCTAGGCAGCTCAAGCAAATACAATGAAATGGTTCAGCTTAAACAATGGGAATTTATTTGCTCATGGTTTTCAGGCCCAAATCAAGGCATCATTAAGGCAATGCTTTCTTCCTAAAGACTGGCTGTTGGTAATCCTTGGCTCCTCTGTCACATAGCAAGGCATGTAATGGCATCTGCTGGTCTCTCTCTTCTCTTCCAGGTGTCGTTGATTTCAACTTCTTGCTTCCATTGTTTTTTCCTCTCTCTGTCTGAATTCATTCCATTTATAAAGGACTCCAGGAAGAGGATTAAGACCTTATCCTGAATGAGGTGGGTCACACCTTAACTGAAGTAGCCTCATGAAAAAGTCCTACTTACAGCGGGCTCACACCCACGGAATGGATTAAATATAAGAACATGTTCTTCTGGGGTACATACAGCTTCAAACCACCACACACCCCTATTATTAACACCTTGCATTGGTGTGATATATTTGCTACAACAGATGAAAGCACATTTTAATAATTGTACTATTAACTATAGTCCATGGTTTAGCTTTGGGCTCACGGTTTGTGTTGTGCAGTTCCTTGGATTTCTTTTTTTAACCTTTGAATTTATTAGGTGTTTTTTTTCCTTGATTGTTTCTTCAATTGTTTTGGAAGGAATATAATCTTGTTAACCAAACACCTAAGGGAAGCACCACACTGGACTGCGACCAAATTCCACTATCTCTAGAGCCACACACTCCATGAGCGGGAATAGAAAAAGATGCTTAAAAAGGACTCTTTGCTTCAGTCTTTTCTTTAAAAGCATGGCTTTCCCACCCTCTTGAATTTAAAAATACCTTTCTGGGCGATTGTGCCCCATCCGGAGATCATTTTGAGTTGTTTTGGAGTTCTTAGATATTTTATTTTATTTTTTTAAAAGATTTATTTATTTATTTCTCTCCTCTTCCCCCCACCCCTGCCCGCCTGCCTGCCCACCCCAGTTGTCTGTTCTCTGTGTCTGTTTGCTGCATATTCTTTTGTCTGCTTCTATTGTTCTCAGCGGCATGGGAATCTTTGTTTCTTTTTGTTGTGTCAGCTCTCCATGTGTGTGGCGCCATTCCTGGGCAGGCTGCACTTTCTTTTGCGCTGGGCGGTTCTCCTTATGGGGCGCACTCCTTGCAGGGTGCACTCCTTGCGCGTGGGGCTCCCCTGCACGGGGGACAACCCTGCGTGGCGCGGCACTCCTTGCGCGCATCAGCACTGTGTGTGGGCCAGCTCCACACGGGTCAAGGAGGCCCAGGTTTGAACCGTGAACCTCCCATGTGGTAGGCGGATGCCCTAACCACTGGGCCAAGTCTGCTTCCCTTAGATATTTTAGATTGATGTTGGTCAACACCTACTCAGCCAGTGAACTGTTTCTTGTTTAGTTTTAGTACTTTGCCCCCTCAACCCTTCAGAGTTAGCATGTTCTTCAGACCCCTGAAGTCAGACTGCTCCCAATGGCAGGGGTCGAGAGGGAGCGAGACCACTCCCCCAGGATGCCACACTTCCCCATTCCCAAACACAGTCATGTCCCTGCTAGATACCCTGAGCCTACCAGGATTAATTTCCCTCTTTTTATCTGTTTTTACAAGAAGCCCGAGACTCCAGGATTGCCCCTCACTCCAGGATTGCCCCTCATTTCCTATACTTCCAATCGGCTACAGCGCTGCAGACCCTCTGTTCTGTCCCCATCCCCTACTCCTCCCCAACTCCTACAGGCTTTCCTTTGGGCCCAATATCCAGCAAAAATCCTCCTGCATCTTTGACTCCATCTCTGAACAAAATCCCTTCCCTTTCTGCTCTAATGGAAACCTGATTTTCTCTGAGGATACTGCTTTTCCTGCAGCCTCCTTAAAAAATGGCTGTTTTTCTCCCAAAGTTTCCATAGCACTGAGATTAAAGGTGACATCGGTATCCTCCTTATTACTTGTTGATGCTTCCAGAACATTCTTCCTCCCTCTCCCTAAAACCCCCAGCTTGGAATCTCATGTCATCAGATTATTTTACCCATTGCCTCTCCTGGAACTATTCTTAATTCCTCAAGCATTTTCGCTTCCATCTTTTTTTAAACTTTATTTTTAAAAAAAGATTTAGCTTATTTATTTATTTCTCCCCACCCCCTCATTGTTTGTACTTGCTGTGTCTGTTTGTCTTCCTTATTTCTTTAGGAGGCACCAGGAACCAAACCTGAGGCCTCTGATGTAGGAGGGAGGTGTCTAATTCCTTGAGCCACCTCCACTCCCTTAAACTTTATTTTTAAAGAAGTTTTAGATTACAGAAAATTTCATAAAAAATATAGGGGATTTCCATATACCCTTCCCCTCCCACTCTCACATTTTCCCCTATCAATGACATCTTACATGACTGTAAGATGTTACAATTGAACATATGTTACAACTGATGAGCAAATATTGCTACTAAACATGGTCTACAGTTTGCATTATGGTTTATACTTCCCACCATGCAATTTTATACATAATGAACTGTATCCATCATTGCAAAGTCATGCAGAACAATTCCAACGCGCTAAAAATGCTCTATGTTCCACCTGCTCTTCCCTCCCGTTCCCCTCAGAACCTCCGGTAACCACTATCTTTACGTGTGTTACTACAATAATGCCTACCTGGTCCATGGTTACATGCCCCCCTTATGTTCGTTCATTCCTCCATCTTGAGGATTTGGGGGTGGTGATGCCCACTCTGCTTCAGATTGAGAGGGGGCATATTAATTTCCATCTTCCTGTTGTTTTCCCCAACACTACTCCTATCTAAATCTTTGATGATTTCAGTAACCATCGTGACAGTTTGAAGTTGATGGAACCCAGAAAATCATGTTCTTAGATTTAGTCCATTCCTGTGGGTATAAAGCTTTTGTGATTTTGATTAGGTTACCTCAGTTTGGTCAAGGCCCAGGGTAGGTCGTAATCCTCTTACTGGGGTCCTTTATAATTGGGATGAGTGCACAGAGTCAGACAGAGAGAAAACCACTGAAGCCAAAAGCAACAAAACCTGGAGAGAAGGGAGAGATCAGCAGATGCCACCATGTGCTTTTCCATATGACCGAGGAGTCCAGAATCTCCTATAGCTTGTCTTTAGGGAGAAGGCATGTTTTGAAGATTCCTTAATGTGGACACTTTCACAGTCTCAGAACTGCAAGCTTGCAAGTTCATAAATCCCCATTGTAAAAGCCAACCCATTCTGGTAAATTGCATTTTGGCAGCTTCGCAGACTACAACAGCCATATACATGAGTTCTCCATACCATGATCTCTCAGTTCCTTGAAATCCTGTACACTATGAACTTGTCCTTCCCCAGGACTGGGTCATAGGTGTGTGGGCCCTGCCATCCCACAGGACCCTGTACTCACAAAGGACCCATGCTTGGTTCCATGCTCTGTTGTCACCACCTGCAAATTCTTAATGATTTTGCCTTTGAACTTGTGTTTTTTAGTGAAGTCCAAGGGGACCATGGACGATGTGTGTGAGCAGAGGAGATATGCATGATACTTGGGTCCACTATTCCTTGCCACTTCTTTCACATATAGCATTCATAATGCACCACGAGCACCAGATTCTGATGTGGGAATTCAGTGACACTCAAAATACAAGGTAAGCATTTTACATCTACAAGTAAGTGGAGATGCCAACAGGCCAGAGAGGCTAGCTACATTTTCCTTTTGAACCACTGTCAAGGCATAGAGAAGGCAATGGTGTTCCAAGAAACATGGAAGACCAAGGAACTCTATCATATCCTTTCTTACTAGATCTCAAATCAGAGACTTCACCTTACAAGAGAAGGACCTAGAAAAAGAAGCTCAAGTGCACATGGATCATTGTCCAGGATAAACCATATCTTAGGCCACAAAACAAATCTCAATAAATTCAAAAATATTGAAATCATATACCGTTTCTTCCCCAACCGCAGTGGAATGAAGCCAGAAATCAATAACAGAGGGAAAACTGGAAAATTCACAAATATGTGGAAATTAAATAATGTGCTCTAAAACAACAAATGGGCCAAAGAAGAAATCACAGCAAAATTAGGAAATATCTTTAAGGAAATGAAAATGAAAACACAATTTACAAAAACTTTTGGGATACAGGCAAGGCAGTGCTGAGAGGGAAATTCATAGCTCTAAATGCTTACATTATAAAAGAAGAAAGATACCCTTTCTTGCTCTTGTTACTTCTCTGTACTAGTCACATACTCATTCAGAAAATGGTAACATAGAAAAGTGGGGGAAATAGGACAACCCATAGTTCTTTTTCCTTCCAGTCCTTCCTTACCCATAAGTAAGCCAAAAGATAGAGTGATGGTGGAATGCTGTGAATCAAGAACAGCTGAGTTCTTTTTTGCAGCATTTCCACTGTTCTGGTAAGAATAAATATTATGTACAAGCTATGAAATATGAATCAGCAAAGATAATTATATAGCAGAAGACTATACTTTCAGGAATCATTTCTATAGTTCGTTACTATGCAGCACTGTGTAGGATAAAAAGCAAAGCAGCTAAAAAAACATGGTATTGTTTATAAAGAATGTATCCAAAATTTTTGAAATGTTCTCTCATGGCCACTGAATCCCATATAAACAATGGCAACAATTTTGTCCCTGTATCCTGGCATGGATTCTCTGTTTTAGAAAAAAAAATTTAAGGATTTTTTTTTTTACTTCAAAAAGGAAATAAAAGAGTATTGAAAGTGCCAAAAAATGTAATCTGGTTTAATGCTTTTTGGCAGCCCTTGTACAGGACATTACAACACATTTCCAAACATTCTGCTGATGAGAATCATCCTGACCACAAAAAATGACAGTTTATTTCAGGCAAAATGTGTGAATGTGTGATTGTGGATGACCTGATGGGCAGAGCCAGGGACAGAGCTAAAAGCAAAACTTAGTCTCACTAAGCATCTCCAGTACCAGAATTTGGTATCCTCTCCATCATTCAAGACGTCCTCTGACAGGGCAGGAGAAGCCACACAATGACTGTGAGAAGCCCAAAGACATGGCTCCTAAAATCCAAACAAGACCTTCAGAGCTACCAAAGTTAACTCTCTCATCATTGCACTCTCTGGACCAAGCCCCCTGAGGAGTTTCTAGAAGTTTTCCATGATGTCTGAAAGAACCAAATGACCACCAGTTTGAATACCACACAGCTGAGGGACACTGCCTGAAAATCGACCTTTCAAATCAGAAGTGTCAGCTATCTTTGCCTCAAGCTGTTTCTGTTAGAGGACAGTGACATCACCAAAATGACAGGAAGATGTTCTAGGTGTCTGTCTCCCCACAGAATCTTTAAACAAACAGCAAAAACTGGCAGAGCCACCTTTCTCAGGGCTCCAGAAAACAGTTAAAGGGTTGCAGTACTTAGGTGAGTGCTGAGTCAAGAAAAAAGCAATCTGAAAACGACAGGAAAGGCCCCAATCAAGATGGCAGAGTGAGAAGTTTCAGGGCTCTGACTCCCATAGAAGCTTTTAACAGCCAGCGATAACTGACAGAAATATCTTTCTCAAAGCTCCAAAAAACAGTTAAAGGACTGCAGCAACAGGGCGAGTGCCAAATCAAGAGAAAGGCTACTTAAAAACAATAGGAGGGAAACGGATGTGGCTCAAGCAATTGGGCTCCCGTCTAGCATCTAGGAGGTCCAGGGTTTGATGCCCAGGGACTCCTGGTGAAAGCAGGCTGGCCCATGCAGCCAGCTGGCCCATGTGGAGTGCCAGCCCACATGGGAGTGCCAGCCCGCTGGGAGTGCTGCCCTGTGCAGGAATGCCGCCCTAAGCAGGAGTGCCGGCCGACACAGAGAGCTGGCACAGCAAGATGACTCAACAAGAGAGACAGAGGAGAGACAATAAGAAGTCGTAACAGAACAGGGAGCTGAGGGGCACAAGAGAATAACTGCCTCTCTCCCACTCAGTAAGGTCCCAGGATCGGTTCCCAGAGCTGCCTAATGAGAATACAAGCAGACACAGAAGAACACACAGCAAATGGACACAGAGAGCAGACAGCGGGGGGAGGGGGATTAATTAATTAATTAGTTAAAAACAACAAATAGGAGAGAACGGATGTGGCTTAAGCAATTGGGTGCCCACCTTCCACTAAGAGGTTAATTAATTAATTAATTAATTTTAAAAAAACAAATAGGAGAGAGCGGATGTGGCTCAAGCACTTGGGTGCCCATCTCCCACATAAGAGGTAAATAAACAAATGAATTAACTTAAAAAAGAATAGGTGAGAGCAGATGTGGCTCAAGCAGTTGGGTGTCCACCTCCCACATAAGAGGTCCCAGGTTCAGTTCCTGGTGCCTATCAAAAAAGACAAACCTCGAGCAGACAACAAGCAGACATTGAGCAAAAACAATGAGGCGACAAAAAGAAAAAACACGAGCAAGACATTGAGAATAAAACAATGAGCAGACAATGAGCACAAACAACGAGCAAAAAACACAATGAGCAAACAGACAAGGGAGCCATCTTGAGGTGGGGGATACAACAGGATCTCCTGGCACCCTGATCAGACCCTCTGCCATCCCTCACTGGCTTGGTGTGAGCCAGCCCGTGCTCCCAGTGAGATCCCTGGTTCTGGTTCCAGAGGAAGCGGAGTAACCCTTGCGCAGATACTGGGAGAATGTATGTCTGGTCCAATCTGCCTGGGGGTGGCCTGAAGGACTTGCCATTCCAGAACTTGCCCCGTGTAGAAGGCGGCTCACAGGCCTCTCCTACAGAGTGCTGGGGGAGAGCAGTCAAGTGGCTGCCGGGGCAAAGATTGCTGGCTGTACGACATACAGCACAGTGCCCCGACTGAAAAAAAAACCTGTTTTCTAGGGAAGAGGAGACATTTGTATATAGACAGGGAAATTTCTAGGGCCTAATGTGCATGCCCACAACAAGATGCATGTGTAGAGAGGTTAAGGGAGGTCCCTACACTTTGGCCTGGGTCTATTCTTTAAGCTCACATACAAGGAAGCCTCAATAAGATTAAGGGCCAATTTCACATCAGAAACCATGGAAGCAAGAGGGCAGTGGGAAGACACACCTAATGTGCTGAAAGCAAAAAATTGCCAACCAGGAATTCGAAAACCAGCAAAACTGGCTTCCAAAAATGGAGAGATTATGACATTCCCAGATAAACAAAAGCTAGACCACTAGACCAGCCCTATAAGAAATGATAAAAGTAGTTCTGCAGGTTGAAATGCAAGGACTCTATACATTTGACTAATGCCACATGAAGAAATAAAAGTACCCAGTGAAGATAATGACATGGATAAATACAAATACGTATTAAATTGCATTTTTCATTTGTAACTCCCCTTTTTACTTCCTGCAAGATCTAAAAGGCAAATGCATAAAATGTAATGATAGGGAAACAGATATGGCTCAACCAATTGGGCTCCTGTCTACCATATAGGAGGTCCAGGGTTCGATGCCCAGGGCCTCCTGGTGAGGGCAAGCTGGCCCACACAGAGTGCCAGCCCATGCAGGGAATGTCACTCCACGCAGGAGTGCCGCCCCGCGTGGGAATGCTGGCCAACGCAGAGAGCTGGCAGAGCAAGATGGTGCAACAAGAAACACAGAGGAGAGACAATAAGAAGATGTAGCAGAACAGGAGCTGAGGTGGTACAAGAGAGTAATTGCCTCTCTCCCACTCCTGAAGTTCCCAGGATCAGTTCCTGGAGCCGCCTGATGAGAATACAAGGAGACACAGAAGAACACACAGTGAATGGACACAGAGAGCAGACAGTGGGGGCGGGGGGGATAAAAAGAATGTAATGACAAATCAATGGTTTGGGACTCATAATGTATAAATAGGCAATTTGTAACAAAAACTAAATAAAGGTGCAGAGAGATGATGGTGAATAGGAATGTAGTTTAGTATGTCATTGGTGTTAAGTTGTTATCAAAGAAAATGAGATTGTTATGGTTTAGGATGTTAAATTTAAACCCCACAGTAACCACAAAGAATATATCAGAGAATATGCAAAGTCGTAGAGACAGAAAGTATTCTACAGGTTATCAGGGGTAGGAGGGATGAGCCAATGGGGAGTTAATGCAAAATGAGTATAGGGCTTCTGTGTGGGGTGAAGGGAAATTTCTAGTAATGGATGATGGTGAGGGTACTGCAACATTGCGATGTGATTAATCCCATTTAATAGTATGCTTGGGTGAGGTTGGGATTGAAGATTTATGTTGTATATATATTTCTACAATTTAAAAAAGAAAGATAAAGTAAAGTAACAATGACAAATGCAATACATTTGTTTTGGTTAAGTTCATGTGTCAACTTGGCTGTGTAATTGTGTCTAGTTGTTTGGGCACACAAGCACTGGCCTGATTGTTACTGTGAGGATATTTTGTGGATTTAAATAATCTATAAATTGACTGCATCTATGACTGATTACATCTACACAAAGGTTTTAAAAAGAGAAATGATGCTTTCAGCAGTCAGAGAGAGAATTTCCATAAGTACTTCAGTCATCCAACTTCTCTTGGGGAATTAATAAAAAATCTTCATAGAGTTCCCAGCTTGCAACCTGCCCTACGGAATTTGGACTTGCCCATCCCCAGAATCATGTTATCCAACACCTATTTTAAAAATCTCATTATACACACACACACACATATATATATTTCCCTAGAGAACCCTGACTAATACAACATGATACTGGGTGAGATCTAAGAACAGAAGAGAAAAGGCTCATTAGGACATTAGTGGGACATAATAAAAACTTATAATATAAACCATAAGTTTATATATGTAAACTGCTCACTAATGTTCAGAAGATAGATATAGATAGATAAAAAGAATGTTATGGCAAAGGTGAAAAATGTTAAAATTGGTGGATCTGGGTATCTGGAGGTGTAAGAGTATGTTGAAGTTTTCTGTATTGTGTTTGTATTATTTTTCAACTGAAAAAATAAAACAGTGGGAAAGTCTCATGACGCTGTTTCTTGTCCTTCCCTCACCCCTCCCTGGCTGTGTGGAGCCTACCTGTGCTTTCAGGCTCCCAGTTCTAGAGGAAGCAGAGTAAAACCTATGCACATACTGGAACACATGTATGTCTGTACCAGTCTATCTGGAGTCTGCCTGAAGAACTGGACCAGGGCCCTCATTTCTGGCTCACAGTAAAACAACTTGCTGTACATGCAGAAGCAGTTCATAGGCGGCTAAACTGGTGTAAGAAACAATCGATTTGTGTGGCCCAGGGAAAAGGACTACTGACTTTAAGACAATGCCCAGGACTGGGAAGAAAGATGATTTCATAAGGAGAAGAGGGGACAATTGGATCCTTGTAAATGAGGAAATTCTTAAGGCCATTAACCCCTGCTCAGGACAAGACACATGCTCAGAAAAGACTGGAGAAGAGCCGAAGCTTTCACCTCAAGTTGTTCTTCGGATTCAGTGTTAGAAGGTCTAAACTCAAAGGAGAGTTCCTGCCAACAGCCAGTCAGCCAAGAGCGTGAAGGATGTTTTTAGTTTGTTTGTATGTGTATTTTTGTTAGCTCCTGGACTTCAAGGAAAGCTCTGTCAGAACACTAATGGGATACAAACTTAAGGAACAAACACCTCAGGAACTAAATTCCAGAGTTAACACATAAAAATATGACAAGGCACACAATGAAACAGGAAATAATGCCCCCATAAAAGGAATGAGATAAAACATCAGAAACTATCAATGAAGAAAACTAGACTTCGGATACACCAGATAAAGGTTGTTTTTTTTTTAAAGGGGTCTTTCTCCCACCCCTGAGATGGCTCCCTATCTGTTTGCTCATTGTTTTTGTTTGTTGTCTGCTCATTGTCTGTTTGTTTCTTCTTTAGGAGGCACCAGGAGACAAACCTGAGAACTTCCATGTAGGAGGTGGGTGCCCAACTACTCAAGCCACATCTGCTCCCTGCTCATTTGCTTTTGCTCACTGTCTGCTTGTTGTTTTGCTCATTGTTTTTTCTACTGTCTGCTCATTGTTTCTGCTCATTGTCTGCCCGTTGTTTTTGCTTGTTGTCTGCTCATTGTCTGCTTGTCTTCATTAGGAGGCACTGGGACTTTCCATGTAGGAGGCAGGTGCCCAACTGTCTGAGCCATATCCACTTCCATAAAAAGGGTCTTAAATATGCTTAAAGAGCAAAAGGAAAACATGGACAAAGAACTAAAGAATATCAAGAAAATGATATGAGACCCAAATGAGATTTCAATAAAGAGATGGATTTTTAAAAGGAACAGAAATACTAGAGTCAAAAGCCACATTAATGTGGATAAATAATTCTTAGGGGTGGGGTTTCAACAACAGATTGGAGCTGGCAAAAGAAAGAATCAGTGAACTTGAAGATTAGGCAATTGAAATTATTTAGTCTGGGAAGCAGAAATAAAAAGAATGAAGAAAAGGGAACAGAACCTGAGAGACATGTGGGCCACTATCAAGTGTACCAATGTATACATTGTGGGAGTTCCAGAAGGAGAAGAAAGACAGAAAGGGGCAGAAAGAATAGTCAGAGAAATAATGGTTGAAAACATCCCAAATTTAAAAATTACATGACATGAATATACACTTCCAAGAATTCCAACAAACACCGAACAGAATAAACTCAAAAAGGTCCATACCCAGACTCATAATAATCAAACAGTGAAATGTCAAAGACAAAGAGAGAATCCTGAAACTTACAAGAGAGAAGCAACATGCCATATATCTCAATAAGATTAAGTGTCAATTTCTTATCAGAAATCATGAAGGCAAGAAGGCAGTCAGATGAGATATTCAAAGTGCTAAAAGAAAATAATTGCCAACCAACTGTCATTCAGAAAAGAGAGAGAGATTAAGGCATCTCATAAACAAATACTGAAGGAATTCATCACCACTAGACCAGTCCTTCAAGAAATGCTAAAGGGGATTCTTCATATTGAAAGGAAAGGATACTACACAGTAAATTAAAGCTGCATACAGAAATTAAGTTATCTGGTAAAGGTAACTACCTGGGTAATTGTTAATACCAGAATTATTTTATTTTGGTTTGTAACCCTACTGTTTATTTCTTACAAGATCTAAAATACAGATACATAAAGATAATGATAAATCTATGGTTTTGGACACACAACACATAAAGTCGTAATTTATGACAAAAACAACATAAAGTTGGGGAATGGAGAGGTATAGAAATGTAGTTTGTGTACACTATTACAATTAAATTGTATCAAATGAAATTATATTGTTATAGATTTAGGATGTTAAATTTAAGCCCCATAGATAAACTAAGTACAAAAGTAGGAAGTAATGGAAGAATTGTATTTCTAAGACTTACAAAAACCAAGTAGCAAAATATCAGAAGTCATGCATTATCAGTAGTTATTTTAAACACAAATGAATTATATTCTCCAGTCAAAAGGCAGAGATTGGAAGAATGGTTAAAAATCATGACTGAACTACATGCTATTTACAGAAGACTCATCTTAAGTTCAAAGAACACAAGTACATTGGAAGTGAAAGGATGGAAAAAATATTCTATGCAAAAATAGTAATCAATAGAAAACTAGGGTGTCTATACTAATATCAGATAAGATACATTTTAAGTCAAGAATTGTTGCAAGCTACAAAGAGCACTATATATTGCTAAAAGTGTTAATCATCAAGAAGATATAGCAATTAAAAACATACATGAATCTAACAATAGAGCCCCAGAATATATGAAGCAAACATTGACATATTTGAAGAGAGGAATGGACAGTTCTACAGTAATAGTAGGAGACTTCAATACATTAATTTCAATAATGGGTAGACTATCTAGACCAGGGGTTCTTAACCTTTTTTGTTCCACAGACCTCTTTGCCAGTCAGGTGCAAACCAAGGTGCCATTTCTAGGTCCACATTATGCTATGTATTACTTGATAAATATAACACACCCACACCAACACGTCCCTATGTATTAGTCAGCCAAAGGGGTGCTGAGGCAAAATACCAGAAATTGGTTGGTTTTTATAAAGGGTATTTATTTGGGGTAGGAGCTTACAGATATCAGGTCATAAGCATAAGTTACTTCCTTCACCAAAGTCTATTTGGAGCAAGATGGCTGCTGACGTCTGTGAGGGCTCAGGCTTCCTGGGTTCCTATGTTCCTGGGACTTGCTTTTCTCTGGGTTCAAGTTTCCTTTTGTCCAGGTGTTTGCTTCTCTTTCCTCTGCATGCTGACTTCCCAGGGCTCCAGCTTAAGTCTTCAGCATCAAACTCCAACATCAAAACTCCAACATCAGAAACTTGCAACTCTGTCCTTTGCCATGCTTTTTATCTGTTTATCTTTTATCAATGCCCTAATGACATGGTGCACTTAAAGCCCTGATAATAACTCAATCAAGCCCAGATACAGATCAGATTACAAACATAATCCAATATCTATTTTTGGAATTCATAACCATATCAAACTGCTACACCCTACAAGAATAATGTTCTTTTGAATTTCAACTCAAGCTTACAGACCCCTGGTTAAGAACCCCTGATCTAGACAGAAGATAAATAAGGAAATAAAGATCTTGTACAATACTATAAAGCAACTAGGCCTAACAGACATGAAGAGAACACTTCACCCAAAAAACAGCAGAATTCACATTCTTCTCAAATACACATAGATGATTCACTAAGATAGATCATATGGTAGGTCCCAAAAGAAGTCTCAATAAATTTTTAAAGTTTGAAATCATACAAAGAATTTTCTGCAAACAAAGTGGAATGAAACTAGAAATCAACAACAGAGAGAGAACTGAAAATTTCACAAATACATGGAAATTAAATAATACATTCTCAAACAACCAATGGGTCAACGAATAAATCACAAGGGAAATGAGAAACTATCTTGACACAAATGAAAACAAAAACAAAACATACCAAAACTTATCAGATGCAGCAAAGGCAGTGCTCAGAAGGAACTTTACAGCTATAATTGCTTTCATTAAAAAAGAAGAAAACTCTCAAATAAGTAATCTAACCTCACAGTTAGAGGAACTAGAAAAAGAAGAAGAAACTCAGCCCAAAGTGAGCAGAAGGAAGTTGTCTTAGAACTAGAAAGAGAAAGAGACACATACACAATTATAGTTGGCGACTTCAACACTCTTCCCTAAATAAAACAAGTAAGTGGAAAATCAGTAAGGACAGACAATCTCAACAACACTGCCAACCAAATTGACCAAATTGACATTTGTGGAATAATCCACTCAACAATAGCAGGAAACACATTCTTTTCAAGTGAATATGAAACATTCGCCAAGGCAGACCATATCTTGGGACAAAAAATAAACTTTAACAAATTTAAAAGCATGGAAATCTTACAAAGCATGCTCTATGACCATAACAGAATTAAATTAGAAATGAATAGCAGAAAGCTATCTGGATGACCCCTAAATATTTGGATATTGAATAACACTCTTCCAAATAATCCATGGGTCTTCAGTGAAATTAGAAAAAAGTTTGAACTAAATTAAAATGAAAAACATAACATATCAAAATTTGGAATGTGGATAAAACAGTGCTTAGAGTGAAACAACACGAAAATCTTTTATTAGAAAAAGAAGTCTCTAATCGATGATCTAAGCTTCCACCTTAAGAAGGTAGAAAACGAAAAGCAAATGAAACCAAAACCATGAAAAAAGAAGGAAATAATAAAGAGCAGAAATCAATACAATTGAAAACAGAAAACAATGGAGAAAATCAATGAAATTCAAAGCTGGTTCTTTGAAAAGAATAGTAAAATTGATAAACTTCTAGCCAGAAGAACTAGCCAAAAAAAAGAAGAGAAGATACACAATATCAATATAGGAATGAAAGGGAGAATATCACTGTAGGCCCTACAGTAGTTTACAGGATAAGGGAAGGGAAGCAGATGTGGCTCAGCAATTGAGCTCTTGCCTACCACTCAGGAAGTCCCGGGTTCAGTTTCCAATGCCTCCTGGAGAAGACAAGCAAGACAGCAAGCTGATGCAGCAGGCAAGTTTGGCAAGCTGATGCAACAAGATGACACAACAAGGAGACACATAGAAGAAAGACAATGAGAGATACAACAAAGCAGCAAGCAGATATGGCTCAGGCAATTGAGCACCTCTCTCCCACATGGGATGTCCCAGGTTCGGTTCCTGGTGCCTCCTAAAGAGAAGATGAGCAGACACAGGGAGCACCAGTGAATGGACACAGAGAGCAGACAGTGCAACAATGAGGGGAGGGGGAATAAATAAACAAATAAAAACAAATCTTAAAAAAAAGATAAGGAAATACTACAAAAAGTTCTATGCCCACAAATTTGACAATTTAGATGAAATGGTCTGATTCCCGAAAAGATATAAAATTAGCCAAACTCATTCAATAAGAAATAGAATATCTGAATAATTCTACATCTACTAAAGAAATTGAATTCATTGTGAAAAACCTTGTAATGAAGAAAACTACTGGCCCAAATGGTTTAACTGGCAAATTCTACCAAATATTTAAGTAAGAAATAATAGCAATTCTACATAATCTCTTCCAGGAAATAGTAAAAGAAACACATACTGAGCTATTTATGAGATCAACTTTACCCTAATATCAAAGCCAGAACCTGTGTGGTACTGGAAGAAAGGACAGACATATAGATCAATGGAGCACAACAGAAGCACAAATAGACCTACACAAATATGGTCAGCTCATTTTTTACAAAGGTGCCAAGGCAATTCAATGGAGAAAGGATAGCCTTTTCAAAAATTGGCCATGGAGCCACTGGACAATCAGTTGCAAAAAATGAAACCCCATCCATACCTTATACCTTATTTTAAAAATTAACTCAAAATGGATCATAAACTTAAATATAAAATCTGAAACTATAAAAACTTCAAAAAAAAATAGGAGAAAATATCTGTGACCTGGAGTTAAGTGAAGAGATCCAAGAAATGACTTCAAAAGCACAATCTAGGGGGAAAAAAAGGATAAATTGGATGTCATCAAAGTTAAAAACTTTTGCTCTGCGAAAGATACTCTTAAAAGAGTAAAAAGACAATTCACGAGTGGGTAGAAAATATTCACAAATCACACATCAGACAAAGGACTTGTATCCAGAATATATAAAGAACTCTCAAAATTCAACCAAAAGAAAACAAACAGGCCAATAAGAAAAACTGGGCAAAAGAGTGGAACTGACACGTCACCTAAGAAGATATATGGATAACAAATAAATACACAAAAAATGTTCAACATCATTAGCCATTAGGAAATTGAAAATCAACTACAATGAGACACCACTTCACATCCACTAGTATAGCTGTAATAAAAAGTCACAGAACACAACAAATGTTGGTGAGAAGGTAGAGAAATTGGAAACCTCATACATAGCTGATAGGATGGTAAAATGGTGTAGTCACTGTGGAAAGAAGAGTTTGACGTTTCCTCAAACAGGTGGAACATAGAGTTACCATATGACCCATGAATTCCACTCCTAGATATATATCCAAGAGAACTGAAAGCATATGTTTGTGGAAAATCTTATACACAAATGTTCATAATAGCAATACTCATCATAGCAAAAAAGTAGAGACAACCCAAATGTCCACTGATGGATGAATGGATAAACCAAAAGTGGTATATCCAACAATGGACTATTATGCAGCCTTAAAAAGGGAGTACTGATACATGCTACAAGATGGATGAATCCTAAAGACATTATGTTAAGGGGATGAAGCCAAGCAGAAAAGGCCACACATTGTGTGATTCCATTTACATGAAATGTCCAGAATAGGCGAGTCCGTGGAAATAGAAAGTAAGCCAGCCATTGCCAGGGGATTGAGAGGGGTGGAATTCAGAGGGATGGATTTCTTTGTGGGGCAGTAGGAATGTTCTGGAACTAGATAGTGGTGATGGTTGCACAATATTGGGAATGTATTGAAAAATATTAAGTGTACACTAAAAATTCGTGTAATTAGACAACACTATTTACTAGAATGCCTAAAAGTTAAAAATCAAAAACAAAACAAAAATGACACTATTACGTGCTACCAAGATTGTGGAGGAACCAGAACTCACATTCATTGCTGATATGAATGCAAAAAAAAATAGTCACTCTGGAAAACAGTTTGGAAGTTTTTTCTTAAAGAGTTAGACATACTTACAGCACATGACCCAGGAATCTCCCTCCTAGATATTTACCCAAGTGAAATGAAAAACCTCTGCGCACCAAAAATCTCCTACGCAGATGTTTATAGTAGCTTTATTTGTAACAGCCAAAACCTGAAAACAATTCAAATGTTTATCATCAAGGGAATGGAAAAACAAACTTGTAGTACACCAATTAATACTACTGGTATTAATTAATACTACTAGAGACTAAACAACACAAATGAATCTTAAGTGCTGTATGCCAAATGAAAGAAAACAGATTCCAAAGACTGCATACACTGCTCTTCCATTTATTAGAACATTCTGGAAAAGGCAAAAGTACAGGGAGTGGCTTCCAGACACACTGTGCCTTCGATTGCTGACCCTTTCCAGCGTTCTGCTGGACAAATCAATTTTCTTCTTATCGGTCTCCCCCCACCTCCACCCGCAGCACCCTCCCTCCAGCTCCCTTAGGCTTAGGCCATCTCCATTCTGCTAAGCCAGTTTTCACTCCTTCGTAAACACCCATTTTCCTTGTGTTGACATCTCCCATCTGCTCCCATCTTTTCTCCCTTCTCTTTATCCCTGTGGAGTCGTGGTCTTTTTATTTCTTTGCTATTATTATAGTAGAGATTTGGGAGGGAACAGATAAACGCCTAATCAATCTGTCATATTGAACGTACACAAGCTCTCCTTTAATCAAGTCTCCAACATAAATACGGCTTAGGAAATGGATATTATTTTCTCATGAATATATATAAGAAAAAGTTTATCTCTAGGGGCAGATTCCCTCGCCAGCCAAGAAAATATAGGTATTTACCAGTTATGAACCCAGTAAGTATCTCCAGGCTAGTCATAGGATCACTGTTGTCATCCAGTTTCCAGCCTGGCAGCTGCAATGTCCAACAGCTGCCTGGGCTGTGGGCCAGGGCTTATGGGGGTTTGACAAGTAAATGGATTTACAAAGGGGCTGGAGCTGGGGCAGCCCACACGGTTGGGAGCTGGTGACTTGGCCAAGGAGTTGTGGGTCTGTGTGTGTCTATGAATAGCATCGCAGCATTCACACATATAATCAATACCCAGCAGTGCCTTGTCATTATCTACGTCATAATCATCTTCTTGTATAAAACCATAAAAATTGCACTAAAATGACACGGTGCGCCATAGGAAACCTCCCATTCCCCCTCATCTCTTCTACAGCACCTTGGCCTTCAACCCCAGGGGTCTTTGAAAAGACAGTGACACTCGGTGGCGGACTTGGTCCAGTGGTTAGGGCCTCTGTCTACCACATGGGAGGTCCGCGGTTCAAACCCCAGGCCTCCTTGACCCATGTGCTGCTGGCCCATGCGCAGTGCTGATGCGCGCAAGGAGTGCCCTGCCACGCAGGGGTGTCCCCCGCGTAGGGGAGCCCCATGCACAAGGAGTGCGCCCCGTAAGGAGAGCCACCCAGCATGAAAGAAAGTGCAGCCTACCCAGGAATGGCGCCGCACACACGGAGAGCTGACACAACAACAAGATAACTCAACGAAAAGAGACAAAGATTCCCGTGGCGCTGACAACAACAGAAGTGTACAAAGAAACAAGACGCAGCAAATAGACACAGAGAACAAACCCCCGGGGTTGGGGGGGGGGGGGGAGGAGAGAGAAATAAAGAAATAAATAAATCTTTTAAGAAAGAAAATACAGTGACACTCAATTAAATCCTCCATACCCACATCTCCAGGGTCTTGAGAAGCCGCTAGGTTGATGTCTCACTCTTCTTTAGCAGCTGCAGCAAAGCTAAAGTCCACTAGAACTTTCCATCACCCAAATATAAACTGCAGATGATAGCATGCCCTGCACGCATCATATTTTTAAAACTCCTGTCAAGTTCCTCTTAGGCCATTGGCCCCTTCAGTGGGCTGTGTTTTCCTCTTTGGTTTTATTCTGTAATATTTTTAACAATATTATCTTGGAACGCCCCCTGCCCTTGACCTGCAATGCACGCTGCTGGTTACTTTTTTTTTTTTTAATTTCTCTCCCCTTCCCTGGCCCCCTTCCCCACAGTTGTCTGCTCTCTGTGTCCATTCGCTGTTTGCTGTGTCCACTTGTATTCTTGTCAGTGGCACCAGGAATCTGTGTCTCTTTCGTTGCATCATCTTGCTGCGTCAGCTCTCTGTGTGTGCGGTGCCACTCCTGGGCAGCTCTCCTTACAGGGCGCACTCCTTGTGCATGGGGCTCCCAAACACAGGGGACACCCCTGCAAGGCACTCCTTGTGTGCATCGCTATGGGCCAGCTCACCACATGCGTCAAGGAGGCCCTGGCTTTGAACCCTGAACCTCCCATGTGGTAGGTGGATGCTCTATCTGTTGAGCCAAATCCGCTTCCCTGGTTACTCTTCCCGGGACCATGGAAATCACCACTCTCTGTCCACCGAAGATGTAGGAAATCTTGGGAAGCAAATTGTGAGGCAGATCGTGTTGGCAGCATTAAATTTTTACCAGAGCACTGTGATCCTAGAAAACAGTGAAGCGTAAGAAATCCCCTACCCTTTTGCTCTGGAAAACTGCTCACTGCAAATACCATCTTCCCTATATGGCAGATAAGCCTCAGAGATGTCCCTTGTTTACCTGTGACAAGGCCAGACACAGACAGTCCACATTCCCATCCTTGGCCTCGTAAACAATCAATCAGAACCAAACGTTTATTAACCAAACGATGGTTAAATTTCTCTCCTTCCACCAGGCCCATGAACTTTAAGGGTGCCTCCCAAAAAACATAAAATATTCTCACATCTACTATCTGACCACGCCATGCTCTCATCTGCCTTCCCTACCCACGGCTCTTCCTTCTCCGTAAAAGCTCTTGAGAGCTTGTGGCCTTTACGGTCAGAGCACTCTCCCTATTACAAAATAGTCCCCTCTGCCTATTACAGTAGTTTATTTCCCCTTTTGCAATAATCCTTTGGAAGCAAGTCTCTCCTTAGCAAGTCTGAATTTGTTTTTTCTTTGCCAGTGTTGGTTGCTGCCCTGCAGGCACTACCCACCTCTTCTTGCTAAAGGAACTCTGATTTTGTTCAGGTACAGGCCAGCAATAGGCTCAGGAAGGCTCTCCTCCAACTGGGTTACCAGATGTAGCAGACGAAATACAAACTCTCGGATAAATAATGACTAGGCAACCCTAGCCCACGGGCTCAGACCACGCCCTGTGGTTCTTTAAAGCTACATGGTAATTCCCACCCCCCTTGCCAGTGGCTGGATCTGACGAGGGACCTGCAGGGGGAGGTCAGTGGGAAGTCTTTCAGCCGGCCAGCCTTCAACAATCTCAGGTGAAGATGGGAGGCTGGGATCAGCAGCCGCCATCTTGTGACCCTAAGGGAAAGTCAGACTGAGCTGGAGCTTTGATGTCGCTGAATTTCAAATGTAGGCAACTCTGGAAGCTTCTCCAGACTTCTTTATGGAGGTACCAGGGATGAACTGGGGGCCTTGTACATGTGAGGCATGCACTCAACCACTAAGCTATACGTGCTCCACTCCAGACTTCTTTTTGTGTGAAGTAATGAATACTGTCACTGAGTCGCTTTTCCTTGGATGGTCTGTTTATGCCACTGGAAGCACCCGAAATGACTCAGGTGGCAATATTGTGAATTTCTTTCGAGAGGTGAAATGGCTGTACTCAATACACCTAGAGCTCAGCTAAAGAATCTTCTATGTGGATAGACAAACCTATGTTATTATAAGAGTCACTGGCCCGGTATTATCCCATGAACTTTTCTCAACTTCTCGTGCTTTTCAAGAACCACAGAAACCCTCCCTCAGACTTAGGGTGGTAAAGAGCGTTTGTTGCCTCCTGGGATGGACTAGCTGTTCTTGGTAACTGTTCTCTCCGTCTTCAATGTCACTGAGAACGACAGAGATCTCAACTGGCTGCATGGCAAGTGCTAGTTTTGTGGGGTGAATGGACACTGTTTACAATTGTGGATGAGGGCTGGGCTCAGAAGAAGTTGGGACTGTTGATCCTGAAATACCATTAGCATCTATGATCTCGGTGCCATCACTCTTGGTCATTGACTAATACCTACTGTTTGTTGGTTTTAGTTCTAAACTTTCTAAAATGAATAAAATTTACCAAGTATTTAATAGCCACAATTTTTTTAATGTATGGCAAACCTCTTTATTTAAAACTTTTTTTTAATTAAGCAAACTTGTATTGAAGAATAAATTGTGGTACAGAAACAAATTTCAACTGATTTAAGTTCAACACCATGAGTGGAGAATTTATGGCACCAAAACTTCCCCTCTTCTGTTACACTATGATTTAGATTTCTATCCAATCTGTAGTTTTCATTTTCCTAGGCTTTTTTTCCATACAAATTTGTGTACTTTATTGATATTAGGTAGAATTCTACTTTAAAAAACAAAAAAACAAAAACCAGACTGACCTCAAGTCAAAAAAATCATCAGATCTGCTGGGATACTGTTCAAGAACAAAATCCACTTTGAATATTGGCCCTCAAGAAACCATAGCACCAAAATTTGTGCTATGGTTGACTGATTACATGGCTCCCTGGGAAATCCAGAGCATACATGTGCTATAAGTGGCATAGTAGGTGCTTTGCTACTAGAATCACGAACTGATTTGCTACTAGAATCACAAACTGATTGACGAAGTATTCTTCAATAAACTTTCAACAACGGGCTTAAAATAAAAAAATAAATGTTACAACCACTTTATTTCCAACCAAGTAGGTTTTATTTAGAAACACTTTAAAAAGGAGTTTTGTCTATCAATACAGAAGGCACAAAACATCATGGCACCAATCCAGAAAGAATCACACTGAAGACAAGAAGAAATACAAAATTTAGCTAGCTTCATTATTCTCTGAGCTGCTTAAACCCCACAGAATTTGCAAATATGCTAAAAAGAATTTCACATAATGTTTTATGAATAGCCTTCTGCTTCACTGTGAGGCCTTGATAACCAGGACAGCTCTCATTCTGAGCAGTCACTTCATTTATCCTGTGAAATCATGGTGAAAGGAATAGATGAAGTCAGAACACTGTCACACGCATCACAAAGTCACAGAACTTGAAGGTACAGGATATGAAAGATAATGATTCTGTTTTGAAGCAAAGCTTTCAGTGTATTAATGAAAACTAGTGGAAATGGTTGCTAAAGGGCAAGTTAAAGTGAATGATCCAAGTTGACTTGACTTCCTGAATCCGGTACAAACTTTAAGCTAAATCTCCCTAAATTTCATGATAAACACCATTTATACTACTAGGCAAGTTAGTAAAAGCATGGTGCCCTTGGTAGGCTAACCTCGTTTATGACCTACTGGGGAACACAGATTGGTTTTAGTTTTCCATACAGTTCTGTCCATGCGCAATACAATACTCCACTGTTTATTTTTGTTACCATCTGCCAATAAAAAGGAGACCAAATTCACTTAACCTTAAAATTGGGACTGGGGTGCACTCCCCTTTCTTGTCTGGCATGTGAAATTAGTGTAAGTCCACAGCGTTACTGTGCATTGCTTTGTTTGGGGGGTTAAGGGGAAGGAACCCCATGATGATGGCTACAAATGGAGGAAGCAAAAATGTTAAAATAATTCACAAAATAAAAACTGCAGTCATTTTCTGAAGAGCACTTGACTCATGGAAGAAAAAATTTAATTGCTGCTGCTGCAAAAAAACAAAAACACTAAAAACCATATGTAGGAAGAAGAATTGGTTGCAGTAACACTAGTAGAGAATACGTTCTAGAATCTGGAGGTAACTGGATGTAAAATTCAGGGAGCAGCTTAACAGAAGAGTCCCATGATCCCAGATGGTTAGGCTGAGGCCAACACCTAATGAAGGCGAAAGCCTTGTCTGTGGGGATTTTGGGTGATACCTGGAGAAATATTATACTATGCATACACCAAATTGAATTGTTTCACAAGGGTTTTTTTTAATTAATTTATTGAACTATATCACTCATACATAAACATACATATACAATAAGTGTATAATAATAGTTGTGAACTGACAAACATGTATAACATCATACAGGACTCTCATAACTCACCATACCACCAATAATATGCATTGTTGTTAAACCTTTTTAACTAATGATTAAAGAGCATTGTCAAAATATTACTACTAACCAAAGTATTTTCCCCCAACCAACCCTATTATTATTATCTTTATGTCATTTATATGTGCACATACATAAACAATTAAGTGTACAGTAAAAGTTGTGAACTTATAAAGCAAACATGCATAACATCATACAGGGGTCCCATACGTCAACCCTCCACCAACACCTTGCCTTGTCGTGAGACGTTTGTTACAAATTATGAAAGAATATTGTCAAAATCTTGCTACTAATCATAGTCCTTATCTTACATTTGGTGTGTTTTCCCCCAACCCACCCTATTATTATTTTTTAAATATATTTTTTATGACAGAAGTTATAAACATGTAAAACAATCATGCACATGTGCAGAATTTCCAAACCATACCCCTCCATCAACACAACACACTGTGGTGGAATATTTGCTGCAGATAAGATAATATAATCTGATTGTTACCATGTCCATAGTGTACATTTGGCTCACATTTTCCATACTGCCTCATTATCAACACAGTATATCTTTCACATAGATGCAAGATTATTATATTATTACTACTAACCACAGTCCATAGGTCACTCCAGCTGTATTTTTCCTATGCTTCTCCACATTCCCAACACCCTGCAGTAGTGATGTACATTTGCTCTAATTCTCAAAGGACAATCTTGCATCAGTACCATCAACCACAATTCTCATCCATCTCTGGGTTTACTGTGCTATCCACTTTCTAGATTATTCTCTAGCATTCTGTCAATTTTGTATTTACATACCTAGACTACCATTTTCAACCACATCCCCATTTATAAACTAGCTGTTACTCACTATGTGTTACCATCGAATCTATACATTTTCACACTTTTACAGTAAAGCTAATTAAAAGTTAATTTTAATTAACTCAGTAGTCCATCTCAGTCCTCCTCTTATCTCCTTTAAGAGTCCACCACCTACCACCAATTCTTGAAGATATTTTCCTACAATTTCTTCTAGAAGTTTTATGGTTCTTGCTTTTATTTTTAGGTTTTTTATCCATTTTGAGTTAATTTCAGGATGACGTGTGAGACAGTGTCCTCTTTCCTTCTTTTGGCTATGGATATCCAATTCTTTCAGCACCGTTTGTTGAATGGACTGTTCTGCAGGCGCTGTGTGGGTTTGACAGGCTAGTCAAAAATCACTTGACCATACATGTGAGGGTCTGTTTCTGAACCATAAACTTCGTTCCATTGGTCTACGTGTCTCTCTTTACGCCAGTACCATGCTGTTTTTACCACTATAGCTATGTAATATGATTTGAACTCTGGAGATGAGGGTTCATTTTTCCTTTTTATGATGTTTCTGGCTATTGAGGACCCCTCACCCTCCCAAATAAATTTGATGATCATGTTTACAATTTTTTAAAAATTCTGGTGGAATTTTTATCGGGATTGCATTGAATCTGTATATCAATTTAAGTAGAATTGACATCACAATGATATTTAGTCTTCCAATCCATGAGCATGGAATGTTCTTCCAGTTATTTAGGGCTTTTTAAATTTCTTTTAACACTGAACTGTAGTTTTCTTCATACAAGTGCTTTATATTGTTCATTAAGTTTATTTCTATTTGAGTTTTATCTGTCATATTTTATTTTCCCCACTCTTTTGACATTTTTAGTTACTTTTATTGATTTACTCTTTATTTCCAGACTCTCTTCCAGGCCTCTCTCTCCTGTCTTTTCTTTTCAGGCTCTAGCCCACCCTTTAGTATTTCCTGAAAATCTGGTCTCTTGCTTAGAAATTCTTTCAGTTTCTGTTTATCTGTGAATATTCTAATCTTGCCCTCATTTTTTTTAATCTCCCCCCTCTTTGCAACTCGCTTGCTATCTGCTCTCTGTGTCCATTAGCTGTGCGTTCTTCAGTGTGTCTGTATTTATTTTTATTTACTCCCCCCCCGCCCCCTTGTGGCTTGTTTGTTGTCTGCTCTCTCTGTCCATTCGCTGTGCGGTCTTCTGTGTTTTTACTTGTTTCCCTTTTTGTTGCATCACCTTGCTGAGTCAGCTCTCCGCAGCACTGGTGGACCAGTGGCTCTCTGCAGCATGTGGGCAAGCCTGCCTTCACAAGAGGCCCCAGAGTGTGAACCCAGGGCATCCCACATGGTAGACAGGAGAGCAACTGATTGAGCCACAGCCTCTTCCCTCTCACCCTCATCTTTGAAAGACAATTTTGCTGGATATAAAATTCTTGGCTGGAATTTTTTCTCTTGTCATATCTTAAATATATCATACCACTGTCTTCTTAACTCCATGGTTTCTAGTGAGAAATCAGCACTTAATCTTTTTGAATATCCCATGTATGCTATGCTTTGCTTTGCTCTTGCTGTTCTCAGAATTTTCTCTTTGTCTTTCACATTTGACATTCTGATGAATATATGTCTCAGAGTTGGTCTATTTGTATTTTTTCAGATGGGAGCACATTGTGCTTTTCAGACATAGATATCTATATCTTTCAATAGGGTTGGGAAATTTTTGACCACTGTTTCTTCAAATATTCCTTCTACCCCTTTTTCTTTCTCTTCTCCTTCTGGGACACCCATGACATGTATGTCTGCACGTCTTTTGCTGTCATTTAGTTCCATGAGACCTTGTTCAATTTTTTCCATTCTTTTCTTCATCTCTTCTTTTGCATGTTTACTTTCAGAGGCCACTTCTTCAAGCTCACTAATCCTTTCTTCTGCCTCCTCAAATCTGCTATTATATGACTCCAATGTTTTTTTAAAATTTCATTTATTGCACCTTTCATTCCCATAAGATCTGTTATTTTTCTATGTATGCTTTCAAATTCTTCTTTGTGCTCATCCAGTATCTTCTTAATATCCTTAATCCCTTTAGCCATCTCATTGAATTTATTAAGGAGATTTGTTTGAACATCTATGATTAGTTGTCTCAACTCCTTTATGTCATCTGGAGGCTTATCTTGTTCCTTTAACTGGTCCTGTTTCTAGGTGTGGATTGTAGTTTTTTGTTGGTATCTTGGCACTTGGCTTACTAGAGTATTTAAGCTGGGTGTAGTTTTTCTCTTTAGTTTAGGGCTTCCTGCCCTGTCTCCCTTGCTAGTTGTACAGTAGGAGCCAAGCATTTAGTTAGTATTGTAAACTGTGGAGGCTTAAGCTGCCCTCATTGTGACAGGGACCAGTGAAGCTTCTCCTTACTTTCTCCTTTACCAGGGTAGGGACACAATCACAGCTGTGTGGAATAATCCAAGTCATGCAGGCCTAGACTGTAGTTGCCCAGAGAGACTAATGAAGCTTCATGGTCCTTTCTCCCCTGCTTGGGACAGGGTTGGAACTGCAGATGTGGGCAGCAATCTATGCAGTGCAGGTCTAAGATGACTGCAGTTGCCCCAGCAGACTTCTGATTTTCAGTCTGTGCCAGCCAAAGTTACCTGCAGTTACCTGGATAGGCTGGCGCAGGACCCACCATTCTCCTCCCTGCCAGAGGCAGGGTTAAAGCTTAGTCTAGGGCTGCAGGCCAATCTGGGTGAAAGAAACCAGTTCTTACCATCACTGTGATTTTTGGTCAGCCCGGCTTCTCCTCAGACTGGGAGTGGAGTCAAAATGGCAGCCGCAGGCCTCTTTCAGATTTGGGCAGAGTCACATCCCAGCTGTTCCTGGGGTTATGTCTTAGCTAGTCGAGTCTATCAATCAGTAGCCAATATTGGCAGCCAACCGTCTTCTCCTTCCCTGTTTTTTGGGGAAATGGAACTTCTAATTCCAGCCACAGAACAGCTCCTGGGGCAGCTCATGCCACCAGAGTAGGATAATCACTGGCCTCTGCAGCTTGGCCATTAATTTCCTGGAGAGGCTGGCGCAGGTCCCGCAACTTCCTCCCTGCTGGAGGTGGCACTGGGGACTAGGCTAGACCTGCAATCTGACCTGGATGGAAAGAAGCCAGTGCCCCCCAGCACTGGGATTTTCAGTCTGCCCCACTTCCCTTTGTGCCAGGCATGGAGCTAAGATGGTGGTTCTTGGCCTCTTTCTGACTTGGACAGGCTCAAACTTAAGCTATTCTCAGGATTATACTTTACCTGCTGAATTTACTCATCAGTAGCTGAAACTGGTGCCCAACCGTCTCTTCCTCCCCCATTTTTGGGAAGTGGAGCTTTCAGTTCCAGCCACAGAACAGCTCCAGAGGCGGCTTGTGCCTCCAGTGGAGTGATGGGCACCGGCCTCCGAGGTGTGGAACACTCTACTTACGAGTCTTCTCTGCAGATGGGCAGTCTCCTCCTTCCATTCCTTCAAGGATGTTGCAAGATGGTCTTCTGGCCTCCTGGAGCCCCAAAACAGGTGCTTCAGCTAGCTCCAGATAGTTCTGGGTATTTACTAACTGCCCTGTAGCAGGAGCTGACTCTAGGAGTTCCTTACTTCGCTGCTATCTTGCTGGTTATCCTCCGTTTCATAAGTGTTTTAAAGTTTCAGTTTCACAGCAAGAGGGGCATAGAATACCTGAGCACAGAAGACAGCATTCACGCAAGATATCTAACTCCTTGTTATAATAATGCTTACAATTCAAAGTGATTACACTGTGATTACAACTAGGGCTTCCTGCAACTACACGGTGGTGGTTATGGAAAGCATGGCCCTGGTATCAAAATCTAGAAAGAAGTCACCACCGTCTTGCATGTGTGTTGTCTTTTTCTCATTTTTTCTTCGTTTTTTAAAATCAGCTTGGCTGTTGTTGCTGATTCTTAGCAAAGCTGGTAATAAAATTGTGATCATTGAACATAGCACTCTGGCAATCAAGACGTTTAAAACCTTCAGTCTTCTGGAGTGAAGAAAGCACTTGTGTGACATTTACAACTCTGGTTTACAAACAAGGTGGTCCCACCTTTTCCTGGCTTGAAGACTTCCACAACTTTCCTGATGTGGTCATCATAAGGAATACTCACTTAAGTTTGTTTCAGAGTTAACATAAAATTCTGGTTCTGGAGTGATGCAAATAGTCCAATAAGTTCCACCCAAATTCATTCCATTCACCAAATACCCACAAAAATTGAACAGGGTGGCATCAACGACAGACCTGGTATAAGGTCAGGAATCCACTCTCACAAGTGACATCCTTTGCAGTAACACCAACTTTCACGTAGAACTGGTCCATAACTGCTGGGCAAGCGCACTCTTCAGAGTTTCCAGAGTTTGATCTGGCTGACTGATTACACAGCTCTCTGGGAAACCGAGAGTATATATAAGTGCTAACAGTCAAAATTCATCTGTCCCATATAATCTGCAGCTCATTTGAAAATTGTATGAAGAAACCTTATTTCTTCCTGGAAATTCCAGTGTGGGTGCCCTTGGTGAGAAGCTTCATGAAATTCTTAGGAGAATAAAAGCTTTGAACTGAGTCGAACCCACCATACTCCATAGCAAGCTTCAACAGGGGAACCAGTGCTTTCAGTAAGAGGGTGGGACCACATCTTCAAAATGAAAAGTCTCTTGGAGACAAGCATGTGACTCTCTCTGAGCACATAATCTCCCTGCTTGCCAGTTTTTTTTTTTGTTTTTGTTTTTGTTTTTAATTTTTTTATTTTTTATTGACTTTGTAATAATATTACATTAAAAATATATATGTGAGGTCCCATTCAACCCCACCCCCCCACCCCCCCTCTCCCCCACCCCCAACAACACTCGTTCCCATCATCATGACACATCCATTGGATTTGGTAAGTACATCTTTGGGCACCTCTGCACCTCATATACATTGGTTCACATCCTGGCCCATACTCTCCTCTATTCCATCAAGTGGGCCCTGTGAGGATTTACAATGTCCGGTGATTACCTCTGAAGCACCATCCAGGGCAGCTCCATGTCCCGAAGACGCCTCCACCTCTCATCTCTTCCTGCCTTTCCCCATACCCTTTGTCCATTATGTCCACTTTTCCCAATCCAATGCCACCTCTTCTATGTGGACATTGGATTGGTTGTGTCCATTGTACCTCTATGTCAAGAGGAGGCTCAGATTCCACCTGGATGCTGGATGCAATCCTCCCATTTTCAGTTGTAATCACTCTATGCTTGCCAGTTTTTGCCACACTTACGACTGAACATTGCACATCCTTCAAAAGTAGGTTGCACTCAGATCTTGGGATCGTGTGAAGTGCCCCAGATCCTTGGTTGGCAGGAGCCTGCTGCTGGGAGAACCAAACCTCCAGCAGCTGCTTGGTCCTTCAGAAAAATGTGCAGCTTCCACCTCTGTGAGACTAGCAAACAACCAACAACAACAGAAAATCAACTAAATTAATTTTTTTCTCCCATCGCTGCAGATTGTTCTGGTTGTTCAGCTGTGTTACTAAAGTCAGGTTCCTTTTTTGTTATTGTTGTTATAATTTTACATTAACTTTTTTAAAAAAAGGATTAATAAAACTTTCCCAGCTTTTTTCATGAGTGAAAGTTGAAACAGGAATCTTTTGGAAATAAGAAGCTCATACAGTTCAGTCTCTTGCAGTCCGCTGCTTCCCCGTTATGGAGAGTACAGAGAGTACTAGCTAATGTCATTGGTCATACTGTGTAAGCTAAAACCTTTTTTAATAGATTAAGTGTGCACTTGGCAAAAAAATTTAAATCATTTAAGTCTTCCTTCCACCCTAGTTTCCCTTCTCTTTTCTCTAGAAGAATCCATTATTATCAACCTCTTGTGTGTTCTTCCAGAATTTTATATACTTAGACAAGTATATAAATATGTACATCTCCATTTTTAATTCACATGATAGAATGTAATACACATTGACTGTATACTGGAGACACTCTCACATCATTGCTTTAAAAGCCACTTTATTCTGTTCAAGGGCTGTGCAGTATTCTACTGTACGGATGTGCCATAATATATTGACCAGTCTCCTATTGAAAGATGCTGTGATAGACATTTGCCATATTTTCCGGCCAGCCCCTTTGAAACACATTAATGTTCATGGAAAAAGTCACTCCCCAGTTGTAGCAGTTTGATATAGTTATGAATTCCAAAAGTAGATATTGGATTATGTTTTTAATCTGGTCTGTACCTGAGCATGATTAAGTTAGGATTGGGGCTTTAATTGGGCCATGTCATTGGAGCATTGACCCCTTGTAGGGTGGGGACTCACAGATAAAAGGCATGGCAAAGGACAGAGTTGAGGGCTTTTGATGTTGGAGTTCTGATGTTGGAGTTTGATGCTGAAACCTTAAGCAGGAACGCTGGGACTAAGCACACAGAGGAAAGAGAAGCAAGCCCCAGGAAGAGAGGAACTCTGAGCCCAGGAAGAAACAAGCCTGGGAAGAGAAGAACCCTGAACCCAGAGAGAAGCAAGACCCTGGAAGGGAGGAACCCAGGAAGCCTGAACCCTCGCAGACATTGGCAGCCATCTTGCTCCAACATGTGAAAATAGACTTTGGTGAGGGAAGTAATTTATGTTTTATGGTCTGGTATCTGTAAGCTCCTACCCCAAATAAATACCCTTTATAAAAACCAACCAATTTCCGGCATTATGCATTAGCACCCCTTTGGCTAACTAATACAGAATTTGGTACCAAGGAGTAGAGAAGTGCTTTTGCAATTACCAAAATGCTGTAACAGTTTATAAATGGGTAAGGGGTGTTTTTTGGAGGAATTGTGAGATGCTTGGAAGAAAATATCTAAAGTCCTTTGAAGAGACTGTTGATAGCAATGTGGATGCCGAGGAGACTTCTTATGATGCCTTAGAAGTAAAAGATGAAACTATTATTGGACACTGGAGGAAAGAAGATCCATGTTTTAAAGCTGCAGAGAACTTAGCAAGATTAACTCCTGGTGTTTTATGGAAGGCAGAATTGGAAAATGGCCAGCATGGGCACTTAGCTGAAGAAATTTTCAAAGTAAACCAGGAGAATGTGGCTTGGCTTCTGCTTGCAGCTTATAGCAAAATTCTAGAAGAGAGAGAGAAGCTGAGGACTGAACTGTCAGGCACAAAAAAAACAGAAACTAATTCTGGAAATTCTAAGCCTCTGGAAATCAAGCTCCCAGAAGAAACTGCCCCATTGAAGGACTTAACTAAACTTGGAACTTGTAAATCAGGATTGAAGATGCAATTATCTCAGAAAGACTTGTGGAAAGTCTTACTGTCTGATGGTTTGGGCCCCTGCTTCTTGCATGGCAACCTAACAAGGTTTTTGAGAGAACTGTATGAGCAAAACCACTGTCAGCTTGGACTAGAAGGGACATGGAAATGAGAGATTGAAGGAGAAACAGGAAAACCATGGAAGCTGAGATCTGGAATTAAGACATCACCTTGGGCCAAGAGGGGAACCCCACACATGTGTACAGAGATGGTGAGTTTTCACCAGCAGTTGAAGAGGGTGGATGTTCCCACCCTATGTTCTGGGAGAGTTTTGCTGCCCCAGGGTACAGAGAGGGTGGAGCACATTCTCCAAGGATTATGTCAGTTAAGGTCAGCACCCCACATGTCTGAGAGGGGTGGACCTGTCCCCCATGGATCAGGGAAGGCCAGGTGGTCAACTTGTTGCTCTGAGTAGGTTGAGCCTGTATGCCAAAGGTTAGGGGGAACTGTTATCTTCACATCACTGTACTTGGGGGATTAAGACTCTAACCCAAAGATCGGGTAAGGTGTGGCAATCATCCCAACACTCTTGGAGAGTGAGGTCTGGAGCTTGGTCGACATCCAGATGCTTAATGAGGGTGGAACCAAGAAAATAGCTGTTGGGCGAGTACAGTGGAAAGGGTAGGTTTCCATAAGGCACCAAGGAGAGAAAACCATCATAAGAATGACTGTCAGACTGAAATAGAATGGAGGATGCCCTGCAGGTTTACTGAACTATAGAGTAACTGTGACTCATGTTTCCCTCCCAATTTCTCCTTATTGTAATGAAAATGTTTATCCTTTGCCCAATTGTGTATTGGAAACAGATAAATTATTTTGTAAGTTTCAGAGGTCTATAGTAGATAGGACTTTGCCCCATGACAAACTATTTCTTTAAATTGATTATGATATGATTTAGTATTTACCTTGTTACTGATTTAAGGTTTTATTTCAAATATTGTAATACCTTTTCAGAATTCAGAGGGTGGAGTGTAGCAGTTTGATGTGGTTATGGATTCCAAAAGTAGATATTGGATTATGTTTGCAATCTTATCTGTACCTGGGCCAGATTGAGTTATGATCAGGGCTTTAATTGGGCCATGTCATTAGGGTATTGAGTGGTGGGGACTCACAGATAAAAGGCATGGCAAAGAACAGAGTTGAGGGCTTTTGATTTTGGAGTTTTGATGTTGGAGAGTGATGCTGAAACCTTAAGATGGAGCCTCAGGGAGTAAGCTCACAGAGGAAAGAGAAGCAAGCCCCAGGAAGAAAGGAACCCTGAGCCCAGGAAGAAGCAAGCCCTGGGAAGAGAGGAACCCTGAATCCAGAGAGAAGCGCAGACGTCGGCAGCCATCTTGCTCCAACATGTGAAAATAGGCTTTGGTGAGGGAAGTGCTTTATGCTTTACGGTCTGGTATCTGTAAGCTCCTACCCCAAATAAATACTCTTTATAAAAACCAACCAATATCTGGCATTATGCATCAGCATCCCTTTGGCTGACTAATACACCAGTCTTCTCTGAAACTCCATCAACAAGTCTCACCCACACAAGTCTCCAAATCGGAAGCCGACCCCAAGAGGAAATGGGTCCTGACATGGGTGCGGCACAGGGTAACAACTTTGGGGAGCAGGAGCTCCAGAGCAAGATCCTGTGAGTGGTGGCATGGGTATGAGTGACGGTTGCAGTTGCAGTCAACTTCTTGGGAGCATTTACTGTTCCCTGGCAGCTGCAATATTGTGGATGTTTTACAAAATCAGGCTATTTCTGAATGTGGTTTGTGGCTTTATTTCTTGAAATTTATTGTCAAGTCTACTTCTCCCATCCTCCCAACAATAAACTTTCAACTCATCAGCCAGTCACTTCAGCTGCTTGCAACCAAGAGCCCAGACTAAAACAGGCATTTCCTTTTCCTTCTGGATTTTTTTTTTTTTTTAGAAAAAAATACTGTTGTGAATATCCTTCCATATACATCTTTGTGCTTGTGTGTGGATATAGCCATGGCACAGTTTTTTAAAATGGAATAGCTACATAAAAAATAATGGCCAAATTGACCTTAATGCCATTTTACCAATTTATACTCCTGCCCAAAATGTATTTATATTTGCCAATCCAATTGGTAAAAATGATATCTCATGGCAGATTGATTTGCATTTCTCTTATCAGAGGTAAGGTTTTCATGCTTGAAAGACATTGGTATTTCCTTTTCTGTGCACTGTCCATGTTTTTGCCTATATTTTCATTGACTGTTGGTCTTTTACTTCTTGATTTATTGGAACCTTTTATCCTTTAAGAAAATTAGTCTAATCTTTCATTTCTATGTAGTCAAATTTAGAAATCTTTTATTTTATGAGTTCTGAGCTTCAGTCTGAGAGACAACTGCCCTACACAGAGTTTATTATATAAAAATTGCCCACATTTATTTCTAGTACTTTTTTCACTTGATTTTTGTCTTTGGTTTTGTTTTTTATGTCTGATAAAATTCACTTCTTTTTGGTGCACAGTCCTATGAGTTTTTACATATGTTAAGATTCCCATAACCAGTACCACTGACAAGACACAGAACAATGTGGATATCCCAAAGAAGGTCCTTGTCGTGCAGCCCCTTCGTACTAGAATCTTTCTTAACCCAAACCTTGACAACCTTTGACTTCTCTGTTCCTATGTTTTTGCCTTTTTAGCATATAAATAGAAATAAACAGTGTATAACCTTTAAGCCAAAAAAGAGCTGGAGTGGCTATGCTGATATCAAACAAAAGAGCTTCAAAGATAAAATTACCACAGACAAAGAGGAAAATTTTATAATTATGAAGTGGTCAATCCACTAAGAAGTTATAACAATTATACACATATATGCACCTAACAACAAAGCTCCAAAATACATGAAGGAAAAACTGACAGAATTGAAGGGAAAAATAGACAATTCACCAATAATGTTTGGAGGCTTTGATACCCAACTTCCAATGATGGGTAGCACAACTAGACAAAAGATCAACAAGGGAAAAGAAAACTTGACTATAAGCCAACTAAACCAACAGATATCTATAGATCACACCACCCAATAACAGCAGAATACATAGTCTTCTCAAGCACAACTGGAATATTTCTCTAAGATGGACAATATGTTAAGCAATTAAACTAGACACAATAAATTTTAAGAGCTTTAAATTATACAAATAATGCTCTCCAGCCACTTTGGAATAAAATCAAGAATCAGTAACATAAGGAATTTTGGGAAATTCACAAATATGTGGAAAGTTTGATCAATGGGTCAAAGAAAAAATCCTAAGGAAAATTAGAAAACACTTTGAGATAAAGTAATATGTAAACACTACCTACCAAGACTTATGGGATGCAGATAGAGCAGTGCTTAGAGGGACTTGTATATTTGTAAATGCCTACAATAAAAAGATATTAAGTTAATAACCTAACTTTCTACCTTAGGAAACCAGAAGGAGAAGAATAAACTAAACCCAAAGCAAGGAGATGGGAGGAAATAATGAAGATTAGAGCAGAGATAAATGAAATAGAAAATAGAAAAACAACAGAGAAGATCAACAAAACCAGTAGATCTTTGAGAAGATCAACAAATTAATAAACCTTATCTAGACTGACCAAGTAAAAAAGAGAGAAGACTCAGATTATCCCTTGTGAATACAGATTTAAAAATCATCAACAAAATACTAACTAATCAAATTCAACAACATATAAAAAAGCATTATACACCATGACCAAATGGGGTTTATCCCAGGAATTAAGGGCTCACCTAACACTCAATTAATGTAATACACCATCTTAACAAAATGAAGGGGGGGAGGGAAGAGAGAGAAAACATGATAAGCTCAATTGATACAGAAAAAGCATTTGACAAAATCCAACACCCTTTCATGATAAAATGATTCAGCAAGTGAGGAATAGAAAAAAAAATCTTCAACCTGATTGTAGGAATTTATGAAAAACCATAGCTGAAATCATACTTAATTAAAAAATACAAAAAGCTTTCTGCCTAAAAACAGGAATAAGACAAGGATATCTGCTCTTGCTACTTCTTTTCAGCACAATACTGGTGGAGGTTCTATTCAGGACTATTAGGCAAGAAAAAGAAAGAAAAGGCATCCGGACTGGAAACAAAGAAATAAAATTATCTCTATTCACAAACATCACGATCTTGTATAAAAAAATTCTCAAGTATTCCACCAAAAAAATTAGAACTATAAAACAATTTCAGCAAGGTCACAGAATTCAAGATCAATGTGCAAAATTCTATTTTATTGCTATCCACTAGCAACAAGCAAGCCAAAATGGAATTAATAAAACAATTCCATTTACAATAGCATCTGAAAGAATAATATGTTTAGAAATGAATTTAACAAAAGAAGTTTAAGTTGTATACACTGAAAACTACAAAACATTGTAGAAAGAAATTAAAGAAGATCCAAATAAGGTGAGACAGCCATGTTAATGTATCAGAAAACTTAATATTGTTAAGATGTCAACACTCCCCAAATTGATCCACAGATTCAATGCAATCTGTATTAAAATCCCAGTTGAGAGGTGATTATGGGAAGATGGTGGAGTAGGGAGCTCCAGGACTCAGTCCTTTCACCAAAACCACTATGAAACCTGTTTGAAACAACAATTCTGAAACTCCAGAGGCCAGGAAGAACACTGTATGGCATCCAGGGGAGAGCAAGAGGAAGGAGCTGATAACTTATGGTAAAGAATGGTAAATTATTCTTTCTACATGGCAGCTACCGGCTCCACCTCCCCACATTCTTACAGCAAGCTTGCATGGAGTCCAGGCTGTAGCTAGTTGCTGGTAACAGAAAGAGACATAAAAATCTGCTTCCCCAAGAACATGGATGGGCCCAGCAGCTCACTGATCATGGCTTTTGATTAGTGACTTCAGATTGCTGGGGGCCCAGCTCTGAGGGGAACTATTGTTTCAACCTACCCCAGATAAAGGTGGCAGCAGCCATTATTTCAAGCCTTCCCAGACAGGAGCAGTGGTGGTGGAGACCTAAAGACAACTGTGCTTCCTCAGGGCTGTGGGAGACAATTAGCTGAAGAGCTGCATTTGCTGGGCATGCCAGGAAAGCTAAGGTTTGGGGAGCTATCAGAGAAGCCCTAGCACCTTTCCTGATCCCCTCCACAAGGCACTTTGGAGCCACTCTGTGCCCTTCTTGGGTCCCTGGTCTTTTTTTTTTTGCTGGGAAAGACTGAGTTGGGAAAGACCTCTCTGTTATGCCCTCCTCCCAGGCTTTCCCTTCCAGGCAAAAAACAATGTGAGACAACAAAAGGAGTATAAAAAACTATAGATGAAGATAGTCTGGGACAAAGCCTACTGGCTTCAAATACCCAGTAGATGGAGATCTCCTGGCGAGCTGCAGAGCAACAAGCAAAAGCCCAGGACAAGGTGGAGGCTCAGAAAGACAGGGAGAACCCTGCACAGTGCATTCACCATAGGAAGACCTTCCTGACAGGAAGAAAATCTCTGTCTTATCACCAGCTGATTACAAAACCAAGAAATAAATACCTCGGGGAATACATCCCAGAGCTAACTTTTTAAAATATTAAAATGCACAGTGTGCAACAGAAGAGCACAAGACAAAGAAACAAGAAATTATGGCCCATTCAAAGAAAGAGGATAAAAATCCAGAAAACTCCAATGAAAAAGCTGAGGATATGGATATACCAAACAAAACCTTTTAAAAAATGATCTTAAAAATGCTCAGGGAGATGAAGGAAAATGCAGAGAAAGGACTAAAGGATATCAGGAAAACAATGAACAGGCAATATGAGAGTCTCAATAAATAGAAATTTTTAAAAGGAAACAAGTTGAACTCTGGAGCTGAAGACCCCAATAACTGAAATGAAAAATGCCCAGGAAGATTTCAGCAGATTGGAGCTGACAGAAGAAAGAAGCCATGAACTTGAAGACAAGATACTTGAAATGAGTCACACTGAGAAGTAGAAAGAAGAAATATTAAAAGCAAAAATAGGGAAGCGGACATGGTCCAGTGGATAGGGCTTCTGTCAACCACATGGGAGGTCGTGGTTCAAATCCTGGGCCTCCTTGACCCGTGTGAAGCTGGCCCATGCGCAGTGCTGAGGGCAGGGGTGCCCTCACGTAGGGGAGCCCCACATGCAAGGAGTGCACCCCATAAGGAGAGCTGCCCAGCGCAAAAGAAAGTTCAGCCTGCCCAAGAATGGTGCCGTCCACACGAAGAGATGATGCAGCAAGATGATGCAACAAAAAGAGACACAGATTCCCATGCCGCTGACAACAACAGAAGCAGACAAAAGAAGAACACACAGCAAATGGACACAGAGAACAGACAACTGGGATGGGGCAGGGGGAAGGGGAGAGAAATTTTTTTAAATCTTAAAAAGAAAAAATAGCCTTAGGTGCCTCTGGAACACCATCAAGCATACCAACATACATATTATGGAAGTTCCAGAAGAAGAAGAGATAAAGGGATAGAAGGGATATTCAAAGAAATAACAACAGAGAACTTACCCAAGGTAGCAAAAGACATGAATACGCACATTCTAGAAGCTCAAGGACGCTCAGGGGGTGTGGTCTGATGCGGGAGGACTCCGGAGGGAATAGCTGAAGGCTCATTTTGCCAAGGTGGGTTCTACCATTGGGTGGGGTGGACCCATATCCTGGGGAAGACTAATGCCGTCGAATAGAGAGAACTGTATCTCTCGTGAGAAAGGACGGCTCCCAGGGCATTAGATTGGCAGGCGTTGTGGGCCCTAAGGGGAGGGGAAAATGGACGTGCAATGGATGGAACAAAGGTAAATAAGGGGGCAAAAGAGGAGTTATGTGAGAGTACACGAGGATGAATATTAAACAGCTAATATTACACCAAAAACATATAGGGGATGACAGACTAATAATGAAAACCATAAGACAAAACATAGGATAACTAAAAAATTTAGAAAACTGTACAACCTAAAGTATGGACCACATAGTAAGCACAAATGTTACCTTGTTTGAAAACTATAGTTTCGGAATCTGTACATCAGTTTCAGGAAATATGATATGAATAAGTTAAAAGATTATTGCTGTGGAAGGGAAAAGGTTTTATGGTGGATCTGGGGAAATACTGTATATTGTATATATGAATTTTGGTGATCTAAGACTCTTCTGAAGCTGACATTATGTTGGGATTCACTTTACGGGAAGTTTTGGATCACAGAGTGGTTCAACAATGGCAGCGGAGGAATACTGATATGGGATGTTATTGACAGGATATATATGGTTGACAGGGAGTTATACAGGGCATATGCCCAGGGTATATGGTAATGTCTATATATACTCATAGTGGAAACAATTAATAACAACAGCTAGGGGGGTACTGGGCTCCTGGCCGGGGGGTCACTGTTGTGGGCCCTGGGAGAGCAGCGGCAATCCTCCAGGTGCAACGGCAAGAACCAGGAAGGAAGGAGGGCCCAACAGTGGGCTCTTGATACTAATGGCTACACTTTTGAGCCTATGCACCTGCAATAAGAACAAGGCCTAGAGTAGCATTGTGCCTGGGGGTTTCCTCCTGACAGCCTTCATGTTACTCAAATGTGGCCACTCTCACAGCCAAACTCAGCATGTAGATGTGATGCATTCCCCCCAGCGTGGGACACGACACCCGGGGATGAGCCTCCCTGGCACCAAGGGATCACTACCACATACCAGCTGAAGAAGCAACTAGAAAATGACCTTGAATTAAAGATTCAATGCAGAACAGCAGAATATACCTGTCTACATATAATAACATGACTTCGGGAAGCGGTTTGACCTAATGTAAGGGGGAAATGGAAAGGAGAAATGAGATTATAAGGCTGTGAGTCTCTAAAAAAGAGTCTGGAGGTTGTCAGAAGGAATACCCCTATGTACAACTGAACAGAGTCTAAGAGACAGATAAGGTAGATACAACCCCAGGTATTGGTTCTTTTGAGGGATAAAGAGACCCACGGGTTCTATGGTCATGGCAGAAGGGGTTCACTGCCATGACAGATGGCCCTTCTTTGGAGCTGGTGTTTCTGCGTGATGGAAATGGACTCAGAGGGGATCTCTTTTCACAAGACTTGCATGCTACTTTATTGGAATTGTAGTTGGTGCTGGGTTTAAGATATATGTAGGGGATTTGAATCTCTGGACTGATAATATGACACCCAGGCCCAGAGCCTCAACAGACTTCAGCTCCTACACTTTGACTTATTGGACTTACTCCACTCAGCTAACATGGAGTTGAAGAAGGTCAACCACCACAACATGGAGCCTAGAGTGTCTACAACTAGAAGCGGGAAGAGTGCATCCAGTACCCATGTGGAATCTAAGCCCTCACTTGACATAGGTGTGCAATGGACACAACCAATCCAATGTCCACAGAGAAAATGTGGAATGGGTGTGGGAACGGTAGCCATGGGGGCTGCTGGGTGTGGGGAACGGGAGGAAGAGATGAGATGTGGAGGCGTTTTCGGGACGTGGAGTTGTCCTGGATAGTGCTTCACGGACAATTACGGGACACTGTAGATCCCCCCAGGGCCCACTGGATGGAACGTGAGAGAGTCTGGGCTATGATGTGGACCATTGACTATGGGGTGCAGTGATGCTCAGAGATGAACTTACCAGGTGCAATGGATGTATCACGATGATGGGAGAGAGTGTTGCTGTGGGGGGAGTGGGGGGCGGGGGCAGTGGGGTTGAATGGGACCTCATATATTTTTTTTTATTGTAATTAAAAATAATAATAATAAATAAATATTAAAAAAAAAAGAAGCTCAGAGAACTCCAAACAGGATAAACAAGAAGCAAAATACACTGCATCATATATTGATTACACTATTGAATGCAAAGGACAAAAAGAGTTTAGAAAACTGCAAGAGAAAAGCACTGTGTTACATAAAAGTAGACCCAATTAGACTGAGTACCAATTTCTCATCAGAAACTAGGAGGCAAGAAGGCAGTGAGTTAAAATACTTGAAGGGCTAAAAGAAAACAACTCCCAGCCAAGGATTTTATATCCAGTGAGACTTTCTTTCAAAATGAAGAGATTAAGACCTTCTCAGATAAACAAAAGCTGAAGGAGTTCATCTAGACCTGCCCTATAAGCAATGCTAAAGGGAGTTCTTCAGACTGAAAGGAAAGGACACTAGGCAGTGGTTCAAAGTGGCATAAAGAAATAAAGACTAGGAAAACGGACTTGGCCCAGTGATTAGAGAGTCCGTCTACCACATGGGAGGTCTAAGGTTCAAACCCCGGGCCTCCTTGACCCGTGTGGAGCTGGCCCATGCGCAGTGCTGATGCGCGCAAGGAGTGCCGTGCCATGCAGGGGTGTCCCCCGCGTAGGGGAGCCCCACGTGCAAGGAGTGCGCCCCGTAAGGAGAGCCACCCAGCGCGAAAGAAAGTGTAGCCTGCCCAGGAATGGCACCGCCCACATGGAGAGCTGACACAACAAGATGACGCAACAAAAAAGAAACAGATTCCTGTGCCGCTGACAACAACAGAAGTGGACAAAGAAACAAGACGCAGCAAAGAGACACAAGAGAACAGACAACCAGGGTTGGGGGGTGGGAGGGGAGAGAAATAAATAAATAAATCTTTTTTTAAAAAAAAGAAATAAAGACTAGCAGTAAAGGTAACTGTTTGGGTAATTATAAATGCCAATGTTATTATAGTTTATTGTTTGGTATGTAATTCCACTTCTTACTTCCTACAGATGGTTTTTTTTTTAAATAAAATTTTATTGAAGTAAATCATTCATACATGAACATGCATAAACAATAAAATAGTAAAATTAGTAAAGATAGTAAAATTTGTGAATTTACAAAACAAACTTGCAGGGAAGCAGACGTGGCTCAACTGATAGAGCATCTGCCTGCCATATGGGAGGGTCCAGCGTTCGATATCCAGGGCCTACTGACCCATGTGGTGAGCTGGCCCACATGCACAGCTGCCGCATGCAAGGAGTGGTGTGTCACACAGGGGCACCCTGCATGGGGGTGCCCCATGTGCAAGGAGTGCACCCTGCAAGGAGAACCGCCCCGCGTGAAAAAAGTGCAGCCCACCCAGGAGTGGTGCCACACACATGGATAGCTGATGCAGCAAGATGACGCAGCAAAAAAGAGATGCAGTTTCCCGGTGCCACCAAGGGTGCAAGCAGACACAGAAGAACACACAGCAAGTGGACACAGAAAGCAGACAACAGAGAGCCGGGGGGAAGAGAAATAAATAACATAAATCTTTAAAAACAAACACGCAAACATGCATATCATCATACAAGACTCCCATATCTCCCCACCACAACCACCTTGTATTGCAGTGAAACATTTGTTACAAACTATGAAAAAACACTGTCAAAAATATTACTATTAATTATAGCTCATATCGTACATTGGGTGTATTTTTCCCCAATCCACCTAATTATTAATACCCTATACTAGTACTATGTGTTTGTTGTTGTTCAGGAGAAAACATTTTCATATTCGGCCTGTTAACCACAGTCCATCAAATACCACTGGATTCCCTGTGCTCTGTAGTCCCATGCTTTGTACAATCCATTCACACTGTACACTCAGTGGCTCTCATTTTCATCACAAAGTTATGCTGTCATCACCTCAGCCAAGTTTAGAATATTTTCATTACACCAAAAGGAAAAATCCCACACCTTCTTATAAACCCCCATGGTTGTCCCTTATTATTGAAATACTATCTTCTTACCATTGCTGCAAAATATTACAATATTACTGTTAACTATCATCCATAAGTTAAATTAGTTGTAATTTCCCATGTATTAACAAATTCTTAGCACTTTATAAAAGAAAAACATTCTTATATTTATACTATTAGCCACAATATTCTTAAGTGCAAAAACATAAAAAGTAATGATAAATCTGTTTTTGGACATACAATTTAAAGAGATGTAATTAGTGTTTTAAAATGGTGGTACAGGAAAAGTATATGTGCATGATATTAAAGTTAAGTTGGTATTAAGCCAAATGTAATTGTTAAATATTTGTAATGTGAAATAGTAACCCCATGGTAACCACAAAGAAAATAGGTGGAAAATCCATCCAGATAGATGAGAAGGCACACAATATGGTACAAAACAAAAAAGCAAATAAATATAAAGGTAGACATTCACAGAAGTGAGGGACAAAAAAGGCATAAGACTTTCAAAGTTTCAATCACAGGAATGTCCTGTATCATCAGTAGTGAGTTTAAATGTAAATGGATTAAACTCTCCAATCAAAAGGCAGAGACTGGCAGAATGGATATAAAAGCATGACCCAACTACATGCTCTCTGCAAGAGACTCACCTTAAATTCAAAGATATAAGTAGTTTAAGGAGGGAAGGATGGGGAAAAATATGCCATGCAAGTAGTGACCAAAAGAGAGCTGAGGTGGCCATACTAATATCAGGTAAAATAGACTTTAAGTCAAAAACAGTTATGAGGGATGTATTAGTCAGCCAAAGGGGTGCTAATGCAAAATACCAGAAATTGGTTGGTTTTTATAAAGGGTATTTATTTGGGGTAGGAGCTTACAGATACCAGGCCATAAGCATAAGTTACTTCCCTCACCGAAGTCTATTTTCATATGTTGGAGCAAGATGGCTGCCAACGTCTGCCAGGGTTCAGGCTTCCAGGGTTCCTATGGGCTCAGCTCCTCTGTTTTCTCCACTAAGTCAACTGTAGATTGTCAGGTGAACGGCTCTGTCTCTCTCCCTGGGGTTTCTGCTGTGTCTAAGGAGTCAGGTCTATTCCTCTTTGTTCTTCTCCTGGCTTAGGTCCTCTCTTCCTGGGACTTGCTTCTCTCTCCTCTATGTGCTTACTTCCTGAGGCTCCAACTTAAGACTTCAACATCAAACTCCAGCATCAGAAACCCTCAACTCTGCCCTTTGCCATGCTTTTTATCTGTGAGTCCCCACCCATTGGTGGGGGGGTGACTCAATGCCCTAATGACATGGTCCAATCAAAACCCCAATCATAACTCAATCATACCCAGGTACAGACCAGATTACAAACATAATCCAATATCTATTTTTGGAATTCATAACCATATCAAACTGCTACAAGGGAAAAGATGGTCATTATATACTCATAAATGGGACAATTCAATATTATCAGAATATAATTCAAGTTATAATAATTATAAATATATATGCACCCAACAGCAGAGTACCAAATTTTATGAAGCAAATATTGACGGATTTGAAGGAAGACATGATTCTACTTTAACTGAAAATGGATCAAAGACCTAAATATAAGAAACAGAGCTATCAAACAGAGTGTGGCTCAACTGAGACAGTGTCCACCTACCATATGGAGGGTCCAGCGTTTGATACCCAGGGCCTCCTGACCCATGTGGTGAGCTGACCCCTGTGCAGTGCTGCCTGTGCACAAAGAGTGCCATGCCACACAGGAGTGTCCCCCGCATAGGGGTGCCCCACACGCAAGGGGTGCACCCTGCAAGGAGAGCCACCCTGCATGAAAAAAGTGCAGTCTGCCCAGGAGTGGCACCGCACACACGGAGAGCTGACGCAGCAAGGTGACGCAACAAAATAAAGCGACAGTTTCCCAGTGCCACATGACAAGAATGCAAACAGATACAGAAGAATGCACAGCAAATGGACACAGAGAGCTGACAACAGGGGGAGGGGAGAAAAATAAATAAAATAAATCTTAAAAAAAAAAACTCCCAGAAGAAAGCGTAGGGAAGCATATTTAGGACCTTGTGTTAGGCAGTGGTTTCTTAGACTTTAGACCCAAAGCACAAGCAATAAAAGAAAAAAAATAGATAAATAGGACCTCATCAAAATTAAAAACTTTTTTTTAGGAGGTACTGGGAATTGAACCTAGGGCCTCATACATGGGAAGCAGGTGCTCAACCACTGAGCTATATCCGCTCCCCCAAATTAAAAGCCTTTGTACTTCAAAGTACTTTATCATGGGAAGCGGACTTGGCCCAGTGGTTAGAGTGTCCATCTACCACATGGGAGGTTCACAGTTCAAACCCCCGGCCTCCTTGACCCGTGTGGAGCTGGCCCACATGCAGTGCTGATGAGTGCAAGGAGTGCCCTGCCACACAGGGGTGTCCCCCGCGTAGGGGAGCACCACGCATGAGTGCACCCCGTAAGAAGAGCCGCCCAGTGCGGAAGAAAGTTCAGCCTGCCTAGGAATGGCGCCACACACATGGAAAGCTGACACAAGATAACGCAATGAAAAGAAACACAGATTCCCTTGCCACTGACAACAACAGAAGCGGACAAAGAAGAACACGCAGCAAATAGACACAGAGAACAGACAACTGGGGTGGGGAGGGGCAGGGGAGAGAAATAAATAAAATAAATAAATCTTTAAAAAACAACAACAACAAAGTACTTTATCATGAAAGTAAAAAGGCAACCTACACGATGGGAGAAAATATTTGTAAACCACATATCTGATAAGATTTAATATCCAGAATATATAAAACAACTCTTCAACTTAACAACAAAAAGACAAACAACCCAATTAAAAACAGGCGAAAGACTTGAATAGACATCTCTCCAAAGATATACAAATGACTAGAAAGCACGTGATAGATGGCTCGACATTGTTAGGGAAACACAAATTAAAACCTCAATGAGGTACCATTTCACACTCATTAGAATGGCTGCTATTTTGAAAAACAGAAAGTAACAAGTGTTTGGAGAAGGGAAATAGGAACACTCAATCATTGCTGGTGGCAATGTAAAATGGTGCAGCTGCTGTGGAAGACAATTTGGCAGCGACTCAGGATATGTATAGAGCTAACATACGACTTGGCAATTCCACTACTAGATATATACCAAAAAGAATTGAAAGCAGGGACTCGAACAGATATTTACACACCGATGTTCACAGCGGCATTAATCACCATTGCCCAAAAAAAGGAAACGAACCAAGTGTCCATCAAGAGATGAATGGATAAATAAAATGTGGTATAACACAATGTCCTGATACATGCAACAGCATGGATGAACCTTGAGGACATTATGTTGAGTGAAATAAGCCTGACACAAAGAGACAAATACTATATAATTTCACTTTTTTGGAACAATTACAATAAGCAAGCGTGTCAAAGGTACTCTTTGGGCCATAGTGGTATAATGTCTGATATTATATCATAATCTGTAACAAATGTTCCACCATGGAGTGGTGTGTTGATTAGAGGGTTGTGGTATGGGAATTCTGCACATATGCTTTATTGTTTTGTAAGTCCACAACTTCTGTAATAAAAATATATTTTAAAATATATTTTAAAAAAAGAAGCAATCTATAGGATCAGAATCTAGAATATAGGTTACCAGGAGGTGGGATGAGGATAGCGAATGGGAAATTAAGGTTTAAAATGTACAGGGTATTAAAAAATACAAATACAAATACAAATTAAGAAAAAGAAAGAAAGAAAAAACAAATAAACCCAAAATGTACAGGATTCCATTTGGAATAATGGAAATGTTTAGGTAATGGATGGTGTTGGTGATGGTAGCATAACACTGTGAATGCAATTGATGGCACTGAAACATATATCTGAATGTGATTATTCAGGGGAAATGTTAGACTGTATTTATGGTTGATATAGTTATGAATTCCAAAAATAGATTTGGATTGTGTTTGTGTACTGGTCTGGACCTGGGCATGATTAAATTATGATTAGGGCTTTGATTAGACCACATCAATAGGACATGGCAAAGGACAGAGTTGGAGGGTTTTTTAATGTTGGACTTTTGATGTTGGAGTTTGATGCTAAGTCTTAAGCTGGAGCCCTCAGAAGTAAGCACACAGAGGAAAGAGAAGCAAGACCTGGGAAGAGAGGAAACCAGGAAGCCTGAACCCTGGCAGATGTCGGTAGCCATCTTGCTCCAACATGTTGAAATAGACTTTGGCGAGGGAAGTAACTTATGCTTTATGGCGTGGTATCTGTAAGCTCCTAACCCAAATAAATACCCTTTATAAAAGCCAACAGGCTTCTGGTATTTTTGCATCAGCAGCACTTTGGCTGACTAATACATATGGTTAACAGAGTAAAAATTTTTTAAAAATCCATGGTGGAAGCGGATGTGACTCAAGTGATAGCTCTTCTGCCTACAATATGGGAGGATCTGGGTTCAATCCCTGGGGCCTCCTGGTGAAAAACGAAGAGAAAGCGTGCCTGCATGGTGAGCCAAGCGCCCTCGCGAGTGCCTGCGTGGTGAGCCAAGCGCCCTCGCGAGTGCCTGCATGGTGAGTTGAGTGCCCACATGGTGAGCTGAGTGCCTGCATGAGTGCCTGCATGAGTGCCTGTGTGGTGAGTTGAGTACCTGCGTGGTGAGCTGAGCACCTGCGTGGTGAGCTGAGTGCCCACATGGTGAGCTGAGTGCCTGCATGAGTGCCTGCATGAGTGCCTGCATGAGTGCCTGTGTGGTGAGCCAGTGCCTGCACAAGTGAGTCACTGCAACAAGACGATGGCGTAATGAAAGAGAGACGAAGGGGCTAGTCAAGGGGAAGTCCAACAGAAACCAGGAACTGCAGTAGCGAAGCTGACAGCGAACGTCTCTCCACATCAGAGGCCCCCAGGATCAAATCCTGGTGAATCCTAGAGGAGAAAAAATGAGAAAAGAAGACAAAAAGAGAGATAGATACAGAAGGTCACACAACGAATGGACACAGACAGCAAAAAACAGCAGAGCGGGGAAGGGGGGAATAAAAAATAAATTTTTAAAAAAAGAAATCCACAGAACCTCAATATACAAATAAGAAGCCCTAAGTTAAACCATGGACTTTAATTAATAGTACAATTATTAAAAATGTGCTATCATCAATTGTAACAAATGTTCCACACCAATGCAAAGTGTTGGTGGTGGGGTGGTATAGAGGAATCCTATATTCTATGCATAATTGTTCTATAAACTAACAACTTCTCTAATAAAGAAAAAAATCCCAGTTTAATTTTTTTTTTTTTTTTTTTTGAGAAATCGACAAACTGATCCTAAAGTTCACTTGGCAATGCAAGGCACCCAGAGTAGCCAAAACAGTCTTGAAAGAAAAGAACAAAGTTGGAAGGCTCACACTTTCTAATTTCAAACTTACTACCAAGCTATCATAATCAAGACAGAATGTTACTGGCTTAAGAATAAGACATACAGAGCCATAAAATAGTTTTCACAGAAACAACAGTGCTCTCTTTGTGTTCTTATTTTATCAGTGAACATTCTAGTCAATTGAATTATGTAATTAAAATTACAAGTACACCTGGCAGACACAGGTTTGAGAAGAAACACAACTGATTCTCGGTTAGTACACAACTCAACCATTGGGAGCCCCCTGTGTGGTCTGGGGTTTTATGGGCCCCGCCATCGGGTCAGGAGGTTTCACGGCCAGATAGAGACGCTCTCAGTCTGTGGAGGGCGGTAAGCAGAGGTTAGTTGGGGTTACATGGGATTTCTGCACAAGCACACAATGCACCCTGATGTTAGAGACGCACCAGGAGGCTATGGAGCCCTCAGCAAGTGTCATCCGTGCTTTGGAAACTGGAGCCACCTTGTGGACAACTCGGACAGAGCAGACGGCTCGGGGATTGCCACAAACTTGTCAGGATCAAGAAACGAAAATTCACAACAGAGAATCTGAATGGAAAGCCACTCAGAGCTGGTCCTTACACCACCCAGGAAAAGCAGTGTCTATGCTACATGCTGTCGTCATCAAGGACAATGAATCCATAAATTTAATGCAGTTCTGACCAAATCTTAATAGGGATTTTTGGAACTTCAGAATTCTGATGATGTAGATGTGATGCATTCCCCCCAGCGTGGGACACGACACCCGGGGATGAGCCTCCCTGGCACCGAGGGATCACTACCACATACCAGCTGAAGAAGCAACTAGAAAATGACCTTGAATTAAAGATTCAATGCGGAACAGCAGAATATACCTATCTACATATAACAACATGACTTCGGGAAGCGATTTGACCTAATGTAAGGGGGAAATGGAAAAGAGAAATGAGATTATAAGGCTGTGAGTCTCTAAAAAAGAGTCTGGAGGTTGTCAGAAGGAATACCCCTATGTACAACTGAACAGAGTCTAAGAGACAGATAAGGTAGATACAACCCCAGGTATTGGTTCTTTTGAGGGATAAAGAGACCCACGGGTTCTATGGTCATGGCAGAAGGGGTTCACTGCCATGACAGATGGCCCTTCTTTGGAGCTGGTGTTTCTGCGTGATGGAAATGGACTCAGAGGGGATCTCTTTTCACAAGACTTGCATGCTACTTTATTGGAATTGTAGTTGGTGCTGGGTTTAAGATATATGTAGGGGATTTGAATCTCTGGACTGATAATATGACACCCAGGCCCAGAGCCTCAACAGACTTCAGCTCCTACACTTTGACTTATTGGACTTACTCCACTCAGCTAACATGGAGTTGAAGAAGGTCAACCACCACAACATGGAGCCTAGAGTGTCTACAACTAGAAGCGGGAAGAGTGCATCCAGTACCCATGTGGAATCTAAGCCCTCACTTGACATAGGTGTGCAATGGACACAACCAATCCAATGTCCACAGAGAAAATGTGGAATGGGTGTGGGAACGGTAGCCATGGGGGCTGCTGGGTGTGGGGAACGGGAGGAAGAGATGAGATGTGGAGGCGTTTTCGGGACGTGGAGTTGTCCTGGATAGTGCTTCACGGACAATTACGGGACACTGTAGATCCCCCCAGGGCCCACTGGATGGAACGTGAGAGAGTCTGGGCTATGATGTGGACCATTGACTATGGGGTGCAGTGATGTTCAGAGATGAACTTACCAGGTGCAATGGATGTATCACGATGATGGGAGAGAGTGTTGCTGTGGAGGGAGTGGGGGGCGGGGGCGGTGGGGTTGAATGGGACCTCATATATTTTTTTTAATGTAATTAAAAAATAATAATAATAATAAATAAATATTAAAAAAAAAAGAATTCTTATGACTTCTGGAAAAGAAAATGTGCTAGAGCAGTCCAAAAAATTCTGAAAAGCATTATTGAGTGTAAATTTGCCCTAAAATAGATCAAAATTTTCAATACAAAGCTAAAGAAATAAAAACAGACAAATAGACCAGTGGAATAGAATAGAGTCTAGAAATAGATCCGTGTGTTTGTGCAAATGAGGTCCACAAGAAAGACGACACTGAAAATCTGAAAAGGAAAGGTGGCCTTCTCGACGATTCACGTGAAATGGTTGGCTATCCACTGAAAGGGAAATAGCACTAGATTAAACCTCCCACCTATCACATTAAACACATTTAGAAAAAAAGGCTTACCCATTTTAGAACGTTTTAATCTGTATTTTTTATAATATTAGGAAGGAGAATGCCTTCCTAAACAAGATAGAAACTCAAGAAACCATAAAAGACTGTAAGATATGTCCTCATAAAATTTACAATTTATATTTATATATATATATATATAATCAAAGTTGAAAGAAAAGAGAAATGGAGGAAAAACATTGCTGCAATTAATAACCAGAATTCTGGCAACAATTTTTTAACTGACAAGGAAACTCATAGGAAAAAACTGAAAGAAAGGGAAGGAGAGAGTAGGAGGAAGGAATAAAAGAAGGAAGGAAGGAAAGGAAGAAAAAAAGAAAAGGTATTCAAATGCAACAGTAATCAAGAAAAAGCAAATTAAATGAGGGCTTTTTGGTTTTGTTTTGTGTTTTGTGTGCCCATCAGATTGTTCAACATTTAAAAGATTGCTAATGTAAAACCTCAGATTTTATCACTCTAGTTGCAGTACATTTTAAATGGTTGATAATTTCCAGTATGATTTTCCTTTTAATACAGATGTTACTTAGAAGTTTTATTTTTTTAATTTATTTCTCTCCCCCCGCCCCAGTTGTCTGCTCTCTGTGTCCATTCACTGTGTGTTCTTCTGTGACTGCTTCTATCCTTATCAGCGGCACCAGGAATCTGTGTTTCTTTCTGTTGCGTCATCTTGCTGTGTCAGCTCTCCGTGTGTGCGGCGCCATTCCTGGGCAGGCTGCGCTTCCTTTCGCACTGGGCGGCTCTCCTTACGGGGTGCACTCCTTGCACGTGGGGCTCCCCTACGTGGGGGACACCCCTGCGTGGCAGGGCACTCCTTGCGTGCGTCAGCACTGCGCATGGACCAGCTCATCGCCCGAGTCAGGAGGCCGGCGGTTTGAACCGCAGACCTCCCATGTGGTAGACGGACTCTAACCACTGGGCCAAGTCCGCTTCCCAAGAACTATTTTCTTACACGAAAATACTAAGATGTAATTTGCAAATTCTGTGGTGCAAAAGCAACGATGGGAAAAGGGCAGATGCCTTAGCATGAATCAAGTCAGTGGCTCCAAACTGTATTTGGAATCATTTTTGCCAGTAAGGTGGGTATCCGAGTACATCTTGTTTTGGTTTTCATTTGCATATCCCTAATTATGAATGAGACTGAATTCATTTCCACAGGTTTCTAGACCATTTGGATTTCCTCATTTGTACAGTGTAAGCCCAAGTCTTTTTCTCATTTTCGATTTGGTGAGTTGTCTTTTTCACATCGATTCTTAGTTCTTTAAATGTTCTTCAAGTCAATTATATGTGTTGCAAATACATTTTCCCAAATTTTATAGGTTTTCTTTCTACTCTATTAATAGTGCCTTTCAGTAGACAGAAGTTTTTAATTTTGTGCTTTGGTGTGACTCTGCTAGCTAGGGCAGCAAATGCACTGCCAAATAGAAATTGTAGTAATAGACATCCTTATTTTGTTCCTGATCTCAAAAAGCAAGCTTTCAACACTTCACTATTAAATTATTTTCTTCCACTATTTCTCTCTCTTTTTTAAAAACTTGGATCATATTTCAAAGATTTAAATTCTTTTACTTTTGACTTCAATTATAGTTAAAAGAGATTTGCTGTAGAATTTGTTATAGATAATCTGAATCAGATTAGGGAGGCCCTTCCTATTGCTATTGCTATTCCTATTCCTATTGCTAGCTTTTCTTATAAATGAATGTTGAATTTTATGAAACAATTTTTCTGCATCTATAGAAATGATCATGAGATTTTTCTTTTTACTCTGTTAATATTAAGGGCTGTACTATTTGATTTTCTTTTATTAAACTAATCTCTCATTTCTGAGATAAACTCAACCTACTGATTTTTGCATTTGATCTTGTACCTTGCCTAACTGGTGAATTCATTTATTAGCTCTGATAGCTTTGTTGAAGATGTTTCAGGATTTTCTGTACACTGGATGATGTCATCCCCAAACAAGGAAAATTTTACTTCTTCCTTTCCAATTTTATGTCTTTTCTTGTTGCATAATTGTTCTGGCTAGAACTTTCAGTATAATGATGAATAACAGTTCCTGATCTTAGAGGGAAAGATTTCAGTCTTTTACCATTGAGTGTGATGTTAGCTACGGGTTTTTCATGTTGAAGAAGTTTCCTTCTATTCCTAGTTTCCAAAGTGTTTTTATTAAGAAGGATGATACATTTTGTCAAATGCTTTTTCTGCATCAATTGACATGATCATGTGATTTTTTTTCCTTCATTGTATTAATGTGGTGTATTATATTAAATTATTTTCTTATGGTGAACTACCTATGCATACCTGGGATAAATCCAACTAGATCACTCCCCACAACTCCCACTTTTCCCATATTAACTTCTTTCATTAGTGTGATACATTCATTGCAATTGATGAACACATTTTGGAGCATTGCCACACTGCATGGATAATACTTTACACGGTAGTTAACACTCTCTGTCACTCCATTCTGTAGGTTATGGCAGGATATATAATATCCTGTATCTGTCTTTGCTATGTCATTCAGGACAATTCCAAGTCCCAAAAATGCCCCCAAATTACCTCTCTTTCCCTCTCTGCCTTTAGCAACTCCAGTGGCCACTGTCTCCACATCAATGATATAATTTTTTCCATTGCTAGAATCACAGTAAATCTACAGTGGAATACCAGCAAATCTACTCCAGACCATATTTTCTTCCCCAATCCTGAGGATTCTGAGAAGGTGAGGCCCACTCCACCTCTAAGTGAGAGGGGGCTTCAATCCCATATGGCTGATGGATGAGACCCTCTTGCTTGCAGCTGTAGACTCTCTCGGATCTTTCGTGTTGTGGTAGCCCATATCCTCACCTCCTTTTTAGTTGTCCTGGGTGAGTCCAATGAACTGGAGAGTAGGTGTTGCAACTCCGCTAAGGCTCAGGCCCCAGCTGGCACATGGACAGCTTAGAGATTCAAGTCTCTTGGACATACACCTACCAACTCTAGCACCAACTACAAGTTCAATAAAAGGGACAGAAGCATGTATAGAAAAGTCACATCTGAGCCTAACTCTGTCACACTCAGAAGCACCAACCACAAAGTAGGGCCCACTGGCAAGGCACCAAAGTCTGGAGCTATCTGCCATGACTGTAGGACCTGGGTATCTCTGGAGCCCTCAGGAGCCCCACTATTTGGGGGTAGTTATCCACTTCAGCTATGAGATCTGCTGATAAGTGTGTAAGTGTTACCTCTCTGATGACCTCCTGACTCATTTTGAAGTCTCTTGGCCATATAAACTCATTTGTCTTTACCATTTCTCCCTTTTATTCAAGGTCTTTTTTCAGTTGCATCACCAGCTGGTGCTTTGTAGTAATCCCTTGGTGCAGGGAGGCTCATCCCCAGGAGTCATGTCCCATGCTGGGGGGAAGATAATTCATTTATATGCTGAGTTTGGCTGAGAGAGTGGCCATATTTGAGCAACATGGAGGCTCTCGGGAGATAACTCTTAGGCACCCTACAACAGTAGGCTAAGTTGAAATTTCAAGAACAAAAGGCTCATAAACATAGTCATCAGTATCAAGGGCCTGTCAATGGACCATCTTTCACTGTTCATTGCCCCTGTAATTGGGAGACTGTTGCTGTTCCATTAGAGAATGCAGTAGAGCTCCCCAGGATGGGAATTCAGTGTTGTGTGAATCTCTACCCACTGTGGCAATGCCCCGGGAACATTTGAACATATTTATATACCGTAGCAGTTTAATATTACTGATGAATTCCAAAAAGAAATATTGGATTATGCTTGTAATCTGATCTGTACCTGGGTATGACTGAGTTATGATTATGGCATTGAGTCCCCATCCCTTGGTGGGTGGGAACTCACAGATAAAAGCCATGGCAAAGAACAGAGTTGAGGGTTTTCTGATGTTGGAGTTTGATGCTGAAGACTTAAGCTGGAGCCCTGGGGATTAAGCTCACAGAGTTTTGAAAGAGAAGCTAGCCCCAGGAAGAAAGGAAACTTGAACTCAGAGAAAGGCAAGCTCCAGGAATGTAGGAAACCAGGAAGCCTGAACCTTCGCAGACATCGGCAGACATCTTGCTCCAAATAGACTTTGGTGAGGGAAGTAACTTATGCTTTATGGCCTGGTATCTGTAAGCTCCTACCCCAAATAAATACCCTTTATAAAAACCAATCAATTTCTGGTATTTTGCATCAGCACCCCTTTGGTTGGCTATAATACAGAATTTGGGATTGAGAAGTGGGGAAGTGCTTTTGCAGTTACCAAAATGCTGGAACAGATTTATAAATGGGTAATGAGTATTTTTTGGAGGAATTGTGAGATGCTTGATGGAAAAGGCCTGGATTGCTTTAAAGAGACTGCTGATAGCAATAAGAATGCTAAAGAGACTTTTTATGATGGCTTAGAAGTTAATGATGAAACTATTATTGGAAACTGAAGGAAAGGTGATCCATGTTTTAAAGTTGCAGAGAACTTAGCAAGATTAACTCCTGGTGTTTTATGGAAGGCAGAATTTGAAAATGGCAAGCCTGGGCATTTAGCTGAAGAAATTTCCAAAGTAAGTCCAGAGAATGCAGCTTGGGTTCTGCTTGCAGCTTATAGGAAAATGCTACATGAGAGTTGCTGAGGACTGAACTGTCAGGCACAAAGAAAACAGAAACAAATTCTGAAAATTCCAAGCCTCTGGAAATCAAGCTCCCAGAAGAAAGTGCCCCATTGGAGGACTTAACTAAACTTGAAACTTGTAGATCAAGATGAAAATGCAGTTATCTAGGAAAGACTTGTGGAAAGTCTGCCTGATGGCTTTCTTCCTGCATGCTAAACCAACAGACTTTTTGAGAGAACTGTATGAAGAAAACCACTGTCATCCTGGAATAAAAAGGACATGGAAAGGAGAGACTGAAGGAGAAACAGCTTTAAGAAGAAAACCGTGGAAGCTGAGATCTGGAATTAGGACATCACCTTGGGCCAAGAGGGGAACCCCACCCATGTGTACAGAGAGGGTGAGTTTGCACCAGCAGTTGAAGAGGGTGGCTGTTCCTGTCCAAGTTCTGGGAGCATTTTGCTGCCTCAGGATACAGAGGGGTTGCAACACATTCCCCTAGGATTAGGGCAGTTAAGTCAGCACCCCACAGGTCTGAGAGGGATGGACCTGTGCCCCAAAGGTTAGAGAAAGCCAGGTGGTCAACTCATTGCTCTGAGAGGGTTGAGCCTGTATGCCAAAGATTAGGGGGAATGTTGTTTTCACATCACTATACTAGGCACGGTTAAGACTCTAACCCAAGAATTGGGTAAGGTGTGGCAATCACCCCAACACTCTTGGAGGGAGAGGTCTGGAGCTTGGTCAGCACCCAGATGCTTGATGAGGGTGGAACCAAGAAAATGACAGTTGGGCAAACATGTGGTAAGGGTGCAACCAAAAATGGCCCCAAGGAGAAGAAACCATCTCCTCAAGAATGACTCTCAGAATTTGAAATCGAACAGAGGATTCCCTGCAAGTCTACGGAACTGTAGAGAAACTGTGACTCATGTTTCTCTCCCAATTTCTCTTTATTGTAATGAGAATGTTTATCCTTTGTCCATTTGTGTATTGGAAGCAGATGAATTGTTTTGTATGTTTCAGAGGTCTATAGTAGACAAGACTTTGCCCCAAGACAACCTGTATTTCTTTAAATTGATTGTGATATGATTTAGTACTTGCATTGTTACTGATTTAAGGTTTTTTCAAATATTTTAATCTCCTTTTGGAATTCAGAGGGTGGAGTGTAGTAGTTTGATATGGTTATGAATTCCAAAAATAGATATAGGATTATGTTGTAATCTTATCTGTACCTGGGCCTGATTGAGTTATGATTAGGGCTTTAATTGGGCCACGTCATTAGGGCATTGTGTCCCCGCCCCTTGGTGGGTGGGGATTCACAGACAAAGGCATGGCAAAGGACAGAGGTGTGGGTTTTCTGATGTTGGAGTTTTGATGTTGGAGTTTGCTGAAGACTTAAGCTAGAGCCCTGGGAATTAAGTTCACAGAGGAAAGAGAAGAACCTTGAACCCAGAGAAAAGCAAGCCCCAGGAACATAGGAACGTAGGAACCGAGGAAGCCTGAACCCTTGCAGACGTTGGCAGCCATCTTGCTCCAAATAGACTTTGGTGAGGGAAGTAGCGTAGGCTTTATGGCCTGGTATCTGTAAGCTCCTACCCCAAATAAATACCCTTTATAAAAACCAACCAGGGAAGTGGACTTGGCCCAGTGGATTGGGCGTCCGTCTACCACATGGGAGGTCCACGGTTCAAACCCCGGGCCTCCTTGACCCATGTGGAGCTGGCCCATGTGCAGTGCTGATGCACGCAAGGAGTGCCCTGCCACGCAGGGGTGTCCCCTGCATAGGGGAGCCCCACGCGCAAGGAGTGCACCCCGTAAGGAGAGTCACCCAGCGCGAAAAAAAGTGCACCCTGCCCAGGAATGGTGCCGCACACACGGAGAGCTGACACAGCAAGATGAAGCAACAAAAAGAAACATAGATTCCCGTGCCACTGACAACAACAGAAATGGACAAAAAGAACACACAGCAAATGGACACAGAGAACAGACAACTGGGGTGGGGGGGGGAGGGGGGAAGGGGAGAGAAATAAATAAATCTTAAAAAAAAAAAACAACCAATTTCTGGTATTTTGCTTCAGTATCCCTTTGGCTGACTAATACATATACCTTATATGTATGCCCTGGTGAACTTCCTCTCATGTATCTCCCATCACTGACACCCTACACCAATGCTCTTCCCTTGACATAGTTGAAACCTTCTGTGATCCAAAACTTCTTCAAAAATGAAGCCAAGTATATTGCCAAAAATCAATAGGAAAATGAGCTAATAATGATAGGTTTAAACACAAGAAATAAAATATATAATAATTTAGAAAAACTGAAACTAAAAGTTTAAAAAATTGGGATATATTAAAAAATGAAAAATATTAAAAATGTTTGTTTTGTCTTTCATCTTTGTAATAACAGTTGTCCTGTATGTACAGTGGCAATTTCTTCCATATCTTCCTCAGTGTCTTACTTTTTTTTCATTGTCTTCAAAGAAGTTTTAGGTCATAGTAAAGTCACTTGTAGGGGACTCCCATATACCCAACATTCTCCCCTTTTCTCCCTTCCCTATTAAGGATCTTTTTACAAATGTGTGTGGCACGTTTGTTACTATTGATGTACAAATACCAGAAGGTCTGTGGAACTGGGGGGGAGGGTTGGGGAGGGAGCAGGTGAACTGGGGATTGGCGGGTACATGGTTGAAAGTACAATGTTGATAAAATTCTTGGCGATACATGGGTGACTGGTTGAGGGTGTTGGATGGGGGGCACTCGGCACAGGGCTCACCTGGGGCAGGCTTCTAGGGTGTGTTATATCAGTGAGTAGACCTAAATAATAAGGATGTTGCATTCCCATCCTGAAGAGGCCCAATATATTCTCAGAGGGGAGGGTGTCTCTCAAGAGTGTGGTTCCTAATAGGAGAGGACAGATCAGTGTGTCACGCCCTCAGCGTTGTTGCAAGTCTATGAATCTTGTCCTTCAAGAAGTGAAGTCTGGTGGTCGCCGTGGCCCCGAGGGGAGGGGGAGGAAGAGAACAGATGGGAGAGGGTAGTTAGGGGGCAATGGAAGTATTCTGCAGGATCTTGCAATGATGGGTGCAGGCCATGTTAAATTTCACCAAAAATTTACAGAAGTGTACAGTCTAAAATGTAAACCATAATGTAAACTACTGACCATGGTTAGTAGCAGACCAGTTATTTTATAGAATGTCTCTGAATATTATTCTGTCTGATGTTCTCTTGTGATTCAGGTTATGCTTCCTCGGCAAGAATATCACAGAAGTGATGCGGTGTTTCTCCTATTGCATTTCATCAGATGGGGCATGAATTTGACTTCCTCCATTACTGACGCTCATTTTGATCACTTAATTATGAGGGTGTGTCAAGTTTCTCCACTACAAAGTTACTCTTTTGCCCTTGGTAATTTTGTACAGGAAGGTTAATTTTCAAACATGTAAACATAGCACTCCTCATCTAAATTCCAATTTATTCATTTACTTTTATCAGTATGAACTCATGATTACCTTTTTTAATTTAATGGATTGTAACTCATGACTATCATTATTTTGATGCTGATTGTCCCAGATTTGGCCAGTGGGCATCTGTTCAACCTGGCTTCTGTGTCTTTCAGATATGATCTCAACAGTCCTTGGGAAGTTCCTTGCTTTCTTGCACAAGATGTTCCTTCCGGGCTGCCTGTGTGGGAGAGCCCTCCTGCCCCAGGTTGACAATCCAACCTGGGCCACTCCTTTGTACTTCCTCTTCCTTTCCCTTGAGCTCTGACATCCCCCAGCAGGCTGAATCTCTACCTTCTTCTGCTCCACTTGACAGCTTTAGGACTGAATTGTTCAGGAAAAGAAGGGAAGCAGAGAAGTCCTGAAATAGGAGACTGCATCCCAGGAAGTTATGTTTTCATGAGCTCTGTTTTAGTAACACACATACAATGTTCATGTACATTGGATCATAACGCAGCACAGTTCTTACTGTGGGTCAAAAAGTAAACAGCCAGGGCTTCACTCTACCCCAGACTGCCGTCGCGAGCCAGCGCCTGGTCTCTGTGGGGACACCCTGTCCACAAAGCAGTACTTTCACGGCAACAGAGATACAAGAGGTAGCAGCCCCTGGGCGAGGGTTCCCTGCAGGTCTGAGCGCCCAGGCACTAGTTCTGCCCTACCCACTTCCCAGCCCAGCAGTCCAGTTACCTCCTATTTAAAATGCCAATATTAACTTCTATAAAATCAAGAAGTATATGAAGAATGCTTTGAAAACTACAAATAATCACAATAACAACTGCTATTTAAGGAATGTTTTTATCTTTTATGTGCAATAGAATTTCGAATCCTTAACCTTATAAATTTCACATTTAACAGAAGAGACTGAAGCTGAAGGTTAAATGGATGAACCAGTATTTGAACCCAGGCCTTTCACCATTAAAAAGCGTTTGGAAATGACTTTTCTTTTTCTCTCCCCTTCTCCACCCCCCACCCCCAGTTGTCTGCTCTGTGTCCATTCGCTGCGTGTTCTGTGACTGTTTCTATCCTTATCAGCAGCACTGGGAATCTGTGTTTCTTTTGTTGTGTCATCTTGCTGTGTCAGCTCTCCGTATGTGCAGCACCATTCTTGTGCAGGCTGCACTTTCTTTCGCACTAGGCAGCTCTCCTTACAGGGCGCACTCCTTGCGCGAGGGGTTCCCCTACACGGGGGACACCTGCGGGGCATGGCACTCCTTCCATGCATCAGCACTCCACGTGGGCCAGCTCCACACGGGCCAAGGAGGCCCGGGGTTTGAACCGCAGACCTCCCATGTGGTAGGCAGACGCCCTAACCACTGGGCCAAGTCCGCTTCCCTGGAAATGACATTTTTAAAATGCTGCATGAAGGAAAAAATATATTACTGCTTTATAAAATAGGGATCATCTTTGTTCTCTGGAATGGGGTTTGAATAATTTCTATGGCAAATTCGACCTTGTCACCATTTCCCCTTAAGTATCATAATTCTCTAAAGTTTTGAGTCCTGAGGTTTTTTTTTCCTCTTCTGGGCAAACATAGCTAAAATAGCCCCTGGAGCAATGGCCCTGGACTGGGCCCTGCAGTTTCCTTGGCTATAAAATGGCCACCCAGGTGAGGGCCTTTCGTGTGTGCAGTAGGTGATCAATAAAAATGCAGAGGAAGGAACCAATGAGAGGCCAGGTCACGCCTAGAAATCTGGCCGATGGGTGGGGTGGGGTGGGGTGGTTCGCCAGGGAGCAGTGCCCCTCAGCCCCCAGGTGGAGTGGCTGCTGGGGGGAGGGCAGACTTCAGCAGAGTTGATGGCATTTTCAGGACTGCCCATGTTCCTGCTGGACAAATGGCAGGCCTTGGGGGACCCAGCTTCAATGAAGTGGGCAGTCCTGGCACAGACCGGGGGCCATAGGGGTTTGGGGCCTGGGGCTTGGGGCTGGGTAAGAGAAAGGAGGCAGGGTTCTGGGTGCCAGGGGCTTCCACTGTGGACATGACTCACTTTCCGTCCCTGTCTTGTAGAAATGGCTGATATGATTTTGTCTCTGTGCTGACGCTCTGGGGTGCCCTGGTGCTAAGTGTGCTACAGCCATGGCCTTGGCCAAAAGCTGGCCCCCAGAATCAAGAGGAGCAGTTGATCTTCCCTCACTAGTTCTGGGTGACATTCACTGAGCTATACATCTCTCCCTCCTGGTTTTCACTGCTATTTCCACACTTTCTATTGCCCAAGAAGACCTTACCCCAGAGGCAGTTCCACCTGGCACCAGCACCAGGAAGCCAATTTGGAAGGGCCTGGCATCAGAGATTCAACTATATTTCAAAAGACCCTGGGAAGGAAAAAGTCAATCTCTTCCAAATAATTACAGGTTTTTCATCTTTCCACTATGAAGATTTTTTTTTTTTTAAGCTACCAGGGCCAGGAATTGAACCTGGAACCTCATATATGGGAAGCTATCACTCAACCACTGAGCTGAGCCACATCAGCTCGCCCCAAGCTCGTTTTTTCATTTGTTTTGCTTGTTGTTCAGAAGGTACAGGGAACCGAACCTGGGATCTCTCATGTGGGAAGCAGGCATTCAACTGTTGGAGCCACATCTACTCCCAATCACTATGTAAGAATTTGAATCATCAAGGAAAACCAAGATAGGCTTCAGTCCAAAAGCCTCCCTTACACTTTTGCCTTGCCACCTCCCACTTGACCCTCATCTTGATATTAAGCCTCTCCACTCTCCCTGAGGTCCTGCCCAGGCACACCTGAAAGGTGGCAGCTCCAGTGCACCTTTCAGTGTCTAAAACTCCATTACTTTCCAGGTCTGGCGTAGCTCATGACCAGAAATCTGAAGTCCACAATAAGAACAATTTTTGTTAAATGCCAGAGCCTCGTAGACTGGGGAAAAAATCCAGGAAGGCCAGTTTAAGGCCCCGTAGAAAAGGTCCTGTTAGGACCTGCCATTACCATCCTAAGAGTACATGAGCTCCAAGCAGGCTGGGGAGCCTGGGGGGTCTGGGTTCTGTGCAAGCTGGGGTGACCATATTAGTAGGGAAACAGAACGTCCCAGTCCTGTGCAGCACGGGAAGGGAGTGGGGGTACAGCTGCACTGTGGTTGGGAGTGATGAGGTCTTGGCCAAGACTGAACCCCCAGAGCTACCCGGAACCAATGCTGAACTCACAGGGCTACCCAGGACCAAGGCTGAACCCCCAGAGCCGCTCAGGACCAAGGCTGAAACCCACAGAGCTCCCTGAGACCAATAATCTGATGAGGGGCCTGAGAGCTCCTCCTGGGCAACCGGAGCCCACTCAGGAGAGGAGCACAGCATTCTTCACAAGTCCAAAACCCTAGCTCAAATGTTCTCTTTTTAAAGTCTACTAGCATTGTTGCTCCAAACCCAAAACCAGAATTCTCGACATCAGCAACGGTTATCCTGGCAAATGAAAGGGGTCTAACAGGCGACCTACTGAGCTGGGGGACAAGGAAGCAGCAGAGGGACAGGTCTGCACCTTCCACCTCAAAGAGCACCATTGGTCCAGAAGCCACCACACCCAGAACCATCTGCTGCTGCCTCTCAGCACGGGGGAGGATGTGCTCGCCAGAAGGTCCAGGGTCCTTGCCACTGTGCCCAAGGGGAAAAGCAGCTGGAGACCGAGCCCAGAATCCTGGTCCAATGGCAGCTTTTATTCCCCAGAAAGACAGACATGGAGATGAGAAACTCCAAGGGGAAACAGACAAAACGACAGGAAGGGGACATGGCTCCGAGCCAGTCCGAGGGCTGGCTGCCCCCAGTGGACCTGGTCACAGCCCTGGCACTGGTTTCCTTGGATCGGCATGGGCCCACCCTAAGTGCCAAGGTGGAGGATGGGCGCCGAGAGGTGGAGAACTCCCTACTCCAGGTACAGCACATGAACACACCTGTCGGTTCTCAGGGCACCAAAGTTTCCCTCTCGAGAATGGAGGTAGGCTGGTGAGGAGGAGGACCTGGGTGCACGGACCACCTGAGTGATCACAGCAGCCCCCAGCCTGATGCACCCTGTGCTGACACGGGACTGCTGGGCAAGCAGCTTCCAGTGTTCAATGTGGAGCTGGCCACGCTTGCCCAATAGGCCCCACAGCAGTTATAACCAGAGATGCTACTTCTAGTCACTTCAGAGCAACCTGCCCATGTTGAGTTAAAAGCCACTGTCCTTTTCCCAGAGAATTAGCATCTATCCTCATTTCTGGGCCACTCCTGCCCCCTGCAAGCCTGGCCTTTTAGAGAAGAGACTGGTGAGGCCAAGGTGAAAACTCAGCCCCGTCCTCACACCCCCACGATGCCAAAGCTTCTACCACAGGCCGGAACCTCTGAGGTCAAGGTCAGCTGGGGCAGATGGGTCCTTCAGGTGCTCCCCTTCCCCGCGGGCCCTACTGAGCGGTCAGTCCTATACTATAGGGTGGTCTCCAGCAGCGTGGGCAGGTGTGGGCCAGGCCTGGGTCACAGTGAGGTCTCCTGGAGGATGAAGGTGGGACTGATGCTTTCCGCATTCATGGCCATGACCTCCTTGTCTTGGCTGCCCCTGAATATGCCGTTACTCATCTTCTCCGGGAACACTTCGGTGTCCATGGGGAGGTCCTGGGGAACATGGGGTGGCATGAGGATGAGACAAAGGGTGGTCTGAAGGAAGTGAGGCAGAGAAAATGAAAAGACCGGTCCCTGAAAGCTGGGAGGGCAGAGGGAGAGCAGGCCAGCCTGAGACCCTCTGCCCACCCAGCCTGCACTCCCCTAGCGGGAGAGCTGGGCAGTCGGGTCTGTGTTCAAAGGAATGGAGGGGAAACGAAGGGCAGGTGGAGGAGGGGTAGGAGAGAATAGACGACAGAAGCAGTACCCGGCCATCACTTCTGCAAGAAAGGCGCTTCTGGCAGGACAAAGGCAGGAGTGCGAGGAGGTGGGACAACACCGGATAAATAGTCCGAGGGTCCAGGTCGCGGTCCCGCATTCCCCCTAAAGGCAAAGGTGCTTTTGAGGATCCGGCTGCGCCTCCCACCCACAGCCAGCAGCCCTGTCCCCTGGGCGCCAGTTGCCACAGCACCAGCCCCCTCCTAGATCTCAGCAGGGGGGCTTGACTGGCACAGACACCCAAGAGCAGAGAGGCAGGAGAAAGTCTCCCCCAAGACTCCAGATGCCCTGAGAGTCCCCCTGCTCCCCCCACACTGTTCTCTGGGTCCCAATCCCACACTCCTCACCGGTGAGCACGCTGACGAGCAGGCCCACGACGATCACGGTGGTAGAGTTGTGGGCACTGTACCACATGTAGGACAGGGAGTAGAACAGCTGCAGCCCCGTGGGCCTGGGGAGAGCAAGCACCAGTTAATGGGCGGGACCATCCTCAGGCACCTGGCTCCACCCACTACACGGTCCCCAAAGAGCACGTGAGCCCCAACTCACCTGGAGCGGGTGACAGCGGGCATCAGTGTGGTCAGGGGGACGGTCAGGTTGCTGGGCAGGGAGAAGCTGGACCCGTTAGGGGGCACGGGGGCCGAGCCGGAGCCCATGCTGGTCACTATGCTCCCAATGCCAATCCAGAAGGCCATGACCAGCCCAGCCAGAAGGCCCGTGACGGCACCCTGCTCAGGGACGAGGCACATGTTCCTCCCCAGGTGCCAGCCCTCGGCTGCCCCCCATCTCCCCACCAAACCTCCACCCCAGGCCCCTGCACTCATGGTGAGAGCCCTGCCCAGCCATTCCCCAGGGCCGCCACCTCACGTGACTGTGCAGACTGGGGGACACTCACGGGAGAGTTGGCACAAGGGAAGAAGATCCCAAGGCAGAAGAGTCCAAGCAGCGGCCCTCCAACCATGCCAAAGACACTTAACGCTGCCTGGGGAGGACAGGGTGGGGAAAGAGGAGAAAAGAACGCGTGGGCTCAGCCGCTCCCGGCTGGTCAGAACTTCCTTGCAAGCCCTTCCACTGAAGCCTCCCTGGGCAGGAGTGGTTAGCGGAAGGCACTTTGGCTTCTCCTCCCAGCTCCGAGCCGACAACTTCCCAGAAATGCCTGGAGCTTTGGGCCACGTGCCAGTCAGTTCCACAGCTCAAGCCAGACCGCCTGAGGGGAACTTCGGACACCTGCTCCCTGTGTCTTTCCCCGCTTTCCTGTTTTAGTCACTTCCTCTCCTCCCCCAAAACACATCCTCCCTCCTCAGTCATTACCTGCAGCACGGACCCCATCTGGGAGGAAACATAGGCCATTCCTAGACAAAGGAGCCCATAGCCAAAAGCTGGGGGGAAGGCCACGGGAGGAAACAAACACACGTGCGTTAACACCAGACCACAAGAAAAACCACAACAGTTGAGCAAGTTCTTCTCCCAGCCAGACCACCTGGCTGGGAGGAGAACTTCCTCGCCTATGACCCTGGAAGCAGAAGACGGTTAACATCACGCCCAGTGCCAGGCCCCCCACCCTGTCTTCACTCTTCCGTGACTCAGAGACCACCCCAGGAAACACCCCGAGGTGTAAACCAGCGAGGGTGAAGGCTGAGCCCTGCGAAGCAGGCGCTTCAAAACCAACTGGTGGCAGTTGGTAGCCAAAGGCTCTTCGAAAGAACAAGACAAGAGGATGAGAAAACATCACTTCACCAAGGGCTTTGGAAAGCATGGTGGCCTGGGCCTCCGAGAACGCAGGGAACCAGGGTCGGATCAGGTCTTCCATCGTCACCGTGGCCAGTGAATTAAAAGACGAGGATAAGGTGCTGGAAAAGAAGAGAATGAAGAGCTGCCTCAAGTCTGGCAGCTGAGGGAGGCAAAACTAACAAGGAATAGCACCCCATGGAGGAAACAGCACCCAGAGTGGGAGAGATGACATGAACAGCCTAAAAAGCCACCCCCACAGCAGGCTACCTTGGAGGAGGCCTGGGAGGCCACGGGTCCTTCTCTGTATGTGGGTACAAACTTTTGGTCAAGGAGATCAAATCCAGGTATCGTGAAAGGAGAGTCTTTAACCAAAAAGGGGGTGTCTCTCAAGAGAGAATGTGCTCTGTCCTGCCCAGAGGGGTCAGCATCTCCACGCCCGAGGGACATGACTGCGCACGCACCTGAGGGAGCCACTGAAGAGGCAGGCCACAAAGAGCCCGGGCAGGCCTGGCAGGCCCTTCAGCAGGTCCATCACAAAGTACAGGACGAACTGCAAGGAGAGCAGATGCGCACACCCCTCCTGAGACGGGGCCCCTGTCCCAGGGCAGCACATGCCAGGAAGCTCTCTCTGCACACGCCTCGCCAGGCCATGGAGAGGGGGTGTTAGGGAGGGATGCTGATTCCGAGGCACCTCTGCTGACCCAAGTGACCCCACAGTGAGTGGAAAGAGAACCAGCGCCGGGAGAGCTGTGCAGCCCCCACCCCAGCTCTGGCCTGATTGGCAGTGCCACCTGAGCCTGTTTTCTCCCCTGCAAAATGGGGCTGTTGGGAGGGTGAGATGAGACCAGGAATCAGGAAGGGTGGATGTCCGCCCCCAGAGCAAACGACCAGGTGATGCTGGGGTCGGGCCCCTCACACACTGGATTCCTAGACCTTAACCGCAGGCAGGGACTTGAGGGCCATCTCCCGCCCGGGGCCGAAGTCCTTTATGCAGCTGCCGGCACACTGCCTTGGGGAGTCCGGGCACAGCAGGGGTGAGGGAGGCCTGCTCACCTGGTCGGGAGCTGCCTGGCTCTGCTGGGGACTCATGGGATACTCCTGGTAGTAGCTGAACATGACCAGGCCGATGAGGCAGCCCATGCAGAGTACCACCTGCTGGCAGGGGAACACCGCGTAGCAGGAGCTGCAGGAGGAGCCGGGGCAGAGAGGGTACTCAGGGACAGTTCCTTCCCCCAGCATCCCCACAGAAGCGATTGTGTGCTGACCGCAGAGGGGTGCGGGGGTGGGACCCTGTCCCCACTGCCCTAGCCTCTGCCCCGTCATCCTGTCCCCACACTCACAGCACAGCGGCCGTCTCCGTGCGGGAGCTGAGGTAGCGCTGCACCTGGGCCTGGTTCACCCCATACAGGGAGAGCATCATGAAGACACCGCCGAAGGCCAGGGTCCAGAAGGTGTGCCGCACAAAGGGGTCCGGATCCAGCCTGCGCCAGATACCGCCGGTGACACAGCTGCGGTCAGCCCTCCTGCTCTCCTAGCCATGGGGCAGAGGCTCCATTCTTCAAACCACAGCCCCATCCGGGCACTAAAAACGTTCTGAACCTCCCCCAACAGCCTGGCGCCCGCAGTCACCCCTCTCTCTGCAGGGCCAGCTTCCTGCCCATCTTGGAGCACCACCAGAGGCTTCCACAGCGTGCCCTGGGCTTCCTACAGCCATGAGACGAGGCTGTAGGATCAGACTCAGCTCCCAGGCACTGCCGACCCCAGCCAGGGGCAGGGCGGTACTTACTCGATCCCGGAGGTGAGGTTGTGCTGGGAAGCCACCTCCCACACACGCCCTAAGCCGCCCACCTTGGCTGAGCCCACAATGATCACTGCCAGCTGCCCCAGGAACATGACCAGGGTCTGGAACACATCCGTCCAGATCACGGCCTTCAGGCCACCCTGCGGGGAGAAGACGACACGCCTGCTACAGACAGACTCCAAGCCACCCAGCAGGGAGGTCGCCACCCTGCCTGCTGCAGGCACGGCTGCTGGAACCTGCTGATGCCACTCCCCTCCCCTTCCTGGCCTACAACCTCACCCCCATCCCATGTCCTCCATTGCAATGAATCCCACTTGCACGTAGCATCTCCCCCTCCCCTAGGGTTCACTGCACTTACCAGGGCGGTGTAGACAGCACACACCACACCAATGGTCAGCACCGACAGCCAGAGATCAAAGCCAGTCACTGCAAGCAGATAAAAGCCACATTCCTATTTCTGGAAGCAGGCTTCCCAGCAGGCGGGCTGCCCCAGAGAAGAATGCCATGTCTTCCAGATGAAACAAGATAACATTGGTCAGAGTTTGCAAAGAATAAAATTAATCACTCAGTACCATGGAGAAAATGTTTATACAGTTATACCCAAACATGTTGATAAAGCAATAAAGCGGGATAATGTAATCAGCTTTCAAGGAAGGCTCAGGGCTACCTCCTGCCCTAAACAGAGACTGGTCCAAGGGTCCGGCAGGGAAATAATTCCCTGGCCAAGGTTGGATTCTTTTCTGTATATTCCTCCACTGGCCGCTCTGAGGGGTATTTTCCCAAGTGATGTGGCTGGAAGCCAGGGGCTGTGACTCCTCACCTGCATTGAGGGCCAGTGATGGGGCATAGAGCACAACCCCCGTGTAGATCACCTGTGGTGAGGGAGGGGAAAAGGGAGAGGGGGACTGATGAACCACAGCTCCCAAGTCGCAGAGGCGTCCCCTCACCTAGGCTCGCTGCCCTCTCCCCTCGCCTGCTCCTAAACTTTGGCTTGCCGGCACTTCTGTATGCTAGAACTGGAAGGAAGGAGTGCCTCTGGGGCTTCTGCACAATGACCCACAGCAGGGATATCAATCCTGCCCTTCTGAGATCAAGGAAGGCTCCAAATGCCCCAGCGTGCCAAGTCAGGGTCCCACTATTTGTCTCAGGTTATTGTTCTCCTGGCACTTACCATCTGTAAGATGAAGGTCACTGTCCCGCACACTCTCACAGCTTTATTGAATCGGAGCTCCAGGTACTAGGCAAGAATATAAGGGGAAAACAATGCCTTCCTCTCACCCCACTCCCCACAGTCACACCCAATGTCCCATAAAGGCCCAGAAACCCAGGGGACTTCCAGCTCGTTTCCATTCTGGTCCTTTCTGCCCTGGCCCCCACCTTTGCCTCACCCAGCAAGATGCCCTGGCTGTTACCCTTGGACATGGAGGAGGCTGGGGTCCCAGATCCCTCCAGCCCTGACCCGGGGTCCCCCGGGCCTCTCCGCTGCCCCGCTCACCTCGTAGGCACTGGTGAGCCGCAGGCGGTAGAAGATGGGGATGAAGATGTGGGCCGGGATCAGCAGCCCCAGGAGGTAGGAGCAGCCCAGGAACCAGTACTGGGTGCCAAATCGGTAGATCTCGGACGGCACGCCCAGGATGGCCACGGCCGACTGGAAGGTGGCCAGCAGGGACAGCGCCACGGGCAGGCAGCTCATTTTGCGGTCGGCCATCAGCAGCTGGCCCACGGTGTGCCGGCCCCAGCCACGACAGGCATGGTAGAGCCCGATGGCCAGGGAGAGGACCAGCAGCAGGACGAAGACCACGTAGTCGGCGAGGGAGAAGGTGGGTGCGGCCGGGCCCGCGCCCGAGCCCGGAGGGTGGGGTGCAGAGGTGCTCACGGCCATGCTCATGTCCGCTCGGGGGCCGGGACCTGCGGCGGGGGCTGCTCGCGGGCTCCGGGGCGGCCAGGCCGGGCAGGGGCGGGCAGCGGCCACTCCTGGCCCCCCGTGGCGGTCTCACACCCTCCTCTTCCAGCGAGCGGCGGGCCCAGGGGGAGCTGCGAAGGAGCCGGCGCCCAGTCAGGCCTTTCCGCCCCCACGGCCACCCAGCCTCGGGCCCTGCACCCCACGCGTGTCAGACTGGACCAGCCGGGTGGGTGGGAGCCGGGGAAGGGTCTGGCAGGGGAGGCAGGGGAGGAAGAAGCGCAGAGCCAGGCAGCCAGGAGACAGCAACTTGGCCAGGACCTGGCTGAGCACCACTGCTGACATTCAGGAACCTTCTCAGGTCTCCACCCCAATCACAACAGGAAGATCAACTCTGACCCCAGGTTCTTCTCAGAAGAGTCCCCACCCCACTCACAGGCACAGACCCACACCCAAGCCCCGAGCACGGTGCCCTGCCTGGCGCCGCGGCCCAGCGGGAGGAAGGAACAGAGGAAGGCGGGGACAGGGCGGCCTCCCCATCCCTGCTGACCTCGGCCCCGCCTCCCGCCATCCCTACCGTCACCCCTCCTAACAGCACCCCTTCCCACACCCCTCCCGGTGGGAGGGCCTCCGGGCCAGCCCCCCCTCCTCCCCAACACCCCTTCAGGGCTCCACTTCTGCTAGTTCAGCCCCACTCCCCCACCCCCACCTCTAACCCACAGTCAACAGCACAGCTGGGGAGGTGGTGGGATTCAAAAGTGAGAGGTGTAGCCGAGAAGAGGGGGCTGAGCCACCCTGGAGAGAAGCAAACCAGCCAGGGAGAGCGGCCCGTGCGGCTGGGGCAGGCCCCCACCTGGAGGGACAGGCCCCCACCTGGAAGGGCAGGCCCCCACCTGGAGGGACAGGCCCCTACCTAGAGGCGCAGGCCCCCACCTGGAGGGACAGACCCCCACCTGGAGCAGCTGCTCTGCACAGCGCTGCTGGGGTTCTGAGCTGCCCAGGGTTCTGAGCTGCCCGGGGTTCTGAGCGCAGCTTTAAGAGCCTGAGGTGAGATCAGGAATTGGGGGCGGGGTGACACTCAGCAGCCAATTGTTCTGGCCCCTTCAGGGAGCCTATCCCTGTCAGCCCAAAGGCCCTGTCACCTGCCAGCTGGGACCCCAAGGCTCCCTGACCCCAGCCCAGTGCCCCAGGCTGCAGAATGGAGCGAAGCAGCATTCCTAGAAGGATAAGCCTCTAGCCATGCGCACACTTGGCACTCACTCTGTGCTGGAGGGAACTGGGAAAGGAGCTGAGAGAAGGAGCAGGAGCTGCTTTTCTAACTCTTGCACAAGAAACACTAATCCTCAAAAAATATACCACTCTCCTTGGCAGAACAAAGACGGAATGATACGATTTCAAAACTGAAAGGAATCTCAAATGATCACTATTTCGCCCCTCTCGTTTTACAGACCAGGAAACAGGCCTAGATGGGTCAAGTGGTTGTTCCAACAACACACAGCCAGACACTGAGAGGCTGAGGGAGCCAGGCTGAGGGCACCTGACCTGCCCTGTGCTCCACTGACACCTCGCTGTCTTCAGAGGCACCACCCCCCGAGGTAACTGAGGGGAAAATTACCAGAGGATTTCTTGTATTTAGACAATTTTTTTAACACCTCCTGACTGCTGAGTGCTTTATAACTTAACTTGGTTAAGAATTAACAAGTGAATAAAAAAAATTTAAAGAACAAAATATAAAAAGAATTAACAAATGACAGTGATTACTGAATCATTGCATAGTGCTTTTTTCTTCTTTTTCTAGTATATTATCAAATAGCCAAAAGTTAATTCCTGAAATTACTAAAAACAGCTAGATCAGACTTGTGTGTACTTCCTATTCTCCTTCATGGCGATTTCAAAACTAGGCGCACTCTTGCATACACCTACTGTTGTGATGGTAATTCTAGTCTGAACTTACCTGTGCTTATGGCTATTTAAAGACTAAGCTCACCCTTGTATATTCTTACTATTATGAGAGTAATTATACTACCCTCCTGCTTGAATCCCTAAAAACCCTAAATCCTAAAAATCAGGGAGGCCTAGTCTTTGGGTCATTTAGGCCACTGTAGTCCTTTGCTTGCACAAACTCTTTATTTTCTGTCTCAGGAACTGGTGAACAGGGAAGAACCTACTTTCGATCATTATCTAACACTAATAATAAATAATAGCCTGTAACTACAGCAAGCACTTCCAAAGCACCATGTGATTGTGGTTGAAAGGGGTAATCTGTGGAAATGAATGTTACTTGAAAGGAAACTAGAGCATGATCTGGGGAACGTATAATATAGTGATTTCAGGGAAGCGGACTTGGCCCATGGTTAGGGCGTCTGCCTACCACATGGGAGGTCCGCGGTTCAAACCCCGGGCCTCCTTGACCTGTGTGGAGCTGGCCCATGCGCAGCGCTGATGCATGCAAGGAGTTCCCTGCCATGCAGGGGTGTCCCCCGCGTAGGGGAGCCCCACGCACAAGGAGTGCGCCCCGTAAGGAGAGCCGCCCAGCACGAAAGAAAGTGCAGCCTGCCCAGGAATGGTGCTGCACACATGGAGAGCTGACACAGCAAGATGACGCAAAAAAAAAAAAAAAAAAGAAACACAGATTCCCGAGCCATCCCGAGCCGCTGACAACGATAGAAGTGGACAAAGAAGACACAGCAAATAGACACAGAGAACAGACAACTGTGGTAGGGGCGGGGGATGGGGAGAGAAATAAATAAATCTTTAAAAAAAAAAAAACAGATAAAAAGGGGGAAGGTGGCTGAGGCCAGAAGAAAGCACAGCCAACAGACAAGGCCAACAAACCACATGGCCATGAGACCCTGCCCAGAAATCTGAGGGATGTTGTGAGACCCCAGCCATGAGACTCTTCTTTGGAATGAGAAGTTTATTTGGAACGAGAATTCCATTTGAGGTCAAAGGAAAGCCCCGGATATCCTCAAAAGGATTCAGCATTAGCCTGAGAAATGAGAGGTGGGGCAACCAATTGGAAGAGCAAACAGCTGGGGCCCCTCCCCCAACATTACAAAGGGGGAGAAGGAAAGACTTTTAAAAAAAAGGCCTGACCTGGGACCCCGCGCACGTATCATCCTGCAGCATGCCACAGTCCACATCTCAGACTGTGACTTTTCTCATTTTCTTGTTTCTCTTTTACTCCCTGGCCTACCCTATGGGATGCCATTAAATTATTTTACGTGACATAAGTCAAGAACCTAGAAGCCCAGAACCCAGAGCTTTGTGCTAACATTATTTGGCAAGCCAGGCAGGAGACAGAGAGGCAAGCGATGTCCCTGACCCCAGGCGAGTCTGCTGAGTTTTAATTAAAGCCCATCTGTACCCTCTGTTGTTTAATCAGCAGGCCCTGAGATTACCTCCAGTACCCGAGGCTGCTTGCCTATAAGCCACAGAAAAGTCTCTGCTTTTTAACGTACCTTTTAATGTCGAGTTTAGCTGCAGAACCTGGTCCCTGGGAGTGGCCATGAGATGAGCTCACTCATGGCTATCTCCTAGGACTTCTGCAAAATAGGCAAAAGAAAGGTCCCTAGCCAGGCTCTAGCAGGAAAGCCGGGTTTGGAAACTAAGGTCTGGGAGCCGGACCAAGACGTCTCCCAAGACCTCTCAGGCTCTGGGGACGCCCAGAGACACAAGGTTCCAGATCCCTGGAACATGGGGACAGGGAGTAGGGCTTCTGAGCTCCACTGGCTTGGCAAGTAATTCATTCAACCAAGTCTAGCAGTAGGAAGCCGCCAAGACTGAACATATTTTATCCTCCCCTAGGATAATGGGCAGCTTCTAATTGGGACAACCTGCCTACTGATGATCTAAAAGGGAAGAAGCTAATCTTTTCCTACCATACCACGTGGCTGCAGTACAGCTGAGCGTGGCCTCTGCATGGGAACCTGAATTCCAGTTAAACCTGTATAAAAGAGGAGGTTCAGACCGATCTGAGGGCCAGAGACCATGTGGTCATGTCTCCTTAAAGGGATGAGCAAATGATCTACCAACCCAGTCAATTACAAGCTCAGGGAAATTACTCAGAGGCAGGATGAAACCCTAGCCTTATTTCAAGGAAAGTTGGCAAAGGCAATAAAAATACCCCCTTGGTAGATCCTAACTCTAGAAGATGGCAGATCCTCCTAGGAACTCCAGTCTGCCTTGGCTATCCATAGAAAACTGCAGAAACTTTCCCTGGGCCGCCAAACTTCCATTAACTCCCTTTTAGAAACAACCTTTGCAGTTTTCATCCAGACCCAGCTGCCGAGAAGCAGATGAGGAGGGGGCAGGCACTGGGCCCAGAAACAGGCTCACCTTTTAGCTGTACCTCTGGGTTACCCAGATCCAGGCTTCACATCAGCAGGAACCTGGCCCCAAGCTGCCTCACCCCTGGACGGGACTTTGACCCAGGGGAGGATGGAAGGGGCCTGAAGCCACACGTGAACCATCAACCAGAGGAGCCCGTGGCTCCTGGCGTAGCAGGTAAGAGTCTTAATTTTCTTAACTAACACAGGAGACAACCTAGCCTGCACTCCAGACCTCTTCTAGCTCAGTTGTGTCTGAAAGGAGGGAATAGGGACTCAAGATCTAGGCCATTTACTAAACCTCCCCCATCTCTGGCCCATGATTAAAAGGCTCTAGGTTGGGAAGCAGATGTGGCTTGAGTAATTGGGTGCCTGCCTCCCACATGGGAGGTCCTGGGTTTAGTTCCTGGTGCCTCCTAAAGAGGAGCAGACAATGAACAAACAGAGGAAGTCACCTCAGAGAGGAGAATTGAAAAAATTACTTATTAATTAAGAAAAATACTAACACTGTCCCCTAGTAAAAAGGTCATTAAAAAAAAAGGGAGCGGATGTGGCTCAAATGGTTGAGCACCTGCTTCCTACATGGGAGGGGCCTCCTGGGGGGAAAAAAAGCAAACAAATAAAAAAGGTTCCTGGCTATTCCTAGCTCCCTGCCTATTCCCTTGCAACACTCTAAACCATCCAGCGAAAAAGCCTCACAGGGCTTTATGCCTTGTGGGAGGTAACCACTGGGATGTAGCCCCCGGAGCAGCCCCATTTCATGTTTCTCTGGAGGCAGGTCCTCCCTGGACCACTTATCTGTTTTGTTTTTTTAATTGATTTTGTAAAAATATTACATTAAAAAGAAAATATAAGGTCCCATTCAACCCCACCCCCCCACCCCCCCACTCCCACCCCTCCCAGCAACACTCATTCCCTTCACCATGACACATCCATTGCATTTGGTAAGTACATCTCTGGGCATCTCTGCACCTCATGGTCATTGGTCCACATCATGGCCCATACTCTCCCACATTCCATCCAGTGGGCCCTGGGAGGATTTACAATGTCCGGTGATTGCCCCTGAAGCACCATCCAGGGCAACTCCAAGTCCCAAAGGCGCCTCCACATCTCATCTCTTCCTGCCATTCCCCATACCCATCAGCCACCATGTCCACTTTTCCCAATCCAATGCCACCTTTTCTCTGTGGACATTGGATTGGTTGTGTCCATTGCACCTCTATGTCAAGAGGAGGCTCAGATTCCACATGGATGCTGGATGCAATCCTCCCATTTTCAGTTGTAATCACTCTAGGCTCCATGGTGTGGTGGTTGTCCTTCTTCAACTCCATCTTAGCTGAGTGTGGTGAGTCCAATGAATCAGATTGTAGGTGCTGGAGTCTGTTGAGGCTCAGGACCTGGCTATCACATTGTCAGTCCAGAGATTCAAATCCCCTAAATATATCTTAAACACCAACACTAACTGCACCTCCAGCACATTAGCATGAAAGTCTTATGAAGAGAGATCCCATCTGAGTCCAGATTCATCACACATAAACACCATTTCCAAAGAGGGGCCATCTGACCTGGTAGTTAACCCCATCGGCCATGACCATAACTCCCATGGGTCTCTTTAGCCCTCAAAGGAACCAATACCTGGGGGTTGTATCTGCTTTATCTGTCTCTCAGACTCTGCTCAGTTGTGCATAAGGGCAATCCTTCTGCCAGCCTCCAGACTCTTTTTTAGAGACTCGTAGCCATATAAACTCATTTCTCCTTTCCATTTCCCCCTTACATTAGGTCAAACAGCATTTTAAAGTCATGTTATTTTATGTAGACAGGGATATTCTGCTGATCCGCGTTGAACCTTCACTTCAAGGTCATTTTCCAGTTGCATCATCAGTTGGTAGTTGATAATGATCCCTCAGTGCCAGGGAGGCTCATCCCCGGGTGTCATGTCCCACGCTGGGGGGAAGGCATTGCATTTACATGCTGAGTTTGGCTTCGAGACTGGCCACATTTGAGTAACATGAAGGCTGTCAGGAGGAAATTCCCAGGCACAGTGCTGCTCTAGGCCTTGTTCTTATTTCAGGCATATAGGTTCACAAGCATAGTCATTAGTATCATGCTCTCACTGTTGGACCCTCATTCCTTCCTGGTCCTTACCGTTGCACCTGGGGGACTGCCGCTGTTCCTCTAGGGACCACGACAGAGCACCCCCGTTATCTTTGTAACTTAGCAGCCGCCCAGGCATTTTCCTGGAGGAACCAAGCCACAGGGTCCCACATGAAGTTTCCACCGTGGACAGACAATGGGAGCTTTGCATTAGGTGATTCTAAAAGCATGTCTTTCCCTAAGCTAAGTAAGTATATAATTTTCTCTTCTGTTCTAATCTGTGCTTGCTTTAATTTTGTCAGTATGCTCATGCATAGGAACTTGTAAATCAGATTTGGGGTTCCCCTGTTACAAATTGGATAATGGTAAAAGGGAACCTAAAAATGAGTCTTTAAATTTCAATACCATCTTGCAAATGAATTTGATGTATAAAAGAAAATCATTGCTGGACCCTGTATGTCCTGCCGTGGCCCACTGGGTGGACTGGGGGAGAGAGTAGACTGCAATGTAAACCAGTATCCATGTGGTGCAGCAGTGCTCCAAAACGTATTCACCAAATGCAATGAATGTCCCATGATGATGTGGGAGGAGTGGGGTGAGGGGGGTGGGGGTATATGGGGACCTCATATTTTTTTAATGTAACATCTAAAAATTTAAAAATTAAAAAACATTAAATATAAAGGGGGGGGGGGGAGGGGAGAGAGGGCTGGAGAATGATCTAGGGACTGAATGGCATGGTGATCCCAGAAGTGGGTGAGGACTGTGGTTAATACTGCGAATACAAAAGTGTTCTTCTATGAACTAGAAGAAATGAACATCACTGTTACAAGCTGGTAAGAATAAGATGATGCTTAGGAAAAATACAATTAATTTTAACTTATGGACTATAGTTAACAGCAATACTGGAATATTGTTACATCAATGTCAAAAAAGGTACTATATTAATAGTAAAGGTCAATAATAGGGAGTATGGGATTTTTTTCTTTAGAATTAAGGAAAATATTCAAACATTTACTGAGGCAATGACTGCACAATCCTGTGGTGAAAGTGAGAGCCACTGAGTGTGCACTCTGAATAGACTGTACAAGACATGGGACTATGTAGTACAGTGGGCCATGTGGTTGAAGATGGACTGTGGTTAACAGCACAAATATGAAAGCATTCTCTCATAAACTATAACAAATGTACAATACTAACACGTGGTAGTATTAATAGGGGTGTACTGAAAAAATACACCGAATTTAAGCTATAGTCGACAGTCTCATGATGTTCTTTCATAATTTGTAACAAATGTTCCACACAAGGTAAAGTATTGGTGGAAGAGTGATGCATGGGAATTCTGCACATTATGCATGATTGTTTTGTAAGCTTACAATTTCTCTAATAAAAAATACATATTTAAAAAATAATTAAAAAAAGACAATCACGAGTGGAATCAACTGCTGGAAAAGCAGAAAAACTTAGCAACATTAATGCTATTAATAAAATTGTTTTGGTTACTTAGTTCATACACAAAAGTGCCCAATTTGCTTTTTAAGGTGGAAACTTACTAGAAAGTGTAACTAAGAATTAAGATTGTTATATAGATGCCTTTATGAAACACCAGAAGGATAATATCTGAAATTGCTGTAACTGGGTGGATTTAGCCTAGACCCGTTGTTGTGATGGTAATCTTAGACTAATTTACCTTTGTTTATGGTTACTTCAGGTCTAGCCTCACCCTTGCTTGTGCTTATGGTTAGTTCAGGTTTACTTCAGGTTATTTCACCTTTACGATAGTAACTATTCTTCCCTATTTGTAGCACGGCCACTTCTGCCCTCTATGGTTCAGGGGAAGACAAATTTAAGACAACCCTGTCTCCTGTCCTTCCACTGGCGTTAATAATACCCCTTCTTTCTCTTGACTCCGGGTGTGTGGACTGGATAGCCGCCTGGGGGAATTCTCAATCGTCTGAGGTGGACGTCCACTCTTCCAGTCCTGTTATCTCCAAGGACAAGAGTGGGGGGCCTCCTACCTCAAGTGCTGACGTTCCTAAAAGCAGCAAGTCATGAGAAAAACCAGGTTTCCCTTAGACTTCAATGACATCAGTGAGTAAATACTGGAATTAGTGTTGCTCATCCAAGGTCTGTCAAAGCCGAAATGGGAAATAAGCAAAGCTCTGAAGTAAAATACAAAAATGTCATAAATTGTATTTTAAAGCACTGGGAACAATTTGGTTATAAGCTGTATTATCTATATGTAAAGTCCATAAATGTCCTTGTATTACAATTAGCCCAGTGCTTGCTAAACCAAACACCACCTGGCTGAGCTGACACATTAGCCTACCCATCACATAAGCAATAATTAAAGAACAAAATTCTTGTGCAAAACTGCCCAGTCACAGTACAAATTAGAGTAATTAGAAATAGCGTTCAAAGAGATCTTTCAAATGTTTTTTTACAGTAAAACATTTTAGAAGAGAGTAAAAATTCTGAGTAACATCAGTGAGTTGTGCATTTGCGCCTAACATTCTATTCATGTCTACCTATTACATCCTCATACATCGGAATGGTTAATAGCAAATTAACAAATGAAAATTCTTAAGAAATCTTTTCAAAATGTTAAAAATTAAATATGCACTTACATATGTGAAAGAATAGTCCTAGAGACCAAATAAGGCTAAACAGGATGGAAAGGTCATACAGAAACCTGAATATAGGAACTATTAGGAAAGGATAGAAGTTTTCCCTAAACTCTTTGACCTACCCAGCCCCCCCAGGGCCTTCTCTTTTCAAGAGCTAAGGGGGGAGGGGAGGCGGGAAGGCTAGGTGTGGCAGATTAAAACTATATTCTAGGCTGGGAAATTAAGAATCAGTTTGGGGAAACGGACTTTGGCCAGGTGGTTGGGGTGTCCGTCTACCATATGGGAGGTCCGCGGTTCAGACCCCAGGCCTCCTTGACCCGTGTGGAGCTGGCCATGCGCGGTGCTGATGCGCGCAGGGAGTGCCGTGCCACGCAGGGGTGTCCCCCGCGTGGGGGAGCCCCACACGCAGGGAGTGCGCCCGTGAGGAGAGCCGCCCAGCGTGAAAGGAGGGAGCAGCCTGCCCAGTAATGGCGCCGCCCACACTTCCCGTGCAGCTGGCGACAACAGAAGCGGACAAAAAAAAAAGACGCAGCGGATGGACACCAAGAACAGACAACCGGGAGGGGGGGAATTAAATAAATAAATAAATCTTAAAAAATAAAATAAAATAAAATAAAATAGGTAAGGAGATCATTAAAAAAAAAAAAAACAATCAGTTTGTCCTGTAATTCCCCAGTTTAAACCTTTTAAGAGCCTTAAAATAAGGGTGGTTAATAATCCTATAACCAAATTTCAGTAAGTAAAGGAAAAGTCCTTGAAAGCAATGCAAAGAGCTTTTCTAAATAATTAAAACAAATTAGACAATATATTCCAGAACCTAGCAATCAATATGCTTTTAAGTTATTCACAGTTTTAGAGTTTTATTAAAGAAAAAAGAGACTTTAGCCTTGTAAAGGAAGGAAAAAGAACATTCCTTGCTTAAACTATAATAATTTCTATTTTACTTAGCTTGGATTATCTCCCTAGGTTTACAGAATACCAATTAAATAAATTAACACTATATGTATTAAATCTTTAAGATGATGAAAATTGTAAATTCGTGTTTAATGAAATTAATTTAAAGTAAATTTCACTGATTGCTAACTGCAATTTAATAAGCTTATTTAAAGGTAAAGTAACTTCTAGTTAATTAAAAGCATCTTCTAGATGAAGCATTTAAATGGTTAATTCCTGAAAGCCACTATTAATTAGAAACCTAAATTGATATTAATAACAAAAAGTAAACTTCATAACAGGGAAACCTGTGAGAGGCCACCTCAGTCTGTCTATTAAAGTGGTGGTAAGGAAAGATAACCTTGATTCCACTGGGAATCTTTAGTTTTCAGAAAATAATTGAGAAGGTAGTATTTTCCTACACCGCTAACATGAAATACCTGTTAACATAATCACGGCAAAAATGAAGTCATGTGATATGTTATACATTGTATTTAGAAAGTACATAAAAACCAAAAGAAATAGACTTCAGTATCCTCAAACTCTCTTGTGCATTCAGACCAGCCTTTCAGTACACTGTGTGCTACCTCTCCATTTGAGTTATTGCCTAGGTTGGTCACTGTAGCAGTTTAATATGGCTATGAATTTCAAAAATAGATACTGGACTACGTTTGTAATCTGAGCTGTACCTGGTCATGATTGAGTTATGATTAGGGTGGCGACTCACAGATAAAAGGCATGGCAAAGAAGAGAGTTGAGGGTTTCTGATGTTGAAGCTTTGATGTTGGAGTTTGATGCTGAAGACTTAAGCTGTAGCCCTGGGAATTAAGCTCACAGAGGAAAGAGAAGCCAGTCCCAGGAAGAAAGGAATCTTGAACCCAGAGAAAAGCAAGTCCCAGGAACGTAGGAACCCAGGAAGCCTGAACCCTCACAGACATCAGCAACCATCTTGTTCCAAATAGACTTTGGTGAGGGAAGTAACTTATGCTTTATGATCTGGTATCTGTAAGCTCCTACCCTAAATAAATACCCTTTACAAAAACCAACCAAGTTCTGATATTTTGCATCAACACCCCTTTGACTGTCTAATACAGCCACTGACTGCTAAAACAATAAAGGTATCTACCACTGTACGCTACAGTTTCAAACTCCTACAGCTGCCAGCAATTGCTCAATATGGCCAGAGGCCAGGTGATCAAGGACATTGCCTCTAGCCTGGCTCTGTTTCATGGTGCCAAAGGGCACTGTGCACCAGGTCAGTGAAATACTGGAGCCTTACCTTCCTAGGCTCTGAGATCAACGGTACTGCAGCATGCTGCCTGCGCAAAGGACATACCAAGTGGAATAATAATTACCAGAGTAATGTGAATAGAACTTAAACCAACACAAGTGGCATTATGGCCTTCTCCCATGGAGAGAGAACATGTATGGTATTGCAAACCTGGAGCTTAGACCTATTAGCTGCAGCTCAAAGAGAAAATTATACATCGATTAGTATTAAGTATTTTACCTATATGCCTGATGATTATCTTTTCTATTCTAGATCATATGCAGAGGAATACTGAACATGCTAAAAATCCAGATAAATTCATTTCCTAAGCAGTTAATGAATGTGCCTACAACAACACGCAGCAAATGGACACAGAGAACAGACAACTGGGGCAGGGAAGGGAAGAGAAATAAAATAAATCTAAATAAATAAGATAAAGGAATGGTTCTCTTAAGTATTATTTTTACTTCCTAGCCATATGCTTATCTTTTTGTTACCTATACTGTCTTTGTGAGTTTATGCCTAGGGCAGTGCCTCTCTTCATACCTCCCCTAGCTGTCTTAAGCATAACCACTGTTGTGGGAACTGGGGTTGGCAGTTTATACACAATCCCAGCAAGTCTAACACAATCTCCCTTCCTAGAGTTTAGCAACAGCATAAAAGAACTCAAGGAAGAACGCTGTTTCCAATCAATTTTGGGACGATACAGCCTCTGAAGGTACCTGGCTTTTCTCACTTTCATGGTCCAACGTGTCATAGCTGGCCCCCTTTTTGGGCCTGCTTACCACTGTCTTTATCCTTCAAAATTCTCATTTCTTACAGAATCAAAGCCTTATAAGTCATGTGGGGATTTTGTCCAGTCCAACCAGGGTGCGAGACCCATCTTCCCTCAACTCCAAGAGGGTTTTATACCTTGTCAGGTAGAACCTACTCCCCCTAAACAGCAGGAAGTAGCTACAGAAGAATGACCCTTTGGCGCCCCCTTAAGAATAAGGGTGTAAACTCTGAGGGGGGAGTTGAGGCAGGGTAGTAGTATAGTGAAAGGGGGAAGGCAGTTGAGGCCAGCAGACAGATGGCCAACAAACCACGTGGCCATGAGATCCTGCCCAGCAACACCTGATGAATCATGCAAGACCCCTGCCATGAGAACCTCATTTGGAACAAGAATCCCATTTGAGGTCAAGGTTCAGCCCCAGAAGCTCTCAAAAGCCCTCACCAGGGAAACGGACTTGGCCCAGTGGTTAGGGCGTCCGTCTACCACATGGGAGGTCCACGGTTCAAACCCCGGGCCTCCTTGACCCATGTGGAGCTGGCCCATGTGCAGTGCTGATGCGCGCAAGGAGTGCCCTGCCACGCAGGGGTGTCCCCCGCATAGGGGAGCCCCATGCGCAAGGAGTGCGCCCCGTAAGGAGAGCCGCCCAGCGCGAAAGAAAGTGCAGCCTGCCCAGGAATGGCACCGCCCACACTTCCCGTGCTGCTGACAACAACAGAAGTGGACAAAAAAACAAGATGCAGCAAACAGACACAGAGAACAGACAACCGAGGGAGGGGGGAATTAAATAAATAAATAAATCTTTTTTTAAAAAAAAAAAAAGCCCTCACCATTGGCCCCTGAGAACTGACAGGTGGGGTGACCAATTGGAACAGCAAACAGCTGGGGCTCCGCCCCCAACATAAAGGGGGAGGAGGAAAGACTTTAAAAGGCCTGACCCGGGGCCCAACATGCCTGCCTCATTCTGCAGCGTGTCCATGGTCCACACCTTGGACTGTGTACTTTTCTCATTTTGTTTCTTAATAAACTCTTTACTCCCTTGCCTACCCTATGGCATGTCCTTAAATTATTTTATGTGACATAAGCCAAGAAACTAGAAGCCCAGAACCCAGAGTTTTCCACTAGCAAAGCTACATACCCTAAGAATTGAAAGCAGAAACTCAAAACAGATATTTCCACACTGATGTTCACAGCAACTCTATTCAGACTAGCCAAAAGATGAATGGATAAGCAAAATGTAAAATGGAATATTAACCATAAAATGGAAAGAAGTTCTGATAAATGCAACATGGATGAACCTTGAACACATCACATTGAGTGAAAGAAGCCAGACACAAAAGGACAAATATTGCAAATGTTGTATGATATCACTTATATGAAATAAATAAAATATGCAAATTCGGAGTCAGAATACCAGTTTCCTGGAGGCAGGTGTGAGGGTGGGGAATGAGGACTTAATGCTAAGTGGGGACAGAGTTTCTGGTTGTGGTGATGGAAACATCCTGGCAATGGAGGGTGTTGATGGTAACCCAACACTATGAATGTCAGTAATGTCACAGAATTGTATACTTTCAAGTGGTTAAAATGGGAAATTTTATGTTACAATAAAATTTTTAAAAACAGGGAAGTAAGGAGATGTGGCTCAAAAGACTGGGCTTCTGCCTACCACATGGGAGGTCCTGGGTTTGGTTCCCAGCGCCTCCTAAAGAAGACAGCGAGCTGGTGTGATGGGCAGGCACAGCATGCTGACGTAACAAGATGATGCAACAAGAGAAACAAGAAGAAAAACATAATAAGAGACACAACAAAGCAGGGAACAGAGGTGGCTCAAGAGATTGGGCTCCCATCTACCATACACAGGGTCCCAGGTTTGGTTCCCGGGGCCTCCTGGTGAAGGCAAGCTGGCCTGCATGGAGAGCTGACACAACAAGATGACGCAACAAAAAAGAGACACAGAGGAGAGACAGTGAGAGACACAACAAACCAGGGCGCTAAGGTGGCTCAAGCAATTGAGTGCCTCTCTCCCACATTGGAAGGTTCTGGGATTGGTTCCCAGGCCTCCTAAAGAAAAAACAAGAAAAGAAGACAAACAAACACAGAACAACACGCAGTGAATGGACACAAAGAGCACACAGCGAGTGTAAGCGGTGGGGTAGGGGGGTAAACAAATAAAATAAATCTTAAAAAAAAAAACCATAGGGAAATGGGTGTGGCTCAAGCAGCTGAGTGTCCACCTACCATATGGGAGGTCCGGGGCTTGGTTCCCAGTGCCTCCTAAAAAAGACGAGCAAGACAGAGAGCAGACATAGTGAACTGATGCCACGAGATGATGCAGCAAGATGATATACTGAAGAGACACAGCGAGGAAACACGAAAGATATAACAGGCAGAGAGCAGAGGTAGCTCAAAGGTACCACACTTATACAAAATGTTAACAGGGAAACCTGCATGTGAGAGGGGTAGTAAATGGCAATTCTGTACTTTATCTGTAAACCCACAAGTGCTCTAAACAAAACCAAACTACCATGTCTCAGGCTAAACACTTTACATGAACACTGTATAAACAAGAAAACAGAGACATAGAGGGGCTAAATAATTTGTTCAAGGCTACCCAGCATGATATAAAACAAGGAGATGAAAACTATCTGCAGCTATCACAGGGGACTGACTCCCCAGTGCCCCTTCCTCACTAATCCCAGAACCAGGGAAAGAGCAAAGAGTTAACGTGAGTTTGTCATTCAGAGAAGTTTAGATTTCAACCAAAAGTGACAGATTAATATAAGCTCTGTCTTCTGCTCTCATCTATGTGGAGTGAAACCAGCTTGGCTCCTTTGAGCCTCTCCCACACTGTGTTCCTGGGCAGATGTTGCCCAGCTGGCAAGATTTGGCTTCATGCAGCCAAACCTGAACTCTGAATCTCCTGAGGCCAATGAAGAGAGGAGGTCAGAGCTGGCAACTCTTGGGCTCACGTTTTTACAGAGTCACAAATGCCAGTCCTCCTTAGAACAATGTTTCCAAACCACCACTCTGGCTCAAAGTAAAGCCATCCCGGCTGGCCTTCGTAATTTGTAACATCCTGACGTTCTTTCACTCCTCTCTGACAAATTTTTACTGCTAGGATGGAGGGGATGGGAACTCCTGGAAAGTAAGAGAGAAGTGGCTACTGCATTCAAAGAACTTGTAAGGGTTTAGCATAGGTGGTTGGTGAAAGGAAGAAAGGTCCCAGTACAGACTGTGACACAATCTGGGTCTCTACAATCAATTTCTACTTGCAGGAGATGCCAAGAACCCTCCTGGACAAGACAGGAAAAGTCTGACCCAGTAACAAAGTCTTTATGAGAAATGATTCTAAAAAAGGGCAGTGGCTTTCTAAAAACACTATACTTGAAATGTTATTCTGCCTTAGGAAGGAACGCCATTCTGAGGCCTCCTGAAATCATTACGCTGAGTAAAATAAGCTGGGCCAGATGTTGTTGTAGGATGTCACTTAAAGGCGGTATCTAGAAATAGGAAATTCTCAGTGACAGTACAGATTAGCAGTTACAAAAGGATGGACAAGTTTTTCCTTGGTGGGTAAAGTGTTTGTAAATAAAAATTAATTGAAAATGGAAGAAAATTCTATTCTGATCCAAACCCCCAGGACTTGTTATCTCTGAGAGGGTAGCCAAAAATAGCTGAGTAGCTTCATTAAAAGTATAAGGCACCAGGGCACAAACAATGGGCTGTGTGACCACTTTAAAAAATACCTAAAACATGGGAAGCGGCTGTAGCTCAATCAGTTGGGCTCCCATCTACCATATGGGAGGCCCTGGGTTCGCATCCCGGGGGCTCCTTGTGAAGGCAGGCTAGCCCCCACGCTGCAGAGAGCCCCCGGCCCGGTGCCACGGAGTGCCCCCCGGGGCTGCAAGCACGGCAGAGAGCCCACTCAGCAAGGTGACCCAACAAAAGGGAGACAAGCAAAAAGGGAGAAGGGCACGCAGCCGCAAGCAAGCCGCAAGGGGAGAGGGGAAATAAATAAAAATAAATACAAACACAGAAGAATGTACAGCGAACTGACAGAGAGAGCAGACAGCAAGCAAGCCACAAGGCGGGAGGGGAAAAAATAAATAAATACAAACACAGAAGAACGCACAGTGAATGGACACAGAAAGCAGACAGCAAGCAAAGAGCCGCAAGGGAAAAGGGGAATACCTAAAACACACAGAGGGAAGAAAATCGTTATCTACCACCCCTTCACCTCGGTCACACCCGGGAATGGAATGCTTTGACTCCAGCAAAAGGTAAAGAGGCCAGGGCTACACCAAGTGTCCAGAAGAAGTTTCCTTCCCGTGTACCCTTGTCCCTAGAATTCCTCAAGATCTGAAAGACTTCAGAGGTCCTTATTAAAATGCTCATCACTACAACAACCTTTAAAAAATGTTTTGCCAGCAAGCTGAATGCAAATCTCATCAGATTCCAGATACGTGGGGGACAAGGAGGGGTGGAAGAGGCCAAAGAGACAGAAAAAAGCCTGGCTCGGCTGCTCAAGACAAGATTTGCTGAGTTTTTGGCGGGTCCTATTCAAAACCAACGAGCAGTCTCTCCGAGAGCGGGTCTTCCCCGGCGCCCTTCGGTCGGGGATCACCCTGGAGAGGCGCTCACCTTCCGCCTTGCGCCGTCCCCCGTCCCCTTACCTCGGTGGGGTCAGCGGGGACTAAGACGATCCCTTCGTTCTTCCCGGGATCACCATCGCACACTTTCTCTAGGAAGGCAGAGACAGGGGAAGTATTCGGACAGCGTCTTTTTCTCCCCACGACCTCTTCGCGAGCGCTATCGCGACCGAGGGGAAAAGGAAGGAGTGCGCGGAACCAGCCAAGCCTCGTCTCTTCCCGCCCCCTCAACTGCTTTCCTTCCTAGGCTTCCCCACTGGGCTCACCCCTGCCCCCCGAGGCGCCGCGACCCCCCGCGACGCCCAGGGCGCCGCACGCGCCTCAGGCCCGCCCGGGCCGCACCGCGGAGCCGGCGCGCTCCGCCCCTTCCCGCGGGCGCGCCCCACCTGCCGGGCCCCCACACGTGGTCCCGCCGCCGGCCCGCCGCGGCCCCGCCCGCGCCACCATGTTGGTGGAGGGCGGCCCGGCGCGGAGGTGAAGACGCGCCGCCGGGGAAGCCGGGGCCGCCGGGCCGGCAGTCGGCTCCGGGGAAGGCCCGCGCCGACGCCGGGGAGGAGAAGGCGCCCCGCGCCGGCCTCGCCTCGCCGCCTCCCGGGACGTGGTCCTGACGCGCCGGGGGGCGGAGCCGTCGCGGGGAGATCACGCGAGCGGCGCCCAAGGACGGAGGGAGTGGAAAATGGCGCCCCGGGGACCCCGCGGCCTGGCCCGCCGGCCGCCTTGGGCGGCCGCCCTGCTCCTCGCGCTGGGCGCGGCAAGGGCTCTGGCGCTCCCCGAGGTACAGAAGCCAATCGGAGGTCGGGCCGCAGCCGAGTCGCCGGCTCGCCGGGGTGGCGCGCTCGCCGCCCGCGCCTCCAATTTGGTCCCCGAGGCCTCCTCCCCGCCCCGGCCTCCCGCTCCCGCCCGGCCGCGTCCGGCTCCCGGGGACTCACGCCGCTCCGGCCTTCCGGCGCCCCAGCCCCGCTGCAGCTCAGGAACCTTTGAAATTTGACCTCGCTCCTTACTCTTTAAATAACTTTAAATTATCCTTTCAAAACACACGAGCCTTGCGGCTCTTTGATAAGCGCTCCACGCCAGAGTGCCGTGCCTCGTGGGACGGCACGACCGTGCATTTTGTAACGTTTGATGGGTTTTTTGTGTACCTGCCGGCCCTTTCCCACCGGGCCAAACCGGAGCTGTCAGGCTGAGAAGTCACTGGAAGGTGCATAGTAAGTAGGTTCGGATCGTGGGTTCTCCAAGATGAGGGCCTTCCCTGGAAGTGGGCTGGTGCCGAAAGGTTGTCAGGCGCCGGGTTGGTTCCAGGCTGCAGTGGGGGAAATGCATCCCCCAGTCTAACCAGAGAGAGAGGGGGGACTCGAGCCCCTTCCCTGGCCTGGACTGGAGAGCAGAGTCCCGCAGAGGTGGCCGTTCGTTCTTGATCTCCGTTTGTTCTCTTGGCTTCTTTTTCTGGAGTCCTAATCGGTTTCTCCCTTCTGCAGATATGCATCCAGTGCCCAGGGAGTGTGCAAAATTCGTCTGAAGTGGCCCTTTATTGTAAGAAGACACCGGTGCTGATGCTGCGTGCCCGCTGCTGCCTGAATCAGAAGGGCGCCATCTTGGGGTGAGGGAAGAGAAGGCATCCCTGGAGAACGGGCTCTAGAAGACTTGCCTGATAAGTGGGCTTTGGGCACAAACCATAGACATTGGTGCTTGAAGGCCGCTAAACCACGACTCTCAGACTTTTAAATTTGTATAGCATTTTTGGCTAGGTAAACCGTAGAGTTCCTTTTGGTCGAAACTGCAAAAAAAAAAAGTCATAATTTTTGTCTTTTTTTGTTTTTTAATCAACAAAAAGCTTTGTATGACCTTGGTTCCTTTCTCATCAAGTTTCTGAGTTATTTACTGTGTGTTCCATGAAATGCCCCTTTTTTTCCCAAGACTAATATTTTAATGGCCTTCAAGACTACACTAATACGGTTTTTCTTCCTCCTTTTCTGATTTAGTCATGTTTGTCTTTGAGGCAAATTCCTCTTCCTGTCCCCTTATAGGTTCCTCAGATTCACTCCTGCCCCAATTAAACATTTTCTCTTGAGTGTTCCACCCTCACTTCAAACTCAAAATGTCATCTTACTCACATTTTCCTCTTTCCTTAATCACATAAATAAATCTCTAGATTAAGCTTTCCAAAAACCATTTTCCCCCTTCATCATTCTCTAGTTTTAAACCTTATTTATCTATAACTATGTTGCCCTCAGGATGAAGTTCAAGCCTTGAACTAGGCATCAGTATCTACCACAGATACACCGCCCACCAGACTCACCTGCCCTCGAAGACATTCTACCTTTGTTTCTTTGTTCAACCCCCTCTCCTTACCTGGCATTGCCTTCCTCCATCAAATTAGGACATAACATCCTACAGTTCCAACATCTTCTGTGACTTCTCCCTGGTACTAAACCCCAGGGTAATATCTTTTTTTTTTTTTTAATTAATTTTTTTACTTTTTAAGAAGCTTTAGATTATATAAATTACATAAAAAACATAAGGGATTCCCATATGCCCCACTCCCTCCCCCAATATCTTTTTAATTGATTTCCTTTAATCATTAGTGTCTGTACAGCTTAAATGTGTTTATACTCTAACATTTATATTTCTGTTTTTGGCAATTGTCTTGTTCCCCTACTAAATTGTAAACTACTTGAAAGCAAAGATATGGAGTTAAGTCTTTTTAAAAAGTATTCTCCCAGCAAAGTGGGTATAGGTCAGTGATTGAGCGTCTGCCTTGCAAGTACAAGGTTCAGTCCCCTGTACCTCCAAAAAAAAAGTATTCTCCCATTGTTTTAGTAGGTTCTCAGTGCATATTTGTAAAGTATAGGAATGGACAGTGGTAGATATTAAAGAAAAATAATGGTTGTTTGGTCCTCAGTGTCCAGTTTACATATAGTCTGATTGAAAATGTCCTTGGAAAAAATTTTCATTTATGTAACTTGCTTTTTTTTCTTTTTTTTTCATTTGAATGCCCTTTGTGGATCTGGTATAATAATAATGTCACAATTTGAGATCTACTAATCTAGACAAGAAACACTTCTTCCAAAATATGCGCAGATGTGAACTGACAGGGCGAAGGTATACTGATTCAAAGAGTACTGTCCAGTATGACTTTCTGCAATGATGGAAATAAATGTTCCATATCTGTACTTCCGATATGGTAACCACTAACAGCGCGTGGCTTCTGAACACTTGAAATGTGGCTACTGCCAATGAGGGACAGAAATTTTCATATAATTATAATTAATTAAAATTTCAATAGCTACATGTAGCTAGTGGTGGCCTTATTGGACAGTACAGGATTAAAACAGCTACCATCACAGCCCCAAGTTTATGGCTTTGATTACAGCTGGGTCCAATTAATGTTGATTAGCTGGCTTAGTCAGACAAACATACAAACTTTGCCATGGATGAAGAGGAGAAACACATAGTTACACTGATTACTTTGTTTCTTTAGGCTGGATCTCCAGAATTGTTCCCTGAAGGACCCTGGTCCAAACTTTGCTCAGGCACATACTGCTATAATCATGTAAGTGGTTAGGTGCCCTCCTTCCCAAAAGGGGAATAGAGCGAAGAGTTGGTGGGAAAGTGTCTGGACAGGGACTCCTAAAAAGAAGGATAAATGTTGATATCTAAACTCTGATAGCCCAGGGTAAGGACTGGCTTTCCAGTTCAGGAAGATATGTGAATGGAAGCATCATGCTTCCCAGGGCAGAGTACTAACAGTGTGTGCTTTGCAGAGACCTGCAAGCAAACCCCATCAAGGAAGACTTGACCAACACCTTCCGTGGTTTTAACCAGCTCCAGACTCTGTGAGTGAGAGTCAGGGGTGGGGGGCCAGTAATCAGTGTGGGACAGTGCTGTGAGCTCAGCAATTTTGAACTGAATATTTTGACAGCCTGTGTTGTCTGCAGGGTACTGCCACAAGATGTCAGCTGTCCTGGAGGTATTGACGCTTGGAATAGTATCACCCATTACATAGACAACAAAGTCTGCCAAGGGCAAAGGGACCTGTGCAATAGCACTGAGGACTCAGGTATGCTCTCTTCCTCCGTTGTGGGAACTGTCTCTTCTCCCTTGGATTCTTCACTTTAGACCAGAAAGACCAGAAAGTTGCTTAGGTGCCTTTTGTTCAGGCTTCTGAGGCTCTAATCCCTTGGAAAGAAAATGTCTCAGATAGTATGACTATTATTGGTATGCTCTGATTCCTGTAATCTCCTTTCCTCTCCCTTTGACCTAGAAAGGATTGAGATTTTTAAAGCAGATATTTGGCACACATACCTGATGGGATCCAGTGATGTTCTCTCTTTCTCTCTGGCTCCTAGAATTGTGTCCTGAGAATGGAGCTTGTGTACCTGATGGTCCAGGATTCATGCAGTGTCTCTGTTCTGACAGCTTCCACGGCTACAAGTGTATGCGGCAGGTGAGGAATTGGGCCTTCCTAATACAATTAGGAATCAGAGAAATGCGTAGCGTGGGAATCTGTCTGAAGGAAGAGCCAAGAGACCAGGAGCTGATGCAAATCACCTAGAGCCATGAGAGAATTAAAGCCATGAGGGGCGGGCATGCTAGGAAAGAACCAGCAGGTGCTGGACACAGCCCTGAGTCCTCTGGTTTGGAATCTGTTTTTCCGCAGGGCTCATTTCCACTACTTGTGTTCTTCGGGATTTTGGGCTCCACCACGCTATCCATCTCTATCCTGCTGTGGGGGACCCAGCGGAGAAAAGCCAAGGCTTCCTGAGCCACGGAGGTCTCCAGACTGACCTAGATCCTCCTGAGCGGTCTTGGGCCCACCTGGGAACTCTGCTCCCGAGTCAGGCCTCGTTCGCCACCCTGCTCAAGGCTGAGGCTGCGGTTGGAAGGAAGATGGGCAGCTGCGCGCTCCTGGAGTGTTGTGGACAGCTCCCAAGACCAGGAGCGGGCTGCTACGAGTCCCAGTAGGGTTGTCGACACTAATAAAGCTTTTTGGTTTTTTTAAGGAAGAGTGTCCTGCCTCAATAGTAGTTTATTCCTTTCTTTTCTTTTCTTTTTTCCTCTTAAGGGGAAAGTGCCCTGCCTCTGTGCTTTGGGGCCGGGGCGGGAGAGACTGCTTCGGAGGACCGGGTTCGGGGGCTGCCGCCCAGGTGCGGCAGGCAGAGCGCGCGGCCGCCCCGCCCCCGGCCCGGGGCCCGCCCCTTACGCCCCGGCCCCGCCCCCGACGCCGCCGCCGCCGCCGCCCCGCGGGCCCCGGCCCAGCGTCTTCCGCGCCCGCGCAGGCCGCAGCCGCCCGCGCCCGCAGCCACGTGGACTCGCTCCCGGCGTGCGGCGCTCGCGTGGTGCCCGCGCCCGCCGCCGTCCCTGCCCTCCGCGCCCATGGCGGCGCTGGTGCTGGAGGACGGGTCGGTCCTGCGGGGCCAGCCCTTCGGGGCCTCTGTGTCGACTGCGGGGGAAGTGGGTAAGCAAGCCCGGGCAGGCGTCGACCTCATCCCGGCCCCCGATGCCCCTCCGCCCGGCCTGTCCTGCCCGGACCCCGCCATTTTCCCGCCCGCAGCCCCCGTCCCCGCCCGGGCGCGGCGGTCCCAGCGCAGCCCCGTCAGCGCCCGCCGCGGCTGCCTCCCGGGGCATGCTCATCGCGCGGGCGCCCTGCGTCCTCCCTGCAGTGTTCCAGACCGGCCTGGTCGGCTACCCCGAGGCCCTCACCGACCCTTCCTACAAAGCCCAGATCCTGGTGCTGACCTATCCTCTGATCGGCAACTACGGCGTCCCCCCGGAGGAAGTGGATGGGCTGGGGCTCAGCAAGGTAGCCGCTCCCAGGGCTTTCTCTCGCTCTTTCACATCCGTTACTCTCAGAAGACGCTGGCACTCCGCTAGGCATCCTGGGCTGCGCAAAGCTACGCGCAAAGTGATAAGCCGAGTCGGCCAGGACCTGGAGAGGCTCGGAGAACCAGGGGCTTCAGGGAGAGAGCTGGCCCCCTTGCTGGGGACCCCGGGGCTCTAGGCAGGGTGGAGTATTGTGTCTGTAGTGAAGGCCTGGACCAAGGGGAGAGGCAAGAGGTGTGAGGGAGCCTGGGAATGCCTGAGAAGTGATGAGGAAAGCACTTGGAAGTCAGGCCAGCTGCAGGAGGCATGGGGGGCACAGCCCGAACCAATCCAGAGTCTGTCTTGGCCAATATTCCCAAGGAACCATTGAAGGCTTTTTTTTTTTAGCAGCCCAGCCCTGTGATGGGAGCAGTGCTTGAGGGTTACCTCCAGACTGGAAACCAGAGACAGAGGGTCCCAGCTCACCTGTAAAACCAGTGAAAGGCTGGACCTGCTTTCCTTACCTTTCCTCGTTTCCTCCTTTTTTACATATTGTAGACAAGAAACACATTTCTCCTACAGTGAGGGTATCCCTATTCAGAAACTTAGGTTGGCCTCTGAGGGTTAAAATAGTTTTTTAAAAGATCAGCACATAGCAATTAAGATCAACTGATAGAGGGAGTCATCATAGCCTGGAAGCAGCATTCCTCAAAACATGTTTTGCTAGGTGGTGTAACTGTCCGCTTCCCAAGTTGCCACCCCAGTTATCCTGATACCTGGAGAGGGGTGCCCTGGATAATGGCCTCCCTTATCGTTACTCCTGTAAAAAGCCGTTCTTCGTCATACACCTTTAAGTACACTATGTTTAGTTTATGACTCAGAGTCTTGTGGATTTGGTGAATGTGTAATAGTCTTTAGCTTTATCAGCTCTAGGCCCATTGATAAAAATTGAGTTTATAAACCTGGCAAATAGAGGCCCCAAGAGGACCAGGGGTGAGTGAGGCCTCCTAGAGCCACCAGCCCAGCCAGCGCAGGTGTTTTTGTCGCCCCTGTGCTGGAAATGTGCTTGCCGTGCCCGGGCTGCTCTGCCTGGCCCAGGGAGGGCTCCTGTTACTTTATCTCCCAGTCTCTGGCCTTCCGTGGGTACAGCTCAGCCTTGATATCCATCTTCCTTTAAGCCTTTCTCCACAAAAGCAGAACATATCTTAAATATGCTACCTATTTTTTCCATTTCGTTATTTAACATTTGTCTATTGGTTAACTAATTTCTGTTGTCTTTTTTGTTTGGATGATAGTCCTCTTTGAAGTGTAGGAAGGTGTAATCATGTCTAATATTGTAATTCAGACTTTATTTGTATTTAATAATGTATCCAGCATCTACCTCTTTCGTTACTCTGTTTCTATTGCACTCTATGATTACCTTGTTTATTTACATGTTAGAGAGGTGTAAGTAAAGCGATAGGTGAGCTCTAAGCTGCAGTAAATGAGTAGGGTAGCTTCACAGAAGAGGGGATATGCAAGCTCAGCTTGGGATAAAGGAAAAAGAAGGGAAATATCATTTTCATTCATCAGTCAGGAACCCTGGGCCCGTGTTGAATGTTTAGTACGGGGGACAGGCTTGTCAGTGAAGGGAACTGCCTGTGCAAAAGTATGAAGTGCTTCAGAAGGACTGGCCGGTTGTTCGGTGTGGCTGAAAAGATGGCGTAAAGAGAGTCTTTTGCCCAGGCTCCTTCTCACGATCTCCTCCCTCCATCCACAGTGGTTCGAATCCTCGGGGATCCACGTGGCAGGACTGGTGGTGGGAGAGTGCTGCCCCACACCCAGCCACTGGAGTGCCACCCGCACCCTGCACGAGTGGCTGCAGGAGCATGGCATACCAGGCCTGCAAGGTATGGTGGCAAGCACAGTGTGTCTGGGTGGAGCGCAGCATGCCCAGATGGAAAGAAGCAAGAGAAGGTCTCTGTAGGCTGTAGGGACTGGAGTTGAAGGTTGCATTCGAATGTGCCCGGTGGGGAGACTTAGGCTGGGGTCTGGACTGGGGGAAGGAACTGAGCCACCACTCAAATTGAAAACGTCAGACGTGGAAAGGAGAAAATTGTATCATGAACCCTGGCTTCAGGATTTATCGACTCATGGCTAAACATCTTTCATCACCTCCAGATTATTTTGAAGCAAATCTTAGGCATCATGGTGTTTCATCCACAAATATTTCAGTACCTAATCTATGAGCCTTGTAACCTAATTGATGAAAACAGGTTGTTTTTCCTGCAGAGTATCCTGCAGTCTGTTTTGTGGGTTACGTACCTGTAGTTCCATGGAGTGTGTTTTTTTTTCCGTTGGTGTTTGCTGTAAACCGATAGATCCAGAGTCATGGTTCAGTTCAGCCGTGATATCTGTGGCAAGAACACTTCACGGTAGTGGGCTTGCATCAGCTGGCCCGGGATCTCGATGCCTGTAGAACAGCTGGGTGTGGCTCGGGGCTCTGGAATGGAAGTGCTTCTGGAAGTCTGACTTCGTGAAGAGTGGGGTCTCTGAGGGCGTGCTCTTTCGACAGGCGTGGACACCCGGGAGCTGACCAAGAAGTTGCGGGAGCAAGGGTCTCTGCTGGGGAAGCTGGTCCAAAATGGGACAGAGCCTTCAGCCCTGCCATTCTTGGACCCCAATGCCCGCCCCCTGGTGCCGGAGGTCTCCATTAAGGTACAGAGGTAGAGCAGCAGAGTGTCCCAAGCTGGACCGCAGTCCTTACGTTCTGCCCCTAACCGAGGTGAACACTAGCAGGAGAATCGTAAAAGAGAAGAGGCCTGGAAGGTAGGGGTTGGTGGGGGAATGTCTCCAGACCCACCGACCACAGCTGCTCGCCCTCATCCCTGTCCCCACAGGCTCCACGGGTATTCAATGCAGGGGGTGTCCCCCGCATCCTGGCCTTGGACTGTGGCCTCAAGAATAATCAGATCCGATGCCTCTGCCAGCGGGGGGCCGAGGTCACCGTGGTCCCCTGGAACCATGCATTAGATAGCCGGGGTGAGTCACCTCACACAAGCAGCGTGGGTGGAGGACCTGCCTCTTGGTCCAGTTTTCTGAGAGGCGCCATGGGTGGCGGTGAAGGAGACGGGGAGAAGGACTTCTGCCCTAGCGGTAAGGGCTGCAAATGTGCCTCTTCCCATCAGAATGGTGGTTCTGATGCTGTGTCTTCTGTCCTCCAGAATATGAGGGTCTCTTCCTAAGTAACGGCCCTGGTGACCCCACCTCCTGCCCCGGTGTGGTGTCCGCCCTGCGCCGTGTCTTGTCAGAGCCAAATCCCCGACCTGTCTTCGGGATCTGCCTGGGACACCAGCTGATGGCCTTAGCCATCGGGGCCAAGACTTACAAGATGAGGTGGGCCTCGTCGGGGAAAGAAGAGGCCCACGCTTCTGAGATGACAGGCGGGGAGTCTTGGGGACGGGAATAGAGTTGGTGTTTGTTCGTACTGAAGCGAGAGCAGTGGGGTTGGAAAGAGCCGCTGACTTAGCATGCCTCCGTCTCCAGATACGGGAACCGAGGCCATAACCAGCCGTGCCTGCTGGTGGGCTCCGGACGCTGCTTCCTGACCTCGCAGAACCACGGGTTTGCTGTGGAAACAGACTCCCTGCCGGCAGGCTGGGCCCCTCTCTTCACCAACGCCAACGACCATTCCAATGAAGGCCTTGTACACAACAGCCTGCCCTTCTTCAGGTGAGCTGGGAGCTTCTAGCAGGGCTGGAGTCTGCCCGGCTTTGAAGCCCGGGGGCCTGAAAGACTGACAAGTAAAGTGGAGAGTCTTCTCTCCCATCACCCCCCTCCGAGGCCGCCGACCCCCGCGCCAGTGAAGACGACAGGTTTCACACCCCCCTCTCTCCATCAGCGTCCAGTTTCACCCAGAGCACCATGCTGGTCCTTCAGATATGGAGCTGCTTTTTGACATCTTTCTGGAAACTGTGAAAGAGGCTACTGCTGGAAACCCCGGGGGCCAGACAGGTAAGTCCCCCAAGTAGAACTGGGCTGTGGACCTAAGAGCAGAGAGGCTCGGGAGTGACCAGGGTTGGTTCCAGGATGGGCAGCTGGTGGAAATGCCCAAGGGAGCTGATGGGCATGATTGGGCGGTTGAGGGGCGGGGCAGTAAGAAACCCAGGCCAGGTTAGTTTGTGCTGCTGCTGCTGGAATCAGTTCTGGGGTCATGAGTCCTGGGTTCAGGGTTTCCGGCTTATTGGGGACTTTTCTCTGAACTGAGGGTTAACCAGGACGGTCTCTCGGGTCCTCTCTGGCTCTAACGTTCTCTGGCTCCCTTGGCCTCCACAGTCCGAGAGCGGCTGATCCAGCGCCTCTGTCCCCCTGAGTTTCCCACCCCAGGCTCTGGCCTTCCACCTCCCCGGAAGGTTCTGATCCTGGGCTCCGGGGGCCTCTCCATTGGCCAAGCTGGAGAATTTGACTACTCGGGCTCTCAGGTGAGGCACAGCCACCCCCAGCCCTCGTGAACTGTTCAAGTCTTGAGGTTGTAGGGAGAAAGCAAGCCAGGGGAGCAGGGGAAGGTGCAGGGAAAAGAAAGTGAGGGTGAGAAGTTACTCGTTAGGGACTCAGCCTGCAGGGAGGGTGACGAGGGGAGGGGACGGTGGCCTGAGACAATCAGCAGTCTCCTGCAGACACAGCTGACTGGCCATTCCTGTCCTTTAGGCAATCAAGGCCCTGAAGGAGGAAAATATCCAGACGTTGCTGATCAATCCCAACATTGCCACAGTGCAGACCTCCCAGGGGCTGGCTGACAAGGTCTACTTCCTTCCCATAACACCTCACTACGTAACTCAGGTACGCCTGGGGGACGGCTGGACCGGGGAAGGGCTTTAGCAGCCAGGGCAGGTTTCTTTTTTTTTTTTCCTTTTTTTTCTTTTAAGATTGGTTTATTTATTTATTTCTCCCCACCCCCATCCCAGTTGTCTGTTCTCTGTGTCTATTTGCTGCATCATCTTCTTTGTCCGCTTCTGTTGTCAGCGGCACAGGAATCTGTGTCTCTTTTTGTTGCGTCATCTTGCTGTGTCAGCGCTCCTTGTGTGCGGCACCGTTCCTGGGCAGGCTGCACTTTCTTTCGCGCTGGGTGGCTCTCCTTATGGGGCATATGCCTTGCGCGTGGGGCTCCCCTACACAGGGACACCCCTGCGTGGCAGGGCACTCCTTGCACGCATCAGCACTGCCAGCTGCACACGGGTCAAGGAGGCCCGGGGTTTGAACCGCGGACCTCCCATGTGGTAGATGGACGCCCTAACCACTGGGCCAAGTCCGCTTCCCCAGGGTAGGTTTCTAAATTTCAGTCCACCCCCTTCCCCCCATAAGCCTCCCTGTCTGGTATCCCTCTCTCCCACTGCAGGTGATCCGTAATGAGCGGCCCGATGGCGTGCTGCTGACTTTTGGGGGCCAGACAGCTCTGAACTGTGGCGTGGAGCTGACCAAGGCCGGTGTGCTCGCCCGGTACGGGGTGAGGGTCCTGGGCACACCTGTGGAGACCATCGAGCTGACCGAAGACCGGCGGGCCTTTGCCGCCAGGATGGCGGAGATCGGGGAGCATGTGGCCCCTAGCGAGGCTGCGCATTCCCTCGAGCAGGTCCGTGGGGTGCCTGGGCAAAGGCAAGGGGTGTCCTCTCTCTGGCTTGTTTGCCCGGCAAGCGGGCCAATCCTGACCTTGGCTGTTCATCTCTTCCGCGCGGCGCAGGCGCAGGCAGCGGCCGAGCGGCTGGGGTACCCCGTGCTGGTGCGTGCGGCCTTTGCCCTGGGTGGCCTGGGCTCTGGCTTCGCCTCCAGCAGGGAGGAGCTCTCTGCTCTCGTGGCCCCCGCTTTTGCCCACACCAGCCAAGTGCTGGTGGACAAGTCGCTGAAGGGATGGAAGGAGATCGAGTACGAGGTGGTCAGAGACGCCTACGGCAACTGCGTCACGGTGAGCGCGGGGGCAGGTGGGCATGCCGTGGGACGGACGTTCGAAGCCTAGAGGGTTCTGTGTGCCTCGCACCTAAGGGGGGCGCAGCCCCGAGAAGCGGCAGAACGCTGGGGCACAACCTCCTGCCCTCTCCCGGCTGCTGCCGCCCGTGACCCCCGTGGGACCCACCCTTCACAGGTGTGCAACATGGAGAACTTGGACCCACTGGGCATCCACACCGGGGAGTCCATCGTGGTGGCTCCGAGCCAGACGCTGAACGACAAGGAGTACCAGCTGCTGCGGCAGACGGCCATCAAGGTGACCCAGCACCTGGGCATCATCGGGGAGTGCAACGTGCAGTATGCCTTGAACCCAGAGTCTGAACAGGTGAGGCTGAGGTCTGGAGCTAAAACTCTAGCTGTTAGCTCCTCCTCCTCGTGTTAAGTTTTGGGCCCTGCAGATCCTGGCACAGAAGCTTCTGGTGGGGTCAGGTTTGGGGCGAGCCCTTCTGTCCTTCCCTAAACGGAGGGCTTACCTTCTCCTGAGGACCTTTCCAGGCAGGGGCTTCTAGTTACCAAGTGACTCTTTCCTTGTTCTCTTCTGCAGTATTACATCATCGAGGTGAATGCCAGGCTCTCTCGGAGCTCCGCCCTGGCCAGTAAGGCCACAGGCTATCCTCTGGCTTATGTGGCAGCCAAGTTGGCTTTGGGCATCCCTCTGCCTGAGCTCAGGTACGAGGAGAAGGGGAGAAGTCTGGGTGTAAGGGGGCAGGGAAGCTGAAAATATTTGCGGCACGGGGAGAAAGAAAAGGACCTGGGTCTGGATTTGTGGCCGTGGAGACGGCTACCTGGACGCTCACTCCGTCCGTCTCCATCTCTGGCTCCTGGAACACCGCCCCCCCCACCACCCCATGGCTCCCAGGAACTCTGTGACTGGGGGAACGGCAGCCTTTGAACCCAGCCTGGATTACTGTGTGGTGAAGATCCCTCGGTGGGACCTCAGCAAGTTCCTGCGTGTCAGCACCAAGATTGGGAGCTGCATGAAGAGCGTTGGTGAGAGAGCCCCGGCATGCACACACCCACCCCGGGCCCCCCATGGGGCCCCATCAGCCCCAGGGACCTAGAATGGCACAGGGGCCATGGCAGGGCCTATCAGCGGCTCTGTTAACAGCTGCTTGGAAATACAGCTTCTCGGGTATATCAGACTAAAATCGCCATTCTTATCCAGACCGGGGACCAGAAGTCACCTGGAAGTCTGAGTCAGAACACCTGCTCCGCAGGTGGCACGTCAGAACCCTGGGCATGGGGTGATAGCCTCCCACCTCTCTCAGCTCTCTCGTCCTACAAATGAGCCGACCGAGGTGCCCACACGAGGAAAGAAAGGGACTTGGCCAAGGGCCGGCGAATGAGCAACAGGCAGAGCTGAGAACTAGGCTGGCCCCCTGTGGTCTGAGGGCCCAGTTCTGTGAAGCTCTACCCGGAGCGTTGCAGCCCTAGGCTGTTAGGCCGGGGACGTTTTGTTCACTGCCTTAGTTTAAATACTGATGCTTCCAGGAAACAGTGGCTGCCCTTTTCCCTCAGATCCTTCTAAACCCAGGGAAGCACAGTTGGCAGCCATTCTTAGCCCATCTTTCTTAGGACACCTTCGGCCTTGGTCACTAAATGAAATGGTATTTTAATGTACTGGTTAAGATCAGACAGTTTTTATGACAAGGAAGTTTATTGGTGAACAGTGAATATAGGGGTCTGGCAGTGGTAGGGTATGTTGGAATTGTGTCCATTTGTTTCTTTATAGTATCCTTTTTGTGGCCTCAGCCCTCTAGAACAATTCAGCCAAAACAAACATCTATGTAGCCAAGTGCCTGCAGTTTAAAGGATAAGAGCATTGCATTGTGCTCCAAGTTTCCAGTAAAAGTAGTAGAAGCCTTTAAACCAGCAAGTCTAAGCTCAGATATTATTTCAGGATTTTTAGAAATCCTACAAGACTGCCAAGTTGTTCCTTCTGGAAATGAATTCCTGTTACATGAAAATAGTAAACATGGGATTGAAGCCATCATTAAATTTGTGGCTCAAAGAAGTGGATTGAAAATGGGACAATCACAGATTAATTCCTAGATGAAATATTGGAAAGTCTCATATCTGGTCAGGTATTCTTGGAATGTGATCTTCTGTGGTGACTTTGTAACTTCTATTGTACAAGTAAGATGTGGCTCATTGAAAAATGAGAAACCATAGGTTAGCCACACGAAAAAAATTCACTTGTCACACACAGGTGTGATTTGGGTGTATATATGCTTCCAGAATTGTTCTAGGCACACATATGAGTCTATCAGGGTTTTTTTTCTTAACAAATTCCCACGTAAGTTTTATGACATGACCCCATTTTGAAGAAATTACAAAATCACCTCTGATCCACTTCCTTGATGCTAATATTAGCATCTTGGTGTTTTGAAAAACTTCAGAGGGAATATAAATGTCAGCTGTATTGTAAATAGAGAAAAATGCAACCAGCAAGGAACACTTGAAAACCCTAAGGTAAATGATCAGAAGACACAAACAAAAAAAAACTTTACAGAAGAGGGAATCCATAAGAGAACCAAAAAAAAACAAATTCCCTCTCATTAGTAAATAGAAATCAAGTTAAAGGGCAGAGGAAATTAGCAAAAAAAAGGGTTTAAAATGATCGTGCCTTGTATGGTAAAGTACCAGCTTCTGTTAAGTAAGATAGTTCACCAAGTATTATTTTGGTCCTTTTAATTCCGTGTTCACAAACACAAAACCTGGAGTTACCCGTGAAAATGGCAAGGGGGAGCGCTGCGAGTTTAAGCCCGTGGCGCCCACGTCCCTGCCTGATGAAACCCCCAGGCCCCTGGCTGCCAGCCCACCGCCGCCCTCAAGCCTTGCGCCCTGTTTGCTCCACCAGGCGAGGTCATGGGCATCGGGCGCTCCTTTGAGGAAGCCTTCCAGAAGGCCCTGCGCATGGTGGATGAGAACTGCGTGGGTTTTGACCACACCGTGAAGCCGGTCAGCGACGTGGTGAGGCGCCCCTCCCCCCAGCAACACCCCTAAAACGAGCCCTGCTGCTCTCTCTCCCCCAGCCCCTAACATTCGTTGCAGTCACTTATGGGACAGTTGCTGTGCTTTGTTCGCCCACCCGAGCGCTCTGAGGTGTCATCTCGTTCGTTGTTGCGGCAACAGCGAGAATGAGGGAGCGCTAAGGCCTTCTCGAAGGCTTAGGTTTAGAGAAGTGCTGGAAATTGCTCAAAGCCACAACAGCCGCTGCGAGGCAGAGCTGGGATTTCGGTCCAGGTTTTGGCAAGTCCAGAGCCTGAGCTGTGGTGCCCAGGTTCCTCTCCCAGCGAGACGGCAGTGTTCACGCACACAGGCCTTGGCGGGTGCTGGCGTGGAGGAGGAGTCTCTTGGCTTCCCATCCTGGGGTCGCCTGGCTCCCTCCAGTCCTTCCACGCTTGTCTGTCCGTCCTCCCGCCGTCAGGAGCTGGAGACTCCAACAGACAAGCGGATCTTCGTGGTGGCAGCCGCCCTGTGGGCGGGGTACTCGGTGGAGCGCCTGTACGGGCTCACGCGCATCGACCGCTGGTTCCTGCACCGGATGAAGCGCATCGTGGCCCACGCCCAGCTGCTGGAGCAGCACCGCGGCCAGCCCCTGCCCCCAGACCTGCTGCACCAGGCCAAGCGCCTCGGCTTCTCCGACAAGCAGATTGCCCTTGCGGTTCTGAGGTCAGGTGGTGGCAAGGGCCCCAGCCGGCGAGGTGTGGGGCGCGGGACCTTTGAACAGTCAGGGGCCCTGGGAGGGGAGGTTGCGGGAGCTTTGGAGGCCTCCGACCTTCGTCCTCAAAAAGGGGGGGTAACCGGCCGGGACATTTTCCTCGCTCCTGCGCTGGGCTCTAGCCCCTCCCCTGACGCCCCAAGCCCACCTCTTCTCTGACCCCTCTCCTCCTCCAGCACGGAGCTGGCTGTTCGCAAGCTGCGTCAGGAGCTGGGCATCTGCCCGGCGGTGAAACAGATCGACACAGTTGCAGCCGAGTGGCCAGCGCAGACGAACTACCTGTACCTGACCTACTGGGCTACCACCCACGACCTCACCTTTCGGACCCCCCACGTCCTGGTCCTCGGCTCAGGCGTCTACCGGATTGGCTCCAGCGTCGAGTTCGACTGGTGTGCCGTGGGCTGCATCCAGCAGCTGCGGAAGGTTCGAGAGGTCATGCTGCCCGCAGGTGGCTCCGCCATCCTCTCGCGCCTGACCCCGGCACTTGCCATTCACCACTACGCCTCCTAGTTCTTGTCGGTCCTCGTCAGCCGTCTGTCCTTCCCCTGCAGCGCATGAGTCTCCTCCCCGGCATGTCGCACATCGGCAGCCCCCAGCCCTGCACGGCTATTTCAAAGGAAGCTGGGGTGGGGGGGGTTCTCTGAGGTCGGGCTTCAGCTTGGTTTTTCTATGCGCTTCCTTCCCCCTAACTGGTAAACCGTCTTTCGCAGATGGGCTATAAGACCATCATGGTGAACTACAACCCCGAGACGGTCAGCACCGACTATGACATGTGCGACCGGCTCTACTTCGACGAGATCTCTTTTGAGGTTAGAGGGCCGAGGCCTGGCCGAGCGGGCGGAGGGCACGGAGCAGTGAGCCAGCGGGCTCCGACCCCCCTCCCACCATCACCGCCCCGCCGTCCAGGTGGTGATGGACATCTACGAGCTGGAGAGCCCCGAGGGCGTGATCCTGTCCATGGGCGGGCAGCTGCCCAACAACATGGCCATGGCTTTGCACCGGCAGCAGTGCCGGGTGCTGGGCACCTCCCCGGAAGCCATCGACTCGGCCGAGAACCGTTTCAAGTTCTCGCGGCTTCTCGACACCATCGGCATCAGCCAGCCTCAGTGGAGGGAGCTCAGCGACCTAGAGGTGGGCTGGGGCCTGGCAGGTGGGTGGGGGGGGTGAGTACGGCCGGTCCCACTGAGCTCCCTGCCGCCCTCAGTCTGCTCGCCAGTTCTGCCAGACCGTGGGGTACCCCTGCGTGGTGCGCCCCTCCTACGTGCTGAGCGGCGCGGCCATGAACGTGGCCTACACGGACGGGGACCTGGAACGCTTCCTGAGCAGTGCGGCCGCCGTCTCCAAGGAGCACCCCGTGGTCATCTCCAAGTTCATCCAGGAGGCCAAGGTAGGGTGCTGCGGGTCGTCATCGGCACAGTAGGCGGGGTGAATTATGGGTTTGGGGGGCCCTGAAAGGCAGGAGGGGACATCGTAGGACAGGTGGGAGAGGGACGTCATCCTTGTCTGCGTCACGTGACCCCATGCACATCCCCGCCCTGCCCCGCCCCAGGAGATTGACGTGGACGCCGTGGCCTCTGACGGCGTGGTGGTGGCCATCGCCATCTCGGAGCACGTGGAGAACGCAGGTGTGCACTCGGGCGACGCCACACTGGTGACGCCCCCACAGGACATCACCGCCAAGACCCTGGAGCGCATCAAAGCCATCGTGCACGCCGTGGGCCAGGAGCTGCAGGTCACGGGGCCCTTCAACCTGCAGCTCATCGCCAAGGTGAGGGGGGCGTGGGCTCAGGGCAGAGCCCCAGCTCTTCCGTGGTCCGTGCTGGCCCCGGCGGCAGGGAGCTGTGGCATTGGGGGTGACCAGTGACCCCACAGCCCCGGCGCAGTGTCGGCGCCCGTGGCTGGGCGGGGCCTGACCGGTGCGCCCTCTCTGCCCCAGGATGACCAGCTGAAAGTCATCGAGTGCAACGTGCGCGTCTCCCGCTCCTTCCCCTTCGTCTCCAAGACCCTCGGTGTGGACCTCGTGGCCTTGGCCACACGGGTCATCATGGGGGAGGAGGTGGAACCCGTGGGGCTCATGGCCGGCACCGGAGTCGTGGGGGTGAAGGTGAGGAGGGAGGCCCCTGGGGGCCCCAGCAGGGGCAGGCAGCGTCTCCGCGCAAGCTCGTCAGCGTGTAGCCCAAGTGCCTGCTGGGGGCGAGCTCAGCTGGGTCAGGGACCCACACGGCCGTCGGTCCCTCCAGAGCGCACCCTAATTGGGGGCTGCGAGAGACGTTGGGTCCCGGCATAGCCATGCTGTTGTAAGACGGCCTGGGGTCAAGACAACCCGTCCTAGCAGACATCCCACGAGGGCTAAAGGAGCGTGGAGACGGGATGTTGCTTCCGGAAGGGGTGACCAGGAAGGCCCGAGACGAGAGCTGGTGTTTGACTTGGGCCTGGAAGGCGGTTCAGCCGAGCAGAAGCCGAGGGAGGGCGGGGTGTTGGGAGCAGCACGCCCAGCGGGGGAAGCTCCTCGGCCACCTCCTGTGCATCCCACCCCCTCAGGTGCCCCAGTTCTCGTTCTCGCGCTTGGCGGGTGCGGACGTGGTGCTGGGCGTGGAGATGACCAGCACCGGGGAGGTGGCGGGCTTCGGGGAGAGCCGCTGCGAGGCCTACCTCAAGGCCATGCTCAGCACCGGCTTCAAGATCCCCAAGAAGAACATCCTGCTGACCATCGGCAGCTACAAGGTGCCGGGGGGCTCCCCGGGCCGGGTGACCTCGGGGTGGGGGGAAGGCAAGAGAGACCCAGCCTCACTGCCCCCCACCCCCGGCTTCAGAACAAAAGCGAGCTGCTGCCCACCGTGAGGCTGCTGGAGAGCCTGGGCTTCAGCCTCTACGCCAGCCTGGGCACGGCCGACTTCTACACCGAGCACGGCGTCAAGGTAGGCGGCTCCCCCGCCTCCCCGCTGCGCGCTCGGGCCGGCGCACGCCGCCGGGGCCTCCCTCTGCTCCCCTGCTTTTCCCGCCATTGGCGTTATCATCCAGGTGACACACATTCCACGTAGGACTGGCAGAACATGCAGAAAAGCAGAGGGGCAAGAAGCCCTTACACCCCCCACCATGGTCAACACATGATCTTACTTCATTCCAGAATTTTATTTTTACACGGACACATGCGGGTATACCTGTACCACACGGGCACCAACACACAAAAGCAAGCTCATGTTATAGGCCTTGGTGACCTGTGCCATTTAGCGTAATAAAGAAAAGGCTTTCCTGAAGATAGACTCTGCCAGTGGCATCTTTAGCTCTGCCCCTTTAGAGGCAGCCACCGTCCCCCACCTGCCGCAGGCTCCTGGGCCAGCTCCCCTCCGGGCTGGCTCTGACCTTGGCTGCGGGCCGGCAGGTGACAGCCGTGGACTGGCACTTCGAGGAGGCGGTGGACGGGGAGTGCCCGCCCCAGCGGAGCATCTTGGAGCAGCTGGCCGAGAACCACTTCGAGCTGGTGATCAACCTGTCGATGCGCGGGGCGGGCGGCCGGCGGCTCTCTTCCTTCGTCACCAAGGGCTACCGCACCCGGCGCCTGGCCGCCGACTTCTCTGTGCCCCTCATCATCGATATCAAGTGCACCAAACTATTTGTGGAGGTGACTGGCCCGGGAGAGCATCGGGCGGTGTTGGCGGGCAGTGGGCGTGGCCCCGCGGGCGGAAAGCAGCACAGAGGGAAAGAAGGTGGGAGTGGGGGGGCGGCTGTCTGCTCTGGAACCCAGGACTTCTGCTTGCAGGCCCTGGGCCAGATCGGACCCGCGCCCCCTTTGAAGGCGCACGTTGACTGCATGGCCTCCCAGAAGCTGGTGCGGCTGCCGGGTGAGTGCCCGTCCCGGGAGCACTGGCTCCCAGACACTGCTGGCCCTTGGTGTGGAGACCCAGCAGGTGGCACGAGGTGGCTGTGGGGCCCGGGCTCTCCCCAGGGCTGCAAGGACAGGGCCAGCCCCAGAGCAGTTCTCACTGAGCTCTTTCACTCCTCTGTCCCTGCGTTCTCGGGGAAGCCATCCTGCCAGATTTCACCTCCTTGATGTCCTTCCAGTGTCTGAGGCTTCCTCTAATCTTGCCCAAAGACACTCACCATTGGTGTCCTTCCCCACCCTCCCAGGGCTGATCGATGTCCACGTGCACCTGCGGGAACCCGGCGGCACACACAAGGAGGACTTTGCCTCGGGCACCGCCGCCGCCCTGGCCGGGGGTGTCACTATGGTGTGTGCCATGCCAAACACCCGGCCCCCCATCGTCGACGCCCCCGCGCTGGCCCTGGCCCAGAAGGTGAGCCCCCGCCCTCATGCTTTGGGCTGTGGGAGACCCAGGTGCCCCCGTCCCTTCCCCCGGGCTGGCCCAGGAGGGACCCGGACACCAGCGGGCCTCGTCTCGTGTATCTCCTCCAGTTGGCAGAGGCTGGTGCCCGCTGTGACTTCGCCCTGTTCCTCGGGGCCTCGGCCGAAAACGCGGGAACCCTCGGCGCCGTGGCCGGGTCTGCCGCGGGGCTGAAGATGTACCTCAACGAGACCTTCTCGGAGCTGCGGCTGGACAGCGTGGCCCAGTGGATGGAGGTAGGGAGCGTCGCGTGGCAGCAGGCAACCCAGCCACGGCTCCTGGCGTGAAGGCGCCCAGGTGGGCTGACAGCATTGAGAACCCCAGAGAGCCACGCGTGGCTAAGCGCAGCGCTCAGCCTCCGCGTGCCCCTTTAGCAATCCTTTCTGCCCCCAGCACTTTGAGACGTGGCCGTCCCACCTCCCCATCGTGGCCCACGCCGAGCGGCAGAGCGTGGCCGCCATCCTCATGGTGGCTCAGCTGACCCAGCGTTCGGTGCACATATGTCACGTGGCTCGGAAGGAGGAGGTGAGAGGCGCCAGGGGTCAGGGTGGTCCTTGGGGGCTGGAGAGGGCAGGGGACAGCCGCGAGCCAGCACCCTCAGCACGTCCGCACTCCGCTTTCGGGGTGGGGCAGCCGGGCCTGGGGGCTCCCCCTAGGTCTCCCTCCTCTCCCCCAGATCCTGCTGATTAAAGCCGCGAAGGCCCGGGGGCTGCCAGTGACCTGCGAGGTGGCCCCCCACCACCTGTTCCTGAGCCGCGAGGACCTGGCGCGCCTGGGGCCTGGGAAGGGGGAGGTGCGGCCGGCGCTCGGCTCCCAGGAGGACGTGCAGGCCCTGTGGGAGAACTTGGCTGTCGTCGACTGCTTCGCCTCCGACCACGGTGAGAGGCCCAGAGCGCGGCTTTCTTTGCAGGGCCCAGCACCAGGCAGTGGCTGCTAGGCCGGGCCTGGGGGCTCCCCGCGGGCAGGGATTTGATCTGGCTTTGTGCCGCTGCCTCTCACGCAGCCTCTGGGCCACGGTCAGTGCTCAGTAACTGGCTGATGACCAGTGAATGAGCAGGTAAGGAAGTGCTTGCGTGGAAGACGCGGGCCCAAAGCTGGCAGCAGTCCCCGTCTCCCTGTTTTCTGACTCCCGGGAGAAACGAGCACTGGGGTTGAGGGGTGGGTAGGTGGCAGGAAGCCATCCTGGGGCACGCGTGGAGGGGCTTGGCCTGGGGGGTGACAGCTCGCTCTCCCCCAGCCCCCCACACCTTGGAGGAGAAGGGTGGGCCGCAGCCCCCGCCCGGCTTCCCGGGGCTGGAGACGATGCTGCCGCTGCTCCTGACGGCCGTCAGCGAGGGCCGGCTCAGCCTGGACGACCTGCTGCAGCGACTGCACCACAACCCTCGGCGCATCTTCCACCTGCCCCCGCAGGAGGACACCTACGTGGAGGTGAGGGGCCGCCGCCTCCCGGGGTGGGGGGCCCAGAGCCCCTTGTGTGGCGTGGCCTCCCGCAGCAGACCCCGTGGCTCTCTGGGCAGGTGGATCTGGAGCAAGAGTGGACAATCCCCAGCCGCATGCCCTTCTCCAAGGCCCGCTGGACACCCTTCGAAGGGCAGAAGGTCAAGGGCACCGTCCGCCGCGTGGTCCTGCGCGGGGAGGTGGCCTATATCGATGGGCAGGTACGTGTGCGGCCCAGGCCCGCCCCGCACACTCCCGCTGCCCCCTCCGGCCGCCCTGGGCACGGGTCCGCTCGTGCTGGCTTCCCCTCCGGCTTCCTGGTTCATCTCGTTCTGCTGTCTGCAGGTGCTGGTGCCCCCGGGCTACGGACAGGACGTGCGCAAGTGGCCTCAGGGCGCTGTGCCCCCGCCCCCAACGCCCGCCCCCACCGCCAGTGAAGTAACCACGGTACCCGCGCTGCTGCTGGGCAGGGGGATACGGCGGGGGGACCGGGGGGACCCCCAGGGGCAGGACGAGCAGCTCAGACGTTCTCGGTGGTTCAGGGGGTAGAAGGCTCTTCACTTGGCCGTTAGAATCCCACCCCTACCTCTCGGCCCACTGTGCAGTCTAGAATCAGCCGTCAGTTTCGAGGCTCCTCTTGATGCACAGAGGTCTGCTGAACATTCCCCCGAGACACCCCAGGGGCCTCGTCGTTGGGGCAGCCCGTGCCTCTAACAGCCGTTTCTCGAAGGATGGAGCTGAGGGGAGGGGCCGTAGGCTGAACCCGGGTGGACCAGGAGCACTTGGGGTTCTCTTAGGGCCTGGATTTGGGGTGGGTGGGGCCAGGCGCTGTTGAACGCCCCGGGCCCATTTTGTCTCCCCAGACGCCTGAAAGACCCCGCCGGGGCCTCCCAGGCCTTCCCGACGCCCGCTTCCACCTGCCACCCCGGATCCACCGAGCCTCGGACCCGGGTCTGCCAGGTACGAGGGGTGGCTGTGACGCCGCAGGTGTGGCCGGCGCAGGGGCGGCCTCGGCGGCCTGTCCCCCACGGCGTGGCCCAGCTCCGGGAGCTGACCCCGCCCCTACCCCCGGCTCCTCAACTTGGTCCGCTCACCCCGGCCTTCCCTCCGTCCCTCGCCCGCGCCTGATCCACTTGCCCCGCCTTTGTCCGAAGTCCCCCAGCTTGAGGTAGACACCCCCCAGCTCCCTCTCATAGGCCCTTTTTTGTTGTGGGCAGCGGTGTTCCTCCACCTCGGAGCTGGGACCTCACGGGGCCTCAGAGCGTGGGGTAAATCCGGGGTGTCGGTTGCTGTGAGCCTGGCCCTTGCCCTCGCCAGCTGGGAGGGTCGAGGGAGGGCGCCGCTGCTCGCACACGACACAGCCCCCACGGGGCACCCCGTGCCTGTCCCCAGACCGCCACCGGCCTTCCCGCCCTCCCCTAACCTGACGCAGCTGCCGTGTGAAGTGGTTTAACGTGTACGCCGACCCGGAGCTCCTGGGAAAACGGGGGGTCCCGGCCTTGGCCGCCAACGCACCTCTGTCTTGTTTCCCCGTTTGCAGCCGAGGAGCCGAAGGAGAAGCCGTCCCGGAAGGCGGCCGAGCTGGGTGAGCGCCTCCGCCCCGAACATGCACTCGCCCTGGGGACCTCCCTGACCAGGCCTGGCCAGGAGCCCCCTGACCTGCCTCTTCCCCCCCGTCCCTCACTGCAGAGCTGACGGGGACCCCTGACGCCGTCTGCTACCCTGCACCGCCCATGCCCCGGCAGGCGTCACCCCAGAACCTGGGGGCCCCGGGTCTGCTGCACCCCCAGACCTCACCCCTGCTGCACTCACTAGTGGGCCAACATATCCTGTCCGTCCAGCAGTTCACCAAGGACCAGGTGCCGGGGGGAGGGCGCAGGTGGGGGAGCTTGGCCCTCTGGGAGCCGCCTTGCCGGCTGACCTGGCCCCTCTCTCAGATGTCTCACCTGTTCAACGTGGCACACACGCTGCGTATGATGGTCCAGAAGGAGCGCAGCCTGGACATCCTCAAGGTCAGGGCCAGGGCCGCGGGGCTGGGGATCAGGCCGTGCCCCTCCTGTGCCCCTGTCCAGGGCAGGACAGGGTGGTGCTTAGCTCAGAGGAGTGGGTCTTCCCCCACCTTCGAGTGCCCTCGTGTGAGTCCAAATCCTCCGCTGTGAGCGACCAGCCTCCTCTTCTTTGGAAGGTTCTGCTGCTCCAGCTCCTCCCTCAGTGCTCTTCCCTCCTCGGGTCTGAGCTTAGCTGAGGGGGGAGGCCCTGAGCACCTGCCGCCCTCCCATCCTTCTGCTCCACCCTTCGGTCCGTGCTGAGGCATCTGCAGGACAGAGCCAGGCCGTGTCATGTAGACACTTAACCATGGCCTTCCGGAGGCAGAGCCTTCAGCCCAGCGGGGCTCCGGTGGTAGCAAGGTCAAGGCCACAGCAGTTGCAGGAGAGCGGGGGGCGGGGAGGCATCCTCCCAGCACCCCTCGTATCAGTTGGGGAGCCAAGCTCCAGCCGTGCAGTCCCCGAGGGGGGCATGCTCACCCTTGCCCTCCGCAGGGGAAGGTGATGGCCTCCATGTTCTACGAGGTGAGCACGCGGACCAGCAGCTCCTTTGCGGCGGCCATGGCCCGCCTGGGGGGCGCCGTGCTCGGCTTCTCGGAGGCCACCTCCTCCGTCCAGAAGGGCGAGTCCCTGGCCGACTCGGTCCAGACCATGAGCTGCTACGCCGACGTCGTGGTGCTGCGGCACCCCCAGCCCGGAGCGGTGGAGGTGAGCGGGCCTGTGCGCCGGGCAGGGCGCGTTCCTCGCTGGGCCTGTTCGCTGGTCTCTCTTTAAGCGTCTAGGCCGGACTGGGGGCGGGGGGGCCAGGAGAAAGGGGACGGTGGCAGAGGGTGGGCGCCGCTGCAGTGCAGACCTCGGGCAACCCCTCTTCACAGCTGGCGGCCAAGCACTGCCGGAGGCCGGTGATCAACGCTGGGGATGGGGTGGGCGAGCACCCCACCCAGGCCCTGCTGGACATCTTCACCATCCGGGAGGAGCTTGGGACTGTCAACGGCATGACGGTGAGGCGTGGGGGCGGGGCCGCGCCGCCAGCCTGGGGACCTGGCCCGAGGTGGGAGGCCGTGGTGACCGGCTCGTCCCCTAGATCACGATGGTGGGGGACCTGAAGCACGGGCGCACGGTGCACTCGCTGGCCTGCCTGCTCACCCAGTACCGCGTCAGCCTGCGCTACGTGGCCCCGCCCAACCTGCGCATGCCCCCCACCGTGCGGGCCTTCGTGGCCTCCCGGGGCACCAAGCAGGTGAGCGAGACCCCCGCGGCCGCCCCCCCAGGGGCCTGGGCCGGGTGTGAGCGTCCCCTGACCCTGCCTCCCCCTCCAGGAGGAATTCGAGAGCATCGAGGAGGCGCTGCCCGACACCGACGTGCTCTACATGACGCGCATCCAGAAGGAGCGCTTCGGCTCTACGCAGGAGTACGAGGCTGTGAGTGCCGGGCGGGGGGCACGGGGGAGCCGCTGCACCCCGGGCCCGGAGGCGCTAACGGCCTGTCCCCCCCGCAGTGCTTCGGCCAGTTCATCCTCACGCCGCACATCATGACCCGCGCCAAGAAGAAGATGGTGGTGATGCATCCCCTGCCCCGCGTCAACGAGATCAGGTGGTGGCCTGGGGGGCGGGGCCCCTCCTCCCGGACGGGCCGCCCGCGGGCTGCGTGCTGACCGTCCCCCTCCCCTTGCAGCGTGGAGGTGGACTCGGACCCCCGCGCCGCCTACTTCCGCCAGGCTGAGAACGGCATGTACATACGCATGGCTCTCTTGGCCACCGTGCTGGGCCGCTTCTAGGGCCCAGCTGCTGGCCAAGGACTCCCGGCGCCCCCCACGGGGGCAGCACACCTGGTTGCCACTCCAGGACCTCCTGAGAGCGCACACGCCCACGAGACCGCATGCGTCAGGCGCGGGCTGGAGCTCACTGGCACGGAGCGGGGCCCCGGCTGCCCTGCCTTGCTGATGACCCCTCCCATCTGTACAGTCACTTTTTTATAACATAATAAACAGCTGGGCTGCCTAGGTACAGTTCCTGCTTCCTCTCAGGTGTCAGGCACAGGGTGCTAAGTGTATAATTAAGACAGAGCTGGCTTCTAGAAAGTGGGCATCGATGCCCAAAGGTACGAGCGGCCCCACTGGGCAGGGCTCTTCTTCTGGCCGGGCGGAGCAGCCGGGCTTGCCACATGCCATCCCAGCCCCTGTGGTTCTGGAACCCGTTGCTCTGCTGTTCGGAATCTTGTCTCACACTCACATCAGGGCTGCCGGCACTCCGCACTCACAGTCCTGACAGGCGTCCGCGCCTCCTTCGCAGGCCCTGGGAGGACCCCCAGACAAGAGGCAGGCAGAGCCGCCGGGTCCTGGCTGATGAGGTTTGAAAGCCTTTCCCTCGGCCTCGTGCTCTTCCCCGAGCCACTGAGGCTGCCGTGGGGTGCTTGGAACCTTCCCTTAGCTTGCTCCAGTGTGGAGGCCTCTTGGTAAGGCACCCAGTGATGTCTACAAATTGGAATACCACACATTTGCACGTGCTAGTCCAAACTGCTCTCCTGCCATTCAGGATAAAGCTGCTTCATGGACAAGCTGTTAGCACTGACATATGTATCTGAATGTGGTTGAAAGGGGAAAAGTTAGGTAGTATTATGTGGTCCAAGAATAGAAAATACTTTAAAAAACCCAGGGAACTGCACTACACAGTGACGCTTAAGTTAAACTGTAGTACAATTATACAAATGTTCTTTCATCAGTCGTAACAAATGTATCACACCAATGCAGAGTGTTACTTGGTTGGTATTTGAGACTCTTGTATTTGATGCATGGTTGCTCTGTAAACCCACAACTTCTCTTTTAAAAAGAGCTGGTTAATATGTTAGGGATAGGACAAGAAGGGACTGGGGTCTTGAAGACGTAGTGTGAGCAGGAGCTTTATGTGGATTCTCATTTGCTCTCACACCAACCTCACAAGCATCATCCAGGCGAAAGGCTCAGGGAAGTTCCTTGGTGATTTTGCCCAAAGTCCCATAGCCACGTAAGTCCAAGGTGGATCCAGTTTTGAGGAGCCCAGAGGCTCATGGAGTTGGGGTTTGGGCTGGCGCATTGAGGGGGTAAGGCTGGGAGGACGGAGAGCCCCTCTTAGAGCAGTTGGCATGCGGGAAAAGAAGTGTGCAGAGCACGGCGAGAAGGCACGCCCCGGCCGGCAGAGGATTCCTGGTTGGCATTGCCAGGATCGAGGGCAGGGAGGGCAGGCTGAGAGAATGGACCAGGAGCATTCCAGCAGGAATACTGATCCATGACTGCAGGCAGCAGAGGTAAGCAGGAGTGGGCATGAGGCCATCGGCTCTGGAGACCTGCGACTTCATCCCCACCTCCCCGACCCTCACCTGGACAGCTCGGTCAGATACTCGAGGACTTGGTTGGTGGGAAATGAGTGGGTCGTTTGCAGAATGCTTCTACTCCTTTCTAGAGCTTCGGTTTCCCTTTTTAAGCTGTTTGAACAAGTCAGGGATTATTTTCTCAAGTACTCTTGAGCACTTGGGGATATGTCACACACAGATTCCCACAGAGCTTGGAGATGGCCGCGTCGTCAAGTAGCAGCAGCCGCGTTTGCTGCCAAGTGGTGGGAGGTGTCCCACCCCAATCCTTTCTTTGGCTCTCCGCATCAACACGGCTCTAAGTGGAAGAAACATCTTCCCCCTACAGCCAGAGATTAGATCTTATTACATCGAGAAATAAAAAGCTGTCAGCAAAGAAACAAAAAAAACTGTCCTTTAAAAAATATGCCTGTGTCTGAACCTGTTCCACGTCCGCCAAGGACCACCCGTATGCACCACATGGTTGCCACTAACCGTGAAAAGTTTAAGAAACAAGTTTTCCTGGGCTCTTTGTTCCTGAGATACTTAAGAGAGTTGCTTTGTGTTTTTAACAAACACTGAACATAGCTCTAATGATGTGCCAAGAACTGTTCCAAGCACTTTATAAATATTAATATTCTTTCTGACTTTTGGATGAGCCTTTTAAGTATATTCCCCCGTGCAAAAGGAATCTGACTCGCATGTTTGCTTATCATTATGAACCCTTCATTGTCTGCCCTGCTGAAGAAGATTCCCCTCAAAATTCATAGTCCACTTCAAGCTTTGCCACCTGCTCTGTTCCCAGCCTCTCATCACTACTAGCAGCGGCCTTGGGCAAGTCACTGCACCTCGGGGCTTTAAGTTGAAAGCGCCGAGTTGGAAATGGCCAGTGTAAAATTGCTGGGCTCCTCAATTTGTAACAAGCGCCCCGTAGACTGTAGACTGTGGGGAGATGCTGTTGTTGGAGGTGTGGGTCAAAGAGTGAGTGATAGGAATGAAACCAGTGCCGAGGGAAACCCAGTCTGGTGGGATCTCTAGAAGAGACGGGAGGAAAGGAGCCATTCCACCATTAGAGAGGCCAGTTAGGAAGTTACTGCTGTAAACACAGATGACGGGTGCTTTAGTTTGCTAAGCTGCCAAAGCAGATGCCAAAATGGGGTTGGCTTTTAATGATGGGAATTCATTAACTTAGAAGCTTACGGTTTTGAGGCTGTAGTAAGTGTCCGAATCAAGACATCATCAAGGCAATGCTTCCTGAAGACCGGCTGCTGGCGATCCTGGACTCCTCTGTCACACGTCAAGGCACGTGGCAGCATCTCCCTTCTCTTCTGGGTTTTGCTGCTTTCAGCTTCTTGCTCCTGTGGATTTCTCTCTCTCTGAATTTCATTTTCTTATCAAGGACTCCAGTAAGAGGATTAAGACTCACCCTGGGCCACACCATAACCAAAGAAACCTCATCACAAGGTCCTGCTTACAGTAGGTTTACACCCACAGGGATGGATTAGCTTTCAGAACATGATCTTCTGAGGTAGGTACAGTTCCAAACCATCACAATAGGTGAAGAGGGCCTGATCTTAGACAAGCGAGAATAGGTATGCTTGCAAGATACAATGGAGAGGGAAGGGTGAAAAATGACCTTGAAATTGGGAGAATAAAGACTGCAGAAGATGAACCAGAGAGCAGGTTTGGGTTGGGGGTGGGGGGATGGCTTCTGATGGGACATGACGTGTTTCAGCTGCTGTGGGACCTCTACATGGTGATGTCATGCAGGTAGTGGAACTGGGAGGGTTGCAGCCAGTTGCAGAAGACTTAAAGCTGTCCTCATGTAAATGTCAAGTACTGACATAGACTTGTGTGCCTGGCACACAGTAGGAGTTCAAGAAGCACTTGAATGAATCCTCGACATAGGAGTAATTGAAATTTACCTTACTGCAAAAGTGGGGGCAAGGGAGAAAAGAGGAGAGGGCTGAGACCTAAGCCTCAGGCAGGGTGGAAGAACTCAGAAGGGGGGGTGGGGGTGGGGGGGGTGGGAGAAGGTGTCAGGGGAGTCAGAGCCTGGCAAGGTCCTACAGCATGATACCCAAGGCAAGGACTGTGGACTGAGGCTCTGGGCTGGTGAGGTAGGTGCCAGGTCTCCTGCGGTCAGCGAGGGGCTGCTTTAGGAGCTGAGGTCATTTGCCAAGAGGCAAGGAGAAAAGAGACACTGGTGCTGAGATCTGGTGGCATCTAGAAAAGACTCCAAAAGTTGGGATGAGTCTGCAGGAGAGCAACCAAAGGCTCACGAGCAGGGATCCAGGGGAAGCTAAACCTCGTGAACTCCGGTGGGATTGGGTGAAGGAATGGTGGGGGGCAGGAGCATGGAGAGGCACGCGCCCCCCTGCTCTGGGACCTTAGGTCTATAAATTACCTCCTTCTTGAGAGGTCCTTGAATAGTTACCATCAAATGCTAAGAATTTACCTCCCAGAAGTCAGCACGTGAGTCAAGCATGACTTGGCCCGTGGCTGGGAGCCGAGAACTTGAGGGACTTTTGCAGAGGCTGGACCACAGGTTTTGCTTCCGTCCAGTCGTTGTTTCCTGAGCGCTTGGCTGGAGCCAGGCTGGGAGCGAGGCACAAGGGGGCCGGCGTGAGGAAAACAGCACCTCTCCTTGAGGAGCGAGATGTAGCAGCATCTCAGCCCCATCGCCACCCCCCCAGGGGACCGTGTCACTGAGTCACGACCCCAACCCTGCTCCAGTACCGCGGGGGAGGCGGGGGAATCTCTGGGCAGGCTTCCCAGCCCGGCACAGACACTTGCCATCATGGGGTCTGAAACCCCCTTATTCTGGTAAGCTTGACTCTTGTTATTTTCTGGGCCCAGTTCCTTTTTTCTGTTTCTCTCTAGGCTTTTGGCTACAGTCCTTTTCCAATTTACAGCCCATCTTGGCTCAGCCAAAGGGAATGAGAAAATGGAATTTGACGATAAAGCTATTTAGGTCAGAGAAGGTACGGCAGTAACCCTGGGACCAGGTTTAGCAGATAGGAGAGAGCTCAGACGGGTGCCATGGAGACCGGTCCCCGCTTCTGCGCTGCCCTCTTCCGGGAGGGTGCACGTTCAGAGTGAGGCTTTCCCACGCAGGAGCCCGCGGACATCCCCTGCTGGGGGACAGCGGAGCTCGCCCTCTCCCGGCCTGGAGGCGCCCCTTAGGGCCTGGCCAGAAAGACTTCCAGAGGGACAGGAAGGGAAGCCGCCTGTGGGTGGCCTGAGGTGTGGCCGCCCCAAGGTAGCCGCTCTGGCCTCCAGACTGGTGCCAAGTGCGGGCGGGCCAGGCCTGGCGTGGGGGAGTGTGTCTCCATGAACTCCACCTGGGCTGCCTCCTGGAGCGGCAGGACGGGGGCGCGGAGGGCAGGCAAGGGCGCTGGCGCGGGAGGAGGGAGGCAGAGGCTCGGGCAGCCCCGGGCCCCCGCCCGCCGCAGTCCTGGCAGCGGGGCCCGCTTGGGCTGTGGGGTCCTTTGCGGCCACAGCCACATCTTCAACCTCCAGCTCCGCCAAGCACCCCTGGGGAGGTACTGACCGGGTACGGGTGGGATGACCCTGGGGCTCAGAGAGGGACAGGGAGGCCCCGGGAGCTCCCAGAGTTGGAGAAAGGAGGGGTTAGACGGCTGGGGGTGAAGGGCCCTTCAGCTCTTAAGGGAACCCCCTAACTACGGTTCTCACAGAGGCGGGGGGCTCTGCCAGGAGGAGCAGGGGGGCGTCCCATCCTAACTTGGGTCTTGAGATTCCCTCCAGGGCCTTCGGGGCCTGGAAGGGGGGTGGCCACTGCTCCCCTCGCTGACAGTCTGGCTCCAGGCAGCCTGGGGGGCCACCGCCCCTCCCACTGGCCCGCGAAGAAGACCCGGAAGGGGCTGGAGGGCGGTGGGCACAGGGTCGTCCACCCGGGCTCCTGCGTGACCCCTGCCCCTGGGCCCTCGGGCAGGAAGGTGCCACCACTCGGAGGCCCCATCCCAGGCATCCCTCCCGCTGGTGCCTGCAGCTCGCGGCCTCTCGGGGCCACACCTTCCCCTCTCGGCGTCTCCCCCTGCCCCTTGCGCTCACTTGAACGCAGCAGGGCCGCAGGCTCTCGGGCTGGCAAACCTGTCCCTCTCTCCCCGCCCTCCTCCAGCGCATCCTCTCCCACGTGTCCTTGCTCCGGCCCCTCTCTGACGCACGGGCCGCCCTCCTGCTTCTGGCGGAGTTAATCAGCTGTGTAAAGAGCTGCCAGGCCCGGCTGATGGATGGGGCCCTTCCGCGGCCCGGCTCTTCCGCTGGTCCCCCCGTCCCCCCACCCCAGCTCTCTTCCCCTCACCTCTCCCTCCGTCAGGGAAGGCCACCAAGAGGGAAGGGCTTTCTGGATAAGCCAGGGGAGGAGGTGGGCTGGGGGATGCGGTGGCAGGGGACTGCAGGCAGCTTCTGCAGAGCCCCCAGCATCCTGCGGGGGTGGGGGTGCTGTTCGAGGACAGAAGATGCTCCTGAGCCCTGCGTCCCCTGTCCCCACCACGAGGAGGCCCGAAGGCGGCTGGAGGGCGGGGTGGCTGGGTCTGAACCTCAGTCGGCCTGTGTGAGCAGGGCAGGGAGGCCCCAGGGCCGGCCAGTGCGGTGCACAAGGCACGTGTGAGCGCCTCCACGCAGCGTTAGTGCAGTAAACGCTGGATCCTGTCCCTGCCGCCAGGGTGCTGAGCCCTCGTGCTTGCTGAAACCTCTCCCCTGCCTCCAGATTCACTCCGACAGCTAGCCCTGTAGCACGCGCCCTCGAAACGCCAGGCACGTTCACCCCCGACATTTCACATATCCCCGTTTTAACAATTAAGCAGGCCGAAGTGCAGGGTGGCTACCTGGCCAGCACCTTGGTAGAAAGTCAAGTAGAAACCAAGGACTCTGATGAGCCCCAGCCTCGGTGTGCCAGAGCCACCCAGCTGCGGGGGCAGCTGCCGAGGGACGCAACCGTGCAGGAGCTCCATGGGCTCCGGGGTGGGAGTCGGAGCCTGGGCCGTGGGGTCGCCCCTTTCCCTCTCTGAGCCTCAGGGATCTCTTCCTCCTTTGGCAGGAGACAGGCAGATGCCTCGAGAGGTCTCTTCCAGCCTTGACCAGGTACTCCCTCTCCTGACGGGGACCCAGCCCTGGGCTGCTGGGATGGGGCTCCAGCTGGAAGCCCTGCTCTTCCCTGCCGCCTTCCTTCTCTTCATCTCCTCACTCTTCCCTGCCCCCTCCTGTCACTTGGGGCCTGCAATCAATGAGTCGGAAAATGGGAAAGTGTGGGAACTAGCAAAGCATGGAGAGCAGCTGGGGCAGCCTTGCGGCTGGATGCCAGGTACCCCGGCCCTGCCCCCCAGCCGGGCTGCCGGGGCCCGACTCGGGCCTGCATAGCAGAGAGCCTCACCCCAAAAAGACGAATGACATCTACGGGTGTTGCTGTGGACAGATAGTCCAGGACAGACTGTTGAGCCCCAGAAGCAGGCTATGGGATCTGATCTACCAAATGAGCCCATTTCGGTATATAGAGAATTGCTTGTATGAAGCCCAGGATGGCTTCCAATGTGCAGACAGCACTTATCTGTGGGAGTAAATTATAGAGGAAACATTCACTTTCTACTCTATACATGTTTCCTCTGTGGGCCTCTTAAAATAAGTACATATTGCTTTTGTAATTTTTTAAAAGGATAATTTTATAGTAAAGATGTTTCCCTGGGCTAATGAAAATGCTCAGTGCCTCGACTTTGGGCCAGAAGCCCAGTTAACTCCTGCTCATCCAAAGCACTGGATTGAAAATCAAAGCAGAGTTTGAGTTTTAAAAGGAGAAAAGCCGCAATCCCTTACTGAGACGGTGGTAAGACCCACAGTGTCGAAATACATGGTTCTTAAAACATGCAGAGGGGGCGGAGCGCCAGCAATTGAGCGCCTGCCGCTCATGCACAAGGTCTTGGGTTCACTCTCCTAAAACAAACAAATGAGAAAAACAACTCTCTTTGGGGAGTGGATGTAGCTCAGTGGTTGAGCACCTGCTTCCCAGGTACAAGGTCCTGGGTTCGATCCCCGGTACTTCCTAAAAACAAAACAAAACAGGGGGAAGGCATTGTGAAAGGGGCCTTTGGTGCCTGTGGCCCACACCTGGATTCTCTGTCCCTAGGCACCCCACGCAGCTTGAGGACAAGCCCAAGGCAGCACTGAGCCAAGGCTGCTGGAGCCTTTGGGGAGGACCCTCCTGAGCCATGGATGGGCTGGACAGCAGGGCAGGGGACCCTTTTCCCTCTCTGCCCCAGACTGGAGCGGGCAGTGGAAGAGGGGCGGCCGGGGAAAGGGGGCTGTTGGAGGGCAGAGGGGCTGGGAAGGGGCCAGGGCGGGGGGGGGGTCCTGCCAGTGCCCACATGCCGCGTTCCGCACCCGGCGCCTGAGAAGCCCACATGAAGGCTGGGAGAAGCCAGTAGCCACGAGTTTATTGGTGGAGCTGCTGTGGTGTCCTCCCTCTCTCTGAGGGCGCAGTACGGACAGATGGACGGACAGAACCCCAGACGGACACGCGGGTGATACAGACTCGGAGAGACCAGAGCACAGCTGCACAGGCAGAGACGACAGGCCACAGCACCAAGAGACACACACACACACACAGACAAAACCCACAGGGCAGGGACATGTGGACAAAGTGCGGGCTTTGGGACCCCTGCATAGACAGACGAGGGCTTTGTGGGGAGCGGGCCCCGTGGACCTCCCCAGGCCCAGGCGCAGTGACCGCGCGGATGGGCAGACGCCGCTGCCAGCCGGCTGCCGCGGGACTGGGGCACTGGCAGGGGCTCGCGGGTCCCCCGCGAGGGGCGGAGGCCATGGGGCTCCTGCACCCCGTGCCCAGGATCGCTCTGCTCCCCAAGGAAGCCGGCTCGGCCCGGCCGCCCCCTCCCCTCTCCCCGGGGCTGGGGGGGGGTCTGGCAGCTGGGAGGAGGGAGAGAGTGAAGGGTGAGGACCCGGCTGGGGCCCTTCTCCCGGGCCCAGCGGCCGCTCAGGCTTGGGGCGGCTCCCGGCAGCGCAGGCACTGAGCCATCTCGGGCCGGTACTGCTCCACCTGCAGGGTGCAGCTGGAGAACCCAAAGCGGGACTGCAGGCGCGACGAGGCTTCGGCCAGGACAGCTTCGGGGTCGGCCGTGGCGTCTGCGGGAGAGAGATAAGAGGCGGCACCAGTCCCCCGGGAGGTGGGAGGCAGGCTGGGGCCCAGACAGGGGCGCGGAGCCCGGGGGGAGGGGGCCGGCCCAGCCGGAAGCCGGCTCGAGGGCGGCTTTATTTCCCTTCTGCATTGTCTGAACAGCATCACCACGTCAAAGAAACTTGGAGAGACTCGCCCTGATTGACCAGGCTAACACCCTAAACCCGTCTTATTTTTCTATTCTTTTCTGCTATTTGAGTATCAATGTGCAGCTATGTTTTTGGTTTTCCGGGACGATCCAGATGTTAAATATCCTGTCCCGTGGTCCCACTGGAATTACCATCAAGTACCCCACAACATTCTAATATTTTTGGCACCCAAACTGAATGTTTCTGATTGCTCGTTGCATCTGGATGAAACTCAAAAATCTTTTGTCAGCTCGTGAGTCACCACATATATTTTTAATAGTTGAGTCATGATGCCGACATAATTTTACATTCCACTCTTTTCCCTTAGCGTTATACCATAAACATTTTTGCTAGTTGCCATACAGTCTTCAGAATCACCATTTTTAAGGGTCACGTGGTACCCTGTGCCTGGAGAGGTCTCCTTCCCTCCCTGGGTCCCCGTCACTCTCTGTCTGACGCTCGCTTGCTCACTGCACCACTGCAGAGGCGGGGGTGAGCCCCCCCAGAGCACCCTGGACCTGGCTGGGGCCGTGCGGACTCACCGATCGCCAGGTGGGCGGAGGCAGCGTGGTACGTGAGCGTCAGGGCCCACAGGTGCAGCTCGTGGGTCGCCCTGACTCCTGGCACCGACAGCAGGGTGTCCCGCACTGGCTCAAACCCCACGCTGCGGGGGGCACCTGCAACCAGCACCCGCGGTCCTCACTGCCACGCCGCCCCCCGGGCAGCCCCCATCCTGTACCGCTCATACTGGGGTCCCCCCCAGTTTACCCCCCGCCCGATGCCTCCTTCCAGACAGGCCCTGAGGCCCAGGCCACGGCTCCAGGCCTTTCAGCAAAGGGTGGTGGGTGGCCCAGTGCTGGCGGGAGGCGGGACAGGGGCTGGGGGGCACCAGGGCTGGGGGCAGCGTGTCTGACTCGCCTTCCATGAGGACCCGAAGAACATCCCGGAGGGTGGGAGCCGTGGAGCCAAGGGCACAGACGGAGAAGAGGAAGGTGCTGATGGGGTCGGCCGCCTTGTACTGAGGCTGGAAGGAGAGAGACCCCTCAGGCCGGAGACCCCCGCCTGTAAGGGAAGGTCTGGGGGTGGCAGAACAAACAGGACCTGGGAGGCCAGCAATCCTGGCTTGGGGGGTGGGGAAGGGCATCCGACCCAGGGCTGGGGTCCTGGGGGGCTGGGGGTCCTGGGGAGCGGGGGGCTGGGACCCGGGGCTGGAGGAGAGCCCAAGGAGGCCTCCCCGGAGGGCACCTTGAAGTAGATGAGGATGGAGGCGGCCAGCACCCCAAGGCTCTGCAGGAGGTCCCCCAGCACGTGCACGAAGGCGGCCCGGACGCTGGTGTTGCCCAGGGGCAGGGGCTCCCCGGGGCCCTCCTCCAGCGGCGCGTACTCTGCCCCCCTCGACCCGTGGCTGTGCGGGGGCCCGGCCTGGTGCAGCACGAAGGCCATTCTGGGGGAGGGGGGGGCAGAGCCGCTCAGCGCGGGCAGCCTGCTCCTGCCCCTGCCCCGTGCCCGGGCCGCCTTCCTCTCTCCTCCCCAGCGGCCCTTGCTCCACCTATTTCTCAGCCCCAGGAAGAAGACAACATTGTCCAAGAGGGACAGGTAATGGCGCCTGGGGGAAAAGAGTACTGGCCTTGGTGCCGGGAGCCCTGGATTCAAATCCTACCCTGCTACTTAAGAGCAAGTCATCCAGCTCACCTCTGGGGACGGAGTACCTGTAAACTAGGGGTCGTACCACCTACTGCCTGGGGTTGCTGTGAGGTGGAAATGACGGAACGCTGGTGAAAGCCCGTGGCTGGCACACTGGAGGCCCTGCCCAAATGCCTCTTCACCCTGAGTTTTAGATGCCTTTCCCCTTCTCGGGCCAATCCCCAGCAGGCAGCGGGGAGCCGTGCCTGCGAATCTGTGCGTGCCTGTCGGGGCGCAGCAGGCCCGCGCTCCCGTCCTGGAGCAGGGTGCCTGGCCCCCGGGCCCTGCACGGTGCCAGCTCCTCCCCGGGACCTACAGCAGGTTGGCGCAGACGGCCACGCTGGCGGTGAGCAGCATGGCGCCGCCCTCGATGTGGTAGTCGCTGTGCAGCAGGCGGACGAAGGCCAGGTACAGGAGGATGCCGGTCACCATCCAGAGGGACACCACGGAGGCCAGGGCCCCCAGGGTCTCTACGGTGGGGCGGGGTGGGGGGGGGGGAGACGAGCCGTCAGGGGCCGGCCCGGGGGCCCAAGAGCTGCCCACCCGCCGCGAGGCCGGAGGCTCGGCCTTACCTGAGCGGTGCCAGCCGAAGGTCATGGTGCGGGTGGCCGGGCGGGTGGACAGCCACAGGGAGAAGAGGCTGCCCATCATGCTGCCCACGTCCGCCAGCAGGTGGGCCGCGTCGGTCATGATGGCCAGGCTGTGCGCCAGGTACCCCCCTGCGGGGCGGGGCCGTGGAGGACGATGAGGCTGAGTGGGGGGGCGGCGTGGGAACCAGACTGGGGGACCCGCCCCGGAATGGGAACTGTGGGCCTCTCTGGGGCTGGGGGGTGGCCGGTCACTTGTCTTTCCTGCTTTTCACTCATCCACGCTTTTTGATTTTTCTACAGTGGTATTTTTTTATTTTGTTAACTTGAAAAAACGGTTCTTAAAAGCCCGGCTCGCCCTGACAAGCCAGCAGCCCACTGACCCGGGGCCTTGCCCGAAGGCCCCTCGGTGCTCTGCCCCTCTCCCCTCCTCCACTCGGAGTCCGGGGGCCCCTTGCGCCCCACCCCAGCCCCGTCCAGGCCCCCCGAGGTCGTCCCTGGGTCCCCGGTGCAGGGGCCGCGGCCTGCGCACTTACCGACCACCTCCCCGGCCATGAAGACGCAGCACACGGCGCAGGCCGCGCACAGCTGCCGCCGCGCCTGCAGCCTCTCGGGGGTGAGGCCGGGCGGCGGCACGGGGTCCCTGTGGCAGGGGTGGGAGGGCATGTCCCCCCGCTCGGGCTCCTCAGGAAGGGGCTCTGAGGGCTCTGTGAAGAGACTGAGATGGGCGACACGGTTCAAGCCGGGGCCCGGCCCACCCCCAGGCCCCGGCGCCCCAGACTGGCCTAGAGCAGATTCCCCAGGCCTGCTCAGCCCCAGGAGCCTCGAGGCCAGAGGGCCACGGGAGAGGCAGGGGCAAAAGGGACGGCTCCGGCCCCAGGACCCCTTTCCTTCCGTACGCAGAGCCGCAGAACCCCACAGCTGAAAGCCCCTCCAAAACAGTCTGGTCCAACACTTCGAAAACACACTGCAGGAGTGAGGCTCAGAGGGGGTGAGGACTTGGTGGCAGCATGGGGCAGTGCCAAGACTAGGACACAACCAAATCAACTCATTATGACAGACACCAGGGAGGCCAAAGGAGCAGGACAGCCTGCCTGACCTCTGGGAGCTTCTGGGGAACGAGACAAATGCGTGCGTGAATCACTGGGCCCCCAAGCAGAAGCGGGGCGCTGCCGTTAGAGCAATTAGAACGCAGTGCCTTTGCTTTCTCCCAGGTCCGGCCGCCCAAGACACTGAAAGGAGGGAAGGCGGCGGCCCTGGCCCCTGCTGTCGTGAAACAGCAAGAGGCAAGAAGGTGGTAAAACCCCTGCTTGAGGAAAGGTCCAAGGACTTTGGCAAGGGACAGGACACCCAACCCAAGAGGGAGCTTGTCCTCTTTGTCCAGTGGCCCTATTTCCTCTGCTCCAGTGGCAAAAGGGCCACCCCCCATAAGCAGCTGAAAGGGCCCTGCCACCCCCCGGCCCACCCAGGCGCCAGGCCACCAGACAGCTGCTCAACTGCGGAAGCCAGCCCCAAGTGCCAACCAGCGGCGAAGCAAGCGGAGAAGCAAGGCTGTGGGCCCAGACTGGGAAGGAAGCGGCCGGCCTCGATGGCCCCACGGAGGCCACCTGCCTGTCAGGCAGAGCTCAACACCGTCATCACCTGGGTGGGAAACAAGAGGGCCCAGCGGTGGGGACCGCGCATGACGCGGACCCTGCCGAGCTGGCTGTCTTCCTGCCCGCCTTGCGTCGTGAAACGGGGGTTTCCCTGCTTATCATCAAGGGAAGGCCGGGCTGGACGTCTAGTCCACAGGAGGGCCTGCGCCACCGATGCTTCCGCGCAGGTCAGCCTGGAGTGCTAAGAGCTCTGGCTAAGCTGCTGGAAGCTACCAGGACAGAGTTGGGCAGCTCTACCTTCACGGCGGAGGCAAGGTCCTGGCGCCAAAATCTGTGGCCTGCATGGCCACGCTGGAGAAGGCCAAGGCTAAAGGAGTTGCCACTGAACTGGGCTAAATGTACATGGTTCACCTTTCTTATATAAAAATAAAAGGTCTCCCTCAAAAAACAGATAGCTATCAGGCTCAGCGGATGGAGGGATATTGAATTCTAGTGAGGAAACCAGGGAAACAACTGGAGGAGGTCACACGTGAGAAGGTCCTAGAAGGACCAGAAGGATTTTGATAAAGATGAGGTGAAGGCGCCAGGCAGAGGGAATATGGAGCGAAGGTGGTGCAGGAGGTGCGGGGCGGACTCTTAGCTCATAAGCCTGGCTTTGGGGTGGCCTTCCTCCCAGGTCCTAGGCCTTCCTGGGCCAGCAGCCGAAGTGTGGCCCTTTAAGAGGAGAGTGGAATGTTGGGAGCCCAAAAATCTGAGGTTCCTGGCACAGAGACCCAGTGGCCAGATTCCAGAGCTGAGTTGTCAAGGGGAGGAGGGGTGCAGACTGCTGGGCCTGGAGTTGGTAGTGGTAGGAGCACTGGATTGGGAGTCTACTGTCTGCTAGCTGGCCCTTAGTCAACTGACAATAAGCACCGAGCAGAGGCCACCGTAGCTGCCCAGTGTCACAAGCCTTCCTCAACAAAGGAACAGGGATGGGGGGGTGTCTCACTGGGAATGCCAGAGACTGAGCTCAGACTGAGCCTGAGGTCCATTCAGATCCGTTCTCACCCCCAATACTACCCAACTCAAAACCCCGGCATGGCCAGAACCTTCCACACAATAAAGGACCTAAACAGAAAATTTCACTCGTAGAAATACTTGCAGAGGTGTGACAAGGATACCCATGAGTGAAAAAGATGGCTCCAGATAGCAACATGACGGCTGCAGGAATGCGGGGAGGGGTGCCTGGGGCCCGCTGGCTGAAGCGAAGCTCGGCCAGGTGGGTGAAGTGAGGCAGGAGGGAGGTGGGGGGCATTTGGTGCTCGCGGGGAAAACCTCAAGTGCGGGTGGGTCCACCCCTTCCTTGAATCTCTACAGCCCCTTCTAAGACTTAGACTCTGGGTGCATATGATTCTGAGCGGGCTTCCAGGAGAGAGGGGGAGATGCGGGTGACTTTGAAACCCATCCTCCTTCATGCGAGGAGGTGTACCGTGCCGTGTACAGGGAGCGAAGGGAGAGGCAGATGTGCAACAAATTACTACGCAAGAAGAGGCTGGTGCTGCGAGGGCCATGAACAAAGGGCTTTGGTGCACAGCGCAGGGGGTGAGTGGTGGGGCAGAGGGACGTCATGGAGGAGGAGACGTTTAAGGACATGAGCCCTAGGTGGAGAAGGGTGCTCCAGACAGGTGCTACGACAAGACAAGGGTTGGGGCTTGAAGGATGAGGGCGATGCACCCGGGGAAGGGCCAAGGAGGGACGGGATGGCTCAAGGGAGCAGGGAGGGAGATACGCCGACGGATTTTGCCAGTTATTTCCTGAGCCCCTTCCTGAGCTGACCTTGCTGATGCACTCATCTGGGAGGCAGAGGGGAGGCGGAGGGGTCCAGAAGGGACCACGCCGGGGATGCCTCTTTCAGGAAATGTTGCAGGAGTCGGTGACGAATACTCATAGGAGAAGGAAGATGAGCTGGGGGTCTGAGAAGCGGGTCTGGGGAGCAAAGCATGCAGGATGGCCTTGGGGCCGTGGGCAAGGTACCTGCCCTGGCTGCGTGAGGACGCGCAGGCAGCCATCAAGGTGGCCGGCCATCAAGGTAGCCGGCCATCAACAGGCTGCTCCCTTTTGTTCTGCTTGAAATGGGCACTAAAGAAGCAGCTTTTTTTCCTAAGGAGGGGGTGTTTGCCAGGAGAACGACATTCTGCTTAAAGAGAAGGAAAGGCAGTTTCCTCTCCTTGGCCCTCAGCAACCACAAACCAACAACAAATACTACTGACCGGCATAGGAAGGGCCCCGGCAGAGGGCAAAGCTTGCCAGGGCCGGAGCCCCCACAGCGACCCGCATCTGCAGTCCGCTGCAGGCCGGAGCCGGACGGGACGCCTTCCCTCCCCGCCCCCCGCCAGGTCCAAGGCCCCCACCCAGGGAAAGAGCGAGAAACACACGGAGGCACCACGGCAGATACAAAGGGAGAGGGGCCCGGAGAAAGACAAAGATTGGGGGGGAGGGGGGGCGGGCCGGCGAAAACGCCCGAGACCCCGTCCAATGCCGGAGACAAACGGACGGTCAGTCGACAGACAAAATGGCCAGCGGGGGCGGCCCGGGCGGCGGCAGGCGGCGGGCGCGGGGGCCCGGCGGGCGCGTCGGCGGTTCCCCGGCCGCCCCCGGCCCGCTGTCCCGGCCGCTCGGCGCGCCTCATTTCACACCTCGCCGCCCCCGGCCCCGTCTGTGCCGAGCCGGGAATACCCCCGCCGCCCGCCCGCACCTGCTCCTCGCGGCCGTCCCCTCGCGTCCCCGCGGCCGGGGGCTGGAAGGGGCGCCCCGAGCCCCGGCGCGCGCGGGGCAGGGCCTGGGGGGCTGCAGGGAGGCGCGGGGGGCCGCGGCGACCCCGCAGCCAGGCGCTCCTCGGGACCCCGGGCGCCGGCTGCCGCCCGACGGAGGGGCGAGCGGCGGGGGCGGCCCCGGAGCCGGGAGAAGACGCCGTGGCGGGCTGCGCGCGGCGGGCCGGCGGCGGGGCCAGGACCCGCGCCGGGGGGAGACCGCGGCCAGGGCGGGGGGCGGTCCTACCTCTTCAAACGCAGGCCGGCGCCGCCGCGGTCCCGGGGGCTCACCAGGCGGGTGGCCTCCGTGCCCCCCGTGGCGGGAGCCCGCTCCATGTCGCCGCGGCCCCGACCGTCTAGGCCCCGCCGCGGGGAGGGAGAGGCGGGCGGGCCCCGCACCCGGCCCGAGCGGCCCGCCGACGCCCGGACGCCCCCGCAGGGCCGCGGGGCCACCCGAGCGGAGGGAACTGCGGCGACTGTGGCGCGCGGAGTCCGAACTGCAGCTCCCGCGGCCGCTGGAGCCCCGCCCCGCGTGGGGCGAGCGCCCCAGGCCCCGCCTCCAGGCCGCCCGGCCTCGCCCCCACGCCTAGGCCCCGCCCCCGGGGCCCCGCCCCGAGGGTCCCCGCCCCATTGCCCCACGCGCGAGCACGGTTCGGCCGGCGGGAGCCCCGCCCCCGGGGCCCGAGAGAACGCCCAGTCCCCGGAGCCCCGCCCACCCGGCGGGCTGGCTCCGCCCCCCGGGCCCTGGCGCCTCGGGACCCTCTGGCCAACCTTCGCCCCTCGCGCGCCCGCGCGCAGGCGTGACCCCGCCACCTGGTCACCCCCCCGGCCAGCCCCCAAGCGCAGGATCCCCGACTTAGCTCGAGAGTCCCTGACAGAGCGTGGAGTGCGCGGTTTTCTGACCCAAGCGGGAGACTTCGGGGGGCTCCGATCAGGTACCCCTGCGTGGGGGTCGGCCGTGGCTAGCACAGAAACCTGCTGACCGACACTCGGCTGCCCAGGGTCGTTTATTTGCGTCCGCGGACATACTGGAGACCAAAACTCCCTGCTCGCCTCCAGTCCATCATCACCCCTATTTTCCAAATGAGTAAACTGAGGCCCCACGGAAGAAGTGCCCAAGGTCGTGCGTGCGTAAAGGGAGATCCCACCCCGGAGCCCCGCGCTCTTCTCCTCCCGGGTCAGTGCCGCTCTGGCGACCGAAGGGAGTGAGCCGCGGGCCTGCCCCTCAGGAGCCGTGGGGGGCTGACGACCCGCGCCCCCTTTCTGGACCCACGAGCCACAGTGGGTGGAAGAAGGCTGCGGCCAGCTGGTCACCGGGTGATTCCTTCCCGCGGGCCCTGCAACACCGTCCCGGGCAGCGGCCCCTGACAGCCCCGGGGAAGGGGTGACACAGCAAAGGTGGTCGCCGAAGCTGGAGTCCAAACTTCCCCTGCTCCGTGCTCTCCGCCCCTGGCACCTGCCGCTCCCGTGGAACGAAAAGGGGGGGGGGGGGGGCTGCATTGTGCGCCCCAAGCTGTGACAGTCTGTGAAGAGGAGGGTCCGTGGGAGGAGGAAGAGTGCGCTCGGCTGGGGAGGCGTGGAGGGTGGGAGCGATGGGTAAGCCGAGGCAAGATACCCGCCCACCGCCCCCCTCAGAACACACCGGGCGTCCAGAGTTTAGGGTGCTGGGAATAGACACACCTACCCCCTTCCTCCCAACACTGTTATTTCGAACAAGGAGACTGCGTGTGCTCTTCCAAAGCCCAAACCAAGCCCAAACCCCAAACCCAAAACGGAAATACGTGCCACAGAGTTGGTTGGAGCTGCTGGGGTTAACCCGGGAGAGCTTCGCGGAGGAGGCGAGTCTTACACGGATTAGGCCAGCTGGGCGGCGGGCGGGAGACTGCGGCTCGCGCCAAGGTGTGCGGGCGGCCTGCGCGGCGCAGAGGCGCGGAGAGCAGAAACCCGGGGGGTCAGCGCGCGCCCTCCGCCTACCCCCGACCCCAAGGCCCACCCAGAGCCCCTGCGGGGCAACGGGCGCCCGGGCGAGGGGGCTTGGCCTTCTTCCTCCAACCTCCCAAAGCCCGGAGGGGTGGGGCTGGAGGGGCTTGCGCTCCCTTCTCGGGTCCCAGGCCGGGAGAGGGGAAGCCACCGGCCAAGGTCACCCCGTGGGTCCGTGGCAGAGCCGGGACGAAACCCCTGTCCCCGCAGGTCTACACCAGGGGCCCGGGCACGACCTGCCCGGCGCCGTCGGGGTTTGAAGCTCCGCCCGGGCTGGGGGCGAGAGTCCCGGGACTGGGGCGCGGAGCGAGCCCCGCGCACTGGCAGGCTCGGGTGCTCCAGGCTCGGCCGAAGCGAGCCCGAGAACGGGGAGAAAGCGCCGGGCCCTGCGCCGTGAAGGGGCGCGCCTCGGCCGATGACAATAGGGGACACGATAATAACAACAATGGCTTCCGCCGGGGTATCCCTTCCCCGGCAGCCCGCGACGCGCGGACAGCAGCCCCGGGCGCCCGGGAGGGGGCGCCGACGCCGGCACGTGCCCGCCTCGCCACCGGGAGGAGGGGCGCGAGCGCGCGGGGAAGGCGAGGGGGCGCGGGGGCGCAGGGGTGACCCGGCTGTCCCCCGTCGCGGCTCGGCGGGTGTGCGGGCGGAGGAACGTGCCGCCTGCGGGAGCCCAGGTTCCCCGCCCCGGGAAAACCAACAGTTGCTTCGCAGGGAAATTTCTGTAAGGAAAGCCTGGCAACAAACAGACTGTTGGCACCTGTTTCTCAAAAACCCATCAGGTGGCCGCATGAGGATCTTTGCAAAAGGTCCTCTCGAAGGTTAGACCTGAGGAAGGCGCCGCACCTGGACAGGAGCCGGCAAATGACGTGGGAGCCAGGTCGGCTCAGGCGGGTGCCTGGGAGAACTCATCATTCACCTGAACCCTTACTCCCTGCTACCCACCTTGCCGGCCTAACTGGGTCTTCAGAGCGCACAACAGACGCGTTCTCTCCCTTCCCGGCTCTTACTGACTGCAAGCGACGCCTCTTCTGCAGCCCTCCGTTAACTGATCTCCCCGAACGCGCGCTCTCTCTCTTAGAGAAGTGGTGGGTTTACAGAACAATCATACAGGATTCCCATAAACCACACTATCATTAACACCTTGCATTGGTGTGGTACACGTGCTACAACTGATGAAAGCGTGTTTTTATTAGTGTACGATCAACTGTCCTCCATGGTTTAACTGAGGAGTCACTGTGCCGGGCACTTCCGCTGATTTTTTTTTTTTCTAGCACCATACATACAACCTAACATGTCCTCTTTTAATCACATTCAAATATATAATTCAGGGCTGTTAATTATGTTCACAATGTTGTGCTACCATCACCACCATCCATAACCAACATTTTTCCATCACACCAAATAGAAACTTTACAGTTAAGTCTGCACTTGCTATTTCCTCCCCAGTTACACCCAGTCCCAGACCCCTGGTAACCTGTATTCTAAATTCTGACTCTATGAGTTTGCTTATACTCTACTTATTTCATATACATGAGATCATATAACATTTGCAATAATTGTTTTTTTGTGTCTGGCTTATCTCACTCAACGTGATGTCTTCAAGGTTCATCCATGTTGCAGCATGTATCAGAACTTCATTCCTTTTTATGGCTGAATAATATTCCATTGTGTGTATATAACACATTTTGTTTATCCATTCACTGGTTGATGGACACTTGGTTGCTTCCACCTTTTGGTAATGATGAATAATGCCACTACAAATTTCAGTATGCAAATATCTGTTTGAGTCCCTGCTTTCAATTCTTTAGGATATAAAACTAGAAGTGGGATTACCGTGTTCTATGGTAATTTTATACTTAACTCTCTGAGGAATCAACAAACTGTCCTCTACAGTGGCTGCACCATTTTACAACCCCACCAACAATGAATGAGTTTCTATTTCTCCACATCCTCTCCAATACTTGTAATCCCTCCTTTCTTCCTTCCTTCCTTCCTTCCTTCCTTCCTTCCTTCCTTCCTTCCTTCCTTCCTTCCTTCCTTCCTTCCTTCCTTCCTTCCTTCCTTCCTTCCTTCCTTCCTTCTTTCCTTCCTTTCTTCCTTCCTTCCTATAGTAACCATTCTAATGGATGTGAAATGGTATCTTATTGTGGTTTTGATTTGCATTTCCTGAATGGCTAATGATGTTGAACATCTTTTCATGTGTTTTCTGGCCATTTATATGCCTTCTTTGTAGAAATGTCTGTTCAAGTCTTTCAACCATTTTAAAATTGGATTTCTTTATATTTTCTGGATATTAAACCCTTACTGGAAATGGAGTTTCCAAACATTTTTCTCCCTCTAGAGGATTGTCATTTTACTTTCAGGATAAAATCCTTTGAGACACCAAAGTTCTTAATTTTGATGAGGCACCATTTATTTGTTTTTTCTTTTGTTGCTTGTGCTCTGAGTGTAAGTCTAAGAAACTATCGCCTAACACTGAGTCTGGAAGATGACTCCCTACATTTTCTTCTAGGCTCTTAACATTTAGATCTTTCATCCATTTTGAGTTGATTTTTTTTTAAAGATTTATTTATTTATTTATTTATTTCTCTCCCCTTCCCCCCCACCCCGGTTGTCCATTCTCTGTGTCTATTTGCTGCGTCTTCTTTGTCCGCTTCTGCTGTTGTCAGCAGCACGGGAATCTGTGTTTCTTTTTGTTGCATCATCTTGTGTCAGCTCTCTGTGTGTGCGGCACCATTCCTGGGCAGGCTACACTTTCTTTCGCACTAGGCGGCTCTCCTTACGGGGTGCACTCTTTGTGCGTGGGGCTCCCCCACGACGGGGACACCCCTGTGTGGCACAGGCACTCCTTGTGCTCATCAGCACTGCGCATGGGCCAGCTCCACACCGGTCAGGAGGCCCGGGGTTTGAACCGCGGACCTCCCATGTGGTAGACGGACGGCCTAAGCACTCAGCCAAGTCCGCCGCCCTTGAGTTGATTTTTTTTTTTTTAAGATTTATTTTTTATTTATTTAATTCCCCTCCCCTCCCCCCGGTTGTCTGTTTTCTGTGTCTTTTTGCTGCATCTTGTTTCTTTGTCCGCTTCTGTTGTCGTCAGCGGCAGGGGAAGTGTGGGTGGCGCCATTCCTCGGCAGGCTGTTCCCTCCTTCGCGCTGGGCGGCTCTCCTTATGGGTGCACTCCTTGCGCGTGGGGCTCCCCTACGCGGGGGACACCCCTGTGTAGCACGGCACCCCTTGCACGCATCAGCACTGCGCATGGGCCAGCTCCACACGGGTCAGGGAGGCCCGGGGCTTGAACCGCGGACCTCCCATGTGGTAGACGGACGCCCTAACCACTGGGCCAAAGTCCATTTCCCAAGTTGATTTTTGATAGAGGTCCACCATCATTGTTTTGTAAACGGAGGTCCAGTTTTCCCAGCACCATTTGTTGAAGAGACTATTTTTTCCCAATTATGTGGTCTTTGCCCCCTTGTCAAAAATCAGTTGGCCATAAATGTGAGGGTTAATGTCTGAGCTTTCAATTAGATTCCATTGGTCTGTATGTCTGTCCTGCCAGTACCATACTGTTTTGCATATTATGGCTTTGTAATAAGTTTTAAGATCGTGAAATGTGAGTCCTCCACCTTCGTTCTTCTTTTTCAAGATGGTTTTGGCTATTTGGGGCCTCTTGCCCTTCCATGTAAATCTGATCATTAGCTTTTCCATTTCTGCAAAGAAGATTGTCATAACTTTTATTGGATTGCGTTGAATCTGTAAATTACTTTGGGTAAAGTTGACATCATCTTAACAATAGTCTTCCAATCCATGAGCATGGGCTGTCCTTCCAATTATTTAGGTTTTCTTTGATTTCCTTGAGAAATATCTTTTAGTTCTCTGTGTATAAGTCCTTTATGTCCTTGGTTAGATTCTTCCTAGATATTTGATTCTTTTAGTTGCTATTATAAATGAATTTTTTTCTTGATTTCTTCCTCTGATTGTTCATTGCCAGTGTATACAAACTCTACTGACTTTGGGGTGTTTATCTTGTACCCATCACTTTGCTGAATTCATTTATTAGCTCTAGAAGCTTTGTGCAGATTTTTCAGGATTTTCTGTGTATAGGATCATATCATCTGCAAATGGGGAAAGTTTTATTACTTCCTTTCCAACTTGGATACCTTTTATTTCTTTTTCTTGCCTAATTACTCTTGCGAGAACTTCCAGTACAATGTTGAATAACAGTGATGACAGTGGGCATCCTTGTCTTTTTCCTCATCTTAGAGGGAAAGCTTTTAGTCTTTCACCAGTTAGTATGATGTTAGCTATGGGTTTTTCATAAACGCCCTTTACCATGTTGAAGAAGTTTCCTTCTATTCCTAGTTTTCTAAGTGTTTTTTATCAAGAAAAGATGCTGGATTTTGTCAAAGGCCTTTTCTGCATCGACTGAGATGATCATGTGGTTTTTTTCCCCTTCATTCTGTTAATGTGGTATATTACATCAATTAATGTTCTTATGTTGAACCACCCTTGCATATCTGGGATAAATTCCACTTGATTGTAGTATATACTGTAATTCTTTTAATGTGCTGCTGGATTCAGTTGGCTAGTATTTTGCTGAGGATTTTTGCATCTATTCATAATGTAATTTTCTCGTCTTGTGGTATCTTTTTCTGGCTTTGGTATGAGGATGATATTGGCCTCATAGAAGGAATTAGGGAGTGTTGGAAAAGTTTGAGCAGGGCTGGTGTTCATTCTTATTGGCATGTTTGGTAAAATTCCCCTGTGAAACTGTCTGGTCCTGGACTTTCCTTTGTTGGGAGGTTTGTGTTGATTGATTCAATACCTTTCCTTAGTATTGGTCTGTTGAGATCTGCTTCTTCTTGAGACAGTGCAGGTAGTTTATGTGTTTCTAGGAATTTATCCATTTACTCTAGGCTAATTAATTTGTTGGTGTATGGTTGCTCATAGTATCCTCTTATAGTCTTTTATTTCAGTGGGGTTGGTAGAATGTCCATTTCTGATATTAGTCATTTGTATCCTCTCTCTCTCTTTTCCTTTGTCAGTCTGGGTAAAGGTTTGCCAATTGATCTTTTCAAAGAACCAACTTTTGTGTTATTAATTCTCTCTATTATTTTTAATTGTTCATTTCATTTGTCTCCACTCTTATCTTTATTTCCTTCCTACTGCTCACTTTGGATTTATTTTGCTCTTCTTTTTCTAGTTCTTCCAGTTTTGAAATTAGGTCTCTGGTTTCATATCTTTCTTCTTTTTTTAAATGTAAGCATTTAGAGCTATAAATTTCCTTCTCAGCACTGCCTTTGCTGCACCCCATAAGTTTTAGTATGTTCTATTTTTTTCTTTATTTTAAAAAATGTTTTAGATTACATAAAAGTTACATAAAAAATATAGGGGGTAGCACAGGTGGCTCAAGGCATTGGATGCCTCCCTCCCACTTGGGAAGTCCTGGTGTTCAGTTCCCAGTGCCTCCTAAAAAAAAAAAAAAGAAGAGGAGCCCAAAATGAACAGACACAGAGAGCAGACAGTGAGTGTGAAACAATGGGAAAGGGGGAATAAATAAATAAATATTTTTTAAAAAAATATAGGGGGACAAAAAAAGACAAAACAAAAAATGAAAACAAACAAGAATGTATAGGGGATTCCCATATACCCCACCCTCTTCCCCCTCACACTTTCCCCCCTGACATTATCTTTCATTAGTGTGGTATATTGGTTACAATTGATGAACAAATATTGAAGCTTTACTAATAATAATGGTCTATAGTTTACATTTTGCACTGTACAATTTTACAGGTTTTGACAAAATGTATAATGACCTGCATCTGTCATTACAATGTCATGCAGGACAATTCCAGTGTCCCAAAAATGCCACATGTTATACCTATTCTTCCTTCTCCCTCCCCTTAGAATTTCTGGTGACCACTATCTTTATATAAATGTTAACAAATTCTTCCTTACTATAATAATAGGTCTGCTTTGGACCATAGTTACATTCCCCCCTTATGTTTGTTCATTCCTCAGTCTTGTGGATTTTGGGATGGTGATGCCCACTTTGCTTCCATTTGAGAGAGGGCTTGGATCCCACAGGACAGATGAACAGACTGTCCTGTTTGCAGTTGTAGATACTCTCTATTTTGGAGGGATGGGTATTGTCCATCATCATCCTTTGGTTAGTTGTCCTGGGTGAGTCTGAGGAACTGGAGAGAAGGTGTTGGCAGCAACTCTGCTGAGATGCAGGGTTCAACTGGCATATAAACAGAACGAATATTTAATTCTTTGGGACATGTATTTAATGAGTATAGTGCTAATTATATAGGTTCAAATAAAAGGGGCAGAAGAACCATGTGTAGGAAAATTATAAATGAATCTAACTCTGTTACATTGAGGAGATAGGTTATCATATATTCTAAGGTAAGGCCCACCAGTGGGGTGCCAATTTCCTGGGGTTGTCTGCTCTGCCTATCGTGTCTAGATGTCTCTAAGAGCCCTCAGGAGCATCCCTGCTTGTTGCACTGTTTACTGTGGCAGTCAATGAGATCTTCCTGAGACATGCATAAGTGTTACCTCTAGAATAACCTCTTGATTCACTTTCAAATCTTCTAGCCATAAAAACTCATTTGTATTTAATATTTCCCCCTTTTGGTCAACCAAAATGCATTGCTAGTTGGCAGTTGGTAATAATCCCTCAGTGCCAGGGAGGCTTATCCCTGGGAGTCATGTCCCAGGGGAAAGGCAGTGAGTTTACCTGCTATTTGGCTTATAGAGAGGCCATATTTTCATTTTCATTTGCCTCAAGATATTTTCCAATTTTTCTTGTGATTTTCTCTTTAGTCTATGGGTTGTTTAAGAGTACAGTGTTTGGGAAGCAGATGTGGCTCAGGTGATAGGACTGCCACCTACCATATGAGAGGACCCAGGTTCAATCCCTGGCTCCTCCTAGTGAAAAAAAAGAGAAAGTGTGCCTGTATTGTGAGCCAGTGCCCATGCGGTAAGCTGAGTTCCTGTGTGGTGAGCCAGTGCCTGCACAGTGAGCCAGTGCCCATGTAAGTGAGTCACGGAGCAAGATGATGACACAACAAAAGAGAGGTGAAGGGGAGAGTCAGAGTGAAGTGCAGCAGAAACCAGGAACTGAGTTGGCACAATTGACAGGGAACCTCTCTCTACACCATAGTTCCCCAGGATCGAATCCTTGTGAATCTTAGAGGAGAAAGATGAGAAGAGAAGACAAAAAAGAGAAGTGGATACAGAAGATCACACAGTGAATGGGCACAGACAGCAAAACACAGCAGGATGGGGGCAGAGAAGGGGCGGGGATTTTAAAAAAAGAGTACATTGTTTATTTTCCACATATTTGTGAATTTTTCATTTTTCCCTCGGTTATTGATTTCTAAAATTTTTTTAGGATCAGAGAAGATACATTGTATGATTTCAGTATTTTTTAATTTATTGAGACTTGTTTTGTGACCAAATATATGGTCTATCCTGGAGAATAATTCATATGTACTCAAGAAGAATGTGTATTCTGGTGTTGGGTGAAGTGTTCTATATATGCCTGGTAAGTCTTGTGTTTTTAGAGTATCATTCATGTGTTGTATTTCTTTATTGATCTTCTGTTTAGATGTTCTATCCATTATTGAAAGTGGCATATTAAAGTCTCCTACCCTCAGTGTAGAAGCATCAGTTTCTCCCTTCAAATCTGTCTCTATTTGCTTCCTATATTTTGGAGCTCTGCTGTTAGGTGGGTGCATATATATTTATAATTATTACATCTTCTTGTTGAACTGACCCCTCTTATCAGTAGTACATCATGACCATCTTTGTCCCTCAAAACTGTTTTTTTTTTTTTTTAATATTAGTTTTTATCTGATATTAGTATAGCAACCTCAATTCTCTTTTGGTTAACTACTTGCATGGTACATTTTTTTTCATTCTTTTACTTTCAACCTACTTATGTCTATGAATTTAAGGTGAGCCTTTTTTAGTCAGCATATAATTGAATCACGCTTTTTTATCCATCCTGCCAATCTCCATCTTTTGACTAGAGAATTTAACCCATTTACATTTAATCACTACTGATAATGCAGGACTTTCTTCTGCTATTTTTCTATTTAGCCTTTGCCTTGTGCCATATTGAGTCCCTTCTCATTTCTAGCTGTATACATTTTTCATGTATTTTCCTTGTGGTTACCATGGGGTTAAAATTTAACCTCCTAAATATATAACAATCAGGGAAACAGACTTGGCCCAGTGGTTAGGGCGTCCGTCTACCACATGGGAGGTCCGCGGTTCAAACCCCGGGCCTCCTTGACCCGTGTGGAGCTGGCCCATGCACAGTACTGATGCGCGCAAGGAGTGCCGTGCCATGCAGGGGTGTTCCCCGCATAGGGGAGCCCCACGCACAAGGAGTGCGCCCCATAAGGAGAGCTGGCCAACACGAAAGAAAGTGCAGCCTGCCCAGGAATGGCGCCGCCCAAACTTCCCGTGCCACTGACGACAACAGAAGTGGACAAAAGAAACAAGACACAGCAAATAGACACAGAGAACAGACAACCGGGGGAGGGGGAGGAATTAAGTAAAATAAATAAATCTTAAAAAATATATATATATATATATAACAATCATATTTGATTTGCTACCAACTTGACTTCATAGGATATACATATACTGTTTCTATACCCCTCCATTTCCCCACCTTTTTTTATACTTGTTACAAGTACATATCTTTGTACACTGATGTCCATAGCCATAAATTTGTCATTACTTTTTATGCATTTGTATTTTAGCACCCATCAGAAGTAAGAAATTACATACCAAAAAATACAATACAATAGTACTCACGTTTACAATAACCTTATCCGGAGCTCTTTATTTCTTTATGCTGCTTTGAACCACTGTCTAGTGACTTTACTCTCAGTCTGAAGAACTCCCTTTAGCATTGCTTATAGGGCAAGTCTAGAGGTGATAAACTCCCTTAGCATTTGTTTATCTGGGAATATCCTAATCTGTCCCTTATTTTTCAAAGAAAGTCTCATTGGATATAAAATTATTACTTGGCAATTGTTTTCTTTCAGTACTTTAAATATTTCATCCCACTGCCTTCTTGCTTCAGACTTTCTGAGGAGTAAATGGCACTTAATCAAATTGGAACTTCCTTATATATAACACATTGCTTTTCTCTTGTAGCTTTCAGATCTCTCTCCTTGTCATTTGCATTTGAAATTTTAGTCAGTATATGATGAAGTGTATTTTTCTTCCAGTTTATCTTGTTTGGTGTTCTCTGGGCTTCGTGGATGTGCATATTCATGTCTTTTACTATGTTGGGAAGTTTTCTGTCTTATTTCTTTGAATATTCCTTCTGCCCCTTTCTCTCTTTCTTCTCCTTCTGGGACTCACATAATCTATATATTGGTACACTTGGTGTTCCAAAGATCTCTTAGGCTATTTTCACTTTTTAGAATTCTCTTTTCTTTCTGCTTCTCAGCCTGACTCATTTCAAATACCTTTGGAGTTCGCTGATTTTTTTCTTTTTTTTTTTTTTTTTTTGCTCCAATCTGCTGTTAATCCTCCTGGGAATTTTTCGTTTCAGTTATTGTAGTCTTCAACTCTAGTTCCTTTAAAATTTTTCCATCTCTACAAGATTCTCATATTGTTCATTCATTGTTTCCTTGATATCCTTTAGTTCTTTCTCTGTATTTTCCTTCAACTCCTGGGGCATACTGAAGACCATATTCTAAACGTCTTTGTCCAGTATGTCCACAATCTGATCTTCTTTGTTGGTGTTTTCCGGTATTTACTGTAATTTAACAGCTCTTTCTTCCACTCTTCCCTGGATGGTGTACAGTGCTCTACTGGATTCTGGGCTTTCAAAATAGTTGGTTCAGGGAAGCGGACTTGGCCCAGTGGTTAGGGCGTCTGTCTACCACAGGGGAGGTCTGCGGTTCAAACCCCGGGCCTCCTTGACCCGTGTGGAGCTGGCCCATGCTCAGTGCTGATGCGCGCAAGGAGTGCCCTGCCACGCAGGGGTGTCCCCTGCGTAGGGGAGCCCCACACACAAGGAATGCACCCCATAAGGAGAGCCGCCCAGTGTGAAAGAAAGTGCAGCCTGCCTAAGAATGGCGCCACCCACAAGATGACACAACAAGATGACGCAACAAAAAGAAACACTGACAACAACAGAAGCGGACAAGGAAGAAGACGCAGCAAATAGACGCAGAGAACAGACAACTGGGGGAGGAGGGGAGAGAAATAAATAAATAAATCTCTCTTTTTTTTTTTTAATAGTTGGTTCAGAGAGTTCCTGCCATTTACCAGTTGTTCTGGTGGGGGGACTGATTCCTGAAGCTTCCTACTCTGCAATCTTCCCACAATCCACCCACCTGCTCTTACAGTCTGTCCTGGCCTACTTCAGGTATCAAAATTCCCTCGGGTGAGGCCTCAGGCCTCTTAGCTTCAAAGACCTGATGTAGGCAGGAAGGACAAGTCAGAGCCAACTTCCAGAGGACTTCCGGCAGAGCAGGCCAAGCGGGAGCTGCAGGGGACATAGGCTAGAAGCCCACGCACGACCACTTCATCCTGGGAGAGAAGGTGAGCAAAGCCCAGGGCTAAGGTCAGGAAGTAGACTGGACTTAGAGATCTCAGGCGAGGTTTGGAATCCAGGCATGTGAGCAAAAGTTAACACTTGATGAGAGGTCCAAGCCAGGCTGAAGGGTATGGGTAGGCTCGGGATCAGCAACCCAGATGACCCAACTTCTACTCCATTCTCTGCTCAGATGTCACCTCCAGGAAGCCTTTTCTGATTTCCCCCAGGCTGAACTGTCAGGTGCCCCTCCCTGGTGTTTTCAAGGTCCACTATGCTGATCTGATCCTGACAGTCACCGCAGTGTAAAGGAATTATTTGCTTGTCTGCATCTTCATTAGAGTGCAAGCTCCCTGAAGGCAGGAACTGTGTCTTTCTCATCACTGTGTCCCCAGCACCCCACCTAGCGGTTGGCCCACAGTCTTCTATGAAGCCACCCCAGAAAGGGGGAGCTGGTTGTTAGAGAGGAAGCAGGATGGAGGAGGTAGGATTTTAGTTGGGCCTTAAAAGGATGCATAGGATTTGATGATAGAGAGGAGGGAGGGCTGTGGCTTAAATGCTACTTCCTCAGGGAGGTCTTTTCTGAGTCCCAAATTATATACTCTCATTGCACACTATGTGTTCTTTGTAGTATTCATCACATTGTAATTAAATCATTATCTGGGAATTATTTGTTTCTTCACTTGTCTTCTAGGCTATTAGTCAGCCAAAAGGGTGCTGATGCAAAATACCAGAAATTAGTTGTTTTTTATAAAAGGTATTTATTTGGGGTAGAAGCTTACAGTTACCAGGCCATAAAACGTAAGTTACTTCCCTCACCAAAGTCTTTTGCCACATGCCAGAGCAAGATGGCTGCTGACATCTGCGAGGGTTCAGGCTTCCTGGGTTCCTCTCTTCCCGGGGTTCATTTCTCTCTGGACTCAGCTCCTCTGTTTTCCCCACAAGGTCATGTAGACTATGAGGCTCTCTAGGCTTTGCCTCTCTCCACAAGGTCAGCTGTAGATTATTAGGCAAACGATTTGTTTCTCTTCCCGGGACCTTCTCTCTTTCCTTATGACCAAGCTCCTCTGTGTGCTTTACTACCTGGGGCTCTGGCTCAGGACTCCAGCATCAAAACTCCAACATCAAAACACCAACTCTGTCCTTTGCTATGTCTTTTATTTCTTTTTTTTAAAGATTAATTTATTTCTGCCCCCCCCCTCCCCGTTATCTGCTCTCTGTGTCCATTCACTGTGTGTTCTTCTGTGTCTGCTTGTATTCTCATCAGGAGGCACTGGGGATCTATGTCTCTTTTTGTGGTGTCATCTTGCTGTGTCAACTCTGTGTGTGCAGCGCCACTCCCACTGTGGGTGGGCTGTGGTTTTGCACAGGCAGCTCTCCTTGTACAGGGGCCATTCCTTGCGTGAGGGACACCCTTACTTAGGGGCATCCCTGCGTGGGCCAGCACTCTGCGCTCAGCAGCACTGTGCGTGGGCCAGCTCATCACACGAGCCAGGAGGCCCTGGGTATTGTACACTTGGACCTCCTATATGGTAGGCGGACGCTCTATCTGTTGAGCCACATCCATTTCCTTGTGGAATTTTTTGGAATTCATGAACTATATCAAACTGCTATAGTTAACATCCTCTAGCTTGCCTCCTACTTCATTTGCTGCTTATTCTTTGTCTCCTTTGCTAGTCTTGTCTCATTCCTTCAATCTTTTAATGCTGGATTAGCCCAGGACTTGGTCACTCTCTTCTCCTTCTACACTCACATTTATGGAGCTATCACCTAGGCTCAAGACTTTAAAAACTACCTAGAAACAGCAGAAAGCAATGCTTGCTGAAGCTGGGTGATAAGTCCATGAAGGATCACTGTACTCACCTCTCTATTTTTGTGTGTTTGAAATGTTCTATTTAAAAACATAAATGGCATGTATATGATCACGATTCCCAGACCTCTCACTTGAATTCCAAATGCATATTCCTAAATGTCAGCTTTCCATCTCCTCCTTCACATCTAATAGGCATCTCGAGCTTCCTAACTCTTAACCTGAACTCCTGATCATCACCCCTATCCCAAACCGTCTCCTGCAGTCCTCCAAGGTCAGAGCATGCCAACGCCATCCTTCTATTCGCTCAGGCCAGAAACCTTAGAGTCATCTTGGACTCCTCTATTTTCATCCCACAATCAATCTGTTAGCAAAACCTGCTCCCGCCCTTGTCCAAACCACTGTCATCTGTCATTTGATTATTGCAGTAGCTTCCTGGATGGTTCCATTTCCATGCTTATTGTCCTTTAGTGGATTCCCAACCCAGTAGCTAAGCAACATGGGTCAGACTTTGTTGCTCCTGAGCTCAAAACCTTCAAGTAGCTCCCCATCTCACGCAGCGAAACAACTGAAGTCCTCCCAATGCCAGCAAAGCCCTACACTACCTGGCCCCCTGGGATCTCATTTCCTGTTACCTCCCACCCCCTCCCCGGCCCCTCTGGCCTTCCTGCATTTCCTTTAACACCAGGTCCACTCCTGCACCCCGGGGTACTCAGCCTGGTAGCTTCAGGACCCACCTCCTCACCTGCTGCAGGTCTTAGCTCAGATGCCCATTCCATCAGGCCTTCCCTGCTCGTCCTTTAAAAAACTGCAACTTCCCCCTAAACATTCTCTATCTCCATTCCTTGCTTTTTTTCCCTATAGCCATTATCACCACCTAACTTATTACATATTTTACTTATTTTACTGTCTGTCCCCTCCCTCCAGAACGTAAGCTCTGTGATGTCAGAAATGTTTGCATTTCATTTGCTGCTGTAGTCCCAGCACCTGAAAGAGGGTTAGGCACATAAGAGCACCCAATAAATAGTGTTGAAGGCATTAATGAATGTCTGTCTCCCACACGAGGCTATAATTTATGAGGGCAGAAAAAGCTTATTGTATCCACAATACTATGCACATAGTAAATGCTTCATAAATATTTGCTGAATATGTGACTTAATTAATGAAAAGGACATTTCATGAGGGAAAATCATGTAAGAGCAACGATTCAGAGATGAAAAGGACAAGAGGTTAGGAGAAAAGAGACCAGTTCGATGTCATGGAAGATTCCCTTTACAGCAACAGTAGACTGAGTTTGGAGGAGTAAGCTGGTATCAAGTCGCAGAGTTCATTGCCAGATTTAAAGGATTTTTTCGCATCCTCCAGGCCCTGAGCAAAGGAGTGGTGATGCTAGAAGCCTTGCTTTAAGAGCACTGATCTGGTAGGAGTATCTAGGATGAGACTGGCAGCAGAGCAAATAGGAGGCTAAGACAACAGTGTGATGCAGGCCTCCCTTAACTGGGGTGCTTCAAGGCTGTGGGAGTTGCAAAGAATGGACAAATGAAGATCTACTGTGGAAAAAAAAAATTTTTTTTAAAGAACTTTTTGCCTTAAGTTGGAGGAAGAAATGAACCCACAACCCAGTGATATTGGGTTTTATTTTACTTTAAAAGTTTTTACTAGAGCAGTTGTAGGTTTACAGAAAAATTGTGCAGAAAGTACAGAGTTCCCATAGACTGCCTCCCTCACCACCACAGTTTTCCCTGTTATTAACACTTGCATTAGCAGGGTATATTTGTGACAATTGATGAAACAAAATTATTATATTATTAACTAAGTCCATGGTTTCCATTAGGGCTCACTCTGTATTGTATAGTTCTGTCTTTTGTGTGCATTTTTATGCTAGTAACATAATACAACTTAAAATTAGTCATTAAACTACTTTCAAGTATACAATTCAGTGGTGTTACTTTCACAATGTTGTGCTACCATCACCACCATCCATTACCAAAGCTTCCATCACCCAAAAATAGAAACTCTGTACCAATTAAGCATTGACTCCCCATTCCCCACCCCTACACTTGCCCCTCGGTAAGCTGTAATCTAATTTCTGACTCTATAAATTTGCATATTCTGATTATTTCCTAACAGTGAGAGCATACAATATTTGTCCTTTTGTGCCTGGCTTATCTCACTCAGCATAATGTCCTCAAGGTTCATCTGTGTTGTCACATGCATCGGGACTTGACTCCTTTTTATGGCTGAATACTATTCCCCTGTATGCATATATCACAGTTTGCTTATCCATTCATCAGCTGATGGACACTTGGATTCCTTCCAACTTCGGCAATTGTGAATAATGCCACTATGAACTTCAGTGTGCAAGCATCTGTTCAAGTCCCTGCTTTCAATTCGTTGGGATATATAACTAGAATTGGGATTGCCAGGTCCTATGGTAATTCTATACTTAACACTCCAAGGAGCCGCCAAACTGTCTCCCACAGCGCTGCACCAGATCACATTCCCACAAACAAGGAATGAGTGCTCCTATTTCTCCACATCTTCTCCCACACTTGTTATTTTCCATTCTCTTAATAATAGCCGTTCTAGTGGGGAGGAGTTTTTGTTAGAAATGTTGAGAGGGGAAGTGAGATGGGTGATGTTGGAGTTCTGGCTGCTTGGGGAAGACCACAGGGATGTTTTGGGGAGTCAGAAGGCTGCATGAGGGCACCGGGTGGGAGAAGAAGAAAATGGGGTTGTAGGAGGCTGGGAAAGGGATGTAAAAAGAAAATGGAAGTGCACCAACACTTTGCAAAGCCTCTTGGAGGAGAAGCGGATGCAGCTCAAGTGATAGAGCTTCTGCCTACCATATGGGAGGACCTGGGTTCAATCCCTGGGACCTCCTGGTGAAAAAGAAAAGAAAGTGTGCCTGTGTGGTGAGCCAGTGCCTGCACAACGGCCTGCGTGGTAAGCCAGGGCCCGCGCAAGTAAGTCACGCAGCAAGATGGTGCATCAAAAGAGACAAGGGGAAACACAGCAGAAACCAGGAACTGAGGCGGCGCAATTGACAGGGAATCTCTTTCCTCATCAGAAGTCCTCAGGATCACATCCCTGTGAATCCTAGAGGAAAGAAAATGAGAAGAAAAGACAATGCAGCAAAAACAGCAGGGTGGGAGGAGGGGAAGGGAAGAAAATAAATAAATAATTAATAAATAAATTTTTAAAAAATCTTCTTGGAGGAAGGACCCTGCTTTTTTCCCGTCTTCTCAGTAACAAAATACAAAGCAAATTCTCTCTTTCCAAATTGGGAGAAGACAGAAGAGAAAGAATATTAATAATAATTAATAATAATAATAAAACACTTATCACATATCAGGAGCTGTTCAAATTATTTAATACAACAACCCTAACAGACATTGTTATTGCCATTTTACAGATGAGGAAGGCATGCCCTGTGGCCTGAAGAATCTGGGATTGCAGGTCAGAGAGGAGGGGGATAAAAAGCAGGCCCTCCAGTCTGCTGGAGGGAAGCCCCCCTCCAGCCCAGATGTCTGGCCAGGGGCGGACAAGTAAACGGGGCTGGCATTGGTTCTGGTCACATGGAACATGGACCCTTCAGCTGCCGGGAGAGCATCTGAAGCCTCGGGTCTGGACCTCACGGGGTGACCTTGAGCAGGTCAGGCCTCCTCGCTGGGCCTCACTTTTGGCAACTGTAAAATGAAAGCATTGGGTGAGAGTTAAATCTCTGAGGTCCCTTCCAGCTCAAAAGCTGTACAATTCTAGAACCTGGTGGTTGGGTGTGACAAATTATGATCTCTCTTCCCACTGCATATGTTCCAGAGCGTGATATTTTGGGTATAAATATGCCAATGTCTGCCGTCTGTGTGTGTGTATTCCAGCTATATGACTAAAACTTTAGTTGTTTGTGGGTAAATAAGGGATGATTTTGGTTGTCTCCAGGAAAGACCAAATGGCTAGGGGTGGGGGTGGAGAGGAAGTTATAAGATCACCGACTCAAGGCATGGCAGGAGGGCAAATAACTCGAAAAAGGTTTAAGTGTGTAATCATTCTTTAATGTAGTTATTTTTTGTCTTTTCCATTATTTTTACAACCAAATTTAATTTAGCATTCACATTAGCCTTGTGAAATGGCATGGATTTTTACAGAAGAGGAAAAAAAGAGACTCAGAGGTTAAGTGACTTGTCCAACTGACACAGCTTGTTAGAGCAAAAGTCAGAACTAAGATGTCAGCTTTCTGACTTGTGCCATCTTCCTGGCACCATGTTGAATGTCAAAGACCCTCTGAAGAGAAAAGAGAGTGAAAGAGTGTCTGGCATCTAGGTGAAGGCAAAGTGGAGAGCCATCTCTGCATGCCAGGCCTAAAGATAACGGCTATTTGAAGAGTCACAAGCTGTGATTAATTAGAAAGTCAGAGGACAATTGTAAGAAGTACCAACATATGGGAGCCTCTGGCAAGATGTGAAAGATATTAACTCTTCTTGGAACCTAATTTGCCCTTTTTCTCAGGGCTCACTTCTTCTCCAAAGCAGGGATATGATGATAGCACTTCTCAGGACTGCTGTGAGGATCAAAGGAGATAATTAGGTGAAAGTACCTCTAAAAAGCCACACAAACATTTGCTCATTCATTCAACCAACCAGCATCTATCGAGTACCTACCACATGCCAGGATCTGTGATGGGACTGGGGACATCTGAAGACAAACAGAATCACCATCGTAATCTCCCCTCTGCCATCTTTCCCTTCACTTCCTTTGTCTCTTCTCCTCTAGGATGTACGAGGAAAGATGGGCCCTGTAGTCCTGCCCAGTTCTCCTACTTCTGTCCCAGGAAGTCTTGCTGTGGTACAACCTCCAGGCTGCACTGGACCAGCGGAGAACTCTCTCAGCTGCAGCTCCTTCTACAAACCATTTATTCACTTACTGTGAGTCTGGAACGGTTCTAGGTGATGGAGATGCAGTGAACAAAATGAAGTCCCTGCCCTCATCGCTCACAGACTAAAGAGGAGGTAGACTCGACAGGAAAGCAGTGGAGCCAACGAGGTTGAAGCGAGAGGTAGCACCACGCTGGGCTGTGCCGGTTGAGGTAAGGAATGTGCTATAAGTGCAACGAACTTGTTTTTAAAAACAAATCCAATTTTATTGATCCATATTAATAAAGTATAGCATTCATCCAAAGTGCACAATCAGTGGTATCTGGTACAATCACATAGTTGTGCATTCATCACTTCAATCATTTTCATTATTTCAATAATAATAATAATGAACAAAAAAACCAGTCAAACAAACACAAGAAAATTCTTCACCTCTCAAACTATGTCTCCCCTGCTGTACACAGCTGCTATTTGTGGCTATTCTTGCTCAATTATTTATTTATTTATTAAGCAATTTCATTGAGATATATTCACATATTACATGATCTATCCAAAATGTTTGATCAATGGCTTTTAGTATAATCACAATGTTGTGCATTGTCACAAAAAATTTTAGAACTATTTCATTACTCCAGAAAGAAAAACTCCACACCTCTTAGCATGCCTTCCCTAGCCCTACATAACCACTAATCTAATTTCACCTTTATAAATTTATTTATATTTATATTTTACATAAATGGAATCATACAATATGTAGTATTTTGTGTCTGGTTTCTTTCACTTAGCGTAATGTTTTTTTTGTCTGATATTAACACTTTGTTGTATTAACCCACATTTGTTTGGCTTCAAAGAAAAATGGTCTTATATATGCAATTTTACCATATTAATATTTCACATCAGTTTTACTATGCTATACATTCCATGTTACATTTTTTAGCTTTCTTTTTAGTAATATACATGACCTTAGACTTTCCTTTTTTCCTAAAGATTTTTATTTATTCCTCCCCCCTCGCTGTTTGTGCTTGCTGTTTGCTCTCTGTGTCCATTCACTGTGTGCTCTCTGTGACTGCTTGTCTTCTCTTTAGGAGGCACTGGAAACTGAACTCGGGACTTCCCATAAAGGAGAGAGGCTACTAATCACTTGATCCACCTCAGTTCCCTACTTTGCTGTGTCTCTCATTGCCTTTCCTCTTTGTCTCCTTGTTACATCAGCTTGTTGCATCAGCTCGCCATGCCTGCCTGTCACACCAGCTCATCTTCTCCAGGAGGCACTGGCAACTGAACCCAGGACCTCCCATGTGTAGATGGAAGCTCAATCACCTGAGCCACATCCACTTCCCAGACTTTCCCTTTAATCCACTATCATACCCACATACTAATCCTGCTGGTTACAAACATTAAATGGGGCTTTCACCTTTTCTATTAACTTCCAAAAATTAACACATACCCTTTTTACCAATTTTGTATAAGTTTACCCTCATCTTTCCATTCTCTAACCTCGTTCTATTTTCTGGTAATGCATATTCAAGTTATGAACTCCATGAGATTATACAATATGTAAGTTCATAGAAGCACAATCGTACAGTATTTGTCCTTTTGTGCCTGGCTTGCTTCACTCAACATAATGTCCTCCAGGTTCATCCATGTTGTCATATGCTTCACAACTTCATTTCTTCTTACAGCTGCATAATATTCCATCATGTGAATACACTAGTTTGTTTATCCATTCATCTGTTGATGGACACCTAGGTTGTTTCCATCTTTTGGCAATTGTGAATAACACCACTATGAGCATCAGTGTGCAGACGTCTGTTTGTGTCACTGCTCTCAGTTCTTCTGGGTATATACCCAGTAGTGGTATTGCAGGGTCACATGGCAAATCTATATTCAACATCTTTAGGAACTGCCAAATAGTCCTCCACAGTGGCTGTGCCATTCTGCATTCCCACCAACAGGGAATAAGTGTTCCTATCTCTCCACATCCTCTCCAACACTTACAGTTCTCTATCTTTCTAATAGTGGCCATTCTGATAGGTGTGAAATGATATCTCATTGTAGTTCTGATTTGCATTTCCCTAATTGCTAGTGACTTTGACCATTTTTTCATGTTTCTTTGCCATTTGTATTTCTTCTCTGAACAAATATCTATTCAAGTCTTCTGCCCATTTTTAATCTGGTAGTTTGTCTCTTTATTGTTGAGTTGTAGCATCTCTTTATATATCATGGTTATTAAGCCCTTATAGGACATGTGCTTTCCAGATATTTTCTTACATGAGTTGGCTGCCTTTTCACTCTTTTGACAAAGTCCTGTGAAGTACAAAAGTATTCAATGAACTTCTCAATGCCTTCTGCTCTTTCTTCCCAGTGCTACCCAAGAAACGAGCTGGGTTGTTCTACTAGTTCTATGATGCTAGTCTCATCATGAAATATGCCATAGTATGAATTACCCCCCAAATTCTCTGATTCAGCTCCTTCCCATGTAAATTCATCTGGCCTAGAATCTATGAACTGGATGAGGGAAACCAAAAGTTTTTGATCCCACACCTCACACAGACCACAGATCCTCTAGGAATAAATTCATTAATTCAGTGGTCATTGTGCCTGCTGGCTCACATCTCTTGGGGTACAGTAATGACTTACGACTTAAAACCTAGAAGGGGTGGGGAGTGGATGTGGCTCAGGCAGTTGGGTGCCCACCTCCCACATGGGAGAACCCAGGTTCCGTTCCCCGTGCCTCCTAAAGAAGACAAACAAACAACAAGCAGACAATGAGCAAAAAGAAATGAGCAGGGAGTGGATGTGGCCCAAGCAGTTGGGTGCCCACCTCCCACGAAAGGTCCCGAGTTTTGTTCCCGGTGCCTCCTAAAGACAAGCAGACAATGAGTAAAAACAACGAGCAGACAACAAGCAAGCAGACCAGGGAGCCATCTCCAGGGAGGGAGGGATTAAAAAAAAAATCAGGGAAACGGACTTGGCCCAGTGGTTAGGGCGTCTGTCTACCACATGGGAGGTACGCGGTTCAAACCCCGAGCCTCCTTGACCGGTGTGGAGCTGGCCCATGCGCAGTGCTGATGCGCGCAAGGAGTGCCCTGCCACGCAGGGGTGTCCCCTGCGTAGGGGAGCCCCACCCGCAAGGAGTGCACCCTGTAAGGAGAGTACCCCAGTGCGAAAGAAAGTGCAGCCTGCCCAGGAATGGCACCGCCCACACTTCCCGTGCCGCTGACAACAACAGAAGCGGACAAAGACCCAAGACGCAGCAAATAGACACAGAACAGACAACCAGGGGAGGCAGGGGGAATTAAATAAATAAATAAATCTTTTAAAAAAAAATCAACTAGAAGGGGAGTTAAATGTGCACTGATAACTGTAATCAAGGGAAAAGAGTGATAAAAGCCACAAGAGGGGAAACAGGAATAATGCAAAAATAATAAAGCTCTTTCAATGATATGTTATGGGAGCCATTGAGTGCTCCACTGAAAGAAAAACAAAAGCACAAGATGGCAAATTGCAAATGGGCAGACACTTCTCCCACAGACCAAATAGAGCAAGCACCTCAAAATTTCACTTTGACCCAATGAGTCCACAACCAGGAATCTATCCTAAGGGGAAATAAGCAGATTTACCTATAACAGTTTCATTGTAAGTAGTACATTTAACTATAGCTGTAGCAACTATCGAATCATTAGAAACAACTTAAATATCCAAACTGGATTCTACGATTAAGTGATCGTACATTCTCATGATGGCATAGTATTTAAGCGAAATTTTTAAAGGCGTGAATTTTGGAGAGCCTCAAGATACCATTTTAAAGGAATGTGGCAACTAATAATCACCCTACAACAGGATAAATAGGAACAGGGAGAGGCGGGAGCAACTGGGGGCTGAAGGAAGGATTCTCAGAAATAGTGGCCTTGAAGTGAGTCTTGAGGGGCGTGGAGGAGTTTCCGGGCGGTTGGGAAAAATAGGACAAAGTGGAGGCCCCTGAATACTTAAAAAGAAGACCGGGAAGTTGGCGCACCTCTTGAGAAGCGCTCGCGGCGACCGCCCCCTCGCCGGCCACGTTGGGCGAGCGCATGACCTTCCTTCGAGTGAGTCCCTGAGCCGTGTCCGCCATGAGGGTGGGTGATGCCTTCCCGCGGGAGAAGCAAGCCGCCCTGGGAACCAGGCTCAGCTGCTCCTGGCGGCGGCGCCGGCAGCTCCCTACCCTCAGGCCCACCGCGAACCAACCAAGAGCCTGGGCCGGCGCGGCCCCCGGGGGCCTCCGCCGCCGCCATGGCGCCCCGCGGCGCAGGGGACGCAGCGCGCACGCGCAGTCGGCCGCTGGGCCCGGCCGTGTGAGGTTTCTCACGCGGGCCGGAAGCGAGTGGCCGAGGCCTCCTCCGCGGAGAGGCGCTCCCGGGTAAAGGGCCGCGCTGGCAGGGCCGTCGGCAGCCCTGTGGCTACAGAGCCGGAGGGGGCCTGGGGAATTCGGAGCCCAGAGCCTGTGGCCTTGGCTCTCCGGGCCCTCAGGCTTCCCAAGTCCCCACCGCGGGCGTCCGACGCCCAGTTCCCTCGCCGGTCCGCCCCGACAGCAGCCCCTTTCTGCTCCCTTCTTGGGCCCTTGAGCCATCCGCCTGTTCCCTCCGCTACCTGGGGTCTGAGGGGCAGAGGTGGGGTGTCCTTGGGAGGGTGGGGGAGAAAGTCTCCGGGTCCAGCTGCAAGCCCTGCCCCCTGGCCTGGCTTTCGGACAGCTGAGCAGTCTGAGGCGGCGCGGTGTTTGGTCTGGGTTGTTTCTCGGGTGCCAACTGTGGCTCTTCTCGATTCTTGACCCACGCTGTTCGGGGACAGGGGCCGCCCTGGTCTTTCAAGCCCCGCAGTGCGCTTGCGCAGGTCTAGGGCTGTTACCTGAAAGCCCTAGGAGCCCGGCAAAATCGACCTCCTCCCCTGACTTAGAGCTCTCCTTGCTCACATCCCTCTAGGAGGTGGGGTGTCTGGAGGTCGGGGTAGCTGGAGGACTCTGGGAAATGTGCGGGTAGGACATTTCTTCTTTACATGTTGAAGGCGAGTGCCTTTTCTGCACTCTCCCATCAGCCCCAGATCCCACTGTTGTTTTCTACCTGCCCCTGGGTAGTATGACCTGCCCGGCCCCTGAAGGCAGTGAGGCTCCTCTCGCTGAGAGTTCACTCCCGTGTGCCTCCCGGGTGGAAGTTCTCACAAATATGGCTTCTCCTCTGGCCTAGATCATGTCTCATTTGGATGAAGCAGCCCGCCGGCTGTCCAAAAGTGGGACAAGCCTCTATGCAGTGCTGGAGCTTAAGAAGGGTGCCTCGCCTGAAGATGTCAAAAAGTCCTACAGGTTCAGACCTCAGCCCCTCATGGAACCCTGCAATTTCCTCCCTTAAACCTTTTCCTCTCTACTTTGCTCTCCCACTTGTGTTGCTTTTTTTTTTACTTTTTTTTTATCCCTCCCCCCTTGCAGCTTTTTTGCTTGCTCCCTGCTTATGGTGTCCATTTGCTTTGCATTCTTCTGAATCTGTATTTTTTAAATTTATGTATTCCTCCCCCCCCCCCCCCGGTGGCTTGCTTGCTGTTTGCTCTCTGTGTCCATTCACTGCACGTTCTTTTGCGTTTTTGCTTGTTTCCCTTTTTTTGTTGCATCACCTTGCTGAGTCGGCTCTCCGTGGCACTTGTGGGCCAGGCAGCACTCCGCGGGCGCTTGCGGGCTGGGCGGCACTCCGCAGCGTGCGGGCGAGCCTGCCTTCACAAGGAGGGCCTGGGATGCGAACCCACGTCCTCCCATATGGTAGACGGGAGCCCAATCGATTGAGCCACAGCCGCTTCCCTCCCACCTAGTTTTAAATGCCCAAGCCTTTGCTTTCAGGCCCTGCATCCCCCTCAGTGTGGCATGGGGAGGGGGTCAGACTGGCTGCTTCCTCCATGCTTTGTCCCACCTCTCACGTGTTCCTTCTGCACTGTCTGGAGAGCTCTCTCTGTAATTCATCCTAATCTTTCTCCCCAGTCATTTTCCATCCCCTCCTCACCCTCCTTTGTGGGCATTTGCCTGGGTAGGAGACTGGCTTTGAAGTATCATCCGGACAAGAATCCAGGGGATCCTCAGGCAGCAGAAATATTCAAAGAGATCAACACAGCTCATGCTATACTGAGCGACCCAAACAAGCGGAAAATCTACGACCGACACGGTTCACTGGGAATATATGTGTACGAGCACTACGGCGAAGATGGTGTCAGATACTATTTTATGATGAATAGTTGTTGGTTCAAGGTACACAATGTCTTCCTCGTCTCTTAAGCACAGGGAAGGGGGGGCCCACGGACCCTCCTCTCCTAGGACAAATGTCCCATTTTCTGGTGCTAGGAAGACTGAGGGAGGGGAGCTCGAGTGGAAACGCAGAAGGAGCTGCTGGGCGAGCCCCTTCCCTCCTTCCTTAGACGCTGTTACTCCTGTGCTTGCTCCTCACTTGTTGCTGCTTCTGCTGCTGCTGCTGCTTTTGCTGTGGGACGCTGAAGCCGCCGCCTGAGGAGATGGCGAAGAGAAATCGTCCACAGAACGTCCAGAGGCAGCCTGGGAAGTCAGGTGAGAACCACGGGCAGGGGCTGAGGTAAGACTGGGTTAGGAACAAAGGAGATGGTCGGGAGGGAGAAAGACCTGTGACACCACGAAACCCCTACGTATGGTATCGGGCCTGGTACTGGGGCCAAGGGAAGCGAGAGTAGCAGAGACAGTCTGTTTCTGAGGGCTCGTGCCCTAAATGGACCGTTTGAAATAGTGTTGGCCTCTCGTGATGGCTAAGCTGAGGAAAGGGGTGGGAGAGCACGCCTCGAAGAGGCAGTGGCTGAAGGCAGGTGAGAGGATAGCCTATTCACTGCATTTACTGAAAGTGTTTGCCGCCTGTAGTTAGCCTTTCAAACAGGGCTGCCCGAGGGTCGCACAACAGTGCCACCTAGCGACGATAACGAGTAAGGGCTTGACGGGTTTGGGACCCATCACTTAAAATAAGTTTTGTTACTGGATGCTCATATATTTGTTCTTCACATTTCATCGTAGAAACCAAATTTCACTCTAGAAGAGAAGATTTTGACGACGACGACGATGATTTTTAAAAGATGAAGAATAGGGAGGTACGAAAACTGAAAGGCCATGACGATTCAAAGCTGAGACAGGACTGTAGCCTAACTCCTGACGGGTCGTTAGTGGAAATTCTATGTCCCTACAGTATTTTTTGTTGGAGGTACCAGGGATTGAGCCCGGGGCCTCACCCATGAGAAGCAGGCGCTCAACCACTGAGCTGGACCCGTTCCCCTACCTGCAGTTTTGACCCCTGGCATTTTTCTCCTTACCTAGGGGGGCCTGCTGTAAACTCAGGACAATCATTCCTTCTGGCTAATAGGATGCCACCTGCTTCTGCCTCTAGGTGCTGGCCCAGCCAGGGCGCCTTCTGCCGCCCAGTCCACTGGATGTGTTGAAGAGAGGAGCAAGTAGCCCCTGTCTTGACACTGACCCTCATTTGACCCCAATTTCAGAAGCGTTGATGCCACCCATCCCCAGGAGGACACCAGCCTGCCCCGACGGTGCCGCCAACCCTGGCCAGACAGTGTCGCCCAGCGACTCTTCTCTTTAGCTCCCATCCCAATTTTAATCTCTCAGAGAGCAGCCCTCCCATCCCTTCCCTTACAAGGTCTCCGGCTGTGCTAGCACAGTCGGTCCTGAGGGTTCTTTTCCCTGTACCTTCCTTAGGATCTGAACCCACGTCAGCTGTAGGGTCCCTGAGCCATTTGTGAGACCCTGAAGCCCGGCAGGGTGGCTCCTGTCCCCAGAGCTGCGGCACCAGCTAACCCTCCTTTCTTGCAACCTGTGTACCAAAAACTCCCAGCGGTAGCTGCGTTCCTAAGCTCCTTCCCCTTTCTGGGGTGCCCGCACCTTCACCTGGTACCCACGCCCTTGGCCTCATCGGCCATGCTGCCCTGAGGCAACTCAGGAGAAAGAGGAAGGCACAGGGTCGTCCTCCTACCTGCAGACCCTCCCTGGACCTCAGCCCCCAGCACGCATCCGTTAGCACGGGCCCTGGGGGCAGTGGTGCTCACACGTCGGTCAGTGCCCGCATGCCTCCCTCCTTTCCACCACATCCCGTGCAGGCTGCTCGCCATGTTTTGTTCTTAAAGCAGGCATGAGGCACGCAGCGGGAAGGTATGGACACCGACAGACCCTCCCCCACTCACCCCCTCCACGCCATTTATTTCCCATCCACCCAGGGCCAGAGCCCAGTGACTCCTCAGACTTCTCTTCCACAACTGGGAGAAGGGCTAAGAAATATGTCAGTAAATAAAAGAACTTTTGTCCAATCCCAGCGCATATGTTGGGGCCACAAAAAGAACACATTTTGCCTGGGATAGAGAAAAGCACCTGTAGGAGAAAGGGGTGAGCGGCCTGTGCTCACGGCCAGGGTAGGAGGCCAGGACAACTGCGGAGCTGTGCCAGAAGCTTCCCAAGGCCTCGTCATGATGTACTTTGTCAGAGCTCTAAAATTTCCCTTGAGACTCATTCCCTTGGTGCCCAAAATAGGTCCCTGGCATTCAGGTCCTTTGTGCCCAGCTAGGCTTCTCCCAATTTCCTATCAAATTTAAAAGGCCTTGGAGCAGCTCCAGCGCCGTGTTCCCAGACCACAATCCCACACTCTCCCAGGGCCCTGCTCACAAGGGACTTCCGGGCCCTGCACGGCGGCTTCTCTTCCTGGGCCCATGGAAGAAAGGGCTGGGCACGAACAGAGCGTGTTGGACAAGAGGCCCTCGCTAGCCCGTGGTGGCCCTGGGCTGCTTCACAGATGAGGAGGCGGGACAGGGTCACCCGCTGAGCCCGAGGAGGAGGAAGCGCGGCTGACTCTGGCGGCCTGGCAGGGCTGAGCCGCGCCTGGTGCTGCTCACACAGGCCGACCGAGAGTCTGCGTCACTGTCCTGGAAGGCGGGGCCCCCGCTGGCCCTCCTGAGCCCCAAGGCACAGAGGCTCACCCCTGCTCTTGCTCGGAGGAGCCAGCCATTCCTGAGTGAGTCAGGGTCACTCACCCAGTGACAGCTGTGGCTCTCCTTACACGAGCTAAATTGGGAGTTGGAATGTCACGCAGATACCCCTTGTCTCCCCACCCCCACGCTAAAATTAATCTTCTCCCTGGGGAGCGAGGGACAAACAGTGCTGCATACGGAGAGAGCAAGAGAGAGTAGTTTGGGGAACAAAAGGAGGATTTTCCAGGGACAGAGCCGTCCAGAGAGCGAGGGGGCGACAGAGCTACGTGTGCCTGGCCGGGGTGCAGGGCAGGGACTGGAGAGGGTCAGAGAAGTGTCGGGAGGCAGGCAGCTGGGGGCGGACAAGGTGCAGGAGGAAGGGACAGGCGAGTACCGCAAGAGCGAGCAGCAGAAGGGACCATCGGAGGCCAGGCCGCATCCAGGAAGCGCGGGCCAGGGGCGGTGAGAGCGGCCAGGGCCAGGCCGGGCCGGGGGAGGCATGAACTTCACAGTGGGCTTCAAGCCGCTGCTGGGGGATGCGCACAGCATGGACAACCTGGAGAAGCAGCTCATCTGCCCCATCTGCCTGGAGATGTTCTCCAAACCCGTGGTGATCCTGCCCTGCCAGCACAACCTGTGCCGCAAGTGTGCCAACGACGTCTTCCAGGTGGGCTCGGGGGCGGGGGCGGGGACAGGTGAAGAAATGCGGACGGGTAGGCGGCTTCTCATTGGGTTGGAGCCGAGTACCCAGAAGGCGGGGAGGCGGAAGGCTCGGGGAGGTGGGTGGTGGGTGTCATGGCCGAAGAATAGAGAAAGAGCCGGGGTCCTAGCAGATCCCCAAGTAAGCGTGAGTCAGCAGCCTGTGACAGCAGCTGGAATGCTGGTGTCAGAGAGGAAAGGAGAGCCCCGAGGACCTGGGAGGGTGGGACCTCCACACCAGGCTGGGAAACGGCCCACACCAGGCTCTGCATTCCTGTTCTGTGCTGCCGATTTTGAGAAGGATATGGAAAATCTGAAGGAAAGAGCCATGAGATAATGAAACAGTAAAAAGAAAAAATCTGTGATGACAGGGAAACTTTACCTTTAAAGCAAAGCTCTTGGCCTCCATCCTTTGGGGCAGAGTTAGATGTAGGGGGCAGGAGCCTGGCAATTCTGCCCTTACATTCATAGTCCATGTCCCACTTCAGCAAGTTCAATTACAGAGGCCTGCTGGCTAGAGGTATGGAGGCCATTGGACTCCAGAGAAGACAGTTTATGTTCCAGAATTGCAATAGGTTTTGGTTTATTTGTGGTCATGAAGCAGAGCAAACCTCATCAAATTCACAGATACCATTTTGGCCACTGGTTTCAAAAATAAAAAGAATGGGTTGTAAATGGGCTGGCTTTCTTGCCCTGAGCTCCTGGCGGAGTTTCTGGTCAGCTATTTATATAAAATTGAACAAAAATCATGGAGCGTGAGGAGAGAAGGCCCAGAGACCTGGCAAATGAAGCAAATGTTCTGAATAGCCTACTTGGGAGGTAAGCTAGCGATGAGAAATGGCGCAGAGAAGGATGCTTCATCTGTATCAGCAATGCGGAGGAAATGTACTGAGTGCACGTGATTTGTAGGTTAATCAGGAAAACGTTTCCCTCGTAAGGGGCAGCTGCTTTTGGAGGAAAAGAATGGGCTGGCTAAGTTGGGGCCGCCCATGGCCGTGCCCCATGGTCCCCCCTTGCCCTCCTGCTGCCTGCTCTCTTCACCTGCAGCCAGCACCGCAGTCTCTGCCCCCTTCGAGGCCTGCTTCCATTGCTTAGTCCTCCGCACAGCCACACCTGCCACTGTCTGGCTCCTGGGTCTCTCTGAGGACCTGTGCTGTGAGGCCAGCACATCCCAGCCATCGAGTCACAGCCGAGAGGCTCCACCTTGTCCACCATCTTGGTTTTTCCCCTTGGTCTCAGTAACTCCCCAAACTCACTTTTTTTCTGGGCATATTATAAAATCTTTTTTTTTTTCTTTTGCCATCTGTTCCTAGGCATCTTTGCCATCTTTTCTCATGAACATATATTGAAGCATCCTCTCGTGAGAACCTGAACTATGTGAAAACAGAGAGAGGTTTTGAAGGCTAGGTAATGTGCCCTGAAAAGAAGTGGTCAGCAGGTGACAGTGCAGGGCACACAGTGCTGACTGGCAGAGGTGCCCGTTAACAGGCCCCGTCCATGGAGGCCGGAGGCTGTCTTAAGCGCCCTGCCTTCTGCTCTTTGGGTTCCTAGGAAACTCTAAAGACTGTCCTGGCCCAGAGAGCCCTGCGGTTGGTTTGGGTTTGGGTCAAACTCTGTGCAGAGTATTTGGGAGGTAGCCTGACTCCAGAGTCTCTGGAAGGCTCCTTTAGACCTGGAGCGATGGGCGTCTTTACAAGAGCAGAGCACCCTTGGGCCCCTGAGGAGGGAGGTGTGGACGGCTCATTTCCTTGCTTCTTAATTGGGAAGGGCTGGTGGGAGGCTGACCCACTTCTTCAGCTGTACTCCTGCACATACAGCGCGGTGCAGCCCCCTCTAAAAGATGAGCATATTTAGTTTTTTTCACACATTGCCTCCACATTTTGACAACTTGAGGCATAATCAGATTGTCTGTTTTCTAAGTATGGGGACAGGAATAGGACTTTCAGTTCCTCTATCTTAAAACCACTTGGGAAGACTACCCTTAGAGCTTTGCCTAGAAAGTTAACAGGACTTATTATAAAAGTGACACTGCGACATCATATTTTTAATAGCAATGTATACCCATATTTCTTTTTTCAAATAATATAGGAGCTTAAATAATGACAAGTGACTCTCTGGCTAACCTTAAACTCTGTTTCCTTCTCCAGATAGAGCTATCCTTCCAGAATTTTTTTGTAATTAGTGACATGTTTGTATACACGTGCATGCATATTTAAGCACATGTATGTTTTAACCCGAGTAGGAACATGCTAGATTCTTTGTCCTCTCCCTGGCTTGGCTCACTTCGTCCCTCTCGGCGGTTGTTCCATACCCACACACGAGTTCTGTGTCTTCCTCGTTAATGACTGCAGCATTCCATTGCTACGGCTGGACCACAGTCTACTGAATCAGTCCTCCAAAACAGTTAGAGGTTTCTGTTAGAAAAACGGCTGTGATAGCACACAGGAATTTGGGGGAATTGTGATTTTTATAATGTCAGGTGAACCAGAGAGCCAAGAAGCAAAATTTGAAAAGTTAAAATGCTTCACTGAAAATATTGGACGGGATTACAAGATTGGGAGGAAATCACCCCTAATTCTACTTCCCCCAGCACAACTTTTTCTCCGTATATTACTTTCAAGTCCTTGTCCCCATACATTCATAGTTCTAATAGTTGCCATCATAATTTAACTAGTTTTCTTTAGAGCTGTAATCATCTCCTCTGAATTTTGGACAGAATAAAATATCAAAACACCACATTACCCCCCTCAGATACCTCCCTCCCTCTTTCCCCACACTTGCACCCACGCAGCTACCAAGAATTTTGACTAGAAGAAAGCTGTTGGTGTGAGAATTTGTCACAAACAGCTTCCCATGCCTTTCCGTATTTGTAAACTCCCTTCGCTCCCAAGCTACTTTAAAGCAAGCCTGCAGTGTATTTTCATACCTGCCCCCACCTCACTGTGGGCACTTGTTTATGAGCTGCAACCTGTTGTAATTTAACAACCAGAAGGCTTGGAAGAAGGCGGCTCCAGAACAGCTCTTCTCAAGGATGTCCATTCCGGGAGGGCCTTACAGACAGGGGAAGCTCTCAGTGCACTCCCGCCCCCCCCCCCCCCCCCCACAAAGATGAGCAAAAGGGCAGTCCAGGAAAGATGTGTCCTCCGCTTCACTCCACTCTGAGTTCCATTTTTTTAATCTGTTAATGGTCAGGACCCGTTGTCAGACACAGGCCTGCCAGTGGAAATCCTGTGCAGCCTCTAGGGCCTTTTCCACCTACTACTGAGGGCCCAAGCTTGGGCGGGTCACCTTTTTAAGAAATTGGTTCACTGACAATTTGTCGATTGCATTACCCTTGCGGCAGCATTAGGAATCTTACTTGATCTTCAGGGAAGAAGCTTGGTTTAGTGGTGGAAAAACAAACACCTGGACTGAGCCTTAGCCGTCCCGGGTGCAGGTGCCAGTTGCCTCGCTCCCGTGCCGCCTGGTCGGAAGCAGCCCCCACCTCGTCAGGCCTGTTCACACCTCTGCCAGTTGAAGGGGTCTTTTAAACTGACCTCTAACATGGCTGGTCATTCTCACCATCTGACCTGACAAATTCAAGAAACGCTAGGGTAGGTTTCCGTGCTTAAGGACTTCCCATTCCGCGCCAGATGTCTCACATGACCCACTGCCCTCTTACCAATCCACCCTTCTGCAGTGGGTTTAGCTGATCCAAACCCTCGTGCCGGCTGTCAGCCCTAGCTACCCCTCCACTCCACAGCCTCTCCCACCCACAGCTCAGCTCTTACCAATGCCGGGTCCTTCTAAGGCGCTTCAGCATTTCTTCACACTTCTGCCCTTCTGCCCACCACTTCCGCAGTCTGTTTCCCCAGCGTTTTCTGAGGACCTGGCTCGGGGGACATGTGCGTGCCACCACGCATCGTGGGCCGGCCACCCCAAATTAGCAGCAACCTGGATCGCCAGAGAAGAGGGACGATGCACTGAGGTAACTCTGGCTTTGACAGCATAACTGCCTGCACAGAGCATCTCGGGGCTGGGGCATTTCTAACAGATGCTCTGGAATGTTACAAAGAAAACAGAAGGCCTGACGCCGGCTCACGGTGTGTGTGCCACCCGAAAACCTCGAGCGTGACCTCGACTTATGCCCCGTTTATTTATTCTTTCCCATTTTATCCTTCACAGTGAAAGAAAGAGCATTTATTTTGAAGGACGAGATTGGAATTGTTAACAACCCTGGGCATGTGTCCAGTGCCTTATCATTTATAGAGCGCCATCACATACCCCATTCCATTTGAGTTCGCTGGAATGGATGTTATCTCCGCTTTACAGAGAACACAGAAAACAGCCATCACACAAAGGAGCAGAGTAGAAACATAATAAACCCAGGTATTCTGTTCCTAGGGTGATGGAATTTCCCCTACACATCACATCATCGGCGCATATTGGTTTTTCTTTTGGGGGCTGGCTCCCTTGTGTCAATATAAGATTTAAGGAAAGAACAGAGACATTTGTGTGTACAATAGAGCAATAGGCTGTCTCCTTTGTCTTGAAATAGAAAGATAAACAGAGCAGAAGGTATGATTTTGCCAATTAAAAGCCAGATGAGAGCTCTAAAAAGCCCAGCGTAGAGATTATGGGATCTGGAGAGGTGTGAGGAGGTTGCCCGCTATACCTTCGAGGATAAAATTGCTGTTTGTGATGAGACTATCAAAGGCAGGGAGTTAATCTCTTTTTTATGTCATGCTCCCCTTTGCCAGTTTGTGAAACCTATGGACTTTTTCTAGGAACAGTGTTTTAAATGTTTGAAATAGAATACATATGCTTATAAAGGAAGCCAATTGCACTAGAATACAGTTAAGTTCTCAACATGAGTGATACTGCTTCCAAGAGGGCCAAAAACTGGTTCTGGGAGAGGGGCAAAAAATAATCTTACTCTTTCTAGGTATAAAGGACAGATATGCATATAGCATACAAACAGATAAACAGTATACCTGTAGCATTTTTTTAAATTGGAGAAGTTGTAGGTTTATAGAAAAATCATGCGTAAAATAGAGGTCCCATATTCCACCCTATTATTAACATCTAGCAGGAGTGTTATGAAGGCATAAATTGTAATGAGGGTATGCAACTAGGGAAAATGTCTAAAAAAGACTCTTAGAGGGGGCAATAATGAAAAAGATTGAGAAACACTGGAATATAGTTACTGAAATATCTAAGACATGTTTGATAGAGTAATATGTGCTTCTCAATTAACACATTAAATAATGAGATCTTGTAGTGAATCCAATAACTATTATAATTTAGAAGTAGTGATTGCACATCAATGAATTTTTTGAGATGTCAGCAACAACTGCAAAGTGATAGGAAAATACCTGGGATTTCCATTAGTGATAACCACAGGTTCTGCTTAAAACTACTGTCTTTTGTTGCCCACATTCGTAATGGAGGAAAAGGCTCCGTTTCTGCCAGAAGTTAGTGAAAATAAAGATGTAATTTTTTTCCCACCCAGGTTCACAGACCCCTTGAATTCTCTTCACGGATCTCTTGAGGTCCATGGTCCCCAGGATAAGTCCTGCCTTAGAGGCACCAGTATCTTGCCAAACCCCGAGTCTTGAAACGCCAAGAATGGTCTCTGGGCCCCTCCTCTCCCCACCACCCCGCCACCCCGCACCCCGCCACCCCGCCACCCCACCACTCCGCACCCGCACCGGGGGAGGTTCCAGCTTGCTGGCCGCACCTCTGGCCCCCCCTGGGCTGCCCAGGTCCCGGCCCCGCAGCTGCGTGCCCAGCTGGTCTCTGCCCACAGCCTCTGTCTCCCCTCCTGGCCACCCCGACTAGCGCCCTTAATTTCACGTTCACTTTTCTTTTACCTCACACTGTGGAAACTGAGTTCAGACCCTTCCCCTGGGTTGAAAGCCCCCCATGAGACGAGCCCCCTGCTGCGCTTGCTCCTTCTACTCCCCTGGTGTTCGACAGCCTCCCAAAGTCTCGCTCGTCCCCTGAAACTCCCCGCCCGCCCTCACCTCCCGCTGTCTACCCTACTCCAAGGTCCACCGCGAACCGGCAGCTCCACAGCGCGCCCTCCTTGTACTAGCACAGTGCTCCTTGTGGGCTGTTACTTTCCACGACACTCTAGCGCCCCTTTTTCATTCCTGTCAGGACTGAGCGTTGCATTTTTAAAAGGCAAAGTTGACTTTTTTTCCAAACCCAGAAGTCCTTTTAGAAAATTTGGAAATTATTTTTTAAAAGAAGGAATTAATAAGTATCCATCATTTTTTCACTCAATTTAACAACTATTGAAAATACATTGATTTTTATGCATTGCAAAGTAACTCATGGTCTATATAGAAAAATTTGTGAAATGTAGATGAATACAAAAAGAAAAATTTTAAATCTCCCATAAATGCCCTCACCCATTACAAAGTTGGAATCTTAGTGTCTACATAGAATTTATATCCTGCTTTTTCCATCTAAAAGTATAATGTAAGTATCTTCCCATGTTATTAAGTGCTCTTCATTAAAAATGGCTGCAGCTTTACATTCTACTGTATTATACCATACTTAATTTAACCACTCCTCTACTTTTATTTATTTATTTTTAAAGATTTATTCTCCCCCTCCCACCCCCCGTTGTCTGCTCTCTGTGTCCCTCTGCTGTGTGTTCTTCTGTGTCTACTTGTATTCTTGTCAGTGGCACTGGTAATCTGTGTCTCTCTTTCTGTTGCATCATCTTGCTGCGGCAGCTCTCCATGCGTGCGGCGCCACTCCTAGGCAGGCTGCACTTTTCGCATGGGGCGGCTCTCCTTGCGGGGCACACTCCTCGCGCGTGGAGCACCTCTCCGTAGGGGGACAGCCCTGCGTGGCACGGCACTCCTTGCATGTGGCTGCTCTGTGTGTGGGCCAGCTCATCACATGGGTCAGGAGGCCCTGGGTTTGATTCCTGGACCTCTTATATGGTAGGAGGATGCTCCATCAGTTGAGCCACAGCCACTTCCCTCCTCTACTTTTAAATACCCAGGCTTTTCAATCTGAAGAAGCAATTTTTGTTGTCTGAGTACAAAAAGAATACAGGTGTATTATATTAAACTCAAACGTAGATATACATATGTATAAATCCCCCATAATCCAACTCCCTGAGACAAATACTATCGACAGATTGTTGTATATTCTGCCTTTTTCTTAAACATATAGTAACACACATATATTACCCAGAAAAAGGAGTTTATATAGAGTATGTTCTAACTTACTTTTTCTACTTAAAGATTTGATATTTTTCCATGATGGTGCATGCATATCTACCCCATTCCTTTCAATAGATGAAGAGTATTCCATTGAATGGAAATCTTTCCATGGACCCTTGGTTAAGAACCCCTGCCCTAGAGCTAATTAATGAATTCACCAAAGTGGCTGGGTAAAAGATCAACACACAAAAATCAGTGGCATTTCTATACACTAATAAGAAACAATCTGAAAAGGAAATCAAGGAAAAAAATCTCATTTACTATAGGAACTGAAAGGATCAACAATCTAGGGGGGAAATCTAGCCAAGGATGTAAAGGACCTATAACAGAAAATTACAAAGCATTGCTAAAAGAAGGTAAAGAAGACCAAAATAAATGGAAGGACATTTTGTATTCATGGATTGGAAGAATAAATATTTTAAGAGGTCAACTCTACCCAAAAAGTAATTTACAGATTCAAGGCAATCTCAATCAAAATTCCAACAGCCTTCTTTGCAGAAATGGAAAAGCCTCTCATCAAATTTATGTGGAAGGGTAAGGGATCCCAAATATCCAAAACCATGAAAAAGAAGAAAGAAGTGGGAGGACTCACGCTTTCCGATCTTAAAATTTATTACAGGTCCCCACGGCTCCCGGGGGCAGTGGAGCATGTGTGCACTGCTGCGTGGCTGCTCCCCTGGGACTCTGATGGGATCATGAGGCTGGCAGCTACGAAGAGGGCGGCAGATGAGGGGAGGGGCAGCAGGAGCCAAACCAGGTGCCCCTTTCAGAGGCTGGAGAGCCCTGGCATCTCGGGGGTTGCCATTGGGCAGGGGGCTAGGGTCCTGACACTGTTGATGGATCAAGCACTGAGCAATGGGCCCATCGCAGCCAGGCTCCTGCTCAAAACTTGCTGGTGTCTGCTTGCACTGTGCTTCTCAACAAATGGCTCTGTCCACCACGGCTTCCCCAGCCAGAGCCCGACCCTGGTGCATTTGTGGTCACTGGCTGGGCTTGTGCATCTGCCCGAAGCTGGATGGCTTTTGCTCCCCAAAGTCTGCTGCCCTCCAAGCTCCTCTCCCTGGCCATCGGCTACTGTGGCATCGTGGGCTGCACCAGCCTCTCTGCAGAAGAGCACCCAAGCACTTACCAGCTGGCCGAGGCCAGGACCACTGGTGGTAGCTATGCAGATGCTCTGCTACGAGAAAACCTTCACCAGCATACAGCTCACACGGTGGGTAGAAGCCAAAGGGCACGAATCGCAAGGACGCTCCATGCAGCTGCTGCCAGGCATGAGGTCACCGGCCACACTACCAGTCGCTGTGTCCTTCTTCAAGCCCCTGTTTGGAGAAGGGGGAATATTTGGCCCCTGGTCAGTTTCTGCTTTGCTTATGGTGCTGCTGCCTGGGATAACAGCTTTCCTGGTGAATTAGTCAATTTAGTGGATCATTGGGAACACTTCGCCAGTCACCTACATGTTGGGACACTTCAAGTTCTGCCTTTCTTTTATTTGGAGGATATGCTTTATTGAATTATCAGGGTCTTGCCATTTTATGTACTTCACTTCACATTCTCACCTGTGCCCATTTTAAATTCAACAAACAGGAAGGAAGCAAAAATAAATGGTACAATGTCCCTAATCAGGTTTTGGTGTTTTTAAAGATTTATTTTTTATTTATTTCTCTCCTCTCCCCCCACCCCCACCCCGTTGTCTGCTCTCTGTGTCCATTCGCTGCATGTTCTTCTGTGTCTGCTCGCAGTCTTGTCAGTGGCACTGGGAATCTGTGTCTCTTTTTGTTGCGTCATCTTGCTGTGTCAGCTCTCCGTGTGTGTGGCGCCACCCCTGGGCAGGCTGCACTTTTTTCACATGGGGTGGCTCCCTTAGCAGGGTGCATTCCTTGCATGTGGGGCTCCCCTACATGGAGGACACCCCTGCATCGCACAGCCCTCCTTGTACATGTGAGCACTGCGAGTGGGCCAGCTTACCACATGGGCCAGGAGGCCCTGGGTTTGAACCCTGGACCTCCCATGTGGTAGGTGGACGCTCTATCAGTTGAGCCAAATCCGCTTCTTCCCCCAATCAGGTTTTTGTGGAGAAAGGAAAGTTGCCCTAAGAAGATAAATAACGTTAAGTGTGCAGATTACTTTCAAAGAAGCAAAAGTGTTTATAGTGCAAAATTCATTGACTGATGGTTTGCAAGAAGTAACACAAAGAAATTTTATTCATAGATGTGACTTCCTTTTTTAGAGTACCTTTTTTTTAAAAAAAAACCTTAATTCTCTAAAACAAAAATGATTCATGATTCTTTTCAAAGATGATTGTGTGGAGTTCATGGGGTGGGTTGGTTACATCAAATAGAGTGCATGAAAATTAAAGCTCTGTAAGAATGACACAGGTATTAGTATTACTATACTACAAGTGCGTTGTGGATTTTTAAATGTTCACATTCTTTTCAGGAAAGATCTATAGGACTCCTCAAGTTGCTGGGAGATGGTTTCCTTATGTGAGATCTGTTACAATTTTGACCAAACTGTTCTGGCCTCCAGCAAGACTTCTTCCCACCCTCCCACTTACAGTCCCACCCCCCACCGCACTCCAGCTCACTCCTTCTGCCTTCCCTTTGGTGATTCTCGACATTTCTGCCACCCTACCCCATGGCAGGGTCCTAGGCAGAGATTGTCAAAGCCCTCATATTTGTACAGTGCTTCAGAGTTTTCAAAGGGGTGTCCCAACATTCTCCCATTTACCTTTCTCAATGAGAACCTTGCTGTAGATATGAGTCACCAAGCGCCTCCTTTAAAGACACAGTCACCGAAAGCTTCATCTCTTGACTGCTAGCCTCAAGAGTTTTTCCCATTGCCTCAGCTCCTCTTTGATTACTGCAGTGGCTTCCTGCTAAGAGATCTCCACGACTCTCACCCACCTTCAGCTCCAGCCATCCCACCTTCATTCCAGCCAGCAGGAAGGAGAAAAGGGGAGACGGAGGGCACACCCACTTCCATTAAAGAGACTTGCACAAAAATGGCAGAAAACCCTTCTGTCTACATCCCATTGGCCGGAACATAGTCACATGGCCACGCCCTGTGGCAGGGAGGCTTGGACACGTGGTCTTTAGTCCAGATAGTCTTGTGTTTTGCTAAAACTCAGGAACTCTATCACTGAAGTAGAGAAGAGTTGGGAGGAGATCAGGGACCAACAAGCAGCCTCTGCCAGTTTTTCATCTTGGCTTTTCTCTACATGTTGGCTCTTTTCTCTGCAGACCAGCCTTCTCTGTAAGGCTCATAGCTTCTGGTCCACCCCTACACCCCCACTTCTCCTGCCACTCGCACAGATATGGGGTGGCCACAATGCCAGCTCTTAGCCCAACCCAATAAGCTGCTTGGGTTCCAGAACCGCACATGGTCAAACCACCTCAGCCTCTGTGTCACAAATGCAAATTCCTGGGAGAGAAAATCTGGTCCTGCTGGCCTCAGGGGACCATCTACTCAACTCTGAGCCCATCATCTGTGGCCAGGAGTAGGTAGGCAGGGTGCTCCCTTTTAGGATAGGATGGGGCAAGTTCTCTAAGAAGGGGGTACAAGTGGGAGGAAGTGATGAGCCTCTAGTACATCCTCCTTCGGAGTTTACCCTCTTCATGGCCCATCCTGCTGCAGGCAGTTGCCTGTTTGCTCATCCTTCAGGCAGAGCTAATGCATTTTGTTCCTATCTTTACCCCCTGGGACCTGGCAATTACCTGGCCTACTCAATCAATATTTGTTGTGGAATGAATGCTCCATTCCAGGACTTAATTTTGCAGAGGTTGAATCGCTTGCTCAAGGTCACATAGTAATACAGTGTCCGGGTCAGCATAAGAACCCAGGGCTCCTGAGCTCCCAGTCCCCAGAGTGATTTCCAAGATTGACCCAGGTGGCTCTGCCCTTGCCTCTGCTCATGGCCCTGCCCAGTTCTGAGGAGAACCCCTCCAGATCCGACCCACCCAGAGTCCATTTCCTACCTTAGCATTCCTGTTAGGCTGGTTTCCCCCTCCAGCTCCGAGCTGGACCCTTTGGCAAGATCCCTTCCCGACTCCTCTGTCTTAATTTCCCAGCCGCTGTGACAAATACCACACACTGGGCTGACGTAAACACCAGGAATGTACCAGCTCACAGTTTCAGAGGCAGAAGGCTTACTTCCTCCCGGGGTGGCAGCATCCTGGCTGGCCCGCTGTCCTCCAGGTCCTTGGTTTCCCACCACTTGGAGATGTCCTCTCCTTTCTCTTCTGGGTTCCGGTGACTTCCATGTCTACTCCTCCCTGTGGCTTGCTCTTCATAACGATTCCAGGAATAAGATTAAGGCCCAGCCTCATTCAGCTAGAGCTCACCTGTTAGAGGTTTGCAATGATTACCAGGTCCTAAGGCTGTGGCTCCATTCTGATCGGCTGAGCAAGCTGCCCACGTGTGGAAGACAGTGATCTCCGCCCAAGAATGAGCCGTATCACAGTGGGAATGGAGCCGATAAGGACCCTCATCCCTTCCGGGCCATCAAACCCTCCTGCATTCCAAGAAAACCCCACCTCCTAGCCCACCACCCCCAAGCCACACACAAGAAGAATTCACTTTTCCAGCCCTTTATTGACCCAAGGCTGTACTTGGGGCCCTAACCCTCTCCCCCTGAACTAACATTTCCAGCCTATTGATGCACTATAAATTCACATCTGCACCTTCCACAAGGGGGCTGAAGTCTCTCTTCAGACCCCCACCATGCTGGTGGGGGGGCTGAAGTCTGTTCTTCAGACCCCCTCTGTTGGGAGAGCTTCTCAATACAGTCTCTGTCTGTGGTCACATCAGTCTCCGTGTCCCAGTGAGCACCATTTTTCTCCAGCAGCACCTTAACTAAAAAGAGCATCTTCAAAAGGTCTTCTTTACAGTGGCCCCCCTCCCTCCACCCCAGAATGGATTAAGACTAAGAACGTGTTTTTTCGGGGTACATACCACACAGGCCTTGGCCAAAGCTAGGTTCTGGATGGAGGGACACGCCAGGAGCCAGGGCTGAGTGATGAGGCCAAGGCCGGAAACACAGTCTTGATGGCCACCCATCCTGAGCGGCCCCCAGAGGAAGGCCCAGCCATAAAAACGAGCTGCCGCCCCCCACCCCCCGTCACTCTCCTCCTCCAGGGTCCCCGGGACCTTTCCTCCAGCCTCTCCCCGTGCCCCGGTGCCTCACAGTTGCCTGTTCTCTCACACCACCTGACCCCACAGGCCTCGAACCCTCTGTGGCAATCTCGGGGCTCCACCACGGTGTCTTCGGGAGGCCGTTTCCGCTGCCCTTCCTGCAGGCACGAGGTGGTCCTGGACCGACACGGCGTCTACGGGCTGCAGCGAAACCTGCTGGTGGAGAACATTATCGACATTTACAAGCAGGAGTCGTCCCGGTGAGCTGGCAGGGGCTCTTGCCTCTCTACAGGTGACACAGCCAGGGAACCCATCAGGGCCGGAAAGGGAGAACTGAAAGAAGCCACTGGCCTCTCCAGTTGAGAGATGAGAGAACCGGAGCCAGATGGGGGTGGGGAGTGGCAGGGGAAACTTGCCCCAGGTACCCCAGTTCGGTTATGTCGGCTCAGACTATTGTCACCCAGAATCTGATGGCTTATCTACCCAGGGGGCACTCGGCAGGTGTGGCAGAAGGTCTCCCCTGAGATGTGAGCGATTTTCTCTCCTTTTCGAGGCCAGCGGGTCCTTCAGGTTGAAGGCACCTGGCCAACCTGCTGTGACGTCCCGTCCTGTGAAACTTCCCTGGCCCTGGGTTAGAGCACAAGAGGCTGTCCCTAGATCCCAGCCTCTTCTGCCCCTGAGCTCTGTCTATCGCCCACACTAACAGCACGCTGGAAGGCACCCACCTGCCCACGCAGGGGCAGGGAAGGTGGTGGGGGGTGGCAGGGGCTGGAGAAGGCGTCCGTGGAGCCTGGCCCCTGACCACCGGGCCCCTCCCCTCCAGCCCCCTGCACTCCAAGGCCGAGCAGCACCTCATGTGCGAGGAGCACGAGGAAGAGAAGATCAACATCTACTGCCTGAGCTGCGAGGTCCCCACCTGCTCTCTCTGCAAGGTCTTTGGGGCCCACAAGGACTGCGAGGTGGCCCCCCTGCCCACCATCTACAAACGCCAGAAGGTACCGAGCAGGGGAGTGGCCGGGCCTCTGGGGAGTGGGGCCGAGGACAGGGTCTCCAACTTCAGCCTCTTAGCCCACCTGGTGTTTGTGTTTGTGTTTTTCACTTGGTTTTGAAGTCAGGGAGATCAAGGCTCAAGTCCCAGCTCTCTCCAAACTTATTTGACCTCTTGACCCTTGTGTCCAGCATTTGTAAAATGAGGATGAAAAACCCCACTTTTGAGAGTCTTTGTGAGGGCACCATTTGACAACTGATGAGAGCACTTAGAAGGTTCTCTGTGGCACGCCGGGGACTCTCACGGCCCTCACGTTATTGCACTAGATGCTGCATAAAATGCAATTTAAAAAAATTATTTTGGAAAGCACATAGGAAGTAAAGGAAGCCTCCAAATTTGGGGGAGGAGTTGTGGGTAGAGAGGGTGAGCTGCAAACAGAACCCTGAGAGGGAAGCAGAGGCAAGGAAGGGTTTCCCAGCAGGCACATGCTGGCACTGTTGCTGGGCCTCGAACCCCTCCAAGGCAGGGGGCCCACATCGGGGACTCCCCGCACTCCCCGACTAGAACTGGAATCCTAGGAACTAGCATGGCCAGTAGCACCCAGAAGCTAGAGGAGTCAGCTAAGATGGGCAGACTTCGCATTTTGACCGATGCATTTACATCCTCAGTTTACTTCCCAGGGTATTCCTTAGAGTGAGATCAACGAAATATTAGCTCGCAAGTGAAGATACACAAAGAAATGTACCACGTGAGTGAGGACAGCAGCAACAAAAATAACAGGTTTAGACCTGTGAGCAACTGAGATATTAGAATTATTAAAGAATAGAAAGTCACTATGTATAAAAAGTTTTAAGATGTAACAATTGATTATAAAAAATAACCATGCAGCGAAGTGGATGTGGCTCGAGTGATTGAGCTCCTGCCTACCACATGGGAGGTCCTGGTTTGGCTCCTGGAGCAAGACAGCGAGCTGGCATAATGGGCAGGCACCGAGAGCTGATGCAACAAGATGGTGCAACAAGGAGACACGAAGAGGAAAGACAATGAGAGACACAACAAAACAGGGAGCTGTGGTGACTCACGCTATTGAGTGCCTCTCTCCCACATGGGAGGTCCCACGCTTGGTTCCCGGTCCCTCTCAAAGAGAAGACGAGAACACAGCAAATGGACACAGAGAGCAGACAACAAGCACAAACAACGAAGTGGGGTTGGGGGGAGCAGATAAATAAAATAAATCTTAAAAAAATAGTAACTATGCAGTTGAACAAATGGAGTTGTTAGAAATGAAAACAGTTAAAATAGAACATTCTGAAGATGAGTAAAATGACAGATTCCTTCGAAGAGAGAGTTAGTGAAGAAGAGGACTGAAGAAACTAGCCAGAGTGCAGTACTGAGAGATAAAAGAGAAGATCTAACATATCGCTAATCAGAATCCCAGAATGAGGAAACAAAGAGAATGAGAAGAGGCAGCAGTAGCCAAAGAGATAACGGGTAGGGATTTTTCAGAACTGGTGGAAGACATAAATCAGCGCAGCGCCGGCCTCTGTCATGGCGGTGTGGGCAATGCCTGCGCCTTCCTCCACCTCCTTCCGGAATCCACAGGATGTGCTTCCTTACTTCTGAGACAATCCCAAGAACCCCAGACATCTCTAATAGTGCCCGGAAGAGGCCCTGATGGTGGGGGGTGGGGGGAGAGTCCTCCTTTGGGGGGGGGGCTGGCTGGGGTGGGAGGGATGCAGCTTGAGGCCAGGCCCTCCAGCCCTCAAGGCTGCCTCTGTGCGTGGCAGAGTGAGCTCAGCGATGGCATCGCGATGCTGGTGGCAGGCAACGACCGAGTGCAAGCGGTGATCACGCAAATGGAGGAGGTGTGCCAGACCATCGAGGTGAGCCCGGGGCAGGGGGGCCCACGGCCTCCCAGGAAGCGGCCCCTCTGCCTTTCCCTGGTGCCCCCTGGCTGGAAAGTTTCTGGGCGCCGGGGATGTGCTTAGCCAAGCTGCTGGGCTCTCAGCTCTGCCGCCTACTAGCTCTGGGACTTTGGTCCAGTCACTTAACTTCCCTGTGCTTTAGTTTTTGCTTTGGCTCCATAAAATTTTACTGATCATGATAATGATCTAGTGGACACCTCACTGGCTCTTTTGGAGAAGTGAGATAATACCAGTAAAATCCAGGGCCTGGGATATAGACGGCACTCAGAGGAGCTACTTTTAAAAATTGTGTTGTTGCTGTTAACAGTATTGCTGAGACCACCTGGGGCTCGGCAGCCCTTGGCTGGGAGTTTGGCGCTGCCACTAACTTGTCCGGGGACGGCTCACTTTCCTTCTTGGCTCTCTGCGACGTCCCTTAGGTGGGGGACGGGATGGGGGTGCTCTCCCCGCTGGGGAGTCTCAGGCCCGCCTTCCCTCCTCCCCGCTCCCATCCTACAGGACAACAGCCGCAGGCAGAAGCAGTTGCTCAACCAGAAGTTTGAGACTCTGTGCGCGGTGCTGGAGGAGCGCAAGGGCGAGCTGCTGCAAGCGCTGGCCCGGGAGCAGGAGGAGAAGCTGCAGCGCGTCCGCGGCCTCATCCGCCAGTACGGAGACCACCTGGAGACCTCGTCCAAGCTGGTGGAGTCGGCCATCCAGTCCATGGAGGAGCCGCAGATGGCGCTCTACCTCCAGGTGGGCCCCGGGGGAGGGCGCCGCGCGGGGGCCGGGGCGCCTGGGGGCCTGGGTTCCAGTCCGGGGTCTCGCCCCTCCTTGCCCCCCCCACCCTCTTTGGAGGTCGTGTGGGCTGCGGTGGGACTCAGAAACGGGACCCGGCTGACCCTCCCCCTCGTCTTCTCCCCTGCAGCAGGCCAAGGAGCTGATCAATAAGTGAGTAGGTGCAGCGGGCAGGGAAGGGACGGCGCGGACCCGCGGCCCGGGGAGGGGCTGAGGGTGCCCGGCCGTTTCCCGCTAAGCCGCCGTGGCCGCCGCAGGGTCGGGGCCATGTCCAAGGTGGCGCTGGCCGGCCGGCCCGAGCCGGGCTACGAGAGCATGGAGCAGTTCACCGTGAGCGTGGAGCACGTGGCCGACATGCTGCGGACCATCGACTTCCAGCCAGGTGAGGGGGCGGCGCGGGGGCGCGGCGGCCGCGGGAGCGGGACCCCGCCTCACCCCGCGCCCTTCGGCCCAGGCGCTGCCGGCGAGGAGGAGGAGGAGGAGGCGGCGCCGGACGGCGAGGAGGGCGGCGCTGCGCCGGAGGAGGAGCGGCCCGACGCGCCCGAGGGTGAGCGCGGCCCGCGGGGCCTGGGGCGGGCCCGGCCCGCACGCTCCTGTCCCCGCCCCCGGTGGGGGTCCTCCCCGCGGCTCCAGCGGCCGCTGGGCGCCCGCGGTCCTTTTAAATGCCCCGAGGCGGAGAGGGGCGCCCCCGGCGCGTGCGCGCAGGTGCATTTTCTTTCGCGCCTGCCGTTCTCGGGGGGCCTTGGGAGGCAGGATTGGGTGCGCAGGAGAGGAGGGGCGCCGGCGGCCGGGGACGGAGCCTGGGTCCCGGCTCGGGGCTCCACGATCTTCCTTTCCCTGACCTAGGCCCGCACTGACCCGACCCAGGCCCGGGAGCCGCACGCCCCGGGCCCGGCCATCCGGGGTGCAGACGCTGCGCAGAGACCACTGTGCCACCCAGCTCGGCGGCCCGGCCCGGGCGGGATCAATAAAGCGCTTCTGCGTCCCAGACCCGCATCTCCTTTCAGCGCCCGCTCCCTCGGCCCGGGCTCGGAGGCGAAGCCACCGCCTTCCTGCCCTTGCCCGGGATGGGGGCCATTGGGGGACGGGCGTGGCGGGATCCCCTCTTCTTCACCTGCCTGATGGCGGGCGCGCGGGACCTTCGGGGTCCTGGGGGTGGCGGGGACGGCGGGAGCCCCGCGGAAAGCAGCATCTCGTTCCCTCCCGCTGGCCGGGAGGCCCCAACGTCCCCCGGGGCGCCACCCCTGTGGCTTCCCGCACCCCCACGACAGAAGCCCACGGCTCTTCTGCACTTTTATTAAAAAATAGGAAGGAAGGGAGCGCTCAGGATCACCTCGGCCCTCTCTGGCCCCGGAACGGAGTCAGTTCCGGTCGCTCACGTGTCAGCCCCGGGGTGCGGGCGGGCCCCGGGGTTCGCGGCCCGGGACCGGACCCCTCACTTGCCCACCGAGTCGAAAATGATGCGGTTCTGCTCGGCGCGCTCCCGCTGGCTCTGCGTCCGCGCCAGCTCCAGCAGGGTCCGCAGCAGGTGGAAGGTGAGGTCGATGGACAGTGGGGGGTCGTCGCGTCGCGGCCGCTCGCCTGCCGCCCCCGGCGCCCCTCGGCCGGGCCCCGCGCGGCGCGGGAAGCGCTCGGCCAGCAGCAGGAGCAGCGCGCGGGCCCCGCCGGCCCGGCCCCCCGGCGCGGGCGTCCAGCGCAGACTCGGGTCCCGGCCCCCGGCTCCCGCCGCCTCCCGGCTCCAGCGGCTGCTCCCCGGGCGCAGCTGTGCCAGGAGCAGCAGTGCCGCCAGCAGCGCCGCGCGTCCTGCCTGCCGCATGGTGTCGCCGGCCCTGGACACACAGGGGCAGCGCAGGGTGAGGCGCGCCCGGGGCAGCCGCGGGGGGCGCCACCTCCAGCGCCCCCGCCGGGGCCCCCCGCCGGCCCTCCGGCCCCAGCCCCTGCCCCCGGCCTGTGCCCCGCGCCCTCCCTCCTGGCGGGTGGCGGCGGAGAGCTGAGCGCCGAGTTCTCGTGCCCGGGCAGGCTGGGTGCACGCTCCGAGCCACTCACAGGTAGGCGGCGAGGGTTCGCCCGGAGCAGGACGGAGCTCCAGTCTCGGGCCCTCGGGACGGGCTGAGGGCGCCTCGGGGAGCACGGGGTCCGTCCCGGGACCGCCGCCAGCCTTATATAGCGCCAGGACAGCTCCGACTGACGTCAGCGAAGAGCATGCACTGATTGTAGAAGCAATGACGGCCGCGCCCCGAGTCCCGCGGGTTGAGCCCCCCGGGGGGCGCCCCTGCGGACACGCGACTTCTCATCTCCCGGGGAGCGCTGGAAGCCGCGCGAAACGTGGCACCAGACTCCAGAGAGCGACACGCCGGCTGGGGCATAAAAGACCGATGGCTCTGGAACGCAGCAGAGTCCTTCCTCCCGCTGGAAACAGCCAGCGAGGCCTCGGGCCCATCCCCACACCAGACTAGCCTTGGGCCATGGTGTCCGCCGGCGAGAGGAGGCTGGGGCTGTCCGTGGTGCTGACCGTGTCCTCCGCCTCCAGAAGGGGACGAGGCATCCGGAGGACGTGGTGCTGCTCTGACCGTCTCTAGCCCCCGCCATCGTTTCCCCAAACGGAGGCGATCAGGAGGACACTGGTGGCACCCAGTGACCACCATGGGACCCACCCAGAAGCTGCTGAGGCAGCCTGGCTGCCTGACTGAGGCACCATGTAAAAGAAGGTCTCTGGTGAGTGAATTTGGCTCAAGAGGTTGAGCACCTGCCTCCCACAAGGGAGGCCCCAGGTTCGGTTCCCTGTGCCTCCTGAAAAAAACAAAAAGCAAGCAGATGAGGGAGCCAACTCAGGGGAGCCGATGTGGTTCAGTGGTTGAGTCCCAGCTTCCCACATACAAGGTCTCAGGTGCAATACCTCGTACCTAAAAAAAAGGGATCTCTGGTCTCAGCATGCTCTCAGACCACATAAAGGCTGGCACATTTGCTCCTGGGTTTGGCCAAGTTAAGTTTTCTCCCAGGAACCATAACAGCAGTATTACATGCTTCTGGCCATCAGGTTAAGATCACTGGGTTGGAAGTAAGGAAATTCAGGTTCAAGTTTCTGCTCTGCCACTAACTCACGGAATGGACAGTTCGCTTCACTGTTTTCTCTTTTGGAGACTGGGCTCAGTGATCTCTGGGCTTCTTTCCAGATCTAGAAATTTCCCCAATTGTTTTCTGATGGGCTTTACTGACTCCTGCGGATAGGAGATTACATATTTAGTAACATATTTACAGAGCTGGAAGGGCCCCAGAAGAGCGGAAGCTCCATGAGGGCTGGGAAGGGTTGGAGAGCAGATGTGGGGCTGAGTGGCATTAGCTAGGATATGGACGTTAAAGCAGACACGGTCAACACGGTTCAACACATATTTATGGAGTGCCTGCTGTGGGGGAGGTGTAAGACCATTCTAAAGGTTTTGGTGATTTCAAAAGGAGTCAGTTTACAACTTCAAGGGAAAACCACCATTGCAGAGTGCTAACCCCACTCGCTTCTGACTAGCAACCCAACCCCACACAAAGGGACATGCCCGCTTTGAGGAGGCCGCTTGACCCATTCTGAGGCAGTGACAACGGAGCGAGGCAGGCCTAGAGCCGATGTGCCTTCCAGGACAGGTAGGAGTTCCAGAGAACAGCGACACACTGGACAACAGCCAACCTAAGGGACAGGAATGGCATATGGAGAAGAGGAGGCAAAAGGAGAAGCGCGCAGGTCTAGAGATGGAAAAGGAAACAGAAAGCACCACGGAAGGGGCGGGACCACGTCTGAGAATGTCCAGAGTTTAGACTTCCTTCCTCCAGCCCCTTAGGGAGGGACTGTGTGGCTCAGGCCAGAGGACATCCAGCTCGGATGCCGGTGCTGTCCCAGAGCTCTGTTCTCCCTGGTGGCAGCCGCAAAGACCAGCGACCCTGCATACGTTTCTTGCCGGTACGGCTGGTATTCACACCCTTGTCCAGGCCCCTTCGAAACACACGCTACCCCTCCACCTTGCACAGCTGAGGTTTCTCACTCCAAAAACACACGTTACCCCTCCACCTTGCACAGCTGAGGTTTCTCACTCCAAAAACACACGTTACCCCTCCACCTTGCACAGCTGAGGTTTCTCACTCCAAAAGCAGACTGCCTGCGGCATAAAATAGCTCCTCCTTTGTTGTGTGGTTTGTTTGTTTGTTTTTTCTTTGTTTTTTAGGACGTACTGGGGATTGAACCCAGGACCTCATACATGGGAAGCAGGTGCTTGACCAGTTGAGCTCCGTCTGCTCTCCTCCTATCTCTGTTATTTTACCTTCACTTTGCTCTAGTTGCAGACTGTGGCAAAGGATCCTAACAGGTCATACGTTACCCTGTTCTGAAAGCCCCCCTCACCTCCAGCCATTTTACCGATGCATCTTTAATTCCATTCTGGTTTTTCTTTCCTTGCAGTTCAGCAACTACCTTTATTGTTAGAGTAAAACCGTACTTTGCAGTGCACTAACCTGACCAGGCTCCCACTTGGCTTTCTGGTCTACCTTTCTAGCTAATCTAGGCTGCCGCTCCCCAGTCACTGTCCCTGCAGATAAGCCATCAGAGGTGGGGTGGAAGCAGGATCCTCCCTAGGAAGATGAAAGACGGTCAGCGGGCAGACACCCTGGGCCAGTATCTGAAATGGGTAAGGGAGGCGGAATAAAACGCTCGGGAGGCTGAGGAGCTGGGCCGGGGACTAAGAGTTCTGTTTGGGGGTCTGAAGTAGCACGGGTTGAAATGAGAATCATCTTGTCTTCAAATATTTGTAATGGGCATCTTCCTGGAAGGAAGGGGTAGGGATCTGTCCTACCTGTAAGGAAGGGGGACCAGGTAGAAGTTGACCAACTGGACAGCAGGCCAGAGCTGGAAGAGAGAGAAGGGATAGGTTGGGGGGGGCTGCCTCCGTCACTGACCCCCCAACTCATGGCCTAGGTTGACCTTACCCCAACGTTTGTACCCAAGAAAAGGTGAGACAGCTAGGGGAGTGCTCCCTGAGGACAGGGTCCACTCTGGGAATGACAGAGGCGTCCCGCCCGGGGATGTCTGTGTCAGGAGGACCCCCAACCCCAGGGCATTTCTGGGGTTCAGGAAGCAGAAGTGACAGCTGAGGCACCCACTCTTACATAGTAGTTGGCGACGAGGGCATCAGGATAATCCTGAGGAGACAGGAGAGGGAACAAACGCCTACTTTCACCTCCAGGCAGCTCCCACCTCCCAGGCTGAATAGCACACCCAGACCTCTCTTCCAGGAAGCCCCCCGGGGCTGCTCTCCTCCAGAGCCCGGGGCTCTTCCTGCACTTCCACCTCTCTATCCCCAGATGCCTGCCTCATTCCCCCGGAACTGGTGGTCCACCAGCCAGTGGTCTCCCCCACACCTGCCCAGCTTACCCGCTGCAGTTTGGCCCAATTGTCTTGGGCTGAGAGTCCACTGAGTGTCCCTACCAGTGGGAGGAAACAGCCTAGAAAACATGGGGCGAATCCCCCCTGGGGAAGAGAAAGTAGAGCTCAGTGAGCACGGGCTTCAGAAACTAAGAGCCCTGAGCCCCCACCCTTCCTCAGCCCAGCTCGCCCTTCCTGAGCCCCTCTTCCTTCTGCTCACCTGATCCAACACCATCTTCTTCAGGGCATCTGTCTTGGTGGAGCCGGGGATGAGCCGGTCCAAAACCCTGTACCAGCCTCCGACTACCGGGCCCTGAAAGGACACCCAGAGAGTGGGGGCGAGGATGCGGGGAGGAGAGAACGTGGCTTTGACATCACAAAGCTCTTCCCCGAGCATGAGAAACCCACATCCCAGGGGAAGCAGAGACCCAGGCCAAAAGAGGAAGGCAGGCTGGCGGCGATGGGAAAGATGCCAGGGGAAATCGAAGGCTGACCCGGAAGGCTGACCGCCTGCTCCACGGGCAGCCCTGCCGCGGGCAGAACTTACCACAAAGCCGCAGCCCACAGAAACCATGGTCAGGGTCCGGCCGGGCTGGTGTCCCCGCAGGCCCTTCTTCTCCACCAGCTGCTGGGAGATGATGTCTCCCAGGCCCATCAGGGACCCTGCGCAGGGCACACAGGTGTGGTCAGGACACCTTCCGAGGCCGGATGTGTTTCCGAGGGGCCCTGCTGGGAATAGTCTGCCGCAAGAGCGCGGCTCTGGTTCTTGGACCCGAGGGCTGAATTCTGGAGAGCGATGACCCGCTGCCTGAATGCTCGCCTCTCCCCAGGGATGGTGACACCTCCTGTGCATCCTGGGAGGAACTGGGAGGAGCAGGCCTCAGGCAGGCCAGGGCCCGATCACAGAGAAAGGGGGGCTTGGGACAGAAACTGTAGACAGAAGAAGGAGAAGCCGAGGGCCCAGGAGGTGAGAACCATGGAATGTCAGCAGGAAAGGGCCTTCCACATGCTTTTATTCAAAAATTTTTTTAAAGATTTATTTCTCTCCTCTTCCTCCCCCCCGCTGTCTGCTCTTTGTATCCATTTGCTGTGTGTTCTTCTGTGGCTGATTGTATTCTTGTCAATGGCACCAGGAGGGAATCTGAGTCTCTTTTTGTTGCATCATCTTGCTGCGTCACTCTCCGTGTGTGCAGTGCCACCCTGGGCAGGCTGCACTTTCTTCACGCAGGGCAGCTCTCCTTAGGGGGCGCACTCCTTGTGCATGGGGCGGCCCTACACAGGGGACACTCTGCGTGGCACGGCACTCCTTGCATGTGGCAGCACTGCGCGTGGGCCAGCTCATCACACGGGTCAGGAGGCCTGGGGTTTGAACCCTGGACCTCCCATGTGGTAGGCAGAGGCCCTATCCACTGAGCCAAATCCACTTCCCTCAAACTTCTTTTTCAACAGGTAGAGGAAGGAAGGTCAACTACCAGTCCATGGCAGACCCAGGACAGGGCCCAGGCGGCTTGATTCCTGGATAGTATTCCCTCTGGGACATGGCCCCATGAATAGGTCACATGTAGAACAGGAGCCCCACCCCAGTCCAATGCAAGTCTTGGGGTCTGTATTTGTGGAGAAGAGCACCAATAACTATTTTTCCAAAACATAAGCACTCAAAGAGCCCTGGACAGAAAAAAGGGTTGAGCTGGTAAGTGTCCCCACCAAGAAGAGTTCTGGCCACCTCTTAGCAGCGTCACCTCATCCCAGTCTTCCCCACCCACAGCCTCCGACTGAGCTGGCAAAGAGCATTACGGCCATCTCTCCCCTTGGCACCCGCTTCCTCTCCTCTCTCCTGCACAGTCATCCAGCTCCAGGCAGCCATAGTGGTCAACCGCGCCCAGACACCAAGATGAGAGCACAACGTACAGAGCCCCCGGGGAACGGGGTTGGCGTGATGGTTTCTAGAACACACACGCTCACGGGGCCGCTTAGAGAGTGACCGTGTGATATCCGGCTCGCCTGTCCATCTCGCTGTGTGATGAGAGCCCCCCTCCAGCCCCACCGCCACCGCTGTCCCTGTGCCCTCAATTAGCACTGGGCAAACACATCCCTCAACCCCATCCCTTGGCCCGAGCTGGCTCTGACGTCCATGCTGGCTGCACACTCACTGCTCTGCTCTTCCCCCACATCCCCCGCACAGCCCTGCCCCTGAGCAGCCGAGCCTGAGGCAGCTGGTTGAGGCTGGGAGTGAGGGCTGAGGCTGCGGCCCCCAGAGGCGAGCTGGGCTGCTGGCTTCGAGCCGGCTCTCCCAGCCCCGACGCTGCTCCGGGCCGGCCCTGGGACACCCATCAAGGCGGCCCTCCCTGCCTCTCCCTGAAATTCCCACCATGGTGGAGGCTCCTGCTGGAACACTGATGGGACCTTCTGGAGGGCACGGATAGGACCCTCGGCATCTTTGTTCTCCCCCGCCCCCGACGCCCACCCCCACCACACCTAACTTTTATCAAGTGCTCAGAAAATAAATGAAGGAAAAACATCAGACTCACTGCCCCGACCAGCAGGACTGCTCTGGGAAAGGGCTAGACTTAGAGAACTCTAAGTCTAGGGCTGTGGGCCGGGTGTGAGGCCCCCGTGGCAGTTAAGGCTGGCCCCCACCCCATGCGGTTCCACTTCATTTCCTATCCCTCCCCTCCCAGCACACACACAGCCTTGGGTCACCAACTCTGCTCCCAGCAGTAACACAGCTGCTGTGGCCACACCTAAGGGGAGAGTGACTTTGAGAAGGACTTTGATGGGACAGGAAGTCACCTCTTAAAAGAAGGTAGTAAGAGTATGCCAGTCCACTTTGACAGATATTTAATCCTCACCAAGGCCTGGGACGTAGGTGGCCACACCTCCATTTAATGATGAACAGAGGGAAGTGGGTGTGGCTCAAGGGAGAAGGGCTCCGCCTCCCATATGGGAGGCCCCAGGTTCGATCCCTGGGAACTGCTGGTGAAAAAAGAAGAGAAAGCGTGCCTGCACGGTGAGCCAGCGCCCATGCAGTGAGCAGAGTGCCCGCATGAGTGCCCGCGCAGTGAGCCAGTGCCCGCGCAAGTGAGTCACGCAGCAAGATGATGAGGCAACAAAAGAGAGACGAAGGGGAGAGTCACGGTGAAGCGCAGCAGAGACCAGAAACAGAGGTGGCGCAATTGACACGGAACCTCTCTCCACATCAGAGGTCCCCCGACTGAAATCCCTCTGAATCCTGGAGGAGAAAGATGAGAAGGCCAAAAAAAAAAAAAAAGAGAAATAGATACAGAAGATTACACAGTAAATGGACACAGACAGCAAAAAAAACAACAAAAAAAAAACCACAGCAGGGTGGGGGTGAGGGTGGTGATGGGAACAGGGGAGGGGGAAAAAAAAAAAGATGAACAGAGTGTCTGAGGGATGAGGTGGCTTTGTAAGGCATGGAACCAGGACCTGAACCCAGGCCTTCTCTCAGGGAGGGAGGTCAAGGTATGCCAGCCCCACGCCACGAGTCTTGGGCTCCCAGGCCAGTGGGCAAGAGGGTCCTGAGGCTGCTCCTCGGCAGGGGGCCTGCCCCCACAAGGCTCCCAGGGCCTATCAGGCCCGCCCTGGGCTAATGCACTTTCTCGGTCTTTTACGCAGAACGTGCTCCCCTCTGGTCCTAGTGGGGAGGGCAGGCAGCTCTATTCCTGTTTCTTCCCTTGTCTGGGAAGAAACAAAGAAGCACGCGTTTTCACTCCTCATGGCGATGGTCTTGCAACCAGATAACAGCAGAGCTGGAAAGGGAACCCAAGTCGCTGACTTCTGACCCCACAGTCGTGGAAGCCTGCAGCCTTTGACAGAGAGCTGGGCTCTTGGCCCCAAACTGCGTCCATCAAGCCTGAGTGACTATGAAGTGATGGGCAGCAGTGGGGATGAGCAGGTGGGGTGTGGCTTGGTAGCCCCTGCCGGTCCTGCTTCTTTCAGACAGAAGAGTCCAGACGCTCCTCTTCTGTCCACAGGTAATCCGGGCCCCTGTGCATACAACTACTCCAAGGTGGCTTAAGGCAAGGCCTGCAAAGGGACCCTTTGAGCAGGAAGGGCTCAGACATCCTGATTTCTCATCCCACCTTCCCCAACTCAGTGTCCAAAGAGGCCCTAAACCCTCCCGGCCTCTGGGAGTCCTCCTGGACCTATCTGGTTGAACTGGATCTTCTCATCTCTGAACCTGGGGTTTGGCTCCCCTCTCCTTGAACTTGCTTCCAGGGGGCTGAGGCTGGAGGCCTGAAGAGACACAATGCCCAGGGCCCCGATGGCACAGGGCAAGGGGCTGCCAGGCAGCGACGCCCCAATGCCAGGCTGGGCGCAGAGCCCAGAGGCAGACGCTGGCGTGGGTGTGACATCATGCCCCTGGGTAGGTGCCAGTTCTTATGCTGTCACTGGCCACCAGATCTAATGTGTGTGTGTGTGTGTGTGTGTGTGTGTGTTGGGGGGGGAGTGTGTAGGAGAGCCTGCTTCTGAGCACAGATTTATTTGGGACCACCTCTGCCCACAAATGGAAAAGTTCCAACTCCAACACCCTCTTCTATGGCATGGGTGGGGACACATTTCCTACTTTCCCAATTTTGTTCCTCTCCTGGCTCTTGTTTGTGGAGTTTAAATGCAAGAAAATAAAGCGTTAACAGAAGATGAGAAGGCAGAGGAGGAGGAAGTAGGTCTTGGAATGAGGAGCAGGAAGTGTGATCTTGAGTCTACAGGAGGCCTGAGTGGGCAGGTATAGTTACTGGCATGGGGTCAGCAGTGCTGCCAACTCATTCCTCTGCCCAAAAGTCTCTAATGATCAAACAGTTGCCTGGATTAGGGACTTGGTCTGGCACTAAGCCCAGAGGGAGCTAAAGCCCAGCCTGAGAGGGGAGAGCACCTGGGGGATTCAGACGACCTCTTGGGTGTGAGGCCTCATCTCCCCATTACCGGCCTAAATCCCTGTCTTACAGCTAGAAAATGAGAAGGCAGAGGGTTCCACAGTTTGTCAGACCTCTAAGTCCAAACCAGTTGGGACTGCACTTCACATCCTGAGGCCCCAGGAGTCTCCAGCATAGGGCAGTGCAGTGTGTGTGTGTGTGTGTGTGTGCGCGCCCTAAGTTCAATGCCAGCTCTACCAATGGATCAGTACATGCCACTCTCCCCTCTTGCCTCAGTTTCCCTCTCTGTATTATCAGGGACTGAACTGACAGTATCTCATACCTGTTGAGCTCTCACATCCTGGGCAATGCTTTGCGGAAACCAGTGTCTACAAGAGCTCAGATGCCTCCACAACAGGACTAGATGGATCGAAGATGAATGGAGCTAGGCCCTGGGCTCAATGGAGACAGGAATGGTCAAGAAAAGAAGGGAGAAGGCAGGCTCGGACTCTACAGAACAATTAGCAAACCTTTCTCCAGGCTGCCCCGTTCCTGGGGACTGTGTGGCATGGTGAAAACTAGGGGCAGCAGACACTTCCTATGGACCATTTCCTATCTCCTTGGCTTCATCCATCTCTGACTCGTTATTTGTGCAGTGCAACCTAAAAGATTCTTGCCTCAGGCCTTTGTCACACCTGGGGTTTCACTGTTGATGCCTGGTCTTGGGAGGCTACAGGAATCCCACTCAGGGGCCAGGCAAATGTAACCTGGAAGTACAGGGGAGTTTGCATCCCATGGGTGAACCTTTGACCTTTGAGCTGGTGGAAAACGGTTTCTCCTTTTCTCTGTGCAGACAGACAGTCCTAGGATGCATTTCAAAGAGCGTCTCAGACAGTCCCAAGGGATTGAACAACTAGTTGCTCTTAGCAGTGGCCAATTTGATAATGTATCCTTGTATTAGCTCTCCCTCTTCTCTTCCTTTGGATCGCTTCTGGACAAAGTATCTGCACATGAGCTTCAGGGCAGTGCATGTTCAGGGCGTGTTCAAATTTATGGTAAGTGGCACAAATCCAACCCAAGCACATCTCTCAAGAATAGCTTGAGCCTGGGCGGCCGACACTATAGAAAGCACCAACCACTTGAGCCTTTAAATTTATACAGCATTTTCTGATTTCCAAAGCCTTTTCACAGATTACAGTGTAATAATCCCTATACTGACTTTGCCTGATACAGTGTATATATGTAAACCCAAATTCTAAATCAGGAAGCTGAGGCCCAAAGAGGTTTCCTGATTTCTCCTGAATAACACAGCTGCAAAGTGCTATGGCTCTGGGATTCAAATATTGGTCTTCTAACTCAAAATCTGAAATCTCTGCTCTGCTTTCTAGAGTGATCTGCTGTCACCTGGGCTCTCAGGGACTACTATGCTGGGGGTCCAAAAATGGCTCAGGGAGCAAAATCCACATCTCCCTTTATTTGTGGTTTGATCCAAGTAAGCTGAGCAGCAGGGACAGAAAAGTCTGGAGGGTTTGGAAAAGTCTGAGAAAGATGCTACCTAAGGAGTTGCAGGTTGCTTCAGGGCTGAAGAGGGATGTCAGCAAAACTTCACGAAGATGGGAGCAGATGTAGTTCAGGGGTTAAGCACTGCTTCCCATGTATGAGGTCCTGGGTTCAATCCCCAGTACCTCCTAAAAACTAAAAAAACCCACCACCACCCCAGGAAGACTGAGAGTGTGGGGACAAAGGGTTTTAGCACAGTCTGCGCAGAACCCCAGTTCAGCCACAGATCTGCGCTTGGACCCCCTTGGAGCTCTATCTCCTGCCCTTGTCAGCCATGGCCCTTGCCGTAGGGAGACACAAGGACTTTCCCTCCTTCCCTATTCTCAATGGCTACGAGGGGACCTTCCTTCTGGCAGTCACTGGCCCTGAGGGAATCTGAGGCTGGGCAAAGGGCCCAGGGTGTCAGTTCCCATCACAGCCACACAGTTCCAGCATGAGTCACCACACACGCAGCCAGGTGAGTCATGCAGGCTGACGGACACTCTGAGGACAGGACAGAGGTGGCTGGGCACAGGAAGCTGGAGAGGGTCCCAGGGAGGGGCAACAGTCCATCCCCTGGCCAGTCACCAACGAACTTTCTAGTGCTAATACAGGGCTATTTGAGCAGTCTCCCCTTCCTTTCAACAGTCCTCCTCCTAGAATCCCATGGCCCATTATTAGAATTCTGCTGCCTTCCTCTAGATATAGGCAAGACCCCATCTTAAGATGATTGCTCCTTGCACTGACTCAATGGTCACAGACCTTCTAATCCTCCCCCCACAAAACTTACCGTGTGCCATCCCCTCTTAGATGAGCTAGCCAGCTAAAATAAAGATGTTAACAAAGGCAACAAAGTCACTGGATTACCTCTGCTAGGATGCTACCCAATCACTGGACTTGGTATACAATAGGAAAAAAAAAATACCTTGGTTAGTGTATCGTTTGTGGATAAATATACAGGTGGTAAAAATAAAGACATACAAAACTCAGGAAAGTGGTTATCTCTTAGGGTGTGTGAATTAGGGAGAGGCACTCAAGGAGTTTCAAAGCAGAGGACTGACAGAAAGGTATTCAGTTTATTTATTTATTTTGAGATAATGGGACCAGGGATTGAACCCAGGACCTCATATGTGGGAAGCCGGTGCTTCAACCACTGAGCCACATCAGCTCCCCTGAGTTGGTTTTTTTCATTTATTTGTTGTTTTGTTTCATTTAGGAGATACTGGGAACCGAACCTGGGACCTTCCATGCAGGAAGCAGGCGCTCAACCACTTGAGCCCCATCAGTTTCCTGTATTCAGTTTTAATACTATTTAAGCTGTACATACACCTCGTAATCACTCTTTTGTATGTTAAGATATATTTCACACACACACAATAGTAAGAAAAATAAACGGGGGAAAGAGTCCTGATTTCAGGACTTCAGGACATCTAATGTAAACTCAAGTGATCCTAGCCGCCAGATCTTTGTGGTAATCCTATGAGATACTATGTATGACAGTGCTTTGCACATTGTACCAGAAAACGTTTGCAGAGTGCTTGCTATTGTCTTCTAAGTTGGGGCCCCCTGGGGCAATGCTCTTATCCTGAGGAGATGACTCCTCAGCTTTTAGGGACCTTCAGATCTACTTTCAGCGAGGCCAACTGTGCATACACCTTCCCTTGAGAACAGCCTCGAGGATCCACCCTCCATAACAGACTGGGGACGCTCGGAATGAGACAGCCACCCCTTCATGAAGAGACGCCAGGTATGAGGGAGGGACAGTCGGGTAAGCCTCTGCCTCCCAAAGCAGCCCACTCTGGTACCACTCGGGTCCCAGAGGGTCACTCACCAGCGGTCAGGACCTGCACTTTCCACGGGTGAGCAGCCAGGGCTCGCTGGTAGGCCCGCCAGAGTGCCATGCTTCCTGTGAGCCAAGAGGAGAGGGGATCATCCCCTGCCCGCCCCCAGCCTTCCAATCTGTCCGAAAGGAACAGAGGCCCCAGGAGGGATGCTTCCTGTCACAGGGGTCGCCTTAGACAATCGCGGAAGCGAGGAGAGGCTGTGGCTAGCCTTGGGATCCGCCCCCCAACCCTGAAGCGGGGCCACCTCAGGACTCGTGAGCACGGGCTGGCTCCAGCTTCCACCCAGAGCCTGGGCTTCGAAGAGCGAGCCTGCTCCGTCCCCAGAGTCGGACTCTTCGCTGGAACCACCCGCATCCTTCCCGAGTGCAACGCGACACAGGAGGCAGGGCCCCTGACCCCGCGGTCCCCGCGTTCCGCCACCGCCGACCACCCGCCACTCACCCCGACGCGAGCTCGGCGCGCCGCGGCCCCGCCCACGTGACCACAGCCGGCCCAGGGACTTCCGCCGCAGGCCCCGCCCCTCCCGCGGCCTGGCGCAGGCGTGGGACTGCCTGGCTGGTGCGCTCGCCGCGTGCTCGGCCTTTGGCGCAGGTGCGCGGCGCTCGCCAAGCCTTGGGTTCCTCCTGGCTCTCCCCTCTGCCCCCTGCCCCTTCTCGCCCGACCCCTCGCTGTTCCCGGCCCCCAAAACTGACCAAGGTCTCGACGTCCTTGTTAGCCTCGGTATTCTGAAGGACGAAGTCCTCTAGAATCATAGTTTGAAAACCATAAGGGATAGATACTTAGGTGCAGTACGTGTGTTCGATGTTAGAGTCGCTGCACCCTTCGTTAGCCCCAATAATTCTGAGCTCCTGAATGGGTGGAACTGGGTCAGGTCCATCTTTGTTGTCCTTATAGCGACTGTTGCAGTGCTTTACCTACAACAGTCTACTTAAAAATGCTGCCTTCCACAGAAGGCACTAGAATTACAGAACCTCAAAGAAGGGATTAGGTCCTGGCTCCATAATTGAGCAGCCTTGGTCACTAGACTTGAACTAAAGTTCTCTCGTGCAAAATGAGGGGTTTGGGCTATTTCAAACTGGGCTCCTTAGAACTCTAGGACTATAGGAAGAGGTTTGGGGGCTATAACTACAGGTTCTCTCTACCCCAACTGCTGTTTTGTTTACAGTTCTATAGACATGATTTCTTAATCCCCTTATAGCTCTAACAGTCTTAAGATTCTCTGAATATAGTGGAAATTCCTGTAATAGCCTGGGCAGTGGATTTGTCAGGCTACTTAACTATCTCCAGGTTCAGGAAGCCCACGCTTCAGGAAGTAGCCATGTCTAGCCCTTTGCAGCTCTCCACATACTAGCTTCAACCCAATACTTAAATGAACAAGGCAAGAGAATCCTGATACTGGAGAAGCAGAGTAAGGAAGCAAGTGAATTCATTGTCCCAAACATTTAACTAAAAGGCTCCTATATGCAAAATACATACTAGAGTGAGTTTATACTAGTAAATGTAATAAAAAACTGAATGTGGCAGGTGAAAAATTGAGGTAAAAGAAATTGCTCTAAAATCAGCCTATCTGGGTTCAGATAGACCTGTTCAGGCTGCTTAACCTCTCAGAATCTCAGTTTATTGTTAAGTAAAATAGGACCAATACCTACGTCATGGTATCAAGTATGTATGTAAAGCACCCTATATAGGTCAAATGCTTAAGGACTTGCTTCTCCTCTTTTTTCCCCCTTCCCCCTTGGGAACACAAGGGAGGGAGAGTATTTTTTCCGGGAGAAATCTGGGAAGGCTCCTTGGTGAACTTGGAATTTAAGCTGAGGCCTTGAAGGTGAAGGTGTTATTCAAGGTGGAAAAGGGCACTCCTGGAGGAGGGGGGAAAAGGCACAAAGGTAAAAAAAGGTGCAGGAACCACTGTGTGGTAGAAGCTGGGAATATTTGGAGGGAGGGTTGGAAGTAGGGGTGGCCTGGGGAGAAGAGGGTTCATAGTGGAGAAAAGAGCAAGTACCCAAAGCATCAACCTCATGTTCTTGTGAAGGCCATCAGCAACACTAACCCACAGCCTCAAGAGCTACCACTGAAAGCGCAAGTTCATGGTGCAGCATCAGAGGGCTGCGGTGTAGAATGACAGGCACTTCCCTTCTGGTCAGCTCAGAAACCTAAAACCTCACATAATCTGATCTGGGTCACAGTAGGGTGCTGCCGTGCTTGGCTCCTTTCTCCTGGCACAGGTTGGGGTTCCTCTGCTGCAAACTGTCCAGGTGTCCTCCAGGGCTAGGCTTCCTCTTCTCTAACATGGAGGGGATTGAACTACTTGATTCCTTTCATTTATTTATTTAAATATTTATTAAAGACTTATTTATTTCCCCTTGCTGTCTGCTTTTTGTGTCATCTGCTTTCTGTGTCCATTCACTGTGTGTTCTTTTGTGTCTGCTTGTCTTCTCCTTAGGCAGCACCAGAAACTGATCCTGGAGCTTTCCAGAGTGGGAGGGAGGTGTTCAATCTTGAGTCACCTCAGCTCCCTGGTCTGCTGCGTCTCTGTCTCTCCTCTGTGTCTTTTTGTTGCATCATCTTGCTGTGCTACCTAGCACAGGCCTGTGCTGTGCAGGCTAGCACTCTGTGTGGGCCAACTACCCGTTCGGGCCTGCACTTTGTGTGGGCCAGCTTGGCTTCACCAGGAGGCACCAGAAATCAAACCCCGGGGCCAACTATATGGTAGATGGAAGCCCAATCACTTAAGCCACGTCTGCTTCCCAGATTCCTTCCCTTTTAAAGGAGATTTCCTGACATATGGCAGACTCCCTATTCTGGAAAGGCAGAAAGCTGTTTCCAGATATTTTGCAAATCAATCAAGAGCACCAGAGGGTTTTGTTCCTGGTAAGCACTAAACTAATCTCCACTCCCTCCAGTAGGCGCCGACTGCTTATTTTTCTCTATTTCTTGAGGCCACCTAACTACATCCCCCTTATGCATTCCAAGATTCTGGCTTGCCTGTGTGTCACTGCTAGGGTCTGTCTGTTCTTGTTTAGGAGGCAGTACTGCAGTCACTGCAAGGCTGCGGCATCCCACAGGAGGACTCTAACAGGATGAGATACAGCAACACATGAAGTACTCTACTTGGTTTCTAAACACCTCCTATACATAGAGTTGAAATCAAGTAGCTAAGTATTATAGATGTCAACAATGTGACAGTAAGATGGAAGGTCAAAAATCATGATGTGTCAGAGAATGGTTGAAGTAACAGAAGATATTTAATCTAAAAAGAAAAGACTTGGGAAACACATGATAGCTATTGTTAAATACTTAAAAAGGACAATCACGAGGAAGAATGACTAGGTTTCCTAACACCCATGGATAAAATTTATAGAAGTATACTCTTTGACTTGATATAAAGAAGTGCTTTCAAAACACGACTGTCTAGAAGTATTCAAGTGGGGTCAGTTGACCAGTGATGGGGAATATTTCATAAGCAGGAGCAAGTAAGATCTGAGTCCCTGCCCTATTGGTAGGGTATTTGTGGTATTCCTCAGTTGAAGAAATACTACAAGCAGCTTCAGCCCAGTAAATATCACCCCTCACAAACTTGTGTGCTGGTTACTCTTAAGAGAAAATTTGGGATCCTGGAAGCCAGTCAGACAGGAACCTTCATGCAGATACCCTGTCCAAGTCTCCGAACGCCCACTCGCATGTGATCTCAAAACACCCAGTTGTTTACTTGGCTTTACCTACTTGACAATATGCTCAATATGAGCAATTTGACTCCCAAGCCTAAGTCAGGCCTGAGTGTTCCCCGTGAGCCACAGTTTTAGGCTGAGGAGCCTTAAGAGTTCCGGAGGGAGGGCCCCTCTGCCCGCAGGGGGCTGTGATGGTAGAAGTCTGTGGAAGGAGAGGGAGCTGAGGAGTCCTGGGGAGGCAGGCTGGAAAGGTCCCAGCCTGGGCAGCATCCCTATCCAGGAAGGCCCCAGTTCCGATGGCTCTGTGCACAGGGGCCATTTGTTCTGGGCAGACTTCATTCCAAAGGTCCTGTGTGCGCCACGACTAGGGACTAGGCAGAAGGCGATGGCTGGTTGGAGGGAAGCCAGGTCCTTTAGGTGGCGAGGATGGTTGGAACATGGTACTGAAGTGGGCTCGGCTTTCAAGCTGCATACGGTGGCCCAGTGGGGAGGTGAGTCCACGGACGAAATGGATCCGAACCAGCCCTGACTGCCCTCCAGATACCAGCCATCCATAGGAGTCCAGGTTTGGGCTGAAACGTACCTGTGAAGAGAACAGAAAACAAAAGTCTATGGTTGGTGCTTTAATTATTAATTTTTCTCTTTTTTCGAGTTTTATTTTTTCTTCTCGGTTGGTGCTTTAGAGTGAGTACTAGCTGTATGAGGGAAAAAGAATGGGCCAGAGTCTGAAAGAGAGGAGACGACAGTGAATGAGGTAGGTCTATCAGGAGCAAGGCAATGAGGGTGCCAAAGCTGCTTTCTGCCTAAAGCCATGTTACCTTTTCAGCTTCCCTTTCAGGGACCACAGTTCCACAGCTGGAGGGAAAAGAGAGGAGAGGGTGGAGGTGGTGAGAATCAAGGTCCTTACCTTATGAATAGCCTCCAGCTGTAGCCTGTCCAGGCAGAGTTGAGAGTGCCCCTCTCCCTCCTGCATTCGCAGCACCGGTTCTCTATGGAGCAGATCGTGGAATGAGCCCTGGAGGAGGGGTGTAATGGAATGGAAAAAACAAACAGCTTCTTAGTTTTGCATCTTTGTGCTGGAACTCTTCAGGGGTTCCCTACTATACAAGGACTAAAGCTTTCTACCTTTTCTGATGCCATACCCATTCTCCTGGTCTAACTTACCAAATCTGTATCTTGAAAGAGCAAGTAGTGATGGTTGACAGTTTCAGCATAAGTTCGAGCCTTGGGAGGATTGAGGGCCCCAGATGAAGCAGAAGAGTGATCTTGCCCTTCAGGGCTTTCTTGATATGGCATCAGATCTGCTTTATATATAGGCTAAAAAGGAGACCATGAAATTAGGTTCTATAATACTGAATCCAGAATTAAGATTAAGGGAGAAGAAACTGGTTTGGGGCAGGAGAGGCAAATATGGAAGAAAGTAGTATGTTTAACTATATGCTCAGATGAAGCAGGGTAGGGAAGGTTGTCCACAACTCTGCATTAAGAGTTTCAGGCTGATATCAGGTCTGGGAGACCCAGTACTAATTTGTACTCTATCAGGAGTTGGGAGGGCATGTAGATTCGGAGTAAACAGATGGGGCAGCACGAGATATTCATATACGTACAAATCTTCGCTCGACGGGTCGCTTGACATTTATTGGGTTCAGTGCCATATCAGGCAATATGGCTGCAATGAGTTCCCCAGATATATCTCCCGCAGCTATGGTCCCAAGCCAGTCTGATCCTGAAAGACTCTAATAGGAAGAGACAGCTTTCATTTATATATTCATTCAGTTTTATGAATTGGTAACAATTCACAAATGCACTGAGGGAGAAGATACATATACACACAAACAAAAATGAGCTTATCATAACCCATGTCTGTGATGGTAGTTACCCCAGACATATCTTCTCCTCCTTCTACCCAAAATACAGCCTCTTCCTGAATGCCACTAGGTGGTACATGATTAGTTTTCCTGTGTAATAAAGATGGTGAAAGAGAGAACTCACCCAGACAGTGCCCTTTCGAGGAGCAGTGAAGTAGGCCTTGAAACCAAAATAACCAGCATCAATGTAATGAATTCCACAGAGCCCGTAGCTGTAAGAGAAAGAGAAGCAAAAATAAAAGAAAACCTCCCTTTTTCTAAGATTAGTTTCATTTCTTCTCCCCAGTTCCTTCCAGACTTCAAACTATCTTGGGTTGAGAAAACTCTCAACTCTCTTTTCCCCACCACAGTCTGGCACCCTTTTGTACCCCAACCTGTAGGGCCTATCCCCAGAACTCCTCCTATTTCCCTCCTGCCGTACGAGGCATAGCAGTTGTCCTGAGCCACAGTGACACCGTTGTAGGGGAGCAGCCAGGCCAGCTCTGTACTCAAGAAACGCTTGATAGAATTTATTGGTTCATAAGGCCGCCGAAGGTCCCAAAATTTGATTTTCCGGTCGCTCCCAGCAGAGACTAGGAAATGACTGTGAAAAGAGAGGAGAAGATTGACTGAACAAATCTACAAGAGTAGCCTGTCCCAGTCTTCACCTGCCACCTCCACGACTCTCCTCTTCTATACCTGTTAGCTTTGCACCACTGAAGGGTACGCACAGCCTGGTCATGGGCGAGAAAACACTGGAAGGGGTAGAGCTTCAAGGAGCCGTCAGACAGCCGTATCCGCTGCAGAGGTGAGTTAGTGGGAAGGTTCCAGAAAACCACCATGCCTGAGGTAGGGACAGAATGTATAGGCATTAAAGGCAGGTTCTCCCTTGCTTTCTTTTCTTTTTTTTTTGGACATGGTTCTGGTTTAAAAGAATTAGTTTATTTATTTTTTAAAAGATTTATTTATTCTTCTATCCCCTGCCCCCCACCCCCATTGTCTGCTCTCTGTGTCCATTTACTGTGTGTTCTTCTTTGTCTGCTTGCATTGTTGTCACCCACACCAGGAATCTCTTTTTGTTGTGTCATCTTGCTGCGTCAGTTCTCTGTGTGTGTGGCACCACTCCTGGGCAGGCTGTGCTTTTTTCAGTGGGGCGGATCTCCTTGAGGGGCGCACTCCTTGCGTGTGGGGCTCCCCTACATGAGGGACACCCCTGTATGGCATGGCACTCCTTGCACGCATCAGCACTGCGCATGGGTCAGCTCACCACACAGGTCAGGAGGCCCTGGGTTTGAATCCTGGACCTCCTATGTGGTAGGCAGACACTATCAATTGAGCCAAATCCGCTTCCCCCTTGCTTTATTTTCCATCTTTGGGACCCTAGGACCTTTGACTTCTACTCTCAGTTCACTTATGAAAGGATATGGGGATCATGATTAGCTACCCAACAACCCCTTTATCATTTAAGTAGTCAATTTGATATTTTATCCCCAATGCTTATCAATAAAAAATAATAGCTCAGCCTGGGATCTGCAGTAAAGGAAGGCAGGCTGAACACCCAGTAGCATCTACTCTCCACTAATTAAAAGTAAAGGGATGTGAAGAAAGTATAAGCTCTCTAGGATGAGGGTTGGCAATCTATAGCCAATGGGCCAAATACAGCCTGCCACCTATATTGGCACATAAAGTTTTACTGGAGCACAGTCATATCTATTCATTTTACCTAATGCCTATGGCTGCTCTTACCTTACAATAGCAGAGGTGAGTAGTTGCAGCATGTCCATACAGCGCTCAAAACCTAAAATATTTACAATTTGGCCCTTTACAGAAAAGCTTACCAACTCCTACTCTAAAACAAACAGAATAAACAAGGAACCAAAAACGACAAAATGTAGAGGAATGGAAAACAAATGGACAAATAGAAACCAACTTGACTGACCCAAAAGTTAAATACAAGACTGGCAGAGGGGAAGGTAATCAAAGGGAAAACTTTGATAAAAATAAGAGCTATAGTAATGGAAGAAACGGTAGCATTCATCTGGAGAAAGTGGCCACAGTACTGCTAAGAGCAGGGAGAGGGAAGAAGAGACCTGGAGATGTCCTAAATGATAATGCAGGGATAGATGCTGGACTTTATACACCTTTCCATAACCCACTGAATATTCTGGGGTAGAGTGTAAACTACAATGTAAACTATAATCCATGCGGTGTAGCAGTGCTCCAAAATGTATTCACCAAATGCAATGAATGTACCACACTGATGAAAGAGGTTGATGATGTGGGAGGAGTGGGGGGGGGTAAGGGGAGTATGTGGGAACCTCTTATATTTTTTAATGTAACATTTTATGTGATCTATGTATCTTCAAAAAAAAAAAAAAGACAATTTAACAAAAAATAAAATAAAATAAAGTAAAAGATGAATTACAAAACCATAAAATTTTAAAAAATTACTGGGGACCCCACCCCAATCAAGATAGCACAGTGATTACTAGGAATACATCCAGAAGAACTGAAAACTGTGACATGAACAGATATTTGCACATCGGTATTCACAGCGGTGTTATTCACAATTGCCAAAAGATGGAAACTACCCAAGTGCCCATAATCCAATAAATGGGTAAACAAAATGTGGTTTATACATATGATGGAATACTATGCTGCAGTAAGAAGAAATGAAATTGGGGCACACATGATAAACATGTATGAATCTTGAAGTCATTATGCTAAGTGAAATAAATCAGACACCAAAGGACAAATGTTACATTGTCTCACTAATATGACCTAAATACAAAGAATAAATGCATGGAGTTAAAATCTAGAGTATAGGTTATTAAGAGATAAGAGGAGGGCTGTGATGTTTAATGTAGGTAGAAGTTTTAACTTACTTGACTGTAAATGTATGGAAATGAGTAGAGTTGATGGTAACATATTATAATGAGTAGCAGCTAGTTAATAAATGGGATTGTGGCTGAAAAGGGTAGTCTAGGGATATAAATGTCAACTGAAAGAAAGCTAGAGAATAAGCTAGGGACTGAATAACATAGTGAATCCAGAGTTGGATGAGAATTGTAGTTAACAGTATAAATGTAAGAATGTCCTTCTGTGAACTAGAACGGATGTATGTCACTATTGCACGTTGGTGGGAATGTGGAAAAGCATGGGAAAAATACAATTAATGTAACCTATGGACTCTAGTTAACATAACAGACTGTAATATTCCTGCATCAGTGCCAAAAATGTACTGTGTTAATAATAGGGGGGTATGGAAAAAATATGCCAAATGTATGCTATGGACCATAGTTAATGGTAACAGTCTGATGATATTATCTTATAATCTGTAACAAATGTTCCACAATGGAGTGGTGTGTTGGTGAAGGGTTGTTGTATGGGAATTCTATACATGTGCATGATTGTTCTATAAGCTCACAACTTCTGTAATAAAAATACATTAAAAATAAATAATAAAAACTTTAAGAAGGTAAAAAAAAATTATGCTTAGTATGAGACCACAATAAAAATTAGATATGTGGGAGAGAAAAAAAGATGGCAGAGTGAGAGGCTTCAGAGCTCCTTACCCTCACAAACATTTTGAACCACCATCAGTAACTGATACAAACATCTTTCTCAAAGCTCTAGGAACAAAGGACTATAATAACAGGGTGAGTGCCAAATCAAAACAAAAAAGCGGATGTGGCTCAAGTGACTGGGCTCCCATCTACCATATGGGAAGCCCCAGATTTGATTCCTAGGAACTCATGGTAAAGGCAAGCTGGCCTGTGCCACAGAGAGCTGAGCTGGCACAGCAAGATGATGCAACAAAGGGAGATGTAGAGGAGAGACAGTGAGAGACGGAGATGAGGTGGCTCAAACAACTGAGTGCCTTTCTCCCAAACTGGAAGTTCCAGGATCAGTTCCCGGTGCCTCCTAAAGAGAAAGTCGAGAAAAAAAGACAAGCAGACATAGAACACACAGCAAATGGATACAGAGAGCGAGCACAAACAATAATGGTGGGGTGGGAGAGGTAAAAAAAAAAGAAAGGAAGAAAAAGTCCACTTAAAAACAGTAAGATATCCTGGTGCCTCACTGGCTCAGCACGGAACCAGCCCATGCTCCCAGTGACGATCCCTGGTCTTGGTTCTGGAAGGAGCAGAGTAATCCTCATGCACATACTGGCGTAAGTATGTCTGGCCCTATTTGTCTGGAAGTGGCCTGAAGGACTTGCTGTTCCAGAACTTGCCCTGCATGTAGAAGAGCTCATCAAGCTCTTCTACACAATGCTCCAGGAATCAGTCCTTCTAACAAAACAATCATTTTGGAACTCTGGTGGAACACTGTGCAGTATCTAAGGAAAAGCTGGAAGAAGAGGGTGGTAAATTGTCATAAATACCAATGATTTTCACCCTCTGTCCAGCAGCTACCATTCCCCATCCCCCAGACAGGCAGCAGTGGGGAATGCAGATCATGCTCCTGGTATAGTTTGCCAGGGCCGATGCCAGGCTTAGACTATCAAAATCTGGGGATGTGTGATCTGGTGACTGGTCACTGTTGTTGATTAGATACTTCAAAGTGCTGGGCAGCCAACTCTAGGAAGGCTAGTGTTCCAACCCCCTGCAGGGAAAAGCAGCTGAAGATTCTTAAAGCAGTACCTACTCTTTTTCCCATCCTTTAGATACTTTCCATTCCCCATTTGGAAGCAAAACTAGTTTAGAAAAGCCACAAATTGACGGCTCCAGCCCACAAGAAAAACATAAACAAAAAACCCTTGTAGTACCAGAGGACTGGGAGGACTAGACTTCCAGAGTTACAACATAATACTCACATGTCCAGATTTTGACAAAAAAATTTTAAAAAACACAAAGAAGCAGGAAAGTATTGCCCATGCACAGGAAAAAAAGAATTTGCCAGAAACCATTTCGAGGCAGTTCATACCCTAGAACTATTAGTCAAAGACTTTAAATCAACCATCTTAGATATGTTCAATGAGCTAAAGGAATTCATACATATATATGAAAAAAAAAAAACTTGAGGAAATTAGGAAAATGTTGTCTATACAAAATTAAGAGATGGAAATTATAAAAAGGAACCAAATAGAAATTTTGGGGCTGCAAAGTACAGTAATTACCAAAAAAACCCACAAAAAACAACTCCGTTAAATAGAATCAACAGCTGATTTGAACAGGCAGAAGAATGGATCAGTGAATTTGAAATGTGAAGATAAGACAACAGAAATTATAAAGTTGAGGGGCAGAAATTTTAAAAATAATGAAGAAAAATGAACAGAGCCTAAGGGACCTGTGGGATACCATCAAGTATACCAACACATACATCACTGGAATCCCAGAAGAACAAGAGAGAAAGGGGCATAAAAAGTATTTGAAGATATAATAGCCAAAACTTCACAGATCTGATGAAAGACAGAGACATATATATACAAGAAGCTCAACAAACTCCAAGCACCAAGACACATTATAGTGAAATTGTCTAAATCCACAGACAAAGACAGGATTTTGAAAGCAGCAACAGAAAAGTGGCTTGTTACATACAAGGGCTGCCTAATAAAATTAAGAGCAGATTTCTCATCACAAACCATGAAGACCAGAAGACAGTGGAATGATGCCTTTAAAGCCCTTAATGGGAAACGGACTTGGCCCAGTGGTTAGGGCGTCTGTCTACCACATGGGAGGTCCACGGTTCAAACCCTGGGCATCCTTGACCTGTGTGGAGCTGGCCCATGTGCAGTACTGATGCACACAAGGAGCGCCCTGCCACGCAGGGGTGTCCCCCGCGTAGGGGAGCCCCACGCGCAAGGAGTGAGCCCCGTAAGGAGAGCCGACCAGCACGAAAGAAAGTGCAGCCTGCCCAGGAATGGCACCGCCCACACTTTCCGTTCCGCTGACAACAGAAGCGGACAAAGAAACAAGACGCAGCAAGTGGACACAGAGAACAGACAACCGGGGGAGGGGGGGAAATTAAGTAAATAAATAAATAAATCTTTTTAAAAAAATAAAATAAAAAAATAAAGTCCTTAAGAAAAAAACTGTTAACCAAGAATTCTTTATCTGACAAAATTATATTTTAAAAATGAAAATGAAATTAAGACATTTACAGATAAACAAAAGCTGAGAGTTCCTTACCAGAAGACCTGACCTATAAGAAACACTAAAGGGAGTCCCTTCAGGCTGAATTAAAAGGGCACTACACAATAACTTAAAGCCACAAGAAGGAATAAAAAACACTGGTAAAGTAACTACTATAGGTAAATATAAAATCCTGTATTATTGTATTTTTGGTTTGTATTAGGTTGGTGCAAAGGTAATTGTGGTTTTGCATTGTTGAAATTTGGCATTTGATATTGGAATACATTCTTAAATGTGCATTTCTCACTATGTTTTTTTGCAAATGACTTATTACTTGCTGTTTATTTTATATGTATTTTAGACTATAGAAATGACGTTAGACAAAAAGCAAATTTGAGTTATTTCTTATTTGAGTTCAAAATGGGTCGTACTGCGTGGTAAAGCTGGCCCACGCACAGTGCTGATGCGCGCAAGGAGTGCCGTGCCATACAGGGGTGTCCCCTGCATAGGGGAGCCCCATGCGCAAGGACTGTGCCCCTCAAGGAGAGCCACCCAGCGTGAAAAAAGTGCAGCCTGCCCAGGAGTGGGGCCGCATGCACTGAGAACTGACGCAGCAAGATACTTCAACAAAAAGAGACACAGATTCCTGGTGCCACTGACAAGAATACAAGCGGATACAGAAGAACACACAGCAAATGGACACAGAAAGCAGACAAATGGGGGAGGGGGAGGAGAGAGAAATGAATTTTAAAAATAAAAGTAAATTAAATTTTAAAAAGGGTCATAAAACAGCAGAGATAACTTGCAACATCAACAATGCTTTTGGCCAAGAATGACTAATGAATGTGCAGTGCAGTGGTGGTTCAAGAAGTTTTGCAGTGCCCCCGGCGGCCCCGCTCCTTGCAGCGGCGGGGCCCGCACGGCGGCCATGGCGGCGGGCGCCGGGGCCAGGGTGGCCCCGCGCTGGCTGAAGGCGCTGGCCGAGCCGCTGAGCGCGGCGCAGCTGCGGCGGCTGGAGGAGCACGGCTACGCCGCCGTCGGCGTCTCCCTGCTCGAGCCGCCGCTGCAGCTCTACTGGACCTGGCTGCTGCGGTGGGTCCCGCTGTGGATGGCCCCCAACACCATCACCCTCCTCGGCCTCGCCGTCACCCTGCTCACCACGCTCCTGCTCGTCGCCTACTGCCCCACTGCCACCGAGGAGGCACCATACTGGACATTCCTTTTATGTGCCCTGGGACTCTTTTTCTACCAGTCACTGGATGCAATTGATGGGAAACAAGCCAGAAGAACAAATTCTTGTTCTCCTTTAGGGGAACTTTTTGACCATGGTTGTGACTCTCTTTCCACAGTGTTAATGGCAGTTGGAGCATCAATTGCTGTTCGCTTAGGAACCCATCCTGACTGGTTGTTTTTCTGCTCTTTTATTGGAATGTTCATGTTTTATTGTGCTCACTGGCAGACTTATGTTTCAGGCGTATTGAGGTTTGGAAAAGTGGATGTAACTGAAATCCAGGTAGCGTTAATAATCGTCTTTGTGTTGTCTACATTTGGAGGAGCAACAATGTGGGACTATACGATACCCATTCTAGAAATAAAATTGAAGATTGTTCCAGTTCTTGGAGTAGTAGGTGGAGCAGTTTTTTCCTGTTCAAATTATTTTCATGTTATCCTTCATGGTGGTGTTGGCAAGAATGGATCTACTATAGCAGGCACCAGTGTCTTGTCACCTGGACTCCACATTGGACTAATTATCATACTGGCAATAATGATCTATAAAAAGTCAGCAACTAATGTGTTTGAAAAACATCCTTGTCTTTATACCTTAATGTTTGGATGTGTCTTTGCTAAAGTTGCACAAAAACTAGTGGTAGCTCACATGATGAAAAGTGAACTATACCTTCAAGACACTGTGTTCATTGGGCCAGCTCTTTTATTTTTAGATCAATACTTTAATAATTTTGTAGATGAATATATTGTTCTCTGGATAGCAATGGTCATTGCTTCATTTGATATGACGGCATACTTTAGTGCTTTGTGCCTGCAAATTTCAAGACACCTTCATATAAATATCTTCAAGACTTCATGTCATCAAGCACCTGAACAGGTTCAAGTTCTTGCTTCAAAGAATCATCAGAATAATATGGACTGAAGAGACTTTCAAACACTTGCTATCTCTTGTTGCTGCTGTTACGTGAAAGGAGATATTAAACATTTGTTTAATATTTAGATAAGTGCTATACATATTTCAGCAAATAAAATATTTCAATGCTTAAAAAAAAAAAAAAAGAAGTTTTGCAAGTGAGACGAGGGCCTTGAAGACGAGCATAGTGGCTGGCCATCAGAAGTTGACAACAACCAATTGAGAGCAATCATCGAAGCTGATCCTCTTACAACTATAAAGAAGTTGCCAAAGAACTCAACATCGACTATTCTCCTGTTGTTCAGAATTTGAAGCAAATTGGAAAGGTAAAAAACTGGGTGCCTCATGAGCTGACCAAAAATCAAAAGAATTGTCATTTTGAAGTGTCATCTTCTCTTATTCTACGCAACAAGAAACCATTTCTCAATCAGATTGTGATGTGCGATGAAAAGTGGATTTTATATGACAACTGGTAAAAATCACCTCAGTGGTTGGACCAAGAAGAAGCTCCAAAGCACTTCCCAAAGCCAAACTTGCACCAAAAAAAGGTCATGGTCACTGTTTGGTGGTCTGCTGGTTGGATCCACTACAGCTTTCTGAATCCTGGTGAAACCATTACATCTGAGAAGTATGCAAATCTATGAGATGTACCTAAAACTGCAGCTCCTGCAGCTGGCACTGGTCAACAGAAAGGGCCCAATTCTGCCCGACCACAGGTCGCACAACCAACGCTTCAAAAGTTGAACGAATTGGGCTATGAAGTTTTGCCTTATCCATCATATTCACCTGACCTCTCACCAACCAACTACTACTTCAAGTATCTTGACTTTTTGCAGGGAAAACACTTCCACGAACAACAGGAAACAGAAAATGCTTTCCAAGAGTTCGTTGAATCCCAAAACACAGATTTTTACACTACAGGAATAAACAAACTTTTTTCTCTTTCAAAAAAATGGGTTGATTATAATGGTTCCTATTTTGACTAATAAAGATGTGTTTGAGCCTAGTTTTAATGATTTAAAATGCACGGTCTGAAACTGCAATTACTTTTGCACCAGCCTAATAACTGCTTCCCCCCCGCATAAAATTTAACAGAAAATGTTTAAAATAATATTATGAATCTATGTTAACAGGCAGACAACGTAGAACATATAATTTGAAACAATAACAATATAATGGGGGAAGGACAGAGATATAAAGGAGTAGAAAGTTTGTATACTACTGAAGCTAGGTTTCTACTAGTTGAACTGGGTTGTTATTACTTTAAGATGTTAGTTTTAATTACAAAGGTAACCTTGAAAAGTAACTAATATTGCAGGAACAGATGCAGGACATTATATTCCTCCTATAATCCACTGAACGGACTGGGAGAGAGTGTAAACTATAATGTAAACTATTATTCATGCTGTGTAGCAGTGCTCCAAAATGTATCCATCAAATGCAATGAATGTACAACATTAATGAAAGAAGTTGATTTGGGAAAGGTGGGGGTTGTGGGAAGTGGGGTATATGGGAACCTCCTATATTTTTTAATGTAACATTTTGTGTGATCTATGTATCTTTAAAAATAAGTAAAAAATATATTTTTAAAAAAGAAAGTAACTGCAAATATAAACAAAAGGAAAGAAGGGAATCAAAATGCTACACTACAAAAAAGCAATAAATACAAAAAAAGGCAGTAATGGAGTAATTGAGGAACAAAACACACAAGATATACAGAAACAAATAGTTAAATGGCAGAAGTAAATTCTCAGTTATTACCTTAAATGTCAATGGATTAAATTCCCCTGTTAGGGAAGCAGACTTGGCCCAATGGATGGGGCATCCGCCTACCACATGGGAAGTCCGCGGTTCAAACCCCGGGCCTCCTTGACCTGTGTGGAGCTGGCCCATGTACAGTCCTGATGCGCGCAAGGAGTGCCGTGCCACGCAGGGGTGTCCCCCATGTGGGGGAGCTCCATGCACAGGGGGTGCACCCCGTAAGGAGAGCTGCCCAGCGCGAAAGGTACAGCCTGCCCAGGAATGGCGCCGCACACACGGAGAGCTAACACAACAAGATGACAAAACAAAAAGAAACACAGATTCCCGGTGCAGCTGATAAGGATAGAAGCGGTCATAGAAGAATACACAGCTAATGGACAGAGAGAGCAGACCAGCTGGGGGAAAGGGAGGAAGGGAGAGAAGTTAAAAAAAAAAAATTCCCCTATTAAAAGGCAGAGATTGGCAGATTACAAAACCATTGTTCATCTATATGCTATCTGCAAGATTTACTTTAGGTACAAAGACACAAGGAGGCTTAAAGTAAAAGGGTGGAAAAAGATATTCTATGCATTCAGTAATCCAAAGAGAGCCAGAGTGACTACATTATTCTCAAACAAAATAAACTTTAAATCAAAAGAGATTATAAGAGACCACAAAGCATATTATATACTGATAAAATATTCAATCCAGCAAGAAGATATGATTATAAACATATATGGACCTCACAACAGAGCCCCAAAATATATGAAGCAAAAATTGACAGAATTGAAGGGAGAAATACACAGTTCTATAATAATTGTTGGAGACTTCAATACACCATTTACAGTAATTGATAGAACATCTAAGCAGATAATTAATATGGAAATAGAGGACTTGAATGAGACTAATAACCAATTAGAACTAATGGGCATATATAGAACAACCCAGCTAATAACAGTAGAATACAAATTCTTCTCAAGTGTACATGGAACATTTTTCAGGATAGACCACAAATCAAATCTTAATAAAACTAAAAATATTGAAATCATACAAAGTATCTTCTCAAACCACAATGGCATAAAGCTAGAAATCAGTAACAGAAAGAAAACTGGAAAATTTACAATATGTAGAAATGAAAACATTATTAAACAACCAATGGATTAAAGAAGAAATCACAAATGAAATAACAGAATATCTAGAGATGAATAGAAATGAAAACACCGCTAACCAAAACTACTGGGATGCAGCAAAGGCAGTGCACAGAAGGAAAATTTATACCTTTAAGTGCTTACATTAAAAAAGAAGATAGATTATAAATCAATAACCTAACTAAAGAAGAAGAAAAAGAGCAAATAAAATCTAACTCAGAAGGAAGGAAATAGTAAAGATTACAGCAGAGATAAATGAAATAATAGAGAATGGAGAAATAGAGAGAATCAACAAAACAATGGCTTTTTGGAAACAACAATAGAATTGACAAATCTTTACCCAGATTGACAAAGAAAAAGAGCATTAATAAATAAATAAAAACAGGAATGAAAGTGGGGACATTACTACTGATTTTATAGAAATAAAATAAAAGGATTATAAGAGGGTATTATGGGAGGCAGACGTGGCTCAACTGATAAGAGCGTCCACCTACCATATGGGAGGTCCAGGGTTCATTCCCCAGGGCCTCCTGACCAGTGTGGTAAGCTGGCCCACACGCAGTGCTGCTGCATGCAAGGAGTGCCTGTTCCACACAGGGACACACCCAATTAGGGGTGCCCCGTGGACAAGGAGTGTCCCTGCAAGGACAACCGCCCCACGTGTAAAAAGGACAGCCCACCCAGGAGTGCCACCACACACATGGGAGAGTGGATGCAGCAAGATGATGCAACCAAAAAAGAGAGAGACACAGTTTCCCAGTGCCACCTGATAATGCAAGCAGACACAGAAGAATATACAGTGAATGGGCACAAAGAGCAGACAACATGGGGGAAGGGGAGAGAAATAAATCTTTAAAAAAAAAAAAGAGGGTATTAAGGGGAAGTGGATGTGGCTCAAGCAGTTGGGTGCCCACCTACCACATGGAAGGTCCTAGGTTTGGTTACCGGTGAAGAGGAGCAAGGAAACACAATGAGAGATACAACAAGTGGGAGCAGGGATGGCTCAAGCCATTGGGCACTTTCCTCCTACTTGTGAGGTCCCAGATTCAAAAATAAATAAAATCAAAATTTCTTTTTTTAAAAGAGGGTATTATGAACAATTTCTAATTTCTAAATTAGAAAACCTAGATAAAATGGACAAATTCTTAAAAGCATACAAATTACTAAATCTGACGCAAGAAGAAATAGAAAATCTCAACAGACATATCACAAATAAAGAAACTGAATCAGTAATCAAAAACCTCCCAACAAAGAAAAGTCCAAGACCAGATGGTTTCACTGATGAATTCTGCCAAACATTTAAAGATTTAACATGAATCCTTCTCAGACTCTTCCAAAAAATAGAAGAGGAGGGATTTTTCCTAACTCATTCTATGAGGCCAGCATTATCCTGATACCAAAGCCAAATAAAAGCAGCACAAAAAAAGAAAATTATAGATGAAAATCCTTTATGAATATGGATGCAAAATCCTCAACAAAATACTGACAAACCAAAATCAACAGTATTATACACCAGGACCAAGTGGCTTTTATTCCAGAAATGCAAGGATGATTCAACATAAGAAAATCAATGTAATATACCATATTAATAGAATGAAGGGGGAAAAAAAGCATGATTATCTTAATTGACACAGAAATGGCATTTGACAAAATCCAAAACCTGTTCATGGTAAAAAACAAAAACAAAAAACATTCAGAAAACTAGACAGGAGGGAATGTTCTCAGCATGATAAAGGGCATTTAAGAAAAACCTGCATCATATATCGTACTCAACAGTACAAGACTGAAGGCTTTCCCTCTAAGATCTAAGGATGCCTATCACCACTGTTATTCAACATTGTACCAGAAGTTCTATCCAGAGCAATCAGGCAAGAGGAAGAAATAAAAGGCATCTAAACTGGAAAGGAGGAAGTCAATTTATCCCTATTCACAGATGATATGATCCTATATACAGAAAAATGCCAAGGAATCCAAAAGAAAGCTCCTAGAATAAAGTAATTCAGCAAAGTTGCAGGATACAAGATAAGTATGCATTACTCAGTTTGGTTTCTATACACCAGTAATAAACAATCTGAAAAGAAAACCAAGAAAACAATTTCAGGAAGTGGATGTGGCTCAAGTGATCGGGCTTCTGCCTACTATATGGGATCAAACCTGGGTTTGATCCTGGGGCCTCCTGGTGAAAAAGAAGAAGAGAAAGCACAGCATGCCTGCAGGGCAAGGCAGTGACTACATGGCGAGCTGAGTGCCCATGCGGTGAGCTGAGGGCCCACGTGGTGAGCCGAGTGCCCACGTGGCCAGCCAAGTGCCCACATGAGTGCTTGCACAGTGAGCCGAGTGCCTATGCAAGGGCCCGCGTGGTGAGCCAAGTGCCTGCATAGCAAACTAAGTGCCCACGTGACGAGCCAGCCTGTGTGATGAGCCAAGTACCCATGCAGTGAGCCAGTGCCTGCACAAGTGAGTCATGCAGCAAGATGATGATGCAAGAAAAGAGAGACGAAGGGGAGAGTCAAGGCAAAGTACAGCAGAGACCAGGAACTGAGGTGGCGCAGCTGACAGGGAACCTCTCTCCACATCAGAGGTCCCTAGGATTGAATCCTGGTGAATCCTAGAGGAGAAAAAATGAGAAGAGACGACAAAAAGAGAAATAGATACAGAAGCTCACACAGCAGCAAAAAAAAAACAACAAAACAAAACAAAAACCACAGAAGGGTGGGGGTAGGGGGAGGGGAAGAAGGAAAATAAATAAGGAAAAAACTGAAAGAAAAAAAAAAAAGAAAAAGAAAACAATTCCATTTACAAAAGCATCTAAAAAAATAAAATACCTAGGAATAAATTTAACCAAGGAGGTGAAACAATTGTTCACTGAAAACTACAAAACAGTGCCATAAGAAAATAAAGAACACTTGAATAAATGGAAAGACATCCCTTGTTCATGGATTGAAAGATTAAATAATTAACATTAACAAAAATTAACAATATTAGCAAAATTAACAAGATGTTAATTCTGTCCAAAGTGATCTACAAATACAGTGCAATCCCTATAAAATTCCAGCAGGCTCTTTTTGCAGAAATGTAAAAGCTGATCCTCAAGTTCATACGAATTGCAAGGGGTCCCATAAAGCCAAAACAATCTTGAAAAACAATAAAGCAGAGGACTCAAGCTTCCTGATTTCATGTTTCACAACAGTGCAAGGTACTGGTGTTGGGGTGATGTGTGGGAACCCTGTTTTAAGTTGACAACTTTTACTATATATTTATTACTTATGTATGTTCATGTATGAATGATATACTTCAATAAAAATTTTTAATGAAAAAAAAAAAAACCCAGAAACTTCCTGGTTTCAAAACTTACAACAAAATTACTGTAATAAAAACAATGTTGGGGAAGCACAATGTGGCTCAAGTGACTGGGCTCCTGTCTACCATATGGGAGGTCCAGGGTTTAATTCTCAGGGCCTCCTGGTGAAGGTAAGCTGGCCCATGCAGTGAGCTGGCCCAAGTAGAGTACTGACCTGCGCAGGAGTGCTTGTGCAGCAAGATGACTCAACAAAAAGAGACATAGAGGACAGAAATAGGAGACACAGCAGACCAGGGAGCTGAGGTGGTGCAAGAGATTGAGACCTCTCTCCCACTCCGGAAGGTCCCAGGATCAGTTCCTGGTACCACCTAAAGAGAAGATAAGCAGACACAGAAGAACTCACAGCATATGGACACTGAGAGCAGACACTGGTGTCGGGGGGCGGGGATAAATAAATAAATCGTTAAAAACAAACAAATAAACAACAACAAAAAAACACAGTGTAGTGCTGGCGTAAGGACAGACACATAGACTAGTGGAATAGAATTGAGAGTCCAAAGTTAAGTCCACATTATCTATGGCCAGGTGATTTCAACAAGGGTACCAAGCCCATTCAATGGGAAAGAATAGTCTCGTCAACAAATGGTGCTGGGACAATTGGAAATCTACATGCAAAAGAATGAATGAGGGAAAAGTAGATGTGGCTCAAACACCTGGGTGCCCGCCTACCACATGGGAGGTCCTGGGTTCAGTTCCCATTGCTTCCTAGAGAAGACGAGCAAGCTGGCATGACAGGCTAGCAGAGCAAGCTGACGCAGCAAGCTGACACAACAAGGTGGCACAAAGAGGAAACATAATGAGAGATACAACAAATCAGGGAACTGCAATGGCTCAAGCGACTGAGCACTTCTCTCCCACATGGGAGGTCCCAGGTTTAGGTCCCAGTGCTTCTAAAGAGAAGATGAGCAGACACAGAGAGCACATAACAAATGGACACAGAGAACAGACAGTGAGTGCAAACAATGGAGGGGGGGAGGTGGGAATAAATGAATAAAATCTTAAAAAAAAAAAAAAAGAATGAATGTGGACCCCAACCTCTCACCATAACAAAAATGAATTCAAACCTAAATATAAAAGCTAATACTATAAAACTCTTGCAAGAAAACTAAGAAACTATCTTCTGAACCTTGAAGTAGGCAATGGATTTTTAGATTTTACACCACAAGCATGACCAACAAAAGAATAAATAGATAAGTGGGACTTCATCAAAATTTAAAAACTTTTACCCATCAAGTAAGTGAAAAGACAATGTACAGAATGGGAGAAAGAATTTGGAAACCATATATCTGATAAAGACTTTTTAAAAAATAAGAACTGCCTTTATTTATTTATTTTATTTTTAAGGTTTATCTTTATTTCTCTGTTCTCTGTCTGCTCTCTGTGTTTCTTTGTTGTGTGCTCATCTTTTTTTTTTTAGGAGGCACTGGGAACTGAACCCAGGACCTCCCATGTTGGAATGAGGTACCCAAAGGCTTGAGTTGCCTCTGGTCCCACTTGCTGTATCTCTCATTGTGTTTTCCTTGTTGTGCCTCTTCATTACATTATCTTTTTGTGTCAGCTCACCATGCCAGCCCATTGTGTCAGCTTGCTGTCTTGTTCATCTTCCTTAGGAGGCACCAGGAATTGAACCCAGGACCCCTCATGTGGTAGGTGGGTGCCCAATTGCTTGAGCCACAACCACTTCCCTGATAAGGGTTTAATATGCACCCTTTAATAAACATACCACTAGAAGATAAACCACCCAATTAAAAAATAGGCCAAAGATTTGAATAGATATTTCTCCAGAGGTTATACTCAAATGGCCAATTATATGAAAGATGCTCAACATAATCAGCCAGTAGAGAAATGCAAATTAAACCAACAATGAGGGAAGCAGATGTGGCTCGGGTAGCTGGACTCCTGCCTACCACATGGGAGGTCGCTGGTTTGGACCCTGGTGCCTCCTAAAGAAGAGAGCAAGCTGGCATGATGGGCAGGCATGGCAAGCTGACACAAGAGATACAATAAGAAAAAGCATGATGAGAGACAACAAAGTGAGAAGTTCCCGTGCCTCCTAAGTAAGACGGTAAGCTGGCACAACAAAGACGCAGGGAGGGAAAAACATGATGAGAGACACAACAAAGCAGGGAGTGGAAGTGGCTTGGGCGATTGGGTGCCTCCCTCTCACAGCAGAGGTCCTGGGTTCAGCTCCTGATGCCTCCTAAAGAAACAAGGAAGACAAACAGATACAGCAAAGGAAAAACAGCAAGAACGTGGGGAGAGATAGATAAATGAAAACAAATCTAAAAAAAACCCACCCTAAAATGAGATATAACTTCGCAGCCAGTAGGATGACTATTATTTAAAAAACTGAAAATAAAAAGTGTTGGCAAGGATGCAGGAACATTCCTACTCTATTGGTGGAAATATAAAATGGTACAGCCATTGTGGAAAACAGTTTGGCAGTTCCTCAAAAAATTAAATATAGAATTACCAAATGACCTGGCAATTCCACTTGTAGGTATATACCCAAAATAAATGAAAACAGGGACTTGGACAGATATTTGTATCAAAGCAAACAAGACTGTTATAGATTTAGGGTGCTAAATTTAAGTCCCATGATAATCACAAAGAAAATATCAGAAAATATGCAAGCACATAGAAAGAGAAGAGAGTACATGTTACCAGGGACAGGGGATAGGGGTAATGGGAAGTTAATGTGCAAAATGAGCATAGGGTTTCTGTTTGGGGTGAAGGAAAAGTTCTAGTAATGAATGATGATCAGGGTACAGTAACATTAGGAATGTGATTAATCCAACTGAATAGTATTCTTGGGAGGGTTGCAATGGGAAGATTTATGTTGTATGTTTACACAATTAAAAAAAGAGAAACTAAAGAGATAATGAGAATAAATGCAATACATGATACTGGATGGGATCTAAGAACGGAGGAGAAAAGGCTCAAAGGATATGATTGGGACATAATAAAAAACTAGAATATAGAATATAAACTTTATACTACATTACATATATAATTTCTAATACATTTTCTCTCCACCTAATCTTTTGATCTTTATATATGCATAGAGAACCACATGAAATGATACTCATGTACCCTTATTTTCTTCTTTCTTCATTGTGTTGCTTTATATGGCTTGACCATGTTTAACGATGTAATGCCCAGCACTGCACCAAAAAAGCAACAACCAGAAAACAAGCATATATGAAAAGCTTAAAGAGCAATAGCTCCTTACGTTTGGTTTTGTATTTTACCATTATAGTATCCAGCAGCCAGGTGGTGGTGTGGCCGGGTAGGCATCCAGGCCAGGCTAAGGCACTGCCCACACTCAGAGGGTTCTGCAGCTTGCATAGACCCCACCTGAAGGGTTGCCACACATCGTACCTGCAGGGACAGAAGAGATGGACCAAGGTTAGGGATACCTACTGTTTGGAATAATGGCTCATATCAGTGTTTCAACCAGCAGAGTGAGGATGTTTTTCAGAGGTAGGGGACTCACTGTGGAATATGTAGGGGGAGGCTCTAAAAGCTGGAGCCTCAGCTAATGTAGCAGGTCCTTCACTCACCTTATAGATGGCAGGCTTCATGGCATCTGTGAGGGAAGAAGAGCAGTAAGTGATGTTGGGGGTCCAGAGACTTGAGCTCTTTTTTAGGCCTTGCTCCCCAGCCCACCCTTTAGAAAATGACCGTTCTTATAGTTCCTTGAGAAACCTCTTATCTTTCCACCACCAAATTTACAAACCTACCTCTATCTGCCCCATCTTCTTTCCTTCTGTTATACCTGACAGTATCCCTCCTATCAGAAAAGCTAATCCTTTCATTCTGTTTTCTTCTCATTCTCTCATCTTTTCCAAAACTTTGCTTATTTGGTTAGCCTGCCTTTCTCCTGCATTATTCATCTTTCTCTTCTTCTACTGGATCATTCCCATCTTCACATGTAAACTTGCACTATTGTCTCCTACCTAAATAAAACAAAAACAATAATACCTTCCCTAACTTAATATTCACCTCCAGCCACCACTCTCATTTAATTGTATTCTTCAAGTCAAACTTCTTGAAAGTGAACACTTACTGTCTTCACTTCCTCCTCAACCCACTCCTCCTCCACCAGACCACCAAATATGTGACCTCCCGGGGCTTAAACCCAGATGCCCTCTTCTGGAAACATCAGTACTTTGAAAAAATAAACAAATTCAACAAATTGGAGCTGCTCATCTCTAACCCCTTCGTCTTTTTGCTCATCTTCTCTTCCATATTCTGGTATGTGTTTGTGTTTGCATGTATGCAAGGCAGTGAGCACAGGAGAGGCTGGGAACGGGGTTAGGGGAACAAGAGTACACCAGGGAGCCCCATCAGTGGCCACTGCCCTTAACAGTTTGACACATCCAATTAACTGGGGCAGCAAGAGAGACACGGGCCAGAAAGCACAGAGGGAGATTAGGGAGAAGAATAAAAGATAATGTGCTGAAAGAGTTCAGTTAGAAGACTGCATTAAGAGAGTACCACCTGCAGGCTGCTAAAAAGTGAGCTTAATAACAAATGTTGAGGGAAGCGGATTTGGCTCAACTGATAAAAGTGTCCGTCTACCATATGGGAGGTCCAGGGTTCAAATCCAGGGCCTCCCGACCCATGTGGTGAGCTGGCCCATGTGCAGTGCTGATGCACACAAGGAATGCTGTGCCACACAGGGGTGTCCTCCGCGTAGGGGTGCCCCATGTGTGAGGAGTGCGCCCCTTAAGGAGAGCCGCCCTGCATGAAAAGCACAGCCTGCCCAGGAGCGGGGCCACACACATGGAGAGCTGACGCAGCAAGATGATGCAACAAAAAAGAGATACAGATTCCTGGTGGCTCCCAGAATGCAGGTGGACACAGAAGAACACACAGCAAATGGACACGAGAGCAAACATTGGGGGGGAGGGGAGAGAAATAAATAAAAATAAATCTCCAAAAAAAATTATCTGAATTAAAAAAAAAACAAATGTTGAAGGCAGAATGGGAGGTATGGCCAGTAAGGCTATGCCCTAGAGCAGGAGTTCTTAACCTGTTTTGCTCCTCGGATCCCTTTGCAGTCAGGTGAAAACCACAGACTCCTTACTAAGTCCACACTTTAATGTGTATTACTTAATAAATATAGCATACTCGCACCAACACATCCCCACATGAATAATGTTTTCTTGAATTTCAATTCAAGGTCAGGGACCCCTTGTTAAGAACCCCTGCCCTAGAGACCCTGGGGTGAGAGGAGTTTTAGGGGAGATGAACGGCAGCCCCTTTCTCCTTCGGTGCCTCTTACCTGGGGGCTGCTGAGCCAGCAGAGCCTCAGGGTGGGGCAGGCTGAACAGCAGCACCTTCCCATCCGAGCAGGCAAGAGCCAAGAGACCCAGCCGGGGCAGGAGAGGAGCCTAGAGGGGGAGACCAGGTCTGTGCTCAGGCACTTCTCAGAAACCTTTGAGGTTTGGGGTCCCTGGAAATATGATATAGAGGTGCTGGGAACCGCCAGGGCCTCTTTGTCCCAGCTCTGAGTCCAAGGGCTCAAAAGCAACTGGGGAGGTACCTTCCGAGGGGTGCTTGGAAGTTCCCATGCTCCACTGGGGCAGAACTTGAGGTCCCAGATGCAGCCGTGATCACAAGCAATCCCATAGACAAAGTGGGCCCTGTTGCCAGGACTAGGGAGAGAAAGCGTATGGGGAGAATGGGTGGGAAGGAGGGTCCCAAGGCTGCCAGAGCCTGTTTCCCTGGTTTCAACTCAGCCTTATCCCTTCCCCACCCTTCTCTCCTCCTTAACCACCCTCCCACAGCAGTGTCCCAGCCCCACCTCACCAGCTTTCTTGCTGCAAGGTCCCAAGGCCCCAGAGCTGGAGCAGCCCAGGGCCTGAATGAAGTTGGCTCAGCGGGTGTGTCTCATTCATGTCAGGGCTGGAGAAAAGGGCCACATACTGTGAAGCTGCTGCGCCCTCTGGCACTGGGCACCAGTCCAGAGCCCAGAGTGGTCCCCCTGTGAAGAAGGACACATCCCAGCGCTCCGGGTGGGCTGTGATCGAGCTAAATCTAGAGAAAATTAAAGGATGGGGGGAAGAAAGGAGTTAATAAAAGATAATAAGTTCAACCATTAAAGAAATGCAAATGAAAATAAGATACAATGTTTAAATGTGAAAATCACAGGAATTAAAAACACTGATATTCAATGTTAAATTTTTTTTAACTTAATAACTGCACTTAAGGTGGTTACTTAAATGAGTATCTTTGTTCTTAGGAAATGTACATTAAAGAATTAAGTGTTCAAGGAGCATGATGTACACAATCTTTTCTCAAATATTCAAGAAATATATAAACAGATAGATTAGAGAGAGAGAGACAGATGAATAGATAGAATGCTACTGCAAGTGTGGCAAAATGTTAAAATTGGTGGATCTGGGTACCTGAGTGGCAGGTATGTTGGAGTTCTCTGTTTCTTTGTTTGTTTTTTTAGGTATCAGGGGCCAGGGAATGAACCCAGGACCTTGTATGTGGGAAACTGGTAGTCAACCACTGAGTCAGATTGGCTTCCCTAAGTTGGTTTTATCATTTGTTTTTTTTTCAGGAGGCACCAGGAACTGAACTCAGGACCTCCCATATGGGAGGCAGGCACTCAATTGCTCAAGCCACATCTGCCTCCCTCTGTATGGATTTTTAATTACTTTTGCAACTGTCCTGTATATGTGAAATTATTGCAAAATAAAAAATTTAAGGAAAAAAAGGTATAAGTACAGAATATCAAGAGCAGTGTTTAGTGAAAAGAGTCCTTAGCCACCACTTGTATCTTCCTCTTTTCCTCCCCAAAGTCTATTCAGATCCAACTCATGTTCAAAGATGATGGGCTATTCCTTCTGGTTCACTACAGTGTTTTCTCTAGAGCTAGACTGTCCAGGTCAACCTGGGTGAACGTGGCCTTGTGAACCAGTTTGACCCACAATTTCCCTAGCTTCTCTCAGCCCAGTCAGCTCAGCAGTGAGCTCTGTGAACGGTAGAGGGTTGTCAGCTCTAGCCAGGACTCCGCCTCCTGGGACCAATTGGACCAGCACTGGGGGAAGGGCCAGACTAATGTCATTCCTTCCAACACTCATTTTTCCCTGCTTTGGTTCTCGTAGAATCAGAAAAAAATGCTGAGGTGCAGTCTTTACCTGTTAATTCGGTAGAGTGTGCCATCTTCAGGAAGCCCTTCGCGTTGTACTGAAAAGAGAGGAGACTTCTCCTCCTGGGGCAGATAGGGAGCTGCCTCACTGGGGGAAGGAAAAGGAAAGAGCCTCAATTTGGAAGAGTTTCACCAATCCTGGGATTCCAAGTACAAATCTAGTCTTCTGGCCCCATTCTGTCTCCAGTAGTGCCATACCCTGAAGCCTAGGCTTCAGAGATGTCTCTTCAACTTACATTTGAGATAACAAGTGCCACTTCCAGGCCAAAGGAATCCATTCAGCAAACTCCCAGTATGAATGCTTCTGTTCTCGCCTAGAGGAACACAAGAATCATTCACGAAGGAGAAAAGGCGTTCTAGACAGTGCTGTCCAATCAAACTCACTGCCAGGATGGGAGTGATCTCTACCTGTGCTGGCCAATCTAAGAGCCACTAGTGCTTGAAATGTGGCCAGTGTAACTGAGGAACTGAATTTTTAATTTTATTTCATTTCAAATTCAATTTAAAACAGCTACACATGGCTAGTGGCCACCACACTGGGCAGCGCAGCTCTGGAACTCTTCTTGCCTTTGGAGCAGTGCCTCTTGCTAGTGAATGCCATGGTGGAGTTCCACACTGGGACTGTCTTCTTTTGCCCACTGCTCCACTTCCAGATCCTGCCTCGCACTCCCACACCACCCTTTCATCTCTAGTCCCATTCACCAAGACTCACAGGTCCTTGGTGAGATGAAGGCACTTCCACACAGGAGCCATGATGTGATTTGGTAGGCCATTTGGAGCCACTCCTCGGCAGTGTGGCTTCTGCTTCTGTAGAGGCAAAAAGAAAATGTGAGGAAGAGAATTTTATGAACTGGTGAGAATGTCCCCAAGAGACAGTTTTCCCAGCTTTCATCTGCTTTTTACTTCCTTAGTCATTACTTCCCCTATAGTCTCTACCCTCTTGGCATCTTAAAAGATTTGTTTCAACCCTTACAATGACTTCACCTTCTGCTCCTACTATATCAAAACTGCAAAATCTGAGGAAGGGGGTGTAGCTCTGGCTTTGCAAGCACGAGGTCTTGAGTTCAATCCCCAATACCTCCTAAAAACAACAAACAAACAAAAAACCCTGCAAAATCTATTTTCTGTTCATCTTCCTTGATGTTTCCATGGCATCTGATTCCCATCTGCCTCTTGAAACTCCTGCCCCATGAGATACTCTCTCCTTACTCATCCCACCTCTCTAATATTCCTTCTCAATTTCCTCCACAGGGTCGCCCTCCTTTGCTTAATTAGTTCCATTAGAGTATTCCCTAGAGTCCTTTCCATCATCTTCTTGCCCCTCTAGATACACTCTTTCAGGGATCTCATCCATTCCCATGGCTTTGAACTACCACCATCTTTAAGCCAGATTACCAAATTTATATCTCAGGTAATGTAAACTTTTCTCAGCCTCAACTTTCCTACAAGTTCTAGAACCATACAATGTGATGCCAAATTACAACAGGGTCTGAGGCAAAAAGGAAAAATTAGTAATACAGTTCCTGACTTTATTTAAAAACTTGATATTTTGTTCATCATGAATTTGTTGCATTGATTTTGGTTTCTTAAAATATTGCACTGAAATAGCATTTATCTTGATGACTAAGCTTTTCGGTGCTCCCTTAAATTTTGTACCCAAGGTGAATAAGGCATTGGTCCCCAGATAGACAATTGCCTACCAGACATCTCCAGCCAGATGGCCCAAGAGCCAAGGCCCACACACACCTCCAACTCCAACATATGTCAAAAAGGAAACTCATCATCTTCCCTGACCATCTTCAGATCCCTTCCACATCTCCCAATATTCCTGTGTTTCCAAGTTCAGTGTGTGGTAGCACAGGCTACACTAGAAACTCCTATTCAACTTTATCCTTTCCTTCAACTCCCAAGTCGTGTTAATTCTCTCATCTCTTGTATCTGCCTCCCACCTTCTCTTCCTTTACTGTTTGACTCAGGCCCTCACCATCTCTACCTGTATGACTACAGCTGTCTTCTAATTGACAATTAGCTGCAGCTTTATCTATTTTCTTACTGACCATGTCAGGCTCCCATTTAAAATCTTTGTTGGCTCCTAGCATCCTAAAGGATGAAAGGCATCTGCTTAGCACAGCATACAATGCTCTTACCAAGCTCAGTACTTTCATTCTCTCTAGTTTAACTTCCCCTGCCACTTTACCCCAGGCCTGTGCTCTAGCCATAACCACTTTCTGGGAAGTACATCCTCTGGGGGAAACTTCCATTCACCCTTCAAGACTCAGCTCAACTGCCATCCCTTTGAGAAGCTGAAGCTGTTAATTACCCTTCCTCTGCATGCCAAAAGCATTTTGTTCACTCTTAGTACAGCACTTATCACATGGTACAGCACCCTGTCTTATCCGTTTTTGTTTCTTAGCACAGAACAGAATCTTGTTTACTACCCACCTCCCATTTCCCTAATAGCTCAACATTTTTTTTTTAACCTATTTTGACCATCATAGTTACTAGGCCAAAGCAATCCTGGGCACCCTATAGATACCCTAAAAATCCCACTATTTCCCCATTCATTTTCCTGTCCATTTGAGTTACCCCTGAAGTGGATCTTCGGGGGGTGCTTCGGGGCACTGGAGGCTCAGGGTCAGATGAGCTCTCACTTGGAGCCTCACTTTCTTCCCCATCTTCAGCCTTAACCTGGAGAACAAAGTCTTCATCCCGTGCAGTATCATCCTCTTCCTCTCCACCTTGACTGGTTGCCTGCTGTCGGTTTTTCTTGGGTTTGGTGGGGCTGCTCAACTTGGGGTTCTCAGGACAAGACACTGGAGCAGGCAGAGCTGTTGACAGCTCTTCAGCCAATTCCTGAAGATAAAGAAGTGCCCTGTGGGATAGGGCAGGATCAGAGCTATACTCACAAACACTTAACTGAGAGCTCACTTTTCCAGATACTTTGGTTGATTCTTATTTCATTTGATCTACCCAGTAACCCAGTGAAGCAGGTATTAATTTTCCCTTCCCCTCTGAATGAAGAAACAAAAATTCAGTAAAGTTAAGTAACTTAGCTAAAATGTTATTCAGATAACAAATGTGGAATCTGAACTCAAGTCTTCCAACTCCAAGGCCAATGTACTTTTCACTCTACCACAGTCAAAGATCATAGAGGCAAAGGGAAAGAATGGAAGGGTCCATATACACTGATAGAGAATGAGGTGGTAAAATAGCAGTGCAGTGCTGGGGGATGTGTGAAAAATGTGATAGGGTACAAGGTACAGAAAGTACACTGCCTATACAGAAAAAGTTAGCAACAGAGGAAAGGGGCTATGGTAAGAGCTAGAAGATTGCTCAAGTCCCCAGAACCCAGACCCTATCCCGCTTACCTGATACCTCATCATAGCCATTTCATCTCTCCAACATACACCCCACCCCAACCCCTCCATCAAGCTGTGCCCCACAATCCTTACACTTGGGCAGCCCTTCGGCGGGGTCGTTCCCCAGGAGGGGTCTCAAAGTCCTCAGGGGGCCTCTTTGGAAGTGGAGACTCTGGCTGATCCAGGCCTTTTGACAACTTCAGCAGTAGCAGCTCTGCCTTGGACTTTCGACTTCTTTTCTTAGGCATAGGGGTAGACAGAGGGTTGGACTGATCTAAGAGACCAGGAACCAGAGGGGCTGATGGAGGATTAGGTTGTTGGAGCCTTTGGGGGCCTTTTCGTGTCCTACCGCCTCTCTTCCGGCCAGGCTTGGATGCCCTAGGCTTTGAGACTTTTGACGTCTCTGAAGAAAGATCTGTAGAGAAGAATATGGGTCTGTGAGATGGAACCAGAGCTCAGGTCAACCCCTGCTGATACCTCTCTGGAACAGATTACACCACACTCAGGTTTGAAAGATCCTGCGAGCTCTACCTGCTCTCTTTCATCTTAAGCTAGGCACGAAGAGACAGAGAGATGAAAGGACAAGGTTACATACCCTGTTGTTCCAGGCTAGAGAGGTCTTCCTGCTCTAGGGGGAGCGTCAGCTTATCAGGAGAAGTCTCAAATCCAGGCAGAGGAGTAGGTAAAGACATCTCTATGGAAGCCTCCACACTTGTTTCTGGAGAAGCCTTCGCCTCAAGCTGGTTTAGCACCTCTTGTCCAGGAGAGTCTACCACCAGCATGTTCCCCACGGGGCCGGCCTCCCCCAGGTCAACGCAGCCGACCCCGCAGGTATCCATCAGCACCCCCCAAAATGGCTTCCCCTGCGTACAGAGACATACAAATGAGTCGAAGGCAGAAGCTCACTGTGTTGCTTACACAGATCATTAGCTCAGATTTTTCTGCTTCCCTGTCCCTTTCTCCCCTCACCCCCACAATCAGAACCAAGCTCCCTGATTGTTCACTCCGTCATCTTCTACATGTCAGGCGCTGGTAATACAATATGAAGACAGACAAGGGCCCTGCCTTCATGGAACTTATACTCTGGTGGAGCAGACAAGAAAAAAGTGAACAAATTATTTGTAAAAGCTATCATCTATTAAATACTTACTAGATGCCAAGTACTCTAAGTGCTTTATTTACATTATTTCATTTCAAACTCAAGGTTTCTTGTGAAGACACTGCAGTGACTCCATAATTACTTAACTCTTCTCCATGAAACCCAATGAAATGAATCACACACGAGAGAGGGAGAGCGAGAGCGAGAGCGAGAGAGAAGAGAGAGAGAAAAGAGAGAGAGAGAGAATATCACCTATTTGGAATCTAGGGAAGGGTCACAACTGCCAGATAAACTATAAAATTTTGATCAAACTGAACTGAAGGAGGATGTCTAGAGCTAAAATCCATCTATGTAAATATTAGTCAGAGAACAGATTTAAAAATAAGTAAAAAAGTTTTCAAGTACCTTGCCATCATGGGAATTTTTTATTTTAAAAATTATGTGGGAAGGTAGGTAAGCCATGGCACAATTAAGGAACATCTCATGACCCATTTCCACATTGAAGAATGGAATTAAAGAAAATTGTCATGAATCTTCAATTTTCTTCAAACCCAGAGAGAGTCAGCTTTGTAAACATGGACCAAAGTAAAATGACAGATAAATAAAACATCAACCACCAAACAAAACACCGAGACACACAGAACTCCTCAAAGGCCCAGTTTTTGGTCAGAAAAACCTGCTTTCATATGACAAAAAGGGGAAAAATTTTAAAAAAATAAAAAATAAATTTTAAAGAAAGAGGGAAATTTCTCAAGTCCTAGGAAAGAACCTTTGATAGGTCCATGTATGTCTTAAGGATAAAGAATTCATCAGTTTCAGTGGAAATGTATGATAATACAAATAGCATAAGAAACACCAAATTAAAGTTCTCAACTGATCTCCCTTAATGAAGCTGCAGTCTAGGCAAATATAAACTGTAGCAATACCCACGGCTCTAACTCAGGTGCTAAGGAGACAATAAAACATCATGATCCAAGGATACAACTTAACAGTGCCAAGGTATATAAAGGCCAATAAAAATCCACCATATGTAAAGGTTGTTCTTTGGTAAATACCAAGCCCTGCTAGAACGACTCCATTCAAAACATAATTAAATGGATCCCATATGGAACTTAAGCCCAAGTACTACAGAAAGAATAAAAACGAAACAAACAAAGATGAAAAGTACCCTTTGGAAGAAATGCTGCAGAAAACAGAAGAAAATTTTCAACAAAAACTTCTAGACTTCCAAAACAGAACAGAACAAACAGAGAGACTGTAGACCCCAAGAAACAAGAGAGTAAAGGTGATGAAAGAGATCAAAGACCAGATAAATAATAGCAAGGTAAACCGTGACCTAGCTGACAGTCATAAGGAAAGAAATGATGTAAAAGAGTAAAATCATAGAAAACTACCAAAGTGACAAGTAAAAACCATATGGCTGAAAAGAGAATCAGTGACAAAAAGGACTATCTTGAGAAAAACCACACAGATTGCAAAGATAAAAGTGATTAGTGAGCATGAACTACAACAAATATTCAATACTAATATATGATGTTAATAATAGGATGATCTGTGGGAAGCAGATGTCGCTCAAGCAGCTGGGCACCTGCCTATCACATAGGAGGTCCCGGGTTTGGTTCCTGGTGCCTCCTAAAGAAGACGAACAAGACAAAGAGCTGATGCGATGGGCTGGTGCGGCAAGCTGATGTAACAAGATGACACAACCAAGAGACAAAGCAAGGAATGACAGACACAACAAACAGGGAGCAGAGGTGGCTCAAGCAAGTAGGTACTTCCTTCCCACATGGCTGGCCCAGGTTCGATTCCCAGTGCCTTCTAAAAAGAAGGGTGGCCTGAGGTTCGGTTCCCGGTGCCTCCTAAAAAGAAGACAAGCAGAAAGCAAGCACAAACAATGAGGGGGGAGAATAAATAAAAATAATAAATCTTTTAAAAAAATAGGGGGAAACGGACTTTGGCCCAGTGGTTAGGGCGTCCGTCTACCACATGGGAGGCCCACGGTTCAAGCCCCGGGCCTCCTTGACCCGTGTGGAGCTGGCCCATGTGCAGTGCTGACGCGTGCAAGGAGTGCCGTGCCACACAGGGGTGTCCCCCGCGTAGGGGAGCCCCACGCGCAAGGAGTGCACCCATAAGGAGAGCCGCCCAGCGTGAAGGAGGGAGCAGCCTGCCGAAGAATGGCGCCACCCACACTTCCCCTGCCACTGACGACAACAGAAGCGGACAAAGAAACAAGACTCAGCAAAGAGACACAGAAGACAGACAACCGGGGGAGGGGAGGGGAATTAAATAAATAAAAATAAATCTTTAAAAATAATAATAATAATAAGATGGTCTGTGATAAGAAAGAAAGAAAGAAAGAAAGAAAGAAAGAAAGAAAGAAAGAAAGAAAGAAAGAAAGAAAGAAAGAAAGAAAGACAGACAACAAACATTAAGCTTTCATCATTTGTAACAAATGTGTCACAACAATGTAATTTGGTGGTGGTGGGATGATGTATGGGAATCTTGTATGGAATGCATGATTTTTTTGTTAACTCACAACTTCTCAAATAAAAAATTTAGGAAGTGTTATCTGAAACAAAATAAGGCAGCTGAGCTGATAAATCTCTTAGTAATCAGAAAAAAAAAGTGATTAGTGAAATGATAAAGATGGAAATGAGAGTGGAGAGCCAACATATGAATAACTGATGCTCCTAAAGAAGAGAGCAAAAAAAAGGGAACAGAAAAAGAGCTTCCAAAATTTAACATGAGAAAATTTCCAAACATTAAAAATAATGAGAGTGGATGTAGCTTAGTGGTTGAGCACCTGCTTCCCATGTACAAGGTCCTAAGTTCGATCCCCAGTACTCCTTAAAAAAAAAAATAAAAGGAAAAAACTCTAAAAAACTCTCCTGAAATAAAGGAAGACCTCAGTCTACAGATGAAACAAAAAGGTTCACAATGTAAAGGGGGAAAAATCAATGAGTCCTAATGACCAAGAATTATCTGAGTAAAGTATTAAATTTCAAAAGATAATACCACCTATAAGCATCTCAGCAGAAAAAAAACATGTCTCCTAAAAAGGAAAAGAAGAGCCTCATCAAACCAGCCTCAGTGTTCTCGGAAACACTTTTTTTTTATTTTAATTTTTTACTTTTTTGTTTGTTTTTATTATCTTGTTGTTTTGGGCTTTTTTTCCCCCTCAGAAACACTTAATGCCAGAAGATAAAGAAATAGTAGAGAGGGTTGAGAAAAAAAAGGATATAACCTGGGAATGGATACAGCTCAAATGGTTGAGTACCTGCTTCCCATATACAAGGTCCTGGGTTCGATCCCCAGTACCTCCTAAAAACAAACAAATGAAACAAACCAACTCTCACTGGGGAGTGGATGTAGCCCCCAGTACCTCCTAAAAATAAAAAAAGATATGACCCATGAATCGTTTACTTAACTGGGATGTCATTCATGTAATGACAATAGTATTACATTCTAAATATGCAAGATTTCAGGAATTAGAACACTTATGCACTCTTTACTTAAAAAAAAAAACAAAACTCAACCTAATTTAGCCAATTGAAAGATAAATCAAAATAAAGAATTTTCTAATGGAGAAGCTGTGACATTAAAAGGTTGACAACTATTCAGGGAAACAGCAAACTGACTCTAAGTAACTGATAACTACTGCTATAGAACAGACTCCAACTTTAAAAATGTAAAGACCCCACAATGTACAAATACCAATAAACTGATTATAGTATACTAAGACATAAGAAGAAGTATCTTAATTTTGTTTCTGAGGTTGATAAATTGAAAAATATAGGTTTTTAAATACTAGATGTTTAGTAGAACTAAAAACAGAGTTTGGTATTCATAAGGTGGCTCCTTCCAAAATAGGAAAAAGAAACCAGAAGGAATTTTTTTTAAACACCTACAGTAAAAAATTGTTAAGAAAAGAAACCCAAGAAAGAAAAGAAAAAAAGATGCCAGAAACGAGACAAAACATGTATATTGTCACAATAAACATATATCAGGTAAGCATCCACTAAAAGAAAGAATATTCAGATTGAGTCGAAAAGCCAAGATGAATTAAAATATACAAGGCAAATGTAAGCAGAAGCAATAACCAAGGTAATAGCAAAGTTGAATGCAGGGGAAAAGGTATTAAAAGGAACAAAAACAAAAAGAGTACTTTATAATAAGTAAATCTTCAAACTGGGGGCAGATGTGGTACTAGCAGTTGGGCGCCTGCCTCCCATGTCCCAGATTGGGTTCCTGGTGCCTCCTAAAGAAGACGAGCAAGACAGCAAGCTGACACAATGAGCTGACACAACAAGAGACCAGCAAGCAGGGAGTGGATATGACGCAAGTGACTGGGCGCCTCCCTCCCACATGGGAAGTCCCAGGTTTGGTTCCTAGTGCCTCCTAAAAGAAGATAAGCAGACAGTACAAACAAAGGGGGAAGGGTGTAAACAAATAAATAAATACATTTTTTAAAAAACCTTCAAATCATACAAAATACATGTCATGAACCTTTAGATATCAAAAAACAGCATCAAATATACAAAGCAAAAGCTTTAGGAACTATAAGAATTACTTCTTTCAGTCACTGACGGATCAAGGAGATAAGGGCAGAGAAGATGTGAATGAGAATTATTGACCTTTATATTGGTCAAGGGTTCAGCTGCATAGAACAGAATCTTCTCTAGCCAGTTCAAGCAGAAAGGGATTTATTAGAGGATATGATATGATTTACATCAGTGGATGTCAAAGTGTGGTCCCAAAACAAGCAGCATCAACATCACATGGGATTTTGTTAAACTGCAAATTCCCTGTTCTATCCCAGACTCACCGAATTAGCAACTCTGGAGACGGGGCGAGCCATGTGTTTAACAGCTCTTCAGGTGATTCCATACACGCTCAAGTTTGGGAGCCATATGCATACAGGATCACTGGGAGGGTTGGGGGAAAACCAATTTAGGAATAATTACATGTCAGACTGGAAAACTGCTTCTAGAGTTGATGGTTCAAGAACCATATGGGCATAATGGATGGTGCTGATGGTAATGTAACATTGTAAATGGAAGTAATGCTACTGAATTATACACTTAAAAAATGGGAGGGTGTGAACTACAATCCATGCTGTGTAGCAGTGCTCCAAACTGTATTCATTAAATGCAATGAATGTGCCACACCGATGAAAGAACTTGGTGATGTGGGAAGGGGGTGGGTGGGGGGTGGAGTGGGGGTATATGAGATCCTCTGATGTTTTTTAAGGTAACATTGTGTATGATCTGTGTATCTTTAAAAAATAAAACTATTAAAAAAATGGTTAAAATGCCAAATTTTATGCTCTCTCTGCCACAACTGAAAAACAAACAACCATATAGGCTGATGCAAAGCCACTCACTGAATCAAGAAGCCACTGCTGTAACTGATGGCTCCATAAACCAGGTGCCCCTGCCATAATCAGAAAGTTCTCTGACCATATGGGGAAGCCACCTCTCTGGCTACCAGATTCAGAACCACACACTGCCACCATCTACACCAGCAAAATGAACACCTCCTGGCCTGCCTCTTTCCTCTTTAAACTCAGGTCCTAATTTGGGTTCTCCAAGAGCACATTTGATCAGCAAAACCTAAAACTTTTTCAGAGACCTAGATGCAAAAAATCCCAGGGAAATGAAGTTTCTAGCTTTCCAACTTCTCAAGTAGAAGCTACTAATTCTCTCACATTCCACTTACCTCAGTGCCTTCTCAATCCCTCTCCAATGCCATCTCTAGACCAGGAGTCCTCCCCCTCTTGTAATTCCTGTTCATTTGAAGCTAACATTCAACTAAACCACTGCCACCCACTCCTGTCACATCCTGGACTTTGCCATCACCCAAAACCTCCTAACTCCAAAATCATGACGACATCCATTATCTTATCACAATCTTCCACCATTACATTCAGACTGCTCAACCACTATCACTGTATCTATTCTTCAGCCATTGATGCCTCCAATTTCTCCCTCTATCAACTACATCCTGTCTAGCTCCTAGATTCCTTCATTTCAGTCTCTTGTTGATATTCTGAACTTGCTTTCTTTCTTTTTGTTCTACTTGTGTTCCAGCATCATTCCCCCACCTTCTAAGGAATCTCAAGTTATTGATTATTCTCTTCTTTTCCATTGGCTCCTTCAAAATAGCACTTAAATATGTTTACTATTCTCATGTTAAAACACATATAGGGAAGCGGATTTGGCTCAACTGATAGGGCGTCTGCCTACCACACGGGAGGTCCAGAGTTCAAAACCAGGGTCTCCTGACCCCATGCGGTGAGCTGGCCCATGCACAGTGTTGATGTGCACAAGGAGTGCCGTGCCACGCAGCGGTGTACCCCATGTAGGGGAGCACCCTGTAGGGAGTGCACCCTGCAAGGAGAGCCACCCCGTGAAAAGTGCAGACTGCCCAGGAGTGGCGCTGCACACACGGAGAGCTGATGCAGCAAGATGACCCAACAAAAAAGGGACATAGTTTCCCAGTGCCGCTGACAAGAATACAAGAGGACACAGAAGAACACACAGCAAATGAACACAGAGAGCAGACAACCGGGGGGGGGGGGGGGGGGGAGGGGAGGAGGGCTGGGGAAAGGGAGAGAATAAATTTTTGTAAAAACCACATACTCATTTAAAAAAAAAAAATGTAACTCTTCTTCAATAAATTACCCAACTACCATACTCCTCCTCCCTTTCACAGTTAAGCTTTTTAAAAAGGGTTATTTATTTCTCCCCTGCTCCCTGTTTGTGCTTGCTCTCTGCTCTCTGTGTCTGATCTTTTTTAGGAGGCACCAGGAACTGAGCCTAGATGAGGCAGGCGTCAAATCACTTGAGACACATCCACCCCCTGCTTGTTGTGTCTTTCATTGTGTTTCCTTGTTGCGTCTCTTCATTGTAGTATCTTGCTGCATCAGCTTGCTATCTTGCTCATCTTTAGGAGGCACCGGGAACCAAACCCAGAACTTCCCATGTGGTAGGTGGGCACCCAACTGCTTGAGCCACATCCGCTTCCCCATAGTTAAACTTTTGAAACAGTTGTCTCCCCTTGATATTTTAATTCCCCTGCTTCATTCTATTTAGGATATAGCCCCCAATTCATCACTGAAGCTAAAAATCACCAATAATTGCTATGCCATTTACTTTGACCTCTCAGCAAACTGATACAATGTTCTTTCTTAAAACATTCTCTTTTTTTTGAGAATCAACTGAAGGGCAGTAACCTTCCAGATTTTTACAAATTTTCCTAAATTTTCTGCAATTGTCCCACACACCTGTTTGGCAGTTTTTCTATTTGTTTGCAAACCCACTTTTGTCTTTTCAAAAGACTCAACTTAGTTTGCTTTCTTTTCTTTTTTTAAAATTGTTTTTACAAAACTTTTAGTTGATACAAAAGACCTATAAAATGTATTGAATATAAGGAATAGCACTAAAACAAATACACACCTATGTATCCATCATATTTCAATCTAGTTTTTTAGGAGGTACTGGGGATTGAACCCAAGACCTCATATGCGGGAAGCTGGTGCTCAACACTGAGCTACATCCACTCCCCGTCAATTTAGTTTTAATAAAAATAACTCTTTTCACACCCGAATGTCTTTAAAATTTAAATACATATAACATTTAAATAAACAGAAATATAACAACAACTGACATTTAAAAAATTAGGGAACCAATGAATGAATCTTGGCAAGCAATCAACTCAATTAATGGGAGCAGAGTGCCCAGGCCTATAGGAGAAAAGCTTCATGCATTCCATGTGTCATGGGCATCCCTCTGTAGAAAATGGGGAATGTTGGTTAATGCAGGGAAATGGTTATTTGGAGATCAGTTAAGAGAGCTTCTATATACATATCAGTGTACCATATCAGACACAAAGATCTATTTTATTCTTCTTAGCTGCTATATGGTGTTCCATAGAATTATAGTATCTTTAGACATTTCCATTTAATGAACAATTAGGTTCCAATACTGTTTCAAACAATACTACAATGAATATTCTTATACAGCTCTCCTCATTAATGAGGATTTATTTTTCCAGAAAAATCACCTGAAGTGGAATTATAATACTGAATTGAAAGGTATGTACATTTTAAAATATAATAGACATTTGCAAAACAGCTCACCAAAAAACAAACAAAAAAATCTGGTAAGCGGACATGGCTCAACTGATAGAGCATCCATGTTCCATATGGAGGGTCCAGGGTTCAATCCCCAGGGCCTCCTGACCTGTGTGGTAAGTTGGCCCATGCGCAGTGCTGCCGCACGCAAGGAGTGCCCTGCGACGCAGGGGTGCCCCAGCATAGGCGTGCCCCAAGCACAAGGAGTGCGCCCTGCAAGGAGAGCCGCCCCGCGTGAAAAAAGCGCAGCCCACCCAGCAGTTGCGCCCCACACGGAGAGCTGACGCAGCAAGATGACGCAACAAAACGACGCAACAAAACAGACGCAGTTTCCCAGTGCTGCCAGGTAATGCAAGTGGACGCAGAAGAACACATAGAGAATGGACGCAGAAAGCAGACAACAGGAGGGAAGGAGAGAGAAATAAATACAATAAATCTTAAAATTAAAAAAAAATGTATATTCCCACCAACTGAATATCAGTACCCATTTTATCCATTTTACCATAGTCTTGCCATGTTTCTTAGTTTTAGCCAATCTGACAGGTGAATTCTTCCCTATTGTATTTATTTGCAATGCCCTGATAATAATTAAGGTTAGTAACTTTTTATATGTTAGACTTCTATATGTTTTACATGAATTGCCTGTACATATATTTTGCTCATATTTCTATGGAGTGTCTCTTTTTTTCCCTTTTTATTTTTTAAAAGAAGCGATAGATTACATAAATGTTACATTGAAAATATAAGCAGGAGCAGATGTAGCTCAAGTGACTGCCTGCCTGCTTCCTACATACAAGGTCCTGGATTCAATTTCTGGTACCTCCTAAGGAAAAAAAAAATTATATATGTATGTGAAATAGGTGATTCCCATATACCTCATCCCCTCCTCCAGTCTTTTCCTTATTGACCTGTAAAATATGCTACAAATATTTTCCTTCTTGTATCTACTTGCCATAACTTTGTTTACAATGTGTCTTGCTAAGTTGAAGTTTTTTTAATCTTTATGAGTTAAATATCTCAAGCTTCTCCTTTATGGCTTCTGTTTGCTTTCTCTTAAAAAGGCATTTTCATAGGAAGTCGGTGTAGTTCAGTGGATGAGTGCCTGCTTTGCATATACAAGGTCCTGGGTTCAAGCCCCAGTATCTCTTTTAAAAACGGCATTTCCTACCCCACAGATAAAGACACAATCTCTTTCACTTTCTTCTCATAATTTTTCTAGTTTTGGGTCTTAAATGTAGCTCTTTAGTCCCTCTGGAACTTACATATATAATAAGAGACTTAAGTATTTGATTCATATTTATCTTCCCTGAAAGTTTTATTGGGTAGGGATCTTGCCTATCTGGTTAGTTATAGTATCCATAGTAAATGCCATAATTAACTTTTGTTGATTAAATGACTAGCTCCTCAAGGTAAAATAATCCCTGTGAGGATTCACTTCTCATGGAAGGCAGCAACAGGGTATGGTAATTTCCATTTATAATTTCACAATATAAATTCTGAACTCACAGTAAAGGAAGGGTGTTTAGTAAATCTGTACCAGAGGGTTTATAAAATCTTATATTTGTACCCCAACTTGTCTGGTTCCCTTGCGGCTCCTGGCTGCCAGCCTGACCTTCCTGGCCAAGGAAAAATAATTAGGTAACACTGCACCCCAAGTAATAAGTAATAAGCTGTTTTCCAAAGGGTTTCTACGGTTCAGCTAGTGATAAACAAGGTGATTTTTTTAAGTCTTTTTTTAAAAGATAAAGATTAATTTTTAATGATATAAAATGAACGTTTTTACTTTACTATTTGTTTTTACTTTAACTTGTATTAAAAACTATAACTGGCCCATGAAATCCACAATTTCATCCATATCACTTGAGACTAAAGCAGTTAAGCTGTGGAAAGAAATCAATTTAAAGAAAACTTTTAAGGAAATAGTACAGGTGCTATAAAGGGATGGCAGAAATAGTGATGGTACAGGAATAACAAGTTTGTGTTAACAATGTTGCTGGGACGACGGGGACTGGCTACACCCGACACCCCTTCAACAAAGTGAGTTACCTCGGATGGGATCGAAATCGCCATCTCTGCGTTCCCCACCAGACAGCCAACCTGTCGCGGGACAAGCAGACTGGACAGGGAAACATAACTGGCCCTTGGCTGCGCCAATGAGGTTGCAGCGCGCGGGGCACAACCCTCGGGGTAGAAGCGCCTCATCAGGGGAGGGGCTGGGACCCAGCTAAAAAACCTGGAAGGCCCCGCCACCCCTGCAGGGACGACCGCCTGCCTCTCACGTCCTGGCCTTGGGGGCAGCTCTCACGGCTAGCCTGTGCCGGAGGTGTGCCCTGAGTTTCGCTAAGCTTAAGGTCTCGGCGCGGAGCAATTACTGTAGGTTCTCTGGGACCGGAGAACGCAACGGAATCAGCGCCGAGGACCGGACACCGGATGCTGCGTTCCTGAGACGGCGAAGGGGACGAGGGCAAGAACCGTTGTTAGCAGAGATGGTTCCGATGTGGGGGGCGTGCTGGTGTTCTGTGGGAGCGCCAAGGCTGGAGGTCAGCGATGCTGTGCCGAGAGGCACTGGCGGAGCTGGGGGTTGGTTCCCAATATCTTAAGTGCTACTGGAAAAGGAGAGGGAGGAGTAATCGTGGGCCCCCCGCCCCCATACACCCAGCTGCGGTACACTCACCCTCACCAAAGTCCTTCCGGAAGTCCAAGTTCGAAGATGGCGCCGCCTGTTTGGTCGCGGTTTTATGACGAAATCTTGTCGCTCCTCTTCATTGAACCCTTAGGGCACAAAGTGAGCACGTGAGCTTAATCGGGCGTTTCGGCCAGGCGACGTTTTCACCAGACTCGGTTATTCCATGATGCAGTGCGGAAAGGGTCAGGGAGCCCGCTCGAAGCCGCCCAAGCTCTCGGGGCTCTCTCGCCGGGCAGGGGACGCTTGCACGGCCTTCTGGGAATTGCAGGGGCCAGAACGGAGGTTGACGCCTGCGCGGTGACGGCAGTCGCGCCGCCGTGGGTGTCCCATGCGGCCTCAACCGGATCCTCGACTACGCTGGCGTCCAGGCCTGGCTTTAGCTCCCGAACGCCGAATCCTGCCTGCCTTTTCGTCAAGGCTGCTGGGCCTGAGAGTTTAACTGCAGCCCTCTTCCTGTCGGAGCAGAGGCCGGGAGACAGAGCCCTTCCTGCCGCCTCCAGCGGGGCTGAGTTCTGCTTCCGCCGCGAGGCATCGCCCGCAGAGCCAGTCACTAGTAGAATCGGCGGTGGACCCGAGACAAAGAAAATGAAAAGGGGCGTGGGGGGAGGGCAGGCTGGAAAGGAAGGGGCAGGACTCCGGAAGCCTCCACTCCAGGAGTGAGCCCCGGGGTTGGTCCCTGGCCTTGGTCAAAGACCTTGCTGCGTTCCCTCACTGGAGGGTGGGATGCCGGTGGAGAAGAGTGCGACAAGTTTCTCTCCCTTCCTGAGGCACTTCAAGCCTTGTAAGAGTTTCACAGGTCTCCACACATCCAGTAGGAGAACGCTCAGGATATATACATAGACAGGAAGTGGTGGGGTAAACAAACCTTCTTCCTCCCAAATAATTTCATGCTTTACATTCCCTTGGTTTCTTTGAACTTACTTAAGACTCTGAGGAGTTAGCTGAGACTTAAAAGAGGTAATAAGGGGAAGACACCCAATTTCACCCCCACACACACACACACCCTGTGCCATGACTTAGGAACAACTTTGTGAGAATCTAAAATTGAGTGTAGTTGAGGCTACAGTTCCCTTAATTATATACTTCATCTTTCATTGCTTGTTTGTTGGAAGCTTTCAATTTCAAATGTTTACTTCTGTATTGAACCAATCTGTCTTTTTCATTCCTGCTGCCTCAGATTTGGCTATTTTGGCTTGAGGTATTGCAAAATCTCTTAGTTTAAAACTAACAATTGTTTTTATTTTTTGGAATAAATCATTCATGTGGCTCATATGAATATGAAGTATAAAGTGAAGACTCCTTCCCACCTTTGTCTCCAGCCACCTAGGTCATATCCACACAGCAATCAGTTTCTTGTTATTAGTCCAAGATATTTTATGTATTTGTACACATATGCAAATACATATATATTTCCCCTTTTAATACAAAAACATAACTACACACTGTCCTGCATCTTGCTTCTTTTAAGCGAGTGTACCTCAAGAGATTATTCCATGTCTGAATGTAAAACCTTCATTCTTTATGGGTGCTTGTCATATTTTAACTACCGATAAAGTATAATTCAGTGCCTTGTTAATGGATACCTAGGTGGTTTCCAGTCTTTCACTAATATAAACAATGCTGCTATAAAAACCTTGTATCTAAGTGACTTCAAACGTGCACTCATATCAGGGTGAGTTCCTAGAAGTGGAATGCCAGGACCAAAGTTTAGGTGCATCTGTAATTTTCACTAAAAGGCAATAAGCTCAACTGATCATTTTCTCTGCTTCTGATCTCTATCAGTTATCATTTTAAAACATAGGCTGACACTATCGACCCATTGCTTAATTTTTATGATTGAGTGGTATATTGAATATATAAAAACTCATGAGTTCATAATAATCCTAAAAGAAAAAAAAAAAGCTGCAACAGCAACAGCTACTCATCGAATACCACTGGAAATAACTAGGGTCTGACTCCTTAAAAATGGCAGATAAAAGGGAAGAATTAAGCATTTTCCTGCCTTTCCAGTGTGAATTATAATTCAGAATAATTATATAGCCTTGATATGGGCAAGTTCTTTATTGGACAACAGCAGCTAGCAAGTGTGGAAAAAATAATATAATTAGAAAAGTCCACATTTTGCAACCCCTAGTGAAATAATTCAGGCAACAATCACCAGTAGATGAAACCACTAAATGAAGGGACCAGGCTTTCACTGCCTGGACCCACTTATCACTGAAGATGGAACAACCAGCAGTTGTTTGCCTCAGGATGTGAGACAATATAAAATACAGAATACCACTTACGACGTATTCTTGACCGAAAAGTTGAAGGGAAATAGAGGAGTAAAAGGAATGAGTTAAAGGATACCACAAGGAAGCAATAAGTCCAGAATGTGGGACATTTTCTAAGACCTGGTATCTGCAAGTCAATGTCAGGGAGTTGGGTAGGTAGAGGAACCATCAATTACAAAAAATTAAGAGAAATAATAACCAAATATAACATGTAAGCAAATACAACAAACAACTGTAAAAAGTCATTTTTGAGACAAGGAAATTTGACTATGGGTTGGATAATAGTAAGAAAGTATTGGGAAGCAGATGTGGCTCAAGCAATTGGGTTCCTATCAACCATATGGGGGGTCCTGGGGCCACCTGGTAAAGGTGAAGCTGGCCCACACTGCAGAGCTGACCTGCATGGCAAACTGAAGCAACAAGATGATGCAACCAAAAGAGACACAGAGGAAAGACAATCAGAAACTACAAACCAGGGAGCTGAGGTGGCTCAAGCGACTGGGTGCCTCTCTCCCACATCAGAGGTCACAGGATCAGTTCCTGATGCCTCCTAAAGAGAAGATGAGAAGAAAAGACAGGCAGACACAGAAGAACACCCAGCAAATGGACACAGAGAGCAGAGAGTGACCGTGAGGAGAGGGATGGGGATAAATAAAACTTTTTTAAAAAAGGTATTATTGTGATAATGAATTATGGTTATATATGGGAATTTCCATATTAGAAACACACACTTAAGGCTGTAAGGGTGAAATTGTATGTCTGGGGTTTACTCTTAAAACTTTAGTTAAAAAAACGGAAATAAAAAGAAAACAAATGTGGCAAATCATGATAACTTCTGTCTGGTGATGGAGATTCTTTATAAGGTTCACTCTACTTTTAGGCTGTTTCAATTTTCTGAAGAAAACACATGTACACAGAACAGATGACTCCATTTTTAGACAACTAGCAGTTAGACTCACACTTGGGCCCCAACCTACCTTTTGCAGCTTTAGCACTCTACAAATAAACCTCAGTTCTAGCCTCACCACACTACTTGACACTTTGAAATAGGCCAGTAATTTTAGGGTCTATTCTGTCTTTGGATTCAAGCTATTTCCTCCGCTGAACTGCCTTCCCATTTTTTTCCAACTGGGAAAGGATAAGAATATCCTTCAACGACTAGGTTGGATGTTACCTGTGAAGTCTCCAAACTTGCTAGACCCGGTGCAATCAGTGCGATCATCTTTGGTTGCTTTCAAGAAATTTTGCTCATGCTACTAGTAGAATTTGTCACATACTGTAGCTATTATATCTGTGCATGTCCTCTACCATGATAAGTGCCCCTTAAGTGCACATAGCATAAAGTTAAGGACTCAAAGTCTCTGGATCCAGACTGCTTGATATTATATCCTGGTAGCTACTGACTAGCCATGTTATCCTGGGCAAATAACCTCTCTGTGCCTTACTTTTCTTTTCTGTAAAACCTCACTTAATCCATAGAGTTGCATTAAGCGTTCTCAAGGAAAAGGCAGTTTCTGACACAAAATAAGTACTCAATAAATGCAAGCTATTGTTAAAGACAGGACTCTTGTTCTATCCTATCCTAGTTCACTGTCTGACATGTAGATGATGGAAAAATGAATGATACCTTGGACAGTTTTTGGTTTCCAAACTAACTTTTACTTTGACCCCAAAGTTCTGGCCTGGAGCTAGAGTCACCTGAAAGGATCTCTGTAAAGGTCTGAGGTTGGGAGCAGGTGAAAAGAGGGGTTAGGGAGTCTGGATTTCTAACTTACGTAGCTGTGATGCAAAAGAGATAAAAAGGCAGAGGTGCTAAGAACAGGGAGTATGGCATTTATTGATCCTGTGTTCCCCCCTCACTGGTCACTGCTCTTGACTCGCAGGACCACAGGCACGGAACTGCAAGGGATCATCCCCAGATCCGTGATCACCAGATCCACAAGCTCCGGGGGGGTCACATCATAGACCAGATTCAACAGTCGTAGGGATGTATGGTTCTGCCAGTTAGCCAGGGCCACGTGTTCTCCCCGCTCACACAGCAGATCATCAGGGTCATCTGCAATGGGGGTGGGGTAGGTGGGTGTACCCATTTATGTCCTTTTGGAAAACAAGTTGTAGTTTAAACTCCCCTTGCCCTCTTGCCCTCAGGTTTCCTGGAACCTTCTCTTCTCTCCTCCTGGGACTCCTTACCTAGCTCATTAGAGACAAAGGCATCTGTCTGCACGCGCTCACAAAACTTGTACGTTTCACAGCAGACCAGCACTGGCACATTATGGGCTCGAGCCACCAGGGCCAGCTGTGCTGTTCCAACCTGTGACATCACAGATCCGTTGGCCAGGAGTGCATCAGCTCCTAAAAGCACCTTAGAAACCTGTTTTGAAGAGAAGGGAAGGGGAAGAAAAAATGTCACATGTGGTATTAATGCACAATAAAGTCCCCAGCTTCTGCCCAGAAGAGCAAGATTCAAACAATGATTAACAAATCTTAATGACAGCTCTCTTGGAGAAACATCTGACCAACCTCCCACAGGAAAAATAAACTCTGTAGTAACTTTTGTCTTGGTCCCTCTTGGTGGTTGCTAGTTTAATATGATGTCTTTTTTGCAATAGCTAGACTGTGCTACAGCATGCTGTAGTTCTTTTCCTATCAAGTATAAACAGGGTCTATAGAATTATAATATTTCTAAATAATTCAGCCTTGGGAAGCTAGGATTAAGCTTCTACCAATATACCCCTTTACCGCCAACTCTGGAGGCCCCTTCCCCTGCCCTCACCTCTGGGAGCACATAGGAGGCTGCAGGAATCAGCAGATAGGAGGCAGGGACCCCAGCACGGACCAGAGAACGTAGTGTGTGCCTTCCCTCCAGCCGTGGCCGGCTGTCCACCACTACTACCCGAAACCGCCGGTCCTTGGCCCAAGCCTCCTGAAGAATTCGTGATACCAGAGATGAGCTGGAGTGAATGGAGAGGAGGATTCAGCTATCATTGTCACTAAGTGATGGCCAGCCCATGCCTAAAGGGAAAGGGGATAGCCCCTTCTTCAGCTCATTCTATCCCCCAATTTTTTCCGTCACAGGGTCCCTTTCCAATACCCTGATCTGGGACATACCATCCGTATACCAGGATCACATCTCCATTACTGATCTTCTTATAAGCAGAGCGTGAAATTGCTTCAGCTGCAAGCACGATCTTCTCTTGCACATACCGATCAATGGCTGCGTGAAGTTCTGACTTGGCCTAGATGAAGGAAGATGCTTAAGGACCTCTGCTTATCATACCAGATGCGTGGATCTGTCATAATGGGCCCAAAGGTGGCATGAGGCAGACTGCCCAACCACTTCCTTGGCCCTTGACTAGGGCACCATGACTTGCATTGCCCTTCCTGGGAGTCCTGAACATGTTGCTTAACTCTACCCCCAGCGGCATGCCTTTCTCATTCCTCACACTCATTACCTCCTCCTCCCGCTTGGAGCTGCTCACACCCGTGATCTCCTTGTTAAGGAACTTGATGGCGTTGTACATGCTCGCTGACAGAGGACGGCACTGAGTCAGGAAGCTACAACAACACTTTACATTTTTGCAACCCTTTACAACGTACAAAGCTTTCACATTTAAAAAAAATTTCTTTGAAAAGAAAACAAGAAAACAGAAAACTGAAAGTAGAGGTAGAAAAGCAAGAGAGAGGGTACAAGAAAATGATTAGGTAGGTGGAGGTGGACTTGGGCAGTTGTCCTTACCTGATATAGGGCTTTAGCTTATTCACTAGATCCCTTGAAAGTTCCTCATTGGGAGGTGTTGTATAATCCTGAATCACCTAGGGAGGACATAAGCTGATCAGCAGAATGTCCTGAGTAAAGGTCTCTGGAAAGGGGGTGAGATAAACCTCACTGAGAAAGGTGTTCTGAGGATGGAGTTATTCACTCTCCCCCCATCCCCCACAATTACCTTTGGTCAGACAAGCTGGGGTAGAGTTGGGCAAGAAGGTGGGGTTGGATCATAAGAGGGAACAGGACAAGCATACCTGCTGCAAGGCACGGAGCAGGGCAATACACCGGGCATTGGAGCCACTGACGAGGCCCTGGGAGTACTGCAGGCCGAGCCGCACCATGGCTGGGTGGATCACAGAGGATGGGATGCTGATGGGATGGTGGTATCACATACTTTGCAAAGGAGCTTGAGCACATACGGCCCACCCTGCCCCTGATAAAAAGCAACTTCCTTCACTAGCACAGACGCCCCCATTTCTTCTAGAGCTTTTGCCTTGAGCCCATCCCTCTTCACACAGATCTGACCTCAAATTTCTAGTCACTTTCAATACTGAGTTACTAAAATTCCTCAGACTTAAACAGTTGTGAGAATTTCATAGGCTCCTACCTCATATACTGGGTGAGAGAGTTTTGTCGGCTGTATTGGGGTAGGTGAGAGAAGAGACTGACTTTATATCCATAATCCTCTCGTATAGGAACCTTGACAAAAGAGGGGAATGAGGCCAATGGCCCAAAGTTTAAAACTTACAGGATGAAGCTGGAAAGGAAGTGAACAGTGAGACTACTTTGACCCAAACACCCATCCTTCTCCTGTGTCTCACTTTGCCCCAAACACCTCTCCTCCCTCTATCCCACCTCCCTAGGACCTTTCTAGCCACAAACGGAATCCACTTGCTACCTGTTGTTGCTCTGGTTTCTTAACAAGCCTCCTCAGAGGTGTGGGGTCATCAACCTGAGTGCGCTCAGGGAGATGTTTTACTCCTAGAAGATAATGATTACATTGTCAAGATACTATAGGTGAATGGATAATTTTCTCTTAGGGTATAAAAGGCACCACATGGATATAAGACAAGAAAAAAAAAATAGGGGGAGAATAGAAGGAGTAGGGGTAAGATGGGGTTAAGGGGAGAATTCTGAACTCTGGGTCCCAAGACGAAGAAAGGGAGGGGAATGTTGTTTTCCTCTGGAGAACTGATCTGGCATAAGAATGAGGAGGAACAGAGGTCCTGACAAGAAGGGAAGATACCTGAGGGGGTTTCTCCAGCTGTGCTGGGGCAGGCCTGAGGAGGTGGCCCTCCTGGCTCCCCCTTCCTTGCCTGTTTCAGGGCCCGCTCTGCCTCCTGCTTGGCCCGACGCTCAGCACGAAGTTCAGCTTTACTCCGACCAGCTGGAATTTTCTCCCCAGGAGTGCCAGACTGATTGCCAGGCCCTGGTGGTTCTCTGGTTGGGCCTACCAAAGGTAAAAGGAAGTGGTGTCCGAGCCCCAGGCAGGTAACGTCTGGGCCCTGGCCAAAGCTTCACTCCTTTTTTATCAAACTTCTTTCTTCATTTGCTCAAATCAACTCTGCCTTGTCTTCCCCACCTCTCCCATCACAGCGCCAAGCCCTTTTAAAGAGCCGCTCCCCCCCTCCAACGCTCCACCCCGACTCCCGCACCTTGACATTTGGCAGTAGATACAGCAGAGCCAGTTTCTGGTTCTGTTCCTTTTTCCTCTTTCCGTTTCTTCTTCTGTTGTTTCTTTTCCTTCCGAAGCTGTAGTTTTTCTTCTTGGGTCAACTCCCTCCCACCTGCCTGAAACACAGAAACGGAATACTCCTCTTCTCCAGCTTTTCCAAAGGTAGCTAAACACAATTGGATGCTTACAAGAGTCCCACCAAGTTAAGTCCCTAAGTCTCTCCATCTGCCACCAGCTACCGGTTAAAGGCTTACATCCCATTAATACCGACGCTTTCCCCCAGAGTCAGTAAGGAGTGAGAGAACTCGATAAAATCTCGTTTTACCGAGAAACAAAAAGAAACAGAGATGGAGATGGTGGCGAAATTAAGTGGGCGCAGCTCCTGGATAGCAAGAAAAACCTTGACAGAGGCCTGGGGAGGGCATCCTCACTTACCCCTGGCCGGGAAGAAAGTTCCGCCTTCATCCCGGATCCCGAGTCTGCATCAGAAAACAGTTCGCAAAGTGAGCCGGAGAGGCTCCGGGAGGCTTTGGGGGGACTCGGCGCCGCCGGCTGCTGGGTCGGCATGACCACGGCTCTGTGGCCGCGCGCGAGGCGAGACAGGGCTTCGCGTGGGGACGCGCCGTGCGGCAGGATCAGAGGAAAGACGAGCTAGGGAGAGAGGCGGAGTCACCCACCCTCTCGAAGGAACCAGTCGGTACGCGGCGCCTGGCTGAGCCGGAGGCTATGTAGACCGGAGTCAGGCTTGGCACCGGGACGGGCCGATTCGGCCCAAAAGAGCCCGGAGTCTAGCACTAGCCGGCCGGAGCCCGTCGGCTCGCCTATCTGTACCCCCGGGCCCTTCACTCACCCTCGCGAACAGCCACAGCCGCGGCAGCCATCACCCTGCGTGCTAGGCTCCGCCCCACCCGGCCCCTCCGCCCCGGGAGCCTGGCTCCGCGGTCGCTGAGACCACAGCGCCACCTGGGCGGGAGGCTGAGCCGCCGCCACCCGCAGCGCGCGGTCCCAGGCGGACTACAATTCCCGGCGTGCGCCGGAGCCACGCCCCGGGTTACGGGTGCCGAGGCTGGCCATACCCACTGAGGGCGCCGCGCCCCGCCCCGCCCCGCCCCGCCCCACCGGGCTCCTGGAACCCTTCAAACTACAGTACCCAGCATGCCGCGGGAACTGCGGCCCGGGACGGACGTCCCACCGCCCTTCCCACCTCAGATCTCGGACCAACCTCCCCTCGCCCCCCCACCGCCCCCAAAATGGCGAGTGAGGCTGCGGGGACGCGCTGAGCAGCGGAGGCGAGCGTGCAGAGCGGCCGCGGCCCCCACAGTCCGGAGCCCGGCCGCGCCCTGCCGCCGGGAACATGCACTTTTCCATTCCCGAAACCGAGTCCCGCAACGGGGACAGCGGCGGCTCCGCCTACGTGGTGAGGAGCGGACGGCGCCGGGCCGGGCAGGGGCGGGGATAGCGGGCCCGAGCCCTCCCGGAGCTGCTTCCGAGGCCTGGCCGCCACCCTCCGGGCCTGGTCCGGGGCCTCCGACTCCTGAAATCTCAGGTCCCAATTTCGTCGAGAGGTCGCCCCAGCTCCTGCAGGTCCTTTGTTCGGCCGCGTCTTCTCCCCTGGTTGGGCCGCGGCGGCCCTTGAGGGCGTCAGTGGCTTCTGGGGAGGGAGACTACGGCCCGAGAGCCCGACTTCCCCCCGGACTGACCCTTCTGCTTAGGGACCGGCCCCGGGAGAAGACAGGCTAACCAACTCTCGGTAGATCTCGGCGTGTCACTCGGACCGAGTTGTGCCAGGCAACTTCCGGTCAGGGCTCTCGAGGAGGTAGCTCAGATCGCGACCCTAAACCTGCTTTTGTGTCCTCAGGCCTATAACATTCACGTGAATGGAGTCCTGCATTGTCGGGTGCGCTACAGCCAGCTCCTGGGGCTGCACGAGCAGGTGGGACTAGCAGCCCTGCCTCGAGGCAACTTGAAACCCTCTCCATTTTTCCCCTCATCGCTTTCCCGGAGGCTGTAGTCCCCCTTTAATCACTGCCACCGGGGAGGATCCGGTGCCTTATCTGACTGCCTGCCCTTTCCGGGGGAACTCCCTAAGAAGCTTAGTGTCTGCTGTGCCAACTGCTCCTCCCTATACTCACATCTTCCTTCCTGCTTTTCTCTGTCCCCAGTCTTACTGCTTTTCAGCCTTTGCCTGTGCATGGAAAAACCGACCTCCTCCCGGCTGCCAAAGCACATTCCTTCTGTCATCTGAGCTGCAACTTGAAATTCTTTTTCCTGCTCATACAAACCATTCACCGATTTCCTTGTGTGTTCTTTGGCCCATCTCAGTACGTGTAGCTGTTCCAGTTATTGCTATGTACCTGGTTTGCAATGTTTCTCTGCCTTCCTCACCAGATTGTGAACACTGTATTAACTCAGTACCAGAATCCTGGTTTTACTAATTAGTTGTGCAACCCGGAGCAAGTTGCCTAATTACTTTGGGGCTTCTTTCTATAACTGGAAAAATGGATTCTTTATCTCCAGAGTCCCTCGAAGTCCTAAGACACTTTGTGAACATACTTAGCTATTGATTAACCATCTCTGCACTTAAACTTTCTTATAAAGCCCTTTGCTTCCTGTCAGGGTTCATGGAACAGTGTCTTTCTAAATAATCAAGGGACTTCTAAGGCCCTGACCCCACACAAACCTTCTCCACCTGTGGAGGGGTTGACTGTACAGTTAAGACGGAAAGATCTAGGACAAGCTCCTTTGAGGCGCTACCTGTCAAATAAATTGTTTCCCAGATGGTAGGGAGTGGCAGGGGGGTGGGGAGACATAAGGACTGAGAGAAGGGGAGCCCAAGAGAACGTGGTGGGTCTGGATTGCCTCTTCTATGTTTATGTGAAGAATTGTATCTCTCTCTTGAAATAGCTTCGAAAGGAGTATGGGGCCAATGTGCTTCCTGCATTCCCCCCAAAGAAGCTTTTCTCTCTGACACCTGCTGAGGTAGAACAGAGGAGGGAGCAGTTAGAGAAGTACATGCAAGCTGGTGAGTGGTTGGAGGGAACTTTAGGCTGTGTTGAAGACTGGGGAGAAACTAAAACCAGATGGTTCCTGAATTCAGTTCTAGATCTGCGAAGCCTCTGGTTTGATCTGCAAGGATTGTATAACTCTATATACTAGCAAAACAATGTAGGCTCCTAACACCCATGAGAAATACTAGTGTAATGCTATTCTTAAAGCAGCTTAGATTGGTGGGGGAAACTTGCAGCTGTGCTTTCGCTTACCATCATTAATGCCTTAGTGCTACAGACCCAACTGGTAGTCAAGGGTGGGGCGGGCGAAGAACTTACAGTGAGGTGAGGCAAGCTGAGGGCTGTGGAGGCCATCCCAGCCCAGGAAATGGGGTGGGGGAGGACTTAGCAAGACGAGGCCTGGGGGGAGTCAAGAGGGAATCCTAAGTCACTGGAATATTGTTCCCTTGTCCCCACAGTTCGGCAAGACCCATTGCTTGGGAGTAGCGAGACTTTCAATAGTTTCCTGCGTCGGGCACAACAGGTAAGACTTTGGGTGGGACTAAGATTTAAGAGAAAGATCTTGCTAGAAGGCCGTATCATTTTAATGAGATGGCTACAAGAGTCATCCCGGCAGTTTTTTTCCTGGAATGGGGCTTCTGCTGTACAGATGAGATCCAGGAAAGCTCCAGTCTTTATTTAAGCAGCTGAGAATAGACACCAGAGGGACCTAGAAATAGAGCTGGGGATGGGTTGGAGCTGGACCATGGGCAGGTGTTGCTGAGGCAGTGCCTGCCTTCCCTGTCTGTCCACCACCAGGAGACACAGCAGGTCCCCACAGAAGAGGTGTCCTTGGAAGTGCTCCTCAGCAATGGGCAGAAAGTTCTGGTCAACGTGCTAACTTCGGATCAAACTGAGGACGTCCTGGAGGTGAGGCCCTTGTTCTGCACTGCTCCCTTCTTCCCAGGGTCCTAGGCTGGGGGTGACTAGAACCTGCCAGTATCATGAGCTGTACTTTCCTACCCCTGTCCCCAGGCTGTGGCTGCAAAACTGGATCTTCCAGATGACTTGATCGGATACTTTAGTCTCTTTCTAGTTAGAGAAAAAGAGGATGGAGCCTTTTCTTGTGAGTTTCTGTAGACTGTACTGCTTCCCTAAGTTTCCAGTAGTGAATATGCCACCTTCTGCCTTGTAGACCAGAATGTAGCATTTCCTCAAGGTGGCTTCCCTCTTGATTTCCCTCTCCTTGAGTGTCATGACATTTTCCTCTTTTTTACCTATAGTTATACGGAAGTTGCAAGAGTTTGAGCTGCCTTATGTGTCTGTTACCAGCCTTCGGAGTCAAGAGTATAAGATTGTGCTGAGGAAGAGGTCAGGGCTGGGCTTGGAAGAGGAGGGTGCTGGATTGGATTACTGGGCTATGTATTTAGACAGAATAATCAGAACAAGGGGGCAGAGCTGGGTACTTCTATCAGACCTCCCAAGCTTCCCCCCGCTGTAGTACCATTAGTTCCAGATTGCTCCCGTTTTGCCCTATCTTAGCCCCACTACCCCTCTCTGTCCTTCACTCAGTTATTGGGACTCTGCCTATGATGACGATGTCATGGAGAACCGGGTTGGCCTGAACCTGCTTTATGCTCAGGTAAGCTTAGAGCTGCCTCACAACCCTTCTTCTGAAGTTCTATTCTCCCTACCTTATAAGCTGGTAAGGTCAAGGACTAACTGCAAAGAGATTTCCAGCGTGGAACTAGGGGTCAGGCTGGACAGAGATAACTGTGGATGCTTTCCTTGGAGCTCTGACTGGAAGCCACCACCCCAACCCCTACCCCTTCCTGGCCTTCACTGTAGACGGTGTCAGATATTGAGCGGGGTTGGATCCTGGTCACCAAGGAGCAACATCGGCAGCTCAAATCTCTGCAAGAGAAGGTCTCCAAAAAGGAGGTGAGCCCTGCTTCCTTCCTGTCCGCCTCCAAGGGGCTGCTTTCCTCAAGCCACCCTGCACCCTCTCCATGACCCATCTGTGTGGCGGCTGCATTTCAGTTTCTGCGGCTGGCCCAGACGCTGCGGCACTACGGCTACCTGCGCTTTGATGCCTGCGTGGCTGACTTCCCAGAAAAGGACTGTCCCGTGGTGGTAAGCGCAGGCAACAGTGAGCTCAGCCTCCAGCTCCGCCTGCCTGGCCAGCAACTCCGTGAAGGCTCCTTCCGGGTCACCCGCATGCGATGCTGGCGGGTCACCTCCTCAGTGAGTTGGGGCAGGAGCGGGAGGCCTGCTGGGATGGGGGCCTCACTGGCCTTGAGCTTCAGGAATCAACAGTAATGAGGCAAGAAGAGAGGCAGTTTCATCCAAAAGAACTCAGCCTAATTTCTCTTCCTCTCCCAGGTGCCATTGCCCAGTGGAGGCACAAACAGCCCAGGCCGGGGCCGGGGTGAGGTGCGCCTGGAACTGGCTTTCGAATACCTCATGAGCAAGGACCGGCTACAATGGGTGACCATCACCAGCCCCCAGGTGTGAGCCCACCCTCGGCCTCCTCTGGAGCCCCTTGCACCATGACTTAGATTCCCAAGCCTAGGGCTTCCAGGACTCCACGTGAGTGGGAGCACTGGTCTGAGGGATGCTAGGCTCAGGTGACTCCTCCAGGCAGGCTGAGTGCTCCCCCCTTTGCTCTCAGGCCATCATGATGAGCATCTGCCTGCAGTCCATGGTAGACGAGCTGATGGTGAAGAAATCTGGCGGCAGCATCAGGAAGGTAAGCAGTTGGGGACTGTAAGTGGCTAAGTGGTTGTCCTCGCCCTGCTTTTTCCCCAGGTGTGAGGCTTCTCTTGAGAGGGAGTGGGGGTGGGCGGGGGGAATGGGCAGGACTCTAAAGAGAGCAATCCTGCCCTCATCAGCACCTCGTGTCACTATCCCAGATGCTGCGCCGGAGGGTGGGGGGCACCCTGAGACGCTCAGACAGCCAGCAAGCAGTGAAGTCCCCACCGCTGCTCGTAAGTGTGACTCACTGGTCAGTGTCCCAGCTCCCAGCCCTGCTTCCTCCCCCAGTAAGGTCTCTGACACCTCTGCCTCTTCCCCAGGAGTCACCTGACGCCAGCCGGGAGCCCGTGGTCAAACTCTCAGTGAGTCCCCAGGGAGGGCTGCTGAGGTCGGTGTTTGTAGGCACCGCAGGGCGGCTCAGGCCTCTGACCCCACCCTGCCTTTGTTACAGAGCAAGCTGAGTACTGTGAGTTTGCGGGGAATTGGCAGTCCCAGCACAGACGCCAGTGCCAGCGATGTCCACGGCAATTTCGCCTTCGAGGGCATTGGAGATGAGGATCTGTAATCCACTGCTTGGGTGTCAGCCCTCTACCCCAAAAGAATATACAAAAACTTGCCCCATGCCTGTGTCCCCCAAGCTCGGGGGGGTCTTTTCCTTCCTCTCTCCTCTTTCCCCCTTTTCTCCCCTTGGCCAGGGGCCTCCTAACCAACCTTCCCTTCCCCCTGGGCTGGCTGCACAGAGGAGTGCCCCCTTTTTTTTCAGAGCTGACCTTCGATGCCAAATTAGCATTTAGAATTTTGCACAAAGTCCGAGGGACCATGGCTAACTGCCTTGGGAGGAACTGGTTCTTCTTGCCGCCCCTTCCTTCCCACCCCCAGGCTGCTTCTGGCCATGGGCTGAGGGGATGGGCAGAAGTCTGTGTATGGTCTGGCCCAGCTCCCCATCATTAAACTCAGCCTGACTGCTGCCTACCTCTGGTTCCCTCTCACTGCCCCTGCTTCCCTCCTCACAGCATGGATCCTGTGCTGGGGAGAGGCCGAGCTGTGCTTGCCATTGCCAACTCAGCATAGACTTGGCTTTGTTAGTGTTTCCTTTATTATAAAGCACTGAAATAAGTTAAATAAACAGGTGGGAGGCTGGGCAGTCCCCCAGCCATTCCCTCCACAGCCCCTGGGAGCTGTGGAGGCGAATACAGGGCCCTTCTCACTGAGCTCATGAAGTGCTTCAGTCAAGGCAGAGCCCCTGGTCCGTATGGGCCCCCTGCCCATGGGCTTGGGCTGGTCCATATGGTGTCTAGATTAGTCTGTGTGGAGCCCCTGGCCAGCGGGGGAGGAAGGAAGAGAAGGTGGCTTCTGGTCAGTCTGTATAAAACATACAGGAGGATCAGGGCTAATCCACAGGGCCCTGAGGGAGAAGGACCTAGTTCAGGGCGAGTCTGTATGGAGAGCCCGGCTACCAGCGGTGCCCAGGGCTGCCGGACCCCGAGAGCTCAAAGAAGGTGGGCTATGAGGTGGGATCCAGCCCTCGGAGGCAGAGAGGCCAGGCCCTCCTGCCCCACCGTGGCCGTGCACCTTCTGGTGGCGCTTGTAGTTGTCCCAGTGGCCCGTGGTGTAGGCGCAGGTGGCACAGCGGAAGGGCTTCTCGCCTGTGTGCCGCAGCATGTGGCGTTTGAGGTTCATGCTCTGGTTGCAGCTGTAGTTGCAAAGGCTACACCGGAAAGGTTTGTCACCTGAATGAATACGACCATGACGCTTGAGGTTGGCCAGGTTGCCACAAGCATAAGGGCAGAGGGGACATTTGTAGGGCTTCTCTCCTGTGTGGACGCGCTGGTGACGTTTCAGGTTATCCAGATGAGCAGAGGCGTAGGGACAGCGGGCACAGCGGAAGGGCTTCTCCCCACTGTGTGTCTTCATGTGCCGGGCCAGGTGGTTGGGATAGTGAGTGGCAAAGGGACAGAGGCTACAGGCAAAGCCTTTGTCACTGGGGCCCTGGGCCCCCCTGCTGGCACCCCCTCCAGCCTCTCCTTGCATGCAGCGCCCACACATGGCAGCTCCCAGCCGACTCCCCTCACCCTCCTCCAGCTCTTGTCCACAGCCCCGGCAGGTCCAAGGGAAGAGCAGCTCTGGCAGCGGTTCTGATCCAGTCCCACAGAGACCCTCCCCTTCACCCCGCAGCTGCCCACAGTCTGGCAGGAAACTGGCACCACCTGGTGGCACATGGAGGCTCAAATCTGGAAGGAGCAGAGCATCTGTGGGGATAAGAACACCTGGGCTATGAGTCCCAGTAGCCCTAGGGTCACCCACCCTTCCCAGGTTCTCCGATCCCTGAATTTTTACCTTCAGGTCGCCGGGGCACTGCCCCCTCCTGCTCTGTGGGACTGGGAGGCCGGGCTGGTCGTGGGGCACAGCAGCGGAAGCCACAGGTCGGGCAGGGAGGAGTGGGAGGCCCTGCATGGGTGCGCTGATGCCGCCTCAGGTTGCCCAGGCTGCTGCAGGCAAAGGGGCAGTGGGGACAGCGGTAGGGCTTCTCGCCAGTGTGGGTGCGGGTATGCCGCGTCAGGTTGACGAGCTGGGCTGAGGCGTAGGGGCAGCGGCCACAGCGGAACGGCTTCTCCCCGCTGTGTGTCTGCATGTGCCGCTTCAGGTGGCTCGAGTAGTGGGACACGAAGGCGCAGAGGCGGCATGAGTACAGTAGCCGTGGGGGCAGCGGGGGCCCCCCACCCGGCCCTCCTGCCCCACAACACGGCCCCTCACCTGTCGGCCCCCCACACAGCTGACAGGCTGGGCCTGGCCTCTCACCCCTGGCCTCCCCTGGACCCCTGGCTGGTTCCTCAACTTCACTCTCGGCACTCAGTGCCCGGCCGCCCCCAGACTCGTCGTCGCTCAGCCCGTAGGGAAGCCCAGGCCTGGCCCCCAGAGAGTCTCCTGGTGAGACAGACATGAGAAGGGACGTCAATATGGGGTAGGACTAGCTTGCAGATTCTCCCTGGAAAACCGGGCCCATACTCCCCTTCTCATTTGTGGCTTCCGCCTTTGCTTGGCCCCACCCATTTTCTCTAACCAACCTTCAACCACCCTTTTAGTTTCTGCTTAGGGTCCACTCTGGAAAATTCAATATGAATTGTCTACCTCTGAGCCTGGATTAACCTAGTGACAGTAGGGTTGAGCCATACCTAGTTCCACTGAATGGAAAAAGATCTGTGGCTCACAGTGGACCTCAGACTGACAGGAATCAATGATGCAGTTAATTGATTCTTGGGATAAGAAAATAAAAATAAAAGAGGCAGGAGACCTAAGACTTTTTCCTAAGCTTTCTATTAGTAAGGTCTCTTTTAATATGGAGCTGGTTAACACTCTATTTCAAAAGTGAGGTAGAATTCAGAGGGAAGTGGAAACAAGGAAAGTAATGCATGTAATGCCACTTCTAAGCTTAAAGGATGGAGCCTTTTTGACATGGATTCCCTCAATGACTGAAAACATCCTTCATAAATGGGTAGGTAGTGCAGCCATCAGGATAGGGTGATGCTAACACGAGTTGAATGTGAAAGGAAGGAACATTCGAGGTAGAGACTATACCTATCAATACAAAAGGAGCTTATGCTGCAGGTAAGAGTTAGATTACTGACTTAAATACTAGCTAGAATGACGTAAGAAAAGGCTGCTTCCCTGAACCTCTTAGAAGCAGACACACGTGAGAAGTGGGCTAGAGATGGGAACAAGGTTTTTACAGGGCATTCTACTTTTAACCAGTTGCATCACATAATGCCCCCACAGGCCCCTCTGGGCCTGGCCCCAGAACTTCACTGAAATACGGACTTGTGTAGACTGGAGAACCTCCCCAAAGTGATGGAGCTGACTGTACCATTAGACAAATGAAGAAATCTAGCGCCAGTTTAAACTAAACCAGCCCTAATTTGTGACAGGAAACAGTGTTTTGCTCACTAGCACTAAATTCTACCCGACCTCTTGAAGGGCTGTGACCAGTCCTCAACCAGGTCCCCCAAACGCACCTTCAGAGTCTCTCTCGAAGCCCATGAGCTGATCGCTGTTACCGTCACCTTCCTCCTCTTCCTCTTCTTCCTCAAACTCCAGATCCTGGCCTAGTAGCAAATCGCTCTCCAACACCAGGGCCCCAGGTCCTTCCTCGAGAGAGTCTTCAGTGTCCACTGGAGAGGGGAGGGGGCTTGTGGATTCTCGCTGAGAAGCCGTGTCCATTGCCCAGTCCCCGGGGAACCAGCCCTCGTGGACCTACTTCCCGTACTCGTTGACCCTCTCCAGATCCCTCACTCGGTCGGGAGCTAGGAGTCCAATCGCCCACCCCAGCCCTCAGGAGTAACCCCCTCCACCCTGACCTGACCCAGCCCCCGCTCCTCCCCCCTCCTGGCCCCTGACCCCTGACCTTTGACCCCCTCACATTTCACAGGCTGCGGGTGGCTTTGCTTCCTTCGGGGCATCGTGACCGGCTCCAGCCCGACGCGCCTCCGGCCTGCGGCAGCCCGGCCCCGCCCCTCCCGGCTCGCCCGCCCGCCTCCCCTCTCAGGGCCCGTGGGCCGCCCCCATGCAGCGGCGCCGGCCCCGGGCAGCCCCCGGCCCTGGCCCCGCTGCCCAGCTCAGGCCGCTCCCGCCACCACCGCCGCCTCCATTCATGGAGCCCCCTACCCCCCTGCGGAGACCAGCTGGTACCTCCGTACTGGCTTCCGCTTCCGCCGCCGCAGAGCCACACGGGACGCGTAGTCCGCGGGAAGCTGAGGCGGCCAGGGCGCCACAGCGTGACCAGGAAGTGATTGTGACGAAAGACAGCGCGCGGGCCAATCAGGGGCCAGAGGAAAACTGGGCGGCGAGCGAGGCAGGAGCCCCGGCCCAGCCTCAGGGCCGCCAAGCCGGTTTTGAACCCTCCCTGGAGGAGCTGGGCTATTACTCCAGAGTCGGGGGCGGGCGGCGGGGTGGGCGGCGGTGAGGAAGAGCGCGTCAACGCCAGGGCCCGGGCCCCTTCCCCAAACACACAGGCACACGCAGCCGCACACGCGAACAAGGCTTGGCAGATGCCACAGATGGCGCCAAGTCAGGGGCCACAGCACCCTGGGTGGCTGGGACAGCACCGCAGAAGCGAAAAAAAAAAAAAGGACACCAATGGCACGATTAGGTTTTGGCCTTTAGTCTGAAAAAGTGTTGACTGAAAGTTGTACAACAGAGCGGGTGCAAGCGGCTAGGGGTTGTGGAGCCGCTGATAAAAAAGAATGTCCTTAAATAAAGTGTTCACAGAGTAAAAACCGAACCACCAGTCCTTCCCTCCAACACAACAGCACAGGCACAGAACCGGTGATGAGCCCAAAGGAGCAAGGAGGCGGCTGGGGAGGACAGCAGAGGCTCCCAGGCTGCTGTGTGGAAGAGAGCCCTCTTTGGAATGGGCTGAGACCACCCAGCTCCCCCTGCACGCATCATACCCGCTGCTAAGGCTAAAGGAAAAAAAGACAAAACTCAGTCTCAGGTCCGGAGGGCTCAGAAAACAGTCTAGGTGGGCAGAGGTGTGGACGATGGCTAGTCCCGCTTGGCCTTCTTGCTGTTGTCACTGTTGTCATTTTTCTCAGGCCCCTCAGAGGCGAGCACCTCCTCCAGTTTCCGCTTGCTACTCTCTGGCTGGAGCTCTGCTGTGTTTCGGGGCTTGAAGCAAATGATGATGCAGGTCATGTTGTCACATCCTGTACCATCCCCAGAAGTGTCAGGTGCCAGGCACTGATCTAGCAGCTGCAAAGGGGATGAAGCGGTAGCTCAGCCAAGGAATTTGAACATCTTCCTGGGCAGAGCCTAAAGCCCCACAGGAGGGCTGGGTGATGGAAAGGAGGTGAACAGGCACCAGGAATCAATCATTTTATGCTATGAGGCATAAAGCTGAGCCATGGGGAAATGAGAGAAGATGTCACTTTACAGCAGGGTTTGGTGCCTGTCAGTGATTAGTGCTTCTCCAGGCCCCGGTCTCACCTCAGACAAAAAGAGAAAACTGGCAGTGCGGACCAGATACCCTCTCCCATCTACACTGGGACTCACCTCCTCCACGATGGATGACAGTAACCGAAGCTCCCCATTTTCATCACGCTGACTAATCTTTGATTGAATAAAGTCTATGACTTCCTGGCTGCTCATCACATTCCTGGGTTAAAAACAATAATGAGAATCACACCAAGGCAGAGTAGAGGAGTGGGGACAGAGGTGAGGCCCAGGCCAATGCAAACACCTACAGATTCTCCTCGCTCTGCCTTGGGTTTGGTGGTCTTGATGGACAGAGGGGCCTGCCTAGGCTCTAATCCTAGATCAGCTCGAGGAAAGGTGCTGAATGCAGCCATTAAGAGGGATGATAAAGCCAAAGGTGCTCAGAGCTCTAGAAGAAAAGTAATGCTGCAGAAAGAAAACTTTAGGGCATTCCGCCAGTGCTCACCAGATGCCATCGCAGGCAATGACCATGAATTCGTGGTCGTCAGTGAGAGTCAGCACCTTGATGTCAGGAAGGGCAGAAATCATCTGTTCCTCAGGTGGCAAGTTCTTGTTCCTCTTATAGAAGTGGTCCCCTGGAGTAAAGGAATGGTTAACTGACTAGAGTAGTCTAGGTCCTTCCCACAGGCTTGTGTTTGAGGCAGATTGAGCCTTGCCATTCATTTCCCTTCTTTAAAATAAAAAAGTACCATATCTAGTAGAATAAAGTACTGAGTTCCAGCTTTTCTAGTTTCAGCCCAGTCATCAGGTTACTGAAACTTAAGTCACTAACCTTTTTCATTACCCAAAAAGTAACAGGGATAATGATAACTATCTTACCTAGTTCAAAGAGATCTTTAAGGACAGGTAGTAGCTGTGAAAAGTATTTTGAAAGTGACAAAGGCTATGGAGATTTAAAGTTTGTTATCAGGTAGCCTAGGACAGAGAACAAGACCCCAGAAGTCTTTCTGGCCCTTACCGATGGCTCTGGAGAGGTTGAGGCCCCCGTTGACTCGCCCATCCATGGTGACTTTGCCACCAGCATTCTTGATGCGTGCCAGCTCCACTTCATCCTCTGGTTTGTGGTCATAGGACATATCTAAGGCTTTGCCAGCCTCAGACACCACACAGCGAGAGTCTCCTGCATTGGCTACAATCAACTGCTTCCCTCGAACCAGAGCCACCACTGCTGTAGTGCCACTGTCAGAGCCAGGCTTAAGAGGAACAAAAGGGAACGTCATGGAAGCTTCGGTCATGAATTCCTCCCTGATGCTCCTAGGACCATGCCCCTATGTATGCTTTTTCCTCTGACCCAAACCACCAGGAGAGCTTTAACCAACAGAAGGAAAAGTGCAGGTTTCATCTTTACAGAGAAAACAGTGCACTCCCTCTATCTTTTTTGGGGGTAATTCTATCCCAAAAACTCACTATCCAGTTCACCTTGCAAAATAAACCCACCAGTCAGTGGCCATGATGTCACCCCTAAGTTATCAAGGGATTCCCCTGTCCCAAAACTAAAATCAGGGGATTTACACCTGCCTCCTAAGTCTTTTCCAGACTCACTACTCCCCTTCCCCACACACCTCCTCTTTGCCTTCCATTCCAGGAACCATCATGTCTTCTTCTTCTTCTTCTTCTTCTTCCTCTTCCTCTTCTTCATCTTCTTCTGCCTCCTCAGTGTCATCCTCATCTTCCTCATTTTCTGCCTCCTCACTGCTGTAGCCATCCTCTTCCTCACTGCATTCCTGCCAGAGGGAGAATGCCAGGCTGCTGAGACTGGGATGACCTTCTGCCCCCCTCCCCCCAACTCATACCCAGAACTAAGCAGCCATGATTGAACACAGACCCCCTAAATACAATATGATCATAATGGGAAATTAGGGGTGGAGTGGGGAGGGGAGAGGGTTAGGGTGGGTATAAATGCCAACTTGACTAGGCTCAGCAGTCACCAGAAGGAAACCCTGGGGAAGGCCAGGGCTGTCAACCAAAAGCACCTTTCAGGCAATGAGGCCAGAAAATAAGTAGCCCAAAGAGAAGAAAACACCCAGATATCCAAATTACCAACTATCTTCTCATTCTCTCTCTAGGAGACAGACTCTGAAAGACTAGAACTAGATCTATTTGTTATAGTGACAAAGGAAGAGGTAAGAGGGCAAGTGGTACCTGTGACAGTGGAGATAATGAATTCAAGAAGGCTAAAGCTTAGAATACAGAGGATCTTGGGGGATGATGTCAAAACAGGAGAAGAAAAAAGGAGCTGAAAGATACGGGATGGTCACCAAACAGGCCCTCTTTGCCACTTCAGCATCTGCCTGTCCCCACAGGCCCTTACCTCACTGTCTTCCTCTTCCTCCTCCGCCTCATCTGACTCATCCTCACTGTCCTCAAAGAACTTGGACTTAGCAACTCGAGGCAGCTTGTCGGAGGCTGAAGAGCAGGAGGGCCCAGCCTCACCAGTGGGGGTGCCAGGCTCACCAACTTGACCTGCCTCAGTCCCACGTTCCGAGTTGGAGGAAAGGCCTGAGCGGGCCTTAGCTGTGGGGCCATTTTCCTCTGAAGGAGTTTCCCTAGATGGGTCCTCAGGTCCTGCCTCCCCATTGAGGCCCTGGGACCCTGGTTCCTCGCCTGTCCCAGCTCCAGATTTGCTGTGGGGAGGGCCCTTGTGACAGTTCTGCCCGTAGCGTGTCAGCAGCTCTTCAATAGTCATGGTAGCCTCTTCATGCAGCAGTGCAGCCTCCTCATTGTCCACTGCAGGGAAGAGGCTAAATCAGGGTCCCCAGGCCAGACTCCTCATGGGATCAATCCCTCTCACTACCTCCACAGCTCCTGCGGCCGGGAGTCACGACATCAGCACAACCTCCCCCCTCTAAGGCTCCCCTCACTTTTCAAGTCTCAGAAGAACATCCCCCAGGCCATCCTCTCTTCAAGAACATCTGCCTCTGAAGACTTTCCTTTGGCTTTTCCTTTCACTCCCTTCTTAGTCAAAGGAACACCACATACTACCACATACTATAATTCCCCTGGCACCTCTCATTTACCATCGGACAAGTTAGAAACCCTGTTCTAGCTGAGGACCCAGGAAGCCCACAGTGCTAGTCTATGCCCACAGCCCAGGCCTACTGTCTGGTGGCGGGGGCTAATGACTGCTCCAGTCTTGGGAAAAAAGGTCACATAAACACTAGCAGAAAACAGGAAGAACCCCATCACAACGACAAAAGATAACATAGGTAAAAATGCTGACAACTCTGAAACCAGGCACTCAACAGAGGTCAATGCCCTCCCTCCTTTTTATAATCACATAGAGTGCAGGAGAACACCAAAGGCTTCTCTAACGTAAGGCCTCCCCACGCCACTCAGGAGCCAACCTCTCTCAGAATTGATATATAAACTATATGTATTAAAGAACAGTTCTCAGTAACGCCGATTCCTTCTCAAACAGGTGGGATGCCACACTTACCATCGTCTTCATCAGCTACTTTTTCTTTTTCATCCTCATCTTCAGTGGGTCTCCCTGCAATCTGTGCCAGTTCCTTAATGACTTCCTCAGTGGTCAGTTTGGCATCAATAGCCAAGAAGGCATCTTCCAAAGCCTGAGCATACAAGAACAGGATGAGGCAAATGAAATGCCAAAGTACAATCCTGGACACAAGGATGGGAGGCAAATCTGCCCTTGGGATCCACCACACCAGGATCTCAGAGCTAAATAAAGCAATTCAGAGACCTGAGAATAATAAGGCAGCTCTAAATAGGCCAAATGAGAATAAGCTCATTTTAGGCACAGAGTTCTTTAGGAAGAAATGTGGTAAGAAAAAGCTTGTTGGGAGGGGCTGATGTAGCTTAGAGGTTGAATGCTGGCTTCCCACACACAAGGTCCTGGCTTCAATCCCCAGCCCCAATACCGCAAAAAAAAAAAGGAAAGAAAGAAAGAAAAAGGGAAAAAAAGAAGAAAAAAAGCTAGGGGACAAAGAGAAAGGAAACATGAAGGAAGGGTTGAGAAAAAAGGGAATGCCTAAGGAAATGGAGAATGAACAGTGTGAGAAGACAGACCTTCTGTAGCTTGCCTTCCTTGTAGGCCTTCTGATCTTTGATGATATCAGGAAGATATTTGGCACAGTACAAGGCAACTTCCTCCCCTAAAAGAAAGTAAGGTCACCCAAAGCACTGCTTCTTTGTACACAGAAAGTGATATAAGATTTATATGCCATACTGGTGTGAATGCCAAGGATGATCTTACCTCATTATCTTATCTTAGCACACCTGAAACCCAAATGGACAATGTTTGGAAAGTTCTAACCCAGAAAATCAATTTCAACATCACCTCTCTCAGGGCTGTATCAATATATCCCTTGTCTTCTGTCACCTGTATACTTATTTCTCAGTAAAAAAAAAAAAAAAAAAAGACCAATGCTAATGTAGGAAACAGGTTTCTTGGACTAAAACAAGGACTGATGAGAACCAACGCAATATTCTATTGGGAAGGAGGAACAGCAGAATAGGGGAAAATAGCACCAGGCAGGAAATTATATCAGAGGACCAGACCCTAGAAAGGAAAACCCTAAGGACCTGTTCTTGCCCTGACAAGTCAGGAACTGGGATCCCAGAAGTTGCCAATATGGTACCAATATGGTGTGTTCAAGTTACCTCCATGACCATCGTAGACAGAAAACATGGCTGTCTCACTGTCCAGCTCAGGAATACAGTTGTGAGCATCCTAGGAAAAGAAGAGGAGAATCAGCATTTCTCAAGGTCAAAGGGGATTCCTTTCTTGTATACCTCTAGTCATAAAATCGCCTTCAAACCATAATCTCACTAACCCTTCCCTGGCTGACCTATATGGCCTGGAAATAAGAAGGAAGACAAGAAGATAAAATAAGAAAAGAAGGGAGTAAGGAAGGAAGGGAGGGAGGAAGAGGGAAAGAAATGGGAGGGGGGAAGGGAGAAAGGAAAGGAGAGAGAGGAGACTCAGGTAACTACCTCTGTAGTCTAGCAGCCTTAGCCTAGGAGACCTGACCCTTCTGGATTTGTGGGAACTATAGGGAGAACCAAAATAAAGGATTTTTAAGGTCACTTCCAGACCCCAATCTATGATTCAGTGAACTTCTAGGAAGAAAATGTTAGGAAAGGTAGCAAAAAGGGACCTGAGGGCCTAAGAAATATTTTCCAGGTAAAACAGAAATGTTATCCTTCTTAAAGATCTCTTCAGCCATACTCTCAGGAGCCTCCATTCCCCAATCTTTCTTCAACGATCTTTTCTAGTGATGTAACCATGGTCCCCTTTGTCCCATCCCCTCAATCTCCTAAGTGAGGAACAAAACTAAATACAAATAGGCTACAAGGATGGCAATTGGGAGATAAACAGGTTGACAGATGGAGACTCACACTACTTTGTGTTGTTTAATCTTTTTGTTCCTTGATTCTCAATGCCATTTCCAGAACCAACCATCAGTCACATTGCTCTGCCTTTAAGTTTGAGGGAGTCTTACCCATTCTTCTTTATATTGATTCTGTGGGCTGTTGCTGATTTTTTTCCCCTCATTTTTTCTATTTTCAGAATTTTTTCCCCAACCAACCAAACAACATTTAGGAGAGAATGCAGGAATGAGAAATGAAGCCTGGGCTTCTGTTCCATTTAGGCCCTCATTTTCATCACCTGGACAATGAGGTGAGTGTTCGCCTTACCAATCTGATAAGTTTCTAGAAGAACCCTAAAATAGTCTAAATAAAAGGACTAGAAACTTGTATACTAAAACAACAACAACAACAACAAAAAGGCACCTTCTAAACCAGGGGTTCTTAACAAAGAGTCTGTGAACTTGAACTGAAATTCAAAACAATATTATTCTTGTGGGGATGTACTGGTACGGGTATATTTATTAAATAATATGTAGTATAGTGTAGACTTAGTGAGGGGTCCATGGTTTTCACCTGACTAGCAAAGGGGTCCATGCAACAAAAAAGGCTAAGAGCCCCTAATCTAAATAAATTCTTCCTCTCTTCTCTCAAAGCTTAACTCAAGAAGTTAACCTTTGGGCTATGAAGAGGATATTGTTACAAATATCTTCCCAACAAGTAATCCTATTAAGCTACACTGTGTTTAGTACTTGGTAAATGAAATTTACAAGACCCCATATAATCAGCCCCTACCTCCTATCCCTGAGATATCACTCAACTCTAGCAGCATTGTACACCAGAAGAGAAGCTTGCAATGGTCCTGCCACACCAATTTGGATAGAAGGCTGGGCATGGTCAAAGTCTACTAATAACAAAATTCTGCCACCCTACACTAATGCTCCAAGCTGAGCCAAAAGTCAACAGAGACTATCAGACCTGGTAAAAAAGTATATCACAGCTCACTCTGTCCTACCTTGGATTATACCCCACCCTTCCTTCAGATACTCTCAACAAACAAACAACAGAAGATATAATCAGGTATTTATTCTGGTTAATTATCCTCCGGTAAGTTTATTTCCTACCTTGTTCTCCCTCCTCTTCCAGGCATTAGCATGTAAAAATTTCTAATTATATTAACAATGAGAAAATCATAATGTTGTCACTAAAATCACACTATACATTAGTTACACAAGTCTAGAAAATAAAACAGTGATTTTAAGGTAGGGAAAAAAAGCATCGAAAAGAGGGCAGGTCTTGTATTTCCCTCTGATTGCCTCTAAGAGGAAGTGCCCTAGAATCTAAGGGGTTATGCAGCTGGTCCTTAATGGCCTATCTAGGGTCATCCCCAACTGCCTCTCAGCCTCATTCCCAGGATCCAGAGAGTGTCACAGCCCAAAGGTCCCCATGCCCCTCTTCCCACCACTCTCCTCCCTCTAAATGAGGCTGGGACTTATTTCACTGAGTCTGCCTGGCTTCAGTGCCTTCTCAAACTTTAAGGCCTTGAAGAATTCATTCACTTATCATAAATGTGAATACCATTAAATGCCAGCATGTATTCTGAGTGCCTCATGTATATCAGCGAACAAAATAAAGACTCGCATTTCATAAAAGGCTTCCATCCTAGTGAGGGATACAGACAATAAATGCAATAAATAGGTAAATCATACAGAATGTTAGAAGATGGTAAGTGCTACAGATAAAAGAAAAAGTAAACAAAGTAAGGAGGATAGGGCTGGGTTACAGAAAAGCAGTGGAGAAGTGACTAGGAGTGGACACAGCGCAGCAGAGGAAGGCAAACCTCCTAAGGACCTCGGCCTCAGCAGTAATCACTGGAGTCAGGCTTGGTTTATTTTTTATTTTTATTTAAAAATTTTTTTTCTTTCAGGCTTGATTTAGTTTCAGCAAAACAACTGGGTCACATTAATGTCAATTTTATTTTGTCAATTATATAGTGTGGTTTGATGGTATGGAATTTATGCCCCATCCAATGTTTATTCATGTCATTTTAGTGAATATTGGAGTTTCACAAGTATTGCTTTCCATTAAAAAAAGAAAAAGAAAAACCCATGCAAATACTCTCCAAAGTAATTTGTGACATAAAGAAAGCAAAGAGCAGATATGATGTATACAGTAAGTTGCCATTTGTGTTAGAAGTGGGTCCATAAGGCTAGCTATTTGTCTTTTCATACTGTAATACTACAAGGATACAAAGGGAACTGATCAAAGCAGGTAACTATGGAAGAGAATGAAGGAGGAAGACAGACGGGATAGAGATTGAACCACGGGAATATATACTTCTTTCTAAAGTAAACTAAATGCTTTTAAAAGACTATATATTGGAGCAGATGTGGCTCAAGCAGTTGAGTGCCCACCTTCCACATGAGAGGACCTGGGTTCACTTACCGGTGCCTCCTAAAAAACAAAAACAAACAACAAGCAAAACAAACAAAAAAACCAACTCAGGGAAGCTGACATGGATTAGTGGTTGAGCTTCCCATATAAGAGATCCTGGGTTTCAATCTGTAGCCCCTGGTACCTCAAAAAGACTACATATTACTAAACTTGAGAAACTAGTCCAAATATTCACTTTTTTTGGAAGGAGAGGATAAGATCATCAACTGCTTTTTCTCTTTCCTGCAATGTCACATCTAGATCACAGGTGTACTGGCACTTTTTATTCTTCACTCTCTATTCAAACCATTTTTCAACCTCCTCATCTGTCCTTCACAGCAGCATACGATTTTTAAGCAGAAGATCTAGCCCTGGTGAACATATGAAAAAATACTTAACCTCATTAGTAAAAAAATGAACATGAAAACAAAGAAATATCCTTTTGTGTGAAATTAGAATGGAAAAAGATGACTAATATCCAGTGATAATAAAAGTGAAGGTAAAATTGAATTCTTGTACCCTGATTGACAGGAATATAAATTAGTACAGCTCTCCTGGAGGGCTATTTGGTAATAGGCATCCAAATTTCAAATGTGCATGCCCTTTGAGCTAGTAATTCTACTTCTAAAAGTTTACTTCATAGAAGTAATTAGATAAGGGTACATAGATATGTACAGTGATTTTCATTACAACATTATTTATAATTTAGAAATTTGTAAGCATCTAAATTTCTATAAATAGATTTGAATATAAATGGTACATCCCTCCAACAGAAACATGCAGCTGTTAAGAAACGATCAATGTGTGTTAGCCTGGAAATGAGTTCACAATATATCAAGTGATAAAAAACAAACATAGATATAGATATAAATATCTTTCTATATGCTAGAAACCTAGAAGATCATAGATCAAACTTTGTAGTGGAGAATGAAATTTGGGTAATAATTATTTTCTACTTTTCAAAAATTTTTAGTTTTGTACAATATGCCAAATTTCTCCATTTTGAACAATAACAACAAAACAAACCTATGGGGAAGCAGATTTGACTCAACAGATAGACTATCCGCCTACCACATGGGAGGTCCAGGGTTCAAACCCGGGGCCTCCTGACCCCTGTGATGAGCTGGCCCATGTGCAGTGCTGATGCGTGCAAGGAGTGCCGTGCCACACAGGGGTGTCCCCCATATAGGGGAGCGCCACACGCAAGGAGTGCACACCATAAGGAAAGCCACCCAGCACAAAAAAAGTGCAGCCTGCCCAGGAGTGGCGCTGCACACACAGTAAGCTGATGCAGGAAGATGACACAACAAAAAGAGACAGATTCCCCATGCCGGTGACAAGAATACAAGTGGACACAGAAGAACACACAGTGAATGGACACAGAAAGCAGACAACTGGGAGGCGGGGCAGGGAATAAATACATAAAATAATTTTAAAAAACTTATAGGACAAATAATTCTCATTAAAAAAAAACAACCTATGAACTGGCTTTGCGTCATCATTCTACCATAGACTGTGTGCTCTCGGCCAGCTCCCTCTTGGTGCACCTCAGTTTTAGCCTCTATACTATGGAATAATATCTACCTTACCCTACATCATCACAGGACTCTTGTGGGGATGATGCAAAATAGGTAAAAGCTCTTTGGAAACCGGAATTTACTTAATAAAAATATATTCAGCTCTGAATCTTGCACCTGGTTCACAGTTTTTTTCTCTATCCTTTTTCTGAAAGGGGAACGTCCATCTTGAGGTCTCAGTTCCCACGTGGCCAATTTTCTCTTCCACTTCTGGGTAAGGCTTTGTATCTTTATCACTTGGAAGTGCTCCACCTACTCCAAGAACTTCAACTTCCATCCTCGATCATAACCTCCCTTACCTTCACCCTTGCCTTTCTTTCTCTGACCCTTTCTGAGCCACACCTAAGTATTTCAACACTGTCTTTCAGCAATCTGGAAAAACTCATCCAATCCTGTATAACCCTACAACTGCTTTCTTTACTCCCAAACCAGGACCACTAATTATTGCTAGTAATAAGTCTTGAACTATTTCATCTTCCCTGTTCTACCTCAGTAGTTTTCCATAACTTTACTTCTACCACAAAAGCAATATTTCTCTTCTCCTTGATTAACACTTCCTCTTAAACTCCTAATCTCAATTGCTTCTCCTTCAAGACCTACTTAATAGAAAAGGCAATAATCTTACTAGCAAGCCAGTGAGCCAATTTACAGGCTTCATTCTTCTCAACCATTGTATAGGATTAGATAGTGTAAACCATGGCAGCTTTCTTGAAACTTCTCTTGGGTTGGATGAAGAATTACAGTTCTACATCTCCAACTGCCTGTTTCTATAGGATGCCCCTTCTCCACCTCAAGTTTAACATATGTAAACAGGAACTCAACACTCTTCCAAAACCAGAGCTGTCAATGGAATTTTTAATTCTCCCAGGCAACACCCTTGACTTTCCCGCTGTCTTCTACTGCTAAGTCTACCTTTGTAAGCCTCCATCATCTTGTTCCTGGATTCTTTGCTCTTATATTTTTTTTAAAGATCTTTTTATTTATTTTTCTCCCCTTCCCTCCACACGGGTTATGAGTAATTTAATTCCTGTCCTGACTCTACTCTCTATCCCCTGAAATCCAGCCTATTTACTGCTGCCAGATTAATCTTCCTAATGTAACGGGGATTTTTGGGGTTTTTTTTTAAAGATTTATTTATTTTTACTTATTCCCCCCTCCCCCATTGTTTTGCATTCGCTGTCTGCTCTTCTTTTTAGGAAGCATCAGGAACAGAACCCCAGGCCTCCCATGTGGGAGGGAAGCACCTAATCGCTTGAGCTGAGCCACTTCTGCTCCCAATGTAACGTTTTATTGCTAGAACCTTCAACGTACTCTCACTGAATGTAAGATTAATTCCAAACCACTTAACTGAAAACTAAGGCACTCAATCAGCACTCCTCTCCATCTCTACAATCTAATATCCTCTCATACCATTCCCCAAAAGAAACTGCTCTGCTCCAGATGCTGACATTCCCTCCTCCCCAAAAGGTAGTATGCATGTCTACCTTGGAAGCTTTTCTTATATTCGTCCTTTGAATACCACACACACAGAGACACACACACACACACACACACACACACAATCCTTCTTCCCATTTATCTGTTATACTCTTTCCTTAAGGTCTAGCTAAGTCTCACCATCTCCAAAAGACTTTTCTTCACCATACCAATACTCTATGATCGTTCTGTCATCTAAACTCCTTTTAGTCTTTACTGCCTCTATACTAATAACTTGGCACTTTTAGGATATGCTACCTTGTGACACTGTCTGACATTCTATGGGGGGTGGCAGTGGGGGGCTCTTAGCCACAAAACCAGATTGTACTTCACAGCTCTGGGGCCTAACACTACTATATTCTTCAATACAGCAGGACCTCCATGTTTGCTTACCACAATGAGTTCGCAGCTACCTTAAGGATACATCCTCCTTCGTGTCCTACCCTAAATCCAGAGATGTATCATAGCACAAAACTACTGAGATGGTCCGTCCAGCAGAGATGACTCCTAGAATAACACACGTCATCTGAGAAAAGACTCTCTGACCCTCTAGAAAACCACTGGATCTGTATTCACTAGCTAGCTGTTGTCCACATAGCCTAATTCATTTCTGGTCACTCACATTCTCAAGGATCTTCCTGATACTGGATTATTTCATTTTCCAGAAGTCTGACATAATTTGGGGGATTTTTACCACACATGGCAGCCACCCCAACTCCATTTAATCAATCATAAAAAATACAAACAAGACTGAACCTAGAATCAATGCTCTCAAGAGCACTTACTATTTATTTACACCCCATACCTATCATCCTTTGCTTTATATCTATAAGCCTTACCCAGTCCGAACATATCCCCCAATCCCACTGAAAAAATTTTTAAAAGGCCTTTTGGCCAACAGAATTCTATTTCTTTCCCTTTAAAGGGCGTGTGGGATATTTAATAATGCCATCATTATAGTAGATGACAGACAGACCTGCAGTTCTCACTGTACCCTTTGCATAGAAAAGGCTCATACTGGGAATTTATGTATTCTCTGGTACAGTGAGTGACTATAAAGCAAAATTAACACATTTCAGTCAACTTTTTTTCTGTAGCACCTACAACACTTTCAGGTAGATGCCACTTATTTGTTGATTAGATCTAAAACTTTCAGCACATCTCAAATTCTTTGAGAACTCCTTATTGTAGACTCATTTAACAAAGACATAGTATGTCTTTTTATATAGCTTTATCTTTAAAAAAATAAATTTTAAAATAAATCTTTAATATGTAAGTTTTTCTTAAATGGTGACCTGCAAGAAGAGATTGAATTAGTAATTTAAAAACTTCCCACAAAGAAAAGCCCAGGCCCAGATGGCCTCATTGACAAAGTCTACCAAACATTTAAAGAATATCAATTCTTCATAAACTCTTCCAAAAACTAGGAGAACACTTCCCTACTCATTCTATGATCTCAAAACCAAATCCCAGGAGTGAATGTGGTTCAAGTGATTGAGTGCCTACTTCCCACATGGGAGGTCCCAGGTTCAGCTCCCAGTACTCCTTAAAAAATTACAAAAACTAACAAACAACAAGCAAAACAAATGAAAAAACCAACTGAAGGGAGCCAACGTAGCTCAGTGGTTGAGCACCAGCTTTCCATTTACAAGGTCCCAGGTTCAATCCCCAGCCCTGGTACCATGAAAAACAAAGGACAAACAATGACGACATAAAAAAAAAAAAAAAAAGGGGGCGGTGGGGTTGAATGGGACCTCATATATTTTTTTTAATGTAATTTAAAAATAATAATAATAAATATTAAAAAAAAAAAAAACCACCACCCACAAATACCCAAACAAAACAAAAACCAAGTACTTCACAAGAAAACTACAGATTAACACCTCTAATGAATATAGACACACACACACAAAATCTCAAACAAAATACTAGCAAAGCAAATACAACAATATATAAAAAGGGTTATAAACCATGACCAATGGGATTTCTCCCAGGGATGCAAAATAGGTTTAACATCCAAAAATCAATTATTGCAGTACATCCTATCAATAGAACAAAGAACAAAAAACATATGATCACCTCAATAAATTTAAAAAAAAAAAAAAATTGGCAAAATCCAAACAGCCTTTCCTGAGTGAAACACTCAACAACCTAGGAATAGAAAGGAACTTCCTCAACCTGATTGACTGCATCAGTGAAAAACCCACACTAACATCATACCTAACGATGAAAGGCTGAAAGCTTTCCATTGCGTTCAAGAAGACAAGACAGAGATGGCATTTTCACTACTGCTATTTAACAGTGCACTGGAGGTTCTGACCAGGGTAATTAGGAAAGAAAAAGAAAAAAACTTTCCGTTCCTTGTAAAGGAAGAATTAAAATTATCTCTTTTTGCAGATGACATGATCTTACATAATATATATACACACATACACACATATATATATGTATAGTGCCAAGAATCCACTAAAAAATTGGTAGAATAAACAAGTTCAGCATGGTAGCAGGACACAAGATCAATGTACAAGTCAACTGTACTTCTACCAACAATCCAAAAATGAAATTAACAATTCCATTTATAATAGCATTTAAAAGAATAAAACACTTATGAATAAATTTATCAAAACAAGTTCAGCTCTCTCTCGTGTGCTCTCTCACCTGTAGACCCATTCCTGCCCTCTGTGCACCACTCTCGTTGTGTTTCCTCTGCCATGTGGCCACACAAGTAAAACTTGGGCATTTATAACCTATAATGGGGAACTGTAGTCTGTAACTCAGCCCTCTTTATCACTTTTCACACCCTTCCTCTCTACCTGGGACCCCTGATCTGTTATTTTCCCCCATTTCTCTTCCCTATCTGAATAAATTATTGGCCTACCCCCCCCCCAAAAAAAGTTCAAAACTTGTATTCTGAAAACTAGAAAACATTGTTGAAATAAATAGAAAGGAGAACAGATGTAGTTCAAGTGGTTGAGTGCCTGCTTCCCACATATGAGGTCTTGGTTTCAATCCCCAATACCTCCTAAAAACAAAGTGAACAAATGAAAACACCAACTCTCATTGGGGAGCAGATGTAGCTCAGTGGCTGAGTGCCTATTTCCCATGTACAAGGTCCTGGGTTCAATCTCTGGTATCTCCTAAAATAAACAAACAGTCAAACAAGTAAATAGACAGTCTATGTTCATGAATAAGATGAGTTAATATAGCAATACCCTCCAAATTGATCTACAAATTCAATATAATCTTTATCAAAATCCCAAGTGGCTTTTGTGCAGAAATTGACAAGTGGAAGCATTTTGGCTACCTCTCTTCAAAACATCCTTGTTCCAGGGAAGCAGATGTAGCTCAAGGGATCAGCTGCCGTCTACCATATAGGAGGTCCAGAGTTGGATTCCCAGGGCCTCCTGGTGAAGAAAAGCTGGCCCAAGCAGAGAGCTGGAGCAGCATGATGATGCAACAAAAAGAGACACAGAGGAGAGACAATAAGAGATGCAGAAAATGAGGGAGCTGAGGTGGTGCAAGAGATTGAGCACCTCTCTCCCACTGCAGAAGTTCCCAAGATTGGTTCTTGGTGCTGCCTAGAGAAAAAACAAGCAGACACAGAATGAGGAGGGAGGGAGAAATAAATAAATCTTAAAAAAAAAAAAAAACAAAAAAAACTACCACGGTTCCACAGCAAAGGGGGCTTGAGAGAGGCAGAAAGTATGAAATGTAAACCACTGATGGCTGCCATCCTTGTCTGAAGAGAAAAGGGAGTATAGCATTCTCTAAGTCTGGAATCTATGTACCAGTCAGGATTTTTACAACCCTTGTAAGGTGTATTGGTATAATAAACGTATCTCAACTGAATCATTAGGGCCAAGTAAATAAGGTAAATACACTTTATTAATGGGCGGAATTAAGCCCTAAAGGTTATGAGGAACAAAAGTATACCTTCTGGAATTAAAAAAAAAAAAAAAAAAAAGATTCACTCAAGAGGCTAGAAGTTATTTTATTGCAGTTGCAACAAAACTGTTATACTTTGAACAGAGAGGAAAAAGAACCAGAAGGAAAAGCATCAATGAAGCAGACCAGGATCCCAAACAGTACTTAAAGATTTGAGTAAGTATATTCAACCTTTCAAACAAGGGTAATTTAGAAACCAGAAACAGTACAATACAAAGATCTCAACACCTTAAGTAGTTATTATCTCTAAGGAGGGAAATTAGGTTAGGATCTAAAAAACATTCTAGCAAGGTCTCTACATACCGAACAGCCCCTGATGGAAAAAAGTCATGTTGTTATTACCAATGGAGTAACTAAAATAAAGGAAATGCCTTGCTGAGAAGCAGCCAATAGCACAAGATCACTGGGCAAACGACTTGGAAAACTGAATATCCAAGCAACTCAACTCATAAAGAAAACTAAAGAGTGTCCAAAAAAAAAAAAAAAAAAAGGAACAGAGGGAGAGGGAAAATATGAATGAAAAATACAAAGGAAAAACCTTACTGTGAGATGAGATTATAAACCTCAAATCTTACATTAACAGAAAATGCCACAGAAGTGAAACCTCCAAAGACTATCTAACCCAAACGTCAGCCTTACTTTAAGGCTTTCCTTCTCAAGATATTTCTAACAGTCAGACAATTACATTTATCAAGCACCCAGTAAGCTCACGCTGTGTACCGTCATGCAAAACGAATGCTGTATTTCAGTTTGACGCAGATGATGACAGCACCTAGTAAGTGTCTTGAGCAATTTGCTCCTATAGATTCTTTCCACCAAGGCACTAGTTGTAACCTTTCAGGGCCTCAGTTTCCACACTGTAAAATGTGGCAGCCACATTAGATGAGATGTACAGGATCCTTTCCATTCTTGAAATTCTATACCCAATGATAGAACCGTAATGAAAGACTATTGTGGGTTTAAAATGTCTGAGAACAAACGTTTAAGTGTATACTGTCATTCCAGAGCTAACCACAGGGAGGAGCGAGGGATTTGAGAACATTTCCCAAGGGAGAGAATATTCAGCAGTTACCTGGAGCCCACCTAGTAAGTGGATCAACCCTCAATCTCAGACACAATTAGAACATTTCCCTGGCCCCACTTGCCTACACCTCACAACCCTCTTCACAAAGACACATCTTACACAGTACTTCTTCCTTTCCTTCCTACCACGGTTTTCCCTGACGTTCTCTTTTGTAGTTTCACATCCATTTTGCCCAGTGCTACTCCTTTTTATCCAGACGTGGGTTTTGTTTTTGTTTTTTTGCCCTTTTTGTCCAACGAGAAATATTCTAGAAAAGAAAATCACATACTTCCCTGTAGGTCGTAGCAACAATAAAAAATTATGAAATGACTGAAAATCAAGGAAACTATATAAAAGCACAGGCAGATGACTATTACTGAAGAAGTTTTAGAGAAATCCCCAGAGGGGAAAAAAAGTACAAAACGCAACAAACAAGAAATTATAGTGACTGACACAGTTCAAGTTTCCCAAAAGGTCGTAAAAGGCCTTAAAATGAGAGCACTAACAAGTGACAACTCTTGGAAGTCAAGTTAAGCCTCTGAAGTTAACATGCGGTGCCCAGGGCCAGACGACAACAACTAGGGAGTAAGAATGTGAAAGAGAATTATTTGCCCGAATTTCCTGTCACTGTCAATCCTACCCTCAAGAGGCCTCCCACAACAAATATTTCAACTAAACTTAAAAAAAAAAAGTCATTCACATCTGTTCGTCTCTTCCTTGAAAAAATAAATGAATTAAATAGTACCTCTTCTCCTTGACTCCCACACTAAACCTCACCCCAATTACAAGCCCAGGCGGCTAGGTTGGCACGAGAGGACGGCGCGCAGCACCGGGAGACGGCGGTCAGTGAGTGGAAAGTGCCTCTCCCCACATGGCCGGGCCCTCGCCAAGCCAGCCACCGGCACCCGGTCCCCGAACCCCCGCCGTTCCCTTTCGGCACCAGCCCCGCGCTCGCTGCCGCCCCCCACATGGCCGCTCCCGCCCGAGGACCTGGCCGCGGACTCCTCCCGGGGAGGCCCCCATTCCCCCGTTCCCTGTCCCCGTTGGGTTCCCGCCCTGCTGCGGGCAGCCTGCGGGCCCCACCCGCCTCACCTCCATGGAGACGCGCCAGCCCTGCATGGCGGAGAAGCCGTAGGGCAGCGGCAGGCGTGCGGCGCCGGCCCCGTCCCCGGAGCACTTGACCGTGTTGGGCTGGGAGAGGTAGGCACCCATGGCGATAGCGGGCCGGCGGCCTCAGGGGCAGGCGAGTGGAGGCGCGACCCGTGCCGGCGCCGGAGCCGGGGCCCCGGGTGCGCGCGTGGCAGGAGCGGGCGCGGCGGACACCAGGTGCCGGTGAAAGGCGCGAGGCCAGCCGGGAGGCGGTAACGGGACGGGAGCAGCTAGAGAGCGGAAGCGGAAACAGCGCTGCTGTAGACCCCGCCCGGCCGCCGCCGCGCTGCGCGGCGGGCGGTCATTTCCTTAGCAACTCGCCCCGCCCGCGGGACAACGGCCCGCCCAACCGCCGCTCCCGCGAGATTGGCGTGGCCATGCCCCCAACCGTCGCGGCAGGCCGTGGACGTCCTTCGGCTACCTGTTAGTAGTCCCGGCGCCCCGGCCTCGCTCCGCAGCCCTGGCATCGGCCTTTTGGTCCGAGCCTCTTTTGTGTCGCGCCCGACGCTTCCGATTGCAGCCCCTGCTGTCCCCACCGCGCCCTCCCGTCCCCGCCGCATTGGGTTCAGTCAAAGTTTATCAGTGCCTGTTGTGAGCTTACGAAGTACCTGGCCTGGCCGGGTGAGGCCTGTAGGAGACTAAGGCGGGGAGGCGGGGGCGGGGGGCGGGGGGGTGCTGCCTTTTCTGACCAAGGAAACAACTCGAATTAATACAAGGTAGAGAGGTTTGCGACGGCCTGTACTGGCTGAGACGAGATCAAAGGAGGGGAGGACGAGCTGGTGCTTGGCGGGTGGAAAGGATTTAGACCTGCAGAGAGGACGCTTGGGGAGTACGTTTGCCCATGCAGAGGCGAGTAATGTTAACGTTGGCGGGGTAAGGAAAGAATGTAAACTGCCTTTGGGAGGATTTTTGAGGAAGCTGGCCGGCCTCAGAGAGTGGTTTTGAGAAATGTAAGTATAGATATGGTCGTAAGCGGCAAGATGGATGACATTTTAGTACTGTTGGTTTCGTCATTGTGTGCAGTGCACATGGGAGGTAGAAAGTCTGGGTACTGTAGTTGGTACTGTGATTGGTTAGACGGCTCTTAATCTAAGCACAAGATAAGAAGGACTGGGGCTAAAGTCGTGATGGAACAGAGGTGAAAGAACAAATTAGACAATAAGAAATCGACAGACTTTAATAGATTGCTTGCAATCAGGAATGAAAGGGAAAATAAGTCACTTCTCCAAACTCGGACCAGGTCAATTCTTTAAAAATACAAAACTAATCATGGATTCCTGTTGCACTTAAATCCAAATTGTTTAATATTGTTTAGGAGACCTTCATGCATGACTAGATTGTAGCATGTCTTTCCCACTTTCTCTGCACTTCCCTACCACTCTGCTTCAGCAAGAAGTCTTTAGATTCCTCCAAAGCCATGCTGTCTTTTCCTATGCTTTCACTGATGGAACACATCTCCCCACCCACTCCACTTCACCATCACTTCTTCCAAGAAATCTCTAATATCCCTGCACTGACTCGAGTCCCCACTTGCTTGTCTACCTTTTCTAAGAGGCAGAAACTCCATTGAACTTACCATTGTACCCCCCAGCCCAATTCTTGTACGTGCACAATAATATTTAAATATTTATGGACTAAATGAATAACAATGTTTTGACCTTAAATGACAAAAATTGGTGAAGCCATTAACAGAAAATAAGTTGGAAATTGGGGGAAGGATGCCTAGTCTTGGGAGAAAATAGTAGGTTCAATTTAAGGTGACAACTAAATATAGATACTGGAAATCCTGAATTGAAGTTAGACTATGAGAGAAGATGAGGTTAATTACGCCTACAAGTTCATGAACCTGGATGAGATCTCTAGAAAAGGCAGTGTAGAGGGAGCATGAAATTATTCAGCGCCTTTTGTTTTTACTTTTTCCTGAGAATGGAATTTGACATTGTGAAAAGAGTATGTGTGTAGCACAGTCTGGAGATTTCCATTAGATTAGGGAGGCAGGGTGAGCCAACTCTGCCTCATCAGAAATCTAAAGAATAGCCATTTCTCGTGGTATTTGTGGACCATTCTGTTTTTACAGTCTATAGCCCTAGAGACTGGACTGAGCAGAGCTTTAGTGAGACTATATGGAGAGCCTGGAGGAAGTCATGACAAATCTCAGGAGCAGCAGTGGTTTGGAGGAAAGACAGCTGAAAAATTTTTTTTTTTTTCCAGAGTGGATCGATGGCATACTTAATTATTCCTTAGTATTCTCCAAAATCCTTGGGAAAGAGAACTTTCCTTGGCCATAGAGGCTGCTGAAAACAGATTGACCCAGAAGAACCATAGCATGTTACTTAGAAAAGATCTGCTGCTGCTTTTAATAATCCCTAAGGCCAAAGTTCTTACAACTGAGGCTCACAGACACATTTAGGGAACGAAGAAGAACAAAAGTTGAAATCCTGCTATCCTGTCCACCAAAATGGCTTCCTCTCCACTGCTGTAGCTATGTCTGACAGCTGTCTTCTGTCAATGATGTCTAACATCATTGGCCTGCTCCTCCTTACCCATTACTCCCTGTATTTTTAACCTACCTGGATTGTTACATTATTTTTTATTGTGGTAAAATATACATAACAAGATTTACCATTTTAACGATTTTAAATGTAAAATTCAGTGGCAAAAAGTACATTCACAACGTTGTGTAACTATCACCACCATTTCCAGAACTTTTTCATCATCCCAAACAATCTCTCTGTCCATTAAGCAATAACTCTCAACTCCCACTTCCCCAAGCCCCAGGTAACCTCTACTCTACTTTTTGTCCCTGTTAATTTACCTATTCTAGATACCTCATATATGGAGAAGTATATAATTTTTGTCCTTCGTGTCTGACATTTCCCTAAGAATGTTTTCAAGGTCCATCCATGTTGTAGCATGTTTCAGAACATCATTCCTTTATATCGCCAAATATTCCATTGTATATATATGTCACATGTTACTATATCCATCTACCAAACATTTCAAGAACTAATACCAATCCTGTTTAAACTCTTCCAAAAAATTGAAAGAGGGAAAATTACCCACCTCATTCTATGAAGCCAACATCATCCTAATACCAAAACCAGATAAAATTACAGACCAATCTTTATAATGATCATAGATGCAAAAATTCTCAACAAAATATTTGCAAAATAAGAGCAACAACAAATAAGAGATATAGTCGGGTTGAGTGCCTGCTTTGCACATATAAGGTCCTGGGTTTGAACTCTAGTACCTCCTTAAAAAAATACTTGCAAATCAAATCCAACAGCTTATTAAAAGAATTATACATCATGATCAAATGGATTTTATTCCTGGTATACAAGGGTGATTCAACCTAAGAAAATTGGTTAGCATAATATACCACATTAACAAATTGAAGGGAAAAAAACACATGATCATCTTGATTGATGCAGAAAAGACATTCAACAAAATCCAGCATCCTTTCTTGATAAAAACACTTTGAAAGATAGGTATAGAAGGACAGTTCCTCAACATGATAAAAGACATATAAATATCCCACAGTCAACATTGTACTCAATGGGGAGCAGTTGAAAGTCTTTCCTCTAAGATCAGGAACAAAACAAGGATGCCCACTCATACCTGTTATTCAACATTGTGCTAGAAGTTCTAGCTAGAGGAATTAGGCAAGAAAAAAAAAAAAAAAGACATCTAAATTGGAAAAGAGGAAGTAAAACTCTCACTATACTGAGATGACATGATCCTATATTTAGAAATATAGATCCTATATTTAAAAAATATTTTGGTCTTTCTAGTGATCTCTGTGGACATTTTTGCCCATTCAATGTGAAGAAAATATCTACAACAAAGCCATTAAAGCTAACAAATGAGTTCAGCAAAGTGGTAGGATACAACATTAAAAAATCATTTCTATACACTAGTAATGAGTAGGCTGAGGAAATTTTTTAAATTCCATTTACAATAGTAACAAAAAGACTCAAATACCTAGTAATTTAACCAGGAATATAAAGGATCTGTAATCAGAAAACTACAAAACTCTGATAAAAGAAACCTTAACAAATGGAAGGACATTCTGTGTTCATGGATTGGAAGACTAAACATCGTGAAGATGTTAATTCTACCCAAGTTGATTTATAGATTAAATGCAATACCAATCAAAATTCCAACAGCCTACTTTACAGAAATAGAAAAGTCAATTGCCAAATTTATTTGGAAGGAAAAGGTGTCCTGAATAGCCAAAAACAATCTAAAAAGAAGAGCGAAGTCAGCGGACTCATGCTTCCTGGCCTTGAAGTGTATTATAAAGCTGCAGGGCTTAAAACAGCATTGTATTGGCATAAAGATGGACACGTCAGTCAATGGAATTGAATTGAGAGTTCAGAAATGGACCCTTACCTCTATGGCCAACTTATTTTTGATAAGCCTACCAAGTCCATTTTTCTAGGACAGAACAGTCTCTTCAACAAATGGTGCTGGTAGAACTGGATATCGATATCCATAACCAAAGGAATGAAAGAGGAGCCCTATACAAGAAACAATTCAAAATGGATCAAAAACCTAAAAAGTCAAGACAATAAAACTCCTAGAAGAAAATGTAGGGAAACATCTACCAGACCTTGTAGGTGGGGGTCTTTTAAACCTTAACACCCAAAGCAACAAAAGAAAAAACAGATAAATGGAAACTCCTCAAAATTATATACTTCTGCAAGTCAAAGGACTTTGTAAAGAGGTTAAAAAGGCAGCCTATTCAATGGGAGAAAATATTTGTAAATCACACATCTGACAAGGGTCTAATATACATGATATATAAAGAAATCCTACAACTCAACAATAAAAAGACAAATGACTTGATTTAAAAAAGGCAAGGAAAGCAGACATGGCTCAACTGATAAAGCCTCTGTCTACCAAATGGAGGGTCCAGGGTTCTATCCCCAGGGCATCCTCACCGGTGTGGTAAGCTGGCCCACGTGGAGTGCTGCCGTGCCACATGGGTGCCCCTGTGTAAGGGTGCCCCACGCACAAGGTGTGCACCTCTCAAGGAGAGCTGCCCCTCGTGAAAAAAGTGCACCCTGCCCAGGAGTGGCACCGCACACATGGAGAGATGATGCAACAAAAAAGAGACGCAGTTTCCCAGTGCTGCCTAATAATGCAAGAGGACTCAGAAGAATACACAGCTGGTGGCGGACTTGGCCCAGTGGTTAGGGCATCCATCTACCACATGGGAAGTCTGCAGTTCAAACCCCAGGCCTCCTTGACCCGTGTGGAGCTGGCCCATGCGCAGTGCTGATGCGCGCAAGGAGTGCCATGCCATGCAGGGGTGTCCCCCGCATAGGGGAGCCCCACACACAAGGAGTGCGCCCCATAAGGAGAGCCGCCTAGTGAGAAAGAAAGTGCAGCCTGCCCAGGAATGGCGCCACACACACAGAGAGCTGACACAACAAGATGACGCAACAAAAAGAAACAGATTCCCGTGCCGCTGACAACAACAGAAGCAGACAAAGACGATGCAGCAAATAGACACAGAGAACAGACAACCGGGGTGAGGAGGGAAGGGGAGAGAAATAAATAAATAAATCTTTAAAAAAAAAAAAAAAACACGCAGCGAATGGACAAAGAGAGCAGACAGTGGAAGGGAAGGGGAGAGAAATAAAATAAATCTTTTTTAAAAAAATGGGCAAAAGACCTTGTATTAGTCAGCCAAAGGGGTGCTGATGCAAAATACCAGAAATTGGTTGGTCTTTATAAAGGGTATTTATTTGGGGTAGGAGCTTACAGATAACAGACCATAAAGTATAAGTTACTTCCCTCACCAAAGTCTATTTTCACATGTTGGAGCAAGATGGCTGCTGATGTCTGTGAGGGTTCAGGCTTCCTGGGTTCCTCTGGGCTCAGCTACTGTTTTCTCCACAAAGACAGCTATAGACTATGAAGCTCTCTAGGTGTTGCCTCTCTCCACAAGGTCAGCTGTAAACTATCAGGCAAACGGCTCCATCTCTCCCTGGGGCTCCAGCTTAAGACTTCAGTTTGAGACTCCAACATCAAAACTCCAACATTAAGAACCCCCAACTCTGTTCTTTGCCATGCCTTTTTCCTGTGAGTCCCCACTCACCAAGGGGTGGAGACTCAATGCCCTAATCATTACTCAATCATGCCCAGGTTACAGATCAGATTACAAACATAATCCAATATCTTTGGAATTCATAACCATATCAAACTGCTACAGACCTGAATAGACATTTTTCTAAAGAAGTGTATAAAAAACACATGAAAAAATGTTCAGCATCACCAGCTATTAGGGAAATGCAAATCAAAACTATAGGGGAGTCAATGTAGCTCAAGTTGTTGAGCACCTGCTTCCCATATATGAGGTCCTGGGTTCAATCTCTGGTACCCCCTAAACTCAAAGCTATGAGATATTGTTTCACACTTACTAGAATGGACACTATTAACAAAAGAGAAAACTACAAGTGTTGGAGAGGATGTGGAGAGATATTCTTACTCATTCTTGGTGGGAATGTAGAGTGGTACAGTCACTGGGGAAGTCTGGCGATTCCTAAGGAAGTTAGATATAGTTCTACCGTGTGACCCGGCAATACTGATACTAGGTATATACCCAGGAGAACTGACAGCAGTGACACGAACAGACATCTTTACACTGGTCTTCAAAGCAAACTTATTCACAACTGCTAAAAGTTGGAAACAGGGAAATGGATGTGACTCAACCAATTGGGCTCCCATCTACCATCTAGGAGGTCCAGGGTTCAATACCCAGGGCCTCCTGGTGAGGGCAAGCTGGCCCCTGCGGTGAGCTGGCCCACACGGAATGCCCACCCATGCTGGAATGCTGCCCTGCACAGGAGTGTCCCCCTGCATGGAAATGCCACCCAGTGCAGGAAAGTCACCCTGTGCAGGAGTGCCAGCTGACACAGAGCTGGTGCAGCAAGATGATGCAACAAGAGACACAGAGAAGAGAAAATAAGACATAGAGAACAGGGAGTTGAGGTGGCACAAGAGAGTAATCGCCTTTCTCCCACTCTGGAAGGTCCTAGAATCAGTTCCCAGAGCCATCTAATGAGAATACAAATAGACACAGAAGAAGAACACAGAGCAAATGGACACAGAGAGCAGACAATGTGGGAAACAGGGTGGGGTGGGTGAATAAATAAAATAAATCTTGAAAAAAAAAAAGTTGGAAACAACCCAGGTGTCCATCAAGTGACAATGGATAAAGAAACTGATATACACACACAATGAAATATTATTCAGCTGTAAGAAGGAATTAAGTCACAGAGCATATGACAACATGGATGAACCTGGAGGTGTGGGACATTATGGTGAATGAAGCAAGTTAGGCACAAAAGGAGAAATATTGTATGATTCTGCTATTATGAACTAAATATAATGAGCAAACTCATGGAGTTACTAGCCCTAGAATATAAGTCACCCGAGAATAGAATGTGCTTAGAGAATGGAAGCCTGGGGTTTAATCTGTGAAGAACTGGTAAAAAGTTGTTTGTAAATGTTTGGATTTGTAAAGTAGCAGTAACATGCATATGATAGCAGTTTGTGTTTTTTTTGTTATTGCTTTTGGTTTTTGGTTTTCAGTAATGAAAATGCTCTAATATTGATTGAAGTGATGAATGTGCAACTCAGTAATTATACCAAATGCCATTGGTTATATACTTTAAATAAATTATATGGTTTATGAACAACAGAAAAATAGGGTGAGGGTGTGTTGGGGGAAAAATACACCAAATGTAAGATATGTACTATAGTTAGTAGTAATACTTTAATGATGCTCTTTCATAATTTATTACAAATATTTCACAACAATGCAAGGTATTTATGGTGGGGTGATGTATGATGTTATGCATGTTTGTTCTGTAAGTTCACAACTTTTACTACACAATCACCGTTTATGTGTGTTCATGTATGAATGATATGCTTCAATAAATTCTTTTTAAAATAAAAAAAACATTGTGGGTACGAAGTGGTATCTCATTGTGATTTTGATTTGCATTTCCCTGTTAATGAGGTTGAGTGTCTTTTCATGTGTTTATTGGCCATCTGTATATGTTCTTTGGAGAAATGTCATTCAAGTCATTTGCCTATTTAATTTAAAAATTTTGTTGCTATTGAGTTGTATAAATTCTTTATTCTGAATTTTAATCCCTTTCATATACATGATTTGCAGATACTTTTCACACTTAATAGTGTCCTTAGATACACAAAAATTTTTTATTTTGATGATGTCCAATTAATTTTCTCTTTTGTTGCCTGTGTTTTGGGAGTGATACTTAAGAAACCATTGCTAAATCCAAAGTCATAAAGATTTTCCCCTATGTTTTCTTCTAAGAAGGTTGGGATTTTTTTGGTACCAGGCCCAGGGATTGAACCCAGGACCTCTTGTGTGGGAAGACAGCACTCAACCACTAAGCCACATTGGCTCCCCTGAGTTGGTTTTTTCATTTGTTTTCTTGTTATTTTCGTTGTTGTTTTGTTTTTTAATATTTTTTCATTAGTTTCTATTATTCCAATTTAAAAAAAAAATTTTTTTTAAGATTTATTTCCCACCCCCCACCTCCACTTGTTGTTTTGTTTTGCCTTTAGTAGGACTTACCATGTGGGAAGCAGGTGCTCAACTGCTTGAGCCACATCCAATTCCTGAGTTTTATCATTTTGGCTCTTAAATTTAGATGCTGGATCCATTTTGAGATAATTTTTGTGTAGGGAATAATGTAAGGGTCTAATTTCATTCTTTTCTCAGCTCCATTTGTTGAAAAGTTGACCCTTTCCCCCATTGAATGGTCTTGGCACCCTAGTCAAAAATTGATTGGCCATAAATATGTGTATTTATTTATTTTTAGAATTTATTTTTTTGTTTATTTCTCTCCCCTTCCCTGTGGCCCCCCCATTGTCTGCTCTCTGTGTCCACTCGCTGTGTGTTCTTCTGTGTCCACTTGTATTCTTGTCAGGCAGCACCAGGAATCTGTGTCTCTTTTTGTTGCGTCATCTTGCTGCATCAGCTCTCCATGTATGCGGCACCACTCCTGGGTGGGCTGCACTTTTTTTCATGCAGGGCAGCTCTCCTTTTGGGGCACAATCCTTGCATGTGGGGCACCCCTATGCAGGGGGCACCCCTGCGTGGCACTGCACTCCTTGCGCACAGCAGCACTGCACATGGGCCAGCTCCCACATGGGCCAGGAGGCCCTGGGTTTGAACCCTGGACCCTCATTTGAGTGTGGCTTTGTAGTAACTTTTGAAATTGGAAGTTAGTCCTCTAAACTTGTTCTTCTTTATCAAATTGTTTTAGCTATTTGGGGTCACCTGAAATTCCATAGTAATTTTAGGATGGATTTCTCTATTTCTGCAAATATGTCTCTGAGATTTTGATAGAGATTGCATTGAATCTGAATATCTTTGAGTAGTATTGTCTTAATATTAGTCTTCCAATCTATGAACATTGTATGTCTTTCCATTTATGTAGGTCTTCTTTAATATCTTTCAGCAATGTTTTTGTAGTTATCAGTGTACAAATCCTTTGCTTCCTTAGTTTAATTTATTCCTAAGTATTTTCTTATTTTTGATGGTATTTTAAATGGAAATGTTTTCTTAATTTCCTTTTTGTGCTGTTGATTACTAGTATATAGAAATGCAACTTATTTTTCCATGTCATTTCATATCCTTCAAGTTTGCTAAATTTGTGTGTGTGTGTGTATGCATGTGTGGATTCTTTAGGGTTTCCCACCTGTAAGAGCATGTCATCTGCACAGATAATTTTACTTCTTCCTTTCCAATTTGGATGCCTTTTTTCCCCCTGTATAATTGTTCTGGCTAGAATATTCAGTTCTGTGTTGAAGAGAAATGATGAAAGTGACATCTTTGTCTTATTCCTGATCTTAGGTGTGAAACATTGTTTTTCACCATTGAGTATTATATTAACTGTGGATTTTTCATATATGGCCTTTGTCATATTGAGTATTTCTAGTTAAATATTTTTATCATGAAGCATGTTGGATTTTGTCAAATGCTTTTTCTGCATCAATTGAGATGATCATGCAGTTTGCCCCCCTTTATTCTGTTAATGTGATGATTGATTTTCACATGATGAAATACTCTTTTGCATTCTAGGGGTAAATCCAAATTGGTCATTGTGATGGTTAGGCTAATGTGTCAGCTCAGCCAGGTAATTGGGTCCATTTGTTTGGTCAAGAAAGCAAGGACATTTATGGACTTTAGTCATCAGTGAGTTGGTTTTTTTAAAGATTTATTTATTTATTATTTATTTCTCGCCCCATTCACCCCTTCCCCCCAGTTGTCAGCTTTCTGTGTCCATTTGTTGTGTGTTCTTCTTTGTCCACTTGTATTCTTGTCAGCAGCACAGGGAATCTGCATCTCTTTTTGTTGTATCATCTTGCTGCGTCAGCTCTCCATGTGTGCGGAGCTGCTCTGGGGCAGGCTGTGCTTTTTTTGCATGGGGTGGCTCTCTTATGGGGTGCACTCCTTGTGCATGTGGCTCACCTACATGGGGGACACCCCTGTGTGGAATGGCACTCCTTGTGCACATCAGCACTGCGCATGGGCCAGCTCATCATACAGGTCAGGAAGCCCTGGGTTTGAACCCTGGACCTCCCATGTGGACGCTCTACCCATTGAACCAAATCCACTTCCTAGTCATCAGTGAGTTTACTGCATAGATGGCTGGTTACATCCATGATCCACCAGGGAGATTGCCATCAGCAATGAGTGACATTTTATCCAATCAGTTGAATGCCTTAAAAGGGAAAGTGATTTCAGCATTCAGAGAGAATTTCCCAGCTTGTCTTTGGACAGCGATCGTCTCCTGGGAACTCATCAAGGACCTTCGCTGGACTTTTCAGAGCCCCTGGTTTGCAGTCTGCCTGCGGAATCTGGACTTGTGCATCTCCACAGTCATGCAAGAGAATTTTATAAATTCTTATACTATTTCCAGATATCTCCTGTTGATTCTGTTTCCCTAGAGAACCCTGACTAATACAATCATGGTGCATAATTCTTTTAGTATGCTGCTGAATTTGTTTTGCTAGTATTTTGTTGAGAATTTTTGCATCTCTACTCACCAGGGATATTGGCCTATAGTTTTATTTTCTTGTAGTGCTTTGTGTGGCTTTGGTATCAGGGTAATACTGATCACAGAAAATGAATTGGGAAGTGTTCCTTCCTCCTCTATTTGTTGAAAGAGCCTGAGTATTAGAGCTAACTATTCTTTAAATGTTTGCTAGAATTCACCAGTGAAGCCATTTGGTCCTGGACTTTTCTTTGTTGGGAGGTGTACTTACTTGTTATAGATCTATTCAGATTTTCTATTTCTTCTTGCATGTTTTTAGGAGTTTGTCCATTTCATCTAGGTTATGCAATTTGTTGGCATATAGTTGTTCATAGTTGTGGAAGTTTGATATTATTGATGAATTCCAAAAAGAAATATTGATTATGTTTGTAAACTGGTCTGTTCCTCTGGATATGATGCTCTTTGATTGTATTAAATCCAGAGGTTTCACTTTTACTTGATTAAATTAAGGTTAGAGCTTTTATTTGGCCATGTCAGTAGGACATTGAGTCCCCAGATACTCACACAGAAAGCTACTCGGCAGAGGAGACCTTAGTTTTGATGCTGGAGCCCCCAGGAGAGAGCCAAGCTGTTCGCCTGATAGTTTTCAGCTGGCCTTGTGAGGATAGCAGAGCAGCTGAGCCCAGAAAAAGCCAAGCCCTGGAAAGAGAGACAAGCCTCATGCCAGCCTACTGCTGAGATCTGAAGAAGCTGGGACCATGGGACCATAAGAGGAAAGGAATGCTGAAACTTAGCAGAGGCCAGCAGCCAACTTTCTCCAACATGTGGCAACAGACTCTGGTGAGGGAAATAACTTACTCTCTATGGCTTTGTGACTATAAACTTCTACCCCAAATAAATACCCTTTATAAAAGCCAACAGATTTCTGGTACTTTGCATCAGCACCCCTTTGACTGACTAATACAATAATATTCTCTTATATTCTTGTTTTATTTCTGTAAAATTGGTAGTAATGTCCCACTGTCATTTCAGATTTTAGTAATTTGAGTCTTCTCTTTTTCTTAATCACTCTTGCTAAAGGTTTGTCAATTTTCTTGATCTTCTCTATTATTTTTCTATTGTCCATTTCATTTATGTACTCTCTAATCTTTATTATCTCCTTCCTTTTTCTAGCTTTGGGTGTAGTTTCTTCTTCTTCTAGTTCCTTAAGGTGTACAGTTAGGCTGTTGATTTGAGATCTTTCTTCTTTTTTATTTTCTGAGGTACCAGGACTGGAGATTGAACCCGGGACCTCATATGCAGGAAGCTGGTACTCAACCACAGAGCCACAATAGTTCCCCTTCTTCTTTTTTAAATTGTAGACATTTATTTTTATAAATTTTCCTCTTGGCAGTGTTTTTTGCTGTATCCCATAAGTTTTGGTATGTTGTGTTTTCATTTTCATTTGTTTCAAGGTATTTTCCAATTTCTCTTGTGATTTCTTCTTTGATCTATTAGTTATTTAAGACTGTGTTGTTTAATTTCCACATATTTATAAATTTTCCAGTTTTCCTTCTGTTATTGATTTCTAGTTTCATTCCACTGTGATCAGAAAAGTTACTTTGTATGATTTAATCTCTTTAAATTTAATAAGACTTATGTTATGGCCCAACATGAGTCTTTATATTTTAAATGCATCTAACTTTATAATTTGTCTTTTAATAAGTCAGTTTAATGTGTTAAATTCATTGTTTTGAATTATCTGTTAACATTTGTTTTGAATACTGATGTATTTGGACTTATTGCCGCCATCTTATTTGTGTTTTCTCTTTGCTATAATTTTTCTTTGCTTCTTCTTTTTTTTTTAAAGTTTTATTTTATTTATTTATTCCCACCCCTACGTCTCGTTGTTTGCACTCACTCTCTGCTCTCTGAGTCCATTTGTTGTGTGCTCTCTGTGTCTCCTCAACTTCTCTTTAGGAGGCACCAGGAACCAAATCTGGGACCTCCCATGTGGGAGAGAGTAGCTCAGTAGCTTGAGCTACCTTAGCTCCCTGGTTTGTTGTGTCTCTCATTGTCTTTTCTCTTTGTATCTCTTGTTGCATCATCTTGTTGCGTCAGCTTATTGTGCCTGCTCACCTTTTTCAGGAAGCACCAGGAACTGAAGCTAGGACCTCCCATGTGGTAGGCAGGAGCCCAGTCACTCAAGCCGCATCCTCTTCCCTTCTTTGCTTCTTTTTTTTAAAAAAAGATTTATTTTATTTATTTCTCTCCCCTTCCCCTCCTTGTCTGCTCTCTGTATCTATTCACTGTGTGTTCTTCTGTGCCTTCTTTGCTTCTTTTTCTTTCTTATTTTCTGCCTTTTATTGGACTTATTATTTCATATATTCCCACCATTTTTCCTTTGTTGGCTAGAAGATTTGGAGAGTATTTCTAGTATACTAGGGATCTTCCTTACCATTTTAATAATAACCCTTAAATATAAATATTTATTAGAAAATCTAGAGTTAGAAAATATTTTGATCCACATCTTGAAAAGACCTCAGCAAGTATTAACTACCCAATGAACACCTGCAATCTTGTAATGATCATCTAAAGTTTGAGTTCCTACTTATTTTCTTTTTAGTTTATTTTTAATTTGGTAGCAGATATTTATAAGAAAAAATTTGCCATCTTAACCATTTTTAACTGTATAATTAAGCGGTATTAAGTACATTTACAATGTTGGTCTACCATCTCCACCATCCATTAGCAAAACTTTTTCATCACCCAAAACACAAAGTTTATACCTATTAGGCAAAAACTTTTCCATTGTCCCTCTCCCCAGCCTTTGATAACCTGTAAGCTACTTTCTGTCTCTATGAATTTATTTATGCTAGCTATTTCATATAAATGGATTCATATAATATTTGTCCTTTTGTGTCTGACTTATTTCACTCAAGAATTTTCAAGGTTCATTCATTTCATGTTGCATGCTTTTCTTTTTTTTTAAAGATTATTTATTTATATCTCCCCACCCCCTCGTTTGCATTTGCTGTGTCAGTTTGCACTTGCTGTGACCGTTAATTTTTTGTTTCTTTGGGAGGCACTGGGAACTGAACTTGGGACCTCCGAAGTGGGAGGGAAGCACCTAATTGCTTAAGCCACCTCCATTTCTTGCTGTGTGTGTGTTTCTCTCATAATGTTCTTCTTCCTGTGTCTCTTGTTGTGTCATACTGTTGAGTCAGCTTGCCACACCTGCCTGTTGTACCAGCTCACTGTCTTCTTTAGGAGACACCAGAAACCAAACCACAGACTTCCCATGTGATAGGTGGGAGCTCAATCACTTGAGCCAAATCTGCTTTCCATGCGTTACTTTTTAAGGGCAAATATTGAATATCCATTCATCTATTGATAGACACTTGGGTTTCTTCCACTTTTGGCTGTTGTGAGTGATGCTGCTATGACATTGTTATACAAGTTTTTGGTTCCTGCTTTCAAATCTTTGGGGTATATACCCAAGAGTGGAATTGCTGGGTCATATGGTAATGCTGTTTCACTTTCTGAGGATCCGCCAAACTGCTTTCCACAGTGGCTGTGCTATTTTACATTCCCATTAACAATGTACAATGGTTCCTATTTCTCCACACTCTTGCCAACATTTGTTATTTTCCTTTTTTTCTCTCTCCATAATAGCTGTTCTAGTGGGTTTGAAGTGCTATCTCACTGTGGCTTTTGATTTGCATTTCCCTAATGGCTAATGATGTTGAACATCTTTTCATGTGCTTATTGGCCATCTGTATATGCACTATTCAAGTACTTTGCCCATTTTTAAATTGGGTTGTTGGTCTTTTTGTTGTTGAGTTGCAGCTTTCCTTCTGATAGATATTATTCTTTAAAGCATTTGTTTACAGAAAAATTACGCAGAAAGTACAGGGTACCCACATATCCCCTCAGGTACAGAGTTACCTTATTATTATTTATATATATATATTTTTTAAAGATTTATTTATTTCTCTCCCCTTCCCCCCCACCCCGGTTGTCTGTTCTCTGTGCCTATTTACTGCGTCTTCTTTGTCAGCTTCTGTTGTTGTCAGCAGCACGGGAATCTGTGTTTCTTTTGTTTGCGTCATCTTGTTGTGTCAGCTCTCCGTGTGTGCGGCACCATTCCTGGGCAGGCTGGACGTTCTTTCGCGCTGGGCGGCTCTCCTTACAGGGCTCACTCCTTGCGTGTGGGGCTCCCCTACGCGGGGGACACCCCTTCGCGGCGCCGCACAGCATGGCACTCCTTGTGTGCACATCAGCACTACTCATGCGCCAGCTCCACATGGGTCAAGGAGGCCGGGGTTTTGAAACATGGCCCCCCCATGTGGTAGACGGATGCCCTAACCACTGGACCAAGTCTGCCACCCCAGTTACCTTATTATTAGCATTTAGTATTGGAGTAATACATTTGTTACATTCGATGAGCCAATCTTATTATAATTGTACTATTAACAAAAATCAATAGTTTCATTAGTGTTCATTCTTTATGTTGTACAGTTCTATTCTTTTTTTATTCTGGTAACATATATAACAAAATTTTCCATTCTAACCATTTTGACATATGCAATTTAGTAGTGTTAGTTACATTTACAATGTTGTGCTACCAATACCACCATCCATTATCAAAACAGTTCCATCACCCAAAACAGAAACTATTTACTCATTGAGCATTAACTCCCCATTCCCTACACCTGCCCCTGGTAACCTGTAATCTATTTTCTTTCTCTATGAGTTTGCATATTCTAGTTATTTCATATAAATGAGATTATTAATGTTTCTGTTTTTGTGTCTGGTTTATGTCATTTAATATGATGTCTTCAAAATTTGTATTGTAGCATGTATCAGAACTTTTTTTTTACAGCTGAATAATATTACATCATATGTATATACCACATTTTGTTTATCCATTTATCTGTTGATGGACATTGGGTTACTTTTACCTTTTGGCTATTTTGAATAATGCTGCTATGAATATTGATATATAAATAGTTGTTCAAGTCTCTACTTTCAATTCTTTTGGGTATATACCTAAAATTGGCAATTTTTTAAGACAAAAAATTATTTTTCATTTTTAAAATCAGAAGTTTACACTTGACAATATATATTATCAATCTATATGCTCACTGTTATTTCTTTTATCTTACATTTTATCTTATATCTTCCCTCATACTGCCAAGTAACTTTTCATCACTTCTGGCAAATTTTAAGATTTTTTTCTTCATCTTTTATTGTCTTTAGTAATTTTGTTATGATGTGCCTTGATGTGATTTCCTTGTTTTTTCTATTTAGGTCATCGAGATTCCCGGAACTATGGGTTTCCTACATATTTGGAGTATTTTTGACCATTATGTCTTCCAATTTTTTTTCTGTCCTCCCTGCTTTTTTCAGGGACTCCAATCATATATATATTAGGCTGCTTGATGTTACTCATTGATGCTCTGTTCTTTTTATTGAATATTTTTCTCTCTGTGTATTTCATTTTAGATAGTTTTTTTTTTGCTTTTTTTCTTCTGTAGTAGCTAATCTGCTGTTAATCCCATTCAGTGTATTTTCAATTTTGACATTGCATTTTTTATCTCTAAAGGTTTGATTTGGGTATTTATTTTATACCTTCCTTTCCTCTCCTTATCATGAGTATGCCTTTCCTATCTTCTTGAATATATAGAATATTTAATAGGTATTTTAATGTCCTTGTGTACTAATTCCATCCTTTGTGTAATTTCTGGGTCAATTTCTATTGATTGGTTTTTCTCCTGGCTATGGCTCATATTATCCCTTTTTTTTTTTTTTTTTAGGAGGTACTGGGGATTGAACCCAGGACCTTGTACATGGGAAGCAAGTGCTCAACTACTTGAGCTACATCCATTCCCCATGCCTGGTAATTTTAATCAGACATTTTACATTTTTGGGTGTTAGAATGTTTTGTATTCTTTTAATTATTGTTGGACTTTTTTTCTGAGACACAATTATGTTCCTTGGAAACAGTTTGATACTTTTGAGACTTAGTTTTACCCTTTGATAGGGAAGATGCAGAGTAGACTTTATGCTAAAGCTAATTTGCCTCCACTACTGAGGCAAAACCCTTTTGAGGACTCTTTCTGATGCCCTGTGCTTTGTGAGTCCTTCCTTTTTTGGTCATGAGAATACAAATTATTCCCAGACCAGTGTGAGTTCTGGGAGATTGTTCTGCCTACTCCGTTAAGTAGTTCTTTTTCCAGCCTTTGCAGTTTCCTCACATGCATGTTCAGCTCAGTACTTAGCCTAAATCTTGAAGGGTTCCTCCAGCAGATATCTGTATTTCTTTCTGTGTGCAGTTCCATTTTCTCTGGCACTTTACCTTGCACATTTTCACCACCTTGGATTCCCTGAATTCCAAACTGTCTTTTTAATGCATTGAGATTGTCAGCCTCTCTTTAAATAATGATAGGCAAATTCTCTCCATGCAGTAACCTAAGATACTCATACGGTTCATCTCATTTGTTTCCCTTCTCCCAGGAATCACTATCCTATAGTATCTGTTGTCCAATCTCTGAAAACCATTGTTTCATATATTTTTCCAGTTTTCTATATGTTTAAGGCAGGAAGGTAAATTTTATCCCTGTTATTCTATCATGGCCAGAAGTGGAAATTTTCCTCATCAGTTTTATAAATTGTGTTTTTAAGTCTATCAGTGAGAATGTATGGGTGATTTTAAAAAAAGATTCCTTAATTGTTCCTGGTATACCAAAACACATTTTGCCCTCACTCCATGATGATAGTTTGGGGATAAAATTCCAGGCTGACTGATAAGCCTTTTTATCAGTCTTACTTCTTTTTTGTAGCAATCTGCTTCCCTCTCTCCCCCATCTTAGTAACATTTACAATTTTCTCTTTATCATTGATATTGTGCATAAATCCCTATGATAAGTCTCAATGTATAATTACTAGTCCTAAAAGCTTACTTTTTTTTAGATTTGAAGACACATTTTTCTTCAAAACTTAAAAATTCTTATCTATTATGTTTTCAAGTATTGCTTAAGCATCATCTTTTGTCCATGTTAGGGCTCCCAATCTATCACTTTTTTTTTTTTTTTATCTCTTTTAGTCCCAAACCAATCATGCAAGGAGTTTTTTTTTTTTTTGGAGAGGTCTTTTTCACCCACTCATCCACTCACTAAACTTGTTCCAAGAATAAACAAGCATTCTATCAGATTTTCTCTATAGTTTTACCATCTACCCTCTAAAGAATGTTCTCCTCCTGGAGAGTTTCATCTTTTCTCTCCCAGATATAAGAAATTTTATAAAAATAAAGAATAGGTTTCAAACTGCAAAGACAGAGATGAGGCAAAGGGATGAAAATAACACCCACTTTGGAAACCTTCAACTCTTACTGCTAAAAAGTGAGGCATCTGTCACAAAACATGAAGTGAAAAAATCACAGGTCTCAGTTCTTGCTTTTTGATATTGGAGAGTCAGAGAAAAGGAGAATTCAGTCTTTCCTGTACTATTTTTCCATCCCTTAAATGCCCATTCAATTCTTACAGGTCCTTTTTGTTTGTTTGTTTTACTTTTTTTACATTTTGTTTTGTCTTTTTTTTCTATAGGTCCTTTAAAACCACATTGAACAAACATCAGCCTTGTTCTCTGGAAAACATTCTCTATGAATTTCCTATTGCTGCTGTAACAAATTACCACAAATTTGGTGGCTTAAGACAACACAAATTTATTCTCTTACAGTTCTGGAGGTGAGATACCTGTAATCAGTTTCCCTGGGCTTAAGTCAAATGTCGACAAGACTCGTTTTGTCTGAAAGTTTTAGGGGACAAACTGTTTCATTGCCTTTTCTAGCTTCTGGAGACCACTTACAGTCCTTGACTGGACACATTCCTCACTTCATTCCAACCTCTTGCTTCTATCCTCTCTTCTCATTTTCTTCCATAGTCAAATCTCCTCCTCTCTCCCTCTTATAGGAATATTCATGATTACATTTAAGGCGCATCTTGATCATCCAGGATGATCTCAAGATCCTTAATTTCGGGAAGCAGCTGTGACTCAAGCAATAGAGCTCCTGTTTACCATACGGAGGACCCAGGTTTGATTCCCAGGACCTCCTGATAAAAAAAAGAAAAAAAAATCCTTAATTTAATCATAGCAGCAAAGTCCTTTGTGCCATATAAGATAACGTTTAGAAGATGGCAGACTAGAAATACATGGGAATCTCTTTTCTCCCAGAAAAATAGCTAGAGGATGGTCAGAAATGGACTGGGGAAAAATCTTCTAGGGTCTAGGACACCAGGGGAAGGCTGGACACTGCCCAGAAGAGAGAGGCACAAGGGAAAAGAATTGCAATGGCAAAACTATGAATTAAAAGTGGCAGCTGCCTCTGCCGGCACCCTACTCCATGCTAAAGACACTTGTGAATATACAGGCTTCTGGTCTTGCACCTACAGACAAAGGGGGCCCCAGGGATCCACCACCCTACGAAAGGGGAAAGAGGGGAACATAGCCTAAGGCTGACTCAGCTTTTGACCCACAAATTTGGTCTGCTGTGTCCCACCAGCCCTTCCAGGCCTGGTAGGGCTGAGCCATTGTTTGCTCTGGGAGCCAGTTCAGGACTTAAGAGATCCGAGACTAAAGAGATCCAACCCTATCAATCTCCCTCTCTAATAACCAGGACTGATTATTGAAGATGCAGAAGGGAGTCAATTATTTCCTGCCAGAGAAAAGGGAGGAAGCTGCCAGTGAAGGCTGGAGAACTATTTCTGGGAAAGTTTGAATTGCAAGGTTCTTAGCCTGTAAGCAGGAACCTATATCACGCTGAGCCAGTCCATGTTGCAGCAAACACACTCTGAATAGGCACCGAACTGAGAGGGCTTCCAAAGCATGCCATCTGCTGGCAGACCAAGGAAGTGAATGCGAGGAAATTAAATAAGAGAGGCTTTTTCCATCCTTTACAACCTCCCTCCCCAAGGTCCTAGGAAGTGGATCTACAACCCATTACTAGGTCCAGAGGCCAGTTTTGAGCAATTAAAAGGAACAATCCTAAAGACTCAGGTTGACAAGAATCAAAGAATGGCAGTTACAGCCTCCCACAACTAAATCCCTATGAAAGAGAGAGGAATTGAACATCTGAGAAAACTAGTTATTCTAATTGGATGCCTAGACACCAGGTAAAAATTAGGAGCCATACTAAGAAAATGGAGGAGATGGCCCAAGAAAAGGAATATCAAAGCCCTAGAAGAGACACAGGATTTGACACAACTAATTAATGAGATGAACACAAATTTCAAAATCAAATTAATGATTTGAAAGACAATATGGCTAAAGAGATAAACGAAATCAAGAAGGTATTGAGGGAGTGGATGTGGCTCAAAAGCTTGAACACCTACTTCCCACATGGGAGGTCCCAGATTCAGTTCCTTGTGCATCCTAAAAACAAACACCAAATAAATACCCAATTCAGGGGCACAGATGTGGCTCGTGGTTGAGTGCCAGCTTCCCATACGAGGTCCTGGGTTCAAAAGACACACACAAAAAAACATTGAGCGAGCACAAGAATTTGAAAATGTGAATAGAAAAGTAATAGAGCTCATGAGAATGAAAGACATGATAGGTGAGATAAAAAAAAAAACATGTCAGAGGCATGCAACAGCAGACTTGAAATGATAGAAGAAAGAATAAGTGATACCAAAGACAGAACAGTTGAAGTTGAAGGAAGAAAAGAACAAACAAAAATTGAGTAGGAACTCAGGGAATTGAATGACAATTCAATCACAATGAAATGAAGCAGCATATATGTCATGGGAGTTCAAGAAGGAGAAAAGAAGGGAAAGAGGGCAGAAAGAACATTAAAGGAAATAATAGCTGAAAATTTCCCAACTCTCATGAAAGAAATGAAATTATAATGGCCAAGAAGCATAGCATAGCCCAATCAGAATAAACCCAAATACTACTCAGAAAGTCAAATATCAAAGATAAAGAGAAAATTCTGAGATTAGAAACAGAACTCTCACTATTTGTGGATGACATGAATCTATAGTTAGAAAGTTCTAAAATGTCTACCACAAAGCTACTTGAGCTAATAAATGAGTTCAGCAAAGTGGCAGGATACAAGATCAACAGGCAGAAATCAATGGTTTTGTACACTACAATCTGAGGAGGAAATCAGGGGGGAAATTCCATTTACAATAGCAACAAAAAACTCAAATACCTAGGAATTAATTTAAGTAAAGAAATACAGGCCTACGTCCAGAAAACTATGAAACAATGCTAAAAGAAAGTAATGAAGACCTAAAAAATAGAAAGCCATTCTATGTTCATGGATCAGAAGACTAAATACCGTGACACTGTCAATCCTGCCTTAACTGGTTTATAGATTCAATGCAATACCAATCAAATTTCCAACAACCTATTTTACAGAAATAGAAAAGGCAATTACCAAATTCAGTTGGAAGGGAAAGTGCACCCAAATAGCCAAAAGCATTCTAAAAAAGAAGAGTGACATGGGAGGAACCTCATTGACCTTGAAACATTACAAAGCTACAGTGGTCAAAACAGCATGGTACAGGCAGAAAGATAGACACATCAATCAGTGGAATAGAATTTAGAATACAGAAATAAACCCTCACATCTATGACCACCTGGTTTTTGACAAACCTACCAAGTCTATGTTAATAGGACAAAACAGTCTCTTCAACAAATGGTGCTGGGTGAACTGGATATCTATAACCAAAAGAATGAAATGGACACCTATATCATTCCCTATACAAGAATCAACTCAAAATGGATCAAAGATCTAAATATAAAAGCCAGGACCATAAAACTACTATTAGAAAATGTAGGGAAACATCTTAAAGACCTTGTGGTAAGTGGTGGTTTCTTGGCCTTTACATGCAAGGCAGGTGTAACAAAAGAAAAAATAGATAAACAGCACCTACTTAAAAATAAAAAACTTTTGCACTTCACAGGACTTTGTCAAAAGGGTGAAAAGGCAACTGACTCAATGGGAGAAAATATTTGGAAACCACTGCTAAGGGTTTAATATCCATGATATATAAAGAGATGTTACAACTCAACAATAAAAGGACAAATGACTCAATTTAAAAATGGGCAAAAGACTTGGATAAGCATTTGTTCAAAGAAGAAATACAGGGAAGCAGACTTGGCCCAGTGGTTAGGGCACCCGTCTACCACATGGGAGGTCCGCGGATCAAACCCCGGGCCTCATTGACCCGTGTGGAGCTGGCCCATGTGCAGTGCTGATACACGCAAGGAGTGCTGTGCAATGCAGGGTGTCCCCCGCATAGGGGAGCCCCATGTGCAAGGAGTGTGCCCCGTAAGGAGAGCCACCCAGCACAAAACAAAGTGCAGCCTGCCTAAGAATGGTGCCATCCACATGGAGAGCTGACATTACAAGATGACACAACAAAATGAAACACAGATTCCCGTGCCACTGACAACAACAGAAGCGGACAAAGAAATAGATGCAGCAAATAGACACAGAGAACAGACAACTGGGGTGGGGGGGAAGGGGAGAGAAATAAATAAAAATAAAATAAAAATCTTAAAAAATAAAAAATAAAAAAGAAGAAATACAGATGGCAAAAAACAACAGATGAAAAAATGTGAAACATCACTAATGATTAGGGAAATTTTAAAAAAACTACAAATAAGATATCATTTCATACCTGTTAGAATGGCCACTATTAAAAAGGCAGAGAACTCTTAAGTATTAGACAGGATGTGGAGAGATAGATACACTTATTCCCTGTTGGTGGGAATGCAGAATGGCACAGCCACTATGGAGGACTGTTTGGTAGTTCCTAAAGAAGTTGAATACAGATTTGCCATGTGACCCTGCAATACCACTACTGGGTATGTACCCAGAAGAACTGAGAGCAGTAACATGAACAGACATCTGCACACCTATGTTCATAGCAGCGTTATCCATGATGGCCAAAAGTTGGAAAGAACCCAGGTGTCCATCAACCGAAGACTGGATGAACAAACTGTGGTATATTCACACAATGGAATATTATGCATCTGTAAGAAGAAATGAAGTTGTAAAGCATATGACAACAAAAATGAACCTGGAGAACATTATGTGAATGAAGCAAGCCAGATACAAAAGGACAAATACTGTGTGATTGTGCTACTATGGACTAAATATATTATGTAACATATTGTATAACCCCACTTTTATAAAACATAAATATATATCAATTCATGGGATTAGATTAGTGGTTATGTAGAGCTAGGGGAGGCATGCTAAGGGGTGTGGAGTTTTTTTTTTTTTGTTAATGTAATAAACTTTATTTAAAAGAGGTTTTAGATTACAGAAAAGTTACAATGAAAGTATAAGGGATTCCTGTATACCCCATCCACAACCTCGCCCATATTATCCCCTATTAATAACACCTTACAGTTGTGTGGTACATTGGTTTCAATTGATGAATAAATATTGAAGCATTGCTACTGACCAAGGTCTACAGTTTATAATGAGGTTTACACCTAATTCCAATGCACTAAAAAATGCCCAATGTTCCAACAATTATTCCCTCTGCCTCCCCTCAGAACCTCTGGTAATTTTATATCAATGTTACACGTTCTTCCATTACTACAATATTAATAAGTTTACTTTGTCCATGATTGATTCCCCCCTTATGTTTATTCATTCCTCAACCTTGAGGATTTTGGGATGGTGATGCCCACTCTGCCACAGATTGAGAGAGGGCTTAAGATCTTATGTGGCAGATGGAAGGAACTCTTTTGCTTGCAGCTGTAGAAACTGTTTTTTGGGGGATGAGGGTTGTCCATCATCACTTTGTTAGTTGCCCTGGGTAAGTCCAATGATCTGGAGAGTAGGTGTTGGCCACAACTCTTCTGAGATTCAGGGCTCAACTGGCATATGAACAGACTGAAGATTTAAGTCTCTGAGACATATATTTAATGGATATAGTGTTAATTATAGGCTTGAATAGAAGGGGTAGAAAAGAGAGCAAGTGTAGGCTAAGCAGTTGAACACCTGCTTCCCATATATGAAGTCCTGGGTTCATTCACCAGTACCTCATGTAAAGGAGGGCCAAGGCTACTAATTTACATATTTAACAGTTGTCAATATAGTGTAAGCAAAATTCTGGGAGACTTCATATTACATGTGCTGCCAAAAGACAATGCAATTAGCTGTGCCAGGACACAGGAGCAAGAGGAATAGCAGGGAAGATTGCATAGAGGTGAAAATGCTAACATTGTCGACGGGGAGTCATGCCGCTGGCACGGATGTTGGTTTCGCTTTTTTCGAGTTTTCCTTTTTGAAAAATGAAATGGTTCTAAAATTTTTTGTGGTGATGAATGCACAACATTGTGATGATACTAAAAGCCATTTATTATAACACTTTGGATGGATCATATGGTATGTGAACATAGCTCAATAAAACTGCTTAGTAAATAAATAATTGTGCAAGAATAGCCAGAAATATCAGCTATATACAGTAGGGGAAATGGAGAGAGATTGAGAGCTGAAGAATTTTCTTGTTTATTTTTGTCTTTTTTGTTTATTATTATTGAAATAATGAAAATGATCTAATAATGATTGAAGTGATGAATGCACAACTATGTGATTGTGCCAGATACCATTGATTGTACACTTTGGATGAATTATATGCTTTATTAATATGTAACAATAAAATTGATTTGTTAAAAAAAATCATGAAACTTTCAGGTATATATTTTTTTAAAGATTTTTTTTTTTTATTTCTCTCCCCTTCCCCCCCAACGCCCCCGTTGTCTGCTCTCTGTGTCCATTTGTTGTGTGTTCTTCTGTGACCGCTTCTATCCTTATCAGCGGCACCGGGAATCTGTGTTTCTTTTTGTTGTGTTGTGTTTTTGTGTCAGGTCTCCATGTGTGCGGTGCCATTCTTGGGCAGGCTGCACTTTCTTTCGCGCTGGGCGGCTCTCCTCACAGGGCGCACTTCTTGCGCGTGGGGCTCCCCTACGTGGGGCTCCCCTACGTGGGGCGGGAGGGGGGGGCATCCCTGTGTGGCAGGGCACTCCTTGCGCGCATCAGCACTGTGCATGGGCCAGCTCCACACAGGTCAAGGAGGCCCGGGGTTTGAACCGCGGGCCTCCCATTTGGTGGATGGACGCCCTATCCATTGGGCCAAGTCGACTTCCCAGGTATAGTATTTTAAAGGTGTTTGTTTTTTTTTTAAGATTTATTTTATTTATTTCTCCCCCTCTCATTGTTTGCACTTGCTGTCTGCTCGTCTTCTTTTTTTAGGAGACAACGGGAACCAAACCTGGGGCCTCCCATGTGGGAGGGAGGTGCCTAATTGCTTGAGCCACCTCCACTCCTTGTTTGTTGGGTCTCTCATTGTATTTCCTCCCTGTGTCTCTTGGTTGTGTCATCTCACTGTGTCATCTTGTTGTGCCAGTTTGCCACACCAGCCAATGGTGTCAGCTCACTGTCTTGCTTGTCTTTTTCAGGAAGCACTAGGAACCAAACCGGGACCTCTCATATGGTAGACGGGAGCCCAGCTGCTTGAGCCACATCTACTTCCCTTAAAGGTGCTTTAAAGATAATTATTTTCTCTGCCTTAAAACAAATTTTTCAAAGAAAGGGAAAATGCTGAATTTTTAAATCTCCTAAACTTGATTTGAAATGTATGAAATCCAACAGTATATTAATTCTTGTGATACAAACAAGAATAATTTTCGGGAAACGGACTTTGGCCCAGTGGTTAGGGCGTCCGTCTACCATATGGGAGGTCCGCGGTTCAAACCCGGGGCCTCCTTGACCCGTGTGGAGCTGGCCATGCGCAGCGCTGATGCGCGCAAGGAGTGCCCTGCCACGCAAGGGTGTCCCCCGCGTGGGGGAGCCCCACGCGCAAGGAGTGCGCACGTGAGGAGAGCCGCCCAGCGTGAAAAGAAAGTGCAGCCTGCCGAGGAATGGCGCCGCCCACACTTCCCGTGCCGCTGACAACAGAAGCGGACAAAGAAACAAGACGCAGCAAATAGACACCAAGAACAGACAACCAGGGGAGGGGGGGAAGTTAAATAAAATAAATAAATCTTTAAAAAAAAAAAAAAAAAAAAGAATAATTTTCTTTTTTAAATATCTAGTCGGCCCCAACCTATATCTGTACCTTAAATTCTCTTTCTTATCTGGTGATAAGACTCTTTGACATCATTATTTATACATTTTTTATTGAGTCTTATTTAAGTCCTGTCCGTTAAAAAAAAAAAGATAACACTTAACTGGATATCTTTGGGCACCATTATTCAGCCTCCAGCACCTTCCCAGATAATCTTTGTTCTGTGGGGTCAACCAAGCCCTTCTCTCTTCAGCCTATGCACTTTGTACAGACTTCTATAGTTGCACTTGGTAAGTATTGTACTTTTCTTTGTTTATACAGATAACTTCCTGAGTAAATATGAGCTCTTGGAAGTCAGGAAGTTGGTCTTTTTTCATGATGGTATCTTATTGCCTAGCATGGTGTCTGGCACATAGCACTAAATAGATATTTCTTTTATTAAATTGAATTTTGCTCTCTGACTCAGGTCTGGGATTACAAATGTGGGCCGTGTAATAATTCAGTCTTAGATTCCTGGTGCTTAAAGGAACCTCCAAAGGCCTTTCTGTAAAGTCTTTTTTTTTTAAAAGATTTATTATACTTATTCCCACCCCCGCCATCATTGCTTGTGTTTGCTGTCTGCTTTCTCTGTGTCTGTTGTGTGTTCGTCTTCCTTTAGGAGGCACTGGGAACCAAACCCAGTACCATCCCACATGATAAGGAGGTGCCAAATCACTTGAGCCACATCTGCTCCCTGCTTGTTGTCTCTCATTGGGTTTCCTCATTGTGCCTTCTCATTGTGTCATTTCGTTGTATCATCTTGCTGTCTTGCTTGTCTTCTTTAGGGGGCATCAGAAATTGACCCTGAGACCTCACATGTAGTAGTCTTCATCTTTGTTTTTTTCAGGAAACAGTTTTAAATTTTGGAAAGTTGTCTTTACGACTACAACAAAGATAAAGTAAGTAAATGGAAAAAAAAGAGAAGGTTTGCATTGGAGTTTTTAACTCAGAAAAGGCTGTGAATCACCTGATAATTATTTTAAACTCCCAACACCCTTGTGAGATTAGGTACTATCTCTATTCTAATACAACCTAGTGCCAGATCAAAAGTAAATAAATTTTATTTGAACATAATTGTGGAAATCAAATAAACCCAGGGGAATTCTTTATTTAGATGGGCTCTGTTTTTTATCCCCAGTGGTCCTATTAAGGTATTATGTTTATCTTAGAAGTTGACTCCGTTTCTTATGATATGACTTAGAGATATGGAGCTAAATAAATACTGTACTCATTTAATAGTTTTTAAAATGAGGCTCAGAGGCCTAAGTTATGAAGAAATGCCACAATGGATCATTTCTAGACAGGGATAAACTTTGGGCTAGGGTGAAGTTTACCACTCTCCAGCCTAATGACAGGCCAGCCTGTTTGCATCCCAATACCTGGGAAGACTGTTAGATACACGTATGACCTGGGCCACACACCAGAGATTCCAATTCAGTTGATCCAGAGAGGGGCCCAGGAATCTATGTTTTCAAGCATCTCAGATAATTCAGAATTTCAAGAGAGCTAGGCTTCTTTTAGTTTGGGGTCCTACAGAAATAGAAATGCCAGGCTTGAGACAAAAGGATATTTTTGTTCCTTTGATTATGTCTTCATTTTGAAAGAGAGGGTTCAGAAGACATCCCTAAAGGAATGATCATATTGGAGGTATGGTTAGTGAATTTCACATTGTGGAAGGAAAGTTTAGGGCAGAAACCCAACAGATTTTCAAATTACCCTGATCTATGGAAACCAAGACCTTTAAAGACTCTGGACAGTTTTACTGAGGTATAACTTATAGATGGGAAAAAAATAACTAATGTAATTTATAGACTATAGTTAACAACAATATTGTAATGTTTTGTAGCAAAAGCAAAGAAGGTATTATATTAATGCTAAAGGTTTAAAAAAGAAGAATGTAGGGTTTGGTTTGTGAGATGAATATTAAGTATTTTTTTCCTCTTCATTTTTTAAAATTGAGACCTTGGCTATGCCATTTAACTAATCTTTGTTTATCTGTGTATCTTTATGAACACTGGAGGAACAATTGTTTTGTTAGAATTAGATGCAATAAAAGTACCTGGAGAATTTTTTAGGAGTAATGTTTCCATTTCTTGTTAAGCTACCTTTTATCTGCTTTTATTTTTCAAATTTGAATCTAAAGTTTGGAAAAAAAAAAGGTTGGTAATACCCAGTATTGGTATGGTTGTTGGGGAAGAGGAATCCTAACATACTCTTGGTAGTAAGGCTGTTTGATACTTTTTTTTTTAAGTTTTTAATTTGTTTTTATAAAAATATGGAACGCTTCATGAATTTGGGTTTCATCATTGTGCAAAGGTCATGCTAATCTTTTCTGTGATATATTTTTGAAGAACAATATCTATTTATATGTACATTGTTCTCAGCCTTTGACTTAGGAATTCCACTTTTAAGAATGTATAAAAATCATTTCACAAGTGGGCGAAGATGTATGGTAGCAAGATGTTCATTGCAGTTTGTTGGGGATTGAATCATGTCCCCCACAAAAGGCACGTTCAGGTCTCAACCTCTGGTCCTGTGGCTGTGAATCTATTTGCAAAGAGGACTGCTGAAGATGTTAATAGTCAAGGTGTGCCCAAACTGAATGAGAGTGAGCCTTAATTCAAAATGGCTGAAGTCCATACAAGCAAAGGAGATTTGACGCAGGCAAGGCTATGTGGAGCAGACAGAAGCTGAGGTCAACAGAACCCAAGAGAGAAGACGTTGCCATGTGCGTATTGCCATGTGACAGAGAAGCCAGGGAACTCCAAAGATTGCTGGCTAGCCAGAAGATGCCTTTCAACCCCTGAAACTGTCAGGCAATAAATTCCTATTGTTAAGCCAACACATTGTTTGGTATTTGTTTTAGCAGCTAGGGAACTAAAACACAGCTTTATTTATAAAAATAAGTATTGGAAATAACTTCCAATGCCCACTGGTCAATATTAATTAAACCTTGGCAATTCTTTAAAAAAATTAAGTAGTGCTGTATGTGCTACCATGGGAAAAAGTAAAAGGAGTAAATAGAGAATGAGTATATAGTATACAATTAGTTTTATTTTAAAATTATACGCTCATGGAAAAAGAACATGGAGAAATATGCATCCAAATCTTGTTTCAGAGAAGTAGGATTACAAAAGATTTTCATTTTCTATTCTAATTGCTATTCATAGTATTTGTAGGGAAGTTGTGAGGATTGAGTTAATATCTGTTGTAGTAAAAACAATGCCTGGCTTATAGAAGCTACTACATAAATATTAGGTTTTATTTCTATGTTAAGTATTTTGAAATATTCTCATTTTTTACAATAAGCATATATTTACTATTTTTATAAGCAGGAAAAACAGATTAATGGGGTTGATGAAAATGCAGGCTGTAGGTAGAAAGCATCTGAGCATTTAAAATACCAATGGGGGAAGCAGACTCATCCCAATGGATAGGGCGTCTGCCTACCACTTGGGAGGTCTGCGGTTCAAACCCTGGGCCTCCCTGACCCGTGCGTGTGGAGCTGGCCCATGGGCAGTGCTGATGCGCGCAAGGAGTGCCCTGCCACGCAGGGTTGTCCCCCGCGTAGGGGAGCCCCACACACAAGGAGTGCACCCCGTAAAGAGAGCTGCCCAGCGTGAAAGAAAGTGCAGCCTGCCCAAGAATGGCGCCGCACACACGGAGAGCTGATGCAGCAAGATGATGCAACAAAAAGAAACACAGATTCCCGGTGCCACTGATAAGGATAAAAGTGGTCACAGAAGAACACACAGTGAATGGAAACAGAGAGCAGACAACAGTAGGGGGGGACCCAGGGGGCTGGCGGGGGAAGGGGAGAGAAATAAAAATAAATAAATCTTTAAAAAATAAAATACAAATGGGAGGTTTAAAAATGAGAGCTTGAGGGAAGTGGACTTGGCCCAATGGACAGGGCTCCGCCTACCACATGGGAGGTCCGCGGTTCAAACCCCAGGCCTCCTTGACCCGCGTGGAGCTGGCCCATGCGCAGTGCTGATGAGCACAAGGAGCCCCGTGCCACGCAGGGATGTCCCCCGCATAGGGGAGCCCCACGCACAAGGAGTGCACCCTGTAAGGAGAGCCGCCCAGCGCAAAAGAACGTCCAGCCTGCCCAGGAATGGCGCCACACACACGGAGAGCTGACGCAGCAAGATGACGCAACAAAAAGAAACAGATTCCTGGTGCCACTGATAAGGATAGAAGCGGTCACAGATGAACATACTGCGAATGGACACAGAGAGCAGACAAGGGGGGTTGGGGGGGAAGGGAGAGAAATAAATAAAAAATAAATCTTAAAATAAAAAAATGAGAGCTTGAAGATGCCAAAGGGTCCTTAAAGCACATTCCAAAGGAGGTAGTTGAAAGGAAAATAATAATGCTAAGGCCGCAAACAAGAGAATGGGAAAAGTATGATACCATCGACTGATCTCTAATGAATGCTTACCATGGGCCAGGTGTTCACAACTTTGTAACTCACAGGGAGAAGAGGGTGAAATGGAAAGGAGGAGCATCTCTTCTTTTGAGATTAGAGCAAAGATTCTTCATCTCAGCTACTGGAAATTGTATGCTAAATTTGGTGGGTAAATGCATTTCTTTTTAATCCAAAAGAAGGCCCATAAATGTCATCAGATTTCTATAAAAGGGTGTTTGAGCCCTCTTGCAAAGGTAAAAGAATCAAGGAAAGAAGGATGAAAGGTTGGTTTCAAAAATACTGTGAGGTGAAAAGATGAAAAAAACGAGAGGGCTTCTGCCAGATACCCTCCTTTCTCCCAGAGAAGTAGGATGAGAGTTTCCTTTTTAAGGACAGTGAAATTTGGCGATTATGACATTTTCAAGTTCTGATGGTTGATTCATCCTCCCCTCTCATAATACAAGTCTAATGGCAGAGTGATCAGCCATCCTTCAGGCTCCGCCTTTTAGTTTTCTCAGTCAATGGGCTCACCCAGAATCTATCATCCACCTCCTTCCTACCAACCTTAAATTTTTTTCCCATGTCCTTTTCAAGGAAGTCTTCTTTGATGAATCTTACTGTTTCGGACTCTACACTTAGCCCCTATCAACTTTGGGTAAAGTTAGTGCCTCTGATTCAGTTTTTTTGCATTTGTCAACTGGAGATAATAATTTCAATGACATCTTAGGATCAAATGAGATAACGCCTGTGAAAAGCTCTTGCAAAGTTTTGGTAAACATCAGTGCCATGCAATCACAAAACGTAGTTATTGTCAGTGTTAACACGTTGTGATCTTTTTAAAGCTTTCTGAAGAGTGGGTCCTGGGGACAGTCTCCTCCCCAAATAATGAGGGTGGGTGAGCGCTCCTCTCGGACTGAGGCTACGTCCTCCGTTCCTTTTGTCTTTCAGTCCGGTTGGAAGTGTCATGGCGCCTTCAAGAAGGGCGGGAAGGCCTTCGTCCAGCCGCAGCCTCCAGCGCACCTGGACTGAAGGAGGGAGTGGACAGAGAGACGCGCCCCGGACGGGACCCAAAAGGGGAAGCCTGGGTCTCGGCCTGAGCCGCTCCAGGGGCGAGGACGCGGCTGCAGACCCTCCCTCGGCCGCACGGCCTCCCGCGGCGCCGCCCACCCTCGCCGCCTCGCCCAATGGAAGCCTGACGGCGCCGTGGCACCGCCCCTCTGTTGGTCAGGACGCCACGAGGGCGGGGCCCGTAGTTCGGTTGCGCGGCGGAGCGCAGCTGTGAGGGAGTCGCTGGCATCCGGGGCGCCGGAACCCGAGCTGCAGCGCAGGCCAAAGGGCGCCGAGTCGGGAGGTGAGCGCCGGGAGGGCGAGCGGGTGGACACGGGCGCTGGCGGGAGGCCGGCGAGCGCACGGCGGGGACGTGGGCCGGGCCCGGGCCGGTAGAGCCCGGCAGGCCGGGGCCCGGAGGCGGCCCTGTTTCCTGGGGAGCACGGGACGGCCCGCCGCGGCCCCATTCTCCCCGGCTGCCCCAGAGCGACGGCGGCGGCGGCGGCCTGGGAGTCTGCAGGCGCGGGCCGGGAGGGCCCCGACGTTCGCTCGGAACTCGGACTGCCGAGGGGCGGGGCCCGGCGGCCGCGGCGGCCGCGCGCGGGGGCGCGGGGGCGGGGGGGCGGTGCGCGGGCGGCGCGGGGGCGCGGGGGCGTGGCCTCCGCCGTGTCAGCGCCGTGGTCCCGGCAGTGCTGACCCGGCCGCCGCGCGCTCGCGGCCCTGCGAGGCGGGCGCTGCCTTCCGGACGCCGGGCAGGCCGACCTGTTGGAGTGTGACTTTCAAGGGGCCTTCCTCCCGCGAGCTTGCTTTCCCACGCGACAGCCCCGCGGGTCTCACAGGCCCTCCTCGGTCCTCTCCGGGTGCGGCCTCCCGGCCGTCGCTGGGAGCTGAATTGCAGAGGGGCCGCGCGCCAACCAGTGAAAGTCTCCCCAGAAAAATCCGGCGCAGAAGTAAACCTGCTGTGCCTCCCGGGGCCGCTGGAGGTGGCGGGGAGGTTCCCCTCATGGGCATAAATTCTGCAGTTTGTTAGCCTGCCTTCCTCTGGCCAGATCGCGCAAGTGGGCCTTTCCATAGGTGATCTCTTTTCAACCTCTCAGCAACCCTGGGGCAGGTGTCCTGGTGTTGTCAAGGATTCTTTATCAGTAGGTGAGGTTCTTGGCGCTTTCCTCATTTTGCCAGCTGAGAAAAGTTTGGGCTGCCAGGGACAAGCACATTCCAGTGGCGTCTTGATGACCGATGAAGATTTGCTTCTCCTGTGTGGTGTCCTACTGTGGGTTAGTTGTCTGTGGCCTGAGCCCAGATGCTTCCTTGGAGTTCGTTGATTTCAGTGCTTCCTGTATTTGAATTCCATCGGTATTTCTTACTGTAATTCAACTGGAAGTTTTCCTTAACTCGTCCATATTCTATAGTGCATTCAGTGAACATAGGAACTCAAAGAAGTAACCCATATGAACTTTCTTATCTATTGCCTTAGCTGCTTTTCAGGGGAAGAAGGAAAATGACCTCAAACTCACAATTTCTGGTTGATCACTCTAAGGCATGCAATTAATAGCTTTCCGGGCTGACTGAGTGAAATCTCTCTTGGATAAGGACCTGGAAAATAATGGGGGGAAAGAGTATATCTGGTTAGGTTTTCTCTGTAGTTGCCCCTTGGTATTTTCAGAGTGCCATCTAGTCAAAATCTCCTAACTTGGATTGAATTTTATATTGTGGGCTGGGGGCTGGGGTGGGTGGAAACAGGCATCAGAGGGCTCCAAAAAAATGTGAGCTTTTCAAAAGACTGATGTTGATTTGGATGCTTCTGGCATTCTGAACCGACTCAGGAGCAACTTTGCTTTCTAGAATATCACTTTCATACCAGAGAGCCTAGCACACACAGGTTCCAACTTTACAGCCTTTGTTCTTAGAGATGTGGAATACATTCAGTAGTTTTGTGACTTTCTGGACAAGTTGGTGACAGCTTTTGAAAATTTTTCTTCAAGTTGCCATGTCCCTGAAAAAAACGTTAAACTCTATAGTAATTTTTCCATTGAAGACTATCTTTTATTTGCACTTGTTTGTACTTGAAAGAGAAATATCTGTGTCAGATCCAGTGCCCCAGAGAATGGAAACGTGGAAGGCTTTGAACCATGTGAATAAAATGAAAGCTAGAAACTTTAAGTTTTAAATTTGCCATGAATTTGTGGCTTTGTGAGTATGGGGAGCTCATTTAATATGTTTACTTTTGTATCTTGAGTTCCATCTAACCTAGTGCTTGGCCAAAGTAAGTGCTTAATAAACATTTGTTGAATGAATGAATGAAAAAAAAATGTTGCTGACTTATACCCATTTGCCACACTCACATCACAGGGAAGGTGAGGTCATCAAGGGTGAGATCACTAATCACTGCCAGTCACCTGGCCCAAGGGTAGCCTCGTCATCAATTGGCAGGCTTGTTATGTATGTGGGAGGTATGGATGGTGAATGCCAAGGTTAGTTGTAGCTGGATAAATCAGCTGAAGGTTTCAGTTGGATAAATTGGCTAAGGGTACCACAGATCTAGGGTTGGTGCAGTGGACCATTTTAAAGTCTGGAGTGAACTTTCCAAACCTGCCCATGTAGCTTAGTTCTTGAGCACAGGGCAAATAGGGGCAGGAAGGGATTGAAAGGGAAGAGACTGTTGAATGAATATATGCTGAGAAGGGGTGGGGTCCTCTGGTTTTGCTGTTCTCTTGGACCTTATCAAACACTGTCATAAATCTTATATTTGCCATGCATGTATGGGTCATGTTCAACCATAGTAACTCCCGTTCTCTAGTTTGGAGTTAGGAGAGTAATGTTTCAGCATTTAGGCAGGACTAATTCTGATTTTGCATTGAAAGGAAACAAGGGTGGTATGTGTTTTTTTTTGAACACCTAGTGAAGTTATTTGGATTAAGTCTTTGGGTTTATCCTGATCCCTTCTGACTTCTCCCTCCATCTTTGCCCCGACCAATGCAGGCCTGAGTGTTCGTTCCAGCATGTCGGAGGGGGAGTCCCAGGCAGTACTTAGCAGTGGCTCAGACCCAAAGGTAGAATCCTCATCCTCAGCTCCTGGACTGACGTCAGTGTCACCTCCTGTGACCTCCACAACCTCAGCTGCTTCCCCAGAGGAGGAAGAAGAAAGCGAAGATGAGTCTGAAATCTTGGAAGAGTCACCTTGTGGGCGTTGGCAGAAGAGGCGAGAAGAGGTGAGGTGTTGGTAGTGTCGCTCTGAAGAAGAATTCTAAGAGGAGAACTGGGGGTGAGGGGGGTGGCACACCAGGCCATGTGGGCAAAAGCCTCAAATGGGCATCTCAACTTCAGCAGGTTGGGGGCTACCAGAAGATGATCGTATGGAGTATCAGTTGGAGAGTTTGCAAACTAACTTTAACTCCCTGTCACTTGAATTTCTTCTCAGGTGAATCAGCGGAATGTACCGGGTATTGATAGTGCATACCTAGCCATGGATACAGAGGAGGGGGTAGAGGTGGTGTGGAATGAGGTTCAGTTCTCTGAGCGCAAGAACTACAAGCTACAGGAGGTAAGAAATGGTGAAAGGATAGGCCTTGGGGGATTAGAACACTGCTAGTTAAAGTGGTGTTGCTATTGGAAAGCTGACTCTGAGGACAGTGTTGGGATGTAATGGGCTTTTCAGGTTTTCTGAACCTGTTATTGGATTTTCTCCCCCATTCCCAGGAAAAAGTCCGTGCTGTGTTTGATAATCTGATTCAGTTGGAGCATCTCAACATTGTTAAGTTTCACAAGTATTGGGCTGACATTAAAGAGAACAAGGCCAGGGTAAGAAGTCTATTTCCTGAGTTTAGTGCAATGACACTAGCTACATTTATTGTTTCTTTTACATTTAGAGATTAAAGCAAGGTAGTTTTGAAATAATTGAGATTAGCTGTTGTGAAGATGAGAGTAGGGCTTTGACTACTACCTGTGTCTTTTTCTTTCTTTTTTAAATCAACTTTATTAATACATATTAATAAAGAATATAGTTTATCCAAAGTATACAATCAGTGGTATTTGGTATAATCACATAGTTGTGCATTCATCACTTCAATCATTATTAGAGCATTTTTATTATTTCAATAATAATAATAAATTTTCTTCACCTCTCAATCTCTCTGTGCTTCCCTGCTGTATATAGCTATTTCTGACTATTCTTGCACAATTATTTATTAAGCAGTTTTATTGTGATATAGTCAAATATTGTGCAGTCTACCCAAAGTGTGTAATCAATGGCTCTTTCTAAAATCACAATGTTGTGTATCCATCACCACAAAAAATTTTAGAGCAATTTCATTACTCCCAAAAGAAAAACTCTACCATTTTTCAGTCCTTCCCCAGCCCTACATAACCACTAAACTGTCATTTTTATAAATTGATTTATATTTACATTTTATATAAACGGAATCCTACGATATGTAGAACTTTGTAACTTTTTTTTCATTTAGCATGTTTTTTTTGTTTGATAATAACATCTTGTGTTAACACACAGTTGTTCAGTTCCAAAGAAAGATGGTCTTATCTATGCAATTCTACCCATATTCGTTTTTCACTTGTTACCTGTGCCTTTTGTCTGGGTTTAGACAAGGCAGAAATGAGTGAATTCTTTTGCTTTCTTCTCTCCATAGCTTTTATTGCTTAGTAATCTTTTAATTCCTATTAAATCCAAGAATGTGATGCTAAAAACAAAAGGCAAGAAACTTAAATAAAAAATCCTTTGAAATCTGATGTATGTGTCACCAAATAAGGGAACATTTCCACTATAAGGCCTTATTTGTGTGCTCTGCTTCCCCAGGTCATTTTTATCACAGAATACATGTCATCTGGGAGTCTGAAGCAATTTCTGAAGAAGACCAAAAAGAACCACAAGACTATGAATGAAAAGGTATAGAGAAAGAGCAAAGCATTGGGCTTGTTTGTGGGGGTTTAAGGAAAATTAGGACAATTATGCAGCTGGTTAGGAAGAGATGGAGGGAATTGGTGGAGTTAAGAGAAGGGATTATTGCTGACTGACCCTTGGGCCAAACTCTGTTCCAGGCTTGGAAGCGTTGGTGCACACAAATCCTCTCTGCTTTAAGGTAAGATCTGCTTCATTTCCTTCCCGTATTTCCTGATTTAGTTCTTCCAAACAGAATTTTGGGCGCTTCTCTGCTGCTACTCCTTTCTGCTTTTCCCCACTGTTTTTGAGTAATGCACTGTCAAGATTAGACCCGCCTGGATCTTTTTAGAGCGTTTGTCGTAATGCCCGTAAACATACTACCTCCTCCCTCTTCCTCCTAGAGTCAGAGTGTGGGGATTGTCTTTTAGGGGACCAGTAGAGGACCCTTGGGCTCCTCTTAACCCTTGGGTTCCCCCTGCCCTTAATTTCCCAGTGGCCCCTCTAACAGCCCAGTGCCCCCACAGCTACCTGCACTCCTGTGACCCTCCCATCATCCATGGGAACCTGACCTGTGACACCATCTTCATCCAGCACAACGGACTCATCAAGATTGGCTCTGGTGAGGGGAGGGAGAGGTTCTGGGCCGGGGAGCCTCGGGAATGGGGAACCATGGGGGTAAGATAAAAGGACTGGGGAGAGAGCAGAACAAAATTCTGAGGTGGTGGTAAGAGAAAGGACCCTGCTAGGGGTGATTCAGAGAGCTAGTCAGTTAAGAGGAAGTAGGGTGTAAACCCTACCTCTACCCTTTTGGAGGGAAACGGGTCAATACAGAGATAGTGATAGGACGTTGGGAAAGGGAAAGAGAAAGAGAATGGGTGTGAGGTCTGATTTGGGCCTCTGGGGCCAGACCCTACCAAAGGAGGTTCCGGGCTGTGCCTGCTGTGAGTGCTTTCATTTGCTGTGTATCTGCGTGCAGTGTTAGACATTCCTGTGTGTTGTGTCTGTGTGGTGTTTGTGTGTTCATTTGTCTGGGGCTTGGCTGCTCCATCGCTCACAACTTTTCTCTGTTTTCCTCCCTCCCGCTTACGGGCTGCTCTGTTCCCAACAGTCTTTCATAGGATTTTTGCTAATGGTGAGAGCTCCCTCTGCCCCATGTGGGGCTCTGTTTGTGCTCCCTCTGTTCCCCTTTGCGGCTGCCCAGTGCATGCAGTCGTGGGAGCAGGCCCCTGTCCCCCTGCCTTCCCTGCCTAATGGTGCCTGCTTAGCTTCTGCCCTTCCAGCCATCCACCTGCTTGTCCCTCCATAACCTGCTTGTTTCCTGTGGATTCTGCCTGGCTGGCCACTGGCCTCCTGGATCTGTATTCCCCCCTCATCATCAGGCTGGTTCCCCAGATCATACCACAGTATGATTCTCCGTGACTTGTAGTCATTGTTTACGATCTGAGTGAGTCCAAATTGGGTCCGGCCCTGGTTCCTCGTTCAGCCCTGTGGCAGGCAGTGTTGAGGCATAAAGGGTTAGAGCAGAGGTCTAAAAAGTTTTGGTGGAGTAAAAGTAAAACTGATTAAAGGGCATTGGTTTAATACCCACTCAGCCGAGGTGGGTAAGGAGGCAGTTTTCTACTTGGTTGTGGTTTGAGGCTTCTTACCCTTTGTAATCCATGCTCCCAAGTCTCTGTCCCAGAATAGGAGGAGCTGCTTATGTTTTTATGCTATTTGCAGGATGGATGAAAGAACTAAAACCATATATTTTAATGTGATCAGGGACTAGATATACCTGGGCTTTGGGGAACGTGAATAGGCCATAAGTGAACATTTTTCTTTAGTCAATGCTGCTCCTTGATCAGTCCAGAGCCCCCTGTACCTGCTCACTTAGGAGCCTGGGTTGCTATTGAGGACCTCAGGTGAGAGGCAGTAGGCCTGAGAGGGGAGGTAGCTCTAGTTCAGGGTGGGAAAGGGGACAGGTATGTGCCTGCTAAAGGCTAGAAAGGAGACTTCAGGAGAGAGTTTGGCTCCTGGCGGCCTCTCTCTAGAGTGAGACTATGCCTTGGTGGTGGTAAGACGTGGATGTCCCCTCTAACCCCCAGTGGCTCCTGACACTATCAACAATCATGTGAAGACCTGTCGGGAAGAGCAGAAGAATCTACACTTCTTTGCACCAGAGTATGGAGGTGAGGCAGCCCCAATTCCTTGGCCCTGTTCCAATTCCCCAGCTTCTCTACCATATAACCTGAAGTATAGACTGTGGCAGAACTCAAATTTCTAGTCCTTCACTAGCAGTCAAAGATTTTCTTTTTCTTTCACTTCCACCCTCCCATCCCTAGTTTCCTGTTCAACAAAACCTTCTCTCTTTTCCCCAGAAGTCACTAATGTGACAACAGCAGTGGACATCTATTCCTTTGGCATGTGTGCACTGGAGGTGAGGAAAGGAGGGAGGGAAAAAATAGAAAGGGTCAAATTAGGGGACAGGAGAGAGAATTGGAGGGAGGACAAGGAGACTGCTGGTCTTGAGGGAATCCCTGGGAACACTGAGGTTCTTCGGTCTCACCTTGCCTTTCATTTCTGCCCCTGTAGATGGCAGTGCTGGAGATCCAGGGCAATGGAGAGTCCTCATATGTGCCACAGGAAGCCATTAGCAGTGCCATTCAGCTTCTAGAAGACCCATTACAGAGGGTAAGGGTCTTCAGGATCACTCTCTCCTTACCTACCTTAGAAAGGTCTTCAGGTGCCCCTTCTTTCCTACCTCCTGGGAGTTTGTTCTCCTTTAAGAGCAAGAAACCATAAAGCAGAAAGGATAGATTAAAGGAGATAAAATTTCCATTTCCCTAGGTGGTCCTAGCATGTGTTTTTATACACACATGTACACACAGGTTGGGGGTTAAAATGGGCATTTTTGGGGTCACGCATTATGTGTTAATTAGGTACATCTACATGGAAGTAAATTCATTTGATGATTACTCACAGGCAATTCGTATATGCTCTCAGACAGCCATCTTGGTATTTTTAAACTGATCAGTTTAAATTAGTCAAATCAGTCATCTGGGGTTTTAAATTTATACAGTTTTAGTTAGGGAAGGTGCCCTGAGATAATGAGCTATGATTTTAAAGGCTATAAGCGATGGGAATCAGTGGACTACAGTACATAAGTAGAGGCTGGACAGGAAGGGACAGACAAGATGGAGAGTCTGTAATGCATTAGATTAGTGTGAGAGAGAGCAGGAGAGAAAGAAGGAAGACTGCTGTGAAGCCTTGAGGCTAGGGTGGAGTAAGTTTCTAGTTCCACGTTAGGGTGGGGTATTGTGACCTCGTGGGCATTCAGGACTGCCAGCAGGAAAGCAGGTTAATGGTCATGGAACCTCAAGTGGCTGAAGGAAATTGTGGAGCTAGGCTTGAGAAGTTAAAAAGGCTGGTGAACAATACTCACCACAATGGGTAAGTTTGGAAAAAGAGAAGCTAAATTTGGCGAGGGTTGGAGAGGAAGGTAGGCGGTGAGTGGGCTAATAAATAATAAAGCAGAGGGATATGAAGGTAGGTTTGAACGGTAAAGAAGCAGGCAGGCTGTGGTTGGAGAGTAGATAAATAAAAGCAGATAGTGAAAGAAACCTTGCCGATAGTACTTTAGAGTTTTCAAAGTCCTTTCAGGTTCATGATTCCTGTAGCAGTTTGTTCACTCGACAAGCGCTGAATGCCTTGGACTGACACAGCCTGGGGTGGAGGATAATGAGAGACACCGAGAGGGAGGGAGGGGAGGAAACTGGAGGGAGTCCACATCCATGTCTGCTTCAGTCCTGCTTCCCTCTTCTAGGAGTTCATTCAAAAGTGCCTGCAGTCTGAGCCTGCTCGCAGACCAACAGCCAGGGAACTTCTGTTTCACCCAGCGCTGTTTGAGGTGCCCTCCCTCAAACTCCTTGCTGCCCACTGCATTGTGGGGCACCAACGTGAGTCCCCTTGGCCCTGTGAGGAATTTCCTCCATGGAGTCTTGTAACTATCACCAGCCTGCTCACTTTCCCCTCCTACTTGCAAAGGGATTCTTTTTTTTTTTTAAAGGTTTATTTTATTTACCCCCCCCCCCTTTTGTCTGCTCTCTCTTTCCATTCACTGTGTTCTGTGTCTGCTTGCATTATCCTGCGGCACTGGGAAACTGTCTCTTTTTTGTTGCGTCATCTTGCTGCATCAGCTCTCCCTGTGTGCGGTGCCACTCCTGGGTGGGCTGTGCTTTTTTCACGTGGGGCAGCGCTCCTTTGCGGGGCACTCTGCTTGTGCGTGGGGGACCCCTACGCAGGGATGCCCCTGCATGGCACGGAGCTCCTTGCGCACAGCTGCAGCACTGCGTGTAGGCCAACTCACCACACAGGTCAGGAGGCCCTGGGGATCAAACCCTGGACCCTCCATATGGTAGTCGGATGCTCTGTCAGCTGAGCCATGTCCGCTTCCCAAAGGGATTCTTTACCCCACCGGACCTCCTTGCTTTCTGTGACATTAAAGGATCTTAATCTGACTATCCCTCCATAACATCCTGCTCCACCCTACCCTCTAGACATGATTCCAGAGAACGCTCTGGAGGAGATCACCAAAAACATGGACACCAGTGCTGTACTGGCTGAAATCCCTGCTGGGCCAGGAAGAGAACCGGTTCAAACGTTGTGAGTGAACTGAGAGGATCTGGAAGGGTCGGGGCGGTCAGTCACACCCTGAGGGTCTGTGAACTGTCCTTTCTCGGGCAGGGGTTGAATCTGCTGTTTGGCTTGTTTCCTTCCTTCTACCTCCTCTTTTCTTTCTTCCAGGTACTCTCAGTCACCAGCTCTAGAATTGGATAAATTCCTTGAAGATGTCAGGTGAGAGAAGGAGAAGATAGGCTTCCCTGAGGAAGCAGGGGTGGGTGTGCTGGGGCAGTTGCCAAGCCCACGTGACCATCTTCACCTCCCTTCAGGAACGGCATCTACCCCCTGACGGCCTTTGGGCTGCCTCGGCGCCAGCAGCCACAGCAGGAGGAGGTGACCTCGCCCGTGGTGCCTCCCTCCGTCAAGACTCCGACGCCCGAACCCGCTGAGGTGGAGACCCGCAAGGTGGGGGCTGAGTGGGTGTGGACCTCTCTGCAGTCATGGGGCACCAGCAAGGTTCGGGAGGACACCTCCCGTCGGACTCTCCTCTCAGGGAAGGAGTGTGTTGCTTCTCCCTGGCAGCCGTGTCTGGAGTGGCAGCGCGCCCTGAAGGCTGGTTGGCATCAGTGCTGGTCTCTGTCCCCCCTCCCTAGGTGGTGCTGATGCAGTGCAACATCGAGTCGGTGGAGGAAGGAGTTAAGCACCACGTGAGGCTCAGGGCCAGGGCCACCCGGGGCTGGGGGGCCAGAGGGTGGGGAGGAAGAGCCTCAGTTTTTGACTGTCATATCCCCCAGCTGACACTTCTGCTGAAGCTGGAGGACAAATTGAACCGGCACCTGAGCTGTGACCTGCTGCCAAGTGAGTCCTTTCCCTCAGAGGCTGCAGAGTCCTCGAGCCTTGTCTCTGGGGTCCAGGGGTAGGGAAGGTGGCAGGGCAGTAGCACGTGGACTCAAAAAGAACAGCTAGCCGAGTCCCTAAAATTGGCAAGTGGATGGGACAGATCTTCCCGGGCAGGGTAACCCGACAGGGCTGTTTTAGGGACCCTGCGTCCCTCCCTCCCACACTGTCCTCACCGCCCCGTCTCTGGCCGTCAGATGAGAACATCCCCGAGTTGGCGGCTGAGCTGGTGCAGCTGGGCTTCATCAGTGAGGTGAGCTGCCCGCCCTCTGCCCGGCACCTCCATCCCTTCTCTCCTCACCGCCCCTGCTCACTGGGCTCTCCTACCCCAGGCTGACCAGAGCCGACTGACTTCTCTGCTCGAGGAGACCCTGAACAAGTTCAATTTTGCCAGGAACAGCACCCTCAACTCCGCTGCTGTCACCGTCTCCTCCTAGAGCTTAAGGACAAATCCCCCACCCGTCTGAGCCTGAGCCGTGGCTGTCACTGGACCGCTGCGGCCCTCCCGTCCCTCCCCCCAGTCAGTATTACCCTGCGAAGCCCTGTCCCTCCTCCATTACTCAGGAGGGCTCCGGGGGGGCCCCCTGGTTCCGAGCATCACCCACCCCTGCCCTGGCCTCCCTCCCCTCTGCACTTTGTTTACTTGTTTTGCACAGACACGGGCCTGGGCCCTCTCAGCAGCTCGTCCCGCCGGGGCTGGCAGCCCATCGGCAGCCCGCGGCCGGGGGAGAGGCAGCGCGGGGCGGGAGCCGAGGCCCGCAGGGGCGGCCGGGGCGGGAGGGGAGGGCGCTGCGCTGGTGGCCCCGGGGCCATTCGACTCGCCTCAGTTGCTGCTGTAATAAAAGTCTACTTTTTGCTAAGCGCGTGGCGTGTGTGTGCGTGCGCGCGCCTGCCCGCCAGGGGGCGCGGGGGCTGCCCCAGGTAGTCTGGGGGCGGGGCGGGCCAGGTGCGGTGCCGGCGGCGACGCCGAGGGACGCGATGCGCTGCGGCCGCCCCTGCGGCTTTGGTAACTTCCGGGAGCGCGGGGAGCCCCCCTTCCCCGGCCGCGGGCCCCTCGGGGCGCCCCGCTTCGCCCGCCCGCTCAGGCCCGCCGCGGTGCTTTGCAGACGCGGCCCGGGGGCCCCGGCGGCTGCTGCGCGCGGGCCTGGCGCTGCTCCTGGTGGGCCACTGCAACCTGCTGCTGGGGGCCGTGCTGCACGGCACCGTCCTGCGGCACGTGGCCAACCCCCGCGGCGCCGTCACGCCCGAGTACACCACGGCCAACGTCGTCTCCGTGGGCTCGGGGCTGCTGGTGAGCGCGCGCGCGCGGGCGGCGGGGCCGGGGCGGGCGGGGGTGCGCCGGCGCCTCTCAGCTCGGGTGTCCTCCGCAGAGCGTCTCCGTGGGACTGGTGGCCCTCCTGGCCTCTCGGAATCTCCTCCGCCCGCGGCTGGTGAGGGGGCCCTGCCGGAGGCGGCGGCCTGGGGCGGCCCGGGAGCGGGGCTGGCGGCGGGGCGGGGCCTCCGGCGCGCTCACCCGCCCTCCCTCTGCCAGCACTGGGCCCTGCTGGCGCTAGCCGCGGGCAACCTGCTCCTGTCCGCCGCCTGCGCCGTGGGCCTCCTCCTGGCGGTGGCGCTCACCGTGGCCAACGGCGGCCGCCGCCTCATCGCCGACTGCCACCCAGGACTGCTGGATCCTTTGGTGCCCCTGGACCAGGGGCCTGGACAGGCCGACTGCCCTTTTGACCCCACAAGAATTTATGTGAGCGTGTTTTTTCTCCCCTTTTGCAGCCCTCTAGGCCTGGGGCCTCTGGCTTCTGCCCTGCCTCCCCTTAGTCGTCCTTCACCCTTGCCTTTCAGGACACCGCCTTGGCTCTGTGGATCCCTTCTTTGGTCATGTCTGTGGTGGAGGCCGCCCTGTCTGCTTACTGCTGTGTGGCTGCGCTCACCCTCCTTGGAGTTGGGCCCTGCAAGAAGGAAGGGCTACAGGGCCAGGTAGGGAAGGTGGGCAGGAGGGGTCCTGGGTGCTCCAGCTGGCCGTGTTGAAAAAATACTGACCTCAAGGTCAGAGTCCTGGCCTAACGCCACATTCTTCTGCAGCTGGAGGAACTTACAGCATTTGAGCCTCCTCATGGTCAAAGGCAGGAGAACGAGCAGCTCCTGGATCTGAATCCAGAAATGCAGGCCTCACAGAAGAGTTGGGCTTAGGGCAGGTAATAGGCCCTGGCGCTGGGCCTGGGCAGGGGGCAGCCAGTTCCCAGGGGCGCTGCTTCCGCCTCTGAGCCCAGCTCTCCCCTCTCCTTGTTGGAGCAGGTGCTGATCCAGAGCCTCGGTTCATGAGGGCTTTCCTTTCAACAAGGGGAGCATGGACACGTGTAATAAAGGAACTTCTCTCTCCCTCCACTTGCATCGTGAGTCCTTTTCAGGGGGGCAGGCAAGGGCCTAGGCTGATGTTGGGGTGATCTGGATTAAAGAAAACAGCACTCTCAGTTCTTTACAAAACTTTATTGGGGGAGAATCCTGAACTCTTCCCACAGTTCCGGCAGTTACTGGAAGGAAAAGCTGGTGCTGGGTAGCCCTCCACACCACTGGCTGATGAACTTCAGCACGTCCTGGCACACGGGGCTGTGCGAGGTCTGTGGGCAAATGGAGAGAACAGGAGCGGGACTCAGTAGTGCCCGAGATGCAGCAGCCACCGCTACCCCAGGAGTGAAGGGGGCAGGGTCAGCCCACCCTCTGCTGCATTCAGCTCACAAAAGGTTGGCTTGAAGGGAAGGCAACGCAGAACTAAAGGTAGAGATAAAAGAGGGGAGACAAACCTGGGGCCAGGGGACTCCCAGCTTCTGGAATTGAGAGCCTCAACCCTAGTTTTCCCATTGCATTTACTGGGAAACTACCAAGCAGCTGTTTGCTATTTGAACTGTAACATCATTTACAATAACAAAGAACAACTGCAACATTTAACAGGTGTAACATTTACAATAACGAACAGGTAAGCCAGTTTCCCTAACAGCCTTCCAGTGCCTTTTCCCCCAGTGCTGCTCCCTTGCCCCGGTCCTTCGAGTCTCCCTCCCTCACCTTGATGGCCATGAGGAACTTATTCCAGTTGTCCTTGTTAGCTGCCTTCCCTGGCCTCTTAAATTCAATTTTGTTCCTCAGAATGGGGTATCCTATAGGGGAAGAAAAAACTGGATGTGAGAAGAATTGAGGGGTGAGGTGGGTGTGGGGACAAAGAGCAGGCTGAGGGCACAGAGTAGGATGCTTCTGTCTTCTGCACCCTTTGCCGAGTCAGTCAGATTTCTTGAGCCTGCTGCTTTCCCCTTCCTGCCATCCACCAAAGGCCATAGGGTGCTGCTGTCAGGTTCCTTACCGGTTATGAGGCAGGGCAGCGCCCGGACTCCAGTGCTTGCTGCGAGCAGGGAAGCCTCGTAGGCACCACGCTCATCCCGGGGCAGAACCTGCTCCAGCCGCTGGTCCATGGAGACTGTGAGCACCCAGTCTCGGACCTCTTCTCTCTGAGCCTCCTGGAAAGAAGAGAGGCAGCACTTCACCCAGGGGAGGGCAGGGCTAACGGGAGACTTCAGTTAGGGTTTGCTAAGCCCTCATCCTGTACACCAGCTCTCAGCCATATATGATATCCTTGGATCTGGGGTCACAGCACAGCCTGGTCTTTCTACTCTACTTCAACTGCCATTGAGAGAACGGTGAGGGTGGAGAAGCTTCCAGAGATGGCAGCACAAAAATGTTGCTGACTGATGATGCCCAGTACAAAGGGTCAGGACGACCAACCTAAACTGTCCTTTTAGTGTGCTCCCATGCTGGTGAGGCCTGCCCATCCTCCAGCACAGCGCCCTTACCGGTATGTGCTGCTTGGCTGGGAGTGGCACCTCGAAGGGTATGTCTGTGTCCTGAAAGTCAGAGTGGTCAAGGGCATCCAGAGTCCCCTCTTCGATTGCCTGCGGTGGAGTGGACAGCCATGAGACAAGCACTGCTCGTGACGGGCAAACCCTCCCAACCTCCGGGCAACAGCTTCCCAAACTCACATCGGTCAGATCCAAAAAGCGGTTGAGGAAGATGAATGCCATGTTCTCCCAGCCAACTGCCTGGGGCAGAGAAAAGGTGCAGATGGGAGTGAGCAGCTGGGTTTAGATGCTGCTGCTCCAGGATGTGGGGGGAAGGATCATGGGAGGCAGAGAAGAACCCTATCCACCACAGCGTTGGCCCCACACTCGGCTCTGCTCTTCTCCCTGAGCAGATGGAATGTTCTCTACCTTCCACCTTTTCATTTCTTGATCTTTGCCCCACCCCGTCCTTGTCCTTGCTCACCTTGGCAGCAATGCCTGCTTCATAGAAGGCCTTGTCTGCAGGTAGTAGCTGGGTGTGACGCAAGAGTGAAACAGAAAGCCTGGCAGCTATGGTTTCCTACGGGTTAAAGTTAAAACATGATCCTGCTGCTATGATGATTAAGCTACTAGATCAATGATCTCTCTTTGTTAGCTTATAACTAAGGCAGCCACAGAACTAGAAGACCAACCATAATAAACTTAGTTTTTTTTTCATCTGTGTAAGAGGCCTGGGCTAAGTTTCCTTTCATGTCTAGAATTCTACCAGGACATGAAATAAATATATGGGAAGCGGATGTGGCTCAACTGATAAAGCATCCCCCTACCATATGGAGGGTCCAGAGTTCAATCCCCAGGGTGTCCTGATGTGTGTGGTGGGCTGGCCCACACACAGTGCTGCTGAGTGCAAGGAGTGCCGTGCCACGCAGGGGCGCCCCCGCGTAGGGGTGCCCCACACACAAGGAGTGCGCCCCGCAAGGAGAACCACCCTGCATGAAAAAGGCGCAGCCCGCCCAGGAGAGGCGCTGTACACACACACAGCTAACACAGCAAGATGACACAACAAAAAAGACACGCTGTATCCCAGTGCTGCCTGATAATGCAAGTGGATGCAAAATAACACAGCAAATGGACACAGAGCAGACAATGGGGCGGGGGGAGGAGGAAGGAAATAAAATCTTTAAAAAAAAAAAATATGGTGTACTATCACAAAGAAGCCAAAGGTGTGTATTATGAGGGATGAATAAAGAAATCATGGTATTTGAATGTTTAAACATAATGAGGCTGAGGCTGTGTGGGCACAGAGCCCTAAGAGGTCAAATGATTACAGGAAGAAAAGTATCTTGGCAAGGGTTAAAGATTTCTTTAGACAGAAGAGAAGGGAGGAGGCTGCAGAGGCCAAGCTTGAGAACCTAGAACTTGGATTCACACAAAGTCAAAGTCAGGTGAAGGTGTGTTCTGGGGCCTGAGTGCCCTCTGCACTCCCCCCGCCCCCAGTCTCACCAGCTGTTTGATGCTCTGGGCTGCAGAGCGAGTTGCGTAGTAATGAGCGATCAGCAGCATCGTCTCAAACTCCTCGTGGGATGGAGAGTTTGCCTCGCTGGACTTTACCAGGTTTTCACACTACAGACAGAGCAGGGGTCGACCACAGAGCGGTCAACTGATGGCCACTCGGACAGAGGAAGGGGAAATACACTTGAGCCTAAAGGTGCATGTGCCTAAAAGAAGGGAC